>NC_056055.1:122956792-124206792 GCF_016772045.2 Ovis aries | reverse complement strand
GTACTCACTATTCTTTCTTTGTGGAATGCTTTTCTTTGTTTTTTGCCAAAATCTTTAGATATTTGACTCATTCTTATCATCCAGGTTTATCATGAAAAGATATGATTTCAAAGAAGATATTTTATGTTCATCTGCCTTTCATTTAAATACTTTATGATACTAATCATTAGAGTAAATCATTTTGTATACTTACATACTCAAACTTTATAAATAAATATATATTTATACAAAACTTATAAATAACTTATTGAGGTATAATTAACATAAAATAAGTTTCCAATATATTTGAGGTATAATTCTGACAGAGGTATTGTTATTATTCTGTTGCTAAGTCATGTCTGACTCTTTGAGACCCCTTGGACTGCAGCACATCAGGCTTCCCTGGCTTATATCTCGGAGCTTGATCAAACTCATGTGCATTGAGTCAGCGGTGCCATCCAACCATCTCGTCCTCTGTTGCTCATTTCTCCCCTTGCCCTCAGTCTTTCCCCAAATCAGGATCTTTTCTAGTGAATCAGCTCTTCATATAGGATCGCCAAAGTATTAGAGCTTCATCTTCACCATCAGTCCTTCCAAAGAATATTCAGGATTGATTTCATTAGGAATACTATATTGAACTCCTTGCAGTCCAAGGGACTTTCAAGAGTCTTCAGCACCATGATTTGAAAACATTTCTTCAGCATTCAGCCTTCTTCACAGTCCAACTCTTACATCTGTACATGACTAATGGAAAAACCACAGCTTTGACTATACAGACCTCTGTCAGCAAAATGATTTCTCTGCTTTTTAATATGCTGATGAGGTTTATCATAGCCTTAATTTCAAGGAGTAAATGCCTTTTAATCTCATGGCTACAGTCACTGTCCACAGTGATTTTGTAGCCCAAGAAAACAAACTCTGACACTGTTTCTAATTTTTCCTCTTTTATTTGCCATGAAGTGATGGGACCAGAATGATCCCATCATGATTTTATTTTTTTGAATGTTGAGGTTTAAGCCAGTTTTTTCACTCTCTTCTTTCATCCTTGTTAAGCAGTGTTTTATTTCCTCTTCACTTTCTGCCATTATAATGGTATTATATTCATATCTGAGTTTGTTGATATTTCTCCCAGCAATCTTGATTTCAGCCTGTGATTGATCCAATCCAGGATTTCGCATGATGTACACTGCATATAAGTTAAGTAAGTACAGTGACAATATACACACTTGATGTACATTTTCTCAGTTTTGAACCAGTCCATCCTTCCATGTCTGGTTTTAACTGTTGCTTCTTGACCTGTACAAAGGTTTCTCAGGAGGCAAGTAAGGTGGTCTGGTATTCCCATCTCTTTAAGAATTTCCCACAGTTTGTGTTGATCCACACAGTCAAAGGTTTTTCAAGTAGTATTTTTGGAATTCCCTTGCTTTTTCTATGATGCAATGGATGTTGGTAATTTGATCTCTGGTTCCTCTGCCTTTTCTAAATCCAGTTTATACATCTGGAAGTGTTTGGTTCACATACTGTTGAAACACAGCTTGAACGATTTTGAGTGTTACCTTGCTAGCATTTGAGCTTCCCTGCTGGTTCAGCTGGTAAAGATTCTGCCTGCAATGTGGGAGACCTGGGTTTGATCCCTGGGTTGGGAAGATCCCCTGGAGGAGGGAATAGCTACAAACTCCAGTACTGTGGCCTGGAGAAAAGAGTCGAATACAACTGAGCAACTTACATTTTCATTTTCATTTTCATTTTTGCTAGCATGTGAAATGAGTGCAATTGTACAGTAGTCTGAACATTCTTTGGCATTACCTTTCTTGGGGATTGGAATGAAAACTGACATTTCTCAGTCTTTTGGCCACTGCTGAGTTTTCCAAATTTGCTGGCATATTGACTGCAGCAGTTAAACAGCATCATCTTTTGTTTCTATTCGGTCCTTGCCATTTCTGTCCTTTATTTTCCTCATCTTTGTATGAAATGTTCACTTGCTATCTCTAGTTTTCTTGAAGAGATCTCTGGTCTTTCCTGTTCTATTATTTTCCTCTATTTCTTTACACTGTTCATGTAAGAAGGGGGTTCATGTTTGGGAACGCATGTAAGAATTAAAGATTTTAAAATTAAAAATAAATAAATAATTAATTAATTTAAAAAAATAAATTTTTTTTTTTTTTTTAAAAAAGAAGGCTTTCTTTACATTCTCCTGCTATTCCCTGGAACTCTGTATTCAGTTGGGTACATCTTTCCCTTTCACCTTTGCCTTTTGCTTCTGTTCTTTTCTTTGCTATTTGTAAGTCCTCCTCAGACAACAATTTTGCTTTCTTACATTTCTTTTTCTTTGGGATGATTTTGGTCACTGCCTCCTGCGCAGAGAAAAATACCTATGAACATGCCAATATTGTTCCATGAAAATATCATCTTTGAGAAGAGATGGTGATGGAGAGGGGATATGCAGGGAAATTCTAAGATATGGGTATTATTCTATTTCTTCATCTGGTGTTAATTGCACTTTTGCTTTTGTAGAGTTTCATTGAGCTAAATACTGATGATTTGTCACTTTTTTCCTATGTATGTTATATTTCAGTATTCAAAAATTACATTTTGATCATATTCAACCCCTATGCTTTGTTTATTTGAACTCTAATGTCTACTTTTTCGTGGTTCTTTACTATACAATAGTATTTTCACACATATTTAAATAAAGAATCAAATCTTCCAGGCATTATAACAGACTTTATTCAGACCCTTTAACAGACTAGTTAAAGGGTTAGATTTTAATATAAACAGTGATCTACTGTTAACCTAATTTAAAGCTGCATGATCATACCCAAGAGTATGAAGAGTTAAATGTTGTCTGCCTGGTTTATAATCTGAGGATTTCAAGTGACTAACATTCCCTTAAAAATAATTCAAATTTTAGACAGTTTTTTTTCTTTAAAAGGCATACTAATTAAATCTCTAAAAAAGAACTAAAATGCTGGTTATATTTTTCTTGCAAAATTCTTACGTCTTGTGAAGAAATACCTTATGTTTCAGCGTCCACCGAGTTCATAAACACCCCCTGAATGTTTTCACACTATGTAATTGTGTTATGTGAGAAAAGCAGTCCTTTTCACCCTTAATTGTCTTTTAATATATGCTTATCATATGGCAAGCTGCTAAGTATAACAAACAGTTATGCTAATGCTCTTTTATTTTATATAAATCTGATAGTTAAATACATCAATAATAATCTTAAGCATTTTTTAAGTAGCAGAGGTGTCTCCTGTCACCTCTCCAGAAAGACTATCAAAATAATTAATTGATTAAATAAAGATAGATTTATTGGTTACTGCAGTAAGGGAATGAACTATTTTGACATTTTTAGGAGTACTTGGAACAGAAAGTTCAGGACAGGATATTTATAAGGCTTGGAGGTTACAATTAAAGGTGGTTCCTTTCAGTGAGAGAGTATACTTGAAACTGGGTCAAATTTGTAAAATAATAATTTGCTAGTGGAGAACACAGTGGGAGTTGCTGAAGTGAGCCTTGGTGAGCATACTTGAGCAGTCTATGGCTGTGAGAAGACAGTGGTTAGTTAAATATTCTATTGCTTATGTATCTGTATTTACATGAAGTTCTTAGAAAAAAAACTTATTTGTAACATAACCTTCCTAGGTAAGTGTTTCCTGGAAGAGCAAAATAATGTTAATGCTGACTTTTCTACAGTAATGTTAATACAGATACTCAGCTTTCAATTCTCAAAGATTTTAAAGGAATGTGTCCTGAGGAATACCTTGACTGATTATTGAAAATGCTCAAAATTACCACTAGTAGTATGGCATTCTCTCCTAGAAGTCCCACATGTTTGAGATTCTGAGAACTATATAAGATAGTAATTTGGTCAATAATGTGAAAATATTGGATAATTTAATAGTTAAAAACAGAACTCAGTGAATGTAATGAAAAAGCACAAAATAATTTTGCAAATGTTTCTTGTAATGATTTGCACCATTTTATCTTTCCAACATTTTATAAATATTGTGACATTAATTATTTAAAATATAGATCTTTCCAACATTTTATACATTTTGTGATATTGTTTTTAAATAGGATGGTATGTGTACACCTGTGGCAGAGTCATGTTGATGTATGGCAAAACCAATACAATATTGCAAAGTAAAAAATAAATAAATAAATAAAATATAGATTTTGTTTCCCATATTTACTTTTGTCTGTATTTCTCTAGTATAGTACTTTTAGATGTATCCATTTTTTCACATTTATTTCATTTAAAATAGCGATGCATCTTACAAGTTAAGGTATATAAAATTTACTATTAATTGGACAGCACACATATTAAATAAAAAACCTTCTATTTTCATTATCAGACTCAATGGTGTTACATTTGTTGAAATATTAGTATGTAGGTATATTCTAACATTAAATATTCAGGAATTCAGTAACAATATCATGGATTAAATTTTAGGTTATCAACCAGTGTTTACAAAAGGAGTGATTTCAAATGCAAACTGCTACTTATAGCTTAAGTAGCAAAAATTATATTTTTAAAGTAAAAATTATTTAATGTTATTAATATCAATATTTGCATGCCAAATATTGTATGGCTTCCAAGTTGTGAGTCTGAGTTTTTTAAATCAATCTGTCAATTCTAGGGAAAATATCAATTATTGGATCCTTTTTAGACTGACCTTGGAACTTAAAATGACATGCTTAAAGAGGTTTTAGCATTTAAATGCTTATTGTAAATTAGATTACTGAAGCACAAAATTGTGTCCTATTTCTGAGTAAATTTTTTCCAAGTTTTCTACAAGGAAGACATTATTAGGACATTCTATTTTTCAAGTAATTTGTACTTCAAATTTGATAAGTTTAAATACTTTATTAGTTTGTTTAATCATTTCATTCATCTTACAATGTAAGAGGAAGATAGTTTAAACCAGAGCACTTAACTACATCTATTTGAGGAGAGATGACAGCTAGCTTAGTTCCCTGAGGTGCATATTCTGCATCAGTCTTAGAGATGATTTCCTCTAATATTCACTTGAAATGGTTTTTACCAGTAAAGAAGTTCCAAGAATTCTTTGGTCTTCATGGTTTGGTCTTCATGAAATATATACTTTATTTTGGTTTGGTCTTCATGAAATATATACTTTATTTTTTATACTTCAAATACCAATGTTTAAGTATAAAAATATGCTTTTATCACATCATATCAGATAAAGCCACATTTTCCTTTTATGAATATAAGCAGTTGAGTTTTGACTATATCTGTTTTAAAGATGGATATACAGCAGATACTCTCAACATTTCTGTTCTATATTTATGCCTCCTCAAAGTTATCCAAATATTGGTATGGTGTATTTACTTCAAATAAATAGATATTTTACATAAAATTGAATAGTAATTTTATAAATATTAAATTTAAATACAGATTTCTTTTTAATTGCATAACTTCTGTCTCTCTCGTGATTACAATTGTAGAATGCATTTCTGTGAAGGGTTTGTGAAGTGTGTAACTTATATGAAAGTTTTCTAAAGGTTCTTAGCAAAAAACTCAGATAACAAATATAATACTGCTAGACAAAGAAAATAAACCATACTGGTGGTACAGAAACTGGCAGCATGTTAAGGCTAGTGATATTTTAATTTTAAGGCATTTCATTCAAACCTATCCCCTTAAGAATGTTCTTGTTGTTCAATGACTAAGTCATGTCTGACTCTTTGCAGGCTGCAGTATGCCCGACTTCCCTGTCCTTCTCTATCTCCTGGAGTTTGCTCAAATTCATGTGCTTTGAGTCTAACCATCTCATCCTCTATTGCCATCTTATCCTTTTGCCTTTAATCTTTCCCAGCATCAGGGTCTTTTCCAATGAATCTGCTCTTTGTATCAGGTGGTTAACGCATTGGAGCTTCAGCTTCAACATCAGTACTTCCAATCAGTGTTCAAGATTGACTTCCTTTAGGATTGCTTGGTTTGATCTTGCTATCCAAGGGATTCTCAAGCATCTTCTCCAGCACTGACATTCAAAAGCATCAATTCTTCAGCACTCAGCCTTCTTTATGGTCCAGCTCTCATGTCCATAATTGATTACTGGAAAAACCATAGCTTTGACTATGCAGACCTTTTTTGGTAAACTGATGTCTCTCTTTGCTTTTTAATATACTGTCTAGATTTGTTAGTTTTCCTTTCAAGGAGCAAAAGAAAGTGAAAATGAAGTCGCTCAGTCGTGTCCAACTCTTTACAACCCCGTGGACTATAGCCTACCAGGCTTCTTCCTCTATGGGATTCTCCAGGCACAGGCAAGAATACTGGAGTGGGTTGCCATTTCCTTCTCCAGGGGATCTTCCCAACCCAGGGATCGAACCAGGGTCTCCCGCATTGTAGGCAGATGCTTTAACCTCTGAGCCACCAGGGAAGCCCTTAATTTCATGACTGCAGACACTGTCCACAGTGAGTTTGGAGCCCAGGAAAATAAAATCTGTCACTACTTCCACTCCCCACCCCCACCCCCATTTGCCAAGAAGTGATGGGACATGATGCCATGATATTAGTTTTTTGAATGCTGAGTTTTAAGTCAACTTTTTCACTCTCCTCTTTCACCCTTGTCAAGAGGCTTTTTAGTTCCTCTTCACTTTCTGCCATTAGAGTGTTATCTTCTATATATCTGAGGTTGTTTATATTCTCCCTTAAATCTTGATTCCAGCTTAGGATTCATCCAGCCCAAATTTTGCCTAATGTACTCTGCACAGTAGTTTAAATAAACAAGATGACATTATACAGGCTTGTCATACTCCTTTCCAAGTTTTGAATTAATTAGTTGTTACATCTAAGATTCTAACTGCTGTTTGTTGACCCATATACAGGTTTTTCAGGAGACCGGGTAAGGTGGTCTTGTATTCCCATCTCTAAGAGTTTTCCACAGTTTGTTGTGATCCACACAGTCAAAAGCTTTTGCATAGTTGATAGAGCAGAAATATATTTTTTTTCTAGAATTCTCTTGCTTTCTTTATGATCTAATGAATGTTGGCAATTTGATATCTGGTTCCTTTGCCTTTTCTAAATACAATTTGTACACTTGGAAATTCTTGGTTGATGTACTGCTGAAACCTAGCTTGAAGGGTTTTGAGCATCACCTTGCCATCATTGTGAAATGAGTATAGTGTGATAATCATACAATAGCTTCAACATTCTTTGGGATGGTCCTTCTTTGGGATTGGAATGAAAAATAACTTTTTCCAGTCCTGTGGCCACTGCTGAGTCTTCCAAATTTGTTGACTTATTGAGTGCAGCACTTAAACAACATCATATTTTAGAATTTGAAATAGCTCATCTGGAATCGCAACACCTACACTAGCTTTGTGTGCAGTAATGCTTCCTAACACTCTGTGTATTCTTATCACCACTTTTTAATCTCTTCTGCTTCTTGACAGAACTAACAATCCTTACCATTTCTGTCTTTTATTATGCCCATCCTTGCATGAAATGTTCCCTTTATATCTCCAATTTTGTTGAAGATATCTCTAGTCTATCCCATTCTATTGTTTTTCTCTACTTCTTTGTATTATTCATTTAAGATGGCCTTCTTATCTCTCCCTTCTACTTTTATTCCCCTTAAGATTACTGAGGGACAATTGCAATGTTTTCAAATGGCATTTCCTCCTACAACCTGTTTCATATACTATCTTCTGAAACGGTTCTCATTATACTACTGATTATTGTAGAGTCCGACTAGCTTTCTAGTGACTGGAAGCCTAAATATAAACCACTTGGGAAAAAATATATAACAATAGCTTACTTTTCCAGAACATATTTCTTCATTTTCTTTGAGCCAAGTCTTCTCTGCATTATCTAATATATAAGTAGGAGGGGCTTCCCAAGCAGCTTAGTGGTAAAGAATCCTCCTCCCAATACACGCGATGTAGGTCAATCCCTGGGTCAGGAAGATCCCCGGGAGGAGGAAGTGACAAACCACTCCAGTATTCTTGCCTGAAAAATCGCATGGACAAAGGAGTTAAAGTCCTAGGGTCACAAAGAGTCAGACATGACTGAGTGACTGAGCACATGA
Source organism: Ovis aries (assembly GCF_016772045.2). Taxonomy (NCBI): domain Eukaryota; kingdom Metazoa; phylum Chordata; class Mammalia; order Artiodactyla; family Bovidae; genus Ovis; species Ovis aries. Next base: position 124,198,753 of record NC_056055.1, on the reverse strand, counting down.
GTAGGAGTACTGAGGGAGGGAGGAAGCAGACTGAATTATTAAGTCTGGAGGTTCAGGGCAGATCATTGTAAATGACACATGTGAATAAAATACAGGACAAAATTAAGAAGTTAGCCACAGGAAGAGTTGGGACTCAGCTAGGCTTAGTCCATGAGGAGAGAACATGCCTGGAAAGAAAGAAAAGACATTCAGTACAATGAATCTGGAGTTGAGCTAGTTGACCAAGTGTACTAAAAGAAAAAGCCAAACAGTAGTAGTGCAAATCCTACAGATCAGTGAATAAAATGGGAACAAAATGTACACATTTATCAAAGGAATGAAGCTAGCTGACTATATATTTAAGAGATCATGGAGGCTTCTTTGTGATTTTTTGGGGAAAGGATGGCAAGTAGAAGCAGTAAGGGTATGAAAAGCTAGGAAGTTACCAACATAATCAAGAAATCCCCTTACCCCACAAGAAGAGAGGGAGATGAAGAGTAGTGATATTGTACATATTTTGACAGTAAAGGGAAGACAATTTCTTCATGAAAATTTTTTAGAGACAAACTTCAATAACACTTGTTTCATACTGCAATATCCCAGACCTTATATTTCTACCAATTTTTTTTCAAAAGTTTGCTTCTTTAAAGGGCAAAAAATATTTAACAACTAATTGAACACCTCTGAATTAGCTTAATATTTTGAAGAAAATATTATCATAGAATAAGTTTAGGGCAACTGAAATTAATACTACGTAAACATTTTTGAGAATGATGGTTTGAAAGTGTGTGTATATGCATAGACACACACATATATATAAATATATACATACACATATACATATATATGTTAGAGAAATGTATGTATATATATCTATATATACATACTGGTAGAGGCACACGTACGTACATATATATGCATATCATCAGGACATATAATTTTTAAAAAGTATCTTCCCAACCTAGAAAACTTCTTCCGTACAGGTAAAAGAGAAAGAAAACAATTTTATTGTTGAATAAGGATTAATATAGAATGTGATGTGCATCACAGGCAACATACTAAGAGACTGTAAAGATAATTTTTTATATAGCCAAACAATCACCACATATGTGTTCTCAAGATAAACAGCAAACAGAATGACCATCTGTGTTAGGAATTTGGCTTATCCAAAGGAAAAAAATAAGTTTCTCACATCTTTGTGACACTAATGTCATACCTAAATAGTTTTGCAACTTGGAGAGAGGCATCCACCCAAATTAGACTCCTTCCTTCTCACAGAAACCGGGAGATGGTGGTGCTAGTTTCCTTGAAGTTTACACTTTAAACAGATGGCTTCCAGGTCCTTGAGAAGGCATTCCTGGATCTTAAAACTGGCACTAGGCTTAACTAGCTTTTACAAGATTTATATATATTTCAAAGAAACAGTAAAGAGTTTACACATTTTCTAAAGTAAATGAGCAAGAAAAAAGATGGAAGAAGTCTCTTATTCACATGAGAATTGAGCTTTTATATTTATTTGTATTTGCTCTTGCAATACACACACATACATAAACACAAAGATCAACACATGTGTTACCCTAGTTCCCTCAAGAAACAGATACTAAGATAAGTGCACAAAAATTTGTTAGAAAAAGTAACTGTGAGAAAAAAAGGAAAGGATTCAGAGAACCATGATTCTGAGATGCAAGTCTAATCTAAAATGTAGTAGTGAGGAAAAGATGGAAGAAAATTTGGATGCAAGCATCTTAGACCAATCTCAAGTGCTAAGAAATGCCATGAAATCTTGGAGTCAAAGCCATTTATGAGGGAACTCACAAGTTTTTCTTGAACAGGCACACCACAATATTCCTGCCATGTTCAGGCACTAGCTTGGAATCACTCATCAGAAGTCTAGTCTAGGCACAAAATGGTAACATACTTCAGAATGCAATAGCTTGAAAAAAAAATAATAATGCAATAGCTTGGAACCTTGGTCAATGATGTTTGCTGTGGTCGGAGATCTGAGAGGAATATTGTCATGGCCACAGAATTCATCTATTCATTTTTTTATACCATTTTAGAAAACCCTTTGAACAATCATATTTTTTTAGTATGGGAATCTGGGCTCCCTGATAGAGGTTATTCTCTTTGCCAGATTTTTTAAAATGTGATTTGTCTAAAAAATGATAGTTGAAAGAGCACTTGTGCTCTGAGGATAATTACTTTGTTGTTTACATGTTATATGTTTATGTATTAAGATAAGAAATTACTTGAAAGTCACTATTTAGAGTCAAGGAAAGTATCTGCTTTATTGAATCCTGTGGTAGAAAAACAATTTTCCTGATTATCATTTTTTTATTCACATTCTTTTTTACCACAAACCATCTCTTTAAATATGTTTTACTTGGAAATATAAAAGAAGATACACAAATCTTGACAAATCTGCACAAATCTGGATCTCTTGACAATTAGAAAATCCAAATATCTCTAAAAACTCAATGTGTTTATCAATTTGATGTAAAAATCTTTGGACAGAAAAGCCTAATATGTATTTAATGTGAGCCTACTTAGAGTTTTTATGTCAATTGTAGATATTCATAGTTTTGCTGCCCAAATACTATTGTGCTTGTGTCAACTTTGCAAACTGTCAACTAAGCTTGACTGACCTATGATTCCTAGAATTACGACCAGTTGTTCAGACTTGGAGCTTTCACTGTGGAGGCCCAGGGTTTGACTCTTGGTTGGGGAACTAAGATCCACTTGCTGCCCAGTGCAGCCAAACTGGGGGGTGGTGGGGGATGGTGGAGGGAAGCAGTTAAAACAAACAAACAAACAAACAAACAAACAAACAAACAGAATGAGCCCCAGGATTTGAATGAAAGATGTAAAACAGCAGCCATTTTGTTTTTGTATTCAAAATGTCAGGACAGAGACTTTTGTTCACGTCTCCATACTTATTTGCTGACTTTCCTCATTTGCATGTGGCAGCTCCCAGGCCTGAAATTAAATCCACTTTTTTAATTTTTTCAGAATACTCTTTTAGTTTCTCTATTTCTGGGTCAAATGTGTGTTTATTTATATGACAAGAAGCATCAGCTTCTTCTATAAGATATTCTCTTTATCAAGGATGAAGGCAGAGTGAACTGACTTGGGCTCTAATCTATTCTCATGGATTTTTTTTCCATTTGTGGGTTCCAGTTATCCTGGCTTTCACCCACATTACATCCATTTTTAATTCCTAACTGCCTGCCCTGTGAACTTTAAGTGCCTATAAAATAAGAAATTATCGCACTGTTTAAACAACTTTCAATATTTTGTGAGGTCAAATTTCTGAAACAAATTCCTATAAATATATATGCATATGAGTAGAAACACCAGTGATTCTATTTCTCTGACTGAACACTGACCAATACAGAATTTAGTATCAACAGTGGTTCAAAAGAAACATAATCCTAAGGATCACTTCTCTGAATTCATTCTGTGTTATTTGTAATTGGGTCTCTGATATTAGATTTAAGTATATTAACACCCATGTTTCAGTTTTAATATTTAGTTCTATTTTTGTCCCTCTGGTTGTATACATTGTTTTAAAACTTTTATTGGAGTATAGTTGATTTACAATGTTGTTTCTGCTGTACAGAAGAGTAAATCACTTATACACTCTTTTTTTAAGATTCTTTCCCATATACATTGTTACAAAGAAGAGTTCTCTTTGCTATACAGAAGGTCCTTATTAGTTATCTGTTTTATATATAGCAGTGTATATATCTGAATTTTAATTTTAGAATGGATACTAGTACTCCACAATATGTAGAGACAAAACAGTTATGCAAATTATCATTTGTAGATATTGTGAAAATAAATAAAGGTACATCTCATTGAAAATGGAATAGGAAGCCTCTGAAGGTAGCACTCTCATGCACATAGCACTCATTACAGCCTGCATAACCAGCAGAAAGAAGGAAGATAAGATTTTAGCAAGGTCTGTTTGTGTAGAATTCTTTGTGTAAAGTTTCCTCAGTCTCAACTGCAGAACTTTTGATGATGTCTCAATTTTTGATGATAATAATGTTATTTTTCTTTGGGTGCAAGGGAGAACAGTTTTCACATGGAAATTTAATCTCTCGCTTTTAATAAAAAGAAGGAAGGCCCCACCAACCCCCCTCCCCACCAAGCAGCAATGCATTAACCACTACATGCACCCAATAAGAAACTGCTGCAATCTTGAACTCCCAGTCTTCTTCAGTGAAATTTTATTCAAAACAACCATCTTCAATTTCCTTCTAAAGCATAATAACAGTAGACCTAACCTCTCTCTCTTAAGGTTTACCTGACTCATCAGCTTGCCGGGATCAGTTCTGTCACTCAGTTATGTCTGACCCTTTGTGATCCCATGGACTGCAGCACACAGGCTTCCCAATCCATCACCGACACCCAGACTCATGTCCAGTGAGTAGGTGATGCCATCCAAACATCTCATCTTCTGTCATCCCCTTCTCCTCCTGCCTTCAGTCTTTCAGGATCTTTTCCAATGAGGCATTTCTTTGAATCAAGGGGCTAAAGTATTGGAGTTTCAGCTTCAACATCAGTCCTTCTGATGAATTATTTAGGTTTGATTTCCTTTAGGATTGACTGGTTGGATCTCTTTGCTGTCCAAGGGACACTCAAGAACCAACTCCTACTGCTGCTGCTGCTAAGTCACTTCAGACGTGTCCAACTTTGTGCGACCCCAGAGATGGCAGCCCACCATGCTCCTCGGTCCCTGGGATTCTGCAGGCAAGAACACTGGAGTGGGTTGCCACCTCCTTCTCCATGCATGAAAGTGAAAAGTGAAAGCAAAGTCGCTCTGTAGTGTTTGACTCCCGCAACCCCAAGGACTGAAGCCTACCAGGCTCCTCTGTCCATGGGATTTTCCATGCAAGAGTACTGGATTGGGTTGCCAAGAACCAACACTGCAGTTCAAAAGTATCAGTTCTTCCGCACTCCACTTTCTTGGTCCAAATCTCACGTCCATGCATGACTCCTGGAAAAACCATGTCTTTGATTATGTGGACCCTTGTTGGAAAAGTAATGTTTCTGCTTTTTAATATGCTAGCTAGGTTGGTCATAGCTTTTCTTCCAAAGAACAAGCGTCTTTTAATTTCATGGCTGCAGTTGCCATCTGCAGTGATTTTGGAGCCCCCCAAAATAAACTCTCACACTGTTTCCATTGTTTTCCCATCTACTTTGCCATGAAGTGATGGGATCAGATGCCATGATCATCATTTTTTTTGAATGTGAGTTTTCAGCCAGCTTTTTCACTCTCTTCTTTAACTTTCATCAAGTGGCTCTTTAGTTTTTCTTTGTTTTCTGCCATAAAGGTGGTGTTATCTGCATATCTGAGGTTATTGATGTTCCTTCTGGCAATCTTGATTACAGCTTTTGCTACATCCAGCCCAGCACTTGGCATGATGTACTATGCATAGAAGTTAAATAAGCAGGGTGACAGTGTAGAACCTTGATGTAATTCTTTCCCAGTTTGGAACCAGTCCATTGTCCCATGTCCAGTTCTAACTGTTGCTTCCTGACCTGAATAGAGATTTCTCAGGAGGCAGGTAAGGTGGTCTGATATTCCTATCTCTTGAAGAATTTTCCACAGTTTGTTGTGAGCCACAGAGTAAAAGGCTTTGGTGCAGGTAATGAAGCAGATGTAGATGTTTTTCTGGAACTCTATTGCTTTTTCTATGATCCAACAGATGTCGGCCATTTGATCTCTGACAGGTATGGGGTTTGATTCCAAAGACAATTTTGCCCCTCCTACCACCTTGATTGTATAGAGCTTCTCCATCTTTGGCTGCAAAGAGTATAATCAATCTGTTGATGGGGGGGGGGGTGTATTTCATCCTTTTTGCCCCTGGACATGGGGTATCTATTTTTGGTGGGATCTAACATTCTCCTGTCAATGGTTATTCAGCAGTTAGCTGCAATTTTGGAGTTCTCACAGAAGATGAGCACATGTACTTCTACTCTGCCATCTTGAATTGTAATTACCTGCTACATCCAAATCAACCCATTTTGCTAGTGAAATAACCGGTTACTTTGTTTTTGTGGTTGACATTATTTGGTAATCAGAAGAGGGAGCCAAAGAAGACCCCCAACAATCCCTAGGCTGGTGAGCACACAAATGCTAGTACCCACAAAGTTCCTTGAGCTCAGTGCTTTCTCACTCATCCTGGAGTCCGAGGGTCTCTCCTGCATCTGAGTTTCAGTCTCCTTGCATTTTGAGCTCTCCAGCTTTAGTAGGTGTCTATTTGTATGAACCTTCCTGGTAAACTTCTTATCCTGTTCAATAGGGGGAAAATATGATTCGGTGTTTTAGAATAGATGTTGGAAAACAGGAACCATTATAATTAAGGTTTTATAGGGGATCCAAAGGTAGGATAGCTTCCATCTAGTTCTTGGACCAGGATCTTGTGCTTTTCTGGAAAAATGGCTGAGTTTTTGGATAATTTGGAATTATAATGGCCATTCTTGGGAATCCTTGTTTTCTGTAAGATTTATAAGGGTAACCATAAAGGAAAGGATCCCAAAAGTCTCAGAGACAATGAAATACATTCTTTAGTTGATACACAGAAGCTTCTAAGATAAAATGGCTTACAACATGCAAAAATAGTTTCTTTAGTAAAATAGTTTGGCTATCTGAGCAAGTAAACTTAACTCACTGAGTTTGCCAGAAATACAACTTGGATCCAACTATTCCTTTGAGTTTTCTACCTGAAATATGGCTGATATTACATTTTTAAAAACCTGTAAGATGTATGTGTCTATCTGTATATCATACACGTCTACATGTGTTTATCCTAAGTACATAATATTTTTCTACCTCTAGGTGGCATCGTCAAAATTGTTTTGTAAAGAACACTATTTAGTGGGCCCAAAAGAAATGGTGGCCCTGTGATAAAGAATCAGGCTTGCACTGCAGAATACCCAAGTTCTATACCTGGATAGGGCTGATCCCCTGGAGAGGGGTATGGCTACCCACTCCAGTATTCTTGCCTAAAAAATTCCATGGATGGAGGAATCTGGCATCCATGGAATCGCAAAGAGTCATACACAATTGAGTGACTAACACTTGCAAAGAAATATTATGTGTTTATACGAATCAAATATACTACCAGAAATATATATACTAACCCTAATATTTTATTGAGTTCATGTGATCTGAGGTAGTCTTTGAGAAGTAAAAGCTAGTTTCAATTTGTTGGTTTAATGAAAAAGGCATATATTCAGTTTTCAATATTGAATATAATGTAAACATACAACCTTTTCAACCTGGGTTTACTGATAAAATTAAGTCATGCTATTTCTGTTGCAGAATTTGTCAATGAGAAAAACAATTTAAGATGAAGGCTAAATATTTAATGTCTAACCCAAGCATAATCAGTAAAAGCAAGTGTTTTTAACAATTATAAATAAGATCAAATTTATATTGTACTATGCTGTGCTAAAGAGCCTCTTGATGAAAGTGAAAGAGGGGAGTGAAAAAGTTGGCTTAAAGCTCAACATTTAGAAAACTAAGATCATGGCATCCAGTCCCATCACTTCATGGCAAACAGATGGGGAAACAGTGGAAACAGTGGCTGACTTTATTTTGGGGGGCTCCAAAACCACTGCAGATGGTGATTGCAGCCATGAAATTAAAAGACGCTTATCCCTTAGAAGGAAAGTTATAACCAAACTAGACAGCATATTAAAAAACAGAGACACTACTTTGCCAACAAAGGTCCATATTGTCAAGGTTATGGCTTTTCCAGTAGTCATGTATCGATGTGACAGTTGGACTATAAAGAAAGTTGAGTGCTGAAGAATTGATGCTTTTGAACTGTGGTGTTTGAGAAAACTCCTGAGAGTTCCTTGCCCTGCAAGGAGATCCAACTAGTCAATCCTAAAGGAGACTGGTCCTGGGTGTTCATTGGAAGGACTAATGCTGAAGCTGAAACTCCAATACTTTGGCCACCTCATGCGAAGAGCTGACTCATTTGAAAAGATCCTGATGCTGGAAAAGATTGAGGGCAGAAGGAGAGGGGGATGGCAGAGGATGAGATGATTGGATGGCATCTCCGACTCAATGGACATGAGTTTGGGTAAACTCTGGGAGTTGGTGATGGACAGGGAGGCCTGGTGTGCTGCAGTTCATGGGGTCACAAAGAGTCAGACACGACTGAGACTGAACTGAACTGAACGAATGTTGCGCTTAGTCCTGTCTGACTCTTTATGACCCCATGAACCATTGTCCGCCAGGTTCATCTGTCCATAGGGATTCTCCAGGCAAGAATTCTGGAGTGGGTTGATATGCCCTCCTCCAGGGACCTTCCCAACCCAGGAATCAAACCCAGGTTTCCCACATTGCAGGTGGAGCCTTGACCATCTAAGCCACAAGGGAGTAACCTATCCCTTCTTAAAGGGATCTTCCTGACCCAGGAATCGAACTGAGGTCTCCTACATTGCAGGCAGATTCTTTACCAGCTGCACTATCAGGGAATCCCAAGGGCTTATATTAAGTAAAACTAAACAATGGATATTCATTGAATATCTAAATTAGTTCCAAATAGTATGGTATACTGAACTGCTGAGTGCTAAACATAAGTTGTAGAGTTTTGACTTTTTAACTTTCACAGAAATGAGGGTTATTTGGGGCTCTTAATATTCATGTTTTATGCCTCAATGAAAAAAGATTATTATGAGGGAGAATATATTTCTAATCATTTTAATGTATTTATAAGTGTCCCAATCTACTGCAGTATCCTAATATATGAGAGAGAGTTCATTGTTGCCTGCTTCCTAGTTTTCACTGGAAAGAAAAATTACAAATAATCTAAAAGTTGGGAAAAGAGCTCAGGATCCAAAATAGACCAAAGAGAAAGTGTTAAAACACAGAGTAATAAGCATAAATTAACTCCATGCAAATTGTATAAACTGATGATGAGAGAATTCAAAGACACTAGCCAATGCCCCTTTGAAAGATAAAGAACAGTGGCACTCCCACTTTCCTACTGTGAGAGGATTTATTATAACTTCTTATTTTTCAAACTGTGTTCATATGCTATTGGTGAATTATGCTATATATATAATCTGTATTTGTCTATATAGATGAGTTGATAATATATCAATATCTCAAATTTTATCTATAATTTATAAACAGATTTGGTATAAATTTGTCTATTATCTATATATAAATAAGACACCAGTTTCATAAGGTGCAAAACAGAATACACATGTGTCATACTGGTAATAGAAAATACATATCAATTTATTAAACATTTATTTTTGTTCCATATATGACTTTACATGTGTAAGTACATGTGAAAGTGAAAGTTGCTTGTGTCCAACTCTTTGTGACCCAGTGAACTGTAACCTGTCAGGGTACTTTGTCAAAGGAATTCTCCAGGCAAGAATACTGGAGTGGGTAACCCTTCCCTTCTCCATGGGATTTTTGCAACCCAGGGATCAAAGGGATCAGGTCTCCCACATTGCAGGTGGATTCTTTGCCATCTAAGGCACCAGGGAAGCCCAGGAATACTGGAATAGGTAGTTTACCCCTTCTCCAGTGGTCTTCATGATCCAAAAATTGAACTGGGATCTTCTTATTACAGGCAGATATCTTTTTACCAATTGAGCTACCAGGGAAGCCCTGTGAGTATATATACTCGTGTGTGTGTGTGTGTGTGTGTGTATGTGTGTGTGTATGTGTGTATGTATACACATTATACACTATATTTCTTATTAAGGAATGACTCAGCATGATTGAAAGTCACTGCTCTTATACCACAATTAACTGAGCCACAAAATGTTTTGTGCAGTCAGTTGAAAAGGCCAGTACAAAATTAATCACCCTTTCTGCCCTGTTCACACTCACTGGTAACTCCTCAAGGTCGGACTGTAATAATTGTTTAATATGCTCATACTTTGCTAACTTGTCTCCAGATTTGCAGCCAGGCCGTAACTCTCATTTAAAACAAATTCTCCCATTTCTTATAACTACTTGCAAGGCTGGGAATTCTGGTAGTCATTTCCCAGATATTTATAGATCTATCATCAATTTAGAAGTTGTTTTCCCATCTTTCAAATCTTTATTCTCTCTTCTCCACTTAAAACAACACTCTCTGGCAGTATTATGAAGATCCCATTGCCCCTGTCTGTTCATTCATTACAGTCTAGCATAGCAATGCCATGGTGAACTGGTAGACATTGTAAGACAGTGAATCTCATGCTGTAATTTCCAAAAGTGTAGTGTTTATTTTAACTATATTATGTAGAAAAAATTTATATTAATTTAATGTAGTACACAAACAATAATTATTTCCTCTAAGTAAACCTGTAATTACTCTGTAACAACTATCTTGTCTCATTTCTTTTCTACAAAGGCTGTGTATGTTTTTGAAATTGAAAAAATAATATCTGAACTAATAAAGTTGAAATTTTCAGCAAAAAGAGAAAGAAAAAAATTTAAATACAAAACTGATTTGTAAAAGAGCTACAGTTTTTGGTTTATTTTTGTTGCTTGCTTTTATGAAACTACCAGAAACAATAATGATGAAAGAAAACTACTATGTATGAAAAGTTAGAGCCAGACATGGAACAATGGACTGGCTCAAAATTGGGAAACAAGTATGTCAAAGCTGTATGTTGTCACCCTACTTATTTAACTTACATGCAGAGTACATCATGCGAATGCCAGGCTGGATAAAGCATAAGCTGGACTCAAGATTGCCAGGAGAATTATCAGTAACCCCAGATTTGCATATGATACCACCCTACGGCAGAAAGTGAAGTAGAACTAAAGAGTCTTTTGATGAAAGTGAGAGAGGAGAGTGCAGAAGCTGGCTTAAAATTCAACATTCAGTAAAACAAAGACCATTGCATCTAGTCCCATCATTTCATGACAAATAGATGGGGAAACAATGGAAAGAGTAAGAGACTATTTTCTTGGGTTCCAAAGTCACTGCAGGTAGTGACTACAGCCATGAAAAGATGCTTGTTCCTTGGAAGAAATGCTATAACCAACCTAGACAGTATATTAAAGAGCAGAGACATGACTTCACTGACAAAGGTTCATCTAGTCAAAGCTATAGTTTTACCAGTAGTAGTATGGATGTGAGATTTGGCCTCTAAAAAAGATTGAGCACCAAAGAATTTATACTTTTGAACTGTGGTGTTGGAGAAGATTCCTGAGCGTCCCTTGGACTGCAAGAAATCAAACCAGCCAATCCTAAAGGAAATCAGTCGTGAATATTCCTTGGAAGGACTGATGCTGAAGTTGAAGCTCCAATCCTCTGAGTACCTGATGGGAAGAGCATTAGACTCATTAGAAACTAATTAGAAAAGACCCTGATGCTGGGAAAGATTGAGGGCAGGAGGAGAAGTGGACAAGAGATTAAGATGGTTAGATGGCATCACCGACTCAATGAACATGAGTTTGAAGAAGCTCCAGGAGATGGTGAAGGATGGGGAAGCCTGGCTTGCTACAGTCCATGGGGTCACAAAGAGTTAGACACTACTGAGGACTGAACAACAACAACAATGAAAAGCAGGATATGTGTTTTCAGTGAAATAAAGTATAAAGAAGGGAAGAAATAAAATAATTTTGTCCTATAATAAAATGAGTGTTCCAGAAAAGGAAAAGAAAAAAGGACAAAACCTAAAAGGACATAGAAAGTTGTAAGTTTGTGAAAAAGTTATCCTGGGAAAGGTATTTTATGTGTGATCAAGCTGAATAAGATATAATAAATTTGCCATAAGTTTTTCCCCCCATTGTTTTAATATCAATAGTGTAATTAGATAAAAGGAGAATTTAATTTTTTTATCTGCTAAAAAAGCAGTTTCATTGGACTATGGATCAGTCTCTGATTAGAGTTTAGGAAATGTTTTCCCCTACCTTTACAGTAATCTACTTAGAAACAAAGATTTTATGTTTTACCAACTGTACTTCACCCTGTTTACATGAGTCTTCAATTAAGGAAACCCAGTCTGTTGATAATTGAAGAACTAAGTTTTGCTCTGCATTTTTGTAGGGGAACCATCTAGGTTTTTATGTGAAGTCTTCGATTGCTATTTTTGTTACCTAGGTAACTAAGAATAGTGTCACACTGATCTATGATCCTATTTGACCAAGTATTCTGAAAAGTTTTAGCATTTGACAAAACCCAGCCTTAAAAAAAAAAAAAAAAAGTTCTATTTAGTTCTTTGGCCCATTTTTTCATTGGGTCATTTATTTTTCTGGAATTGAGCTGCAGGAGTTGCTTTTACATTTTTTAATTAGTTGCTTATCAGTTGCTTCATTTGCTATTATTTTCTCCCATTCCGAAGGCTGTCTTTTCACCTTGAACCTATTATACAGAGTGAAGTAAGCCAGAAAGAAAAACACCAATGCAGTATACTAACGTATACATATGGAATTTAGAAAGATGGTAATGATAACCCTGTATGCAAGACAGCAAAAGAGACACAGATGTGTAGAACAGTCTTTTGGACTCTGTGGGAGAAGGAGAGGGTGGATGATATGGGAGAATAGTATTGAAACATGTATAATATCATATATGAAACAAATCGCCAGTCCAGGTTTGATGCATAATACTGGATGCTTGGGGCTGGTGCACGGGGATGACCCAGAGGGATGGTACAGGGAGGGAGCTGGGAGGGGGGATCAGGATGGGGTACACATGTATACCCGTGGTGGATTCATGTTGATGTATGGCAAAACCAATACAATATTGTAAAGTAATTAACCTCCAAATAAATAAATTTATATTTTAAAAATTTAAAAAAATTAAGTTATAAATGAAGTCTTTTTGACCTCAAACTAACTTTGGAATTTTTCAGTGGACCCTGGAACATCTCAAAAGGTGTGTTATTTCTCCTTATAATAGGAAAGTGCATGCCTGCTATGTTGCTCAGTCATATCTGACTCTTTGTGACCCCACAGAACACCTGGCAACTCCCTATAAAAGGAGAGATGTTATACTAATTAGACTTAATTGATTTGTTAAGTTATGGAGGAAATACTGTCAAATAAGTGATGCTAAGCTTTTATTAGACCTTCCCAGGTGACTCAGCGGTAAAGAATCTGCCTGCAATGCTGGAGACACAGGAAATGCGGGTTTGATGATTCCTGGGTCAGGAAGATCTGGAGGAAGGAATGGCAACCCTCTCCAGTATTCTTGCCAGGAAAATCCCATTTCAGAGGAGGCCGGTGGGCTATAAAGTTTATGGGGTCTCAAGGAGTCTGGCTGAGCACACATGCATATATACATACACACATAGCTTTTAGTAAATTATATTTGTGTGGGATTTGTGTTATTAATATAAGTATTTCAGAATTGCATAAAATTTCTAGTAATCTGGTATGTTTTGGTACTTTATCATTTGTTATTCTAGTTTGTATCTTAAGAGTTATGTTTCACAGAAATAACTAAATTTCTTCATAAATTTCAATTTTCATCAACTCTTTCATTATGGATATTTTAAAGTTATTTGTTTCTTACAGTTATTGTTTTACTCTGATGCTTTTCCAAAGTGGCTTTGCACAAGTGCTTCATCTTCAGAGAAATTCACATAAAGGGCTCTGACGGGTACTCTGGAATAGAAGGTTCTTTTCTTATCATACCAATGAACTAGGTAAAAATTTCTAGAAGTCTCATGGAGGAATTGATGGCTTCATAAAACTTTCAACCTAAGGTTAAAATCAACAAGAATTAATTATGTGGGACTATGCAAGATGGTTGGAGAAGGTGATGGCACTCCACTCCAGTACTCTTGCCTGGAAAATCCCATGGACAGAGGACCCTGGTAGGCTGCAGTTCATGGGGTCGCTAAGAGTCGGACAAGACTGACTGACTTCACTTTCACTTTTCACTTTCATGCACTGGAGAAGGAAATGGCAACCCATTTCCTTGCCTGGAGAATCCCAGGGACGAGGAAGCCTGGTGGGCTGCCATCTATGGGGTCGCACAGAGTCAGACACGGCTGAAGCGACTTAGCAGCAGCAACAGCATGCAAAATGGTTATAATTCTCTTTATGACTTTTGAAACACTGTTGATTTTTTATCATTTTAATTTATGAGATTTAAGGAAGCTTTTTGTCATAAACTATCTGTGACTTACAGAAACTTGATAAAATGTCCCTTTCTAAACAAAGGAAAAATGTTTACTTTTTCTCTCTGCCTGATACTTTCAAAATTCAGAAACTATCAATGAGTATTCTTTTAATGTCAATATAGTTGTCCACATGAGTTTAGCAAGAATCTGTTCTTTAAAAAGGAAACAATTGGAAATATTGGCTATAATATCAAGACTTTGGCTAGAATGTCATAGTTGAGAAAGATGTATATGCACTTAGATATGGCCAGAGAATCTTAAGGATATTCTTCGAAAAAAATCTTCCTAGTACCCTGCTTACAAAGTTCCAGGGAATTAATCTTTAAAATAGCTTATATGGTCACTCACTATTCTTGCCACTTTTTTTGTAATTAATCAGGCCAATATTAATTCAAACAAGTTAGTTTTGCTATGATTCTCTTTGACAAAAAGAGGAATAATTATGAAGAGAAAAATTAATTTTGCACATTGTAAATATTAGATTCTTATTCTGTTAATTGTCTTTAAGGTTTTATTTTATATCCATAAGCTGAACTAGACTTTAAACTTTTCTAGTTTCCTCAAAGACCCAACTACAAATTCCCAAACTAAACAGTTCCAATTTCTCACATCCTTCTGTTTTGGAATCCATAAGAACAGATACTGCCCTTAAATCTCCTTGGAAGGGAATATACAAGGTCCTCTTCACTACCCAGACACCAAACATCAGACACTTGGCAAAAAGAATACAATATTGTAAAGTAATTAACCTCCAATTAAAATAAATAAATTTATATTTTAAAAAATAGTAGAGAAGGTTTCATCTACATCCAGTCCTATGTGTACTAGAAACTTTCAAATCAAGTTTACCAGGAGTTGAAGTGGATGATAGCTGAATGATATCACTTTCTCAAGATGACAGTACTATGTCATTTATTTTTTTTCCCCACGGTTATTTCCTACTCCTACCTTATCCCCTTTCCTTCCCCTTCTTGAACAGATAATGCTCTAATTTGCATTTGTTGGGCTTGCCACCAGAAACTCCCATCCATTGACAGCAGTGGGGCCCCTTTAGTTTATCCCTTAATAATTTTTTTTCACTTGTCCCAAGTGCTTCCTAATTTCATCTGGCATCCTCTTGATATCAGCTACAGAGTAAAGCACTTGAAACCTCACATTGATCCACCCCAGTAAGCTTTAATGGTACTCTTAAATGGGAACTACCCAGGGAATATATAACTCAGAGTTTGCCTCCATAGATAGAGGCTTTCTCCTTTGGATCAGAATAAGTGTCAAAGAACACATGATCACAAATCTCTTTTTAACAGTAGGCAAGCTGGCTGATTTTAGAACCAAAGCAATAGCAGCCCAAAAACAATCACTTTACTCTTTGGCTAAAGTAGTTTGAAATCATTCCTTGATTGCCAACTTGATGAACAAGAAAGCATTTGTAAAATAGCAAATACCACTTGTTGCACATGAATGGCCATCACCCAGAATTCTACAAATAATAAGTGCTGGAGAGAATGTAGAGAAAAAGGAACCTTCCCACTGTTGGTAGGAATATATATTGGTGCAGCCACAATGTAGAATAATATGGTCTTCCTTTAAAAAATTAAAAACAGAGTTACAATATGATCCTGCAATCCCAGTTTGGAGTATATATGTGGAGAAAAACTCTAATTCAAAAAGATACAGTGCACCCCTATGTTAATAACATCATTATTTACAATAGCCCAGACATGGAAGTAACCTAACTGTCCATCAATAGATGAATGGCTAAAGTAGATGTGGTATATATACATAGTGGAATATTAGTCATATAAAAGAACGAGGTAATGTCATTTGCAACAACAACAACAAAAAAATCCCACGGTATAATAGCACAGAGTACTGTATTCAATATCTTGTAATAACCTGAAATGGAAAAGAATCAGAAAAAGAATATATGTGTATGTGTGTGTGTATAAAACTGAATACTTTATTGTAAACCTGAAGCTAACAAAATGTTGTAAATAAAGTATACTTCAATTTTAAAATGGTTTTAAAAAGTAAAAAATAAAATAGGTTATTGATTGATAATAAGGAATCCTAATAATCAGATTAGGCATAAGGCACATGTTGATAAAGCTGGGGACAATTAATTTCTAAATTCTTTCTTCACCTCTAGTGATAGTGAAGTCGCTCAGTTGTGTCCGACTCTTTGCGACCCTATAGACTGTAGCCTACCAGGCTCCTCTGTCCATGGGATTTTCCAGGCAATAGTACTGGAGTGGGATGCCATTTCCTTTTCCAAGGGATCTTCCTAACCCAGGGCTCGAGCCCGGGTCTCCTGCATTGTAGACAGACGCTTTACCCTCTGAGCCACCAGGGAAGTCCTTCACCTCTAGAAGAGGCCTTTCCACCCCTGCTTGAGGAATTTAGTCTCCTCTTCAAAAAATACTTTAATATCATCTTTTGAGGTCTTTCGCTTACAGAGAATTGCTGTTCTTCCTGAGAATATATCTCTGCCATCTCTCTATTCTTCTTGACCTATAACTAGAGGGCAGACCAAGCAGGTTCCAAAACCATTGAAATACAAAGTATAACCAATGAAAAGTGATACCTATCAAAAGAATCACATGATTTTACCATTTATATCAACAGATAGCTGGAAAATATAATGGGAATGGATCATAAAAATATGAGTCAGAATGGAAGGCATATAAAACTGTATCAGGATGAATTTATTGATATAGCTCACTAAGACAGATTCCACACTTACTGTATTAGCTCAATGGTATAGGAATGACTCTAGTGCTTTTTGTCCATGTTTGGCTTAAATACAGACCTAATGGTGACTTAGACTAAAGGAAACAAAAACATATAGTATATTATAGAGTAAGACATTTAAAGCCTTAGGGAGATTGAAAAGCTAGAGCAGATTTATCATGTGTGACTTCATCATTCATTCCTTTACTTCATTTTCTGAGTGTGTACTGGGAATATTCTCTTTTTCAATGCTGTGAGATATAAAGTACCTAAGTAGCCAATGTCATGTATGGTTCTTCTAAGGAAAATTACATTCTTTTTTTATAATTTATCAAGGAAATAAAACTATATTAGATATTCTCACTCATTAGCGAAATATTTACATGTGTATATAGGGAGGAAAATTACATTTTTGTTGAGCTTAAACTCTGAAATTTTATGTCTGTATCTGGAAAGCTCTACTGGCTAGCAAGAATGATACCAATATAGCCACAAATGTGTTTTTATTCTGTAGTACTTTATATTTATTCTGTGCACTGTTCAGTTAAGTCACTCAGTCATGTCCAGCTCTTTGCAATCTCATGGACTGCAGCATGACAGGCTTCTCTGTCCATCACCAACTCCTGGAGCTTGCTCAAACTCCTGTCCATTGAGCCGGTGATGCCATCCAACCATCTCATCTTCTGTCGTCCCCTTCTCCTCCTGCTTTCAACCTTTCCCAGCATCAGGGTCTTTTCCAACGAGTCAGTTCTTCACATCAGGTGGCCAAAGTATTGGAGTTTCAGCTTCAGCGTCAGTTCTTTTAATGAGTATTCAGGACTGATTTCCTTTAGGATGGACTGGTTGGATCTCCTTGCAGTCCAAGGGACTCTCAAGAGTGTTCTTCAACACCACAGGTCAAAAGCATCCATTCTTAGATGCTCAGCTTTCTCTATAGTCCAACTCTCATATCCACACATGACTATGGGAAAAACCATAGCTTTGACTAGACAGATCTTTGTTGGCAAAGTAATGTCTCTTTTTTAATATGCTCTTTAGGTTGGTCACTAGGTTGCTCTCTAGGTTGGTCACTGTTACTAGTACAATTAACATTAATCAATTAACCATCAATAGCAACCAATAGTGTGTCAAATGCTAAAAACTTTGAGATGGTCATAGGAGATTGAGATATGATCTTGATGTGAGCATAAGCTATAGATAAATATCTACATGTTATTAAAATGATGAAACATGCAATCCTTCTAGAATATCCTTGAATATTCTAGATAACTTCTCTATCTCTATTGTCAATGGTACTGGACTTAATGAAGGCATTGAGAGCTGAACATTCCCTTCCACAAAATCAGCAGCATCCTTAGTAATTTGATGAGAATGAACCTTAAAAAAATATCATATTTTGAAGTGAAAAAGCCTAACAGAGTACAATATTGTCAAAATTTTCTTAGTGTTGAAGTAACAACATATTAAAATAGTAAGTTATTTATAGCTTACTATATATAGTAAGAGTTCAGAATACCAGACCACCTGACCTGCCTCCTCAGAAAGCTGTATGCAGGTCAAGAAGCAACAGTTATAACTGGACATGGAACAACAGATTGGTTCCAAATTGTGAAAGGAGTATGTCAATGCTATATATTGTCACATTGCTTATTTAACTTATATGAAGAGTACCTCATGCAAAATTCCAGGCTGGATGAAGCACAAGCTGTAATCAAGATTGCTGGGAGAAATATCAATAATTTCAGATATGTAGATGACACCACCCTTATTGCAGAAAGCAAAAAAGAACTACAGAGCCACTTGATAAAAGTGAAAAAGAAGAGTAGAAAATGTTGACTTAAATCTCAACATTTAGAAAACTAAGATCATGGCATCCAGTCCCATCACTTCATAGCAAATAGATGGAAAACAATGGAAACAGTGAGAGACATTTTTTTTTTTTTTTTTTGCTCCCAAATCACTACAGATGGTGACTGTAGCCATGAAATTTAAAGATGCTTGCTCCTTGGCAGAAAAGCTATGAACAACTTAGACAGCATATTAAAAAGCAGAGATGTTAATTTGCCAGTGAGGTCCATCTAGTCAAATCTATGGTTTCTCTAGTAATAATGTATGGATGTGAGAGTTGGAGTATAAAGAAAGCTGAGCACTGAAGAATTGATTCTTTTGACCTGTGGTGTCGGAGAAGACTCTTGAGAGTCCCTTGGACTGCAAGGAGATCCAACCAGTCCATCCTAAAGGAAATCAGTTCTGTATATTCATTAGAAGAATTGATGCTGAAGCTGAAACTCCAATACTTTGGCCACCTGATGTGAAGAACTGACTCATTGGAAAAGACTCTGATGCTGGGAAAGATTGAAGGTGGGAGGAGAAGGGGATGACAGAGGATAAGATGGTTGGATGGCATCACTGACTCAATGGACATGAGTTTGAGCATGCTCTGGGGTTGGTGAGGGACAGGGAAACCTGGTGTGCTGCAGTCCATGGGGCTGCAGAGTCTGACATGACTGAGCCACTGAACTGAAATGAACTGAACTGAGGCTATTTATGATTTCCTTGTGGGTAAGCTTAAAAATCTATGTATAACTGGGGAGTGTTTCTGAGTTATAGGACAATGGCCCAAAAAGGAATCTTGAAGTGCAGCTTGTGGCTATACTGAACATTGTTTAAAAAAATAAAATCAGTGCACTGAAAAGTATCCCAGGTAAAGCTTATCTCTCCTCTGTAGGTTTTGTACATGCAATTCATTTTGTACATGCAAAAGCCCTTCAGGGTTTTGGCGGAGTGAACTGCTAAGATCAATAACATGACCAATCCCCCCTTTATAATCTGAGAGGAGGATTCCAATAGAAATATTTTTGACAGTTGCGATTACATCAAACTACAATTTCTAAATTTAATTTATTTTTTAATATAAGGGTTGTTAACTTTGAATATAATGGGTGAGGCCTCAAACATTCTTCCCAATCCAGTTTCTTTTTGTAGAATATTCTGAATGAAAAGTCAGGCATTAACCTCTTTCCTATACTTTCTATTATCTCAGTTTCAGATTTCCTGTGAGCAGATGCTTGAAAAATAATACATATGCACACCCATACACCTTTCTTTTCTATATAGCATATACTAATACGCAGAAAGTTTGGCTTCCAATTTGAATATTTTTCATGCATGCTATTTTATAATCTATATTATGAATTGTGATTCAAATGATAAGTTATGTTTTAAATTAATAGTCATAATATGAGATGAAATCAGGCTACCTTCCTACAAACATCACTTTTTGATGACTTACATCAAGAGTTTTTAGGAGGATCTGGAACCTTTCACTCAGTGTATCCTTCATGCTGCAAGATGTATATAGTTGTATTGAAAAATACTAACCCTAAATCCAATTTCAGGATTCTAAGTGAAGGAAGTTAATGTGGCCACAATAGGGAAAGCGGAGATGAGCCTGCAAACGGGACTTTCTGCTTGGGCTGAACGTGCTTGCATACAAGATGTTCTGCCAAGGAGACTGGACACAGCCTTGAGTTTAATGGTCCCTCGCAAATGAGAGAACATTCCCTTACTGTGATAAGGAGGAAGAAAGGGCTCTGGACAGACTCTGCAGTAACCAGAAATTTCACTCCCTTTGCTGTACAATAACATTTATGCACATGCGCTATACTGAGAAGGCTTAGTCATACAGTCTAGAATTCTGCCCAGGGGGGCTATATAAAAGTAAACTGCAAGCTTGCTTGTGCAGTTCTTTTTCCTCCAGCCGGAATTGTGTCTTTGTCCATCTCTTGTGTGTGTGTCTTTGTGTCATTTCACTGGCAATCTCCAACATCTGGCACTCAACGTGGGGCTTGAGTGAAACCGAAAGGATGAGTAACCCCGGGGGGATTTTAAATCCATAGCAGGGGAACTTTCAGGAAAATCATGGGGAATTTCTCACCCTAGCAGGGGAACTTTCAGAAAATCATGGGGAATTCCTCATCATCATTACGGACACAATACATGGAGTTGGTCAAAGGACTTTTCCACTCCATAGGCGTTAGGGTCTCGACTCGTCAATTGAGTGAGCTCTTTCGCTTGGTGGAGCAATATTGTCATTGGTTTCAATATCAAACTAAGTTACAGTTAAATTTGAAGGAATGGAAAATAATTCAAAAAGAATTGAGAAAGCAACATTGGAAGGGTAATGTGATCCCTTTGAAGTTATGGACTTTATGTAATGCTATAACACAGGCTTTGACTTTGCTATCTACTGATAATGAAACTAAATCTAACGCTTCAATGAAGGGAGAGGCAATTTATGAGGATGTGCCAAATGTTGGTGAGGTTTCTGCATTGCCTGAAGGTAAGGATACAGGTGAGCCTCCTTCTGGAAATGGTGAAACATCTGTTAGTTCAGAATCAGATTCGGAGGCTTCTTTGGTTTCGTCAGAGGAGGGCAAAGAGATTAAAGAAATGACCCATCTATTCCAGAAATGGTGAAAATCCTGTAAGGAGGAGAAAAAATCTGCACCTTCTGCTCCTCCTTGTGCTTCTCTTTTCCCCACTGCGGTTCATCGGCCGATGTGGGCAGGGAACATTGTCAGTTCTCCTTTCATTTGTCTATGCTTTATGATGATGACTTACCTGCTCCCCCTGGTGGTTTTATCGATCCTCCACAATTATTTCCCATGCAGAGACAACAAGATGACAATGTGATAAATATTCAATACACTCCTTTGGAATATAAATTTTTTAAAGATCTTAAAGCTGCAGTAGCACAATACGGTCCTCAATCTCCCTTTGTTTTGGCTATGCTGGAATCATTGGGAAAAGGCAAAGTAATCATTCCATTAGATTGGGAATCTATTGTCCAAGCTGTCTTGGAGGGTTCTCAATGGTTGCAATTTCATCGCTGGTGGGAGGAAGAAGCTAGAAAGCAGGCTCGGATTAATGAAAGACAGAATCCCCCTGGTCCTCTCGAGGACAAGTTAATGGGAGAGGGCCATTATCGGGCTTTAAGAGAACAGGCTCAATACTCTGACCAGGACTTACAACAAGTCCACCAGGTCTTTTTATGAGCATGGCACCATATGGTGCCTACTGGCCACGCCCAACCCTCCTTTGTTAAAACAATGCAAGGCCCCAATGAGCCATATACTGATTTTCTAGCAAGATTGAGGGTAGCTGTGGAATGAGCTGTAGGGAGGGATGAAATTTCAGAGATATTATTACAAACTTTAGCATTTGAAAATGCAAATACTGAATGCAAACGTATACTGGGACCATTAAAAGGACAGCATACATCTATAGCTGAATATATCAGAGCCTGCTCTGGAGTAGGAGGAACAGAGCATCAGGCTAATGTCTTTGCTACAGCCTTGGCCAAAGCTATGAAACCACAAAAGAGAGGTAACTACTTCCATTGTGGAAAACCTGGTCATATGAAAAGAGAGTGTCAGAAATTAAAAGCTGATCAAAGTGCAATTCCTAAAGACAGATCTCTTGTTGGGAGGACTAAAACTTCTCCTGGACCTTGCTGTCGATGCGGGAAGGGGCTTCATTGGACTAATGAGTGCAAATCTAAAACAGACAAAATGGGCAACCCGATACCGGGAAACTATCCTGCGGGCCTAAGTCCTTGGGGCCGAGGAACAATACCGGGGACTTCTCCTCCCTGCCCTCCTGCTGTCCCACCTACCCCAACCCTGTTCCCTCCCAACAACAGTTACCAGTCAATACCTCATTAAAAAGACCTCAAATGATGATTTCGGACTTACGGTCTGCTACTTCAGGGAGTGCTACTGCTGATTTGTCACTAGCTGAGAATGTTCTTTTGTCACCAGGAGGAGGCACTTACAAATTAAAAACAAATGTATTCAGACCACTGCATAAAGGCACTTTTGGTTTGATATTAGGCCATAGCAGTGCGGCTTTGAGAGGTCTAACAATAATTCCTGGGGTAATAGACCCTGACTATGTTGGGGAAATTTTGATTATGGTTTCTACTTCTACCACGCTTTCATTGTTAGCTGGGGAACATACTGCTCAAATGCTTCTCCTACCTTATCATCCCTTTGTGGCTCCTCCTAATGAACGAACAGGAGGATTTGGAAGTACTGGGTGACATATATTTTGGGAAATGCTTATCAAAGATTTTCGCCCTGTTCTCTCCTTGATTACACAAGGAAAAAACTTTGAGGGAGTAGTAGACACAGGGGCAGATGTTTCAGTTATTTCTTCTCAACAATGGCCCCAAAATTGGAAAAAAGAAAAAAGCCCTCTAATGCTGACGGGACTGGGCTCCATTGCAGATGTCTGGAAGAGTACCCATCCCTTGCAATGCCAATTACATAATGGAAGACCAGTGTCTATTACCTTTTATATTGTAAACATACCTATTAATATATGGGGAAGAGATCTTCTCTCTCCTTTGGGGGCTTTTGTAACCATTCCACCGGAAAAGTAGTAGCCACTGCTCAAATTCCTCGAGCACTCCCATTAAAATGGTTAACTAATACTCCAAAATGGGTTGAGCAGTGGCCATTACCACAAATGAAGCTCGAGGCATTAGAACAATTAGTACAAAAACAACTTCAACTTGGTCATATAGAGCCCTCTACCTCCCCGTGGAATTCTCCTGTTTTTGCTATAAAAAAGAAATCTGGAAAATGGAGAATGTTAACCAATTTACGAGAAGTAAATAAATGTATTGAACCTATGGGAGCATTACAATTGGGACTCCCCTCTCCAGCTCTTATTCCTCAGAATTGGTCCTTAATGGTGCTAGATCTTAAAGACTGGTTTTTTTTTACCATTCCCCTACAATTGCAAGATAGAAATAAATTTGCTTTTACAGTTCCTGTTCTTAATCATGCTCAACCTGTTAAACGTTATCAATGGACAGTCTTACCACAGGGAATGACAAATAGTCCTACTTTATGTCAAGAATTCATAGCTCGCTCTTTACAACCCCTCCGTCAAGAATACTCCAAGTATATATTCTATTTCATTATATGGATGATCTCCTATTAGCAGCTCCTTATATTGCTGAACATGATGAATTCTTTCTAAAAGTACAGGAGGCTTTAAGACTATACAATTTGCAAATAGCCCCAGAAAAAATTCAAGACTTTCCTATTTCGTATTTAGGAACGGTATTGGAACAACATAGAATAAGGCCCCAAGAGTTACAAATCAGAAGAGACCACCTCAAAACCTTAAATGATTTTCAAAAGTTATTGGGAGATATCAACTGGCTACGCCTGGTACTTGGGATTCCTACTTATCAATTATGACATTTGTTTTCTACTTTAGAGGGAGATACAGCTCTGGATAGCCCCTGAACTTTAACGCCATTGGCTTTACAGGAACTTCAATTTGTGGAGCAACGACTAAACGACTGTTTTTTGACTTACTTACATGCGTCTCAACCTATTTTGTTTATAATATTTCACACCCCTTATTCTCCATCTGGTGTAATTGCTCAAGAAAAAGGATTAACAGAATGGGTTTTCTTACCTAACAGCTTTTCCAAAAAACTGACTACATATATGGATAAATTAGCCTTCCTTATACAGAAAGGTCACCATCGTATTTTACAATTGTCAGGATATGAACCACACCAGATTGTTACACAGTTAACAACTGCTCAAATATCTCAATGTTTATAATTTAATGAAAACTGGCAAATTTCTCTTGCCTCATTTCCTGTTTTTTTTTCTAATCACTATCCATCATCTAAATTGATTGAATTTCTCCGGACTAACTCTATGATATCTCAATCCCCAATTTCAGATGTTCCATTTAAGAGACCCACTATTTTTACAGATGCAAATAAAAATACTGCTGGATATTGGACCCCGGAAAGTTCTAAGGTTCTCCCCCACTGATTTTCTTCTGTACAGCCCGCTGAGTTGTGGGCTATCTATTTAGTTTTGCAAGATTTTCCCCAAATTCCTGTTAACATTGTTTCAGATTCTCGATATGCTGTTCTCTCTTGCCTACAGCTTCCCCATGTCTCCCTTCCACTGACCCTTAAAACAGCTGTTGATAAATTGTTTTACCAAGTACAACAATTGCTCTTGCAACGTTCAAAATTAATTTTCTTTACTCACATTAGTGCACATTCCGCCCTTCCTGGACCCTTATTGTTCAGAAATGCTACAAGTGATGCCTTACTTTATCCCATAGAAGCAGCAAAACAAGAACATCTCTTACAGCATACCAATTCCAAAGGGTTACAAAAATCTCATGCTATTACTCCAAAATAAGCTCAAAATATTGTTCATTCTTGTTGCATATGTGCGCCCTTTGCTTTACTGTTTACCCCACCAGGTGTCAACGTAAGAGGACAACAAGCAAATCAGATATGGCAAATGGATGTAATTTATATTTCTTCTTTTGGACAACAAAAATATGTGCATCATACTATAGATACTTGCACACATTTTCAATGGGCCACTGCATTACATTCTGAAAAGGCTGATGCTGTTATTACTCATTTGTTATCTTATTTTGCAATTATGGGATTACCAATTGAATTGAAAACTGATAATGCACCTGCCTACCAATCCGCGAAATTAGCTCACTTTTTATCCCAATACCATATAACTCATACTTTTGGTATTCCTTATAATATTCAAGGGCAAGCTATCATTGAAAGAGCTAATTGTATATTGCATGAATATTTTGAAAAAATAAAAAAGGGGGAACAGGAGAGATTTATGAAACCTAAAGACATTTTGAATAAAACCTTACTTACCCTAAATTTTTTGAATATTTGGAGCAAGGGGAATCTATCAGCAGCAGCGTTGCATTTTCAAGGGAAAGAAGAAGACAAGAAGATCTTGAATACGCCTATTTGGTATAAAGATAAAGCGAAAGGTTGAATCCCAGCATCATTAATATATCTGGGACGAGGGTATGCTTTCATTTCTGTTAATAATTACAGGTTTTGGACACCAGCGAGATTGATCAAAATCAACAATGGCTGATCCATTTGTTCAAAAATTCAAAGAGCTTACTATGCAGAGAAGCTTTACTTTTCGTACAAGGGAAGCAACACCTCCTACGTGGGGTCAAATGAAGAAGTTGACCCAGGAAGCAGAGAAGACGTTAATGAAAGTGGGACAATCTCTGAATCCTACCAATCTTTTGCTTGCCATGATGGCGGTGGTAACATGTCAGGTAATCGGTGTATCGGCAGGTAATCATACATATTGGGCATATATACCTAATCCCCCATTACTAAGAGTAGTTTCCTGGGGGGAGCCAAAAGTGCAGGTATGCACTAATGAGACTGCCTTCTTTCCCCCACCAGCTTGAGGGGGAATAGAACAACTATCTCATCATAAACAACAATATAATATTGACCATTGCAGCGGAAGGTATTCCTTTGTGCATAGGAGGACACCCCTTTTGTCTGTCTACCAAGGAACATTCTCATCATTCCTATAATACATGGGGGACAAAGTACAATAATTATCATTTTGCTACTTTTACTGTGCTTGTTTCCACCGGGGGCTTTAACACCCTGACAGAAGCGATAGACATTCATAATGGAATACATGTGTCACTACGTCCTGTTAACTTTTTTGCTCCTTCTCTAGAATCTTTGGAATGGGAACGTTGCCGAGGTCATCGACCCTTTAAAGTCATGATTATTCTGGGTCTATCATTGTAGATTGGAGTCCAGATCATGGGCAATTTTTAGAAAAATGGTCGAATAAATCTCTTAGGTGTCATCGTGCAAGTAGCACTTTGATGGGCAATGGTAACGAAACAACTAAATGGCAGCAATTTGCACTTGTCCCTCCTCAATTACAATTGCAGGGATATCCGCACATTCAAGGGGATATTTGGAAACCATGGGAAGTTTCTGGTAATCTCACTATCTGGTCAGAAAACTATACTTTGGGTAGTGGCGACTCTTCCGATCCATTTCATGTTAATTTACATGCCAATAAATCTTATTCCACAATGGCATGTATAAAATATCCTTTTGCATTGTTATATGGGAATTGGACCTAGAATGATACCGTGAGGTCTATGTCATGTGATTATTGTAATCTAACTCAATGTGTAAATCAGTCTTGGTGGAAAGAGTTTGAAAGGCAAGCCTGTAACTCCAATTTTTCGTTAGTAATTGTTAAAGCTCAGACAGAGGTATGGTTGCCTATAAATCTGACTAAGCCATGGTCAGATTCTTTTGCTGTTTCTCATCTAGTAACCGCTGTACAGACTTTGCTACATCGATCTTGATGTATGCTTGGTGTGGTCATTGCTTCGATTCTAGCAGTTGCGTCAGTAACTGCAACAGCGGTGGTAGCAGGCCTCGTGTTACACCAAGGAATTCAAACAGCTGATTTTGTTCAAGACTGGCATAAAGACTCTCATTTGTTATGGCAACAACAGCGAGATTTGGATGCATAACTTGCTACCGACGTGCTCAATCTTCAACACACCGTTTCCTGGCTTGGAGATCAATTAGCT
The DNA here is from genome assembly GCF_016772045.2 of Ovis aries. NCBI lineage: Eukaryota > Metazoa > Chordata > Mammalia > Artiodactyla > Bovidae > Ovis > Ovis aries. The sequence goes on along the minus strand of NC_056055.1, from coordinate 124,171,462 downwards.
GTTTTATCTACATGAAGTGTATTGAAATGTGATTGGAATTCTTCTCAGTTTTGTATAACACCTGTACCACTTAACATGAGTGAGGGATGGGAAAGAATAAAACGATCTTCAACTGGACATCAAAATCTCACTACGGAGATTATGGACCTGGAACGACAAATTTTGTCTACTTTTAGCAGGACTTTACCTGACATTACGGGATCTGATTTGTTGAAAAGTCTTCAAGAAGGATTGAATAACTTAAATCCATTAGAGCATGTATCCACACTAATTGGGATTACCTTTGGGATCACTGTGTTTATATTACTTTTATGTTGTGTTGCTTTTCTAGTCTTCCAGCAATGGTGGAAAGGGAAACTAAAGCGCGAAGCAGAGAAGATCTAAACCATGCTACAATTTATTCAAGCAAATAAAAAAGGGGGAGATGAAGGAAGTTAATGTGGCCACAATAGGGAAAGCAGAGATGTGCCTGCAAACGGGACTCTCTGCTTGGGCTGAACGTGCTTGCATACAAGATGTTCTGCCAAGGAGACTGGACACAGCCTTGAGTTTAATGGTCCCTCACAAATGAGGGAACATTCCCTTTCTGTGATAAGAAGGAGGAAGAAAGGGCTCTGGACAGACTCTGCAGTAAGCAAGAATTTCACTCCCTTTTGCTGTATGATAACATTTATGCACATGCACTATACTGAGAAGGCTTAGTCATACAAGTCTGGAATTCTGCCCAGGGGGGCTATATAAAAGTAAACCGCAAGCTTGCTTGTACAGTTGTTTTTCCTCCAGCTAGAGTTGTGTTTTTGTCCGTCTCTTGTGTGTGTGTCTTTGCGTCATTTCACTCGCAATCTCCAACATCTAAGCAGATAGTCTTATTCAAAATGCTAATCCCCAAAATATCTGCCTTCCTTTCACAGTTATCCCAGTATTATATAATAAAAGTAAATAATGAAAAGTCTGATCCACTTTTCTTTGTGGTTGACAGAATATATTTTACAAATTTTGAACCTGTTCTTAAGCAAAGGAAAAGTCATTCCTTTAAACCCCATTGAACTCAATGACTCAGCATATAGGAAGAGAGAGATCTAAGTTAGAGAGAACTAAAATAATTAGAACAGAAAAAAATGCTTTACCCAAAACTCCCCACCATGTTTGAGTAAGTTCTAAGGGAGCAGAAGGTCATTTCTTGGAAGGTCTATTCAAGTTCAAACTATGCTTTTAGACAACCCAGTTGCTACCATAAAAACCTGTCACATGATAAATCCTGTGATCTTGCTACCCATGGAAATAGAGCCCCTGGAGTACGTTGCATAGAAGCCACAGATATGATCTATTCCAGTTGCCCCAACTGGAAATGAGCTTCTCCAGATACCAAAAAACAATGATTCAAATGATGGAGCAGTTTTATGAGAGAGGAAAAGTCATTCCTCAGGGACTTCTGCGACAAAAAGTGGAGCTGATACCCATCATCTGAGCCTTAGGGCTGGGGACAGGGAAGAGTTTAAATGTTTATACAGATTCCTCAGTATGCCTATGTCACCCTACACACATACAGGGCTATTTGGAAGAAAAGAGGCATGTTTCCTGCAGAGAATAAACAGGTATATCATGTGTTAAGCTTGCTGAAGCTCTTACATGCAGTATAATAAGAAAAAGGTGGCAGTGATTCATTGTACAGGTCTCAAAAAGGGAATGCAAGCTATCAACGGGAAACAACAAGGTGGAAGCAACTGCCAAAAAGCAGCCTTAGAACTAGTCAGTAACCTCAAAAGTTAGATCCATTCAGCTATTCCCCAATCTTCACAAAAGAAGAATTAGACAAATACCCAAAATGGAGCTTTAATAAAGACCTAGGAAGCCATGTGTGGCTATATACTGTATATGAGCTGTGCTTCTTTCCCCAAACTGTGGCTTGTTAAGCCATTAAGGAAGTTCATCAAGGAACTTATAGGAGAGAAGTCCTTTAAAATTAGCTGAGCTCATGGTAACTCCTGTCATGAAAAGTACAATTAGCTGCATAGTTGAGACATATTTCTTTTGCATAATGACCAGCTCCAACATTAGACACCCCACCCAACACACACACACACACACACACACACACACACACACACACGTGCACACACACACACACACACAGAAACACACTGCCAGAAGCCCTCAGATAAGGCCTATTCAAACCAGAGGGTTATATCCTGGATAAGGTTGGCAAACTGATTTCACTGTCATGCAGAGAGTACTGGGCAATTTCAAGTATCTCTTGGGGCTAGTAGATACATTTTCTGGGTGAATAGAAGCATTCTCCTTTATAAATGAAGTGACAGCTGCAGTGGATAAGGAATTACTAAAAGAAATAATCCCCACTTGTGAGCTCCCAAAGTCCCGACGTTATTATGGTCCAGCATTCACGTCTCAAGTGATGAAAGGAATAATGACTGTCTTGGGCATAAAATGGAACTTGCACTCAGCCCAGAGACCCCAGTCATCAGGGAACATAGAGCCATCCAGTCAGATCTTCAAATGGGCTTTAGTCAAGCTATGTTAAGAAACTTAAGAAAGTTGGATTAAGGTGCTTCTAACTGCCCTAATCTGCATACGGCTAGATGCATTTGAACACATGTATAGCAGATCCATACCCCAACCCTGAGAAGGAACACCTTAACCCCTTTGGGCCCCCTATACCTCAAGTATGCTCTCCAGTTAGAAGAAACCATGAAAGCCCTCATACAGTATGGTAACTAGGTGCTACCTGTACCCATTAATGTGGCCCAACAAACTAGGAAATTGGGTGAATAAAAAAAAAACCTGGGAAACCCACAACCCTCAAAATCAGCTGACTCCTAAGTGGAACAGACCTCACTTGGTGATCCTAACCAGTCATTCTTCCCTGAAGTTGTAGGAGAGCACACTGTGGGTATATCACACTTGAGTGAAAAGAGCTCCCAAGCCCCAAACTCCAGAAAGACAACCTGGGAAAGCAGACACCCTCGACTATTCATGTGAACCTCTTACTGGCCTGACACTTCTCTTCTAAAGAACAACAAAAGGGTCACCAGAGATATTTAGGCCTTGGCAGTGAACATCAGTATAAGGGCAAAATTTTGCCTATTGGCAAAATATATAATTTAATTTTTAGGGAAAAATTGACATATGATCATTATTCTCTTTCTAATACTTGGGTCATATGTCTTAAATTATCTGGTATCCTTTGTCTCCAAAAGGTTAGACAAGTGTTGGTCACTAAGTGATAATATCAGGTAGAACTTAGGCCTGGTGACAATCAAATATATCTAAAAGTAGTTGAGGGGAAGTTCTGCTTCTCTACCAGAGGTTTTAAATGAAAGTGGAAAGTGAAAGTGAAGTCACTCAGTTCTGTCCCAACTCTTTGCAACCCCATGGACTGTAGCCTACCAGGCTCCTCCGTTCATGGAATTTTCCAGGCATAAGTACTGGAGTGGGTTGCCATAACCTTCTCCATTGTAAGGATGCCCCAAATTGGCAGAAAGCAGTTACAGAAGACAGATTTTACTCCATCAGCACCCCTCAAGATTGAGGAGCAGGACAAAAGACAGAGGAAGGGTTTCTCACCAGCACAGCCTATTAACAATTCCTGGGAAATAAAAATAGAACCTGGTAATAAAATAAAAGGTAATAAAATCTAATTTTCCCCCTCTTTGTGCTTCACATAGCTTCACTTGCTCACAAGGGGCTATGTGCAGAGGCCTCACATCTGGCACTTCAGACAGGATTCCTAGTGCAAAACACCTGCAGTAACACCTCAGCTTAGCTGCGACCTCTGTGCAAAATCATGGAGCACAACACAGCAATTCAAAATGGCGGCAGTGCCCGGTGCAGAAACGGTGCACCAGGCATGGCGGTTAGGTGAGAACTCTGCTCACTCTGCTCCCTCCTGACAGAAATCCTGTAAATAGCTTGCTCATAGCCTTTATGGGAGAGTGTGTCTTTCCATTTTTGATCTAAGAATAAAGCTTTCCTTCTGAATCAAGGTCATTCTCATTCTTTTTGCTCAAGAGACACCAAGCAGGAGGTCCCTTACTGGGGCCTGACTCAAAAGGGTCAATAACAATGACACATATTTGCTCTTGCACTTATACCATCACCATGTGAAGGAAATGTCTGGGCTAACAGCCCAATCTCTCCTGGGATGGATGAATCCTCCCTGGAATGGAAATAAATACATATGGAATGAGACATGTAGATGAAAGAGATGTCTAGGAGGACCCTAGATCAGGTGACCTGATCCAGCTGTGGGTATGAAAATTATCTCAACCAAAATCATCAGAAATGTCCAGCTGAGCTCAGACTAGATCAGTAGACTCTTGGCCTACCAGCAGAGGCATTAAAAATAACTATTTAATGCTGCTTGCCACTGAGATTGGAGAAGGCAATGGCACCCAACTCCACTACTCTTGCCTGGAAAATCCTATGGATGGAGGAGCCTGGTAGGCTGCAGTCCACGGGGTCGCTAAGAGTAGGACACTTCTAAGTGACTTCACTTTCACTTTTCACTTTCATGCATTGGAGAAGGAAAGGGAAATCCACTCCACCGTTCTTGCCTGGAGAATCCCAGGGACAGGGGAGCCTGGTGAGCTGCCATCTATGGGCTTGCACGGAGTTGGACACGACTGAAGTGGCTTAGCAGCAGCAGCAGCCACTAAGATATTGAGGTGATTTATTAAGAAGCAAAAGCTAATGGATCCAACAACATTTAATGAACAAAATTAGTGGAGTAACATCTACCACATTCTCATGGGAATAAAAACTTTATAACCAGGTTCTTTGTCTTTTACATGAAATTACCACAAAAACTTCCTATATGTACAATAACAAAGGGAATATTATTAATATGAGTCTTCTAAGAAAAGACAAAAGAAATATTTCTTTCCATTCAAATAAGACATTGGAAATTTTATGAAAAATAAATGCCACAGGTCATTTAATATATTTAATTAAATATCCTTTGTTCTGATTAAATATGTGATAGGATGAAAAGCCAACATGCATACATTACACACATTAACAACATGGAAACAATTCATCTAAAGGAAAGAGGGAAAGAAATAAGAAAAACATATAAGAAAAAATAAAATTCCTAATACTTGTCTCATTATAATAACTAGAGTCAAAGCCAACAAAACTAGTAGTAGTGAACATTCAAGAATACAGAAGTAAGCTCCAAGAAAGGGAGTACTAGTGGTGAGAATTAGGAGATGAACCTAATTTTACTGTTATTGTAACTAGAATCTGATCACTACTGTAAGTAAAGAAAAAAGTAGACCTATAAAATTCTACTTCTAAAGCTATATAAGCCATCTCTCTTGCCCTGTCTCACATTTTCTGAACCTATATTTTACCCTAGCCATTGCTATGACAACTAGTTTAATGCAGTTGTAACCAGATAGGCCTTTTCCCTCAGCTTTACAACTATTTATTTCTTTTTCAGCACTTTCTCTGAAGTCTATGGTTGTGTGGTGAGTTTTGTTAAACTAAGAGATGGTGATTGTAGCCATGAAATTAAAAGACACTTATTCCGTGGAAGGAAAGTTATGACCAACCTAGATAGCATATTAAAAAGCAGAGACATTACTTTGTCAACAAAGGCATGTCTCGTCAAGGCTATGGTTTTTCCAGTGGTCATGTATGGATGTGAGAGTTGGACTATACAGAAAGCTGAACAATGAAAAATTGATGCTTTTGAACTGTGGTGTTGGAGAAGACTCTTGAGAGTCCCTTGGACTGCAAGGAGATCCAACCTCTCCATCTTAAAGGAGATCAGTCCTGGGTGTTCATTGGAAGGACTGATGTTGAAGCTGAAATGCCAACACTTTGGCCACCTGATATGAAGAGCTGACTCATTGAAAAAGACATTGATGCTGGGAAAGATTGTGGGCAGGAGGAGAAGGGGATGACAGAGGATGAGATAGTTGAATGGCATCACTGATTCAATGGACATGGATTTGGTTGGTCTCCAGGAGTTGGTGATGGACAGGGAGGCCTGGTGTGCTATGGTTCATGGGGTCACAGAGTCAGACACGACTGAGCGACTGAACTGAACTGAACTGTACTGAACATTTATTAAGTAGAACACTGAGTGATTTGTGGTTGGTGAGCCAAGTTTCAGCAAAAGACTGCAAGAAAAAGTGAAATGTGCTGTTGTTATTTAGTTACTATGTCACATCTGACTCTTTTGCAACCTCACGAACTGTAGTCTGCAAAGTTCCTCTGTCTATGAGGTTTCCCAAGCAAGAATACTGTAGTGGATTGCCATTTCCTTCTCCAAAGAGTCTTCCCAACCCAGGGACTGAACCCATCTCTCCTTCTGTGGCAGGCAGATTGTTTATCACTGACCTATCAGTTCAATTCAGTTCAGTTCAGTTCAGTTCAGTTCAGTCTCTCAGTCATGTCTGACTCTGCAACCCCATGAATTGCAGCATGGCAGGCCTCCCTGTCCATCACCAACACCCGGAGTTCACTCAAACTTGTGTCCATCTAGTCGGTGATGCCATCCAGCCGTCTCATCCTCTGTCGTGCCCTTCTCCTCCTGCCCCCAATCCCTCCCAGCATCACAGTCTTTTCCAATGAGTCAACTCTTCGCCTGAGGTGGCCAAAGTACTGGAGTTTCAGCTTTAACATCATTCCTTTTAAAGAACACCCAGGACTGATCTCCTTTAGAATTGACTGGTGGGATGTCCTTGCAGTCCATGGGACTCTCAAGAGTCTTCTCCAACACCACAGTTCAAAAGCAACAATTCTTTGGTGCTCAGCTTTCTTCACAGTCCAACTCTCACATCCATACATGACTACTGGAAAAACCATAGCCTTTACTAGACAGAGTTTTGTTGGCAAAGTAATGTCTCCGCTTTTGAATATGCTTAAAGTCTCTGCTTTTGAATATGCTGTCTAGGTTGGTCATAACTTTCCTTCCAAGGGGATCAGTTCAGTTCAGTCGCTCAGTCATGTCCGACTCTTTGCGACCCCTTGAATCGCAGCACGCCAGGCCTCCCTGTCCATCACCAACTCCTGGAGTTCACTAAGACTCATGTCCATCGAATCAGTGATTCCATCCAGCCATTTCATCCTTTATCGTCCCCTTCTCCTGTCCCCAATCCCTCCCAGCATCACAGTCTTTTCCAATGAGACAACTCTTCTCATGAGGTGGCCAAAGTACTAGAGTTTCAGCTTTAGCATCATTCCTTCCAAAGAAATCCCAGGGCTGATCTCCTTTAGAATGGACTAGTTGGATCTCCTTGCAGTCCAAGTGGACTCTTAAAGAGTCTTCTCCAACACCACAGTTCAAAAGCATCAATTCTATGGCATTCAGCCTTCTTCACAGTCCAACTCTCACATCCATACATGACCACAGGGAAAACCATAGCCTTGACTAGACATATCTTAGTCAGCAAAGTAATGTCTCTGCTTTTGAATATGCTGTCTAGGTTGGTCATAACTTTTCTTCCAAGGAGTAAGCGTCTTTTAATTTCATGGCTGCAATCACCATCTGCAGTGATTTTGGAGCCCCCCCCCCCACCACCAAAAATAAAATCTGACAGTTTCCACTGTTTCCCCATCTATTTGCCATGAAATGATGGGACCAGATGCCATGATCTTCATTTTCTGAATGTTGAGCTTAAGGCAACTTTTTCACACTCCTCTTTCACATTCATCAAGAGGCTTTTTAGTTCCTCTTCACTTTCTGCCATAAGGGTGGTGTCATCTGCATATCTGAGGTTATTGACAGTCCTCCCGACAATCTTTATTTCAGCTTGTGCTTCTTCCAGTCCAGTATTTCTCATGATGTAGTCTGCATATAAGTTAAATAAACAAGGTGACAATATACAGCCTTGACGTACTCCTTTTCCTATTTGGAACCAGTCTGTCGTTCCATGTCCAGTTCTAACTGTTGCTTTCTGACCTGCATATAGTTTTCTCAAGAGGCAGGTCAGGTGGTCTGGTATTCCCATCTCCTTCAGAGTTTTCCACAGTTTATTGTGATCCACACAGTCAAAGGCTTTGGCATAGTCAATAAAGCAGAAATAGATGTTTTTCTGGAACTCTCTTGCTTTTTTGATGATCCAGCGGATGTTGGTATTTTCACGTCTATTTCCTCTGACTGACCCATCAAGGGAGTCCAAAAAGTGAAATAGAGAATTTTATTACCTACATATCCTGGAGGAGGTTCATGGCCTCAAGGAACCACACAGAAAGTCAAGGCAGTGTGTAGACAGAGTGCTAGCAGCAGGATCTGTGGTGAACACATTTAAGATGCTTGGCAGACTGCTTTGCAGTTTCCTGATTAAGAGTGAATTGGTTAATTCAAATCCCCCTAAAATGTTTACATGTGCGTGTGTGTGAGGTCAGGGGGAGTCTCTTTAAGGAGTTCACAAGGGCAGGGACTCGGGTGGTAGAACAGACTGTATCAGTTGCACTGGAGCATGACATCAATACTTACATTTACTTGCAGCTCTTCTGGGTGTTATCTAGGGCTGTCTAATGTCAGATCAAGGACTCTGCATGCCTCTTGGCCACACAAAGTGTATGCCAAGGCACCGAATTTATGGAGTAGTTTAACTAAATTCTCAACAGGTTGGGACACCTGAGAAAAGTCACAAGGTCTCACTCATTGAAAATTTGGAAGTGTCCAAGTGTTAACAGCTAACACAACAAGAAGCAACTGATTTACCAATGGGGTTAATATCTTCAGAACTCGCTAGAGGAATTCAACATCAGTGCCCATAGCTGCATATATTGTTCCCTTCATTCCTTGTTTCATTCTTCCCAAACCCCAACTCTTGATCTCTAGGATCAATCCCCCAAACAAACTTGCATAGGAAACCCTTGTCTTACATGCCACATTCTGATGGGAATCTAGGTTTAAAAATCAAAAGATAAGATACAAAACAAAATATGAATATGAAAATATTGTGATTATAGAGGGAAAATATCACAATTGCAAGTTTATACTACTGTGGTTTGTTACCTACTTTCACAATTGAAAAAAAAAAAGCTAAATTTAAGATCAAGGTTAAGAAAAACTAAAAGCATCATTTTGCTCCCATTCAATTTCATAGACTCACTGAATTTCATCTAAGTTAAAACTTCCAGTATAATAACTATTTGATTTTCATAGCAAACAAACTCATGAGTTGATGCAAACCTTATTCCTATTAAAGAATTTACATTGCTCATTCTAAGGCAGTTTTTATTTTTTATTTTTTTTTTTTTATTTGCCAATTCTATACCTTTATTTTGTTTTTTTTTTTTTTTTTAATTTTAGTTTTTTATTTTTTAAATTTTAAAATCTTTAATTCTTACATGCATTCCCAAACTTGAACCCCCCTCCCACCTCCCTCCCCATAACAACTTTCTGGGTCATCCCCATGCACCAGCCCCAAGCATGCTGCATCCTGCGTCAGACATAGACTGGCGATTCAATTCACATGATAGTATACATGTTAGAATGTCATTCTCCCAAATCATCCCACCCTCTCCCTCTCCCTCTGAGTCCAAAAGTCCGTTATACACATCTGTGTCTCTTTCCCTGTCTTGCATACAGGGTCGTCATTGCCATCTTCCTAAATTCCATATATATGTGTTAGTATACTGTATTGGTGTTTTTCTTTCTGGCTTACTTCACTCTGTATAATCGGCTCCAGTTTCATCCATCTCATCAGGGCTGATTCAAATGAATTCTTTTTAACGGCTGAGTAATACTCCATTGTGTATATGTACCACAGCTTTCTTATCCATTCATCTGCTGATGGACATCTAGGTTGTTTCCATGTCCTGGCTATTATAAACAGTGCTGCGATGAACATTGGGGTACATGTGTCTCTTTCAATTCTGGTTTCCTCGGTGTGTATGCCCAGCAGTGGGATTGCTGGGTCATAAGGTAGTTCTATTTGCAATTTTTTAAGGAATCTCCACACTGTTCTCCATAGTGGCTGTACTAGTTTGCATTCCCACCAACAGTGTAGGAGGGTTCCCTTTCTCCACACCCTCTCCAGCATTTATTGCTTGCAGATTTTGGATCGCAGCCATTCTGACTGGTGTGAAGTGGTACCTCATTGTGGTTTTGATTTGCATTTCTCTAATAATGAGTGATGTTGAGCATCTTTTCATGTGTTTGTTAGCCATCCGTATGTCTTCTTTGGAGAAATGTCTATTTAGTTCTTTGGCCCATTTTTTGATTGGGTCGTTTATTTTTCTGGAATTGAGCTGCCAAAGCAATCTTGAGAAAGAAGAATGGAACTGGAGGAATCAACTTGCCTGACTTCAGGCTCTACTACAAAGCCACAGTCATCAAGACAGTATGGTACTGGCACAAAGACAGACATATAGATCAATGGAACAAAATAGAAAGCCCAGAGATAAATCCACACACATATGGACACCTTATCTTTGACAAAGGAGGCAAGAATATACAATGGAGTAAAGACAATCTCTTTAACAAGTGGTGCTGGGAAAACTGGTCAACCACTTGTAAAAGAATGAAACTAGATCACTTTCTAACACCGCACACAAAAATAAACTCAAAATGGATTAAAGATCTAAATGTAAGATCAGAAACTATAAAACTCCTAGAGGAGAACATAGGCAAAACACTCTCAGACATAAATCACAGCAGGATCCTCTATGATCCACCTCCCAGAATTCTGGAAATAAAAGCAAAAATAAACAAATGGGATCTAATTAAAATTAAAAGCTTCTGCACAACAAAGGAAAATATAAGCAAGGTGAAAAGACAGCCTTCTGAATGGGAGAAAATAATAGCAAATGAAGCAACTGACAAACAACTAATCTCTAAGGCAGTTTTTAAACTGTACATAATTTTTAAAGAACTCTCGTTCATCTTTTTAATGTCATTGATGTCACTGATCATATATATAAAGTGCATCTTTGTATTTTCTTTGTATATACAACTTAAGCATTCACACAAGTTTTGTTGTTCATTATTTACAGAGGAGGGAAAGGTAGCAAAAAGCATTCAACACTTGCCTAAAATGACTTGTTTAGTAAGTGCAGGAGACTGGCAAAGATCTAGGTTAACAGAAAGATTTCTTGCTATAAGTGTGTACGATAGGCTATGGAGTTTTCACATCTGGTATGGTGTCCTAGATAACCTTCTTAACTATATATGTTTTTTGAATTTAATTTTCAAATTGAAGATGATATAATCCTTTTACAAAATGGTGTTGTGAAGATTAAATGAAAAAATCATTTATCAGAGTATTTTTACTTATGACATTTCTGAGAATATAGTGGTGGTCACCTTTTTAAAGAAAATCTGCAAGCAATAAATGCTGGAGAGGGTGTGGAGAAAAGGGAACCCTCCTACACTGTTGGTGGGAATGCAAACTAGTACAGCCACTATGGAGAACAGTGTGGAGATTCCTTAAAAAATTGCAAATAGAACTACCTTATGACCCAGCAATCCCACTTCTGGGCATACACACCGAGGAAACCAGAATTGAAAGAGACACATGTACCCCAATGTTCATCGCAGCACTGTTTATAATAGCCAGGACATGGAAACAACCTAGATGTCCATCAGCAGATGAATGGATAAGAAAGCTGTGGTACATATACACAATGGAGTATTACTCAGCAGTTAAAAAGAATTCATTTGAATCAGTTCTGATGAGATGGATGAAACTGGAGCCGATTATACAGAGTGAAGTAAGCCAGAAAGAAAAACACCAATACAGTATACTAACACATATATATGGAATTTAGGAAGATGGCAATGACGACCCTGTATGCAAGACAGGGAAAGAGACACAGATGTGTATAACGGACTTTTGGACTCAGAGGGAGAGGGAGAGGGTGGGATGATTTGGGAGAATGACATTCTAACATGTATACTATCATGTGAATTGAATCGCCAGTCTATGTCTGACGCAGGATGCAGCATGCTTGGGGCTGGTGCATGGGGATGACCCAGAAAGATGTTATGGGGAGGGGAGGTGGGAGGGGGGTTCATGTTTGGGAATGCATGTAAGAATTAAAGATTTTAAAATTTAAAAAATAAAAAAGAAAAAAAAAAGATGAAAAAAAAATAAATAAATAAAAATCGTTACTTTAAAAAAAAAGAAAAGAAAATAGTTTATTGGTGAGATCAGAAGTGGATGGAGGACAGGGATTTGTATAGACACTGAATATGGAAAGTGAATAGCTCATCAAATGTTAAGAGCTAGACATAGTTGCCTAGCCAAAGGAAACTATCTCCACCGTCTCCTCAAAGAACAAAAGTAGCCTAAAGGAGGGTCCTTACTGAAGAAAGTTAAGTACTCCTTCCCTTCAAATAGAGGAATGGGAAAAACTGGCTGACAATGCAGCTGAGTTCTTCACATTCACCAGTCCGAAAAGTTGTTTCTCCCTTCTAAAAAAAAAAAGAAGCCCTGAATGAAATATTCTTCACATGTTATAAAAATGCAGAAGTGGGAAACACAGAATATGATCACATCATCTATTAAAAGATGGGAATTTTTAAGTCACTTCACATCTGTAGGAATCAGATCAGTATTACAAAGTGAAGTAAAACATACTAACATGTATTAAATGGCCAAGTGAATCAGGAAATGAGATAGAAAGGAAAGAACTGGTAGAATATTTGTATCATAACCAAGATCAAACAAAAACTCAAGTTTATTATGTCAATCCAGTCATATATAAAAGAGGAAGACAGGGAGGACTTAAAGAAAGAAGTAAACTTGATCTGCAGAGGACATGTGAACTATTAATGCGATGGCGAGCTCCTCAATGATGATAAATATCCTAATGGAGTTATGATTTCATTGTAGTCTGTGTAAGGGGGCACTTTTTAGTATGCAAGAGAAATTAGAAAACATAGAATTTATGCAATCCGGTTACTGGAGTAGGAATTTATATATGAGATTAGCAATGTCACAAACCTAGTCTGTGATAGTTTCAACACAAGAGCCAGATCAGATAAACAGCAAAGTTTGGGTGATTCAGAATCAGAGAAGTATAAAGAAAGGCTCCTTTTCATGAGTAGAATTTTAGCCATATTTTCATGGAATAGGGATATGTGTAAGAGTTAAATTGGTATTCTTTGTAAGATAGGGCAAGGAGAAGAAAACAAGCAGCTCTTACACTAAATAACACTACATTTATATTTTAAAATCAAAGAACTTCAGGTTTGGAAATGTCTTTAAAGGGCATTTTCAATTCTTGCATTATGCAGGACTGACTCCAAGTTAAAAGAAAATCATTGTGAATTGAAGTCTAGAGAAGGCAAGAAATGACTTTTTAAAAATAAAAACCTTTGGCTACATTAAAATAGCTTTTGAGTTATTTTTATTTCCTGCCTTAGCTAAAGAACTTCCAACATCAATAAATGTAAAGAATTACCATCTAACACTTTTACCAATTGAATATGTGATGATGAATTTGCTTTTTATAAAATGTTAAGATATTTTCTTAGATATGCTCCATTCTTTATAAAGTATATCTAATCACTTAAATAGCACTACATTCCCATCAATCCATGCCATTAAAAAAATGAATTATATAAGCTGCTCTCTGTAAAAGGGACGTTTTACTCAAATTTGTGTTTTCATATATAGGCAAAGTAAAATAAATGAGCCTCAACTATATCTATGCAATTCATTTTCTTTAAAGAAAATATAAAGATAATCTGGAATTTCTCAGAATATTATGTTATTCATTGTAATAAAATAAATAATACATGTGTTTTTTGTCCCTAGTTCCTAACACAGAGCTTGGAAATCCCTTGGAGTGTCTTATGTTTTTCATAATGGGATCCTTTAGATCATAGTTGAATTTATGCTAAGAAGTGACTCATGGTGGGCCCTTAGATAGTTTCAGTAGTTTTGAGGAAGAGGTTAGCCATAACAGAAAGAGCAAGCACTTGATTAGAGGATTGAAACTTTTGCTTTTATTTCTCAAACTCTGAGGAGGGGAGTGGGACTAGAGATGAAACTCAATCACAGGGTCAGTGATTTCATCAATCATTTCTATTTAATGAAACTCAAAGTCTCTGAATACTGAAGTTCGGTACATTCTGGGTTGCTGAACACATTGATATGCTGACAGTGGTGTTCCTGGATATGTTAAATAATAAACTGATATTTTATTGTTGGCAAAAAAATATATGCCAGAACTTAAAAATTAATTTTGTGAAAATTAAATCGCAGGTAAGAAAGCTAGCTCTATACATAGCGTATCATAAAAATACAAAAATAATGACATTTTTATGGGTCAGAGGAAAGTTCAAAGACTATGAAAGAACACAGTTTGCATTGTAATTACAACTTCTGATTTGTATAGACCTTATTCTTTAAATTTAAATTTATTTATTTGAATTGGAAGCTAATTACTTTACAATATTGTATTGGTTTTGCCATACATCAATATGAATCTGCCACAGGTGTACACGTGTTCCCCATCCTAAACCCCTCTCCCACCTCCCTCCCCATACCATCCCTCTGGGTCATCCCAGTGCACCAGCCCCAAGCATCCTGTTATCCTGCTTTGAACCTGGACTGGCGATTAGTTTCTTATATGATATTATACATGTTTCAATGCCATTCTCCCAAACTATCCCACCCTCTCCCTCTCCCACAGAGTCCAAAAGACTGTTTTATACATTTGTGTCTCTTTTGCTGTATCTTATGCAGGGTATCGTTACCATCATTGTAAATTCCATATATATGCGTTAGTATACTGTATTGGTGTTTTTCTTTCTGGCTTACTTCACTCTGTATAATAAGCTTTAAAAGCCCTTAAAAAAAATCTTCTGATTAAACTTTCTGATATACATGAAAAGAAATTGCAGTTTAAATTATTTTAATACAGTTCAAAAAGATAATTATATGACTATTGCTAAATAATGATTTAATAATACCTATTTGAAGGTATCTCACTCTAGTATTTATTCTTGCCTGGAGAATCCCCACACAGAGGAGCCTGGCAAGCTAGTCCATGGGGTCACAAAGAATCAGACATGACTGAGCAACTAAGCACAGCACAGCACAGCACATTTGAAGTTACGTATACTAACTCTTATCATAAAATGTTATCTTTTAAAATGATTATATAATAATAGTTTAAAGAATAAACAGTATTGGTTTTATTTTATAATTTTGATCAATTAACACTGATAAAATATTTTCCTTTTTATTAGTTATTGTTCTTTCAAAATTGTCTTTAACTTGAAATTCTGAAATTTTTAAAATATATTTAAATTTTATTTTATTTTATTATTTTTTTTTTTTAAATTTTAAAATCTTTAATTCTTACATGCATTCCCAAACATGAACCCCCTCCCACCTCCCTCCCCATAACATCTTTCTGGGTCATCCCCATGCACCAGCCCCAAGCATGCTGCATCCTGCGTCAGACATAGACTGGCGATTCAATTCACATGATAGTATACATGTTAGAATGTCATTCTCCCAAATCATCCCACCCTCTCCCTCTCCCTCTGAGTCCAAAAGTCCGTTATACACATCTGTGTCTCTTTCCCTGTCTTGCATACAGGGTCGTCATTGCCATCTTCCTAAATTCCATATATATGTGTTAGTATACTGTATTGGTGTTTTTCTTTCTGGCTTACTTCACTCTGTATAATCGGCTCCAGTTTCATCCATCTCATCAGAACTGATTCAAATGAATTCTTTTTAATGGCTGAGTAATACTCCATTGTGTATATGTACCACAGCTTTCTTATCCATTCATCTGCTGATGGACATCTAGGTTGTTTCCATGTCCTGGCTATTATAAACAGTGCTGCGATGAACATTGGGGTACATGTGTCTCTTTCAATTCTGGTTTCCTCGGTGTGTATGCCCAGCAGTGGGATTGCTGGGTCATAAGGTAGATCTATTTGCAATTTTTTAAGGAATCTCCACACTGTTTTCCATAGTGGCTGTACTAGTTTGCATTCCCACCAACAGTGTAGGAGGGTTCCCTTTTCTCCACACCCTCGCCAGCATTTATTGCTTGCAGATTTTTGGATCGCAGCCATTCTGACTGGTGTGAAGTGGTACCTCATTGTGGTTTTGATTTGCATTTCTCTAATAATGAGTGATGTTGAGCATCTTTTCATGTGTTTGTTAGCCATCCGTATGTCTTCTTTGGAGAAATGTCGATTTAGTTCTTTGGCCCATTTTTTGATTGGGTCGTTTATTTTTCTGGAGTTGAGCTGCAGAAGTTGCTTGTATATTTTTGAGATTAGTTGTTTGTCAGTTGCTTCATTTGCTATTATTTTCTCCCATTCAGAAGGCTGTCTTTTCACCTTGCTTATATTTTCCTTTGTTGTGCAGAAGCTTTTAATTTTAATTAGATCCCATTTGTTTATTTGCTAAGAGGAAAGTTCATAGCAATACAGGCATACCTCAAGAAACAAGAAAAAAGTCAAATAAATAACCTAACTCTACAACTAAAGCAACTAGAAAAGGAAGAGTTGGAGAACCCCAGAGTTAGTAGAAGGAAAGAAATCTTAAAAATTAGGGCAGAAATAAATGCAAAAGAAACAAAAGAGACCATAGCAAAAATCAACAAAGCCAAAAGCTGGTTCTTTGAAAGGATAAATAAAATTGACAAACCATTAGCCAGACTCATCAAGAAGCAAAGAGAGAAAAATCAAATCAATAAAATTAGAAATGAAAATGGAGAGATCACAACAGACAACACAGAAATACAAAGGATCATAAGAGACTACTATCAGCAGTTGTATGCCAATAAAATGGACAACGTGGAAGAAATGGACAAATTCTTAGAAAAGTACAATTTTCCAAAACTGAACCAGGAAGAAATCGAAAATCTTAACAGACCCATCACAAGCACGGAAATTGATACTGTAATCAGAAATCTTCCAGCAAACAAAAGCCCAGGTCCAGATGGCTTCACAGCTGAATTCTACCAAAAATTTCGAGAAGAGCTAACACCTATCCTACTCAAACTCTTCCAGAAAATTGCAGAGGAAGGTAAACTTCCAAACTCATTCTATGAGGCCACCATCACCCTAATACCAAAACCTGACAAAGATGTCACAAAAAAAGAAAACTACAGGCCAATATCTCTGATGAACATAGATGCAAAAATCCTCAACAAAATTCTAGCAATCAGAATCCAACAACACATTAAAAAGATCATACACCATGACCAAGTGGGCTTTATCCCAGGGATGCAAGGATTCTTCAATATCCGCAAATCAATCAATGTAATTCACCACATTAACAAATTGAAAAATAAAAACCATATGATTATCTCAATAGATGCAGAGAAGGCCTTTGACAAAATTCAACATCCATTTATGATAAAAACTCTCCAGAAAGCAGGAATAGAAGGAACATACCTCAACATAATAAAAGCTATCTATGACAAACCCACAGCAAACATTATCCTCAATGGTGAAAAATTGAAAGCATTTCCCCTAAAGTCAGGAACAAGACAAGGGTGTCCACTTTCACCGCTACTATTCAACATAGTTCTGGAAGTTTTGGCCACAGCAATCAGAGCAGAAAAAGAAATAAAAGGAATCCAAATTGGAAAAGAAGAAGTAAAACTCTCACTGTTTGCAGATGACATGATCCTCTACATGGAAAACCCTAAAGACTCCACCAGAAAATTACTAGAGATCATCAATGAATATAGTAAAGTTGCAGGATATAAAATCAACACACAGAAATCCCTTGCATTCCTATACACGAATAATGAGAAAGTAGAAAAAGAAATTAAGGAAAAAATATATTTAAATTTTAAAAATTTTAAATTATTTTGTTAGGCCAACTGAAGGGTATTTAATTGATTTATCCTGTCTCTTCAATACAAATACCGTTAAATACATTTTAATGTTAATATTTACTATAAACATTTTTATGTACCTTCCCATTTGACACTTTACATTTTATAATTACTGTTTTTATTATATAATTGTTAATCTTGGATTATTTTTACTTTACATAGTTAACCTATCATATTTTTAGTTTGTAATGCTTTAATTCTTGTAATTTTCAATTTTATATTTAACTATCACTAACAGTGACTTCTACCTTCAAATTTCAATTCATTTTATGTTTTATAGGTATTTAAAATATATTTTATAAATATTACATATTAAATAGTTAATCAATTATAATACTTTTAGGGTCTGTCATATCAGGGACATCACTCTATGGGTTTTCAAACTCTGTCTTCAATTTTTATACCTTACAAATATTTACTCTCTTGCTTTTATTTTCTTCAATCCACTCTCCCTACATTAGCTTTTTCATGTTGTTTCCCATTGTCAATATACTAACTGTTTTCTAGTTGCAAAACTATTTATACACATGTGACATTTCACACTCAGGAATGTCAACTTATAAAAAAGAAAATTAGGCCATTTAATTTCTCTGGGGAAAATGTAGTATAATCTATTGGCTCTACATTAGCTAGAGAATAAATAGCCAAAGTGCTATGATTTAATGTGGAATCTAAGGTCCTATACAAAGTGGAAGTGATGGAATTCCAGTTGAGCTATTTCAAATCCTAAAAGATGATGCTCTGAAAGTGCTGCACTCAATAGGCCGGCAAATTTGGAAAACTAAGCAGTGGCTACAGGACTGCAAAGGTCAGTTTTTATTACAATCCCAAAGAAAAGCAATGCCAAAGAATGCTCAAACTACCACACAATTGCACTCATCTCATACACTAGTAAAGTAATGCTCAAAATTCTCCAAGCCAGGCTTCAGCAATAAATGAACCATGAACTTCCAGATGTTCAAGCTGGTTTTAGAAAAAGCAGAGGAACCAGAGATCAAATTGCCAACATCCACTGGATCATCAAAAAAGCAAGAGAGTTCCAGAAAAGTATCTTTTTCTGCTTTATTGACTATGCCAAAGCCTTTGACTGTGTGGATCACAATAAACTGTGGAAAATTCAGAAAGAGATGGGAATACCAGACCACCTGACCAGATTTCTTGAGAAATCTGTATGCAGGTCAGGAGGCAACAGTTAAAACTGGACATGGAACAGCAGACTGATTCCAAATAGGAAAAGGAGTACATCAAGGCTGTATATTGTCACCCTGCT
Organism: Ovis aries; assembly: GCF_016772045.2. Taxonomy (NCBI): domain Eukaryota; kingdom Metazoa; phylum Chordata; class Mammalia; order Artiodactyla; family Bovidae; genus Ovis; species Ovis aries. Next base: position 124,152,387 of record NC_056055.1, on the reverse strand, counting down.
TATTTAATTTATATGCAGAGTGAGTGAAGTTGCTCAGTCGTGTCTGACTCTTCGCGACCCGGTGGACTATAGCCTACCAGGTTCCTCCATCCATGGGATTCTCCAGGCAAGAATACTGGAGTGGGCTGCCATTTCCTTCTCCAGAGGATCTTCCCAACCCAGGGATCAAACTCGGGTCTCCTGCATTGCAGGCAGACACTTTAACCTCTGAGCCACCAGGGAAGCCTTATATGCAGAGTACATCATGAGAAACGCTGGACTGGAAGAAACACAAGCTGGAATCAAGATTGCCAGGAGGAATATCAATAACCTCAGATATGCAGATGACACCACCCTGATGGCAGAAAGTGAAGAGGAACTAAAAGCCTCTTGATGAAAGTGAAAGAGGAGTGTGAAAAAGTTTGCTTAAAGCTCAACATTCAGAAAACAAAGATCATGGCATCCGGTCCCATCACTTCATGGCAAATAGATAGGGAAACACTGGAAACAGTGGATGACTTTATTTTTCTGGACTCTAAAATCACTGCAGATGATGACTGCAGCCATGAAATTAAAAGACGTTTACTCCTTGGAAGGAAGCTTATGACCAATCTAGACGGCATACTCAAAAGCAGAGACATTACTTTGCCAACAAAGGTCTGTCTAGTCAAGGCTATGGTTTTTTCCAGTGGTCATGCGTGGATGTGAGAGTTGGACTGTGAAGAAAGCTGAGCACCGAAGAATTGATGCTTTTGAAATGTGGTGTTGGAGAAGACTCTTGAGAGTCCCTTGGACTGCAAGGAGATCCAACCACTCCATCCTAAAGGAGATCAGTCCTGGGTGTTCGTTGCAAGGACTGATGCTAAAGCTGAAACTCCAATACTTTGGCCACTTGATACGGAGAGCTGACTCACTGGAAAAGACTCTGGTGCTGAGAAAGATTGAGTGCAGGAGGAGAAGGGGATGACAGAGGATGAGATGGTTGGATGGCATCACTGACTCAATGGACTGGGTTTGGGTGGACTCTGGGAGTTGGTGATGGACAGGGAGGCCTGGGCGTGCTGTGGTTCACTGGATTGCAAAGAGCTGGACATGACTGAGCCACTGAACTGAACTGATCAAAGAAATGCTTTCTCTTTTTATATTAAATCCAAAGTAGCTTTTGTTTAGTGATGCTATTTTTTTGTCAAATATAGCATGGATAAACATCCCTCTCCCTGCTAAATTTAACTGGTTGCTGAAACAAAATAATAGTTTTTATGATGGATTTTTAAAGTTTATGACAAATTAACATATTCTATTTATAAAACTGCTGTTAGAAATAATAGATTTTTTCCTTTTGGTAGTTGTTTCTTTTTTCTTTTATTTTATTGTATTTTTTGTGTCATTGGCCATAGTTTTAGGCAAATCCCAGTAAATGCTAAGTTAAATTTGAAGTCTACATGGGAAAAGCATTTAAAAATGCTACTTGAGTGAAGTAAGCCAGAAATAAAAACACCAATACAGTATACTAACACATATATATGGAATTTAGGAAGATGACAATGACGACCCTGTATGCAAGACAGGGAAAGAGACACAGATGTGTATAACGGACTTTTGGACTCAGAGGGAGAGGGAGAGGGTGGGATGATTTGGGAGAATGGCATTCTAACATGTATACTATCATGTAAGAATTGAATCGCCAGTCTATGTCTGACGCAGCATGCAGCATGCTTGGGGCTGGTGCATGGGGATGACCCAGAGAGATTTATGGGGAGGGAGGTGGGAGGGGGGTTCATGTTTGGGAACACATGTAAGAATTAAAGATTTTAAAATTTAAAAATAAAAAACTAAAAAAAAAAAAAAAAGAAGCTACATGGTAGTAAAAAAAATAAATAAATAAAAATGCTACTTGATGAATTAATTCAGATACCCATTGTTTCTCTCTCTTTTTTGTTTAAAATTATGAGAATAATGAACGGGTAAAAACTGTAGTTTAGATCATGATTCCCAGACATTTACTATGACTTCCTTCATATTTCTTTGATATTTAAGATTGGCACATTTAGATAAATTGTTCTTTTTTAAACTCATCTTATCTATTTGACAATCCCTTATTCTTTGATATACAGACCTTGCTTATATCCTTATTTTCTAAAATATAGAACTAGATCAAGCTTGAAGTTTTTTGCTTCAATTGTATTTATGAATGCATGCAATGTAGGGTCTGTGTCATAAACATAATTAAATTACTTGAAAACTTCTCTCTAGATTCATGTCATGACTTGCATTTGCTTTTCTTTTCAAATTTAATGAATTATTGTACTGAAAGCCACAAGCTTAGAAAAAATATATACTAAGCCAAAGTTCAGGGCTTGTGAACTGATTTTTTCCCCTTTTTCCAAAATACTCTATTTTACTGTGATGATGTATCAAGAAACACAGCTACCTTGTCAATAAGAAAATACATAATAGGCTGACCTTTAGCTGGTGGAAGGCCAGAACTGAAATTCAACAGCTTACTTTTAATTAGTTAAGATGTCATTTAAAAAAATGTGAAACTAAGCCATGATTCTGGTAGATGTTTTGTTCAATCCAATTTGGAAAAAGCTAATAGGAGGCAATGCTGTCAAGTTGTAATAGCTTCTTGAGCCTGAGTGACAACACAACTTTTCATTATAAGTAGGTCAAAATTAGCTTGTCACTCAGTGGCAACACAAATAGACACAACAATCCCCAGCACATATATCAGAATGAAATCAGCAAAGCTAAGAAAAAAAGATTAATACTATAGATTTATTTCAGCTTCCTATCAACAATTTACAAAACTGTCGAAAGTAGAGTGCTATAAGCTAAAAAATGTATAAAGCAAAGTAATAAGATATTCATAAACTATATATTTCTATAAATTCTATTTAAATGAATGATTAACAAACTAAGAAAATGTAGAGATTATTTAGCTTATTCCATTGTGGAAGGAATCTTAATAAGTTTATAGTTATCAGTAATTTTATCATATTACTATTAATATATTTTTATATCCCATCTTCTCCAGTCACAGGACTGTGTCAGAGTCAGGAAACTGAATACATTTATTAACATCTTGTGAAAATAGAAAGTTTACAACTTTGGGATTTGGAATTGAAACAGTTTTTTTTTATTGTTATAGTAGTCTTTATTGTTATGACAGTTTGTACTGCTACAGCAATGTTCTTCTCCTGAATACCCACTTTTTTGCCATCCCTCTCCAAATTTCTCTTTGACTTAAGACCAAGAAGGAACAAATATGTCTTTATCTTACTGTTACTCAAAATTCTCCTTCAAGCTCATTCTTATTCAGCTTTGTTTTCTTCTAAGCAATATTTTTAGTAATGATAATAAACTGTTATCAAGTGGCAAATATAAACAATTGTAATAAAATGTGTATATATATTTATATATACATAAATTTACACACATATATAATAATCTAAGAAATAAAAATAAAAATACATCAACATAGACTCCATTCAATTTTTAATTTTGCACCTGTAATTACATTGCTTTATTTTCAGCTTCTTCTTCTTTTTTTAAAAAAATTAAAAGTAAATGTATTTTATATTTTCTGAGGAAAACATAAAGTTTGTACAAAAGGAGTCATCCACAATAAAATCACTGTAAATATCTCACTGCATTTGTGTCCACTTTTAGACTTTCATTGTAATCTTTGAAAATTCCTTTGGTGTCAGTTTGCCTGCAACTGAGTGACAACCTTATGGTAAATTCAGCTTTCCATAACAGTTTATAGAGTTGAATTTTCTTTTTTTGGGATTAAGGTGAACTACAGACCAAACAATACTGAGAGATGAAATATTTAAATTGCGTTGGTTTAAACATTTGCCAATAGCTTATCTCCATTGATTTTACTTCTGCTTCAAATTGACACCAGCTGTGCTTAATTCATAGATAACCACTGTGTTTTTGAGTATACTATAAAAGAGATGCTTACCCCATATTCAGATGTTTCCTAAGAGCACTCCTAACTTTTGATCATTCCTTAGCCAGTGGGAGGATTACTTCCAATTCTAACTACAGAAGTTCAATGATTTCTATTGAAGAAATAAGGCTCCTCTGTCAATGGGATTCTCCAGGCAAGAATACTGGAGTGGGTTGCCATGCTTGCCTCCAGAGGATCTTCCCAGCCCAGGGACAGAACCTGTGTCTCCGGAGGCTCCTGCATTGCAGGCAAATTCTTTACCACTGAGCCACCTGGGAAGCTCAGTGAGAAACATGTATATATTGATTGAATCGCCAGTCTATGTCTGACGAAGGTTGCAGCATGCTTGGGGCTGGTGCATGGGGATGACCCAGAGAGATGTTATGGGGAGGGAGGTGGGAGGGGGGTTCATGTTTGGGAACGCATGTAAGAATTAAAGATATTAAAATTAAAAAAATAAAAATAAATAAATGAATAAAAATAAAAGCACATGCATAACTGGAAAAAAAATAAAAATAAAATAAAAATTAAAAAAAAAGAAAGAGGAAAATAGACTGTACCTCATAGATTGTTAGAATAGCATGCTTGTGCAGAGAGAAAGGATTGATTGGTGTCTTCCTTAAAGACAACATGCCGCTTGCTTTTTAAAGCACCAAAGTGCCATGAAGAGTTGTGCATGTTTTATAAATATTAACTTAATATTTCTGAATATTTCTGTGGTGATTATTATTATCATGAAACAAGAATATATACATATACAATATAAATTGAAATAATATTGTATTTTTTATCAGTCACATTTCCAGCTTCTTCCCTTTTGGAGTTGACTATATAACCCCAGGACCATCAATATATCAGTACTGCCTATTAGACAGAAAGAGAGGGATTTTTCCCTTAGTCTTACATGATTTTTCCCTTAGGCTTAATAGCAGGGACTTATTGTTCAGTTGTTCAGTCATGTCTGACTCTTTGAAACCTAATGGACTGTAGCACGCCAGGCTTCCCTGTGTTTCACCATCTCCCACAGCTTGATCAAACTCATGTCCATTGATTTGGTGATGCCATCCAACCATCTTATCCTCTCTTGCCCCCTTCACCTCCTACCTTCAGTCTTTCCCGGAATCAGGGTCTTTTCCAATGAGTTGGCTCTTCACATCAGATGGCCAAAGTATTGCAGCTTCAGTTTCAGCATCAGTCCTTCCAATGTATATTCAGGATTGGTTTCCTTTAGAACCAACTGGTTTGATCTCCTTGATGTCCAAGGGACTCTCAAGAATCTTCTCCAACACCACAGTTCAAAAGCATCAGTTCTTTGGCACTCAGCTTTCCAACTGGCACATCCATACATGACTACTGGAAAAACCATAGCTTTGTCTATACAGATCTTTGTTGGCAAAGTAATGTCTCTGCTTTATACAATGCTGTCTATATTTGTCATAGCTTTTCTTTCAAGGAGCAAGCATCTAATTTTGTGGCTACAATCACCATCTGCATTGACTTTTAAGACCAGTGAGATTTGATTACAACCTTCTACAGGACTGGGGGAACAGACTCTTTGAGAGCACAACAAAACCTTGTGTGCACCAGGATCCAGGAGAAATGAGTGACCCGACAAGAGACTGAACCAGACTTACCTGTGAGTGTCTGGGAGTCTCTGGTGGAGGCATGAGTCAACAGTGGCCTGCCATGGGATCATGTCACTGACTAAAGTACTAGAGGTTGAAGCATGCTGGCATAAGTCCTTTTGACAGGGGTTGCCATTACCTCTACCATAGTTTGGCCTCAGGCCAAACTACAAGGGGGAAACACAGCCCCATCCATAAACAGAAAATTGGATTAAAGATTTACTGAGCATGGCCTTGCGTTTCTCCCCACAGGAAGTCCCTCTCATCAGGAAGCTTGATCAATATCTTATCTTCATCCATCAGAGAGCAGACAGAATGAAAACCACAATAACAGAAAACTAACCAAACTGATCACATGGATCATCAGTTCAGGTCAGTTCAGTTTAGTGCAGCCATTCAGTCCTGTCTGACTCTTTGGAAACCCATGAATCACAGCACGCCAGGCCTCCCTGTCAATCACCAACTCCTGGAGTTTACACAAATTCATGTCCATTGAGTCGGTGATGCCATCTAGCCATCTCATCCTTTGTTGTCCCCTTCTCCAGCCCCCAATCCTTCCCAGCATCAGGGTCTTTTCCAATGAGTCAGTTCTTCACATAAGGTGGCCAAAGTATTGCAGTTTCAGCTTCAGCATCAGTCCTTCCAATGAACACCGAGGACTGATCTGTAGGATGGACTGGTTGGACATCCTTGTAGTCCAAGGGACTCTCAAGAGTCTTCTCGAACACCACAGTTCAAAAACATCAATTCTTCTGTGCTCAGCTTTCTTCACAGTCCAACTCTCACATCCAGACATGACCACAGGAAAAAACATAGCCTTGACTAGACGGACCTTTGTTGGAAAAAGTAATGTCTCTGCTTTTGAATATGGTATCTAGGTTGGTCATAACTTTCCTTACAAGGAGCAAGCATCTTTTAATTTCATGGGTGCAATCACCATCTGCAGTGATTTTAGAGCCCCCCAAATAAAGCCTGACACTTTTTCCACTGTTTCCCCATCTATTTCCCATGAAGTGATGGGACCAGATGCCATGATCTTTGTTTCCTGAATGTTGAGCTTTAAGACAACTTTTTCACTCTCCTCTTTCACTTTCATCAATAGGCTTTTTAGTTCCTCTTCCCTTTCTGCCATAGGGTGGTGTCATCTCCATATATGAGGTTATTGATATTTCTCCTGGCAATCTTGATTCTAGCTTGTGCTTCTTCCAGCCCAGCGTTTCTCATGAAGTATTCTGCATATAAGTTAAATAAGGAAGGTAACATTATACAGCCTTGAAGTACTCCTTTTCCCATTTGGAACCAGTCTGTTTTTCCATGTCCAGTACCAACTGTTGCTTCCTGACCTGCATATAGGTTTCTCAAGAGGCAGGTCAGGTGGTCTGGTATTCCCATCTCTCCAAGAATTTTCCAGTTTATTGTGATCCACACAGTCAAAGGCTATGGCATAGTCAATAAAAAAGAAATAGATGTTTTTTCTGGAACTCTTGCTTCTCGATGATCCAGCATATGTTAGCAATTTGATCTCTGGCTCCTCTGCCTTTTCTAAAATCAGCTTGAACATTTGGAAGTTCACAGTTCATATATTGCTCAAACCTGGCTTGGAGAATTTTGAGCATTACTTTACTAGCGTGTGAGATGAGTGCAATTGTGTGGTAGTTTCAGCATTCTTTGGCACTTCCTTTCTTTGGTACTGGAATGAAAACTGACCTTTTCCAGTCCTGCGGCCACTGCTGAGTTTTCCAAATTTGCTGACCTATTGAATGCAACACTTTCACAGCATCATCTTTCATGATTTGAAATAGCTCAACTGAAATTCCGTCACTTCCACTAGCTTTGTTTGTAGTGATGCTTTCTAAGGCCCACTTGACATTCCAGGATGTCTGGCTCTAGGTGATTGGTCACACCATCTTGATTATCTGGGTTGTGAAGATGTTTTTTGTATAGTTCTTCTGTGTATTCTTGCCACCTCTTCTTAATATGTTCTGCTTCTGTTAGGTCCATACCATTTCTGTCCTTTATTGAGCTCATCTTTGCATGAAATATTCCCTTGGTATCTCTAGTTTTCTTGAAGGTATCTCTAATCTTTCCCATTCTGTTGTTTTCCTTGTTTAACTCAGTGAAACTATGAGCCATGCCCTGTAGGGCCACCCAAAACAGACAAGTCATGGTTGAGAGTTCTATAAAAACGTGTTTGATTGGAGAAGGGAATGACAAGCCACTTTAGCATTGTTTCCTTGAGAAACCATGAACAGTACAAAAAGGCAAAAAGATACTACATTGAAAGATGAACTCTCAGGTCAGTAGTTGTCCAATAACTACTGGAGAAATAGCTAGTGGAGAATATATACTAATGTGAAATAGCTCCAGAAGGAAGGATGAGTTCGAGCCAAAGCAGAAACAATGCACCATTGTGGATTTTTCTGATGGTGAAAGTAAAATCCACTTCTGTAAAGAATAATATTGCAGAAGAACTTGGAATGTTAGGTCCATGAATCAAGGTAAATTAGAAGTGGTCAAACAAGAGATGGCAAGAGTGAATATCGACATTTTAGGGATCAGTGAACTAAAATGGACCAGAATGGGCAACTTTAATTCAGATAAACTTTGTATCTACTACTGTGGGCAAGAATCCCTAAGAAAAATTGGAGTAGCCCTCACAGTCAACATAAGATTTCAAAATGCAGTATTTGGGTGCAGTCTCAAAAATGACAGAGTGATCTCTGTTCATCTTCAAGGAAAACCATTCAATATTGCAGTAATCCAAGTCTATGTCCCAACCACTAATGCCAAAGAAACTGAAGTTGAATGATTCTATGAAACTCTATAAGACCTTCAAGAACTAACACCAAAAAAAAAAAAAGGAGTAATGAAAGGAAAAATACAGGGAGATATTGGCTTGTGAGAGTTTGTCTAAAACACTTCACCAGCATTTTATTTGTAAGTCACAATATTGACAATTAGGCTTTAATATTATTTTGTTTTCCTCTAATTGGTGAGCCTTTTTAAGTCATTTCAGGTCAAGTCAGAGAGAGTCTGTCATCATTCCAACATGACAGCTCTATGATGTGGCTATATCTATGAGGATGTGTGTGTAAATGAGCTTTCAGCCTCTGGTACTATGGCTTCTGGAAGCAGGAATAAAGGTAAAAGTAATCTGGAAATGTATTATATTGAAAAAAAAAGAATTTTTTCAACTTTCTAGAGTATTGTAGAATAAGTCACATAATTTCAGGATTGATGGACAACACCTCAACACACACACACACACACACACACACACACACACATATACATATATACATAAACACATACATGCACAGACACACATACATGATGGATTATTTCCTAGAAAGGGCATTTAAATATATGGTCTTATATTGGAAATATACTATACATATGCTGAAGTCTGGAAAGTTTGCAAACTGATATACAAAGTCTTTAAACTATTCACTAGACTTTTATTAGAGTTTGGATACCTAAATTTGAAGTGCATGCCATATATTCAGAGAATAATCACAATGGTTTGGAAGATTCAAAAAATAAATTTAATAGAAGTGATCTCTTTTAGCCTCAAGAATATAAGGCTTTGAAGGTTAATAATGGTTATATATTGCAAAAAAACCCCACATGTTTTTTGAAACATAGTAGCAAGAGATATTAATTGCCACAGGCACTTCAAAAACTTATTTTCCCACGTGCTGTCTATTGTTCTTTTTCCATCATTCAGTATAGTTCAGTTTATTAAATAACACTCTTTAAAATTGTATAGAATCAAAATTTCTTGGATTCAAATAATTCCCCTCATAAAAACCTGATAATAACACCCAAAGCAGGTTAGTCTCTGACTGCAAGGAAGGCCCTATTTATATTTAAACATGAGGAACTATCTTCTTTACTAAGTAAATCAATTTAATAATACAATATACTGCATTAGTAATCAGGGTCTTCTCCTGCCCAGGGAAATGAATTTGCCTTTGTGATACATAATGTTAGGTGTCAGCTTGGCTAGGCTACAATGCCCATAGTTTTGATTAAACACCAGTTTACATTTTACTGTGAAGGTATTTTAAAAGATATTATTAACATTTAAATTGGTAGACTTTGAGTGTAGCAGACTTCCTTTCAAAATATGGGTGAGTTTATCATCCAATCAGTTGTTCAATTGTCACTCAGTCGTGTCCGACTCTTTGTGACCTCATGGAATGCAGCATGCCAGGCTTCCCTGTTCATCAACAGCACCCGGAGCCTACTCAAACTCATGTCCATTGCATCGGCGATGCCAGCCAACCATCTCACCCTCTGTCGTCCCTTCTCCTCCTGCCTTCAATCTTTCCCAGCATTAGGGTCTTTTCCAAGGAATCAGTTCTTCGCATCAAGTGGCCAAAGTATTGGAGCTTCAGTTTCAGCATCAATCCTTCCAATGAATACTCAGGACTGATTTCCTTTAGGATTGGCTGGTTGGAACTCCTTGCAGACCAAGGAACTCTCAAGAATCTTCTCCAAAACCACAGTTCAAAAGCATCAATTCTGTGGCACTCAGCTTTCTTTATAGTCCAATTCTCATGTCCATACATGACTATTGGAAAAACCATAGCTTTGACTAGACAAAACTTTATTGGAAAGTAATGTCCCTGCTTTTTAGCATGCTGTCTAGGTTGGTCATAACTTTTCTTTCAAGAAGTAAATATCTTTTAATTTCATGGCTGCAGTCACCATCTGAAGTGATTTTGGAGCCTACCAAAATAAAGTCTGTCACGGTTTCCGTTGTTTCCCCATCTATTTGTCGTGAAGTGATGTGACTGGATGTCATGATCAGTTTTCTGAATATTGAGTTTTAAGCCAACTTTTTCACTCTCCTCTGTCACTTTCATCAAGAAGCTCTTTAATTCTTTGCTTTCTGCCATAAGGTTGGTGTCATCTGTGTATCTGTGGTTATTGATATTTCTCCCAGCAGTTTCATCCAATCAGTTGAGGGGCTTAATAGAAAAGACTAAGACCCCTGGAGGAAGAAGGAATTCTTCTTCAAGACTGTTTCTGGATTGAAGATTGCATCATCAACTTATCCCTGAGTCTACAGCTTAGCAACTTTCTCTGGGAATTTTGAAGCTGCCAGCCCATGCAATCATGTGAGCCAATTCCATAAGATAGATATTTCTGCATTTGTATTTGTTCTGTTTCTCAGGAGAGCCCTGACCAATACAATCTTTATATTGATAAAATGCATATATAGATGTTCAGAGTCAGGGAACAGAGACTGATACTTTTACTGAACATTCTGGAAATATTTTTGCATGGTTACCTAAATGGCAGGTGAGCACAGAATGCAGTGCTGCCATGCTGCCTTCTAGGGGAAAAAAAAAATATACAAAGCCTTTTAGCCCCTTTAAAATCCAATTTTATCAAATGCAAAATAAGTGAGTTAAAAGGTTGGCACATGAAATAAGGGACAAAGATGATAAAACTTGTTTTTCCACTAAATAAGCAAAAAAATAAATTATTTAATATTATACTTTATGTAGAAACTTTAATTTAAAATTAGTAGATATAAATGGTTATAAAGTTTTACCTCATATTAATATATAAAACAAACATTCTTCATAATTCTCTTATTGTTTAGTCAGTATGGGATTGTAAAATTCATGGCAGCAGGAAAGTGAGGGTTAGTTGCTCGGTTGTGTCCAACTCTTTGAGATTCCATGGTCTGTCCATGGGATTCTCCAGGCAAGAATACTCTGGATTGCCACTCCCATCTCAAGGGGATCTTCCTGACCCAGGGGTTGAACCTGGATTTCCTGCACTGTAGGCAGATCTGAGCTGCCAGGGGCGCTAACAATGACAGCAGGAGTCTAACAGCATTGAAAGTATTTGTTTAGATATTGGGGCTTTCCTGATGGCTTAGAAGGTAAGGCATCTGGCTGTAATGCAGGAGACCCAAGTTTGACCCCAGGGTCAGGAAGATTCCCTGGAGAAGGGAATGGCTACCCACTCTAGTACTCTTGCCTAGAGAATTACATGGACAGAGTAGCCTGGCAGGCTGTAGTCCATGGGGTCACAATACGTAGGGTAATTCAAATCTGGCTAATCAAGCAAGGCCTAGTGGAGAATGTGCTTGAATTAATACAAAATTTTATAGCTAATAAAGGAATTCTGCACAAAAGAAAAAAAATGCAGTCGTGGTATATAAATGTTTCTCATGAAAACTAGTAGTGCTGGAAACAGCTAAAAGGTACAAAACATGTAATTTTTTTTTGCTTTTGTTTTTTAGGTACTGTTTTTTAAGTACTATTTTGCATGTAATCTGGTTAATAGATTAGTTTTTGCTGTATTAGTTCTTGCTAATCAGAGATATTATAGTATTACATTCCTTAAAAGAATATATGCATAAATAAAGGTTTCTAAATTCTTCAGTTTTCAAGTCAAATATATTGCAATTTTTGACCAAAATATAAAAGTTGGGATGTTCCATTCGAGAAAACACATACTTCTCTCTTCCACTTTGATCTTGCTGCTTAAAAGGAATAGCTGTGCAATCATTTCAAGGACACAAATCTTCCAGAAATCATAATTGAATTTTTCCTACATAGAGTGGTAATAAACAAAATTGTATATAACATTAAATTAAATCCTCAAATATTTCTGTTAGATTTAATTTTCTCATTTAGTATTGTATAAACTTTCATTTCGACCTGTGAATGACAATGAGAGATGGTTTGTTACAATGTTTTCTATTGCATATGAAATATAAGATAAAATTATCTACAAAAATTACATTTAATTAAATTTTCAGGAAAAGAATGATGAATTTTATTAGTTGTTTTCCAGTTGATTTTTTTTAATAAAATGCTCCATTTTATAGATTTTTGTAGTTGTGGAACAAACAAAATTAAAGTATAACAAGAAAGGACTTTTAATTCCTTTCAATGTCATGGTAATTTAAATCTTCCTATATACCTGTGCTACTTTTAGATTATTAATTTTCTTTTGTTTAACTTTTACTGTGTTAGCTGTGTTAGATTTCAAGTTTGGCCCACTGTTAGTTCAAACTCTCCTTATCAAAATTTTGAACTTTATATATTTTATATGCAGTATGGATAGATTAGCTCACCATTTCTATCTCTGGATATAATACGAATTTTTGTGTTTGCACTCCTTCTACAATCTTGTCATCTGAAAGTGTGATAATCATTACATCTAAGGTTTCTCTGAGTTACTGATAATACAAGTAATGTGCTCCATTATATGTTTTTAAAGACATGCCATCACAGAAGTACTCATCAACTATTAAATTTTTAGAATTGGCATGGCTGTTTTTATTTAGCCCTACATTCCAATTTATTTATGGATAGTGTTGATGAAGAATTGAATATAATGTTTTCTATATTCCTTGCTCACCAGGCCTAATGATTTGTTCTCAAAGAAGTATCTTTTTTTTCTTCCATAATGCTTCCAAGGGTCCCACATTATTATTTTCTCAGGATCATATGTCTAAAGTTTGTGATATCTAATTTTATTTATGTTTATAAATCTTGGAAGCATTTGGCCACTGTGATCTTCAAGCCCTCTTCTCAATTTTTCCCCACAAATTATACCATATTAAGCTTCACACATGTTTCTTATAAATAATGATCTTGGCCAGGAAGTTAGGGTTATTTTAGGAACTCAAAGGCTCCCACTTCTATCTCCTTGCATATCACAAACCAAGAGAAATTACAAGATAAACTATGCCATTGGAATAGGAATTAAGAGTAAATTCCTTATAGACTGGACTCCCCTGGTAGCTCAGACAGTAAAGAATCGGCCTGCAATGCAGTGACCTGGACTTGATTCTTGGATTGGGAAGATACCCTGGGGGAGGACATGGCAACCCATTCCAGCATTCTTGCCTGGAGAATTCCATGGACAAAGGAGCCTGGTAGGCTACAGTCCATGGGGTCAAAAGAGTCAGATACGACTGAGAGACTTTCACATCACACACATCCTTACAGACTACTTATGTGGTTCCCAAAATCCAAGCTTCTCACCTGCCATTTGTGGGTCATTATTTAAAAATTGACAACATCAAAAACCTTCACAGGCACAATACTAATATTTAACTTTGAAAAGTTTATTCTCATTATTTCTAGACATAAGCAAAGTAAGATATCCTCATTTCTATCATACATTTTTAGACTAATCAATATTCTGTTTTACATTTTTACATGTTTACATCCTATGAAAAGTTAAAGGCCCTTTGAAAACTGAAATAATGACTCCTTTGTTCTGAACACAGTAGCAGAAAAAATAACAATTGCTCTCACTATAGTGCCATCTTATCTTTTCTGTCTCTATAATATAAAAGAGCTGAATTTTTTCTAAGAAAAGAGCCTTCTTCTTAACAAAATAACTAAAATCATATGTCACAAATTTCTCAAATTCAAACTCCAACTTTAATATTAAATTTCCTGCTGGACTCAGCAGTTCAATAGGTTTAGTTTACTTGAAGCATTTTTATGGATGACACCATTTTTGAAGGTCAGTGACCACTGTTTTATATAGTTTATGTGGTTACCTCCTTTCTCTTATAATTTCATACATGCATCTTTAAAACCACAGAACATCTGAGAGTACCCATATAGCCACATAAATTGACCTAAAAAGTTGTCCTTCATTTCTATATTGTAAATATTTGCAGTTGCATACTGAGCATGTATTGTTTTGGAGATCCTGATTGGTTTGTTTCAAAGAGGGCAGCAGATTTTAAGTAGTTTAACAATATTAAAATCTGTCATTATGATATATTTAACTTCTGTATAATTGAAGCTTCTATGACTCATTTATTCACAGTTTATAATAAGAAACTTATTGGCTTACTTGAATATGGATGATGGTAAGATATCATAAGAAATTAATCAGTGATACCTGCTGATTTTTTATTGATCTTGATATTAAGTGTTTACTAGTTGAAGGCATCTATTGTTATGTTCATTTAAGACTATTATTGAATAAATCTATAGAAAAAATAAACAATTTATTTTTGTTATTTTAATTAATAAAAATATTATTTGCTTTTGAAATATACTTTATTAAGAAGGTAGATTCAGTTCAGTTCAATTCAGTCACTCAGTCGTGTCTATTTGCGACCCCATGATTGTAGCATGCCAGGCCTCCCTGTCAATCACTAACTCTCAGAGTTCAAACAAACTCATGTCCATTGAGTCGGTGATGCCATCCAGCCATCTCATCCTCTGTCGTCCCTTTCTCCTCCTGCCCCCAATCCCTCCCAGCATCAGAGTCTTTTCCAATGAGTCAATTCTTCGCATGAGGTGGCCAAAGTACTGGAGTTTCAGCTTTAGCATCATTCCTTCTAAAGACCACCCAGGACTGATCTTCTTTAGAATGGACTGGTTGGATCTCCTTGCAGTCCAAGGGACTCTCAAGAGTCTTCTCCAACACCACAGTTCAAAAGCATCAAATCTTCGGTGTTCAGCTTTCTTCACAGTCCAACTCTCATATCCATACAGGACTACTGGAAAAACCATAGCCTTGACTAGATGGACCTTTGTTGGCAAAGCAATGTCTCTGCTTTTGAAGATGCCATCTATGTTGGTCATAACTTTCCTTCCAAGGAGTATCTTCTAATTTCATGGCTGAAATCACTATCTGCAGTGATTTTGAAGCCCCGCAAAATAAAGTCTGACACTATTTCCATTGTTTCCCCATCTATTTCCCATGAAGTGATGGGACCAGATGCCATGATCTTTGTTTTCTGAATGTTGAACTTTAAGCCAACTTTTTCACTCTCCTCTTTCACTTTCATCAAGAGGCTTTTTAGTTCCTCTTCACTTTCTGCCATAAGGGTGGTGTCATCTGCATATCTGAGGTTATTGATATTTCTCCTGGCAATCTTGATTCCAGCTTGTGCTTCTTTCAGCCCCGCATTTCTCATGATGTACTCTGCATATAAGTTAAATAAGCAGGGTGACAATATACAGCCTTGATGTACTCCTTTTCCCATTTGGAACCAGTCTGTTGTTCCATGTCAAGTTCTAACTGTTGCTTCCTGACCTGCATATAGGTTTCTCAAGAGGCAGGTCAGGTGGTCTGGTATTCCCATCTCTTGAAGAATTTTCCGCAGTTTATTGTGATCCACACTGTGAAAGACTTTGGCATAGTCAATAAAGCAGAAATAGATGTTCTTCTGGAACTCTCTTGCTTTTTCCCTGCTTTATATTAAATATTATAGAAACTTCATAATAACCATACACACACACACTATCTTGGAGGAAATGGTGTTTAAACTGAGACTCAAGGGTGAAAAATAACTAGTCATATAAAGATCTGGCACCAGACTGTTCCAACAGAAGAACTAGTAAGTACAAGTTTCCTGTGGTGAGAAATAACTATATGTGGGGCTCTCTACTAGGCCCCACACAAGAAAGGCCTATAGCAGACAAGGCCAGCTTCTGAACTCAGAGATTTGAAATCTAGTGGCTGTGACAGAAAATAGAGAATTCATTATATAATTACAATTTTAATTTTATAAAATAATTGAGCTTCCCATCTGGCTCAGTCTTAGAGAATGCCCTTGCAATGCAGGAAACAGAGGTTCAGTCCTTCAGTCCAGCAGATTCCCTGGAGAAGGAAATGGCAACTCACTCCAGTATTCTTGCCTGTGAAATATCATGGACAGAGGAGCGTGGCAGGCTACAGTCCATGGGGTTGCAATGAATGAGCTGAACATGAATTAACAACTAACCAACAATAACAGCAAAATAATTAGGTGCTGTCAGAGTCGGTATTGTTTGTTAGGACCTGACAGTCTGAGGAAGGTAATCAACAAGTGATGAGGAGCATCAGTTACAACTTCAGAAGCTGAAGAGCTCTAGATGAGAGTGTTCATGAATTCTGAAGATTTTAAGCAAATCATTAGGCAGCAAAATTTTATTTGAAATGATGTGAACTATTTATAACCTTTATTCTTATCACTTAGTATGAATATTTACACGTATTACTGGAAAAAGTTACCATTTTGAATATGTATATTGATTCAGACTCTCCTGGGAGTGTTATATAAAGTCTAAATGTGAATAAATTCAAAAGAAACACATATAGATTTGATGTCTCCAGATAATAAGATGTAAATTTCTATTTTCAGATTCTCCTGAAAGAGCCACTTAATGATATGCTAAGACTGCACCAGGAAGTAAAATGTTGCATATAAGAAACAATAAAGGAATATTCAAACAATTATGAAACAGAGCAATAAAGTTGCACTCACCCTTCCCCATTTCAAAATCACTTCAAAGATGCAATCAGTAAGCTAATGTGGTACTGGCATAGGACAGAAATACATATCGGAAACAGATTGAGAGTCCAGAAACACACCATTACCTTTATACTCATTTGTTTTTGACAAGGATTCTATGACAAATTAGGGGGAAAATCAGATTTTATTTCCTAACAAATAGTGTTAGGATAATGGAATATCAATATGCAAAGGATTAGAGTTGACCCTTGCATTATGCCATATGGGAAAACTAAGCTACAATGGATCACAGAGCAAAATATAAGATCAAGAGTTATAAAACTCTTAGTAGAAAACATAGGAGTAAATGTTTGTGACATTTATTAGGCAAGCCTGTTTAGATATAATACCACAAGCAATAAACAAACAGAAGAAATAAAAAGATAAACATCAAACAATATTTTTGTGCTTCAAATGGTACCATCAAGAAAGTGAAACGATAGCTGAAAAATTGTCACGGTCTTCATAGACTGAGACCTGGGGACTGGAGTCAATCAGAAGAAGGATGCAGACAACCCAAGTCATGAGTAAAACAAGGGTACTTTATTTGCAGAAACACATGCTTATATATGTTAAATAAAATGATTACTCAGCCATTAAAAAGAATGAAATTCCACTAGTTGCAACAAAATGGATAGTCCTTTAAGTAAAAGGTCACTGAAGAGAGTCACTGAAGGGAGTCACTGAAGGGAATCCAAGCAGGTGCTCTTTCCCATGATCTCAGTCTTGAGAACTGCCTGCAGCTCTGCTCATTCCTGTTTTCCAGGAACTAATAAGGAACAGAGAGTCCTTGAGAAATGGCACACAAAGGAAGAAAACATATTGGATCCCTTAAAGTTGAACGTCCCCTGACAAAAATTAGTTCTATTCACAAAACATATCTAATGAGGAACATGTATCTAAAATACATAAAGAACTCTTTCAAATTAATACTAAAAATATGAACAATGTATTTTATTAAGAAGTAGGCACAGTATTTATGCAGGCATTTTGCCATAGAAGATATATGAAGACCCAGCACCTGGAAATACATTCAACATAATTATGTTAGGGGAATGGTAAGTCAAAACCAAAATTAGAAAACAATTCACCCTGACTTGAAAGACCATAATCAAAATGACTGAAATGAAAACAAATATTAACAAAGCTTCAGAGATTAGAAATCCCATTAATTGCTTGTGGGAATGTAAAATGACATAGTCACTTTGAAAAAAATATTTGGTGGTTCCTCAAAAGTTAAACATATAACTATCATATGACCTAAAAATATCTCTCCTACATCTATAACAAAAGAATTGAAAATATTGTTCTTATTATCATTTTAGATGTGAACTGAATGAACACATCAATCAAAAGATAAAAATTGTCATAAGAGATAAAAAATCAAGAACCAACTATATTTGTCCACAAGAAACTCAGTTTAAATATAAAGATTCAACACAAGTTAAAAGCAAAAGTTGAGGGTAGAAAATCTATCCTAATACTAATCAAAATAAGTCTGAAGTGTTTATGCTGATTTCAGACAAAGCAGAAGAGGACAGTTATGCAAGAACAAAGGCTGTGAAGTAAACGCAAAGGAGCCAGTTCTCCAGCAAGACATAATGATTCTAACTGTGTATGTATCTAACATGGTATTGAAACATGTATAATATCATATATGAAACAAGTCGCCAGCCCAGGTTCAATGCATGATACTGGATGCTTGGGGCTGGTGCACTGGGATGACCCAATGGGATGGTACAGGGAGGGAAGAGGGAGGGGGGTTCAGGATGGGGAACATGTGTATACCTGTGGCAGATACATGTTGATGTATGGCAAAACCAATACAATATTGTAAAGTAATTAGCCTCCAATTAAAATAAATAAATTTATATTTAAAAAATACATGAAGCAAAAACTGATGAACAGAGAGAAGAAACAGATAAATCTAGTAATTGGAGATGTCAACACCTTTGCCACAACTTTTCAGAATTATCAAAGTCATTGAAAATAAGGGAAGTTTAAGAAACTTTCACAAATAAAAGTTGCAAAGTATGACTAACTATAATGTGGTAGACTGAATGGGATCCTGGAACACAAAAAAGACATTAAATATAAACAAAATAAATTAAACAGAGTGTGGCATTTAATTAGTAACAATTTATCAATACTGGTTCATTAGTTGAGACAAATGTACCATGTTAATAACACTAGGGAAAACTGTATGTGGGAAGTCTGTACAACTGTTGCAATCTTTCTGAAAATCTAAAATTCTCCTAAAATAGAATGTTTACTAAAAAATAAACAGGGTAGAAATAAAAATTTTGGTATCTCTAACTTTGAAAATGGAAAAAAAGGAGATCAGAGTTCGTGTTCAAACATTCCTACCTTAAGACAGAAGCTAAAAGAGGAAATTATAAATATCCCTTGTTAAATCAGGTATGATACATTAAACTTACTAACCTGTTTTTCTACAAAAGAAGGAGGAGTTACATTGCTGAAGAAAACAGTCACAACAGTTGTCTTATGAACCCAACTGTTTTTGGTTTCTCCCATGCATCTTTATTGATCTGAAAGAGCACTGTCATTGATGGCCAGCCTAAGCTCTCTTATTGGAAGACATCAATTCTCATTGTTACTTGTAATAATATAGGAGCAGTGGTGAATATTTGTGAATAAATTGCCTAGAAACTACTATTTCAATGCCACAGCTCTCAATCTTTTGGTTTTCTCTAGATACTCTTGCTCCAGTAATCAGTTTGTGACATACAACACACTTTGTAGTGCTTCTACCTTCTATGGCAGTCCCCTTCCATTCCTATGCTGATATAATCTTGTTTTTTCAATCATATCTCATCTGATTGTCATTGTTCAACTGTAGTCCATATATTATTAACACTTTTCGTATGATGTTTGGGTATTTGTTACAGGAAGGAAAGGCTGGTGGGGATGGGGAATGGTGCTGGTATTGCATCTATCATTTTGAAACAGTAATACTGTAATCCTTTCCACACAAATATCCATGTATGAGTCATTCTCTGGGTAGTACCTCTGTAGCTTCTACTCAATGGGGCTTTTAGCTTAAATCAATATTTTCATAAGATATTTTTGCAGCTCAAGTTGCACGAGCTTTAAAAGATGGGAAAATTGTATTTGGAAACTGGGCAATGTTACATAGTAATGAGCATTAGCAGTGGTAAGTGACCCTGATCACATCACAATTTTGTTTCAGGGCCTTTGATGACTCTAATAATATATTTGTTTGGTCATAAGCACAAAAATAACATTATTAAACTATTTATAGAAATAATATACAAATTTTGAATAAGAGCAAGATGCAATATTTGGAAAGGTTTTTATTTTTTTAATTTATTTATATTAATTGGAGGCTAATTACTTTACAATATTGTGGTGGTTTCTGACATACATTCTCATGAATCACCCATGGGTATACATATGTTCCCCATCTTGAACACCCCCTGCCATATCCCTCCCATATCCCTCCCCATCCCATGTCTCAGGATAAAATGATATTTATTTTTATATATGGGTAATTCATGACATTGTAAAGGAGACAGGGATCAAGACCATCCCCATTGAAAATAAATGCAAAAAAGCAAAATTGCTGTCTGAGGAGGCCTTACAAATAGCTGTGAAAATAAGAGAAGCAAAAATCAGAGGAGAAAAGGAAAGATATTCCCATCCGAATGCAGAGTTCCAAAAAATAGCAAGGAGAGAAAAGAAAGCCTTCCTCAGCGATCAATGCAAAGAAATAGAGGAAAAGAACAGAATGGGAAAGACTAGAGATCTCTTCAAGATAATTAGAGATACCAAGGGAATATTTCATGCAAAGATGGGCTAGATAAAGGACAGAAATGGTATGGACCTAACAGAAGCAGAAGATATTAAGAAGAGGTAGCAAGAATACACAGAAGAACTGCACAAAAAAGAGCATCATGACACAGATAACCACAATGGTGTGATCACTCACCTAGAGCCAGACATCCTGGAATATGAAGTCAAGTGGGCCTTAGAAAACATCACTACGAGAAAAGCTAGTGGAGGTGATGGAATTCAAGTTGAGCTATTTCAAATCTTGAAAGATGATGCTGTGAAAGTGTTGCACTCAATATGCCAGCAAATTTGGAAAACTCACTCAGCAGTGGCCACAGGACTGGAAAAGGTCAGTTTTCATTCCAATCCCAAAGAATGGCAATGCCAAAGAATGCTCAAACTACTGCACAATTGCACTTATCTCATACACTGGTAAAGTAATGCTCAAAATTCTCCAAGCCAGGCTTCAGCAATACGTGAACTATGAACTTCCAGATATACAAGCTGGTTTTAGAAATGGCAGAGGAACCAGAGATCAAATTGCCAACATCCGCTGGATCATCAAAAAAGCAAGAGAGTTCCAGAAAATATCTATTTCTGCTTTATTGACTATGTCAAAGCCTTTGACTGTGTGGATCACAATAAACTGTGGAAAATTCTTCAAGAGATGGGAATACCAGACCTGCCTCTTGAGAAACCTATATGCAGGTCAGGAAGCAACAGTTAGAACTGGACATGGAACAACAGACTGGTTCCAAATGCAAAAAGGAGTACATCAAGGCAATATAATGTTACCTTGCTCATTTAACTTATATGCAGAGTACATCATGAGAAATGCTGGCTGGAAGAGGCAAAAGCTGGAATCAAGATTGCCAGGAGAACTATCAATAAGCTCAGATATGCAGATGACACCACCCTTATGGTAGAAAGTGAAGAGGAACTAAAAGCCTCTTGATGAAAGTAAAAGAGGAGAGTGAAAAAGTTGGCTTCAAGTTCAACATTCAGAAAACAAAGATCATGGCATCTGGTCCCATCTCTTCATGGGAAATAGATGGGTAAACAGTGGAAACAGTGTCCGACTTTATTTTGGGGGGCTCCAAAATCACTGCAGATGGTGACTGCAGCCATGAAATTAAAAGATGCCTACTCTTGGAAGGAAAGTTATGACCAACCTAGACAGCATATTAAAAAGCAGAGACATCACTTTGTCAACAAAGTTTTGTCTAGTCAAGGCTATGGATTTTCCAGTGGTCATGTAGGGATGTGAGAGTTGGACTGTGAAGAAAGCTGAGCGCCGAAGCATTGCTGCTTTTGAACTGTGGTGTTGGAGAAGACTTTTGAGAGTCCCTTGGACTATAAGGAGGTCCAACTAGCCAATCCTAAAGGAGATCAGTCCTGGGTGTTCATTGGAAGGATTGATGCTAAAGCTGAAACTCCAATACTTCGGCTACCTCATGCGAACAGTTGACTCACTGGAAAATACCCTTATGCTGAGAGGGATTGGGGGCAGGTGGAGAAGGGGATGACAGAGGATGAGATGGCTGGATGGCATCACCGAGTCGATAGACATGAGTTTGAGTAAACTCCGGGAGTTGGTGGTGGACAGGGAGGCCTGGTGTGCTGCGATTCATGGGGTCACAAAGAGTCGGACGTGACTGAGTGACTGAACTGAAGTCAACTAAATGTTAAAAAGTATGTATATATATACATATATATATATATGTATATATGTATATATGTGTGTGTTGTGCCTATATATATATATATATATATATGCTTGACATACTAGCAATAAAATTGGAGCTATATTTTAAAAAATCTATCTCTATATAATTTGTACATGCATGCTAAGTCACTTCAGTCATGTCCAACTGTTTGTGACTCTATGGACTGTAGCCTTCCAGGCTCTTCTATGTGGGATTCTCCAGGCAAGAATACTGGAGTGGGTATCCATTCCCTACTTCAGCAGATCTTCCCAATGCAGGCATCAAGCCTGCATCTCCTGAGTCCTGCAATGGCAGGCAGGTTCTTTATTGCTAGTGCCAAACATACTTTAATATTAGTGTTTATTTTATTCAACAAGTTACACTATGATACTATAATTAAACATAGTACTAAAACTATATGTTGCTAAATTTAACTTTTCAAAAGCATCTTTTAGAAATTAAGGAATTATATAAGGAAGTTAACATTTGATAAATATCTATATTTTCTAGTGGTACTAAAATGCTGTAGAATAATCAGTAAAATGGTTTATTTCAAACTAGTTGCATTTCCCTTTTGTTTTTATTAGAGAAGTGAATTCACATTATTCTTTATGAGATTGCATTAGTAGCTGGGAATGCAAATGTCTATTTCTCAAATAATCTCATTTTTTCTTAAATATATATATATCAGAAGAATCTCATCATATAAAAGACTGCATATGAAACTATTATTTTATTATGTCATGATACTTCTTTCCTTAAAATAACACACAGCCTTTACATATGCCTATTTTATAATATTCTGATCTAAATAAAACCAAATTGCCTGGCTGCTGAATTATTAATCCCCAAGATACATAAATTTCTCAGTGATTACAAATGAATAAAACAAAATTAATTTTTAATATCATCCTTCTTCAGGTTGAATATTACTGTCATTTCAGTTTTCATACCTAAAGACATGCCAAAATAAATGATTAAATAAAAATATAAATATTTAATATTACATTACAATGCATAAAAACCAGATTAAATGTGAAAAGTCACATCGGATCATATACCTTTTAAATCTAAAATGATTCCAATGTTAATAATCATATTGGTTGAATCAATGAGATAATTTTGTTGTTGTTTTTCAGTTGCTAAGTAGTGTCCGACTTTTTGCAGCACATCAAGCTCCCTTATCCACCACTATCTCCCAGAATTTGCTCAAATTCATGTTCATTGATTGGGGATGGTATTTAACCATCTCAGTTGCTCCCACTTCTTTCTTCTTTTGCCTTCACTCTTTCCCAGCATCAAGGTCTTTTCTAATGATATAATAAGGTGACAGAAAATTTTGATTAAATTTATAAGCTTTGTTTTATGTGAAGTCACAGTTAACAACAAACTACAAATACTCAGTAAAGTCATCATGATTGTATAGTCACATGTATTTCAATAGCAGTCCATTCTCAGAAAATGGTGTGTTACCATGTCAGGGTTGGAAGTGTTGGTTATTATCACAAAAGCATCACTTTTACAGCAAGTTCAAAGTCCTAGCATAATGTTTTCTTAATATTGAGTTGGTAAACTTACATCTTCACTTTTACACTTTCATCCAAACTTTTCTATTCAATTCTCTTAACTTGACCATCACAATTTACTTCTTAAACTTTAACCTCATGCTCTGAAATGTATCTTTAACCTCTCTGATAAATCATATCTGACAGTGTAATATCTGGAAAACAGATATTACAACCAAAAATATCTTTCAAAATATGTTAGATTCTTCATCAGGTGTTCTTCAATGGTGTTCACTGCTGAAAGTAGTGGTTGGTCAATTTAGTTGCATTTAAAAATCACCATGGGAACTTAAAAACAAACAAGAAGCAAATAGTAAGCCTTAGCCCAGTCTCAGAAATTATGATTTATTTGGCTCAAGGTAAAGCCCATGTAAAGTATTTTCTAAAATCTCCTTAATGAGGGGGCAGGGTGGAAAATGTCTGCATTTGAAGTTAAAGTTCAAAATCCTTAGAAATTTAATGTTCTTCCTCATTAATTTTACAGGTTAGTTGCATATTTTAAATTATCTACACTCTCAATCACAACACCCTGCTCAGGATCCCTGAGTCTTTCTCTCCAATTCATTCATTAACAACCCAAATCCTTGTAATTGTTAAAGGACCACTTTAAGACCTACCATGGACAGAAGATCCTGGCAAGCTATCGTCCATGGGATCACAAGAGTCGGACAGGACTTTGTGACTAAATCACAATGATGAAATACAATTTTAACCACTTTTATCTGTGTCTTTTAAAATAGTTTAGTATTAATTTTATCTACATCCTTTTGCTTATATATTTCCCAAATGATTGAGAACGCTATTGTTACTAGCATAACAGCTTCATCTGTTTAGTACAGTTCTGTCAGTATTTTATGATACTGATTGGGCTTAGAACAAATCTATCAGTATTACCAAAGTCAGGTCAGCTCTGAGTTTTCTTAATTTCTGTCACTCAAATATATTCCCTTCTTAATATATGCATTATATAAGCAATGGTATAATATAATTTATTTAAACCTGATTTATATTCATTCAGGTTTTTTCTTAAGTATATTTATTTTAAAAGAGACTGTGATGTGGATATAAATGCAGAAGTAATATTTCTGGCTATAAAAATAAGTGCAACCAGGAAATGTTGTTCTTTTAGATCTGAAGTAATATCATAGTTTTCATCTTTTTGAAAGGAGAATACCAAATTTTAGAAAGTTGCTTTTGAATCTGGTCATTTGTCCTTGACTTAAAAAAATTGAGATGTTGAAAAGATCATTACTTGTAACTCTTTACGATGTGATTTATATTTAATGTTATTTAATGTTTCTTTAGTATGCTACCTAAAAGCATTTGATGTAGTAAGAGGACTGTTACATGTTTTTAACTTTAAGCATATTCAGCTGAAAGTAACCCAGATATGTACACACTATGAATTTGTCACATGAAATCATTCTGGACAGGACTATATTTTTAAAGTTCATGTTTCTATAGCACAATTGTGTGTTTTGTTTTGTTTGTTTGTTTTGCTTTTTAAGATATTCACTTCCTTTATTTATTTATTTTTTAAAGTCTTATTGAATTTTTTACAATATAGCTTCTGTTTTATGTTTTGGTTCTGTTGTGGAAAGGTATGTGGGGTCTTAGTTCCCCAGTTCAGTTCAGTTCAGTTCAATCACTCAGTCATGTCCAACTCTTTGCAGCCCTATGGACTGCAGCATGCCAGGCTTCGCTGTCCACCACCAACTCCTGGACCTTACTTAAACTCACGTCCATTGCATCAGTGATGCAATCACACAATCTCATCCTCTGTAGTCCCCTTTTCCTCCCACCTTCAATCCTTCCCAGCATCAGGGTCTTTTTAAATGAGTCAATTCTTTGCATCAGGTGGCTGAAATATTAGAGTTTCAGCTTCAATATCAGTCCTTCAAATGAACACTCAAGACTGATCTGCTTTAGGATTGACAGGTTGGATCTTCTTGCAGTCCAGTCTTCTCCAACACCACAGTTCAAAAGCATCAATTCTTCTGCACTCAGCTTTCTTTACAGTCCAACCCTCACATCCATACATGACTACTGGAAAAACCATAGCTTTGACTAGATGGACCTTTGTTGGCAAAGTAATATCTCTGCTTTTTAATATGCTGTCTAGGTTGGTCATAACTTTCCTTCCAAGGAATAAGTGTCTTTTAATTTCATGGCTGCAATCACCATCTGCAGTGATTTTGGAACCCCAAAAAATAAAGTCAGCCACTGTTTTCAGTGTTTCCCCATTTGTTTGCCATGAAATGATGGGACCAGATGCCATGATCTTCATTTTCTGAGTGTGAAGTTTTAAGCCAACTTTTTCACTCTCCTCTTTCACTTTCTTTTTTTTAAATTTTACTTTACAATACTGAATTGTGTTTTATAAAGGAAAACTCAAAACTCTCTTACTGATTTTGGATTATATGTTCAATTTTTCCTCTATTTATATCCCACCATATCTGTGACTCATATTTACAGAGGGAAAAAAAGAGCAAAATTTTAGAAATGTGTAAGACTGAAATATATTTTACATTTGTTAAAGTGTTCTCTTGAAACCTACAGATTTAAAAAAAAAAGCTTTTTCAAGGAAGCCATTTGTATACAATTGTCGAGTAACAGCATTTTATAGGATCTAATCAACCTAGTTTTAAAATAACCAATATACTATGTGATATATCAACCTTAGTTTGAGAAGTTAATTGGAAGTTGAGTAATTCTAAAAATTGAAAATTTTCAATGTAGAAGGAGCTGAAAAACAGCTATTTGTTAGATAGTTCAAAGGTCATTTAAAATATATTATAACTTGCTAAAAGAAAGATTCACCAACTGAATAGCTATAATCTCTCAGGTGTAAATATTTTTGTTCTTTTTTGGACAAAATTATGTTCTTTTGGGCCATTTATGCAAATAACTTTGTGGTTTCCTCTCTTGATATAACTAACACTTTCCACTGGCTTTTTAGAAAAACGCATCACATAACCCAGGCACCTAGGTACATTTTAAAAGTCCACTGAGTCTTTACACAAATAGAAAAAGATATTGTTATTGTCTGCTTCAAGGCATTGGAAATTTAAAATGGGCGTATTCCATTCTTTTTCTTTTTTAATTGTGGGATAATTGCTTTACAATGTCGTGCTGGTTTCTGCCATACAACATGTGAATCAGCCAGAAGTATACATATGACTACTCCTTCTTGAATCTCTCACATACCTCCCACCCCATCTTAGCCCTCTAGGTTGTCACAGAGCACCAGCTGAGCTCCCTGTGCTATACAGCAGCATCCCACTAGCTAGTTTTGTACATATGGCAGTGCATATCTTTCCATGTTACTCTTTCACTTTGTCCCACCCTCTCCTTCCCCTGCTCTGCCACAAGTTTGTTCTCTATGTCTATGTCTCTGTTTCTGTCTTGAAAATAGGTTCATTGGTACCATTATATATATATATGTACATATATGTATATGTATTTATAACAGGCTCTAAATTCATCTACCTCACTAAAACTGACTCAACTTAGTTCCTTTTTATGGCTGAGTAATATTCCATTGTCTATGTGTATCACAACTTCTTTATCCATTCATCAGTGGATGTCTAGGTTGCTTCCATGCCCTGGCTATTGTAAATAGTGTTGCAATGAACATTGGGGTACATGTGTATTTTTGAATTATGGCTTTTTCAGGATATATGCCTAGTAGTGGGATGCTGGATCATATGGTAATTTTGTTCCTGGATTTTTAAGGAATCTCCATAATGGTTGTATCAGTTTACATTCCCACCAACAGTGTAGGAGGGTTTCTTTTTCTCCATCCCTTCTAGGATTCATTGTCTAGATTTTTTGATGATGGACATTCCGAAAAATGTAAGGTGATATTTCATTGTAGTGTAGATTTACATTTCTCTAATAATGAGTAAAGTTGAACATTTTTTTCATTTTTTTATTGGCTATCTGTATGTGTTTGTTGGAGAGATGTCTGTTTGGACATATTCCTAAGTACAAAATTCTGAAGTCAATACTTAATGGGTCAAAACAATGTTACGCAGATTTTTTAAGAGATGTAAAGAATCTTTGATTGTGTGACTTGAATGTAAGCTGTTTGAAGTTATTATTATGTGTAAATAAATAATTTGACATTGAAATGAGGTATTTGAATATATAGAAAAAATTCAAAATATTATGAAAAGAATATAAGAAGCAGATTTTGGTGATAAATATTTTCTAGCCTTCACTGGATAGTGGAAAGTGCTTCAACTCAAGAATAAGAATATTAGTTGAATGTGGCATGCACACCCCTAACATAAAGATAATTATTACTGACCAGCTACTTGGATTTAGCTCTAGGATTATTCATGCAACTGCATTCCCTGATATTTCCCCCTATATTTGCAAACTAAGCTATAATTCAAGCTGCTGCTGCTGTTAAGTCACTTCAGTAGTGTTCAACCCTGTGCGACTCCATAGACGGCAGCCCACCAGGCTCCCCTGTCCCTGGGATTATCCAAGAAAGAACACTGGAGTGGGTTGCCGTTTCCTTCTCCAATGTGTGAAAGTGAAAAGTGAAAGTGAAGTCGCTCAGTCCTGTCTGACTCTTAGTGACCCCATGGACTGCAGCCTACCAGGCTTCTCCATCCATAGGATTATCCAGGCAAGAGTACTGGAGTGGGCTGCCATCTCCTTATCCGATAATTAAAGCTATTTGGTAGGTATTTCTGGAGAAGGTAGTGTGCGTTCTTATTTTACATTCAGCCATATATTTGCAATTTTAAGGCAATGAGCACTGAAGTGGCTTCAGGTTCAACTTAATACAGTTTTATCAATTGCTATTTTTATCAGGTTAAAAATAATAGTCAAAGACTTATCCAAGGCCTTGCTATACACTCTCTCTGTATGCAGGACACTAAAAAGGGCAATATTCTAAAGATTCTGAGTGAGTACTACTATTAATAGTGAGAAATTGTGTTGATAAATACCTATTGAGGGTAAAAATATAATTAAAATTCAGGAAGTGAAAATAAATTCTGCATTAGAATTAGTGTGTGTGTATGTGAGTGCTCAGTTGCTCAGTCATGCCTGACACTTTACAACTCTCTAGATTGTGGCCTGCCAGGATCCTCTGTCCATGGAATTTTCCAGGCAAGAATACTGGCCTGGGTTGCCATTTCCTCCAGGAGATCTTCCCAACCCAGGGATCAAACCTTCATTTCTAGCATCTTCTGCATTGTCAGGTGGATTCTTTACTGCTGAGCCACCAGGGAAGCCCCTGAATTAGAAAACTTATTGCAATAATATGACAGGGTCAAACAATTGAAAAGACAAGATTGCAAAGGGTATACACATGAAAGGCTTTAGCAAAAGCAATGGATAAGAAACAATGGAAAAAAAAAAAAAAGAAAGCACAAGCAAGCAATAGTAAAGTAGTTCAAAGATTTCCAAACACAGTTCCCCAAGATTCTTTATCCATTGTTCAGGTCATACTTGGTTTTGGATTATGAACCACCAAAGTTTGCATAATATTTTTTGGTTCCAGAGGAACCTCCATAGGTGTTTCTGAGGAGTCTTCTTTTTTTAAATCACTTTTTAATGGAAGTATAGCTGACTCACAACACAATAATTTCATATGTACAGCATATTAATTCAATATTTTATAGAGTATATTGTATACATTGTATTTTATAGAATATATTCTGTACAAAGTAATTATGAAATATTGACTATATTCCATTTACTGAACATTACATCCTTGTACCTCATTTATTTTACATCTAGAAGTTTCTGTTTCTTAATCCCCTTCACCTACTTTTCCCCTCCCACTACTTCTCTCCACTCTGGCAATAATTAGTTTTCACTCTGTTTTATAATATTTGTTCATTTGTTTTTCTTTTTGAGATTTCACATATCAGTGAAAACATACAGCATCTTTCTTGCTATGCCTGACTTATTTCACTAAGTGTAATACCTTCCAGGTCCACCTGTGCCATTGCAAAAGGCAAAATTCCATTCCTTTTTATGGCTGAGGAATATTCTATATTGTGTATGTGTGTCTGTGAGCATGTGTTGTACATATGTAGGTGTGTAATGCATCATCATTATCTATTTATCTGTTGTTGAAGGACCCATAGTGTTCCCATACTATTAAGTATTGTAAATAATGCTGCTATGAACACAAGGTTTCACATATCTTTTTTAATTTATGCTTTTGTTTTCTCTGGGAAAATACCAAGAAGTGGGACTATGGTATCCTATAGTAGTTTTATTTTTACTTTTTCATAAGCCTGCAACTACTTTTCCATAGTGACTCTACCAGTTTGCATTCCAATCAACAGTGCACGAGGGTTTTTTCTTCTACCAGAGGTCTTTTATACACCGTATGTTAGTTGGCTAAACTGGGTTCTGTATCTGTTAAACCAGGAATAAACTATCAATGTCTACTTCTCTAAACAATGGAACAAGTTAGTACATGTGCTCCCAGAAGAGTTTTGAATTTTAAACAGCATGTTATAAATGATTAGCTAGGGAACTCATTTTTTTATGGTCAATGGTCAATATCAGACTTCCAGGCATTCCTGGAGATAACTGTGAAGCTGCCCCAGTCCAACTGTAAGATAACATATCCTTGCAATCTCACAAAAGACTGAGTGATGTGAATCTGGCAGAATAACTTAAGCTTCAGTCTCCATGTGCAAATTATTTAATAGACTTTATGGCACTTATCATGACAATTCTTAAAGCACCTAAAGGCTTCTCTGGTGGATCAGATGGTAAAGAAAGAATCTGACTGCACTGCAGGAGACCCAGGATTGATCCCTGGGTCAGGAAGATCCCCTGGAGAAGAAAATGGTATTCTTCAGAATGGTATACCCATTCTGGTATTCCTCCCTGGGGAATTCCATGGACAGAGAAGCCTGCATGGGCTACAGTCCATGGGATCCCAAAGAGTCAGAAGTGACTCACTGACTAACACATACAAAGAAATCAAAACTAAACCTTATATTGAGGTATAATACAGCATACTACTACTACCACTACTACTAAGTCACTTCAGACGTGTCCGACTCTGTGCGATCCCATAGACGGCAGCCCACCAGGCTCCCCCGTCCCTGGGATTCTCCAGGCAAGAACACTGGAGTGGGTTGCCATTTCCTTCTCCAATAATACAGCATGCTGCTGCTGCTGCTGCTAAGTCGCTTCAGTCGTGTCCGACTCTGTGCGACCCCAGAGGCGGCAGCCCACCAGGCTCCTCCGTCCCTAGGATTCTCTAGGCAAGAACACCGGAGTGGGTTGCCATCTCCTTCTCCAATGCATGAGAGTGAAAACTGAAAGTGAAGTTGCTCAGTTGTGTCCGACTTTGCGATCCCATGGACTGCAGCCCACCAGGCTCCTCCATCCATGGGATTTTCCAAGCAAGAATACTGAAGTAGGCTGCCATTGCCTTTTCCGAATAATACAGCATAAATTATATATATATATATATATATATATATATATGATATGTACATATATATAATACAACTGAGCCACTAAGCACACACACACACATAATACAACATGGCATGTAGTGTGTGTATGTTAGCTGATCAGTTGCATCCAGTTCTTTGCAACCCCATCTACTATAGTCCACTAGGCTCTTCTGTCCATGTGATTCTCCAGGCAAGATTGCTGGAGTGGATTGCTGTTCCCTTCTCCAGAGGATCTTCCTGACTCAGAAATTTAACCCTGGTCTCCTGCATTGCAGGCAGATTCTTTACCATTTGAGCTACAGAGAAGTCCTTGTAGTTTTTACTTCAAAAGGAAGCCATGTATTATTTACTTCAAAATTCAAAGGAGACTTAGTATAAATAATTTTACAAAATAATAATTGGTTGTTTTTCAGCTCTAAGTGGCATCCAACTCTTTATGACTCCATATACTGTAGCATGCCAGGCTGCTTTGTCCTTCACTATATACAGGAGTTTGCTCAAATTCGTATCTACTGAGCTGGTGATGCTATCTAACCATCTCATCCTCTGTCACCTCCTTAACCTTTTGCCTTCAATCAGGGTCTTTTCCAGTGACTAGGCTCTTTGAATCAAGTGGCCAAAATATTGGAGCTTCACCTTAGCAAGAGTCCTTCCAATGAATAGTCAGGGTTGATTTCCTTTAGCATTGATTGGTTTGATCTCTTTGCAGTCCGCAGGACTTTCAAGAATCTACTCCAGCATCACAAATCAAAAGCTTCAATTCTTCAGCACTCAGCTTTCTTTATGGTCCAATCCTCACATCCATACACAACTATTGTAAAAACCATGGCTTTGACAATATGGAACTTTTAACAGCAAAGTGATGTCTGTTTTTTAATACACTGACTAGGTTCGTCATAGGTTTCTTTCCAAGGAGTAAGTGCTTTTTAATTTCATGGCTGCAGTAACACATCCACAGTGATTTTGTAGTCAAGGAGTGTCATTGTCTCCACTTTATCCACTTCTATTTGCCATGAAGTGATAGGACCAGATGCCACAATCTTATTTTATTAATGCTGAGTTTCAAGCCAGCTTTTTCACTCTCCTCCTCACCCTCATCAAGAGTTTATTTAGTTCTTCACATACTGCCAATAGAGTGGTATCATCTGCAATCTGAAGTTGTTGACATTTCTCCCACACATCTTGATTCCAGCTTGTGCCTCATCCACTCTGGCATTTTGCATGATGTACTTTGCATATAGGTTAAAAAGCAGGGTGACAAGATATAGCCTTGACATATTTCTTTCCCAGTTTTGAACCAGTCAGTTGTGTCATGTCCGGTTCTAACTGTTGCTTATGGACCTTCATACAGGTTTCTCTGGAGACAAGTAAGGTGATCTTTTACTCCCATCTCTAAGAATTTTCTACAGTTTGTTGTGATTCACACAAAGATTTTAGCATAGTCAGTGAAGCAGAAGCAGATGTTTTTCTGGAACTTCCTTGTTTTATCCTCTATCCAACAAATGTTGGCAATTTGATCTCTGGTTTTGTTACCTTTGTGAAACTCAGCTTGTAGATCTGGAAGTTCTCAGTTCATGTTCTGCTGACACCAAGCTTGAAGGATTTTGAGCATAACCTTGCCAGTATGTGATATGAGCACAACTGTATGGGAGTTTGAACATTCTTTGAGATTGCTTCTTTGAAATTTGAATGAAAACTGACCTTTTCCTCATCTGGCTATACGTGAGTGACCACACCATCATGGTTATCTGGCTAATGAAGATCATTTTTTTCTTTTTGGATAGTTCTGTGTATTCTTGCCACTTCTTCTTAATATCTTCTGCTTCTATTAAGTCCTTGCCATTTCTGTTCTTTACTGTGCCCATCTTTGCATAAAATGTTCCCTTGGCATCTCTAATTATCTTGAAGAGATCTCTAGTCTTTCCCATTCTGTTGTTTTCCATTTATTTGCATTATTCATTTTAAAAGGCCATCTTAATTCTCCTTGCTCTTCTCTGGAACTGTGAATGCAACTGGGTATATCTTTCTCTTTCTCCCTTGCTTTTGCTTCTCTTCTCTGGAACTGTGAATGCAACTGGGTATATCTTTCCCTTTCTCCCTTGCTTTTGCTTCTCTTCTTTCCTCAGCTATATGTAAAGTGTCCTCAGGCAACCACTAATGTCTTCATGCATTTCTTTTTCTTTGGGATGTTTTTGCCCACTGACTCCCAAACAGTGTTATAAACCTCAGTCCATAGTTCTTCAAGCACTCTACCAGATCTAATCCCTTGAATCTGTTCCTCAGCCTCCACTGTATAATCCCAAGGGATTTTACTTAGGTCATGCCTGAATGGCTTAGCGGTTTTCCTTTGATTGCAAACAACATAATCAATCTGATTTCAGCATCAAGCTGTTGAAAGAAGGTGTTTGCTATGAACAGTATGTTCTCTTGAAAAAACTCTGTTAGGCTTTGTTGTGCTTCATATTGTACTCCAAGGCCAAACTTTCATATTATTTGGGATATCTCCTGACTTCCTACTTTTGCATTTCAATCCTTGCTCTAAGATGAAAACTGCATCTTATTTTAGTGTTAGTTGTAGGTCTTCACAGAACTGGCCAACTTCAGATTCTTCGGCATTAGTGGTGTGGCATAGATTTGCATTACTGAGATGTTGAATGACTTGCCTTGGAAACATGCCAAGATAATTCTGTGGTTTTTCAGATTTCACCCAAGCCTGCATTTCACATTCTTTTGTTGACCGTGAAGGCTAATCCATTTCTTCTATGGGATTCTTGCCCACAGTAGTAGATATAATGATCATCTAAATTAAATTCACCCGTTCATGTCCATTTTGGTTCACTGATTCCTAAGACGTCAGGTTTCACTCTTGCCACCTCCTATGGCATCTCAACCATGTCCAAATTACCTTGATTCATAGACCTAACATTCCAGGCTCTTGTGCAATGTTGTTCTTTATAGAATTGGACTTTTGCTACCAGACACATCCACAACTGTGTCACTTCTGCTTGACCCTGCTGCTTCATTCTTCCTGAAACTATTAGTAATTGCCCTCCACTCTTCCCTAGTTGCATATTAGATGCCTTCTGACCTGAGGTCCTCATCTTTCAGTATCACATTTCTTTTCCTTTTCATACTGTCCATAGGGTTTTTCAGGCAAGAATACTGAATTGGATTGACATTCCCTTCTCTAACGGACCACGTTTTTTCAAAACTCTTCACTATAACCTGTTCATCTTGGGTGGCCCTGCATGATGCAGCTCACAGCTTCATTGAGTTATACAAGCCCCTTTGCCTTGACAAGGCTGTGATCCATGAAGGGAATGACTGGTTACTACAGTAAATTACCAATAAAAAACACCTACAAACTAACACAAACCCTTCTCAGACCCATAACCACAAACCAGTGCTATTAAACCGTGTATTTCTTACCTTGACTATAAGTAAATGTTGCAGAAATATTTTAGCAAAATTATTCAGGCTAATTACAGGTCTACTGAAATTAACCTTTACAGCACACAATTCATGAGGTAAAGGGCTTAACAATCAAGTAAAATGAAGGATAAGTAAATTATACAGAAATAGTGACTACACAATCAAACATCTACTATTTCTGATGTCCTGTGCTAACAGCTTTGAATTAATCTTCTTTTAATCTTAAAGCAGCACTGTATAATTTCTTCCAATGTTTCCTCCCAACTTTGTTGAAATGTAATTTAAATACAATGAAATTCAACAATTTAAATGTACAATGTGATGAGATATGTCTGCATGTTGACTGCATTGAACATTCTCCAGGCCAGTACAGTACATGTGGAGAGATCTGCCTGGTTTGGTCTATTTCTTCACATTCATATGTCTTATCTATTGACAGAACCCAGGCTTTCTACAGAGTTCTACTGGAAAAGATACATTTTTGTAAAAAGTTTCTTTGTTAAACTTTCCAATTACTAGAGTGACCATGCACCATATTTTGCTGGCTAAAGATCCAGTTTCTGTGTCTTGTTTTCCTGTACTTGCTAATGGTAGACTGGCAGTATTGGGAGATAACCTCACTGGTGTATGATTATGCTGATTCTTCGCTGCTGTGACTTTGACAAAGATCATTACAAAATGATGAATTTTACTTAAAAATTATTCAGTAAATGATATTGAACACAATTATTTCAGCTCTGTGCTAAGTCACTTCAATTGTGTCTGACTCTTTGAGACTCAGCGGACCGTAGCCTGCCAGTCTCCTCTGTCCATGGGATTCTCCAGGCAAGAACACCGAAAGTAGGTTTCCATGCCCTTCTCCAGGGACTTTAACTCTTAGTAATAGATTATTAATGATATACACATCCAGAAATCATTAAGAAATTAAATGTGAAAAAGTTTTATATCCAATTTGGTGTTAAAATGATGAGAGTTCAAACTTGATTTGTTATTTAGATCAGACTTAATTGAAGAATAGAAAGTGTTGTGAAACATTCAGATTATGAAGTGATCTTGTCATTGCAGAGGATGCTTGATTAGTGAGAGTTTTTGATATTCTTTTGTAGGTAGATTTTCTAGTAGTATTCTGATATTATTAAACTTTTCTATGTGGTTAATCATATATTTCCATCATGAACTATAGAACAGTATGAATAATTCATTACATTATGGGTTTTATGGTAAAATATTCAGATATTTATTGAAATCCTCACAATTTAGAAAAGTAGATTTAATAGGCTCAACAACATTCCCACATTATTAATCCAGTTGTGAAAACAATTGCCTAGGAAGAGCTAATAATATACTTTTCTTGTTTATTCTAGCTGTTAGGAGAATTTAGAAGTTTGACCTCAGCTTATTTTTACCAATAGTTGCTTACTGTGAACTGAAGTTCTCTGATGCCAATCTTTTTCACTCACTAGAAATCCATGTTATTATTTCCCAAATATGACTATTTTTAAATGAAATAATGCATATATTCATTTCCATTTATATTGCATTTACTTTTATTTTTGGTTGAATTTTGACCCCTCCAAAAAGTTTGTTGAAGTCCTAACTCTAAGAACCTAAGAATGTTACCTTACCTGAAGATATGGGTCTTTATAGAAGTAATCAAGTTAAAATGAAATCATTAGGATGGGTCCTAATTCAACATGATTAGTAACCTTATTTTTTAAATATGTTTATTCATTTTAATTGGAGGCTAATTACTTTATTTAAAAAAAAGGAAATTTAGATACTGAGATGATACATGCAGGGAAGATGACATGAAGAGATAAAGGAAGAAGACAGTCAACCACAAGCCAAGGAGACAGGCCTCAAAAGTAACCAAAACTGCTGACACCTTGATTACAAACTTCTAGCCTCCAGAAGTATGAGAAAATAAATTTCTATTGTTTAAGCATTCTAGTTTGTGGTTCTCCATTACAGCAGTCTTGGAAAACTAATACACTTTCAAAAAGTGATAAATTATTTCCACTAAGCTAGTCTCTGAACTTTCAAACAGTCAAGGAAAAAAGAAAAGCTCATCTCCTGTTAGAAGGAAAATAAGAACATTGTAGATTTTCTTCCAGTCACTGCATTCTAGAAAGACTCATTTTCACAGATCATACTAAAAATAAAGGACAGCTAATAATGTATTAAGAAACCTTCAGAGTGGGAATTGCAAGAATGATCTTATATAAACACTTTTATCAGTATCAAAGGTTATTTTTCTGTATCTGCTAACAGAAAAATAGCATGCTGCTATTCCTGCTGATCTCACCACGATCACCTTTAAAAGTCTGACTGTATCCCAAACGAAAATTTGTATGAAGACACTATAAAGTTATCATAAAACTGAAAACTTGAGAAGGAATATCCCAGGGTAAAGGAAAACACAAGCCTGATTCCTACAGCACTTTTCTATAAGCGGCACAGAGTAGAGAGTCTAAAAATTCAAGCAGAAAGAGGCAGAAGCCAACGTTTGAAAGATGAGAAAAAAAGAGAAAGATTTGGTAAATATTTCAAATTTACAGTTAGAATTCCAAAAGAGCAACACCCTTGAGTGAGGTAAAGAAACAATCCTTAGGAAATATTAAATCCAGTCTCAATTCAACACAATTATAGACAGAATAAAAGTGACCTATCTCAATCAACACTGCACACCAGATACTCAGATTTCATCATAACCTGATGGATTCCTAAAACAAGGCAACTTTGAAAGCCCAGATAATCCTATGCCACATATTTTCTCCACAGCATTAGAAAATATTTGAATTGTTTAATGCAGCAAGTATAGTATTAATAATGAAAATATTTAAATGTATAAATAAAATCATAACAAAAGATTTAATAAACCAATAATAAAGAAAGGTTTAATAATAATAATAAAGGTATGTGCAATGTGCCTGGTGGACTACAGTCCAAGGGGTTGCAAAGAGTCAGACATAACTGAGAGACTACCACTTTCACTTAACACTGCATGCAAAGTCTATGTGTTGAAAATACTACTAAGTACACAAAAATTAAACTGAACAAAATAGGAAGATGTTTTTCTATTTGATAAAATCAATTCTTTCTAAGTTTCTAAGTTAATATTTATCAATTATACATAATCCAAATTTTAAAAATGTCTTAGGTTAGCATTTTTCCCACTTATTGAATAGAAATGAATATATCAATAATAAAGTTCATGATGAAAAATGAATACGAAAATTAGCTAAGGAATAACTAAAGAGAAAAGGCTACGAAAATGGACAATTCCCTAACAGGTATTAAGACACAGATCAGCATAATTAAACCATAATTGAATGTGGTCCAAACACAAAAATAGACAGACCAATGCTTAGTATAAAAAGTCAATGTCTATAGCCAAATACATAGGAGTTTCTAGTATATGACCCAAACTGGCATCTCAAATCACTAAGAAATAGAAAAACTTTATTTTAAAATAAAGGGTGAAGAGGTAACTTCATAGCCAAAAAATGAACGTAAGAATAAAACAAGTGGACCCATACCATCATCACATGCAAGAATGAATTCCAACCACCCTGGAGATCTAAATGTAAAAAGTGAAACTGTACAAAAACTAAAAGATAACTTGGATGTGTTTCTCTACATCATCAGAAGGAAAATCAAAGACAAATAAAAACTGGAAAAAAGTTGCAATACAACAAATTCAGCACCCATTTATGATTAAAAAAAAAAAAAAAAGCTCTTCAAAATGGGCATAGAAGGAACATACCCTAACATGTTAAAAGCCATATACAACAAACCCACAGCAAACATTATTCTCAATGGTGAGAAACAGATAGCATTCTGTCTAAGAAGACAAGGGTGCCCACTCTCACCAGTATTATTCACCATAGTGTTGGCAGCTCTAGCTACGGCAA
This sequence comes from Ovis aries, assembly GCF_016772045.2. Lineage (NCBI taxonomy): Eukaryota > Metazoa > Chordata > Mammalia > Artiodactyla > Bovidae > Ovis > Ovis aries. Next base: position 124,113,660 of record NC_056055.1, on the reverse strand, counting down.
TCAGAGAAGAGAAAGAAATAAAAGGAATCCAGATTGGAAAAGAAGAAGTAAAACTCTCACTATTTGCAGATGATATGATACTGTACATAGAAAACCCTAATGATACTATTAGAAAATCACTAGAACTAAACAGTGAATTTTTTAAAGTTTCAGGATACAAAATCAATGCACAGAAATCACTTACATTCTTAGAGACTAACAATGAAAAATCAGAAAAAGTAATTAAGTAATCAATCCCCCCATTTATTATTGCAACTAAAACAATAAAATGCCTCAGAATAAACTTACCTAAGGAGACAAAAGAGGGATATACAGAACACTATGAGACTCTGATGAAAGAAATCAAGGACAATATAAACAGATGGCGGGATATTCCATGTTCCTAGGTTGGAAAAAGCAATATTGTGAAAATGACTACTACCAAACATAATCCAGATTCAGTGCAATCTCTATCAAAATACCAATGGAATTTTTCACAGAATTAGAACAAAAAATTTCACATTTCATATGAAAACATAAAAGACCCTGAATAACAAAAACAATCTTGAGAAAGAAGAATGGAGCTGGAGGAATCAATCTTCCTGATTTCAGACTATATAACAAAGTCAGAGTCATCAAGAAAGTATGGTATGACACAAAAACAAGAAGTATGGATCAATGAAACAAGATAAAAAGCCAAAATATAAACCCAGAACATACGGGCACCTTATTTTTGACAAAGGAGGCAAGAATATACAATGGGGAAAAGACAGTCTCTTTAATAAGTGGTGCTGGAAGAAATGGATAACTACATGCCAAAGAATGAAATTAGAATACTTCCTAACACCATACACAAAAATAAAATCAAAATGGATTAAAGGCCTAAATGTTAAGATTAGAAACTATAAAACTCTTAGAAGAAAACATAGACTGAACACTGTATGATACAAATCATAACAAGATCCTTTATGACCCACCTCCTAATAGCAAATGAAACAACTGACAAAGGATTACTTTCCAAAATATGCAAGTATCTCAAAAAACTTAATACCAGAAACACAATTAGTCCAATCAAAAAGTCGACAAAAGACTGAAAAAGATATTTCTTCAAAGGAGACAAGCAAATCAAAAGTAAATGAGATCAAAACTAAAATAAGATATCACCTCACTCCAGACAGAATGGCCATAATCAAGAAATCCACAAACAACAAGTACTGGAGAGAGTGCAGAGAAAAGGGAATCCTCCTACACCACTGGTGGGACCCTCTTTCACTTCTGTGGGACATTGCTGGTGGGACAGTACAGTTGCTGTGGAAGACAGTAAGGAGATTCCTTAAAAAAACTAGGGAAAAAAAACCCAAAACAAAACATATATGACCCAGAAATAGCACTTCTAGGCATATACCATGAAGAAACCAAAACCAAAAAAGACACATGTACCCCAATGTTCACTGCAGCACTATTTACAATAGCCAAGACATGGAAAAAACCTATATGTCCATGGACAGATGAATGGATAAAGAAGCTGTGGTACATATGTACAATGGAATACTATTCAGTCATAAAAAGGAATGCATTTGAGGCAGTTCTAGTGAGGTGGATGAACCTAGAGCCTATTACACAGAGTGAAGAAAGTCAGAAAGAGAAAAGCAAATATTGTATATTAATGCACACATACAAATCTAGAAGGACAGCACTGATGAATCTGTTTGCAGAGCAGCAATAGAGATGCAGAGATAGAGAATAGACTTATGGATAACAGTGAGGGAGAAGAGGGAAAGAGTGAGATAAATGGAGAGAGCAGCACGGACGCATATACGCTAACATATGTAAATAGCCAATGGTAATTTGCTGTACAACTCAGGGAACTCAAACTGAGGCTCTGTAATAACCTAGAGGGGCAGGATGGGCAGACGGTGGGAGGGGGATTCAAGAGAGAGGGGACATATATACACCTATGGTTAATTCATGTTGATATATGACAGAAATCCAACCAATATTATAAACCAATCATTGATCAATTAAAAATAAATATTTTTTAAAAAGCGTAGGTAAAGAGCATATATAATTCCTAATATAGAAGCCGTTTTCAAAGTTGGGAAACATGAGACAAAATTCTGATAGAATAATGTCATGAAGACCAAAAAAAAAAAAAGACCTGTAAACATATTTTAAAAATGTGTTCACTTGCACTTAATATAACAGAATAAGACAAATGAAACCAGACACAGATAAAATATTTCAAGTACTCAGTTCAGTCACTCAGTCATGTCTGACTCTTTGTGACCCCATGGACTGCAGCATGCCAGGCTTCCCTGGTCATCAACAGCACCCAGAGCCTACTCAAACTCACGTCCATTGCATCGGTGATGCCATCCAACCATCTCATCCTCTGTCGTCCCCTTTTCCTCCGGCCTTCAGTCTTTCCCAGCATCAGGGTCTTTTCCAATGAGCTGATTCTTTGCATCATGTGGAGTTCCAGCTTCTGCATCAGTCCTTCCAATGAACACCCAGGACCTATCTCCTTTAGGATGGACTAGTTGCATCTCCTTGCAGTCCAAGGGACTCTCAAGAATATTCTCTAACACCACAGTTCAAAAGCATCAATTTTTCAGCGCTCAGCTTTTGTTATAGTCCAACTGTCCCATCCATACACACTGGAAAAGCCATAGCTTTAACTAGACAAAACTTTATCGGTAAAGTAGTCCCTGCTTTTTCATATGCTGTCTAGGTTGGTCATAGTTTTTCTTCCAAGGAGCAAGTGTATTTTAATTTCATAGCTGGAGTCACCATCTTAGTTTTCTGAATGTTGGGTTTTCAGCCAATTTTTTCACTCTCCTCTTTCACTTTCATCAAGAGGTTCTTTAGTTTTGTAAAATTTAAAAAGCTTGACAATATACTATTTTGGTAGGGAGATCTTAACATAATATGTTACTGATGTTGAGATTACACAACTTTTAAGAAGGATAGTTAGTCAATACCTTAAGAAATTACATTTATCTTTTAGCCCAGGAAACTCACTTTGTAAGACTGTACCTTGAAGGTACATTGCTAACAGTATGAAAATACATCTATTGTTTATTGAAGAATTATTTCTGATCACTACAGTTTGAAGGAAAAGGCAATGGCACCCTATTCCCGTACTCTTATCTGGAAAATTCCGTGGACGGAGGAGCCTGGTGGGCTACAGTTCGTAGTGTCGCTGAGTCCGACACGATTGAACGACTTCACTTTCACTTTTCACTTTCATGCATTGGAGAAGGAAATGGCAATCCACTCCAGCGTTCTTGCCTGGAAAATCCCAGGGATGGCGGAGCCTGGTGGGCTGCCATCTATAGGATCGCTCGGAGTCGGACATGACTGACGCGACTTAGCAGCAGCAGCAGCAGCAGCGCAGTTTGAAAAGCGCTTCCCAGCTGGCACTGTGGTAAAGAATCTGCCCAACAATGCAAAAGACATGGGTTTGTTCCTTAAAGCAGAAATATCCCCTGGAGGAGGAAGTACTTGAGCAACCTGCTCCAGTATTCTTGCCTGGAAAAGTCCATGGACAGAAGAGCCTGGTGGGCAAACGTTCATAGGGTAGCAGAACTGGACATGATTGAGTAACTTATAGTTTTTCAAGTTAATGATATGGTATGACATTCTTTTCTGCATATGGATTTACTCTTTTTAATTCATTTAAATTTTAGAAACCTAGTAATACTAGAAAACCAGGAAATATACTCATAGGAAGAAAATTCTCATTTTCATTTCCTTAGGATCAAAACATGTTGAAAGACAGCAAAAAAATTTAAAAAAAAACAACACTATCAAAAAAAAGTAGAAAAAAAAATTGTCTTCAGTTTTTCTTACACTTTCTGGTTCCTGACCATAGAGTATTTAGACATACATTTAATGCTCTATAATATTCACTGCAATAAACTCATCAAATTTCTCATTTAGTTCACTTATAGTTTAATGTCCAATTTTTTGCTAAGCCACCACTTGTGTTTTTATTATTATTATTATTGGAAATATCTTCAATTTAGTTCTATCTGTGTATATGTAGGAAGTGCCTAATTTACATACACAATCAATATGGTATAAATGACTACATTAATCAGAAAATAGTATTAATATTTATTTGGATGCAAACCAATGTGGTAAAAAATATAAACTTTTAAGTCCCATTTATATCCCATTTTTTAACACATTAGTGGTATGAAATAATCTATTGTATCAGAATTGATAACAGATATCAGTTCAACTCTAATTACATAATATAATAATAATAATAAAAAACAGGTGCATACTTCAATTTTAGCCCTTAAATAAGAATCCCAGGTTTCAAAGCTTGTTCTGGAGCAAGAGTTTGCACATTGGCAAGATAATTTTACAGCAGCCTCTGCAAACTGTCAGTACCCTCTAGTGTACATTATCAATAAAAACATCAAATAAAATGAATAACATTGCCTTTCTCTTCAACAATTACCATTTGTCTATACTCTGATTGTTTTACTATTTCCAAGCATGCAGTTAAGTAACAATTACCTGGATGAAATGATGAAACATGCTGATTATAAATATTTATTAACCAAGTATAATCCATAGGAATCTATTCCTTGGTTCAGGGCTGTATTTTCTATTCATATTCATGCTGATTAAAAATTTATATTGAGGAAAGAATTAGACCTTGAAGTGGTTCTTATTCTAAAATTCTCTCATGGTTATGGTTTTACCTGATATTTAAATTATCATAGAATGTCACAAACATACACAAATCCTTGCATAGCTCTGCCAAAGTCAATAAAAATGCAGATACAAAGAGAAAAAAAAATATGGGAAGTGTAATAATGCCCTAAGTTAGCTGTTTTTATGAATTTCCTGGATTAAGTAGAATTCCTATTATTTCTGGCATAAAGTTTCAAATTATAATTGTGCACATTGGGACATCCTCAACGTTACCCAGATGGTACAGCTAGTACAGAATAAAATAATTTCCTACTTCAATATTAAGCCATTGCTCTTGAATTCACAGTGATTCACCTATATATACTAGCACAAGGAAAATCAAATAATATACAGAATACACACATCTGAGACCAGAAAATAGATAGATACATTCCAACAGAAAACTTCACTTTCTTAATTTGTTGTGAGAGTCAAAGGACATTGGTCTTGAGATCCTTATTTTAGAAAAAAAAAAAAAAAATCCTAACAGTGTCAAAGAAGTAGTTCACCAGTTAATATGCTCAGCTATTTGTAGTTTACTGTAACAATTACATTTTGCTGTTACTATGTAGGGTAATATTTCAAAAGCAAATTGGTTGTCAAAGGAAATTAAGCATTCCTAAGAATGTAGATTTATCACCTGAAGAAAATGGCTATTCATTTCTTGCATATAAACAGACAACCTTACAATGGAGTGTGTTCACATAGAAAAGACTATATCTACTTTTCATTTTTAGATAAGTGTAGTTTAAAAAAATGATATGTTAGAAGCTATTTTTTAAAGGATCTGATAATAAAGACTGAATAAAGGAAAATATAAAAAAACCTTTTATTGTAAAAGTAATTAGTGGAGATTCTGGAATTATTAAATAAGAAAAAGCTAAAACTAAATAGTAAGATTATATTAGTCCTGTTGGTTAAGCAATTTTACAGCATGAATTTTGGGGAAAAGAATATTAAATTTTAACAATTGTCAGGATGTGTGATCAAAGCCAAAGTAAACACACACACATACACACAGTATATGCACATACACATGTACTACTCTAACTTTTAAGCTTCATGTTGGCAAGGTAAAAGTAATGACTAAAGAAGAATGACCAAAGAAAAAGTGACAATCGGAAAATGGAAAATCATTAAACAAGTGTCTTTGTAATAGCTCCTGGGAAGATGAGTGATAAGAAAGTTAATATATAATTTTCATGATTAAATACAATTTTGGAGCTTATTAAACAAGCCAAAAAATCACTATAATCAAAATAATCATGCCATTTTATGTGATAAAGAATCTTTTTTTCCCACAGTTTGCTTCTTATTTTGAGCTACTTATAGTTCTTAATATACGTAGCTCTACAAAAATCAATGATAATATTTCTATACAATCATTTTAATGATAACATCATACAGACATTAAATATATAAGAATGGATATGAAAATATAAATGCCTATCTCTATCATAACTGTTGGCAATTTCTACATTTTTTATTATCATAAAATACTGTAAAATGATTTTTTTAATGGCTTCAGCCATTTTTTCCTCATGCTGCAGAAATGATTTCAAGCATTTTTTGGAAACAAAATCAATAATACATTCAGGTAGTTAAATCTCAATATTGGAGAGACGTGTTAAAATAACAATTGTTTCTTTATGATATATAATAATTACTCTTTTAATTTGTGGTTTCAGTTTTTGATTATTATTTGGCTGAATAGAGAAAATAGGTTAAAGCAAGGTTTTCTTTTTTTTTATTTTTTAAATTTTAAAATCTTTAATTCTTACATGCATTCCCAAACATGAACCCCCCTCCCACCTCCCTTCCCATAACATCTTTCTGGGTCATCCCCATGCCCCAGCCCCAAGCATGCTGCATCCTGCGTCAGACATAGACTGGCGATTGAATTCACATGATAGTATACATGTTAGAATGTCATTCTCCCAAATCAAGAGAAAATAGGTTAAAGCAAGGTTTTCTTTAAAGATATTTTCTTAAAAAAATTCTCTGGACTCTGATTTCAATTTAGAAAAGGAATACATAAAAGTTAATTTCACTAATGTTGATTTGAACAATATTAAGTCATCCTGAAATGTGAAGTCAAGTGGACCTAAGAAAGCATCACTATGAACAAAGCTAGCGGAGGTGATGGAATTCCAGTTGAGCTATCTCAAATCCTAAAAGATGATGCTGTTAAGGTGTTGGACTCAATATGTCAGCAAATTTGGAAAACTCAGCTGTGGCCACAGGACGGGAAAAGGTCAATTTTCATTCCAATCCCAAAGAAAGGCAATGCCAAAGAATGCTCCAACTACCACACAATTTCACTCATCTCACATGCTAGTAAAGTAATACTCAAAATTCTCCAAGTCAGGCTTCTGCAATACGTGAACCATGAACTTCCAGATGTTCAAGTTGGTTTTAGAAAAGTCAGAGGAACCAGAGATCAAACTGTCAACATCTGCTGGATCATCCATAAAGGAAGAGAATTCCAGAAAAGTATCAATATCTGCTTTATTGACTAGGCCAAAGACTTTGACTGTGTGGATCACAATAAACTGTGGAAAACTCAGAAAGAGATGAGAACACCAGACCACCTGACCTGCCTCTTGAGAAACCTATATACAGGTCAGGAAGCAACAGTTAGAAGTGGACATGGAACAACAGACTGGTTCCAAATAGGAAAAGGTGTACTTCAAGGCTGTATATTGTCCCCCTGCTTATTTAACTTATATGCAGAGTACATCATGAGAAACACTGGGCTGGAAGAAGCAGAAGCTGGAATCAAGATTGCCGGGAGAAGTATCAATAACCTCAGATATGCAGATGACACCACCCTTATGGCAGAAAGTGAAGAGGAACTAAAAAGCCTCTTGATGAAAGTAAAAGAGGAGAATGAAAAAGTTGGCTTAAAGCTCAACATTCAGAAAACAAAGATCATGGCAACTGGTCCCATCACTTCATGGGAAATAGATGGGGAAACAGTGAAAACAGTGTCAGACTTTGTTTTTGGGGGCTCGAAAATCACTGCAGATGGTGACTGCAGCCATGAAATTAAAAGACGCTTACTCCTTGGAAGGAAAGTTATGACCAACCTAGATAGCATATTCAAAGGCAGAGACATTACTTTCCCAACAAAGGTCCATCTAGTCAAGGGTATGGTTTTTCCAATGGTCATGTATGGATGCGAGAGTTGTACTGTGAAGAAAGCTGAGCACTGAAGAAGTGATGCTTTTGAACTGTGGTGTTGGAGAAGACTCTTGAGAGTCCCTTGGACTGCAGGCAGATCCAACCAGTCCATTCTAAAGCAGATCGGTCCTGGGTGTTCTTCGGAAGGAATGATGCTAAAGCTGAAACTCCAGTACTTTGGCCACCTCATGCTAAGAGTTGATTCATTGGAAAAGACTTTAATGATGGGAGGAATTGGGGGCAGGAGGAGAAGGGCACGACAGAGGATGAGAAAGCTGGATGGCATCACTGACTCGATGGACGTGAGTTTGAGTGAACTCTGCGATTTGGTGATGGACAGGGAGGCCTGGCATGCTGCAATTCATGGGGTCACAGAGAGTCAGACCCGACTGAGTGACTGAACTGAACTGAACTGAATGGGGTTTCCCAGGTGGGACTAGTGGTAAAGAATTGGCCTGCCAATGCAGGAGTTTTGAGTGAGGCAGGTTTGATCACTGGGTCAGGAAGAACCCTGGAGGAGGGCATGGCAACCCATGCCAGTATTCTTGCCTGGAGAATCCTATGGAGAGAGTAGCCTGGCAAGTTAAATTCCATAGGGTCACAGAGTGTCGGACACAATTGAAGCGACTTTGCCTGCCTGGACATCATTAATGTTCAACGTTTTGCTTAAAAAATAGCAGTACTATATGGATTAATCTGATGATTAATATACCATGCAAACATATAAAATAATTATAATGTTTTGTCTAATGTTCTGATAATATATTTGGCAACTAAACACAAATTGGGTTGCAAAGAGTTGGATACAACTGAAGCAATTTAGCACACACACATGGCAAATTCAAATTATAGTTATTTACACTAGAAATTCTATAAATTTGTTGATAAAACATTCAAGTATGGGGAATATCAGTCTTAGACAAGATCTCCTGAAATATAAAATTATTCAGACTCCAGTGGCTGCTTCAGTTGAGATCATAATCTTTGTACCTTCCCAGACACAGGGCTTCAAAACCACAGATAGTTTGAATTGAACTGGCCTCTGGGATTTAGGAGGTGAACTGGTATTTGTTTAGGAGAGTTCTTCCTTCTCAGTGTCAGGTAAGATGACAGTTTAAGAGAAGTTAAGTATGTATTATTTATAGTTGTGTCCGTTATTTTCTTTCATTTTACAGCTGTTCTAAAATGGCTTTAAAAATCCTGAACCAAGTCTAACTGTAAATATTACATAAATATTTCTTCTTATCATTTTAAATTATACTTTGCTAAACATTCACAATGATTACAAAAATCTTTATCTTGAAAAGTTTATGAAATCTGTTATAACCCTATATATTGCTTTTGACAAACTTTATTTTATAACTTATGTCTTCAATAACATCATTATCATTCTAGAATATCACAGAACAAAGAGAATGAAAATCTAGGGTGAATTTTTTAAATAATAAAGCAAATATTAAACTTTAATGACTTTATCTTAAAATCTTAATATAAAATAATAAAAATATGATACAGTGACATTTACTTTTGCAAAAGATATTAAAAACTATTGTTAATTAAGAAGGTAAAATTTTGGAGTGACTATTATATTACTAATAAAAGTATTGACCCTATGAACTACAAAACGAAAAAACCAAAGGGTGTTTTCTTTTATACAAGAATATATTTCAACAAATAATTTCTCTTGAATGTCTATCTCTTTATTTAAAAAAGATCTGCATAACATCTTACTGCAAATTAAATGATCATTTAATTTAGGACTTACAATCAGGATATGTAGTATATTTTGTTATTATTATAGCTTTATTGAGGAAAATACTTCTAAATTAGATATATTAGTGTAACTTCACAGGTTAAAAATAAATTTATATAAATCTACACTTTAGACAAGGTTAAATTATGAGACAAAACTTTTTAAAACATTGAAAGTGAAAGTTGCTTAGTCGTGTCCGACTTTTTGTTACCCCATGGACCATACAGTCCATGGAATTCTCCAGGCCAGAATACTGGAGTGGATAGCCTTTCCCTTCTTCAGTGGAATTTCCAGACCTGGGAATCAAACCAGGGTCTCCTGCACAGCAGGTGGATTCTTTACCAACTGAGCTATCAGGGAATCTCAAATGTTCACATCATATAAAGTAAAAAAGTTAACACAGGATTAGGAAAAGGAAAGGACAGCTGTAGCAATTAACTACTTTAGGGAAAGAGTCAATGGATATACAAAAAATATAAGCAAGGGCATTTGCTGATTTTTTTTTTTTTTTCCTAGTGAACTGAAAGAAAGTGAATTCGCTCAGTCGTGTCTGACTCTTTGCAACCACAAGGACTATTGCCTACAAGATTCCTTCGTCCATGGGATTTTCTAGGCAAGAATACTGGAGTGGGTTGCCTTTTTTTCTAGTAGGAAAAAAAAAAAAAACCTAAAATAACTGTCCATTAACAGGGAAATAACACATAAAATATGACTTTATTGATATGTGATATTATTCAGTCATTATAATAAAGGAGCAATTCCATAAGTGTTTTTGAGAAATAATCTTTACAAATTAATGTTCAGTGAAAGAAATTGTAGCAAATAGCACACATTTGTCCCACAGTTATCTATTGTACCTATACTATGTCCCAGGTGCTGCTCTAGACTCCAGTGTCCCATTTATTTTGGAACCCCCCCCCAAAAAAAAGAATTAACTTTTAAAATTTATTTGTGTTCATATGTTTTAAATTGAAAGAATATGGAAGGAAGCAAATAAATAGTATTTATGAGAAATAGAAAAATTGGAATTGTGGTGAGAGACCAAATAAAACTATGTCCCTGTATTGTTTAAATATTTAAACATCAATTTTCCATTTCAAAGATTAGTTACCACGTTTTGGTAAAATAATAGCAGTGTTCCAACAACAATTCAAATTTTAATTACCATGTTATATTAAGTGTGAGTAGTTGCATAAAGTATAAACTTCACTATTAGCTTTTCAGTCCACAAATCATGTAAATAACAGATGCACAACATGATCAGTGACAAACCATGCCACTTCTTTAAAGTCTGCCAATGGCTGGTCACTATAAATCTGTTATTCTGACAGCAAAGCCCATAGTTGTGCTGATTGCTTGTCTCATAGTGATAAGCTCATGTGAAATTTACAAAAATCAATAATAGAATGAAGTAACTGGCTGAAAAAAAGTGAAAATGTGGCAAAGAAATGAAAAATGTTAATACTGAAAAAGGGACAATATAAATGAAATGGAAATATAGAAGAATTATGGAGCTGTTGGATGTTGCAATCACTCTAAAGACTCTGTATATGCAGTCAGAAATCTTAGTGAAGGCAAATTTAGAGGCATAACGAGAAAAGTGGCTGCAATGTAAAAGATAATATTGTCCCAGTATAGGCAACACCAACACCAATAAAAACTTTTTATTAAAGGAAAGGTTGGGGAAATATCACAATATTAAAAGCACAAAGTTTGACCTTTGGTCTGTTTTTGTATGACTTCTGAACTAAGAAAATATTTTTCTTTTCTTTCTCACACCTTCAAAGGAATCACAAGAAGGAAGAGGGGGTGAAGGAGGAGAAAGGTGCTCATGACCTGCCAATAATGATTTGATAATCATATAACAAAAGGACCTGAAAGAAAAAGAAAAGTTCATCGCTCAGTCATGTCCAACTCTTTGCAGCCCCATGGACTTTAGCCTGTCAGGCTCCTCTGTTCATGGAATTCTTCCCCAGGCAAGAATACTGGAGTAGGTTGCTATTTCCTTCTCCAGGAGATCTTCCCAACCTAGGGACTGAACCCAGGGCTCCTGCATTGCAGGCAGATTCTTTTTTTTTTTTTCTTTAGTTTTTTATTTTTTAAATTTTAAAATCTTTAAATCTTACATGCATTCCCAAACATGAACCTCCCTCCCACCTCCCTCCCCCATAACATCTTTCTGGGTCATCCCCATGCACCAGCCCCAAGCATGCTGCATCCTGCGTCAGACATAGACTGGCGATTCAATTCACATGATAGTATACATGTTAGAATGTCATTCTCCCAAATCATCCCACCCTCTCCCTCTCCCTCTGAGTCCAAAAGTCCGTTATACACATCTGTGTCTCTTTCCCTGTCTTGCATACAGGGTCGTCATTGCCATCTTCCTAAATTCCATATATATGTGTTAGTATACTGTATTGGTGTTTTTCTTTCTGGCTTACTTCACTCTGTATAATCGGCTCCAGTTTCATCCATCTCATCAGAACTGATTCAAATGAATTCTTTTTAACGGCTGAGTAATACTCCATTGTGTATATGTACCACAGCTTTCTTATCCATTCATCTGCTGATGGACATCTAGGTTGTTTCCATGTCCTGGCTATTATAAACAGTGCTGCGATGAACATTGGGGTACATGTGTCTCTTTCAATTCTGGTTTCCTCGGTGTGTATGCCCAGCAGTGGGATTGCTGGGTCATAAGGTAGTTCTATTTGCAATTTTTTAAGGAAGCAGATTCTTTACCATTTGAGCTACTAGGGAAGCCCCATGAAAGGACTTGAACTGCAGTGTAAATAATCTTCACATTTTAAACAACAAGGAACCATTGAACTGTCCCTTGAAGAAAAAGGTACGGAGGGCATGCATGATGGTCCTGCTGGATTTGCATGCTTACTGTGACCGCTTAGAACTCATATATTCACACCTATACTGTCTGTACAGCTCTTATCGTTCCATGTGGTGATCAGAAACGTTAATCAAAAGTCAAGGTTCTCATGTCTCTCTGCCTAAAGCTAGGTATGCGTCTCAGCTTGAAAACCCTTGCTTTTATAAAGTGAGTATACTGCTGAGATGATATATTAGTTTTACTGCCAAAGGTACAGGCACATAAAATCTGAAATGGTAAATTATCACTTCTCTAAGAGTATTTGTAAGTTTGAAAGATAACCAAGACTAAATCTTATGTGGAGTATTGAATATGCCACGCAGAAATGCATTATGTTCATATTTTGTAAGATTATTTTAAGAGCAACTGGATTACATAAGTTGCAGGAAAAGCCCTGAAGCTTAGCTGTCAGAACTAATAGTGTAGATTCTGGGATAAAGATTTTCACACTTCAGCCTTTTGCTGTAAAAGAGAACACAATATCATTGGCATATTCTAACATTACCATCAGCATTTTAGCCTTAATTTTCACATTTCATGTTGCTAACCTTCTCATACAGATATATTTAACCTTTTTCTATAAAAAAATGAAGAACTTAAATTTGTGAAGAGTATCTGATGTGTACAACAGCATAAATTAAATTTTGTTCTGAGGGGTACATTTTAAACACTGACTCAGTTCAGTTCAGTTCAGTCACTCAGTCGTGTCCGACTCTTTGTGACCCCATGAATTGCAGCACGCCAGGCTGTCCAACTACTGGTCAGCTTAACCTCTGAAATATTATGCCCTTCTTATAGGACTTATATGTGTAATTTCATGTCTTTAAAGTGCCAACTTTTCACTTTTGTGAAACAAAGAAATAAAAATTTGACCTATATTCTCTGCATAAGTCTTAGATGTGAGGAGTGGGGTTGCAACTTAAAATTTTAAACTGACATGAGATTAGAGGATGGAAAGGAAGGTGTATGCAAGAAGCCAGAAATCCAGAGATGAGGAAGCCTAAGCTTCCTGATAGCTCAGCCAGTAAAGAATCTGACTGCAATGCAGAGGACCGTGGATTGATCCCTGGTTCGGGAAGATCCCCTGAAGAAGAGGTAGACTACCCCCTCCAGTATTCTTGGGCTTCCCTGGTGGCTCAGATGGTAAAGAATCTACCTGCAGTGTGGGAGACTTGGGTTTGATCCCTGGGTTGGGACTATCCCCTGGAGATGGGAACAGCTACCCGCTCCAGTATTCTTGCCTGGACAAGAATTCCACAGACAGAAAACTCTATAGACAGAGAAGCCTAGCAGGTTACAGTCCATGGGATCACAAAGAGTTGGACATGACTGAGTGAATTTCATGTTTATAAGCAGCAGTTATCTTGGAGAAGGGGGTCTTAAATTACTGTGATAACTTTGAAGATGGAAGAAAGGGTGTGGATCATGATAAAAAACAATAGTAATCATTCTGCTACAGATAGTTTGGATATTTAATGGTTAGAGATTTTAACTTACTGACATGGAATAGCCATACACCCACCCCTCCCCCAACCAACACAACACATGAAATAAATAATTTAACATTTCCAAGTAATCAATACTACGCTTTGGTGGGAATTTGGTGCTATGTAGACAATGCTATATTATAAAAAATGTTGTATCTCTAATCTCATTTTAACTCATTTTTATTTTTCAATTTCGCAATTCTTTGAGATGAGTTTGTTTGCCTTGGAAAGTGAAAGAAAGAAAGTGATGTCGCTCAGTCGTGTCCAACTCTTTGAGACACCATGGACTGTAGCCTACCAGGCTCTTCTGTCCGTGGGATTTTCCAGGCAAGGGGAATGGAGTGGGCTGCCATTTCCTTCTCCAGGGGATCTTCCCAACCCAGAGACTGAAACCAGGTCTCCTGCTTTGCAGACAGATGCTTTACCATCTGAGCCACCATTAAAAGAGTCAGAAATTTCATCTCTCTGATAATCTAACTTTGCATCATTAGACAGGCTGTAATAACATATTATTAGGGTTAAAATGATAGCATTTTTTATGCTCTTGATATTGCTGATGGGGCACCAGCACCTGCTATTTCCCAAAACTCTAAGTACTTTGAGAAAAGACTACAATAAAACAGTTGCTTTTCAACCACACAAGAAAACATAAAGGGAAAAGTCACAGAAATGGATTCAAAAAGAAAGTATCAGAAGAAAATCAGTAAAATAATTGCTAACATACAGAAAAATAATTCATCTGGATTTTTTATGCAACAAAAATCAACACACACAAATATATTCTCAATAATATGTCCTGTCATTCAAGATTCAAGGTAATCAAAGCTGAGAATTACATGTTTTATCTTGGTAGAAATTTTATGCTCAGATTTGATCTCTGACCTAACTGGAATTTCAGGAAGTGTCCTGTGAAAGACATGTAAAGGAATGAGAGCATCTTGAAATAAGTAAAAAGTAGGTTCTCAAAGGTTAGGCAAAACAAAAGAACGTTTTGCAAGAGGCAGAAATGAAAGTTTGAGTCCAGATGTAAAAGGATGAAAAAAAAAAAAACAGAGAAATAATAACAAAGCATATGAAAATCAAGGGAGAAACAAGTTGAGTCTGGGAGGAAATAGTATGCTGTGGTTAAAGCTGAAAAAAATCTCGAAAATAAGATGGAATAAAAATCAAGAAAGAGAAGTTAGCCATCTTCACTCCTGAATTCCTATATATTGAAATAAATGAAAAAATAGATGCATGTTACATACAGTAGTACAGTCTCATATATGGGGAACCAGATGGTTATTCCAGTTATGGGATTAGTGTTGCCCACAAATGAATGTTCATTTGAAATCAAATGGCCTCACTTCAGCCATCTTTTCTATCCCATATGAGTTTACAGTAAGAGATAAAGATCCCAACCAAACTATTTAATCCAAGGGTTCTTGAGTAATGTAATGAAAGTTTCATGTAATGAAAACGAAAACTGTAGCTGATGCAGATGTCTAGACAATGAGGCTACTTGTATCAGGGCTCACAGACTCTCTTTTAGCTCCAGCTGTTACTCACTCTCAAGTTCACACAAAATGGGGAATAACACCCAACTCTTCAAAAAGTAGAAGACAATTCTCTTTACTCTTTATAAGATCCAATGAGAAATGTCCTTGTAAGGATGTGATACTCACATGGGCTTAGGCTTGGGTCATATGGTTTATCCTTGGATCAGGTCCCTCTCAACTGGAATGTACTGACTTAGAGTTGAATAGATCAAGAGGGGGAAAAAAAAGATCATATTAAAGATACAGGTCTTTTCCACATAAAATAGATCTCATGTTGGCAAGGCAGATATCAAAGTCTAGTGCTATGTCTTATTGATAAATTCAGAAATGGAAAATTAACCCTGGCCTGAACTTTACTTCTGAAATTTGCCATAATATTATCTAGTCATTAGAGTTTACATTGAAAGAAATATTATATGACAGCTAATTTCTCAGTCTGTAATGCTAAACTCAGATACTATATCCCACACATTCTAAGGATTTGACTTTCAGCATGTTATTTCAGCATGTTTTCATCATGTTATAAATCAAGATGATTTTTATTTAAAATGGGAATCTCAATAAGGTCTATTTAATGAGGTTTTGTGATAAATATATGAGAAAATGTTTGAAAGCACTTCACAGAAAAATTCTCTTAGAGTTAGCATTTTCTCAATAAAACATTGTATGTAGAAGGGTAATTTAAATTCAAAGATAACAGAAAACATTGGTAAGAGGTAGAAAAAGTACAGTATAAGCATTTTGAAAAAGTATATACAATGAAAACATCAGGTTCAAAATTCTATTTCCAAATGTCTTAATCACAAAGAGATTAAGTTAAAAAAATACTGTGGCATGTTCATGTAAAAAAAAATACTACAGAAAGAAATTTCACAATTAAAACTTCAGTGAATAAAAAGAGTATTTTTCCTATGTTTATTTTAGTCCTACACTTCCATTCAATAGATGCAAACAAACTAGAGGCTAGAAAATTTATGATTAACTCATCATTTCTGTGTTTCCTTGGTTATTTTTTGATCTACTAAAATTTCAATTTGAATTGAAAGGTTTAAACTTCATCTACTGAAGATCCAGTTCCCTTTCCCTGCTTTTCCCTGAAAGAACATCTATAATTGTTGGGAAGGGCTGTTTGTATATGGCACCAGGGTATCCAATGCTCAGTTGTAATTTGTGCATGTTGAGTTTCTTTCACTGTAGTGTGTAATTCTCATTGGCCTTCAGTTGGCATTAATCTTTGAAAACCAAGACTGGTCCAGCTATTGCACCTTCTCAGTATATTTTCAAACCTTGAGTTCTTCCTGCCAGAAGTTCAAGAATCTTTTTGTCCAGAAGTTCAAGAACAGTTGTGGTTCAACTACTTTATTTATTTTTTTTTAATTTTATTTTTTATTTTTTAAATTTTAAAATCTTTAATTCTTACATGCATTCCCAAACATGAACCCCCCTCCCACCTCCCTCCCCATAACATCTTTCTGGGTCATCCCCATGCACCAGCCCCAAGCATGCTGCATCCTGCGTCAGACATAGACTGGCGATTCAATTCACATGATAGTATACATGTTAGAATGTCATTCTCCCAAATATAAATTAAAAGCTTCTGCACAACAAAGGAAAATATAAGCAAGGTGAAAAGACAGCCATCTGAATGGGAGAAAATAATAGCAAATGAAGCAACTGACAAACAACTAATCTCAAAAATATACAAGCAACTTCTGCAGCTCAACTCCAGAAAAATAAACGACCCAATCAACTACCTTTAATTAAGCCTTTTGAAACTTCCTTAGAACACTGGAAATGTTGGCTGACCTCCCCACACAACCCAGTGGAACATAGGCATGTGAGTCTTCTCACCTCTCTCCTCATAAAGTCCAGAAGCCACTGTGGTTCTATTGCTTTCATGCTACACTGGATGTCATTTTCTCTACTAGGATTATGGTCTCCATCAAATAAGTATAGGGAATGCTTGGATTCTGACTCATGTCAAGCATCTTCCCACTACATAATTGAGTATTCTGAGAAAAGTCTAATCAAAGCAAAAACAGAGACAGAGTTTGTTAAGGTGTTCTAGGCAATTATTCTAGATTTAGCCACATCTTTCTCCCATCAATCTTTTCCTAACTGTACCATTATGTGACATACTTTAACTCACTTATCTCATGTGAACTGTGATTAAGTTGTGATAAGTTGTTACAAGCTCTACAATCAAAAGTATTTGTACCACAAAACACGTTTGGAAATTTGAATTCTTTCTTGAATAACTTCAGTAAATATTAAACTCTAGTGAAATAGTATAAAAAGAGAAGAAAGAAATATAATAAATTTGAATCTGCAATTGAAAGTGTTCTTTTTTTATATATTCAAGCTCAAGTAGGTAAAGGTGTTACAATTTAAGATTAGATATTTGCCATATGTAACAGATGTCCCTAGTCTAACTAGCTTAATAGAATTTAGATTTTTATCAGAAAAGCTTCATCCTCCTGAGATCACTTTAAATTTCCTCTAAATCATTTGGTTGTTCACAAGATATTTTTATCCCAATGTATAACAGTTTTCTCTTTTCCTGCTCCAGTTCACTTTTGTTAACTCTAGATGTCTCAGTTCAGTTCAGTCGCTCAGTCATGTCCGACTCTTTGCGACCCCATGAACCGTAGCACGCCAGGACTCCCTGTCCAACACCAACTCCTGGAGTTCACACAAACTCATGTCCAACGAGTCGATAATGCCATCCAGCCATCTCATCCTCTGTCGTACCCTTCTCCTCCTGCCCCTAATCCCTCCCAGCATCAGAGTCTTTTCCAATGAGTCAACTCTTCGCATGAGTTGGCCAAAGTATTGGAATTTCAGATTTAGGATCAGTCCTTCCAATGAACACCCAGGACTGATCTTCTTTAGAATGGACTGGTTGAATCTCCTTGCAGTCCAAGGGACTCTCAAGAGTCTTCTCCAATACCACAGTTCAAAAGCATCAATTCTTCAGTGCTCAGCTTTCTTTATAGTCCAACTCTCACATTCATACATGACAACTGGAAAAACAATAGCCTTAACTAGACAGACCTTTGTTGGCAAAGTAATGTCTCCGCTTTTCAATATGCCATCTAGTTTGGTCGTAACTTTCCTTCCAAGGAGTAAACGTCTTTTAATTTCATGGCTGCAATCACCATCTGCAATGGTTTTGGAGCCCCAAAAAATAAAGTCTGACACTGTTTCAACTGTTTTCCCATCTATTTGCCATGAAGTGATGGGACCAGATGCCATGATCTTCATTTTCTGAATGTTGAGCTTTAAGCCAACTTTTTTCACTCTCCTCTTTCACTTTCATCAAGAGGCTTTTTAGTTCCTCTTCCTTTCTGCCATAAGGGTGGTGTCATCTGTATATCTGAGGTTATTGATATTTCTCCTGGCAATCTTGATTCCAACTTTTGCTTCTTCCAGCCCAACGTTTTTCATAATGTACTCTGCATATACGTTAAATAAGCAGGGTGGCAATATACAGCCTTGATGTACTCCTTTTCCTATTTGGAGCCAGTCTGTTGTTGCATGTCCCAGAGGCTTCCAATTCAGAGTTAATCTATGGACTAGCAGTGTCAATACCATGTAGAAATATTTTTCAAGTTCATAATCTGAGACCCTACCTCAGACACAAACAGAATCTTCAATTTCAATAAAATCCCCAGGTGATTCACAGGTATGTTAGAGTTTGCAAAGAACTGGATTTGATGACAAAACTGGAATGTATGTACTCAGTGACTAATCTAATGCCATGAGAGCTCATGCATGTTACTTGTACTGCATGGGCTGGCTCCTGTTTATGTCCACACTGAAGCTTCTCATGTTCAATGCCAATAAGGCTGGTTTTTGCTCCTAGGGTAGTGTCATGACACTGCCAAAGTCACTGTAGAAACATCTCTTATCAAACTTCAGACACAAAACCAATATTGTTGATATTGTGTGCTAAAGTAATGTTTGCATATTTTCTTATTTTCAAATTCTTACTGAAGCTACCGTACCATAGAACTGAAAACCATGAATCCAAATTAAATATTCAGAGCATAATATGAGTGACAGAAACTGTATTTTATTTAGAAATATGTCCATTCAGAAAAAGCCTGATTTTGTAAAGAACAATATTGTATAGGAACCTGGAATGATAGGTCAATGAAATAAGGTTAACTGGATGTAGTAAAGCAGGAGATGGCAAGAGTGAACATCGACAATTTAGTAATCAGTGAACTAAAATGGACGAGAATGGACAATTCAATTCAGACAACCATTATATCTACTACTGTGGGCAAGAATCGCTTAGAAGAAATGGAGTAGGCCTCTTAGTCAACAAAAGAGTCCAAAATGCAGTACTTGGGTGCAACTTCTAAAATGACAGAATGATCTCTGCTCTTTTCTAAGGTAAACCATTTAATATCACAGAATCCAAGTCAATGTCCCAACCACTGATGCCAAAGAAGCTGAAGTTGAATGCTGCTATGAAGACCTACAAGAACTTCTAGAACACCCCCAAAAGATATCCTTTATATTATAGGGGTCTGGAATGCAAAAGTAGGAAGTTGAAAGATACCTGGACTAACAGGAAAGTTTGGTCTTGGAGTACGAAATGAACCAGGGCAAATGCTAACAGAGTTTTGCCAAGAGAATGCACAACACATAGCAAAGACTCTCTCCCAACAACACAAGAGAAGACTCTACACATGACATCACCAGATATTCAATACCGAAATCAGCTTGATTACATTATTTGCAGCCAAATATTGAGGTAATTCATATAGTCAGCAAAACAAGAAGAGGAGCTAACTGTGGCTCATCATGAACTGCTTATTGCTAAATTCAGACTTCAAATTGAAGAGAGTTGGGAAAACCACTAGACCATTCAGTGCAGTTCAGTTCAGTTCAGTTCAGTCACTCAGTCATGTTCGACTCTTTGTGACCCCATGAATTGCAGCATGCCAGGCCTCCCTGTCCATCACTAACTCCCGGAGTTCACTCAGACACACATCAATTGAGGCAGTGATGCCATCCAGCCATCTCATCCTCTGTCATCCTCTTCTCCTCCTGCCCACAATCCCTCCCAGCATCAGAGACTTTTCTAATCAGTCAACTCTTCTCATGAGGTGGCCAAAGTACTGGAGTTTCAGCTTTAGCATCATTCCTTCCAAAGATCACCCAGGACTGATCTCCTTTAGAATGGACTGGTTGGATCTCCTTGTAGCCCAGGGGATTCTCAAGAGTCTTCTCCAACACCACAGTTCAAAAGCATCAATTCTTCGGTGCTCAACTTTCTTCACAGTCTAACTCTCACATCCATACATAACTACTGGAAAAACCGTAGCCTTGACTAGATAGACTTTTGTTGGCAAAGTAATGTCTCTGCTTTGGAATATGCTGTCTAGGTTGGTTGTAACTTTCCTTCCAAGGACTAAGTGTCTTTTAATTTCATGGCTGCAATCACCATCTGCAGTGATTTTCGAGCCCCCCAAAATACAGTCTGACAGTTTCCACTGTTTCCCCATCTATTTGCCATGAAGTGATGGGACCAGATGCCATGATCTTCATTTTCTGAATGTTGAGCTTTAAGCCAACTTTTTTCACTCTCCTCTTTCACTTTCATCAAGAGGCTTTTTATTTCCTCTTCCTTTCTGCCATAAGGGTGGTGCCATCTGTATATCTGAGGTTATTGATATTTCTCCCAGCAATCTTGATTCCAGCTTGTGCTTCTTCCAGACAGTGTTTCTTATGATATGTTCTGCATATAAGTTAAATAAGCAGGGTGACAATATACAGCTTTGATGTACTCCTTTTCCTATTTGGAACCAATCTGTTGTTCTATGTCTACTTCTAATTGTTCCTTCCTGGCCTCCATATAGGTTTCTGAAGAGGCTGGTCAGGTGGTCTGGTGTTCTCATCTCTTTCAGAATTTTCCACAGTTTATTGTGATTCACACAGTCAAAGGCTTTGACATAGTCAATAAAGCAGAAATAGCTGGTTTTTTTTTTTCTGGAACTCTCTTGCTTTTTCAATGATCCAGCAGATTGGCAATTTGATCTCTGGTTCCCCTGCCTTTTCTAAAACCAGCTTGAACATCTGGAAGTTCATGGTTCACATATTGCTGAAGCCTGGCTTGGAGAATTTTGAGCATTATTTTACTAGTGTGTGAGATGAGTGCAATTGTGCAGCAATTTGAGCATTCTTTGGCATTGCCTTTCTTTGGATTGGAATGAAAACTGACTTTTTCCAGTCCTGTGGCCACTGCTGAGTTTTCCAAATTTCCATGCATATTGAGTGCAGCTTCAGGATTTGAAATAGCTCAACTGGAGTTCCATCACCTCCACTAGCTTTGTTTGTAGTGATGCTTTCTAAGGCCCACTCAACTTCGCATTCCAGGATGTCTGGCTCTAGGCAAGTGATCACACCATCGTGATTATCTGGGTCATGAAGATCTTTTGTGTACAGTTCTTCTATGTATTCTTGCCACCTCTTCTTAGTATCTTCTGTTTCTATTAGGTCCATACCATTTCTGTCCTTTATTGAGCCCTTCTTTGCATGAAGTGTTCCCTTGGTATCTCTAATTTTCTTGAAGAGATCTCTAGTCTTTCCCATTCTGTTCTTTTCCTCTAATTCTTTGCATTGATCACTGAAGAAACCTTTCTTATCTCTTCTTGCTATTCTTTGGAACTCTGCATTCACATGCTTATATCTTTCCTTTTCTCCTTTGCTTTTCACCTCTCTTCTTTTCACAGCTTTTTGTAAGGCCTCCCTAGACAGCCATTTTGTTTTTTTGCATTTCTTTTCCATGGGGATGGTCTTGATCCCTGTCTCCTGTACAATGTCATGAACCTCTGTCCATAGTTCATCAGGCACTCTATCTATCAGATCTAGGCCCTTCAATCTATTTCTCACTTCCACTGTATAATCATAAGGGATTTGATTTAAGTCATACCTGAATGGTCTAATGGTTTTCCATACTTTCTTAAATTTTAGTCAGAATCTGTCAATAAGGAGTTCATGATCTGAGCTACAGTCAGCTCCTGGTCTTGATTTGCTGACTGTATAGAGCTTCCCCACCTTTGGCTTCAAAGAATATAATCAATCTGATTTCACTGTTGACCATCTGGTGATGTCCATGTGTATAGTCTTCTCTTGTGTTGTTGAAAGATGGTGTTTGCTATGACCAGTGCGTTGTCTTGTCAAAACTCTATTAGCCTTTCCCCTGCTTCATTCTGTATTCCAAGGGCAAATTTGCTTGTTACTCCAGGTGTTTCTTGACTTCCTACTTTTGCATTCCAGTCCCCTATAATGAAAAGGACATTTTTTGGGGGATGTTAATTCTAAACGGTCTTGAAGGTCTTCATAGAACCATTCAGCTTCAGCTTCTTTAGCGTTACTGGTTGGGGCATAGACTTGGATTACTGTGATACTAAATGGTTTGCCTTGGAAATGAGCAGAGATCATTCTGTCATTTTTGAGATTGCATCCAAGTACTGCATTTTGGACTCTTTCGTTGACCATGATGGTTACTTCATTTATTCTAAGGGATTCCTGCCCACAGTTGTTAATACAATGGTCATCTGAGTTAAATGCACCCATTCCAGTCCATTTTAGTTTGCTGATTCCTAAAATGTTGACATTCACTCTTGCCATCTGTTTGACAACTTCCAGTTTGCCTTGATTCAAAGACCTGACATTCCAGATTCCTATGTAATATTGCTCTTTACAGCATCAGACCTTGCTTCTATCACCAGTCATATCCAGAACTGGGTATTGTTTTTGCTTTGGCTCCATCCCTTCATTCTTTCTGGAGTTATTTCTCCACTGATCTCCAGTAGCATATTAGGCACCTACCGACCTGGGGAGTTTCTCTTTCAGTATCCTATCATTTTGCCTTTTCATATGGTTCATGGGGTTCTTAAGGCAAGAATACTGAAGTAGTTTGCCATCCCTTCTCCAGTGGACCACATTCTGTCAGACCTCTCCACCACGACCTGCCCATCTTGGGTGGCCCCAGAGGGCATGGCTTAGTTTCATTGAGTTAGACCAGGCTGTGGTCTGTGTGATTATATTGACTAGTTTTCTGTGATTATGGTTTCGGTGTGGCTGGTCTCTGATGCCCTCTCGCAACACTTACCGTCTTCTTGGGTTTCTCCTTACCTTGGAAGAGGAGTATCTCCTCACTGCCACCCCTCCTGACCTTGAACGTGAGTAGCTGCTCTCGGCCCTTGATATTTGTATCTAAATAGTATTTGACCTAAATCAAATCCCTTACGATTATGTAGTTGAAGTGAGAAATAGGTTGAAGAGATTAGATTTGATAGACAGAGTTCCTGAAGAACTATGGATGGAGGTTCATAACATTGTACAGTAGGCACTGATCAAAATCATTACCATGAAAAAGAAATGCAAAAAGGCAAAATGGTTGTCTGAGGAAGCCTTACAAATATCTGAGAAAAGAAGAGAAGCTAAAGGCAAAGAAGAAAAGGAAAGATATATCCATCTGAATGCAGAGTTCCAAACAATAACAAGGAGAGATAAGAAAGCCTTCCTAAGTGATCAATGCAACGAAATAGAGGAAAACAATACAATGGGAAAGAGTAGAGAACTCTTCAAGAAAATTAGAGATACCAGGGAAATATTTCATGCAAAAATGGGCACAATAAAGGACAGATAGTATGGATCTAACAGAAACAAAAGATATTAAGAAGAAGTGGTAAGAATACACAGAAGAACTGTACTAAAAAAAATCTTAATGATGAACATAACCACAATGGTGTGGTCACTCACCTAGAGCAAGACATCCTGAAGTGCAAAGTCAAGTGGGCCTTAGGAAGCATCAATACAAACAATGCTAGTGGAAATGATGAAATTCTAGTCAAACTACTTCAAATCCTAAAAGATGATGCTGTGAAAGTGCTGCACTCAATATGCCAGCAAATATGGAAAACTCAGCAGTGGCCACAGGATGGGAAAAGGCCAGTTTTCATTCCAATCCAAAAGAAAGACAATGCCAGAGAATGTTCAAACTACCACACAATTGCAGCTATCTCATATGCTAGCAAGCAAGGTTTCAACAATATGTAAGCCAAGAACTTCCAGATGTTCAAATTGGATTTAGAAAAGGCAGAAGAACAAAGAGGCAAAATTGCCAATATCCATTGGGTCATAGAAAAAGCAAGAGAACTCCAGAAAAAAATCTTCTTCTGCTTCATTGACTACATGAAAGCTTTTGATGGTGTGGATCACAACAATTGTGGAAAATTCTTAAAGGGATGGGAATACCAGACCAACTTACCTACCTCCAGAGAAATTTGTATGCAGGTCAGGAAGCAACAGTAAGAACTGGACATGGAACAGAAGACTGGTTCCATATTAGAAAAGGAGTACAACAAACCTGTATATTATTATCCTGCTTATTTAACTTATATGCAGAGTACATCATGCAAAATGCTAGGCTGGATGACAAACAAGCTGGAATTGAGACTTCAGGGAGAAATATCAATAACCTCAGACATGCAGATGAAACCACCATTATGGCAAAAAGCTAAGAGGAACTAAAGAGCCTCTTGATGAAGGTGAAAGAGGAGAGTGAAAAAGGTCACTTAAAACTCAACATTCTAAAACCTAAGATAATGGCATACAATCCCATCACTTCCTGCAAATAGATAGGAAAACAATGGAAACAGTGACAGACTTTATTTTCTTGGGCTCCAAAATCACTGCAGATGGTGATTGCAGCCATGAAATTAAAAGACACTTGCCCCTTGGAAGAGAAGTTCTGACAAACCGAGACAGCATATTAAAAAGCAAAGACACTACTTTGACGACAAAGTTCCACATCGTCAAAGCTGTGGTTTTTCCCAGTAGTCATGTACGGATGTAAGAAGGCTGAGCACCGAAGAAGTGATGCTTTTGAACTTTGGTATTCCAGAACACTGCTGAGAGTCCCTTGGACCACAAATCAAACCAGTAAATCCTAAAGGAAATCAATCCTGAATATTGACTGGAAGGACTGATGCTAAACCTGAAGCTCCAATGTTTTGGCCACCTGATGTGAAGAAATGATTCATTGGATGAGACCTTGATATTGGAAGATCGAAGGCAGGAGGAGAATTAGATGATAGAGGATCAGATGGTTGATGGCATAACTGACTTGACAGACATGTGTTTCAGCAAATTCCAGGAGACAGTGATGGACAGGAAAGCCTGGCATGCTGTAGTCCAGGGATCACAAAGACTGAGTGACTTAAATGAACTGAACAGAACAAATAAAGGCTGATCGTCTCTAAATCAGCTTAAATTTACTTTCTCTATTTGAAGGATGATTTCTTTCTCCAGAAGTCTCCCTGATATCAAAAACATATTTTAGTCCTACTGATGTATCTAGCCATTCCAAAATCCTAAATTGAGAGAAATCTAAGATTCTAAGATCTCTGAATATCTTAGATATCTGAATTTTGCTGAAAGAGGTGTGGAGATATTGACTTACCAAATTGATTGTTTGCTATTTTCTTTTTTATTTTAAAAGCAGAGTTTATTCTGACAGAAGGATTAGCATTTTAAATTTCATAATGATGGTGTGCAATTTCTACAGTTAGCATATATGGTCTTTTATTTAAGAAAACAATCTAGCATTGTTATAAAAGACAAATTTAAATAAAAATCAAGTTATGCTGAGAATTTATCAAAATAAAATAATGGCTAGTATATATCTCAGGGTAAAAGAAAAAGAAAATTATTTTATGCTTAAAGAATGTAATAGTTTCAGAAGCAGAGATTGAATCAAAATGAATATTTAAATTTTGAAAATAATGATATGCCTTAAGACAGATTATATGCCTTATAGTGATAGAAATTTTGAACAAGAAAAGAGGAAGTGATATAAATCATATAGATACATTAGTCAGTTTTTAAAAAGTGGTTTCAGTGTCATCATAGAAAAATAAAAATACATTTTCAGTGCAAAGAAGCTTTACATTTTACTATGGTACTAATCTTTAAAACTTGGTTTATGCAAAAATGTTTTTCTTCCAGTGTCTTAACATGTTTAGATCTTCTCTACACTACTGGTGACACAAAGCCACATTAGCAACTAATGGTAGTTATTAAAAATATGCCAAAATTCTAAAATATCTGTACTGCAACATGATTCCAAAGAATTTTTAGTGATTAAAGAGAAATCAGCTTTCTTTGGCTTTCAGGATAGTATGGCTAAATATCAAATGAAAATTACTTTCTGTCTATCTATATTCCCTATTTTTTCATTTGTTTAGAAAGTTTTTTTTAACAAAATAAAAGCACATAAAATATAAACAGAACACAAACTACAAATTTGTCATATAATGGAAATGAACAGAATACTTTTTCATGCTATATCTTTGGTCCCATAACAGATGTGTAGACCTTTGCTGAATGTGTGCATTCTAATGAAAAAAAATGAATGAGGAAGTTCTTTTCATACTCTTGAGAAGATAACAGCAAATGAAACTACTTATAAAACATTATATGGTGAAAAATTGAAAGCATTCCCCCTAAAGTCAGGAACAAGACAAGGGTGCCCACTTCCACCGCTACTATTCAACATAGTTCTGGAAGTTTTGGCCACAGCAATCTGAGCAGAAAAAGAAATAAAAGGAATTCAAATTGGAAAAGAAGAAGTAAAATTCTCACTGTTTGCAGATGACATGATCCTCTACATAGAAAACCCTAAAGACTCCACCAGAAAATTACTAGAGCTAATCAATGAATGTAGTAAATTTGCAGGATATAAAATCAACACACAGAAATCCCTTGCATTCCTATACACTAATAATGAGAAAGTAGAAAAAGAAATTAAGGAAATGATTCCATTCACCATTGCAATGAAAAGAATAAAATGCTTAGGAATATATCTACCTAAAGAAACTAAAGACCTATATATAGAAAACTATAAGACACTGGTGAAAGAAATCAAAGAGGACACTAATAGATGGAGAAATATACCATGTTCATGGATTGGAAGAATCAATATAGTGAAAATGAGTATACTACCCAAAGAAATCTACAGATTCAATGCAATCCCTATAAGGCTACCAGTCGTATTTTTCACAGAGCTAGAAAAAATAATTTCACAATTTGTATGGAAATACAAAAAGTCAAAGCACTCTTGAGAAAGAAGAATGGAACAGGAGGAATCAACCTCCCTGACTTGAGGCTCTACTACAAAGATACACTCATAAAAGTATGGCACTGGCACAAAGACTGAAATATAGATCAGTGGAACAAAAATAGAAAGCCCAGAGATAAATCCACACACCTATGGACACCTTATCTTTGAAAAAGGAGGCAAGAACATACAATGGAGAAAAAACAATCTCTTTAACAAGTGGTGCTGGAAAACTGGTCAACCACTTTTAAAAGAATGAAGCTAGAACACTTTCTAACACTATACACAAAAATAAACTAAAAATGGATTAAAGATCTAAATGTAAGACCAGAAACTATAAAACTCCTAGAGGAGAACATAGGCAAAACATTCTCTGACATAAATCACACCAGGATCCTCCATGACCCACCTCCAAGAATACTGGAAATAAAAGCAAAAATATACAAATGGGATCTAACTAAAATTAAAAGCTTCTGCACAACAAAGGAAACTATAAGCAAGGTGAAAAGACAGTCTTCGGAATGTTAGAAAATAAAAGCAAATGAAGCAACTGACAAACAACTAATCTCAAAAATATACAAACAAATCCTGCATCTCAATGCCAAAAAAAATAAACGACCCAATCAAAAAAATGAGCCAAAGAACTAAAAAGACATTTCTCCAGAGATACATACAGATGGCTAACAGAGACATGAAAAGATGCTCAACATCACTCATTATCAGTTCAGTTTAGTCCAGTGGCTAGGTTGTGTCCGACTCTTTGAAAGCCCATGAATCACAGCATGCAGACCTCCCTGTCCACCACCAACTCCCGGAGTTCACTCAGACTCATGTCCATTGAGTCTGTGATGCCATCCAGCCATCTCATCCTCGGTCGTCCCCTTCTCCTCCTGCCCCCAATCCCTCCCAACATCAGAGTCTTTTCCAATGAGTCAACCCTTCGCACGAGGTGGCCAAAGTACTGGAGTTTCAGCTTTAGAATCATGCCTTCCAAAGAAATCCCAGGGCTGATCTCCTTCAGAATGGACTGGTTGGATCTCCTTGCAGTCCAAGGGACTCTCAAGAATCTTCTCCAACACCATACTTCAAAAGCATCAATTCTTTGGCGCTCAGCTTTCTTCACAGTCCAACTCTCACATCCATACATGACCACAGGAAAAACCATAGCCTTGACTAGATGGACCTTAGTCGGCAAAGTAGTCTCTGCTTTTGAATATGCTATCTAGGTTGATCATAATTTTTCTTCCAAGAAGTAAACGTCTTTCCGTTTCATGGCTGCAGTCACCATCTGCAGTGATTTTTGAGCCCAGAAAAATAAAGTCTGACAGTGTTTCCACTGTTTTCCCATCTATTTTTTATGAAGTAATGGGACCAGTTGCCATGATCTTCGTTTTCTGAATGTTGTGTTTTAAGCGAACTTTTTCACTCTCCTCTTACACTTTCATCAAGAGGCTCTTTAGTTCGTCTTCACTTTCTGCCATAAGGGTGGTGTCATCTGCATATATGAGGTTATTTATATTTCTCCCAGCAATCTTGATTCCAGCTTGTGTTTCTTCCAGTCCAGCGTTTCTCATGATGTACTCTGCATATAAGTTAAATAAGCAGGGTGACAATATACAGCCTTGACCCACTCCTTTTCCTATTTGGACCCAGTCTGTTGTTCCATGTCTAGTTCTAACTGTTGCTTCCTGGCCTGCATACAGATTTCTCAAGAGGCAGGTCAGGTGGTCTGGTATTCCCATCTCTTTCAGAATTTTCCACAGTTTATTGTAACCCACACAGACAAAGGTTTTGGCATAGTCAATAAAGCAGAAATACATGTTTTTTCTGTAATTCTCTTGTTTTTTTTTTCCATGATCCAGCAGATGTTGGCAACTTGATCTCTGGTTCCTCTGCCTCTTCTAAAACCAGCTTGAACATCAGGGAGTTCATGGTTCACATATTGCTGAAGCCTGGCTCAGAGAATTTTGAGCATTATTTTACTAGCATGTGAGATGAGTGCAATTCTGCGATAGTTGGAGCATTCTTTGGCATTGGAATGAAAACTGACCTTTTCCAGTCCTGTGGCCACTGCTGAGTTTTCCAAATTTGCTGGCATACTGAGTGCAACACTTTCACAGCATCATCTTTCAGGATTTGAAACAGCTCAACTTGAATTCCATCATCTCCACTAGCTTTATTTGTAGTGATGCTTTCTAAGGCCCACTTGACTTCACATTCCAGGATGTCTGGCTGCAGATTAGTGATCACATCATCATGATTATCTGGGTCATGAAGATCTTTTTTGTACAGTTCTGCAATTAAGTACCATTTAACGCCAGTCAGAATGGCTGCGATCCAAAAGTCTACAAGCAATAAATGCTGGAGAGGGTGTGGAGAAAAGGGAACCCTCTTACACTGTTGGTGGGAATGCAAACTAGTACAGCCACTATGGATAACAGTGTGGAGATTCCTTAAGGAACTGGAAATAGAACTTCCTTATGACCCAACAATCCCACTGCTGAGCATACACACTGAGGAAACCAGAATTGAAAGAGACACATGTACCCCAATGTTCATCGCAGCATTGTTTATAATATCCAGGACATGGAAGTAACCTCATTGTCCATCAGCAGATGAATGGATAAGAAAGCTGTGGTACATATACACAATGGAGTATTATTCAGCCATTAAAAGAATACATTTGAATCAGTTCTAATGAGGTGAATGAAACTGAAGCCTATTATACACAGTGAAGTAAGCCAGAAAGGAAAACACCAATACAGCATACTAACACATATCTATGGACTTTAAAAAGATGGGAATGATAACCATACATGTGAGACAGCAAAAGAGACACAGATGTATAGAACAGAGTTTTGGACTCTGCGGGAGAGGGAGAGGGTGGGATGATTTGGGAGAATGGCATTGAAACATGTATAATATCATGTAAGAAACGAATCACCAGTCTAAGTTCGATGCAGGATACAGGATCGTTGGGGCTGGGGCACTGAGATGACCCAGAGTGATGGTATGGGGAGGGAGGTGGGAGGGGGGTTCAGGATTGGAAACACATATACACCGTGGCAGATTCATGTTGATGTATGGCAAAACCAATACAGTATTTTAAAGTAAATTAAAAAAATTAATATCCAAAATACATAAGAAGCACATATAGCTGAATAACATAAATAAAAACAGCCTGGTCAAAAATGGACAGAAGACCTAATCAGACATGTCTTCAAGGAAGACATACAATAGCTAATAAAAAATGCTTAATATCACTAGTTATTAGAGAAATGCAAACGAAAACTACAATGAGATATTATCTCACCTCAGTCAGAATCAGTTCAGTTCAGTTCAAACACTCAGTTGTGTCCGACTCTTTGTGGCCTCATGGACCACAGCACACCAGGCCTGCCTATCGATCACCAGCTCCCGAAGTTTACACAAACTCATGTCCATTGAGTCGATGATCCCATCCAACCATTTCATCCTCTGTCATCCTCTTCTCTTCCTGCCTTCAATCTTTCTCAGCATCAGGGTCTTTTCAAATGAGTCAGCTCTTCTCATCAAGTGGACAAAGTATAGGAGTTTCAGCTTCAGTATCAGTCTTTCCAATGAACATTCAGGACTGATTTCCTTTAGAATGGACTGGTTGGATCTGCTTGCACTCCAAGGGACTCTCAAGAATCTTCTTCAAACCACAGTTTAAAAAGCATCAATTCTATGGTGCTCAGCTTTCTTTATATGTCAACTCTCACATCCACACATGACCACAGGAAAAACCATAGCCTTGAATAGATGAAGTTTTGCTGGCAAAGTAATGTCTCTGCTTTTTAATATGCTCTCTAGGTTGACCATAACTTACCTTCCAAGGAGTAACCATCTTTTAATTTCATGGCTGCAGTAATTCATCACCATCTGCAGTGATTTTGGAGTCCCAAAAATGTAAAGTCAGTCACTGTTTCCATTTTTTTCCCCATCTATTTGCCATGAAGTGATGGGACCAGATGCCATGATATTAGTTTTCTGAATGTTGAGCTTTAAGCCAACTTTTTCACTCTCCTCTTTCACTTTCATCAAGAGACTCTAGTTCTTCTTCAATTTCTGCCATAAGGGTGGTGTCATCTATATATCTGAAGTTATTGATATTTCTCCCAGCAATCTTGATTCCAGCTTGTGCTTCTTCCAGCCCAGTGTTTCTCATGATGTACTCTGCATATAAGTTAAATAAGCAAGGTGACAAAATACAGCCTTGATGTACTCCTTTTCCTATTTGGAACCAGTCTGTTATTCCATGTCCAGTTCTAACTTGCTTCCTGATCTGCATACAGATTTCTCAAGAGGCCTGTCAGGTGGTCTGCTATTCACATCTCTTTCAGAATTTTCCAGAGTTTGTTGTGATCCACACACAAACAAAGGTTTTGGCATAGTCAATAAAGCAGAAATAGAAGTTTTCTCTGGAACTCTTGCTTTTTTGATGATCCAGCAGATGTTGGCAATTTGATCTCTAGTTCCTCTGCTTTTTCTAAATCCAGCTTGAACATCTGGAAGTTTTCATTCATGTACTGTTGAAACCTGGTTTGGGAAAATTTGAGCATTACTTTGTTAGTATGTGAGATGAGTGTAATTGTGTGGTAGTCTGAACATTCTTTGGCATTGCCTTTCTTTGCGACTGAAATGAAAATTGACCTTTTCCAGTCCGGTGGCCACTGCTGAGTTTTCCAAATTTCCATGCATATTGAGTGCAGCACTTTCACAGCATCATCTTTTAGGATTTGAAATAACTCAACTGGAATTCCATCATCTCCACTAGCTTTGTTCGTAGTGATCCTTCCTAAGGTCCATGAGATTTCGCATTCCAGGATGTTTGGCTCTAGGTGAGTGATCATAGCATCGTTGTTATCTGGGTCATGAAGATCTTTTTTTGTACAGTTCTTTTGTGTATTCTTGGCACCTCTTCTTAATATCTTCTGCTTCTGTTAGGTCCATACCTCTTCTTTCCTTTATTGAGCCCTTCTTTGCATGAAGTGTTATCTTAGTATCTCTAATTTTCTTGAAGAGTTCTCTATTCTTTCCCATTCTATTGTTTTCCTCTATTTTTTGCACTGATCACTGAGGAAGGATTCCTTATCTCTCCTTGCTATTCTTTGGAACTCTTCATTCAAATGGTTATGTCTTTCCATTTCTTCTTTGCTTTTTGCTTCTCTTCTTTTCACAGCTATTTGTAAGGCCTCCTCAGACAGCCATTTTCCTTTACTGCATTTCTTTTTCTTAGGGATGGTCTTGATCTTTGTCTCCTGTACAAGGACACTAACCTTCATCCATAGGTCATCAGGTACTCTGTCAGATCTAGTCCCTAAATCTATTTGTCACTTTCACTGTAAAATCGTAAGGGATTTGATTTAGGTCATATTGAATGGTATAGTGGTTTTCCATACTTTCTTAAATTTAAGTCAGAATTTGGCAATAAGAGTTTCATGATCTAGCCACAGTCAGCTCCCAGTCTTGTTTTTGCAGACTGTATAGAGCTTTCTGTCTTTGGCTGCAAAGAATGTAATCAATCTGATTTCACTATTGACCATCTGGTAATGTCCATGTGTAAAGTCTTCTCTTGCGTTGTTGGAAGAAGTTGTTTGCTATGACCAGTGTGCTCTCTTGGCAAAACTCTATTAGCCTTTGCCCGGCCTAATTCTGTACACCAAGGCCAAATTTGCCCTTTATTCCAGGTGTTTCTTGACTTCCTACTTTTGCATTCCAGTCCCCTATAATGAAAAGAACATGTTTTGGGGGTGTTAGTTCTAAAAGGTCTTGTAGGTCTTCATAGAACTGTTTAAATTCAGCTTCTTCAGCATTACTGATTGGGACATAGACTTGGATTACTGTGATATTGAATGGTTTGCCTTGGAAACGAACAGAGATTGTTGTGTTGTTTTAGAGATTGCATCCAAGTACTGCATTTCAGACTCTTTTGTTTACTATGATGGCTACTCCATTTCTTCTAAGGCAAACTTGCCCACAATAGTAGTAAAATGGTCATCTGAGTTAAATTCACCCATTCCAGTCCATTTTAGTTAGCTAATTCTGAAAATATCCACATTCACTCTTGCCATCTTCTGTTTGACCACTTCCAATTTTCCTTGATTCACAGACTTAACATTTCTGTTTCCTTGCAATATTTCTCTTTACAGCATCAGACCTTTCTTCTATCACCAGTCAACTCCACAACTGGGTGTTGTATTTGCTTTGGCTCTGTCTCTTCAGTTTTTCTGTAGTTACTTCTCCACTGATCTCCAGTAACATATTGGGCACCTACTGACCTGGGGAGTTTATCTTTCATTGTCCTTTTTGCCTTTTCATACTGTTCCTGGGGTTCTCAAGGCAAGAATACTGAAACTGTTTGTCATGCCGTTCTCCAGTCGACCACATTTTGTCAGAACTCTCCACCATGACCCGTTCATCTTGGGTGGTCTTACATGGCATGGCTCATAGTTTCATTGAGTTAGACAAAAATGTGGTCCATGTGATATAAATTGATTAGTTTTCCTTGACTGTGGTTTCAGTCTGCCCTCTGATGCTCTCTCTCAACACCTACCATCTTACTGGGGTTTCTCTTACCTTGGACGAGGGCTATCTCTTTAAGGCTGCTCCAGCAAAGTGCAGCCACTGCTCCTTACCTTGAACATGGAGTATCTCCTCACCGCTGTTGCTGCTGACCTCGGATGTGGGG
This sequence comes from Ovis aries, assembly GCF_016772045.2. Taxonomy (NCBI): domain Eukaryota; kingdom Metazoa; phylum Chordata; class Mammalia; order Artiodactyla; family Bovidae; genus Ovis; species Ovis aries. Next base: position 124,079,269 of record NC_056055.1, on the reverse strand, counting down.
TAATTCCTCTTGGCTGTTCACTGCTCCAGCCATGTCAGAATGGCAATCATCAAAAGATATACAAGCAATAAATGCTGGAACAGATGTGGAGAAAAGGGAACCCTCTTGCACAGTTGTCGTTGTTGTTCAGTTGTGAAGTCATATCCAAATCTTTGTGACCCCATGGACTGTAGCTGGCCAGGTTCCTCTGTCCATTTTATTATCTTGGCAAAAATACTGGAGTGGGTTGCCATTTCCTTCTCCAGGAGATTTTCCCAACCCAGAGACTGAACTCTCAAATCCTGAATTACAGGTGAATTATTTACCACTGAACCACCAGAGGAGCCCCTTGCACTGTTGATGAGAATGTAAACTGATACAGCCACTATGAGAAACAGTATGGAGATTCACTTAAAAACTAGGAATAAAACTACCACATGACCCAGCAATCCCACTGCTGGGCATATACCCTGAGAAATCCATAAATGAAAAAGACATGTACCTCAATGTTTATAACAGCACTGTTTACAACAGCCAGGATATGGAAGAAACATAGATGCACATCAACAAATGAATGGATAAAGAAGATGTGATATATATATATATATATATATATATATATATATATATATATATACAATGAAATATAGCTCAGCCCTTAAAAAGTATGAATTTGAATCAGTTCTAATGAGGTAGATGAAACTAGAGCCTGTTATACAGAGTGAAGTAAGTCAAGAAAAGAAAAACAAGTATCATATAATAATGCATATATATGAAATCTAGAAAAATGGTACTGATGAACCTATTTGAGGGAAGCAATGGAGACTTAGAGGATGAACTTGTGGACACAGTAGGGGCAAGAGTGGGACAAATAGAGAAAGCAGCATTGACATATATACTCTACCACGTGTAAAGCAGATAGCTGGTGAGAAGTTGCTATACAACACAGGGAGCCCAGCCTGGTGCTCTGTGAAGACCATAGGCTGGGGGGAAGGGAGGGTGGCTCAAGAGGGTGCTGATATATGAATAATTATGGCTTATTTGCATTGTTGTATAGAAGAAACCAATAAAATATTGTAAAGGAATTCCCCCCAATTAAAACTAATTTAAAAATAAAACAAATTCATGTTGCATATAAGTAAAAAAAAAAAGTCCTGAAATACCTTTTTTTTTTTTCCAAATAAAGTAACTGGGATTTAATGAGTATATTTGTAAACAACTATCTGCGTACATTCTTGTACTAAGACTTTAAGAAAAGCACACACACATACACACAGAATGAATTAGGCATTATGTAAAATCATTAACCCTCTATACACAAAGACTTTGCCATTTGGTTTCTGGAAGCATATACGCTTCTATCAATATCATTCTTTCATCTTCCACCTTGCTCTGCTCGTGTTGTGTATTTGACAATCAGCTTTATGAACAGAAAAAAGCAAAGGTTACTTTTACTGGAAAAGCATTTAGGTAGAATTTTTTTTTTCCTTACACTTAATCTCATATCTGTTTATTGTTTTTCACTTTAAGCAGGCATTTCAATGTAAAACTTGAATCATAGGCAATCTAAAGTTTTCATAGGAGGTAAAAAAGACATTTATTCTATATCTATATCAACTATATATATATGTATAAATGTATCTATAATTTTGTGGTTGTTGAAACATCCAAAAATTGTAATGGATTAGTTAAGAAACCTCAAGGCATGGTGAGGAAATGTTTCTTTATTAGAAAATATTGGCTTTAATGGTTTACACATCGTGTGATAAAACCAGGAAATGGATCTCTCTGTACCTTATGACAATACAGAAGAACATCTTTTTCATAATATTTGAGGAATTATTTGCGAGTTATTTCACTGAGCTGTGAGAAGTAAGCTATCTTATCTCCCTGTTGAAAAGATGAGAGATAGTGAAACCGTAAGGTTAAATGGTTTGCTCACCATCTAAAGCCAAGTTATTGAAAGAGGAAATAGAGGAAAATAGCCTCTGGATTTTAAATCTGTTGCTTAGCTACTGATCCACAATAGTGCCCAAATGACTTGAACTACACACAGAGTGCTAGACTAGAGAATCTGAAGATTCAGAAAAGATCATGCCTACACTGGGATGAAAAGTGGAAAATTCTATCAAAAAGATTGTTTGATCAGTTTCATTGAATAGATTCTTGCATTTGTATTTCCAATTTCGTTTTGAATTTTCAACTGTCACAAATAAATTCCTGGATGACAGTAAATAATGATTAGGCCATAATTACCTTTCAGTTCAGTTCAGTCACTCAGTCGTGTCCTACTCTTTGTGACCCCATGAATTGCAGCACACCAGGCCTCCCTGTCCATCACCAACTCCCGGAGTTCACTCAGACTCACGTCCATCGAGTCAGTGATGCCAACCAGCCATCTCATCCTCTGTTGTCCCCTTCTCCTGCTGCCCCCAATCCCTCCCAGCATCACAGTCTTTTCCAATGAGTCAACTTTTCACATGAGGTGGCCAAAGTACTGGAGTTTCAGCTTTAACATCATTCCTTCCAAAGAAATCCCAGGGCTGATCTCCTTCAGAATGGACTGGGTTGGATCTCCTTGCAGTCCAAGGGACTCTCAAGAGTCTTCTCCAACACCACAGTTTAACAGTATCAATTCTTCGGTGCTCAGCCTTATTCATAGTCCAACTCTCACATCCATACATGACCACTGGAAAAACCATAGCCTTGACTAGACAGACCTTAGTCGGCAAAGTAATGTCTCTGCTTTTGAATATGCTATCTAGGTTGGTCGTAACTTTCCTTCCAAGGAGTAAGCGTCTTTTAATTTCATGGCTGCAATCACCATCTGCAGTGGTTTTGGAGTTCCAAAAAATAGTGTGACACTGTTTCCACTGTTTCCCCATCTATTTGCCATGAAGTGATGAGACCAGATGCCATGATCTTAGTTTTCTGAATGTTGAGCTTTAAGCCAACTTTTTCACTCTTCTTTTTCACTTTCATCAAGAAGCTCTTTAGTTCTTCTTTGGTTTCTGCCATAAGGGTGGTGTCATCTCCATATCTAAGGTTATTGATATTTCTCTTGGGAATCCTGATTCCAGCTTGTGGTTCTTCCAGTCCAGAACTTCTCATGAGAAGGAAATGGCAACCCACTTCAGTATTCTTGCCCAGAGAATCCCATGGAGGGAGGAGCCTGGTAGGCTAAGTCCATGGGGTTGCAAAGAGTCGGACACAATTGAACAACTTCACTTTCACTCTGCATATAAGTTAAATAAGCATGGTGATAATATACAGCCTTGATGTACTCCTCCCCCTCTTTGGAACCAGTCTGTTATTCCATGTACTGTTCTAACCGTTGCTTCCTGACCTGCATACAGATTTCTCAAGAGGCAGGTCAGGTGGTCTGGTATTCAAATTTCTCCAAGAATTTTACACAATTTGTGGTGATTGGGCTCGAAAATCACTGCAGATGGTGACTGCAGCCATGAAATTGAAAGACGCTTACTCTTGGAAGAAAAGTTATGACCAACCTAGACAGCATATTGAAAAGCAGAGACATTACTTTGCCAACAAAGGTCTGTCTAGTCAAGGCTATGGTTTTTCCAGTGGTCATGTATGGATGTGAGAGTTGGACTGTGAAGAAAGCTGAGTGCCAAAGAACTGATGTTTTTGAACTGTGGTGTTGGAGAAGACTCTTGAGAGTCCCTTGGACTGCAAGGAGATCCAACCCAGCCCATTCTGAAGGAGATCAGCCCTGGGATTTCTTTGGAAGGAATGATGTTAAAGCTGAAACTCCAGTACTTTGGCCACCTCATGTGAAGGGTTGACTCATTGGAAAAGACTGTGATGCTGGGAGGGATTGGGGGCAGCAGGAGAAGGGGACAACAGAGGATGAGATGGCTGGTTGACATCGCTGACTCGATGGACATGAGTCTGTGTGAACTCTGGGAGTTGGTGATGGACAGGGAGGCCTGGCGTGCTGTGATTCATGGGGTCGCAAAGAGTCAGACACGACTGAGCAACTGAACTGAACTGAACTGAACTGAACACAGTCAAAGGCTTTGGCATGATCAATGAAGGAGAAATAGATGTTTTTCTGGAAATCTCTTGGTTTTCATTAATCTTACAGATGTTGGCAATTTCATCTCTGGTTCCTCTGCCTTTTCTAAATTCAGCTTGAACATCTGGAAGTTCACAGATCATGTACTGCTGAAGCCTGGCTTGGGAATTTTTGAGCAATACTTTACTAGTGTGTGCGATGAGTGTAATTGTGCAGGTGTTTAAGCATTTTTTGTCATTGCTTATCTCTGGGATTAGAATGAAAACGTACCTTTTCCAGTCTTGTGGCCACTGCTTAGTTTTCCAAATTTGCTGGCATATAGAGTGCAGCACTTTCACAGTATCATCTTTTAGGATCTGAAAGAGCTCAACTGGAATTCTGTCACCTCCACCAGCTTTGTTTGTAGTGATGCTTTCTAAGGCCCACTTGACTTCACATTCCAGGATGTCTGGCTCTAGGTAAATGATCACACCATCATGAATATCTGGGTCATGAAGATCTATTTTGTATAATTCTTATGTGTATTCTTGCCACCTCTTCTTAATATCTCTGCTTCTGTTAGGTCTATACCATTTCTGTCCTTTATTGCGTCCTTCATTGCATGACTTGTTCCCTTCATATCTCTAAATTTCCTGAGGAGATCTCTAGTCTTTCCCATTCTATTGTTTTCCTCTATTTATTTGCACTGATCACTGAGGAAGGCTTTCTTATCTTTCCTTGCTATTCTTTGGAACTTTGAATTCAGATGGGTATATCTTTCCTTTTCTCCTCTGCCTTTCACTTCTCCTCATTTCACAGCTATTTGTATGGCCTCCTCAGACAGCCATTTTGCTTTTTTGCCTTTCTTTTTTGGGGGCATGGTCTTGATCCTTGATCCTTGTACAATGTTACAAACCTCTGTCCATAGTTCCTCAGGCACTCTGTCTATCATATCTAATCCCTTGAATCTATTTGTCATTTCCACTGTATAATGGAAAGGGATTTGATTTAGGTCATACCTGAATGGTCTGGTCTTCCCTGGTGACTCAGAAGTTAAAGTGCCTGCCTCCAATGCGGGAGACCCGGGTTCATTCCCTGGGTCAGGAAGATCCCCTGGAGAAGGAAATGGTAAGCCACTCCAGTATTCTTGCCTGGAAAATCCCATGGACGGAAAATCTGGTAGGTTACAGGCCATGGGGTCACAAAGAGTCGGATACAACTGAGCAACTTCACTTTCACTGAATGGTCTAGTGGTTTTCCCTACTTTCTTCAATATAAGTCTAAATTTGGAAATAAGGAGTTCATGATTTGAACCACAGTCAGCTCCCTGTCTTGTTTTTGCTGACTTTATAAAGCTTCTTCATCTTTGACTGCAAAGATTATAATCAATCTGATTTTGGCATTGACCATATAGTGATGTCCATGTGTAGAGTCATCTCTTGTGTTGTTGAAAGAGGGTGTCTGCTATGACCAGTGCATTCTCTTGGCAATGCTACATTCCTTTTTCCCTGCTTCATTCTGTACTCCAAGGCCAAATTTGCCTGTTACTCCAGGTGTTTCTTGACTTCCTTTGCATTCCAGTCCCTGATAATGAAAAGGACATCTTTTTTGAGTGTTAGTTCCAAGAAGTCTTGTAGGTCTTCACAGAACCATTCAGCTTCTTCAGCATTACTGGTTGGGGCATAGACTTGGATTACTATGATATTGAATGGCTTGCCTTGGAAAATGAACAGGGATAATGCTGTCGTTTTTGAAATTGGATCCAAGTACTGCATATCACGCTCTTTTGTTGACTATGATGGCTACTCCATTTCTTCTAAGGGATTCCTGCCCACAGTAGTAGATAGAATGGTCATCTGAGTTAAATTCACCCATCCCAGTCCATTTTAATTCACTGATTCCTAGAATGTTGATGTTCACTCTTGCCATCTCCTGTATGACCACTTGTAGTTTGCCTTGATTCGTGGACCTAACATTCCAGGTTCCTATGTAATATTGTTGTTTACAGCATCAGACCTTGCTTCCAGTCACATCCACAATTGTGTGTTATTTTAGCTTTGGCTCCATCTTTTCATTCTTTCTGGAGTTATTTCTCCACTGATCTCTGGTAGCATATTGGGCACCTACTGACCTGGGTAGTTCATTTTTCAGTGTCCTATCTTTCTGCCTTTTCATACTGTTCATGGGGTTCTCAAGACAAAAATACTGAAGTGGTTTGCCATTCCATCTTCAGTGTACCATATTTTATTAGAACTCTCATCCATGACCCGTCCATCTTGGGTGGCCCTACATGACATGGCTCTTAGTTTCATTGAGTTAGAAAAAAATGCGGTCCATGTGATCAGATTGGTTAGTTTTCTGTAACTGTGGTTTTCAGTCTGTCTGAAAGGCACAGAAAGACTGCACAAGTGAAGGAACAAACTAGAAATACAGAAGTCCAAGTAATTGAAGAGGAAATAGGCAAACTACCTGAAAAAGAATTCAGAATAATAATAGTAAAGATGATCAAAACCGTGGAAACAGAATGGAGAAAATGCGAGAATTGATTAACCAAGACCTAGAAGAATTAAAGGATAAACATATAGAGACAAACAACACAATTACTAAAAGTAAAAATATTCTAGAATGAATCAATAGCAGAATATCTGAAGCAGAAGAACAAATCAATAAGTTGGAATATAAAATGGTGGAAATAACATCCAAAGAGCAGAATAAAGTAAAAAGAATGAAAAGAACTGAGAATAGTCTCAGAAACCTCTGGGACAATATCAACACACCAACATTTGAATTATAGGAGTCCCAGAAGAAGAAAAGAAAAAGAAAGGGTATGAGAAACATTTTGAAGAAATTATAGCTGAAAATTTCCCAAACATGGAGAAGAAAATAGTCAATCAAGTTCAAGAGGATATCCACAGAGGATAAAGACATATACTCATCAAACTAACAAAGATTAAAAACAAAGAAAGAATATTAAAAGTGAAAGGGAAAAGCAACAAGTAACATACAAGGGAAACCCCATATGTTTAACAGCTGATCTTTCAGCAGAAACTCTGCAAGCCAGAAGGGAATGACAGGATATATTTAAAGTACTGAAAGGGAAAAATCTACAAGCAAGATTACTCTACCTGGCAAAGATCTCATTCAAAATTGATAGAGACATCAAAAGAATTTCAGACAAGCAAAAGTTAAGAGAATTCAGTACCACCAAACTAGCTTTACAACAAATGTTAAAGGGACTTATATAGTCAAGAAATACAAGGAAAGAAAAAAATCTACAAAAACAAACCCCAAACAATTATGAAAATGGCAATAGGAACATACATATCAATAATTACTTTGAATGATATATTAAATGCTCCAACCAAAAGACATAGATTGGCTGAATGGATACAAAAACAATACCCATATATATATACTGTCTACAAGACACCCACTTCAGACCTAAAGACACATAATGACTGAAAGTGAGAAGATGGAAAAATATACTCCATGCAAATGGAAAGCAAAAGAAAGCTGGAGTAGCAATCCACATATCAGACAACATAGACCTTAAAATAAAGAAAAACAAGAGTTAAGGACGGACACTACATAATGATCAAGGGATCAATCCAACAGGATGACATACAATTTTAAATATCTATACACCCAACACAGGAGCACTTCAAAACATAAGACAAACACTAACAGACATAAAAGGAGACATTGCAGTAACACAATACGAGACTTTGACACCCCACTCACACCAATGGACAGATCATCAAAACAAAGTTAATAAGGAAACACATCTTAAATGATTATTAGATGAGATGGATCTCACTGATGTCTTCAGGACATTCCTTCCAAATGCAGAAGATTACACCTTCTTGTCAAGTATACATGGAACATTATCCAGAACAGATCACATCTTGGGTCAAAAATCAAACTTCAATAAATTTAAGAAAATTGAAATCACATGAAGCATCTTTTCCAAACACAATGCTATTAGAATAGACATCAATTACAAGGAAAAAATGAAACTGTAGAAAACACAAGTATGTGGAGATTAAACAATACATTTCTAACTAACCAACAGGTTACTGAAGAAATCAAAAGGGAAATTTAAAAAATTCTAGAAAGAAATAACAATGAAAGCACGACAACTCAAAACCTATGGGATGCAGCAAAAGCAGTTTTAAGAGGGAAGTTTATAACAATGCAATCTTATCTTAAGAAACAAGGAAAACGTTGAATAAACAACCTAATTTTCCATTTAAAAACACTGGAAAAAGAAGGACAAAAAGAAACCCAAAATTAGCAGAAGGAAAGAAATCATAAAGATCAGAGCAGAAATAATTGAGAAAGAAATGAAATGATATTGAAGATTAATAAAACTAAAAGCTGGTTCTTTGAGAAGATAAACAAAATCAAGAAAAAAAGAAAAGAATCGAATCAACAAAATTATAAGTGAAAAAGGAGCAGTTATAACAGACAATGCAGAAATACAAAGGATTATAAGAGACTATAATGAGCAACTATATGGCAATAAGATGGATAAACTGGGAGAAACAGACAGATTATTAGAACAGTTCAATCTTCCAAGACTGAACCAGGAAGAAATAGAAATTATCAGCAACCCAATTACAAGTACTGAAAATGAAACTGTGATAAAAAGTCTGCAAAAAAACCCCACAAAAGCCCAGGACCAGATGGCTTCAGAAGAGAATTCTATCAATAATTAGTGAAGAGCTAGTTTCTATCCTTCTAAAACTCTTTTTAAAAATTGCAGAGGAAGGAACATTTCCAAACTCATTCAGCAAGGCCACCATCATCATGATACTAAAACCAAAGACAACACAAAAAAAGAAAACTACAGACCAATATCACTGATGAAGTACGGAAATATGGAAGTAAAGTCACTCTGTTGTGTCTGACTCTTTGTGATAAACATGGACTGTAGCCTAGCAGGCTCCTTCACCCATGGGATTATCCAGGCAAGAGTACTGGAGTGTGTTGCCATTTCCTTGTTCAGGGGATTTTCCCAACCCAGGGATCGAATCCATATCTCCTGCATTGCAGGCAGACGCTTTACCATCTGAGCCACCAGGGAAGACCATCACTGATGAACATAGATGTAAAAATCCTTAACAAAATTTTACCAAACAGAATTTAGCCACACATCAAAAAGCTCACGCACCATGATCAAGCTGGGTTTATTCCAGGGATGCAAGGATTCTTCAGTATATGAAATCAATGTGATATACCATATTAACACATTGAAAGATAAAAAACATATGGTAATATCAACAGATGCAGAAAAAGACTTTGACAAACTTCAGTAACCATTTATGATTAAAACTCTTCAAAAAATTGGCATAGAAGGAATCTACCTCATTACAGTAAAAGCCATATATGATAAGCTTACAGCAAACATTATTCTTAATGGTGAACAATTGAAAGTGTTCCACCTAAGACCAGGAACAAGACAAGGGTGTCCACTTTCAGCACTGTTATTCAACATAGTTTTGGAAGTGAAGTTCTAGTTACAGCAATCAGAGAAAAAGAGAAATAAAAGGGATCCAGATCAGAAAAGAAGTAAAACTGTCACTGTTTGCAGATGACATGACACTCTACATCAGTTCAATTCAGTTCAGTCGCTCAGTTGTGTCCAACTCTTTGCAACACCATGAATCACAGCATATCAGGCCTCCCTATACATTACCATCTCCCAGAGTTCACTCAGACTCACACAATACGGTCAGTGATGCCATCTTGCCATCTTATCCTCTGTTGTCCCCTTCTCCTCCTGCCCCCAATCCCTCCCAGCATCAGCGTCTTTTCCAATGAGTCAGCTCTTCTCATGAGGCGGCCAAAGTACTGGAGTTTCAGCTTTAGCATCATTCCTTCCAAAGAAATCCCAGGGTTGATCTCCTTCAGAATGGACTGGTTGGATCTCCTTGCAGTCCAAGGGACTCTCAAGAGTCTTTGCCAACACCACAGTTCAAAAGCATCAATTCTTCGGCACTCAGCCTTCTTCACAGTCCAGCTCTCACATCCATACATGACCACAGGAAAAACCATAGCCTTGACTAGATGGACCTTAGTCTGCAAAGTAATGTCTCTGCCTTTGAATATACTATCTAGGTTGGTCATAACTTTTCTTCCAAGGAGTAAGCGCCTTTTAATTTCATGGCTGCAATCACCATCTGCAGTGATTTTCGAGCCCCAAAAAATGAAGTCTGACACTGTTTCCACTGTTTCCACTCTTTCCCCATCTATTTCCCATGAAGTGATGGGACCAGATGCCATGACCTTTGTTTTCTGAATGTTGAGCTTTAAGCCAACTTTTTCACTCTCCTTTTTCACTTTCATCAAGAGGCTTTTAGTTCCTCTTCATTTTCTGCTATAGGGGTAGTGTCATCTGCATACATGAGGTTATTGATATTTCTCCTGGACGTTTTTATTCCAGCATGTGTTTCTACCAGCCCAGCGTTTCTCATGATGTACTCTGCATATAAGTTAAATAAGCAGGGTGACAATATACAGCCTTGACATACTCCTTTCCTATTTGGAACCAGTCTGTTGTTCCATGTCCAGTTCTAACTGTTGCTTCCTGACCTGCATACAGATGTCTCAAGAGGCAGGTCAGGTGGTCTGGTATTCCCATCTGTTTCAGAATTTTCCACAGTTTATTGTGATCCACACAGTCAAAGGCTTTGGCATAGTCAATAAAGCAGAAATAGATGTTTTTCTGGAACTCTCTTGCTTTTCCCATGATCCAGTGGATGTTGGCAACTTGCTCTCTGGTTCCTCTGCCTTTTCTAAAACCAGCTTGAACATCAAGAAGTTCACAGTTCACGTATTGCTGAAACCTTTCCTGGAGAATTTTGAGCATTACTTTACTAGCATGTGAGATGAGTGCAATTGTGCAGTAGTTGGAGCATTCTTTGGCATTGCCCTTCTTTAGGATTGGAATGAAAACTGACCTTTTCCAGTCGTGTGGCCACTGCTGAGTTTTCCAAATTTGCTGGCATATTGAGTGCAACACTTTCACAGCATCATCTTTCAGGATTTGAAAGAGCTCAACTGGAATTCCATCACCTCCACTAGCTTTGTTCATAGTGATACTTTCTAAGGCCCACTTGACTTCACATTCCAGTATGTCTGGCTCCAGATTAGTGATCACACCATCGTGATTATCTGGGTCATGAAGATATTTTTTGTACAGTTCTTCTGTGTATTCTTGTTATCTCTTTTTTATATCTTCTGGTTCTGTTAGGTCCATAACACTTCTGTCTGTATTGAGCCCATCTTTGCATGAAATATTCCCTTGGTATCTCTGATTTTCTTGAAGACATCTCTAGTTTTTCCCATTCTTTTCTTTTCCTCTATTTCTTTGCATTGATCCCTGAAGAAGGCTTTCTTATCTCTTCTTACTGTTCTCTGGAACTCTGCATTCAGATGCTTATATCTTTCCTTTTCTCCTTTGCTTTTTGCCTCTCTTCCTTTTACAGCTATTTGTAAAGCCTTCCCAGACAGCCATTTTGCTTTTTCCATTTCTTTTCTTGGGGATGGTCTTGATCCCTGTCTCCTGCACAATGTCACGAACCTCATTCCATAGTTCATCAGGCGCTCTGTCTATCAGATCTAGGCCCCTAAATCTATTTCTCACTTCCACTGTATAATCATACAGGATTTGATTTAGGTCATACCTGAACAGTCTACAAACCACTTCAGCATTCTTGCCTTGAGAACCCCATGAACAGTATGAAAGGCAAAATGATAGGATACTGAAAGAGGAACTCCCCAGGTCAGTAGGTGCCCAACACGCTACTGGAGATCAGTGGAGAAATAACTTCAGAAAGAATGAAGGGATGGAGCCAAAGCAAAAACAACACCCAGCTGTGGATGTGACTGGTGATAGAAGAAAGGTCTGATGCTGTAAAGAGCAATATTGCATAGGAACCTGGAATGTCAGGTCCACGAATCAAGGCAAATTGGAAGTGGTCAAACAAGAGATGGCAAGAGTGAACATCGACATTATAGGAATCAGAGAACTAAAATGGACTGGAATGGGTGAATTTAACCCAGATGACCATTACATCTACTACTGCGGGCAGGAATCTCTCAGAAGAAATGGAGTAGCCATCATGGTCAACAAAAGAGTCCAAAATGCAGTACTTGGATGCAGTCTCAAAAATGACAGAATGATCTCTGTTCATCTCCAAGGCAAACCATTCAATATCGTAGTTATCCAAGTCTATAACCCAACGAGTAATTTGAAGAAGCTGCAGTTGAATGGTTTTATGAAGATCTACAAGACCTTTTAGAACGAACACCCCAAAAGATGTCCTTTTCATTATAGGGGACTAGAACGCAAAAGTAGGAAGTCAAGAAACACCTGGAGTAACAGGCAAATTTGGCCTTGGAATGCGGAATGAAGCAGGGCAAAGACTAATAGAGTTTTGCCAAGATAATGCACTTGTCATAGCAAACACCCTCTTCCAACAACGCAAGAGAAGACTCTACACATGGACATCACCAGATGGTCAACACCGAAATCACATTGATTATATTCTTTGCAGCCAAAGATGGAGAAGCTCTATACAGTCAACAAAAACAAGACCGGGAGCTGACTGTGGCTCAGATCATGAACTCCTTATTATCAAATTCAGACACTCTACATAGAAAACCCTAAAGATACCACCAGAAAATTACTAGAGCTAACCAGTGAATTAAACAAAGTTTCAGGATACAAAATCAATACACAGAAATCATTTGCATTTCTGCATACTAGCAATGAAAAATCAGAAAGAGAAATTAAGGAATCAATCTCATTCACCATTGCAACAAAAAGAATACAATATCTAGGAATACATCTACCTAAGAAAACAAAAGAACTGTACACAGAAAATTGTAAGACACTGATGAAAGAAATCAAAGAGGACATAAACAGATGGAGAGATATTTCATGTTCCTGAGTAGGAAGAATCAATATTGTGAAAATTATATACTACCAAATACAATCTACAGATTCAATGTGATCCCTATCAAATTACCAGTGGTATTTTTCAAAGAACTAGAACAAAAAAATTCACAATTCATATGGAAACACAAGACACTGAAAAGCCAAAACAGTCTTGAGAATGAAGCATTCAGCTGGAGGAATCAACCTTCCTGACTTCAGATTATACTACAAAGCTACAGTCATCAAAATAGTATGCTACTGGCACAAAAATGAAAATATAGACCAATGGAACAGAATAGAAAGAAACCCATGCACCTATGGGTACTTTATTTTTGACAAAGGGGGCAAGAATATACAATGGGGTAAAGACAGTCTCTTGAATAAATGGTGCTGGAAAAACTGGACAACTATATGTAAAGGAATTAAATTAGAACACTTCATAACACCATACACAAAGATAACCTTAAAATGGATTAAAGACCTTAACGTAAGACCAGAAAATATAAAACTCTTAGAGGAAAACATAGGCAGGACACTCAATGACATAAATTAAAGTAAGATCCTCTATGACTCAACTCCTAGAGTAATGGAAATAAAAACAAAAGTAAGCAAGTGGGACCTGATTAAACTTAAAGCCTTTGCACAGCAAAGGAAACTATTAGAAAGGTGAAAAGACAACCCTCAGGATGGGTGAAAATAATAACAAATGAAGCACCTGACAAAGGATTAATTTCCAAAATATACAAGGAGCTTATACAACTCAATGCCAGAAAACAAACAACCCAATCAAAAAGTGGGAATAAGACCTAAACAAACATTTCTCCAAAGAAGACATACAGATGGCTAACAAACACATGAAAAGATGCTCAACATTGCTCATTGCTAGAGAAATGTAAATCAAAACCACAATGAGATATCACCTCACTCTGGTCTAAATGGCCATCATCAAAAAGTCTACAAACAGTAAATCCTGGAGAGGGTGTGGAGAAGTGGGAACATTCTTGCACTGTTGGTGGGAATGTAAATTGATACAGCCAGTATGAAAGATGGTATGGAGACTCCTTTAAAAACTAGGAATAAAGCCATCAGATGACCTAGGAATCCTACATACCCTGGGGAAACCAAAATTTAAAAAGACACATGTATCCCTTTGTTCACTGCAGCACTATTTACAATAGCTAGAACATGGAAGCAACCTAGATGTCCATCAACAGATGAACAGATAAAGAAGTTTTGGTACATATACACAATGGAATATTATTCAGCCATAAAAGGAATGCATTTGAGTCATTCGTGATGAGGTGGATGAACATACAACCTTTTATAAACAGTGAAGTGAGTCAGAAAGAGAAAGATAAATATTGTATTCTAATGCACATATACAGAATCTAGAAAAATGATACTGAAGAATTTATTTGCAGGGCAGCAAAGGAGAAACAGACATAGATAATAGAATTATGGACATGGGAAGAGGGGAAGAGCGGGTGAGATGTATGGAGAATAACATGGAAACATATTACTATATGTAAATTAGATAGACAGTGGGAATTTGAGAAAACTCAAACAGGGGCTCTGTGTCAGTCTAGAGGGATGAGATAGGGAGGGAGAAAGGAGGGAATTTCAAAAGGGAGGGTATATATGTGTACCTATGGCTGATTCATGTTGAGGTTTGACATAAAACAACAAAATTCTGTAAAGCAATTATCCTTCAATTGAAAAATAATTTAAAAAAATTTGTAGACACATTGAGACCTCTCAGATAACATCAAGTGTACTAGCATTCACATAATAAGGTTTGAGAAGGTGAATAGGAATGAAAGGGCAACTTAGTTGAAAAAAATAATAGCTGAAAACTTCCCTAACTGGAAAATGATGCCCACATTCAGGTCCAAGAAGCACAGAGTCCAAATGAAACTTATATTTAAAATGGCATAAATTAAAGACAGATAAAATCTTAAAAGCATCAGGGAAAAGACAAATAGTTACCTAAAAAAGAGCTCCCACAAGACAATCAGCTGACTTTTCATCAAAAACTTTGCAAACTAGAATGGAGTGACATGACATATTAAACATCATGAAAGGAAAACACCTACAACCAAGAATACTCTTCCCAGCAAGGATAACATTCTAAGTTGAAAGAGAGATCAAATTTTACAGATGATCAAAAGCTGAAAGAGTTCAGAATCACTAAATGAGTTTTATAGAAAGGTTAAAGGCATTTCTTTAAGCAAAAAATAAGAAATCATTACTAGAAATATGGAAATTATGAAAGAAAAAATCTCATTGGTAAATATACTGTGTATGTAGTAGATCAAAAACTTATAAAACTAGTTGCAGCTGTTGTTCACTTGCTAAGTCATGTCCAACTCTTTGTGACCCCATGGACTGCAACAAGCCAGGACCCCTGTCCATCACCAACCCCCAGGGATTAAAATTCATGTCCATCGAGTCGGTGATGCCATCCAGCCATCTCATCCTCTGTCATCCCCTTATCCTTCTGCCTTCAATCTTTGCCAGCATCAGGATCCTTTCCAATGAGTCAGCTCTTCTTATTAGCTGGCCAAAGTATTGGAGTTTTAGCTTCAGCATCAGTCTTTCCAATGAACATGCAGGGTTGATTCCCTGTAGGATTGACTGGTTTGATCTCCTTGCTGTCCAAGGGACTCTAAAGAGTCTTCTCCAGCACCACAATTCTAAAGCATCAATCCTTCATCACTAACATTTCTTTATGGTCCAACTCTCACATCTCTACTTGACTACTGGCAAAACCATAGCTTTGACTATATGGAGCTTTGTTGGCAAATTGATGTCTCTACTTTTTAATACTGTCTGTGTTTGTCATACCTTTTCTTCCAAGGAGCAAGAGTCTCAATTTCATGGTTGAAGTCACTGTTTGCATTGATTTGGATCCAAGAAAACAAAGTCTATCACTGTTTCCAATTTTTCTGTGTCAGTTTGCTCTGAAGTGATGGGAGCAATGCTATGATCTGGGTTGTTTGAATGTTAAGTTTTAAGCCAGCTTTTCGACTCACTTCTTTCACCCTCATCAAGAAGCTCTTCAGTTCCTCTTCACTTTCTATTATTAGAGTGCTATCATCTGCATTGTAAGGTTGTTGATATATCACCAGGCAATGTTGATTCCAGCATGGAATTCATCCAATCTGGCATTTTGCATGATGTACTCTTAATAGAATTAAATAAGCAGGGTGACAACATACAGCCTTGTTGTACTCCTTTTTCAATTTTGAGCTAGTCCATTGTTCCATATCTGCTTCTAACTGTTGCTTCTTGATATGCATACAGGCTTTTCAGTAGACAGACAAGGTGGTCTGGTATTTCTATCTCTAAAAATCTTCCACAGTTTGTTGTGATCCATACAGTTAAAAGCTTTAGCAAAGTAAATGAAGCAGGGGTAGATTTTTTTCTGTAATTTCCTTGCTTTCTCTATAATCTAACAAATAGGCAATTGATCTCTGGTTCATCTGTCTTTTCAAAACACCTGGAAATTCTCAGTTCACATACTGCTGAAGCCTAGCTTGAAGGACTTTGAGCACTTCTTGAAGGACATGCTAGCATGTGAAATGAGTGACACAGCCATGATAAGGCTGTGATCCATGAAGGGGCCATATTCATAGCAGCATTATTTATGGCAGCCAAGACATGGAAACAACCTAAAGTGTCCATCCACAGATGAACGGATAAAGATGTGGTGTATATATATACATATATATACATATATATATATATAATATTCTTCAGCCATAAGGAAGTATAAATTCTTTCCATTTGAAGCAACATGGATGGACCTAGAGGATATTATGATATGTGAAAAAATACAACAGAGGCAAACAAATACAGTGTGATTTTCTTTGTATGTGGAATGCAATTTACAAAACAAACAATACATTAAAAGGAAAAACACTCAGATACAGAGAACATGTGCTTGTCAGAAGGGAAAGGGATAGGAACATGAGTGACATAAATGAGGGAGATTGAATGATGTAAACTTCCAGTTACTTAAAAATGAGTCATGAGATGAAATTTGTAGCATAGAGAATATAATTACACTGTAATAGTTTTGTAGAGTGACAGATCATAGGTGGATTTATTGTGGTGATCATTCTGTAACGTATAGAAATACTGAATCAGTATGTTATGCACGTGAAACTAACATAGTGTTTCTAATCAATTATACATCAATAAATTTTAAAAAATCACTAATGGTGAATTGGAAACAATGAGTGAGTGAAGAAATTGTCAGTACTCAGCAATGTTTCACCCCTAAATCAAATGCTCTTTCTCATGTGATAAATCTTATTCTACATTAGAGAAATATATCTAAGTTTCATTCCTGATACTATTTCTGGGCTCACAATTGACCATAATTTTATTTCGTTTGCAAGTATGTTTTTCAGTATAATGTCAATAGCAGAATAAAAAAAAAAATCACACTTTCTTCCTTAAAAAAGAATTTCTAAATAAAACCAACAACAACAACAACAAATAAAGTACTTATAGACTTTGGACAAATTCCTCATTAGTTTTTCTCATTTCACAGTGGTGTTGGTAAATATGTACCTATTCTATAATCTCTCCTTTAGTGATGTCTGTTTCTCATCAGGCCTTGATATGTTCTCCAAATTTCATGAATTTATTTATTTTAATTCATGTATTTCTACAAACTAACCTTGATGATTTCCAGCATTATGTGAAAAATTCTCCACTCATTTCCTCAGGCATGAATAGTGCCCTATCAACAAAGCTCATGAGAATGAAAAGCAACTAGAAATAGGGCCAAGTATCATTGGAAAAGACTCTGATGCTGGGAAGGATTGGGGGCAGGAGGAGAAGGGGACGACAGCGGATGAAATGGCTGGATGGCATCACTGACTGGATGGTGTGAGTCTGAGTGAACTCCAGGTGTTGGTGATGGACAGGGAGGCCTGGCATGCTGCGATTCATGGGGTCGCAAAGAGTCGGACAGGACTGAGCAACTGAACTCATCTTGCATGCATGGACGTAAGTCACTTCAGTGGTGTCTGACTGTTTGCGACTGTGTGGACTGTGGCCCTCTAGGGTCCTCTGTCCATGGGATTCTCAAGGCAAATTTACTGGAGTGGGTTGCCATGCCCTCCTCCAGGGGATCTTTCCAACCCAAGGATTGAACCGAAGTCTCTCTTAGGTCTCCTGCGTTGGCAGGTGGATTCTTTACCACTAGCGCCACCTGGGAAGCCCCCAAGTATCATGCTGCTGCTGCTGCTGCTGCTAAGGTGCTTCAGTCATGTCCGACCCTGTGCGACCCCATAGATGGCAGCCCAACCAGGTTCCCCCGTCCCTGGGATTCTCCAGGCAAGAACACTGGAGTGGGTTGCCATTTCCTTCTCCAATGCATGAAAGTGAAAAGTGAAAGTGAAGTAGCTCAGTCGTGTCCAACTCTTAGCGACACCATGGACTGCAGCCCACCAGGCTCCTCCGTCCATGGGATTTTCCAGGCAAGAGTACTGGAGAGGGTTGCCGTTGCCTTCTCCACCCAAGTATTGTACTTGCACACAATTAAGGCATAAGGAAAAAATTTATGGGAAGTATCTATTTTGGGGACAGAAGTTTAAGATTAAATGGATCTGGTGTCATTTCTATAGTTTCTTATTCAAATACAACAAATTGTTCCCTATTTCTTTTTTAATTACCTATGTTAATTGCTTCATTCACTGGAAACATAATGATGAGTTAGGTAGAACTATAATGACTTACCTGTAGAAGTAATTCTATAACAATGCAAACATTTGTGTAATTAAGTAATAGAACCCTAGTTTTAGTAAAATAACATTGCTGAATTTTAAGAATGCACTAAACAAACATAAGATTTGATAAAATACCTACATATGATTTTTTGAGGTTTAGCAAAATAACACACTACAAATTAGTTAAATTGCAAGAATATGCTCAAAATTCTAATAATATAGAATAATATAATTATAGATTAGATTCATTTATGAAATCTCCATGTACATTTATAGTTTTTATATCTAACTTTCTTATAATTAGATAAACGCAGATTTTCTTTATTTCAACATGATTTTATACATTTATTCAAAAGGCATAAATACTTGAAATAAATGGGATAGTGAAGGCTGGTTTCCAAGACTATGACAGCATACATAGCTAAATACTTGTTAAAATATGTTGTTAGCTTGATGTTTTGACAATCAAAAAGTGAAATAGGCAAAAGGGAAATAAAACATATGTGTCATTTTTTATGAAATCATATTCAGTCATGTTAACGATGAGAGAAAAATTGTCATTCTATCTCTATATCCTGTCTTTTTATAAACTTAGAGTTGGTAAGTCTTTGCATAAAATGGAGACTATTTTTTTGTGTTTGGTTGCTTTTAGTTCTGAGGAAAGAGTAGTTCTCAATCGCTCCCCATTAATATTGTTTTCTCCCTTGTGACCTATGCATCTATGTTCCAGAGCTTAGTCACCCTCTAATACACTGTAACTCCTGAGAGTGAAATGGCCTAAAGAAAAAGAGAAAAAATTTATTTCTAGGAGTCTTGGCGTGCAGAAGATTTTAGAAAAACAAAGGTACAGTATAGATTTAATTTATGTTATAAATGTAAGTTATCAAACGTATCTTAAACAGTTCATAAAATGTTAATAAAATTGTATTTAGTTTTACTTTAAAAATTCATAGTTTTTATGTATTTCTAAAATGATATTTTTTAAAAAAGCTAAAGCAATGCTTAGTGTATTTAAATATTTTATGTACAAAATCACCAATAATTTTTTCCCAAATATTACTAATTTCAGAGAATGTACTGATAATGCTAGAATGTGAACATCCACCTGAAGGCGTCAGTCATCTTCCTTTATATTATCAGATTCTTGAATGACTAATTTCCAGTGCCCTAATTAAGTTAATCACATGCTATAAGATTGTGTAGAAGTTTAAAACACTGACATTTAATAGGGTATTTTCAATTAAAGGTTTGCAGTTGTCTATCCTGAGTTTTAATTCATGGATAACTACAGGTTTTCAAAATAAAATGCTAACAGTTAAAGAAGGGGGAAGAAATCCCACATATAAAATTGTCAAGGAACAGTTTATTTTAGTTTTAATTAGCCAAGCAGCTCTGTCAGTGATATTTTATTACAATAAACAGAACTATCACATGTATAAATATGATTATTATGTTAAGACTATTGGAAATAGAGTCACATTAGTGAAAAAAAAAAAGACTCACAGATTGCAGGTTGACTAGAGATATATAACTGGAATTAGTTCATTAAAACATATTATCTGAGTGTGTACTATAAGCCCGGCCCTTAGCTATTCCAAAATGTATGTATAAGTGTGTGTATACATAAAAAAAAAATGTATTACAAAGAATGGGCTGTGGAAACTGGCTAAGGGGATATATCATCATAGGCAGGCTGTCAGGAAGAGATGATCATAAGTAGGCTATAATTTGAGGTTGATCAGTTGGTAAAGAATCAACCTGCAATACAAGAGGCCCTGGTTCGATTACTGGGTTGGGAAGATCCCTTGGAGAAGGGATACGCTATCCACTCTAGTACTCTTGGGCATCCCTGGTGGCTCAGTAGGTAAAGAATCTGCTTGCAATGCGGGAAACTTGGGTTAGATCCCTGGGTTGGGAAGAGCCCCTGGAGGAGGGCATGGCAACCCACTCTAGTATTCTTGCCTTGAGAATCCCCATGGACAGAGGAGCCTGGCGGGCTACCAACCAAGGTGTTGCAAAGAGTCGGACACAACTGAGCCACTAAACACAGCACAGCACAGGTGATAATCTGAGTCTTTGACATAGGAAATGCCTAATCCTTCTTCAACAGACTTGGCCTGATTAGGTCAGGCCATCCAGGATAAAGAAGCTTAATCACATTTTCAAACATCCCTTCACAGCAGCATGTAGATTAATGTTTGCTTGAATTATTAGGGACCATAGTGAAGCCTAACCATGTTGCTATGCCACAAAGCTGTCACAGTATCAGGGAATCCAGCTGTCAGTTTAAGGACTTGGGAATATTCCAGAAAATGTGGTTATTCTAAAGTAGAATTAGCATCTTAGAAAATATGCTATTTATTTTTAAAGTTTCAATGGTACATTTAAAAGTGAATATTTATTGAGTACTTAATATATATTTTAGGCAATTTCCAAAATATTTTAAATGGATAAATTCTTTAATACAAAAAGAATTATGAGATAGTTATTAGCTTCCCTATTTGGGGAAATTGATTCAGGTTAAAGAAATTGCCTATTTTTAAGCATCATAAGCATATTTCATAATCAGTATTCTGTATAGCGTGACAGATGGAAAAGATAGAATTGAGGAGTAAAAGAGATTCAGACAGCAAGGGTAAGATGACTAAGTTCCTGAATAGCATTCAGACAGTGACATAAACAGAATTAAATAAAGGCCTGAAAGTGAGAAAATCATATTTGAATAAATACAAATGATAAATAAGAGAAATGCATCAAAATTCACTTCAAGGTAGAGAAAATGGGAAGCTATATACGTTATGCTAGTATTGACATAAAGTAAGATATTCTCAAAGAGAGATTGTTAGGGAGTGATATACTTTATACTTAGTGGAGATGTGAATCTTTCCAAAAAATAATGTAACTGGGTGTTGGTGGATTGTCTGCAGTTAAAGGACAAAGGAATAATGCAAACAGCAAATAAACATGACAAATACTCAGGAAATTAGAAAAGATAAAATATGTGGTATTTTAGGAAGATTAAAAAATTAGAAAAATAAAATACATAATTTAATGAAGGAGGGATAATTAATCTTTTAAATAACTTTGAGAGCTGAGAATTTCTTTGGAATTTATCTAGTAGAAAAACAGTAGTGATATTTAAGAGGGCTAGCTTGATGGTAGAGGTTAGAATGCCAGCTACAGAAAACAAAGAAGGAGCTAAGGATGAAAATATTCATTATTCATGTGAGGATGATTGTTGTAAGAAGAGAGGCATGATTGAGTTACATCCAGGGAATTGCAGGGTCAACTGAATGCTGTCTAAAGTGATTTTTAAAAGGCAGAAGAGGGAATTGATAGGTTACAATGTGTGATAGATATATGAGAGCAAACTATATATAACTTTAAATATATTCATGAATTTTATCTCTAAATAGCAATCTGATGTCAGACCCACAGCAAGGTATTATTTTGGGTATCATCTGGTATATTTAAATTTCAAAATAAACTAAGAACTAAGAAAATCTTATGAAAATGTTTTTCAGAACAGAAGGATTTAAAGAAAATCCCAAGGAAAAAATTTTTTAATGCCAAACAGTGCTTAAAGTGCTCAAAGTTTAAGAAAGGACACAATTCATTTTATGAATACAGAGAACCAAGAAAACAAAATTTTCAAATGTGAACTTAGTCTGATCCCTCTCCCTTCCTAATGTTGTTGGGTCACTGGAGTTTGCATACCAATTTTGAAGTGGTAGATTTATGCAATTAAAAATCTTATTGATTTTTTTTCGTTATTACTCACTTTCAGCTTTGGCTCCCTTGTTATACATTTTTTTATTAAGTCCCTTGCAGTTTAAGGTCAAATCCCTCTTAAAGAGGAAAGGACTGCAAATATGTCAATGCACATTTTATACACTAAAGTCCTCAGACATTTATTTATTTATTTATTTATTTATTTTAGTTTTTTAGTTTTTTATTTTTTAAATTTTAAAATCTTTAATTCTTACATGCATTCCCAAACATGAACCCCCCTCCCACCTCCCTCCCCATAACATCTCTCTGGGTCATCCCCATGCACCAGCCCCAAGCATGCTGCATCCTGCGTCAGACATAGACTGGCGATTCAATTCACATGATAGTATACATGTTAGAATGTCATTCTCCCAAATCATCCCACCCTCTCCCTCTCCCTCTGAGTCCGAAAGTCCGTTATACACATCTGTGTCTCTTTCCCTGTCTTGCATACAGGGTCGTCATTGCCATCTTCCTAAATTCCATATATATGTGTTAGTATACTGTATTGGTGTTTTTCTTTCTGGCTTACTTCACTCTGTATAATCGGCTCCAGTTTCATCCATCTCATCAGAACTGATTCAAATGAATTCTTTTTAACGGCTGAGTAATATTCCATTGTGTATATGTACCACAGCTTTCTTATCCATTCATCTGCTGATGGACATCTAGGTTGTTTCCATGTCCTGGCTATTATAAACAGTGCTGCGATGAACATTGGGGTACATGTGTCCCTTTCCATTCTGGTTTCCTCGGTGTGTATGCCCAGAAGTGGGATTGCTGGGTCATACGGTAGTTCTATTTGCAATTTTTTAAGGAATCTCCACACTGTTCTCCATAGTGGCTGTACTAGTTTGCATTCCCACCAACAGTGTAGGAGGGTTCCCTTTTCTCCACACCCTCGCCAGCATTTATTGCTTGCAGATTTTTGGATCGCAGCCATTCTGACTGGTGTGAAGTGGTACCTCATTGTGGTCTTGATTTGCATTTCTCTAATAATGAGTGATGTTGAGCATCTTTTCATGTGTTTGTTAGCCATCCGTATGTCTTCTTTGGAGAAATGTCTATTTAGTTCTTTGGCCCATTTTTTGATTGGGTCGTTTATTTTTCTGGAGTTGAGCTGCATAAGTTGCTTGTATATTTTTGAGATGAGTTGTTTGTCAGTTGCTTCATTTGCTATTATTTTCTCCCATTCAGAAGGCTGTCTTTTCACCTTGCTTATATTTTCCTTTGTTGTGCAGAAGCTTTTAATTTTAATTAGATCCCATTTGTTTATTTTTGCTTTTATTTCCAGAATTCTGGGAGGTGGATCATAGAGGATCCTGCTGTGATTTATGTCTGAGAGTGTTTTGCCTATGTTCTCCTCTAGGAGTTTTATAGTTTCAAAGTTTTATAGCTCCAACTTGTATGAAGAACATAATGTTCCCATGAAAATATAAGGTTAATTCATGATGGAAAACCTCAAAAAGTGCATTTTCCAGAGACAAGACAAATTGTTTTCAGGACAGTACTTTACTCTTTTCCCTAGGTTTGTACTCAGTGACATTTCTTTTGATTTAGTAACAAGTTATTCAGTAGACAGCTGTATCATTCAACTCAAGTTACCTTAACATGGAATTCTCCTGTATCAATAGGTATCACTGAACATGCACCAGGATTAAAGACAAGGCTAGAAAAAATGAAATGTAAAATAAAATAAGAAACATGGAGTTGCAACCTGTGAGTTCATGTGAAGTTGTGGGAAGTAACCTTAGAGTGAAAAATGGAAAATAAATAATGATGCAAATAGCTTATTGGTGAATAACTTGTTCTGTCAATTTTAACACTGACTTTTTTGCTTTTGCAAAATAATAAAGGCATAAAAGATATTATATTTAAAAACAAATCATCATTACTTATTCTAATTAAACAGTGGTAATTCTTATAAACCTGATACCTTGATTATTTAAAGGTAGAATGCTAATTAATCCTTATTTTCCAGCATGATATAGTCACTAAAGTGCTAACATCATGATCCACATTTCAGATCTCTCATCCTGAGATTTGATTATGAATCATAGATATCACAAGCTGTGTGTATATATACAATTTTAAGAAATATAAACAGTAAATATATGAATGTATTTAGCATATTCAAAATAATTTATATGCAATGTCACAAACCCTGTGACTTAGATAAATGCTTTAGTTCTAGGCCAAAGTAGGATATGTTTATAAAGCAGAGATCTGGTGATATCTCAGTAATCAAATCATGCAGAATTTCATCTGTACATGTACAAATCCACCTGCAAACTGTTTTTATCTTATTGGAAATGAGTTCTACTGACATGACAGAATCATCTTTAAGATTTTCTTTTTTATGTTAATTATCATCTGATTATCATCATAGTTAATTATGTTAATTATCCCTATTCTTCACATTTCTTCTGTCCCCATATAAAGTTATGCTAATTATTTCTATAATATTGAGGTAAAGTTACCTGTACATAGGGCTTCCTGCAAAGGAGGCCCAAGTGGTAAAGAAACTGCCTGCCAGTGCAGGAGAGGCAAGAAATGCTGATTTAATCCGTAGATCAGGAAGATCCCCTAGAGAAGGAAATGGCAACCCACTCCAGCATTCTTGCCTGGAAAATTCCATGGACAGAGGAACCTGGCAGGCTACAGTCCTTGAGGTTGCAAAGAGTCAGACATGACTGAGCACGAGAACACACTTGTACAAAAACCTCACACATATATGCTGTTGCTGCCATTTAGTCACTAAGTCTTGTGTCCAGTTCAGGAAACTGAACCTGCATCTCCTATTTGGCAGGTGAATTCTTCACCACTGAGCCACTTGGGAAACCCCCACACATACATGATCTGAGACTAAATCTTGCTTTCCTATGTTCTTTATTACCAGAGTCCAATTGAAGATAGAATATAATATATTCAATGCCTGGCTCAGTACACTGGCTACTGGTAACTGAATCTTACATTGGAGTAAAACTTTTAGAGGCATCAGTCATGTTCAAAGGTTATAAAAAGGACTGACAGTCATCCAATCCAGTCCTAACTGGATATTACAGTGGAGTCAATCTCACTTATTCCCTGATAATGTTCTCTCTTCTGGTTGCAGTTTATTTTTAATTCCTCATTAACCTCTGTTGCTCCAGTGTGTTGCAGAAAAATTATGTTTCCCAGGCTACATTATATAATTTGATCAGAAAAAAAACTCATATCTGTCACACTAGAAAATAAATGACAGCTCCAAACCACAAGGAACCAATACAAATTTCAAAATTCTACTCTGCTATAATCAAACTCTCCTTCTCAGCCTCACAAGAGCAATACCACAGTAAATCCTTTCTTCCTGCCTCACCAGTCTTACACTAATACACTTTATAAGATTTGATTTTATCTTCGATACTTTAGAAAACTGAGCTCCTTTGGGAAACACCCTTTCTGTATTTTCCTGGAATAATTAATGCATTGTTTGTTAATTACGGAGACTCTTATTATTTCACTTTACTCACTTAGAAAATACAAGTAAAGACATCAAACCCGCAGTCTCTTCATAATAAGATTTCTTTGAATAAAATTCCCTGACATGTATTTATATTAATGCTTTACTTGTTTGTTTGTTTATAAATTACATAATACTTTTACATCTTAATTTTTATTATTTATTAGTTATTTATCATAGGGATAACTAAAGGAGCACAGAAATGGGAGTTACAGTAACAATTAAAATAGCTAGCTTTGCTACTGAGAGTTGAAGTTGTTGTTTTTAACTTTAAGATTGGGAATTTTCTAATTGAACACAATTTAAATGTCCAATAATAGAAAACTTTTAATGTAAAGTATTCTATATTCAAAGTATATAATACTATGCAGAAATTAGCAGTAGTGATATAACTCACATTTATTGATATTAAATTTTATTGAAATTAAAACTAAAACTTTATCTGAAAATACAGATTCATGCATGTATTTTTAAACAGTGATTTACTGAGATATTGACTTAAGGAATAATTTCCCTTTTATCTTTTATCGATTTCCTAAACTTCTAATATGAGTATCATTTACTAATGTAAAATTGTAGTACAAAATTAATTGAATTAATGAAAATATTTCTGCTTACTGTAATGTATTAGTATATTTGATCTTTGATTTTCATTGTTAGCAACTTATGAGTGCTCAATCACAACTGATTGACATTCTATAACAATATGCATCTATTATGCAGATTTATAAAAGTTTATTTTTCCTACTAATACATTTATTTAATTAGGCATAGTCATTTTTCAGGACCCAGCAAGGCATGTTCTTATTATACTGAAATAAGAATAGAGAGAGGGCTTCCAGAGGGCTCAGCAGTAAAGAATCCCCTTGCAATGCAGGAGCTGCAGAAGATGCAGGTTCAATCCCTGGGCCCAGAAGATCCCTTGGAGGAGGATACGGCAACACACTTCAGTATACTTTGCCTGGAGAATCCAATGGACAGAGGAGCCTGGTAGACTGTAGTTTGTAGGGGCACACAGAGTCAGACACGAATGAAGCATCTTAACAGTCATGCATGAATACTAAAGGGGACAGTTCTCCTGAATGGGAAAAGGTGTATAAAAATGATACCAATAGAAGGTATAGAGAAGGCTTATGTATATAAGAAGAAAAAGATAACTAGTTATCTAAGAAAGGTCAATATACAGAGATATAATTGCCCATTGGAGAAATAAAGGAACCTTGCAAAGATTTGGTGCAAAGAACCAGACTATACTTTTTTTTAATGGACTATTTTATGTCTGAAAATGATATCAGGCATGTTATCTAGAAAAACGCTCAGATGCAGTTAACAATGGATATTAGAAAAATCATCTGAAGCATTTTACAGAAGTGAGGTGACATTAAATACGGACTGGAAGCAATTATGACAGACAACAGAGTATAATTAATATTATATACATAAACAAAACAAGATAACATTTTAAGTTATCTATATCTAAAATATAGATAAAATTTTATTTGCATATAATATTCTGTTTAAACAATAAAAAATTAAATCTGAGGCTTAATTTCTTCTTTTTTTTTTTTTAATTTTGGACTGTTCCCTCCTCATCAGTTTTTTGTAATAGTTTGAGGAGGGTAGATAATAGTTCTTTATATGTTTGGTAAAACTCTACTGTGAAGCTCTCCAGTCTTGGACATTTGTTTGCTGGGCGTTTTATGATTACAAATTCAATTTCACTACTATTGATTGACCTATTCAGATTGTCTATTTCTACCTGATTCAGTATTGGAAGATTTTGTATTTCTAGAAATTTATTCACTTCTTTAGCGTGTCCAATTTGTTGTTATTTATAAATGTTCATGTTATTCTTTTATGATTTTTTTGTATCCCTTTAGTCTTTTTTAATTTTTTAGTTTTTAATTTTTTTAATTTTAAAATCTTTAATTCTTACATGTGTTCCCAAACATGAACCCCCTCCCACCTCCCCTCCCCATAACATCTCTGTGTGTCATCCCCATGCACCAGCCCCAAGCATGCTGTATCCTGCGTCAGACATAGACTGGCGATTCAATTCTTACGTGATAGTATACATAAGTTTTAAAACACAAACTAAAAGTGATCACAAAGAAGGACAAAGTTGAAATTTATCACCATTGGTGATAAATGTATAAGGCAGTGAAAACAGAGGGAAACTATTAATAATTTAAAACATTGAGGTCAATGGTAACATGTCATTTGTATTTGTAACATGAAATATGTATTTGGTAACATGTAACACATATTTGGCAACATTTTATTTTCTTTGGCTTAAGATTCTCCTTGATATTTGGTGTCTGCAATCTGAACATAATACATCTAAGGTGTGTGTGTGTGTTTATCTGTGCATGTGGTGACACACTTTGTTTTGGTATGCATTATGAATTATGTTTTCATAGGTATTTTGGAGGATCTATGGACCATCATTTGATTTATTATCATTATTTTTTCTTAGGTAAATTAATTAATGCCATTTTTTTCTTAAATCTTTATTTGTACCACATTCTATATATTTTGATATGATATTTTTAATACCTAGTCATGTTATTAAAATACCATTTTCTTAATTTCTCATAAGGATGAAAAGTGATTTTTTAAATTAAAAATGAATAACTATTTTTATTATTAGTGCCCATATTAGTACTGTATAGAATATATGATATCAAGGTGTTTAAATTTTGTTAAAAATTTCAAAATTTGCAGTAATAAATAAATGTAAATATATTTCTGATGTATGCAGAGGAAATAATTTCTTAAACTAGACACAGAAGTACCACCTCTAAAAAGTTTTATCAATTTTGGATATATAAAATTAAAATTTCTTTTAATATATTCATAATACACATAACAGAAGGAATGATATCAAGAATAGCATCTATACACATATACACACAAATTTTTCTAAATCAGTTAATAAAGACAACCCAACAGAAATATGGGCAAATTTAACCAAAATTAAGCCATATTTTGCAAGCATTTGATCAAAATACAGAAAAGTTATGACCAAACTAGAGAGCATATTAAAAAGCAGAGACATTACTTTGTCAACAAAGGTGTATCTAGCCAAAGCTATGGTTTTTCCAGTAGTCATGTATGGATGTGAGAGTTGGACTACAAAGTTGAGTGCCGAAGACTTGATCCTTTTGAACTGTGGTGTTGGAGGAGACACTTGAGAATCCGCTGGACTGCAAGGAGATCCAACCAGTCCATCCTAAAGGAAATCAGTCCTGAATGTTCATTGGAAGGACTGATGCTGAAGCTGAAACTCCAATACTTTGGCCGCCTGATGCGAAGAACTGACTCATTTGAAAATACCTTGATGCTGGGAAAAATTGAAGCCAGGAGAAGGGGACGTCAGAGGATAAGATGGTTGAATGGCATCACTGACTCAATGACATGAGTTTGAGTAAACTCTGGGAGCTGGTAATAGACAGGGAGGCCTGGTGTGCTGCATTCCATGGGGTTGCAGTCATATACAAGTGAGCGACTGATCTGAACTGAGAGTTCTGATAACACCAAAAGCTGAAGATGTATATCAATAGCTTTCCTCATAATTAAATGGTTGGAATGTAAATTAGTAAAAATAAATTAGAAAACTAGAATTTTTTTTAATTGTTGATAATATCAGTCTCAGCTTCTCTTGCTCTCTCTCTCTCTCTCTCTCTCTCTCTCTCTCTCTCTCTCGCTTTTTCTTTCAGACTTTTACTCTTAAGGGAAGACTCCTGCTGCATGCTGAGTGCAGCTTGAATTAAAAGTTCCCCTGCCACACTTGGGATTTATAGAAGTTATATCTTAATTTTAAAATCTAATCTGCAGAAAATTCCAACTAAGTAAATTTTGCATGTTCTTAATTACTTGACAAGGATCTACGACTTCTATTTATTCTCCTATAGTATCTACTAAATCTCAAATGTTTATAGTCCATAAAGC
Organism: Ovis aries; assembly: GCF_016772045.2. NCBI lineage: Eukaryota > Metazoa > Chordata > Mammalia > Artiodactyla > Bovidae > Ovis > Ovis aries. The sequence goes on along the minus strand of NC_056055.1, from coordinate 124,049,363 downwards.
AAAATATTTAAGCAGCATAAGCAATATTTATTTACCAAATTTTTGCTTGAGATTCATAATTAGGATATATCAAACATAGGATATAGCAAACATGTTATTTGATTAACAAACAATGGTAAGAAAATTATTCCAAATTGGTACATATACATTTTTAAATTAATCAGATAAATATCATCCTTGTAATCCAGGCTGACCAGCCAGTACAGGTCAATGTGTGAAGTCTCCCCATTTCACTCATGACTAAGTTCATTACCTGAGTCTTCTGTTAGTCCTTTCAACATAGAACACCATTTCTCATATCACTACTTTCATGCTTTCTCTTCTACAACTGAAACAAAGGTTTCTCAAATTTTGATTATCTAAATCATTGTTATCTAAAGCACTCTTCAGTTTTCATTGTTTTACACATTTAAGGCAGCAAGTTTATTTTTGTTCTCCTTAATAACAATCTATATTGTTTTCAGTTATTTGTTATATTTTATGTTTATCCTCAACCATAATATATATGGTTTATGAGACAGGAACTTGTCTGTTTTGTTCTCTGTTCTTGTACACTTGTTCATGTCAGAAAGACAAAGCTGACACAAAGTTAATTCTCAATAATATTTGATGAATGAATGACTAAATTACTATAAATTTTAATAGTATTTATATTTCTAATCACATTAAACCTCATGACTCCTCACTTGATTTTTATAAAAGTGATCTCACTTGATCTGATACTGAATTTTATATCAGTCTACAGACCTTGGAAATTTTTCAAGTTTAACATTCTCCTCTTATCATTCTCCCATCTCTATTATATTTGGAACATTGTTTCTTGGTCAGAAATTACTATTTCTCAAATCCTGGGTAATTTTAGAAATTGATTTTATTTATATTTTTAGACAACAATCAATGGGGTATTACTTGCCCCTAAAATTGCCGGGAGAAATATCAGTAACCTCAGGTATGCAGATGACACCACCCTTATGGCAGAAAGTGAAGAAGAACTAAAGAGCCTCTAGATGAAAGTGAAAGAGGAGAGTGAAAAAGTTGGCTTACTAACAAAAAAAAAAAAAAAAAAAAGCTCAATATTCAGAAAACAAAGATCATGGCATCCAGTCCCATCACTTCATGGGAAATAGATGCAGAAACAGTGGAAACAGTGGCTTACTTTATTTTTCTGGGCTGCAAAATCACTGCAGATGGTGATTGCAGCCATGAAATTAAAAGACACTTACTCCTTGGAAGAAAAGTTATGACCAACCTAGACAGCATATTAAATATCAGAGACATTATTTTGCCAACAAAGATCCATCTAGTCAAGGCTATGGTTTTTTCAGTGGTCATGTATGGATGTGAGAGTTGGACTATAAAGAAAGCTGAGAGCCAAAAAATTGATGCTTTTGAACTGTGGTGTTGGAGAAGACTCTTGAGAGTCCTTTGGACTGCAAGGAGATCCAACCAATCCATCCTAAAGGAAATCAGTCCTGGGTGTTCATTAGTAGAACTGATGTTGAAGCTGAAACTCCAATATTTTGGCCAGCTGATGTGAAGAGCTGACTGATTTGAAAAGACCTTGATGCTGGGAAAGATTGAGGGCAGGAGAAGAAGGGGATGACAGAGGATGAGATGGTGGGATGGCATCATCAACTCAATGGATATGGGTTTGGGTGAACTCTGGGAGTTGGTGATGGAAAGGGAGGCCTGGCATGAAGTGGTTCATGGGTCACAAAGAGTCAGACACGACTGAGCCATTGAATTGAATTTAAAATTGTCTGATGTTCTATTTTAAATATATTAAGGTAAATTATATCCTATTCAAAGATAAACTCACAACTTTTAAATATCTTGCCTTATCAGTGTCTAAATGCCCAAATGTCATAATGACACAAAAGAGTGATATCATTTTTGGCCAGGTCCAATTGTTATTTATCATGCTTTCAAAGTACCTCTTTTATTGTTTATTACTTTTTCACTATCAGAAAATTTTCATAAGCTACAGTTCTCTTCTTGAGGAATTGAGTAATTGAGATTGATACTAGAAATATTGTTTTTTTAATTATGATATATATTAATCCATTTTAGACCCAATTTCTATCACAACTAAAGCAGGTGTTTTTTTTTCATATTTGCACTTATAAATTAAATCTAAAGAAATGTTTTACATGTAACAAAAGTTAACACTGAAGAATACCCAAGATACAAGCTGTTTACATGGATGATTACACATCAAAGTCTTAAAAGCCTAAGTATTTAAAGAGCTTCAGTATGATTCATTAGGGCATTGAGCAACTTGTTTGGATTATTAAAAATAAAATTAGATTGCTCTGTGAAGATTACAGTACTAATAAAATACTCTTTAATAAATAATATATTTAGCAAAGAGTATTAACTTTAATGGAGCTTCCCAGTTGGTGCATTGGTAAAAATTCTACTTGTCAACACAGGTGCCACAGGAGACCCAGGTTCCATTTCTTGATCATGAAGATTCCCAGAGTGGGAGATGGCAATCCAACCTAGTATTCTTGCCTGGAGAATTCCCTAGATAGAGGAGCCTGGCCTGCTACAATCCAAGGTGTCTCAAAGAGTCCAGCATAACTGAGCATACACACACACACACATTAAATTTAGTAGCAGAATGACTCACTCTATAGCTATTAGAGAAACCCAATAATTGTTCTGAGAAATTCCTTCTTACTAAGTGATACACCTCAATAGAAATAAGCCCTAAATAAACTTCCATTCAAGTAATAGCTTAACTGAAAACAGTACTGAGTTTTGCCATTTTTGACAGTATGCATAGACATAGAAGGTATTATGTAAAGTAAAACAAGTCAGAGAAAGACAAATTCTGTATGATTTCATTTATATGTGGAATCTAAAAAACAAAACAAATGAGCAAAAACAGACTAATAGATACAGAACACAAAAACATGGTTGCCAGGGGTGGGTGGAAAGTTTCACTGGGAATCAGTAAAATCAGTAAGAGAAATTCAGACGTAAAAACTTTCAACTACAAAATAGACGAATCATAGGTATGAAGTTTACAACATAAGGAATATAGTCAATACTACAGTAGTAACTTTGTATGGTGACTGATGGTAACCATTCTTATAATGGTGATCATTTTGTAATGTATAAAAATACTGAATCACTATGTTATCTACAGTAAACTAATATGGTGAAAGTGAAAGTGGAGTCGCTCAGATGTGTTCCAATCTTTGCGACCCCGTGGACTGTAGCCCACCAGGCTCCTCCATCCATGGGATTTCCAGGCCAGAATACCAGAGTGGGTTGCCATTTCCTCCTCCAGAGGATCTTCCCGACCCAGAGATTGAACCTGGGTCTCCTGCATTGCAGGCAGATGCTTTAAGCTCTGAGCCACCAGGGAAGCCCAATTAATGTGGTGGTATAAGTACCATGTGAGAAGCCCTTTTATACTAACTTATTTTAACTTTTAAAACATACATTAAAATTGCAATAAAATTTTAATTTAGATGTATCAAGTTATAAATGAAAAGCCACTGTTTCTTCCTACACATTTTCTTCCTTTTCAATTGTACTTGAAAAAAGGAAGAAAATGTCAATTGTACTTGAAAAAAGGAAGAAAATGTGTAGGAAGAAACAGTGGCTTTTCATTTATAACCTGATAAATCTAAATTAAAATTCTATTGTAATTTTAATGTATGTTTTAAAATTTAAAATAAGTTAGTATAAAAGGGCTTCTCACATGGGGCTAGTGACAAAGAATCCTCTGGCCAATGCAGGAGACATAAGAGACATGGGCTTGATCTTTGGGTTGGGAAGATCCCCTGGAGGAGGGCATGGCAACCCACTCCAGTATTCTTGCCTGGAGAATTCCATGGACAGAGGAGCCTAGTGGGCTACAGTCCTAGGGTCAGAGCATCAGACACTACTGAAGCAACTTAGCATGCACTCACACACATTTCGTTTATACATGGACGTACTGAGGGATATCTTGGTTGCTTCTACATTTTTGCAATTATCAATAAAGCATTCATGTGAAGGTTTTTAAGTGAATGTGTTTTCAGCTCATTTGCATAAATACCTAGGGATGTAACTGCTGGCTTATTATAGTAAGAGTATGTTTAGTTTTATAAGAAACAACCAAAAGGCCTTCCAAAGTGACTGTAACATTTTGCCTTCCCCCAGCAAGGAATGAGAGCTCCTGTTACTCCACATGTTCACCACATTTGGTGTTGTCAGTGTTTTTGACTTTTACGAATCTACTAGATAAACAATGGTCTCCCATTGTTGTTTTAATTTGTGATTCCCTAATGATGGTGGGATGCTTACCTATTGGCTCAGCTGGTAAAGAATCTGCCTGCCATGAAGGAGACCCAGGTTCAATACCTGGGTAAAGATACCCTGGAGAAGGGATAGTCTACCCACTTCAGTATTCCTGCCTGGAGAATTCCATGGACAGAGGAGTCTGGCAGACTACAGTCCATGAGGTCACAAAGAATCAAATATGTGACTAACACACACACACACACACACACACACACACAATGATGATGGACCATAAAGAAGGCTGAATGCTGAAAAAATCAATGCTTTAGAGTTGTGGTGCTGGAGAAGACTCTTGCAAGTCCCTTTAACAGCAAAGAGATCAAATCAATCAATCTAAAAGGAAATAAACTCAATAGTCACTGGAACAGCTGATGCTAAAGCTGAAGCTCAGATATTTGGCACCCTGATGCAAAGAGCTGACTCATTAGAAAAGACCCTGATGCTGGAAAAGATTGAAGGCAGGAAGTAAAGGGGGCAACAGAAGATAAGATGGTTCAGTTCAGTTCAGTTGCTCGGTTGTGTCCGACTCTGCAACTTCATGGACTGCACCATGCCAGGCTTCCCTGCCTATTGCCTGCTCCCAGAGTGTGCTCAAACTCATGTCCATCGAGTTGGTGATAATATCCAACCATCGCATCCTCTGTCATCCCCTTCTCATTCTGCCTTCAGTCTTTCCCATCATTATTTCCAATGAGTCAGTACTTCACATCAGGTGGACAAAGTATCAAGGTTTCAGCTTCAGCATCAGTCCTTCCAATGAATATTCAGGACTGATTTCCTTTAGGATTGACTGGTTTGATCTCCTTGCCATCCAAGAGACTCTCAAGAGTCTTCTCCAACATCACATTCAAAGCATGAGTATTTCAGCAGTCAGCTTTGTTTATAGTCCAACTCTCACATCCATACATGACTATTGGAAAGTCATAGCTTTGACTAGATGGAACTTTGTAGGCAAATTAATGTCTCTGCTTTTTAATATGCTGTCTAGGTTGGTCACATGATCCTTTGTTTTAAGTAACAATGGACTTAAATAACATAATCCAAAAATATATTTTTAAACAATTTTGGTATTGGCTTAGTAAATAATTAAAGATAATTTAATTTACAACCCCAAACAATACTTCTGCTTTCTCTTCTGCTATTTGCTCTCAGGTATATTCTGCTTCAGGATCTTGTTTAAAATTCTAAACCTCCAAACCGGACAACCTTCTTTCTCACCCACTTTTTTTTTTTTAACTGTCATTTATCATCATAAAATTAGAACCACCAAACAAGGAAAAATTATATTCCTTCAGATCGCACTCTCCAAACTGTTCAATTCTGTGATATAAAGTTAACCAAGAGGTGGCTGATTCTAAAGAGTTACTGGAAGTTATAAAAATTAAAAATTGTTCTTTCAAATTGCTTTGAGTAATCAGAATAATTACTTCTTTTAGAATCTTCGTTTCTTCTTCTTTTAGAGTTGAAAATCTTAAATTCTGAGGTCAGTTCAGTTCAGTCGCCCAGTCGTGTCCAATTCTTTGAGACCCCATGAATCACAGCATGCCAGGCCTCCCTGTCCATCACCAACTCCCAGTTTACTCAAACTCATGTCCATTGAGTCAGTGATGCCATCCAGCCAACTCATCCTCTTTCATCCCCTTCTCCTCCTGCCCCCAATCCCTCCCAGCATCAGAGTCTTTACCAATGAGTCAACACCTCCAGAGGTGGCCAAAGTATTGTAGTTTTAGCTTTAGCATCAGTCTTTCCAATGAAAACCCAACTGATCTCATTTAGAACGCACTAGTTGGATGTCCTTGCGGTCCAAGGGACTCTCAAGAGTCTTCTCCAACACCACAGTTCAAAAGTATCAGTTGTTTGGCACTCAGCTTTGTTCACAATCCAACTCTGACATCCATACAAAACCACTGGAAAAACCATAGCATTGACTAGACAGAACTTTGTTGGCCAAGTAATGTCTCTGCTTTTGAATATGCTATCTAGGTTGGTCATCACTTTCCTTCCAAGGAGTGTCTTTTAATTTCTTGGCTCCAATCACCATCTGCAGTGAATTTGGAACCCCAAAATATAAAGTCTGACACTGTTTCCACTGTTTCCTCACCTATTTGCCATTAAGTGATGCCAGGATCTTAGTATTCAGAATATTGAGCTTTAACCCTACTTTTTCACTCCCCTCTTTCACTTTCATCAAGAGGTTTTTTAGTTCCTTTTCATTTTCTGTCGTAAGGGTGGTGTCATCTGCATATCTGAGGTTATTGATATTTCTCCTAGCAATCTTGATTCCAGCTTGTGCTTCTTCCAGTCCAGCCTTTCTCATGATGTACTCTGCATATAGGTTAAATAAGCAGGGTGACAATATACAGCCTTGACGAACTCCTTTCCCTATTTGGAACCAGTCTGTTGTTCCATGTCCAATTCTAACTGTTGCTTCCTGACCTGCATACAGGTTTCTCAAAAGGCAGGTCAGGTGGTCTGGTATTCCCATCTCTTTCAGAATTTTCCACAGTTTATTGTGATCCACACAGTCAAAGGCTTTGGCATAGTCAATAAAGAAGAAAGAGATGTTTTTCTGGACTCTCTTGCTTTTTCAATGATGCAGCAGATGTTGGTCATTTGATCTCTGGTTCCTCTGCCTTTTCTAAAACCAGCTTGAACATCTGGAAGTTCACGATTCACACATTGCTGAAACCCGGCTTGGAGAATTTTGAGCGTTACTTTACTAGCATGTGAGATGAGTGCAATTGTGCGGTAGTTGGAGCATTCTTTGGCATTGCCTTTCTTTGGGATTGGAATGAAAACTGACTTTTTCCAGTCCTGTGGTCACTGCTGAGTTTTCCAAATTTGCTGGCATATTGAGTGCAACACTTTCACAGCATCATCTTTCAGGATTTGAAATAGCTCAACTGGAATTCCATCACCTCCACTAGGTTTGTTCATAGTGATGCTTTTTAAGGCCCATTTGACTTCATAGTCCACGATGTCTGGCTCTAGGTGAATGATCACACCATCATTAATAGCTAGGTCGTGAAGATATTTTTTGTTCAATTCTGTGTATTCTTGCCACCTCTTCTTAATATCTTCTGCTTCTGTTAGGTCCATACAATTTCTGTCCTTTATCAAGCCCATCTTTGCATAAAACATTCCCTTGGTATCTCTAATTTTCTTGAAGACATCTCTAGTCTTTCCCATTCTGTTCTTTTCCTCTCTTTCCATTGATCACTGAGGAAGGCTTTATCTCTCCTTACCATTCTTTGGAACTCTGCATTCAGATGCTTATATCTTTCCTTTTCTCCTTTGCTTTTTGCTTCTCTTCTTTTCTCTGCTATTTTTAAGGCCTCCTCAGACAGCCATTTTTCTTTTGGGCATTTCTTTTCCATGGGGATGGTCTTAATCCATTCAAAGACCAAATTTGCCTGTTACTTCAGGTGTTTCTTGATTTCCTACTTTTGCATTCCAGTCCCCTATAATCAAATGGGCATCTTTTTTAGGGTGTTACTTCTAGAAGGTCTTGTAGGTCTTCATAGAACCATTCAACTTTATCTTCTTCAGCATTACTGGTTGGGGCATAGACTTGGATTACCATGATATTGAATGGTTTGCCTTGGAAGCAAACATCATTCTGTCGTTTTTGAGATTGCATCCAAGTACTGCATTTCGGACTCTTTTTTTTACTGTGATGGCTACTCCCTTTCTTCTAAGGGATTCTTGCCCACAGTAGTAGATATAGTGGTCATCTGAGTTAAATTTACCCATTCCAGTCCATTTTAGTTTGCTGATTCCTAGAATGTCGACGTTCACTCTTGCCATCTCCTGTTTGACCACTTCTAGTTTGCCTTGATTCATGGACCTAACAGTCCAGGTTCCTACACAATATTGCTCTTTACAGCATCGAACCTTGCTTCTGTCACCAGTCACATCTACAACTGTGTATTGTTTTTGTTTTGGCCTCATCCTTTCATTCTTTCTGGAGTTATTTCTCCACTGATCTCCAGTTTTATATAGGGCACCTACCGACCCGGGGAGTTCCCCTTTCTGTATCCTATCATTTTGCCTTTTCATACTGTTCATGGGGTTCTCAAGGCAAGAATACTGAAATGTTTTGGCATTCCCTTCTCCAGTGGACCACATTCTGTCGGACCTTTTCAACATGACGCATCCAGAGCAGACACACTGAAACCATAATCACAGAAAACTAGTCAATCTGATCTTAATTCCAGCAGGTAAATATTTACTCCTAAAGAAATGAAGCATGTATTTCCAAATCTAAACAATTCTGTGACAATATAATAAAATAAAATTTTAATTGCAAAGTAAATTTTTTACTTAAAGGACACATATTAAAGTGTCCTTTAAAGGCATGACCACAGAGTAAAGCATTATATTTTGCATACTGCTTCCAAATTATGAAAATATTATTTAAAATAAATAATTTCCATTATAATTTATTTTACAACTAAGATACTGAATATTTTATAGTCCTTTGCCACTTGGCTTTATGAAAGTAATAGCTTTAATTTCATATTTTACTCTATAAACACAAATTGAGGCTGCTAAGTTTTAAAACTTTTACAGTAGATACTGAAATTAATTTAGTCATCATTTATTATGAAAAGCTATTGTTTATTACTATTCTGAGATCAAAGTAAAAGATAAGGAAAATTGACACATTATTGAAAAAATAAAAACAATAAGACTGAAGAAGCTATACAAAACAGATCAATTAGTAAGTTTTATTCAGCATTAACTTTATGTCTTACTGTCAAGTAAATTATATTTTTCAAAAATAATAAAACCTGCATTTTAAAACAAGATTTTATTATTATTAAATATAAATTTATTTATTTTAATTGGAGGCTAATTTCTTTACAATATTGCAGTGATTTTGCCATACATTGACATGAATCCGCCATGGGCATACCTGTGTTCCCCATCCTGAACCCCCGTCCCACCACCCTCCCCATACCTCAGGGTCATCCCAGTGCACCAGCTCCGAGCACCCTGTATCGTGCATCGAACCTGGACTGACGATTCGTTTCACATATGACAATATACAAGTTTCAATGCCATTCTCCCAAATCATTCCACCATCTCCCTCTCCCCCAGAGTCCAAAAGACTGTTCTATACAACTGTCTTTTTCTGTCTCACATATAGGTATCGTTAGATCTTTCTATATTCCATATATATGTGTTAGTACAGTGTATTAGTGTTTTCCTTTCTGGACTACTTCACTCTGTATAATAGGCTCCAGTTTAATCCACCTCATTAGAACTGATTCAAATATATTCTTTTTAATGTCTGAGTAATATTCCATTGTGTATATGCACCACAGCTTTGTTATCCATTCTTCTGCTGATGGACATCTAGGTTGCTTCCATGTCCTGGCTCTTATAAACAGTGCTGAGATGAACATTGGGGTACATGTGTCTCTTTCAATTCTGGTTTCCTCTGTGTGTATGCCCAGTAGTGAGATTTCTGGGTTATATGGCAGTTCCATTTCCAGTTTTTTAAGGAATCTCCACACTGTTCTCCATAGTGACTGTACTAGTTTGCATTCCCACCAACAGTGTAAGAGGGTTCCCTTTTCTCCACACCCTCTCCAGCATTTATTGCTTGTAGACATTGTATATTCTTGCCTCCTTTGTCGAAGATACGGTGTCCATAGGTGTGTGGATTTATCTCTGGGCTTTCTATTTTATTCCATTGATCTATATTTCTGCCTTTGTGCCAGTACCATATGTCTTGGTGACTTGCTTTGTAGTAGAGCCTGAAGTCAGGCAGGTTGATTCCTCCAGTTCCATTCTTCTTTCTCAAGATCGCTTTGGCTATTGAGGTTTTTTGTATTTCCATACAAATTGTGAAATTATTTGTTCTAGGTCTCTGAAAAATACCGTGGGTAACTTGATAGGGATTGCATTAAATCTATAGATTGCCTTGGGTAGTATGCTTATTTTCACTATATTGATTCTTCCAATCCATGAACATGGATTTCTCCATCTATTTGTGTCCTCTTTGATTTCTTTCACCAGTGTTTTATAGTTTTCTATATAAAGGTCTTTTGTTTCTTTAGGTAGATATATTCCTAAGTATTTAATTCTTTACATTGCATAGTTGAATGGAATTGTTTTCTTAATTTCTCTTTCTGTTTTCTCATTATTAGTGTATAAGAATGTAAGGGAATTCTGTATGTTGATTTTATATCCTGCAACTTTACTATATTCATTGATTAGCTCTAGTAATTTTCTGGTGGAGTCTTTAGGGTTTTCTATGTAGAGGATCATGTCATCTGCAAACAGTGTGAGATTTTTACTTCTTCTTTTCCTATCTGGATGATTTCATGCTTATCATTCTTAAAAGAAGAACATAGAACGGTATTTGAAATCTAAATAATGATATATAGGGTAGTGTCAAAATACACAGGTTTTTATGGTACCAGTTTTTCATTTTTTCACCTTGTATCATCTGGATCCAATATGGATCATATTTGTCCATTGATCCAATTGATCAGTGGATCATTTTTTATATTGGATCAGGGAATAAAAATAAAATAATTTTCACTGCAATATAGAGTATTTTATATGATTTCAAAATTGTATATATGATAAGTAGTTATTTTAAAATATATTAGAATTTCAAAAGATCAAAGATGCAAAAATTGTGTGCCATCTAATTTTACTTGCTAGAGTATTTTTAATCAATAATTTTATGCAAGATTGATGAGAGAAATATCAGTAACCTCAGATATGCAAATGACACCACCCTTATGGCAGAAAGTGAAGAGGAACTTAAAAGCTTCTTGATGAAAGTGAAAGAAGAGAGTGAAAAAGTTGGCTTAAAGCTCAGTATTCAGAAAAGTAAGATCATGGCATCAGGTCCGTCACTTCATGGGAAATAGATGAGGAAACAGTGGAAACAATGTCAGACTTTATTTTGGGGGCCTCCAAAATCACTGCAGATGATGACTGCAGCCATGAAATCAAAAGACCCTTACTCCTTGGAAGGAAAGTTATGGCCAAACTAGATATCATATTAAAAAGCAGAGACATTAGTTTGCCAACAAAGGTACATCTAGCCAAGGCTATGGTTTTTCCAGTAGTCATGTATGGATGTGAGAGTTGGACTGTGAAGAAAGCTGAGTGCCAAAGAACTGATGCTTTTGAACTGTGGTGTTGGAGAAGACTCTTGAGAGTCCCTTGGACTGAAAGGAGATCCATCCAGTCCATCCTAAAGAAGATCAGTCCTGGGTGTTCTTTGGAAGGAATGATGCTAAAGCTGAAACTCCAGTACTTTGCCCACCACATGTGAAGAACTGACTCATTGGAAAAGACTGATGCTGGGAGATATTGGGGGCAGGAGGAGAAGGGGACGACAGAGGATGAGATTGCTGGATGGCATCACCAATACGATGAACATGAGTTTGAGTGATCTCTGAGATTTGGTGATGGACAGGGAGGCCTGGCATGCTGCAGTTCATGGGGTTTCAAAGAGTCGGACATGACTGAGTGACTGAACTGAACTGAACTGATGCAAATTCTTCTTATTAGCAATTTTAAAATGCTACATATTTATCATTGTTTACCAGTTTTTAAATGATTATTTCATTCTTTATTCTCTTACTATTTTCTTACTATTCTCTTATCCTCTTACTTTTTATTCTCAGAATTTTAAATATGTTAAATTTTGGACATATAGATGGATAGAACTACATTTTGATAAGGCAGAACAGCAGTGCATCTTTGTCACCAATGGGAGCTCTCCTATTCTGTAACAGTAATTACAGACAATGTAATTATTTTCATTGTAAATACTGTACATCTAAAATGCACTTTATCTAGTCTTCAAGTGACTCATATGGGTTACAAAGCAATGAGTATAAAAAAATCCTTATCAATAAGATAAGTACTAAAGGTCATGTCTTAAATGCTTCTATAATATCTATATAGATAGAATAAGAACTTTAGAATATCAAATAACTTTGATTTCTACTATGTTTGGAGTTACAAGTAGCAAGAGTTATGAGTTAAGTAAAGTTTAAGGTTATACACATATCTGATGTAGAAGAAACACATGAAAAGATTTGGAAAGGAGCATGAGAGATGATTGAATCATTTTTTATATTGATTTTGAGAAACGGTTAGATCAGAGTAGTTTGGTGAAACTGAGTTTAGAAACTGAACGGTGATGAGGTAAAGGATAAATCAGATAGGAATGATTTTTGAGGAGCTCAACTGTTAAGAATGACAAAGATAATAGGAAAACTATGAGTGAATAACTGAATGTTAAGAATCTAAAGAAATGATAACCAAAAAATAATAACATGCATGTAGTTTGTAAAGAAAATCTGAAGATTAAAAAATAAAATGTACTGTTGAGTGATGAAATCAAGATCACCATAAAGATGGCTTTCAATAAGAGTAGGGGCAACCGATCACAGTACTATGAAAAGAGAAAAAAAATGGTATTTTAAGGAATGGATATTTATTTAAATTTTCTCATCCTCAGAAACAATCTTATTTGGAATAAGATCTTTACAGAATAAATCAAGTTAAAGTGAGCTCATAAGGGTGGTCCATAATCCAATGTTATTGGGGTCCTTATAAAAGAAATCTGGATACAGAGACATATTCATAGAGGAAAGATGATGCAAAGCGACAAAGGGAGAAGATGACTATTGATAAGCCAGGGAGAGAATCCTGGAATGATGCTGCTCTCAATCCTCATAAGGAACTAAGCCTGTTGACAAATTTATTTTTAACATCTAGCCTCCAGAAATGTGAGAAAATAATTTTCTACTGTTTAAATTTATAGTACTTTGTTAAGGCAGTATCAGTAAACTAATACAGAGGGATAGTAATAATTAGCTTTAAAAAAGAAATTAAAACACCCTGTAAGTAATTTATGAAAATGTCTAACACTCCACCCCCTCCCCACACACAAAAAAAAGACTAAAATTTTTCCTAGGTATATGGACTATTGCTTCAAATCTTTCATTTTATTTACTTTGTGAATATGCAACACAATGAATGTGTTTTCACCTGAATTCATACAATGCAGTAGAGCTTAATATGATGCAATCTGAGCTAGTTAGAAAAGATTCTAGGTCATGGTTCTATCACTCAATGTCTTAACAATTATAGTTAACTTACGACAAATAAAACTATTTTTTCTCAATAATTAATTGAATATATTTACTGTTGTTCAGTCACTAAGTCATGTCCTACTCTTTGTGACCCATGAACTGCAAAACACCAGGCTTCCCTGTCCTTCACTGTCTCCTGGAGCTTGCTCAAACTTATGTCCATTGAGTCAGTGATGCCATCCAACCATCTCATCCCCTGGTGACCCCTTCTCTTCCTGCCCTCAATCTTTTCCAGCGTTAGAGTCTTTTCTAATAAGTCAGCTGTTCACACCAGGTGGCCAAGGTATTGAAGCTTCAGCTTCAACACCTGTCTTTCCAATGAATATTCAGGGTTGATTCCCTTAGGTCTGACTGGCTTGAACTCCGTGCTGTCCAAGGGACACTTGAGAGTCTTCTCCAGCACCTCAGTTCGAAAGCATCAATTCTTCGTTCTTTGGCATTCAGCCTTCTTTATGGTCCAGCTCTCAAATCCATACATGACTACTGGAAAAACTATAGCTTTGATATACAGACCTTTGTTGGCAAAATGACATCTCCACTTTTTAATATGCTGTCTAGGTTTGTCACACATCTATCCATTCATCTAATTGTCATAGCAACAATACACAAATTTTCAAAACCATGTAAAGTACAAAGCTGTAACAAATACTAGAAGTTAACATTTTTCAAAGTATCTTACTAATGTAAAACAGAAAAATATAATGGCACATTAAGAAAAATATAGACTTTTAGTGATGTTTGAAATCATTTAAAAGACAATCTAAATAGGCACGAGTTTCAGTTGGAAAAGTTTTAGTTTTAGTTTCATATTAATTTAATGTAAATAGCTATAAACAGAAAATAAATGTCATTTAAATTCTGTACACTCTTAAGGCAGGGAGCATCTGTCAGCATAATAGATCCTTTAGACTCCTGCTAGGCAAACCCAGCTAGTAGACATTTTAAAATTGACTGAGTTTGAGAAGAAGCAGTTTTTCATACAAAAGTTGGCAGTTAAGGAGGAAAATGTTTTCATCCTAATTGGATTGGATTTGGCCACTGGGATCTTTTCTATTCACCACAATAAATTTAGAAACCATTTGTAAATTTATACCACTCAGGATTTTCCTAGTTACCTGAGAAAGTTGCCTAGCTCAGCTGTTGGTGCTGAATCTGCTCTTTGCTTCTCTAATAGTTTTCTGCACACTTTCCCTTGTGGGTTCCTGAAGAATTTAAGGAGGGATCTGGGTTTATTTAGCAGCTGGTTATCTCCTGCTAATGGCTAAGACAAAGATACTAGAACATACTATCTGCTTTGCTTCTCTCTTAACTCATCTTGCTTATTTGAGGGTATGTTTTGAACTTGTCAGGAAAATAGCACAAGCTTCAAGAGTTACAATTATAATGTTATGCCAAATGCTTATTCTTGGATTATACCTTTTACAGCAACTGGGATAATATGTTGGAAACATTTAGCGTTTTAGCAATCAAATGCTATAATTAGTACTAGTATCTAAACCGCATTCATTTTTTAAGGCTACAGTGAAAATGATGGTACTGGATATATATTTGGTTTAATAGTTATTAATGATTTCCCCTTAAAGTACAAAGACACAGACACGCACACACAATCACATACACAATCATACACAATGATTATTTTCATTGTTTTAATTTTTAATTCAAATAATTAGTATAGAATATAGCTGAATATATTTAGTGCTCATTTTTTGGTGCTCATAATATGTTAAGTGTTCAACTTCTTATATATCCTCACAATAATCCTCAAAATAATGCTAAAATAAGTTATTTGAGAAATCCATAATCTAATAATTGGTATATTTCAATGTAGATTTTAATGGTATTTTTCTATTTGGATTAAAAACAAGTGCCTAAATCAGGGGCAAAAACACACTACATACACCAAAGAGAGGATTTAAAAAACTGGGAGCCAGACCTGAATAAAAAACAGTTATATTAGCTCTGTTACCCAGAAATTGTATCCCCATCTCCACACAGCCCCTTGAAGTTGTATATGCAAAATTCAAGAAAAGAAAAGAAAGGAGAAGTTTCAGAATTCTACGAAGAGTTGGATGGCATAAATACAAAAACAGAGACAAAAAACAACAAAAAAATTACTAATAAGCATCAGGGAAATTGATGCGATGGAAACAGGCTATATCATTCTTGGGTGAGATGTCTGACAACTTAGGAAGCAAAATTACTTCCTAGTTAGGAAGCCCTGTGTGCCTATTTGATCAAAAAAGTGGAGATGTAGTGAGAGAAGCTAGGATGAGAAGGAGGGTCCCAATGAATCTGGGTCCATTCCCAGCATCTGCTTTTGTAACACTGTGTGTTTCCTGCCAATCAAATAGGCAGAGGAACTCTTAGCAAGGCACCAGCAAAATTGCTCATATCTTGGATGATTATAAAATTATTTCCCTACATAAGACAGTTTTGAGGGCAAAATGGATCACTATTAATAATTACTCAGACAAAAGGCATAAGCTAGGAGAGAACTAAGCAAACTAAGCAAAAGGAGAAGGAGGCAGCAGAGGATGAAATGGTTAGATAGCATCACCGACGTAATGGATATGAATTTGAGCAAACTCCTGGAGATAGTGGAGGACAGAGGAGCCTGGTGGGCTGCAGTCTATGGAGTCGCAAAGAGTCAGACACAACTTAGTGACTGAACAACTATGTATGATTTCCCAACTGCTATTCCACCTGATCAAGTGTTTATAGTTGACTATTTTGTACCTTTTGCTTTCAGCCAAACTTAAGCTAGGCTTCGCTCCTCCCCACAAGCCCCTGAATTCTGCTTATCTCAAATCCTGAGCAAAAATTCAAAGCAGGGTATGTTGCCTTATTAGGTACGAACTTGTGTCTCTTATGCCTCTTGCATTGGCAAACAGGGTCTTTACTACTGAGCCACCAGGGAAGTCCCCTACTGCTGCTGCTGCTCCTAAGTCGCTTCAGTCATGTCCGACTCTGAGACCCCATAAACAGCAACCCACCAGGCTCCCCCATCCCTGGGATTCTCCAGGCAAGAACACTGGAGTGGGTTGCCATTTCCTTCTCCAGGAAGCCCCCTAACATGGCTACGAAACCTAAAGATAATGCTCCCACATAATTATATACAGAGGAATGTAAGACGAAGGACAGTCTAATTGGTGAGACGGTGCTTCTCAGATACACTTCTATGTTTATCTAGAAAGAAGAATTTTACCATGAGTACCTCTACCCAGCACAAAAAATTTTTGCTTCTCTTTGCTCCAAATCTCATTACCTTCTTGGAAGCAGGGGATAACCAGAGAGTGAAAATCAATAATTTTTAGCTTCAGATTTTAAAGGCAGTCTTTGACAGCCTAGCAAAGACAGGTATTATGGCATAAGTGAAAACCTATGTACTAAAGTACAGTATGGTAAATGTATTGTATGCTAGAAAGATACTAAGAGGATAGATCATAAGTGTTCCTATCACACACACAAGAAAAGTACGTGAGGTGATGGATGTATTAATTTGCTTTATTTTGGTAATCTTTTTACAATATACATATATCAAATTATCATATTACACATCTTAAACATATATATTTTATGTTTGTCAACTGTACATCAAAAAAGATGGACAAATAAAAAAATTACATTTACTACATGAAAAATCACAGAATACAATATAATGAAAATCTTTGGGCTTATCAACTATTTTTACTAACTATATCTATATTACAAATAATCTTCAGTTCTGTACAGTTCATTCTCTCAGTTGTGTCTGACTATTTGCGACCCCATGGACTGCAGCATGCCAGGCCTCCCTGTCCATCACCAACTCCAAGAGTTTACTCGAACTCATGTCCATTGAGTCGGTGATGCCATCCAACCATTTCATCCTCTGTCGTCCCCTTCTCCTCCTGCCTTCAATCTTTCCCACGATCAGGGGCTTTTCAAATGAGTCGGTTCTTCACATCAGATGGCCAAAATATTGGAGTTTCAGCTTCAGCATGTCTTTCAGGATTGATTTCCTTTAGGATGGATTGATTGGATCTCTTTGCTATCCAAGGGATTCTCAAGAGTCTTCTCTAACACCACAGTTCAAAAGCATCAGATCTCTGGCACTCATATGAATACATGACTACTGGAAAAACCATAGCTTTGACTAGATGGACCTTTGTTGGCAATGTCTCTTTGCTTTTTAATATGCTGTCTAGGTTGGTCATAACATATAACCTTATTTAAAGGTTAATTCACTATGTGAAAGTGAAAGTGTCAGTGTGCAATCATGTCTGACTCTTTACGACCATATAGACTGTAGCCTGCCAGGCTCCTCTGTCCACGAAATTCTCCAGGCAAGAATTCTGGGGTGGGTAGCCATTCTCTTCTCTAGGGTATCTTCCCAACCAAGGATTGAACCTGGGTCTCCTGCATTACAGGTAGATTCTTTACTGTCTGGGCCACCAAGGAAGGCCTAATGATTGCTTGTTAAATCCACATATGTCTCCTGGTGAGGAAAAAAAAAACTTGCATAAAAGTAACATTTTTAAATGTAGTTTTGTTCCTCTAGAACTTACTATTATTCAACTCTACTGAAATGTTGGTATTAGCAGAGAAAGAAAAAAAGCAACTCAAACTGTAGAAAAAGAGATGCATAAGATATCATTTTATATAAACTTTGTTTATTTTTATAAATTATAACTTCTATCTATTTTGGAATCACAAATGACCTAAAGGACCGACAACCTTAACTGTAGTCAGTCACTCTGTTTAAATACTTATCAGTACAGGTTTTCCCTTAAGTCCTCTGAGGCGTATTGTCTTTACAGTCAGTAAAATTTTGCCTGCTCATCTAACCTCATGCCAAAATTGTTATTGTTGTATAAATCAACAAGTATAAGTCATTGTTCAAAGTTCTCAAAATCCTATAATGGCACAAACTGGGAAATTATCATAAAATATGTCTTAGATTGGTTGCTTTTCAAACACAACCTGAACACTGCTGAATATATTTCTGAAAACAGTTAGGTCTGATTTAAGCTTTATTTATTTTGTCATTCCTTTGGACTGCAAGGAGATCCAACCAGTCGATTCTGAAGGAAATCAACCCTGGGATTTCTTTGGAAGGAATGATTCTAAAGCTGAAGCTCCAGTACTTTAGCCACCTCATGGGAAGAGTTGACTCATTGGAAAAGACTCTGATGCTGGGAGGGATTGGGGGCAGGAGGAGAAGGGGACGACCGAGGATGAGATGGCTGGATGGTATCACTGACTTGATGGACGTGAGTCTGAGTGAACTCCGGGAGTTGGTGATGGACAGGGAGGCCTGGCGTGCTGCGATTCATGGGGTTGCAAAGAGTCAGACACGACTGAGTGACTGAACTGAACTGATTTTGTCACAATGATTTTTATTTTTAAATCAGTGAGCAAAATAGCATAGAAGAATTATAAATCAACTTCCATATATCTGTACTACACATGAATTGAATAGATTAATATATAAAATATAAACTGCTAGCCTTTGAATTTTAACAATATGAGAAAGGAAAGAAAGCACGTATCATGTACATTCAGTTCAGTTCAGTTCAGTAGCTCAGTCATGTCTGACTCTTTGCGACCCCATGAATCGCAGCAGCCATCTCATCCTCTGTCGTCCCCTTCTCCTCCTGCCCCCAATCCCTCCCAACATCAGGGTCTTTTATCATAATCTATATCAACATATTTGATAAATTTTATATACATCTAACTTCTAAAACCCAGGGGGATATTTTTAGGATACAAAATGGGATTAATCTTAAGAATGAAAAATGATGATAAACTCCCTAATATGAAGGTACCCTCAGAAGATATCAAGAGCTACCCAGAGTTTCAGCACTCTCTAACCCCCACCCAGGTTTGTTGAGATATAATTGACACACAGTATTGTGTAAATTTAAGGTGTACAATGTGTTAATTTGATATATTTATAAATTAAAAAATAATTACCAGTTATATGATACAGTATTACTAGCTATAATCACTTTATTAATCACCATGTATACCATGCTGTACTTTAGATCCCCAAACTTCTTACTCTTTTATCTGGAAGGTTGCACCTATTTCCCCCACACCCTGAACCATAGTAATCACCACTCTACTCTGTTTCTCTGAGTTTAACATTTTTAGTTTCTAATTTAAGTGATAGAGTATTTGTCTTTCTCTGACTTATTTCACATTTACTCCTTAAAAAATTTTTTTTCTATTCCTTTTTCTGTTAGATATTCTTAAGTTTGCATGCTTAGTTATGTCCAAGCCACCCTTTGGACTGTAGCCCACCAGGCTTCTCTGTCCATGGGATTTTCCTGGCAAGAATACTGGAGTGGGATACACTAACATTTCCTCCTCCAGGGGTTCTTAAGGGTCAAATCTGTGTCTCCTGTGTCTCTTGAATTGCTGGCACATTCTTTACCAGTTGAACCATTGAGGAAGCCCCTCTTAAATTTAAAACTGGACAACTGAAATTATTTCACAAGTAGTCATGAGTATAGTTTGCTATTACCTTTAGTGTTGCCAACTCATGACAATTCAGTGAGCATTGTTTTGTCTCTTTCTGTCTTCTCTTTCCAAAATTTTGAGTAGCTTGAAGATGGAACTTTTTACTCTGTGTATTTTATATACTCTATCATTATGTACTACATTCTATGAAGTTTGTTAACATCTACTCTTAGTCTACCATTCTCAACTTAACGTACTGTTAAATCTAGAATTTTTAATATCTATCCTTATATTTTCCCATTGCAGGTTCTATTTATTTATTATACATATATTTTATATAGTATAGAAAACTATATTCAAATAGATTATATAGTTATAAATCTAGGTATTCTTCAGGATCCTGGTTAATTCATTATATTCTCTTATTTCTTATTAACTGAACAACCATTTCTTTCATGTTTGTTATTTATATTTTAAATATTGAATGCACTATTTCCTGTAACTTAAAATTCTAGCATATAAAATATTTATAGAGCTATAGTTAATGTTTTTGATAGTTCTTATTCATATGCCTTATTCTTTGATGTGTTGTCTTTAATTTTTATACCCAAAACTGCTCATTTGCCTTCTAGAATTATCTGAAAAAATTATTTTAGTCTATCATTATACTTATTACAGTCTTCCTCCAGAAAAAATTTCATTTACTTCTTCCAGAGACTGGAGGAATCTACAACTCGTTGCCACCTTTAAACAAAATTCATAGTTTGAGATTCTGAGTGAAAGAAAGGGTTAACTCAGGATTTGAATTTAGGATGAAATTCTGTGTTAAGGCTGGCTTCTGATTAAAAATTCTCTGAGGTGTTAATTGCCCCCTTCCTTTACTCAGTGTTAAGGCAACTTTTACTGCTTTCTTCTGGGTGGAAAAGGGACTAATTCTGTTTTACTTTTTTTCTGAGAGTATAGTTCATTTATTTCTCAGCTTTATGAATCATGGGCATCTGTATTACTTTTCCAAGTTAACCTTAGACTTGCTTGCAGGTTTCTTATTTCTCATTTATAAGAGTCCATGAAAGAAAACTTCAGTATAAGAGGATAAACAAAGGAGGATAGCTCTTGTGAACAGTGCTGCTATGAACATTAATATGAATGTATCTTTTAAAATTATCTGAGTATATTCCCAGAAGTGGGATTGCAGGATCACGTGGTAACTCTATTTTTAGTTTTGCAAGAAACTTCCATACTGTTCTCCATAGTTGGCTATACCAATTGATATCCCACCAACAGTGTAGGAGGGCTCATTTTTCTCTACACCATTTCAAGCATTTGTTATTTGCACACTTTTTAATGGTAGCCATTCTGACTGATATGAGCTGACAGTTCACTGTATTTAGATTTACATTTCTATAATATTAGTGATATGGAGCATCCTTTTATGTGCCTGTTGGCCTTCTATATGAATGGATAAAAAATATGTAGTATACATACACAAGGGCTTTCCAGGTGGCACTAGCTGTAAAGAACTTGCTTATCAATGTAGGAGACATGAGACATAGGTTAGATACCTGGATCTGGGAAGATCCCCTGGGGGAGGGCATGGCCACCCACTCCAGTATTCTTTCTGGAGACCACAGGAGAATTGTGTGGTCAGAGGAGCCTGGCGGGTTACAGCTCATGGGGTCACAAAGAGTCAAACATGACTGAAGTGACTAGCAGCAGCAGCAGCAGCATACAAATACCATGAACTCAGCAATAAAAAGAATGAAACAATGACATTTGTAGCAATATAGGAGAACCCAGGGATTAGCATATTAAGTGAAGTCAGATAGAGTGAATTCAGACAGTCTTCTTCCCATTTTTTGATTGGATTGTTAATTTTGTGATATAGAGCTATATGAGCTGTTTGTATGCTTTGGAGATAACTTGGTTGCATCATTTGCAAACTTTCAGTCTGTAAGTTGTCATTTGCTTTATTTTTTTGTTTTCATTGCTAAGCAAAAGCTTTTAGCTCTAATTAAGGCCCATTTGTTTATTTAATTTTTTAATTTCTATTACTCTAGGAGACAAATGCAAAAATACATTGCTGATGTTTATGTCAAAGAGTGTACTGCCTATGTTTTCCTTTAGGAATTTTATGGTATCTATTCTAACATTTTTGCCTTTAATCCATTTTTAGTTTATTTTTATACATGGTGTTAGACAATGTTCTAATTACATTCTTTTACATGTAGCTGTCCAGTTTTCCCAGCACCACTTATTGAAGAGACTGTCTTTTCTCCATTGTATATTTTTGCCTCCTTTGTCATAGATTAATTGACTATAAGTGCTTATGTTTATTTCTGGGCTTTCTTGTTCCATTGATATATATGCCTGATCTTGTGCCAGTACCATATGTTTTGATGACTGCAGTTTTGTGGTATAGTGATATATCTGGGATCCTGATTCCTCCAGCTCTATTTTTCTTCCTCATGATTGTTTTGGCTATTTGGGGTCATTTGTGTTTCTATACAAGTTTTAATTTTTTTGTTCTGGTTCTGTGAAAAATGCCATTGGTAATTTGATAGGGACTACACTGAATCTATAGATTGCCTGGGGTAGTATGGCCATTTTAAGAATAATGATTTTTGCAGTCCGAGACCACGGATATCTCTCAATCTGTTTGTGTTGTCTTCAGTTTCTCACATCAGTGTCTTATATTTTTGGAATACAGGGCTTTAGCACCTTTTGTTGCTGTTCAGTTGTGAAATCATGTCCAACTCTTTGTGACCCCATGGAATGCAGTATGACAGGCTTCCCTGTCCTTCACTCTCTCCTGGAGCTTGCTCAAGCTCATGTCCATTGAGTCACTGATGCTATGCAATTGTCTCATACACTGTCACCCCCTTCTCCTCCTGCTCTCAATCTTTCCCCGCAT
Organism: Ovis aries; assembly: GCF_016772045.2. Lineage (NCBI taxonomy): Eukaryota > Metazoa > Chordata > Mammalia > Artiodactyla > Bovidae > Ovis > Ovis aries. The sequence goes on along the minus strand of NC_056055.1, from coordinate 124,026,569 downwards.
CAAGATCTTTTCCAGTGAATCAGCTCTTTCCATCAGAAGGCCAAAGTATTGGAGCTTTAACTTCATCATCAGTTTTTCCAATGAAAATGCAAGGTTGATTTCCTGTAGGATTGACCAGTTTGATCTCATGGCAGTCCAAGGGACTCTCAAGAGTCTTCTTCAGCACCTCAATTTAAAAGGATCAATTATTTGGCACTCAGCCTTCTTTGTTGTCCAATTCTCACATCCATACATGACTACTGGAAAATAGCTCTGCCACCTTCAGTTCAGTTCAGTAGCTCCGTCGTGTCCGACTCTTCGCGATCCCATGAATCGCAGTACGCCAGGCCTCCTTGTCCATCACCAACTTCTGGAGTTTACTTAAACTCATGTCCATCAAGTTGGTGATACCATCCTGTCATCTCATCCTCTGTCATCCCCTTCTCCTCCTGCCTGCAATCCCTCCCAGAATCAGGGTCTTTTCCAATGAATCAATTCTTTGCATGAGGTGGCTAAAGTATTTGAGTTTTAGCTTTAGCATCAGTCCCTCCAATGAACACCCAGGACTGATCTTCAGAATGGACTGGTTGAATCTCCTTGCAGTCCAAGGTCTCTCAAGAGTCTTCCTCAACACCGCAGGCAGGTTTATTCCAATTGTTCTTTTTGATGTGATGGTAAATGGGATTGTTTCCTTAGTTTCTCTGATATTTCTTTATTGGTATATAGAGATGCAACAGATTTATTTATATGAACTGTGAATCTAGCAACTTTACTGAATTCATTGATGAGCATAGTAGATTTCTGGTAGCATCTTTAGGATTTTCTATGTATAGCATCATGTCATCTGCAACCAGTGACAGGATTACTTCTTTTCTTCCCAAAAATTGGATTCCTTTTATCACTTTTCTATTCCTTCTTCAGTGTTAAATATTGTTTTATTATTTATTTATTCTTTAATATTCCCCCTTTTTTAAATTTTCAAATGGGAAAATAATTAAGTGATAATTATTTTGCAAATAATAAATAGAAATAATTTAATTAGCATGTAGTAATAAGATTGTGGTCATTACAGAGACTGTAATACTGATAAATATGTGTAAAAGAATATAAGTAAGTCCGTTTAATGGGTAAATGACTGCACTTAAAATAACAGATAAGGTCTCATATTTTAACTTTTATAATAATGTAATCATGAATATAAAGTATTATAAAATGCATAATGTTAGAGGCTTTAATCAGTAGTGTAAAACTATAAATGGTAAAGATGTCATTGCTTAAACTGTTTAAGTTAATTATTTCAGGGATGTCAGTGTTGCCTGAAATTGACCCATGAAGCTCACTCTAGGGGCCTGGACAATAAGCTAACTAGTACAAAAGGCTTATGATTTCTTGTGAAGGAATTTCATTTTGGCTCAGCTTTTCACATACATATCTTCCAGGTGTGAGGAATCTGATGTTTTTCAGACAAATGCTATCAACAGTTGCTAGGTAAGCCATATTGCCTGGTACACATGTAGGCCACTTCTCTCTCCACTAGTAATGTTGTTGTTATAAACACCCTATAGAAATGTGTGCCCTATAAGTGGATGAAGAATCACAGACTCTGCCGCTGAACACATGTCCTCTCTGCACACGTCTTCACGCTTTTCTGTGAGATGCTGAGAGGACTTAGAGAACTCTATCTTCATACAAAATATGAGTGGCTTAGACCACTATATCTGATTTGTGACTAAATATTTATCTATTATTTTTATCTATCACTTTGTATCACTTGCTATTTATCTACGTTCATCATATAATACTATAACTGATTAAATAGCAAAAGTGAAGAAAGACCAAATAAGTTCTATTAAATACTTGTATCAGACAAGGGCTCATTTTGTCTCCCTAAGCTTTGTCTCTCACATCTTCAGTTCAGTTCAGTTCAGTAGCTCAGTCGTGTCCGACTCCTCGCGACCCCATGAATCGCAGCACGCCAGGCCTCCCTGTCCATCACCAACTCCCGGAGATCACTCAGACTCACGTCCATTGACTCCGTGATGCCATCCAGCCATCTCATCCTCTGTCATCCCCTTCTTCTCCTGCCCCCAATCCCTCCCAGCATCAGAGACTTTTCCAGTGAGTCAACTCTTCACATGAGGTGGCCAAAGTACTGGAGTTTCAGCTTTAGCATAATTTCTTCCAAAGAAATCTCAGGGCTGATCTCCTTCAGAATGGACTGGTTGGATCTCCTTGCAGTCCAAGGGACTCTCAAGAGTCTTCTCCAACACCACAGTTCAAAAGCATCAATTTTTCAGCTCTCAGCCTTCTTCACAGTTCAACTCTCACATCCATACGTGACCACAGGAAAAACCATAGCCTTGACTAGACAGACCTTAGTCGGCAAAGTAATGTCTCTGCTTTTGAATATACTATCTAGGTTGGTCATAACTTTTCTTCCAAGGAGTAAGCGTCTTTTAATTTCATGGCTGCAATCACCATCTGCAGTGACTTTGGAGCCCCCCAAAATAAAGTCTGACACTGTTTCCACTGTTTCCCCATCTATTTTCCATGAAGTGATGGGACCGGATGCCATGATCTTTGTTTTCTGAATGTTGAGCTTTAAGACAACATTTTCACTCTCCTCTTTTACTTTCAACAAGAGACTTCTTAGTTCCTCTTCACTTTTTGCCATAAGGGTGGTGTCATCTGGATGTCTTAGGTTATTGATATTTCTCCCGGCAATCTTGATTCCAGCTTGTGTTTCTTCAAGTCCGGCATTTCTCATGTTATATTCTGCAGATAAGTTAAATAAGCAAGGTACCAATATACAGCCTTGATGTACTCCTTTTCCTATTTGGAACCAGTCTGTTGTTGCATGTCCTGTTCTAACTGTTGCTTCCTGGCCTGCCTACAGATTTCTCAAGAGGCAGGTCAGGTGTTCTGGTATTCCCATCTCTTTCAGAATTGTCCGCAGTTTATAGTGATCCACACAGTCAAAGGTTTTGGCATAGTCAATAAAGCAGAAATAGATGTTTTTCTGGAACTCTCTTGCTTTTTCCATGATCCAGCGGATGTTGGCAATTTGATCTCTGGTTCCTTTGCCTCTTTTAAAACCAGCTTGAACATCAGGGAGTTCACGGTTCATGTATTGCTGAAGCCTGGCTTGGAGAATTTTGAGCATTACTTTACTAGCGTGTGAGATGAGTGCAATTGTGCAGTAGTTGGAGCATTCTTTGGCACTGCTTTTCTTTGGGATTGGAATGAAAACTGACCTTTTCCAATCCTGTGGCCACTGCTGAGTTTTCCAAGTTTGTTGGCATCTTGAGTGCAGCACTTTCCCAGCATCTTAGATACTGTCTAAATAATGGTAGGCACCTATTTGCAAAAAGATAAATTCTATCTAGGTACTCTTTTATTTTGTCTACAAAGATGTCAAGAATTATTTTCTGTCTCATTTTGGTTTTCCCTTTTCTATTGATCAGAAAATTATTTGGACATTGTATATGTACAATTTCAGGTATCATATATACACAGGTAGTATGTCTACCGAACAGATGGTGAATGACAGAAAATATAAGGAAAAAAAGGCTTAAATTCCTTCAAAACACAAAATTATTTTCTATATTCTAATATTTTTCCCTCAGAAATATACACATGAAATAACTCCTGTTTCTCCAAATGTTAACTGTGGTTTTATTCTGGCACTGCAGTAGCAACACGCACATTCTACTGTTTTCAAGAAATATCATTTATCCAGAATGGAAGTTCTGCAGATAAAAATAGAAAACCAGAGAGAGAAATGTAATGTAATGTAATGTAATGTAAAGATGTAATACATGTATAAAATCTATAGAATTTTTTTATGTCACACTCTACTGCAGTCTATTCATTTTTTTTTAGCATTTGAGACAACTTTCAGGTGAATTGTCAGTGGTTAAGAATCTGAGAGTACATCTTAATTAGGCTCATACTATTTATAGTTACTTGAGGTGTGCATTATCCTTTTGCCTCCACAGGAACCATTATTGCTTTGAGGGCTGGAGTCTACACAAGGCAGCCAAGAGTGTGACAGAGACAGCAGGGCCTACTCCGTAGCTGCTGAGTCCATCTGTCATAGCAAGGGCTTTAGCATTTACTTTAAAATCAAACTTCCATTCCAAAACGTAATTTCTCTAACCACTAACTCTTGCAACATATATATATATATATATATATATATATATATATATATATATACACACACACACACACACATACACACACTGGTGCTGCTCAGTTACTTCAGTCATGTCCAACTCTCTGTGACCCCATAGACGGCAGACCAGCAGGCTCCTCCGTCCTGGGATTCTCCAGGCAAGAATACTGGAGTAGGTTGCCATTTCCTTCTCCAAGTCATGACTAGCTCTGCATTAAATTCGACTAAAGAAGTGTGCAGTATGTATCCATTCAATCTGCGGGGACATTAAGCTTTGTTATTTAAGAAGACTGGAGGTAATTATGTTTTAGAGAATTAAGTTAAATATGTAATTGTCACACACATTCTGATTAATGTGAATAAAACATTTTTCCCAAGAACTATATAAATTTATACAGGCAATTTTCAATGTTCAGAAAGAATATCAGTTATGAATTTTTTTAGTTATGAATTTTTAAGTGCTTAAAACATCCTTAATAACAATAACATTGCTTATGAGTTAATAGTAATTTTAATTGATCAAAGAATAAAATATAATCATTACTATTTTAGAACATGTGTGTGTATATACACATGTTAATATGCACCATATCTATAAACATATATATGCACTATATCTATACACACACAGATATATGATGTCTCTATATAGTATACACTATATGAATGTGTGTGTAAACACACTCTTGTGGACTATAAATGTAGACTATATCCATATCTATATGTACATGTATATTCTTATATATAATGCATTTGTATAAGTTCCTATATACATGTGATTTTTGGATATATTATAAAACTTGCAAGACATACTTTGTGTCAATCACTCTGCTCTTAGCTATGTAAATGATTTCAACTGATGATTTTCCTTTCTCAAATGTTCATTATTCTTTAACTCATTAAAAAATAGGATATGGGAAAAAGAACAATGTACTGCCTTGAATGAAACTGCAGTTTTATGTATGAATGAGAGGATCAAGAAGGTAGTGGAGTTAAATATTCCACCAGTGCCTCTTAGCTAAAAACAGTTGTTTTTTAGAATATTTTCCCACCTTATCACTCAACAATCTATTATCCCTACTAAGAAGGAAATGAAAGGTGATGCAATCATATGATGGGATGTTTGCTCACTCTTGACAGGCAAATAGTCTGTGAAGAGAAAAGTAGTGTTGACTTTATCAAAGAAAAACTGTTGAAAACCAATCAGCTCTCATATGCAGATAAGAAAACAGTCACTTCTTTTCAAGTCATCAAATGCTTTCAATAAAAATATGTAACTGCAAGATAATTAAAATGTCTGTTAGCATTTTATTAATCATTTCTGTGGATTTAAAATGAGAAATAAGTCCCAACTTATTTTCCCTTCTGGATTTATGTATTTGTGTTCAAAATCAAGAGTGAGCAAGCCCCCTCAGAGCTATATTTCTGCATAGCCCCATAAACCTCTGTGAGAACTGACTCAGGCCCTTGCTTCCCTGACACCCTCCAGCACAATGTTAACAAGTGACTCTGTTGAACCAGCAACAAACTGGTCAGAATAAGAATTTGATATAGTCTGTCAAAGCATAGGCAAAATTACAGTCCCCAAACTACAAAGGATGTGATTACAAACTAGCGTTTTTACATAATAGAACTAAAAACTGCTGACAGTCCTGTGTAAAGTCACCTATCTATTCATTAACCCATCTTTCTTCATGCAATCCAGAGTCACTCACATCTGACACATGTTGCATACTGTATTTCAGCGTACACAAATTGGGCCTGGACATAGTAACCAATCTTCATTATTTTTATATTGAGTTATAATTAAAATAACATAAAACTCATCTGGGTCCATTTCAATTAAATCTGACAATTAAAGGTGTACCCAGGTGTACCTGCCACTCATGTCTTGCTTAAGATTTTAAATGGTATCTGTAGCGTAAGGGAATTAGAGAAGGCGAGGTTCAGAAAAAGAAGGAGACAGGCACTTTACAGGAACAGACCACCTTTAATGAGGCAAGAAGGGGCAGCGGTCAGATTAGTGAGCTGGTGCACTAACCCAAGAAAAGAGTAAGTATATATAGGCATGTATGTGGAAATATAGTGTCTTAAGGGGGCCTGTTCTTCTCCAAGGTTGTTTGGAGTAGTTATATCTTAAACAGCTGGGGCAAGGAATTCTGGAGATCGGCCAGAGGCTGGACCAGCTGGGAGCTGGGTGTAATCAGCCTTAATGTCCATTTTTTAATTTGGGTGAGAGAGTTCTTTGTTTTGCATAGAATGGTGGGGAGGGCCTGGAGGGGAGTTTTAACTCCAGGCTATTTTGAGCCATCTAACTTTCCTACAGTATTCTTAGTGTGATCCTATAGGAAATGCATAACAGGGCAAAATTCCTGAAAAAACTCATGCTAATTCACATTGTTCATAATTAATTTATCTGATGTGTGCGTGTGTGCATACTGTTACCTCAGTCGCGTCTGATCCCTTGCAACAGTAAGCACTGTAGCCCACCTGGCTTCTCTGTTCATGAGATTCTCCAGGCAAAAAGATGGGAGTGGGTTGCCATGTCCTCCAGGGGATCTTCCCAACCCAGGGATCGGACCTGGGTCTCTTATGTCTACTGCATTGCCAGGCAAGTTCTTTACCACTGGCACCACCTCAGAAGCACATTTTATCTGAGAGCATCAATTAATTCATGCTACATAGATTTTTTGGGACATCTATTATATGCCAGACAAATAATAAAAGAACCATACCTGAATGAGAAATGGGTATCTTGAGGATTTTGGTAAAGGGGGCAGTTGTGTCCACACTTATGAAAGTGAAAGAAAACAGAAAAACGCTTCAGGTGGAAAACCTGAGACATGATGGCTAACCAGATAAATTGTTCCTTTTCATTCTTAAGGTTTAATCAAGCTTTGCCTTGATGAAGTTTCTTGAATTCCCAGGTTTCCACAAGCTTCTGTGAATTTGCATGTATTCTCCTACCCCAGTGATTTGATATTAGTTAGGGTTCTCTATATTTAATATCATGTCATCCCCTGGAGCTCAGATGATAAAGAATCTGCCTGCAATGCAAAAGACCTGGGTCAATCCTTGGTTTGGGAATATCGCTGGAGGAGGGCATGGCAACCCACTCCAGTGTCCTTCCCTGGAGAATCCCCATGGACAGAGGAGCCTGGCGGGCTGCAGTCCATGGGGTCACAAAGAGTCAGACACGACTGAGTGAATAAGCACAGCACACAGCACAGCACATCTAAAAATAATGACAATCTACTTCTTCCTTTCTTGAACATGAAATATTTTGTTTTTAATACTACTGAGTTCAACTGGCTCATTTTTATAATATATTTATGTTCACAAGGCAATTTGTCTACAATATTCTTTGTGCTTTCCTTGTGAAGAAAATCTTATAATCAACTTTTTATACAGCTATACTGTAATGATATTTTAATTTATCTTTTCTACTTTTTGAAACAGTTTTAAATGGAGTGATCGTTTGTTCTGTGAAAGTCTGATAAAATCTTAGCTTGGACTAGTGACTTTATCATCTATTCATTACAAATTCTTTCACATGAATTTGCTTTAAATATTTACAAAGCAATTTTTAAAATATCTACTGCATTATGTTTATGATATTAATCAGAGTTTTTTCCATTGTTTGCAGTTATCAATCTCTAATGTATACTACTTTTTATTAATATTTTCAGTGAGTCAACTTGCTTTTCTTGATTGCTTATACTGCTTTATCATATATTTGCTCTCTTACAATGTGTCTTTACTTATATTTATTTCCTTCAACATATTCAGAATTACTTGGTTGTTTTTCCTAGATTTTTGTGATGAAAATGTAACTCATTTATTTATTTTTTTTAGACCACAAACACACAGAATTGTATCAGTCATATCTTTTGATTCATGGCACAGACTTGTCAATGGTCCCTACATGGATGATGTAAAATAAAGCCATGAGACTTCATTTTAAACTCATCAAATTGCTAAAGGTAGGGAAAGACCCTCATATTATAGAAAGCTGTTAAAATATATGGAAAATTTTTCACTCTCTGTGGGGATGTAAATTTGGTGTGTACACATTATAGAGCAGTTTAGAAACATAAATTTTGAAAAAATACTAAATTTGAAAAAATATTAAAACACATTGATTTTATTTCTAAATACAAATCCCTGAGAAATTTCACATTAAGTAAACAGCAAGACGTGCATAAGAATGTTCACATCAGCACTGTTGTCAATGCAAATGAATGAAAATAACACAAATCATTGGAGTCAAAAACATTCATCCGTATCTGCTAACTGCTCATTCATTTTTTTTACCCTATAACTGCAAGCATTATAAGTGAAAATTTCAATTTTAATTCTTTCCAAACTATACTGTATTACATGTATTGCATTTTTATTTCAGAATTCACTGTTTTCTAAACCTTAAAATTAGCTTCTTTTCAACGGTGCTTCCCTGATAGCTCAGTCGGTAAAGAATCTGCCTGCAGTGCAGGAGACCTAGGTTTGATCCCTGGAAAGGGAAGATCCCCCGGAGAAGAAAATGGCAACCCACTCCAGTGTTCTTGCCTGGAAAATCCTATAGACTGGGGAGCCTAGCAGGCTACAGCCCATGGGGTTGCAAGAGTTGGACATGACATAGCAACTAAACCACCCAATGCATCAAATATTTTTTGCATATTATCTTTAAAATATTTTGATTCAGCAATCCTCCTTCTGAGTATATACTCAAAGGAAATTAAATCAGGACCTCAAAAAGATATCTGCATTCCCAAGTTTATTGTAGCATTATTCATGATAGTCAGGATACAGAAACACCTACGTATCTGTCAATGGATAAATTGATAAAGAAGATATAGTATATTATTCAGCCATGAGAGCAAATGAAATTCTGCAACTTGTGACAACATGGATGGACCATGACAGCCTTATGGTAAGTTAAATAGGTCAGATCAAGAAAGACAAATACTATATTATATCACTTATATGTGTAAGCTGAACAAGTCAAACTCATAGACACTGAGAATTAAATGATACTGACTAGGAGCTGCAGGTAGGGGAAACTGGAAGTTGTTGGCCAAAAGGTACAGACTTTCAGTTATAAGATGAATATGTTCTAGTGTTCAGTATGATGATTATAGTTACCGAAACTGTTTTAAAATATAATTGCTAAGAGAGTAGGTCTTAAATGTTCTCACCACAAAAAAGAGGTGATAATTATGTGAAGTGATGGAGGTGTTAACTAACACTGCAGCGGTAATAATTTTGTAATATATAAGTAAATAAAATTGACACATTGCACACTTACACAGTGTCATAGATCTATTACATCATAAAAACATAATCAAACCTTATCAAATATTATGTAAAGTGTATTCTCTATAAGAGGAGTTACTATTCTAATTGTTGATTTTACTGGCTAAGTATGTATTAGATACATTCCTATATTTTTTACATTTGATTTGCTTACTCTGAGTGAAAAAGTCTCAAATTTTTGCTTGCATCCCTTCTTCCTTTCACTTATTCTTCATTTTTTACTCATTTGCCATTACTACCACCTGTCCTCTGGACTCTGGATCCAAAATTATTCCTTTACAACAACTAAGAATTGTCTCATTTTATTAAAGTCATGAAGAAACAATCAGGGAAATAGTAATAATAGGCAGTTTTATTTAATTTCTAGTGAAAGTGTTAGTCACTCAGTCATGTCCAACTCTTTGTGACTCCATCTACTGTGACCTGCTAGGCTCCTCTGATCATGGAATTCTCCAGTCAAGAATATTTCAGTGGGTTTTCACTTCCTTCTCAAGGGAATCCTCCTAACCCAGGGATTAAACCTGAGTCTCCTGCATTGCAGGGAGATTCTTTATGGTCTGAGCCACTAGAGAAGCCTTAATTTCTGATAACAAAGCTGACTCTCCCCTTACTTCTGAAGTCAAAGATTTTGAATTAAAAAGAGAACTATTAGAAGATAGCAATGATAGGTAAAAAAATTAAACTTTAATTAAGAGTGAGAGAATCTAATCTGTGTCCCTAACATCATCAATGAACATTGCTCAGTTTGCTATCTAAAATAAATGTTTGTAGTTCTCTTTACTCAGGAGAAACTTTGCTTCTGCCCTTAAATACCTGCTTCCTGCAAAATGTCTAGGAAGCTTATTGCATCAACTCTGGTTAAACATTTCATATTTCTTTCATGTTTCAAATGTACAAGTAAGTAATTATGATTTTCAAACCCAGAGATGTATATTTAGTTATCTTTATTCAGTCCATGGGGTCACAAAGAGTTGGTCATGACTGAGAGACTGAACTGATCTGATCATTTTTTATATGTGAGCTGACATAGTGAGCATCACTTCTGGTCATTACACTAAAAATACTCCATAATCATTCTTCATGCTTTTTCCACTTCCATGAGTGTGATATAGATGAGAACAACCACCAAGAAAGCCATTTGTAAATGGTGGAAAGAAAAAAAACATGTAAATAAATTGAAATTCAAATCAGAACTTGGAGGAAAAATATGTCCATCCAAAACAACTATTTTAATGTTTTTATCTGGGAAAGAAATTTTATTATAGTTCATATTATTATACATTTTGGACTTTTTCTTAATAAAAATACAGTCAAAGGACAAATAAATACAGTGGTAGTTACTACAGTGAAATTAATGACATTAAAGAAATATAAAAGCTAGAAACAGAAAATGTTGATTGAATAAAATGATATGTGATCAGTTCAGTTCCATTCAGCCATTCAGTAGTGTCTGACTCTTTGCAACCCCTGAATCACAGCACATCAGGCCTCCCTGCCCATCATCAACTAGAGGAGTTCACCCAAACTCATGTCCGTTGAGTCGGTGATGCCATCCAGCCATTTCATCCTCTATCATCCCCTTTTCCTCCTGCCCCTAATCTCTCCCAGCATCAGGGTCTTTTCCAATGAGTCAACTCTTCGCATTAGGTGGCCAAAGTATCAGAGTTTCAGCCTCAGCATCAGTCCTTCCAATGAACACCCAGGACTGGTCTCCTTTAGGATGGACTGGTTGGATCTCCTTGCAGTCCAAGGGACTCTCAAGAGTCTTCTCCAACACCACAGTTCAAAAGCATCAATTCTTCTGCACTTAGCTTTCCTTATAGTCCAACTCTCACATCCATATATTACCACTGGAAAAACCATAGCTTTGACTAGTTGGACTTTTGTTGGCAAAGTAATATCTCTGCTTTTCAATATACTATCTAGGTTGGTCATAACTTTCCTTTCAAGGAGTAAGCGTCTTTTAATTTCATGGCTGCAATCACCATCTGCAATGACATGTGCTAGTATAGTCTAAAAGAGCAGCTGACCCTTGAACAACATGGGTTTGAAGTGTACAGTGCCACTTATATGAAGATATTCTTCAATAGAAATTATTTCCAGTATTACACTGTCTGTCGTTGGTTAAAACTGAGGATTTGGAAGAACTATGAATGTGGAGGGCCACTACAAAATTTAATGAAAAATTACATTTTACAAGGGTCAACTCTATTCCTGACTTGAACAATCGGTATTAAAGGGCAAAGTATAGTATTAGGTGCATATATGACCATCGGAATTCTTTCAGGGTCAAATGATGAGATGATTGTTATCAAATAAGTTTTGAATACTCAGTTATATAATTAGACATATTAATATGAAATGCAGGGTTAGAGAAATAAATTTTGGATTTATCAATAGAATACAGATTGTATACCATAAGTCTGGGCTGATCCAATAGTCTGTGGAGAGAAATCTTAACTATTAAACACTACAAAAATTAGAAGTGTGATAGAAAAGCAAAGTATGAAAATTAGTGTGAATAAAGACTAAATTAGAATAAATTAAGGTAGGATTTTCAACAAATGGTATAGATAAAGTATAAGAGTGTAATAGGAGACCATTGTGAACAAGAGCCCAGTGTTCCAAGCACAGGTTTATGGTGAAAATAATATAAGATAGATAGCTAAGGAAAATTTCCCATTTATTCCTAATTTCAATTTCAGGATCTTTTATGTTTCTGACACTCTAAGTGAATAAATAAAGACACACACACACACACACACACACACACACACTTTCTTTGAGCCTCTAAATGCAAAAGTAGGAAGTCAAGAAACACCTGGAGTAACAGGCAAATTTGGCCTTGCAATGCAAAAGGAAGCAGGGCAAAGACTAATAGACTTTTGCCAAGAAAATGCACGGGTCATAGTAAACACCCAGTACCAAAAACACAAGAGAAGACTCTACACATGGACATCACCAGATGGTCAACACCAAAATCAGATTGATTATATTCTTTGCAGCCAAAGATGGAGAAGCTTTATACAGTCAGCAAAAACAAGACCAGGAGCTGACTGTGGCTCAGATCATGAACATCTTATTGCCAAATTCAGACTTAAATTGAAGAAAGGAGGGAAAACCACTAGACCATTTAGGTATGACCAAAATCAAATCCCTTATGATTATACAGTGGAAGTGAGAAATAGATTTAAGGGCCTAGATCTGATAGATAGACTGTCTGATGAACTATGGAACGAGGTTCCTGACATTGTACAGGAGACAGGGATCAAGACCATCCCCATGGAAAAGAAATGCAAAAAAACAAAATGGCTGTCTGGGAAGGCCTTACAAATAGCTGTGAAAAGAAGAGAAGAGAAAAGCAAAGGAGAAAAGGAAAGATATAAGCATCTGAATGCAGAGTTCCAAAGAATAGCAAGAAGAGATAAGAAAGCCTTCTTCAGTGATCAATGCAAAGAAATAGAGGAAAACAACAGAATGGGAAAGACTAGAGATCTCTTCAACAAAATTAGAGATACCAAGGGAATATTTCATGCAAAGATGGGCTCGATAAAGGACAGAAATGGTATGGACCTAACAGAAGCAGAAGATATTAAGAAGAGATAGCAAGAATACACAGAAGAACTGTACAAAAAAGATCTCACAACCCGGATAATCATGATGGTGTGATCATTCATCTAGAGCCAGATATCCTGGAATGTGAAGTCAAGTGGGCCTTAGAAAGCATCACTATGAATAAAGCTAGTGGAGGTGATGGAATTCCAATTGAGCTGTTTCAAATCCTGAAAGATGATTCTGTGAAAGTGCTGCCCTCAATATGCCAGCAAGTTTGGAAAACTCAGCAGTGGCTACAGGACTGGAAAAAGTCAGTTTTCATTCCAATTACAAAGAAAGGCAATACCAAAGAATGCTCAAACTACCGCACAATTGCACTCATCTCACGCTAGTAAAGTAATGATCAAAATTCTCCAAGCCAGGCTTCAACAATATGTGAACGGTGAAGTTCCTGATGTTCAACCTGGTTTTAGAAGAGGCAGAGGAACCAGAGATCAAACTGCCAACATCCGCTGGATCATGGAAAAAGCAAGAGAGTTCCAGAAAAACATCTATTTCTGCTTTATTGACTATGCGAAAGCCTTTGACTGTGTGGATCACAATAAACTGTGGAAAATTCTGAGAGATGGGAACACCAGACCACCTGACCTGCGTCTTGAGAAATCTGTATGCAGGTCAGGAAGCAACAGTTAGAACTGGACATGGAACAACAGACTGGTTCCAAATAGGAAAAGGAGTACATCACGGCTGTATATTGGTACCCTGCTTATTTAACTTATGTGCAGAGTACATCATAAGAAACGCTGGACTGGAAGAAACACAAGCTGGAATCAAGATTGCCAGGAGAAATATCAATAACCTCAGATATGCAGATGACACCACCCTTATGGCAGAAAGTGAAGAGGAGTTAAAAAGCCTCTTGATGAAAGTGAAAGAGGAGAGTGAAAAAGTTGGCTTAAAACTCAACATTCAGAAAACAAAGATCATGGCATCCAGTCCCATCACTTCATGGGAAATAGATGGGGAAACAGTGTCAGACTTTATTTTTCTGGGCTCCAAAATCACTGCAGATGGTGATTGCAGCCATGAAATTAAAAGAGACTTACTCCTTGGAAAAAAACTGATGACCAATCTAGATAGCATATTCAAAAGTAGAGACATTACTTTTCCAACAATGGTCCATCTAGTCAAGCCTATGGTTTTTCCAGTGGTCAGGTACGGATGTGAGAGTTGGACTATGAAGAAGGCTGAGCACCGAAGAATTAATGCTTTTGAACTGTGATGTTGGAGAAGACTCTTGAGAGTCCGTTGGACTGTAAGGAGATCCAACCAGTCCATTCTGAAGGAGATCAGCCTTGGGATTTCTTTGGAATGAATGATGCTAAAGCTGAAACTCCAGTACTTTGGCCACCTCATGTGAAAAGTTGACTCATTGGAAAAGACTCTGATGCTGGGAGGGATTGGGGCAGGAGATGGGGATGAGAGAGGATGAGGTGGCTGGATGGCATCACTGACTTGATGGACATGAGTCTGAGTGAACTCCAGGAGTTGGTGATGGACAGGGAGGCCTGGCGTGCTGCAATTCATGGGGTCGCAAAGAGTCAGACACAACTGTACAGCTGAACTGAAATGAAGTAAAATTTGAAGGATATGACTTTGTTAAATAAATAATAAAATACAAAGGAATGCCGGGAGCCTGCACGAGGAGTCCCGCCCGTGGCAAAGGTCATGAGGTTAAGGGGCCCGACAGGCAAAGGTGAGTCAGGCCTTAAGGGAGCCTCGCTGGATTTTCTCGAGCATCTACCCAAAAACCAGAGTCTGCCTGCCGTACTGCATTATGCTTTTTGCTTATGCTTCTGACATTAACAGATGCTGTCCGCCACCAACTTCCTCTAAAAGGAATTAACTTAGAGTTCCAGTCAATAAGTCTCTTGGGTGTAAAAAATAAATGTCACTGTTTAAACCCCTCTGATAGCTTTCTAACTTACCTGACCGGTCTGTCTGGATTTTTACAACTGCACATGTAAATTGTTTACAGCCTCCCAAACACGTAAGGCACTGAAAGCTTAAAAAATTCTAGGAAAAATCATTAAAATAAAACTGATTAAGTGTTTCATTATTGAGCCAATACTTGCTGCCAAGTTTTCATATCTTTTAATGTAACTTTATTTAATACTTTGAAGGTGATGCAGATTAAGGAAAAACACTACAGGGAAAATGAGATTCACATTCATTAAGGAAGAGAGCCATAAAATGTTAACAGGCCTTTTGGCCAAAAGATAATGTAAATCACCTAAGACCCTTTGTATACGGAAAGATTTGTAAAACAAACAAACAAACAAACAAACAAACAAACAAAAAACCTGGTCTTGATAAGGGTCAGGGATGCTGACCCTGCATAACTTTGCATTATCCATTGATCTCTATGTACAACAAAAAGTATAAAAAGCTTTCCTGGAAAAGAAAGGATGGACCAGTTTCTCAGACCAGTTTCTCGAACCAGTTTCTTGGAAATCTGGCCTCCCAGTTGAACTAGTTTCTTGGAAATCTGGCTCCCCCCGTGTCGACTCTCTCTCTCTTTCTCCCTCTCCCTCCCTCTCCTTTTCAGGCTGATCCCTTGAAACACAGAGGCTCTCCGTGTCTACTTATTTGCCCGGGCTTCTAAGACCCACACAAGAGAGAGCCCAAGGTGGGGCACCCTCTGCTATTCAAGTGGGCCCCTGTGGCCTAACATAGATGGTGCAAGTTTTTTATCTTGAGACTATTAGCTTTCTGTGTAAACCAAGAAATATCAGCCTCTTTTTCCCACTAATTTTCCTACTACACTACTCTTTCCTAATCTTTCTTTATATCTCTGATTAAATAAGTCTCTCCTCACCAACTCCATCCCCTCTTCAAATTCCCTAGATCCACCAGGGCTGGACTCCAACAAAGACACATGTCAGAAGTAAACGACTTCTGATGTAAAAATAAATAAATAAATAAATAAATGAATTTAAAATACAAAGACACATGTCAGAAGTAAAGGATTAGGGAATTTATGATTTAAGCATTTTGTGACTATTCCAAGATTTACCACACCACCTAACTGAGCAACTTGATTGTCATATTTTACATAGATATTTTTTTCTGCTTATATGTCTTTGACAAGCCAAGTCAATTTGGGGGGATCATTTTCATGGGAGAATTTTATGACCCCAGAGACTGCTGTTGAAATCTGTCCAGCACTCTGATATTTGCCCAGAATTGAATGTTTCAAAAAATAAAATTTTGGCAAACCACTCGTATCAAAGAGAACTACAAGCTTCTGGATTCCCATACACAAGAAAACGTTTCATAAAAGGTATTTTAAAAATCAACACATCCTGATAAATGGACTTCTGAACTTCAATTTTAAGAGGGCTTAATTTGGCCAGAATTATGCACATTACTCTGAGAAGGCAATGGCACCCCACTCCAGTACTCTTGCCTGGAAAATCCCATGGACCGAGGAGCCTGGTGGGCTGCAGTCCATGGGGTCACTGAGTCAGACACGAGTGAGTGACTTCACTTTTACTTTTCATTTTCATGCATTGGAGAAGGAAATGGCAACCCACTCCAGTGTTCTTACCTGGAGAATCCCAGGGACAGGGGAGCCTATTGGGCTGCCGTCTTTTGGGTCGCACAGAGTCACACACGACTGAAGTGACTTAGCAGCAGCAGCAGCAGCATGCACATCACTGATGCTTGATTTCAGCATCAACTCTGATATTTTAAGCAAGGTTTATCATCAGCTCTACCCCGTCTCTCATCATAGCCTTTCCAATGTGTTATATGATCAGTGCAATCTCTCTCTGATGTCGTGCCAAACACTTATCCCATTTTCTCTCCATGCCCACCCAGACATATTTCTCTGCCCTTGTAGAGAGTTTAGCTAAATTACTAGACAGTACTGCTTCCTGAGCATTCATTTTCTTTGGTCAACTGGCCTGCAGTGACTTTAACTAACACTAGCTACTTACGCATGCCTTAGATAGCAACCTGCAGTCACAAGTACATGAAAGTTTCTGACATGACTTCCCCAACATTCCTGTGATGAACAGTCCTCCCTGCCATCCAATGCCTTCCTCTCATGAATGCCTTTGATTCAGACTGCCATGGTTGTGATTTAGTTGATAAGTCATGTTGTCCAACTCTTGCAGCTCCATGAACTGTAATGCACCAGGCTCCTCTGTCCATGGGAATTAAGGTTTTGGTAAAATTGCCATGGACTTACCAAGCCCTTTGGGTTTGATTTGACCAATCTGTCATTAGCCTGGGAACCTCCAAGCACTTCATTCATGAAACCTAATAAAGGCATGTACCCCAGATCCTGTCTATCTGTCTCTCTGTCTGCACTCTGCCTTGCCCTCCCTATGTGACCCCCTCAAGGCATGCCGCATACTTCTTCAGGACCTGTGAGCAGTAAGCTTCTCTATTTCAATTTTCTCTTGTGGTCTGTTGTTGAAATAACATGTTGAACCACTGCTCACCATCTGGCATCTTGTGCTCCATCTAGCAAGTGTTAATCTGACAAATGCATAACCACTGTCTATCACCTTTTCCTTAGTTTTAGACTATTACCATCTCACCCTGAACCAAGGCAGATCACCAACAGATTTCAAGTTTATCCTTACTTCTAATCTCTCCTTTTTTTATCTTCTATTCTTCAATGAGAGAAAGTTTTTTTTTTTTAATTTGAGCATTTTATCCTGCCTGTCCTTTCTTTAAAATATACAATAGCTCCTACCATGTGCAGACTCAAACACAACTCCTTATCCACTTTTACTCATTCGACCCATTCAGCCATCACAACCCCTCATTCTGTATATACCAGCAACACACTGTGTGTTTGAATCTGTTAGAGAATGGAAACTCTAGCTCTAAGGTATAGTTCATGAGTCCTCATCACTGACTATGTCCACATTTTTCTCTATTTTCTCAATGAAAATGTTGCTTTGATAAGCCAGTAGAGATTCTTACTGGTACAGCAAGTCCAAGCAGGAAATTTGTAAAGTGTTTCAATAGTATATAACTTATCCTGATTCTGAAAAGTCAGGGTAAGACAAAAAATTAGCTTTATTCTCAACGATAGCAGGAATTGTAATCTGTAGCACAGTAACTTTGATGAAAACAGGTCAAGAGAGTCTCATGAATATAATCTGCATCAGCCTCTGTTCTGTGTAACAACCTAGCGTCTGTACATTCTGTATCTTTGCCATAATTAACCTGAAACTTTATAAGTGGTATGAGTTGTGGGGTGGGGAGAGAATTGGAAAGTAAGATCTACAGTGCCCTAATACATTTTTATGATTTTTTATGTATTATTTATCATAGTTATAATTCCTCTCTGAAATTATTGTATAATGTCAAGTCTAAATGATCTTCCCCCTCTAAATATCCCTGACCAATTTCTCCACATAAATACCTACCCATGCACACATATATCATATACATACACAAACACACACACAAACACACACAAATATACACTTATTGCATTCCGCTCCACTCTACAGATTCCTGTTTTCCTTACCCTAACTTCCCACTGCATTTCAGAAGGTGCCTATTTACAGAACTGATGAAAGTAGTAATAAGAGACAATATTTATTGGTGTTAAATATTAAAAAGTACTGTCATATAAGGAAAAAGTGAACACCTAGTGACTGCTACAGGAGAAGGCAATGGCAACCCACTCCAGTACTCTTGCCTGGAAAATCCCATGGACCCAGGAGCCTGGTAGGCCGCAGTCCATGGGGTTGCAAAGAGTCAGACATGACTGAGCAACTTCACTTTCAATTTTCACTTTCATGCATTGGAGAAGGAAATGGCAACCCACTCCAGTGTTCTTGCCTGGAGATTCCCAGTGACAGAGGAGCCTGGTAGGCTGCCATCTATGGGGTTGCACAGTGTCGGACATGACTGAAGCATCTTAGCAACAGCTGCAGCAGTGACTGTTAATAATTATATGATTATTTTTGCATAATTTCTGATTATTTTCAGAATTATAGCCACAGATACATAGAAAGAACGGAAAAAGTTGGAGATTCTAACCAGTCACAAAAGTAAATAAGAATATAAAGTGACAGAAGTCTAAGAATATTGGTTTATGATATTGGAAATATTTCCTGTATGAAATAAACAACCAGTTGTTGTTTTATTTAGTGAAAGGTAATTATTATTCTAGGTGTACAAGTTTGCATTTAATTTACCAAATTATTTTAGACTCTTCAAAATATCCCACTCCTTTCATTTCTATTGTTCCTGAGCCAATTTTTGTAGACATGTATATATTATTACTTAAAATCATAATGATATTTTACTAATGTTTAAATTGCCTTAAGTAATATAGATTTAAAATAGTACTGTGTGCTTTTGATTTACTTAAGATGATAATAATCAGTCTTTATGAAAATTTTCTTCCCTTTGTATGAAATATTTTCCTCCCTTTGTATGAAACATTTTCCTCTATGATAACTATTATATTAAAAAATAACTATGAAGCAGGTATTTTAATTGTTCTACTGTCTTTTATAAATTTTAGGTGATTCATTAATTATAAAATAAGTTTGGATAATTAGTAAAACATGGGTTATTTCATAAAACACTATACTGAATATAACATACATTTATGTCTGTGTATATATACATGCACATGCATATTTATGTATGTCCAAACATATATATATGCACATGTATCTTTATTTTCAAGCAGGATTCTTCAGATAAAATACACTAGTTTATACTCAAAAGGCTAACTCCAGTTTAGAGCAAGACACAACATACCTTGAAGTGTAATTTCAGCACCACCTGAGATAGTACTCCCTTGATAAAATTATTTTAATTGTCATTAATAACTTTCCTGCACATACAGAGTCTCAAATCGCTTTGCCATATTCTATTTAGTAATTGCTAAAGCTAAGCTTACTCATGTCCATATTTAGAAGGTAAATTTTGCAGGATGAACTAAAATATCTCACTTTAGAAGATGTTCTATTCTAGAAACATGTATGCTTCTAACTAGCTACCACATTCTTGGCTGACACCCCTGCTGATTTTGCTGACAGCAAAGAAACTAGTGGTGCTCTGGAGTAATCCTAGTTATCTTTTAATACTTGAGAAATATGCACTATGTTCTAATTTTATTCTTGATATGGAAAATGGTGTCTGTTAATGCCCAGAATAGAACAATTATATTTTGGTATTTTTTACTGAAGGGCAGTTTCTTTTCTAACATTTTCTTACTTATAATCAAATCTTGCAGGCAACTATATTTTGATACCTTACAACAATATGCAATCTAGCTCAACCCATTTATACGTGTAAATACATACACATATACATATAAATAGGGCTTCCCTCCTAGCTCAGTTGGCAAAAAATCTGCCTGCAATGTAGGATACCTGAATTCGATTACTGGATCAGGAAGATGCTCTGGTGAAGGAAATGGCAAGCCACTCCAGTATGCTTGCCTGGAGAATTCCAAGGACAGAGGAGCCCAGTAGGCTACAGTCCTTGGTGTCGCGAGTCAGACACAACTTCGCAACCCAAACCACCACCATACATATAAATATTTCTATTCATGATAAACCTTGAGTATTTCTTCTAATAAGGAGCTTATCGACTCCAGAAAAGTTATATGTGCTAATTTAAGTTTTTTTACCTGTACAAAAAAGTTTCTTTTTGAGCATATTATCCTAATTAACAATATGTCATATTTATTGAACGTTCAAGAATGCATCAAAGTAATTACAGTAACAGGTTTGAATAATTTTAATCTTCTTGCAGGTATGTTTTAGTCTTTGCTTTATTTAAAATAATAGAAATTCAATATCTGACTAGTTTGAACATTGAAAAAAAGTTGGAAAAATTATTAGACATGCACTTTTTTCAAAAAATAAGATATAATTAATTAAACAAATGAGTCCTGGAGGCACATAGTCCATTTGTTCCAAGCAGAACATATATTGAAGGATTTTCTTAAAAAAAAAAAAAAAAAACCTTCCTAACTCCTTTTATTCCATATTTATCTTTCTTGTATCTTTCATAATGTGTATTAAACTCTCGTTTCTATTTCTCTGTATCTTTTTACTTCTCATGTTTTTTTTTTTCTGCAATGCATTGTTATTATGCCTGTTTCTTTGTTTGTTTGCTTTTCTCTCTCCCGTGTGACCTGCCTTTTCCCCCCCTCATACTACTGTCTGTCTCTGTTTCTCTTTCTTTAGATAGAGAGATGATTGGTATTGTACATATATGGGTATACACACACACAGACACACACACACAGACACACATATATATTTCTTCTCTGAAGTTTAGTATAAATTAGAATGCATTGAATAATAGAAACCTAATTAAATATAAAAGTGAAAATGAAAGTGAAGTCGCTCAGTCATGTCCGACTCTTGGCCACCCCATGGAAGGTAGCCTACCAGGCTCTGCTGTCCATGGGATTTTCCAGGCAAGAATACTGGAGTGGGTTGCTATTTCCTTCTCCAGGGGCTCTTCCCAACCGAGGGATCGAACCCAGGTCTCTTGCATTGCAGACAGACGCTTTACCGTCTGAGCCACTAGGGAAGCCAATGAAATATATTTAAACACTAAAAGAAAGATATTAACTGCTACAAAAATTATACGTAAGGGTGATCCTAACAATTTTAGACAGTTGTTAAAACATATTTGGAAGAATTTCTATCTCTGCTCTGCTTCCTAGGATTTTTTACTTTACCTTAATGTTCTGTCAGTTAAGAGGCATATTTTTCTTTCACAAGCAAGGGGTAAGTGGTGATATTTCTGGTGTCTTATGTGCAAATAGTGGGATTATATTACTCTTGTTGACTTGAATTAGGTCACTTGCCCATAACTGAAATGATTTTTATGTCCAGAGAGTTGAAGGATTGATTTTCTTCTCTCGATTGGGACAAACCAAGCGAGCTTGGCACTAATCCCCTTCTCACTCCAGCACACTCTGAATTTGACACAGTGAAAAAGGATTGACTTTCTCAAAGGGAAATCAATGATATTTTGGTGGCAATAAATGCTAGAGAAGGACTCAATAAATGCCCATATTTTATGGCCCTTTCAATTCAAACTTTTTCCTTCTGCTGTACTATTTCTTTCTATTCCCAAAATTCCAACTTGATTCTTCAGTTTCAGTGACGGACCTGGTTTGTTTGTTCTCAAACATTTGGTTACATGTTTGTTCTACTTCATATTCCATTTAGCTATTCTACAATTTTCAATGTTATCCATGTTTTTATCCAATGAAATCATGTGAGGGGAACATCCCAAGGTACTGTACTTAATATCAGATCAGTCTTCCCTAGTTATATAAACTTAAATACACTTAATAATAAGGAAATAAGCCACGCAACTATAAGTTAATTCATCTTCACAGGGGAACTCTCTGAAGACTGCTTCTTTAAAAATAATATATGAGGAAATATATGGGGGAAAATATATACTATATGAGGGAAAACATATGAAGACTTTTTCATACATAAAGACACAAAAGAGAAACATTTTATCAAAATAAGTTATAGAGTCTAAATTTCAGGCATACAATTTGTTAAAGTTAACAAAGAAGATAAAAGAAGAGATTTCTGGAGGAAAAGTGAAAGAATGGAGAAATTAAATTTATATTACTACAACAGGGAATATGTTTTCTAGGAATTCATCCAGTGAAATAAATTTTAAACTCTAAAATAGCTCTTTCTAACATCTAAACAACATATATGGAATCATAATATCCTGTAAATATATCAACTTTCTTATATAGATATTCTATTTCCATATTCTTATTTAATATTTAAGATCTTACTAATTTTTTCAACATATTATTAACAGTGTTTAATTTACATTATGTATTTTATGCCTCAAAAATTTGAAATGCATATATAAAATGCTATTAAGATTAATTTTTGATTGTTTTTCTTTTATGTGCAGTTTACTACAGAAATGGTATTTCCGCTATTTCTTTAAGTAAAAATACATATTAATTTGTTAAGTTATTCTGGGATTTAGTTGAAATGTTTCCATTTTCAATTCTCATCCATAAGTTATGGAATAAACTACTTTTAAATATGAGACTTCCAGTTTAAAGGGTCAATTCAGTTCCAAACAAAATTGTGGTGAAATGCTTTATAACTAATCATAT
Source organism: Ovis aries (assembly GCF_016772045.2). Classification (NCBI taxonomy): domain Eukaryota; kingdom Metazoa; phylum Chordata; class Mammalia; order Artiodactyla; family Bovidae; genus Ovis; species Ovis aries. The sequence continues at coordinate 124,003,371 of NC_056055.1, read as the reverse complement.
CCTAATAAAATTCATCAACTTTGAAAAAAAGCTAAAATTTTAGGAGTTTCCATCCAAGAGAAAATATATCTCTAAAACTAAAAGACAATAGTCTCACAGTTTCAGTATCTTCAACTCTGAAATTCAGAAAACAATGGAATAACAGCAGCAGATTACTAAAATGAAAGAACTACAAGAGTCCTATATTCTTCTTAGTAAATGGCATCATCATCCACACTGATATAGTTTTTCAAGTCCCAAACGTAGGAATTAGTGATAAAATTTTTTTTCTTCATTACCCATATGTAAACTACTTGTTCATTTAACAGATATTTATAAACAAATATATTTTCACTTTATGAAGTTGATGTATTTTGTGTATCTGTAAATTTCAGGGACTCTATAGCCAAAATTGTATGCCCCTTATGGAGCAATATTGAGGGTTTTGTTGTTGTTGTTGTTTCTTTTTGCCTTAATGCCTTTGCACTGGCACTTCCTCTGCAAAAGAAGCCTTGTTGTGGCTGGTTCCTTTCTGTGTTTAAGGTTTAAGCTCAAATATCAATAATTCAATGAAACCTTCCTTGACCAATTATCAGGCCTTCCAGACTCTCATATTTACATTTTTTAGCATGAAATATTAAACAAGTATAATTGATCTGCAATGTTGTGTTAATTTCTGCTGTACAGCAAAGTGATTCAGTTAAACATGTATATGTGTACGTATGCTCAGTCATGTCCAGCTCTTGGCAACTTCATGGACTGTAGCCCACCAGGCTCCTCAGTCCATGGAATTTTCCAGGCAAGAATACTAAAGCAGTTTGCCATGTTCTACTCCAAGGGATCTTCCTTACCCAAGGGTACAACCCACATCTCTTGTGTCTCATGCATTGGCAGGCAGATTCTTTACTATACTGCACCACCTGGGAAGCCATATACACTTATGTATATATACATATATACATATACTTTTTCACATTCTTTTCCATTCTAGATTATTACAAGATGTTGAATACAGTTGGCTGTGCTATACCGTAGGACCTTGTTGTTCATCCGTTCTGTATAGAAGTTAACGTTTGCTAACTCCAACATCCCCCAGCATCTCTCTCCCACCGCTCTCCTCATTGGCAACCACCAATTTGTTCTCTATGTCTGTGGAACTATTTCTCTTTGGTCACTTGCATCATATTTTAAATTCCACATATAAATTATATCAAATGGTGTTTGTCTTTCTCTTTCTGACTTACTTCTAAGCTTAACTTTTTATTTATTTTTTTTTTTTAGTTTTTTATTTTTTAAATTTTAAAATCTTTAATTCTTACATGCATTCCCAAACATGAACCCCCCTCCCACCTCCCTCCCCATAACATCTTTCTGGGTCATTTTTAAATTATATTCTCATTTGTCAAGTATCTCTCCATCCCTATCTCCTACCATTTACACAAAAAATATAAGTCCCATAAGATCAGACACCTCTTTTGTTTGTTTCCTAATGTATAGGTGAAACCTAGAAAAGTGACAGAATTGTTGGAAGAAGAAACATGACTTTAATTTTTGGAATAGCTATTAAATTGATTCCATTTAGAAGTTGAGAGTCACAAGAATTAACTTCAAGAGTACCTTCAACTGTACTATCTACTTTTCAATCTGAACTGAACCAAGAAAGATTCTAAAAGAGAATCTAACCTCATAAATTTCATAGTAGTAGGTACTTTTTAACCACATGAGACTCGTTAGCTGATATCCTTTTTCACCTAATGACTCTGTGTCTCTGAACTTTCTTATAATTTCATCTCTCTTGAGGTCACTAGAAGGCTCCATGCTAGGATATTAAACTAATCTCAACCAAAACCCCACAATTTCATGTGAAAGTATCCAACCCAGTAATAAAATATAGAGGTAGAAAGATACAAGATTGAATTTACTATTAGATGATCTTATTTATTCTGGTATGGGGAAGCAGCTGTACTTTGTTGTTGCTTTGGGTTTTATTGTTGTTTTTTAATGAGTGAAAATACAGATAAAAAGAATGTTAAAGTTGCCACTTACATATTAATGACTTTTCTTCTTATCCAAATTATCAGTCATTCATTAAAGATCATTTAATTAAAGAAAGATAACTGGTAAATCATGTATGATTCTAAGATGGTAAAATCTGTGATATGATCCTAATGTACAAAATATTACAACTGTATTTGCTTCACAGACGCTAGAAAGAAAGTGAACTAATTTTAAATAAGTGAATAGGTGAAATGAGAAAAGATACCTAATACCATATAGGTTAAAAAAGTGGACATACAAATAAGAATAATACAATAATAATTTGTGAGGCTTTATTGGTAAATGAATATTAGCTCAGTGTTTGTTTCTTAGTGATCATGATGAGTAAATTTATGTTTTTTAAGTCTACTAAAATCATTTATTTTAGAATAAATTATACCAGGGTTTACATTAAAATACTAAACCCCACTGTGAAATTGCATTCAGAAATAATATAACACATAATAACACTTGTGTGTGCATATGTACATATGAGTGAGTGTACAAATATGATTCTTTTTCTATAATATAAAAAGTAAAACAAAAATCATTTAAAACATTATTACATTAAAAGCAACAAAGACATAGATTGCTGTTCCTAAGAAAAAATTGTGATAGTTATAAATGGAGACTGATAAAAGTACACTGTATTTCTAATTTAATTTTTATGTGCAAGGTTTCTGATTAACAACTTTTAGCAATAACCCCCAATAACAGCAACAAAAAAGTTCTACCCTCTTTTTCTAACACACTAGTTTTATTCTTAAATTTTTGAGTAAATATTAAAATCTTACAAAAATAGTTTGTGTTCATTTGTAAGATGAAGTTAAGTTTGGATCACTGTGATCAGTGTTTCACATATATGACTGATACGACATTTAGAAATCTTATTGGACACTCAGGACTAATTTTCACTTTTTCAGATAGTCCTTCTTTATGTAGGCTGTCTGGTATATTTGACCCTTCATCAAAAAGTGCCTCAATCCTTATAAAGACAGCCAAGCAACCTCTAAGCATACCACTGACCTGTACAGGGGTTGGGAAACTAAGACCTCTGTGTCATAAAATGACCTATGGCCCCTTTTGTATGGCCCATGAGCTAAGAATACTTTTACATTTGTAAAGAGATTAAAGAAAACAAACAAAACAAAGACTATGCAGGAGAGATGCTTAGTATTTGACCCTTATAAAAAAATGCTTATCAATCCCTGTACTATTTCCATGACTGACACACACTTTATATTGTTCACCAATATACTAGGACTAGAAGTGTTTTCAAAACATAGAAAAGATATAATTAATGTTTGTATAGATCCAGGAAGGGATAAACTATAATTAGAGTAAAGAGACTATAAAAATATAACACTGAAAGAAATTTAGAAATCAAAGCAAAGGTGGCAAAGAGGATTAGATGGTTAAATTAACTCATCAAAGAATTCAGCTAAGACTGAAATCATTACCTATTTTATCTATGACTTCCAGTACATTATAGATGCCTAGAGATATATATCTGTGTATATAAAATAACACAACTTTATAAGCTACTGTACACAAAATTTCATATCCCGTTTGCTTGTTTTTTCCTCCTAGGATTTTTTGGTGAAGTTTTTTCTATATCATTGAATTATTTTTAGGAATACATATATTTAATATTTATTGCTAAAAATATATTTGTATTCTTATTTTATTCTATTTTTATTTCTTACTATAAAATAATATCATAATATTAAGTAGAATGTGATTCTACAGGATTTTTATATCTATATCTATAGATAGTCAACAAACCAACATACAAGAAACATTTAAGTGAACTGAAGAAGAAATGTAGGGAAAAATAAAATCTGGACTTAAATGACAAAGCTTATGGTATTGAGAAACATGAAATTTAAAAACACTAATGATTCCTAGGAGGAACCATTCCCAGACAAAAATTATTCATTTTCCCTCGAAAAAGCTCTGCAAGAATTGTATTATCTTGATTAATATACGGTTAAAGCTAGTTAGTAAAGTAATGCTTAAGATTCTCCAAGCCAGGCTTCAGCAATAGGCGAATCATGAAATTGCAGATGTTCAAGCTGGTTTTAGAAAAGGCAGAGGAACCAAAGATCAAATTGCCAACATCCACTGGATCATGGAAAAAACAAGAGAGTTCCAGGAAAAAAACATCTATTTCTGCTTCATTGACTATAAGAAAGCCTTTGACTGTGTGGATCACAATAAACTGGAAAATTCTGAAAGAGATGGGATTATCAGACCACCTGACCTGCCTCTTGAGAAACCTATATGCAGGTCAGGAAGCAAGTTAGAACTGCACATGGAACAACAGACTGGTTCCAAATAGGAAAATGAGTACATCAGGGCTGTATATTGTCCCCTACTTATTTAAATTATATACAGAGTACATCATGAGAAATGCTGGGCTGGAAGAAGCACAAGCTGGAATCAATATTACCAGGAGAAATATCAATAACTTCAGATATGCAGATGACACCACCCTTATGGCAGCAAGTGAAGAGGAACTAAAGAGCCTCTTGATGAAAGTGAAAGAAGAGAGTGAAAAAGTTGGCTTAAAGCTCAACATTCAGAAAACGAAGATCATGGCATCTGGTCCCATCACTTCATGGGAAATAGATGGGGAAACAGTGTCAGACTTTATTTTTCTGGGCTCCAAAATCACTTCAGATGGTAACTGCAGCCATGAAATTAAAAGACACTTACTCCTTGGAAGAAAAGTTATGACCAACCTAGATAGCATTTTGAAAGGCAGAGCCATTACTTTGCCAACAAAGGTCCGTCTAGTCAAGGCTACGGTTTTTCCAGTGGTTATGTATGTATGTGACAGTTGGACTGTGAAGAAAGCTGAGTGCTGAAGAATTGCTGCTTTTGAACTGTGGTGTTGGAGAAGACTCTTGAGAGTCCCTTGGACTGCAAGGAGATCCAACCAGTCCATTCTGAAGGAGACCAGTCCTGGGTGTTCATTGGAAGGACTGACACTAAAGCTGAAACTCCAGTACTTTGGCCACCTCATGCGAAGAGTTGACTCATTGGAAAAGACTCTGATGCTGGGAGGGATTAAGGGCAGAAGGAAAAGGGGATGACAGAGGATGAGATGGCTGGATAGCATCACCAACTCAATGGACGTGAGTTTGAGTTAACTCCGGGAGATGGTGATGGACAGGGAGGCCTGGCATGCTGCGATTCATGGGGTTGCAAAGAGTTGGACACGGCTGAGTGACTGAACTGAACTGAACTGAAAGCTAGTTGAGTACAGTTCACTGAATTACAGACAAATGCAATATATTTTACAGATTGATCTTAATATTCATAACACTATATTTAATGAGTATTGATCTTGGAATAACACCCCCATGACATCATGAGTATAATGTCAATTAGAGTTAGTAATGATAAATGTTTGAAATTTTAGAAAAAGAGACATACTTAAATTTAACCAAATTCTAATTAAATCTGCTATCTCTTATAGGAATCAGACAGTTGATGAAGTTTGCCATATCCTATATCCAAGGTAAGGCTGTTAGAAGATGTTATTACTTCTAAATTGCTTTTGTGCTCTGAGCTAAAACACAAATCTCTCAGACTAAGTATTACATTACTATCTAATAAATATATCTTTTTCTCTCACTTTATTGCATATGTAAGACTATATCTATAATTAGGCTTCCCAGGTGCCTCAGTGGTAAAGAATCTGCTGCCAGTGCAGGAGACAGAAGAGACACAGCTTCAACCACTGAGTCGCGGATCTTCCTGACTTTCTCAGGAGAAGGAAATGGCAGCCCACTTCAGTGTTCTTGCCTGGGAAATATCAGGAGGGCAGAGTAGCCTGGAGGGCTGCAGTCCACGGAGTTTCAAAGAGTCAGATAGATACAGCCGAGCATTCAGATTGTTTATATGCATATAATTTGGCACCTCTTCATTTTGTTCTGCATTTTCTATTTGTCCATGTGAAATTTTGAGATACAATCTAAGTAACAATTATGTGAGAAATGAAAGTGAATTCACCTTGAAATATTCACTTATTTAAAATTGGTAAACTCTTTGCTGATGGCTAATAATCTTACCTTAGTGAATCTATCTTACCCTCTTATGATTAGCAATTTTTTTGTCAACAAAAGGTACATTACTTAATAAGTATTTTTAAATGTATTTAAAATGTACAGGAATGGTGCATTGTGTGTGCATTGGGTGAGTATTCATTTGCACATGTCAATGTGTAAACACTTGGGCTCTGTAGATTTGGCGTGTCTTTTGATTAATACAGTTCAGTTCCTCGGTCGTGTCCAACTCCTTGTGACCCCATGGACTGCAGCACAGCAGGCCTCTCTGTCCATCACCAAATCCTGGAGTTTACTCAAACTCATGTCCATTGAGTCAGTGATGCCATCCAACCATCTTATCCTGTGTCATCCCCTTCTCCTCCCGCCTTCAATCTTTCCCAGAATCAGGGTCTTTTCTGAGTCATCTCTTTGCATTAGGTGACCAAAGTACTGGAGTTTCAACTTCAGCACAAGTCCTTCTAATGAATATGCAGGACTGATTCCATTTAGGATAGACTGTTTGGATCTCCTTGCAGTCCACGGGACTCTCAAGAGTCTTCTTTTCCAACACCACAGTTCAAAAGCTCAGCTTTCTTTATAGTTCAACTTTCACATCCATACATTACTACTAGAAAAAACATAGCTTTGACTAGATGGACCCTTGTTGGCAAAGCAATGTCTCTGCTTTTTAATATGTTGTCTAGGCTGGTCATAACTTTTCTTCCAAGGAGCAAGTGTCTTTTAATTTCATGGCTGCAGTTACCATCTGCAGTGATTTTAGAACACTCCAAAATAGAGTCTGTCACTGATTGCATTGTTCCCCATCTATTTGTCATGAAGTGATGGGACCAGATGCCATGATCTTAGCTTTCTGAATGGTGAGTTTTAAGTCAATCTCCTCTTTCACTTTCATCAAGAAGCTCTTTAGTTCTTCTTTGCTTTCTGCCGTAAAGGGTGATGTCATCTCCATATCTGAGGTTATTGATATGTCTCCAGGCAATCTTGATTCAAGCTTGTGCTTCATCCAGGCCAGCATTTCTCATGATATACTCTTCATATAAGTTAAATACGCAGGGTGACAATATACAGACTTGACAAACTTCTTTCCCAAGTTAGAATGTGTTTGTTGTTCCATGCCTATTTCTAACTGTTGCTTCTGGACCTGCATACAGATTTCCCAGGAGGCTGGACAGGTGGTCTAGTATTCCCATCTCTTGAAGAATTTTCCACAGTTTATTGTGATCTACAGAGTCAAAGGACTTAGCATAGTCTATGAAGCAGAAGTGGATGTTTTTTCTGGAACTCTAACATTTTCGATGATCCAACAGATGTTGGGATTTTGATCTCTGCTTCCTCTGACTTTTCTAAATCCAGCTTGAACATCTGGATGTTCACGGTTCACGTACTGTTGAAGCCTGGCTTGTAGAATTTTGAGCATTACTTTGCTAGCATGTCAGATGAGTGCAATTGTGTGGTAGTCTGAGCATTCTTTGGCATTGTCTTTCTTTGGGATTGGAATGAAAATTGACCTTTTCCAGTCTGTGGCCACTGCTGAGTTTTCCAAACTTGCTGGCATATTGAGTGCAACACTTTCACAGCATCATCTTTTAGGATTTGAAAGAGCTCAACTGGAATTCCATTACCTCCACTAGCTTTGTTCATAGTGATGCTTTGTAAGGCCCACTTGACTTCACATGCCAGGATGTCTGACTCTAGGTGAGTAATCACAGCATCATGGTCATCTGGTCATGAAGATCTTTTTTGTACAGTTCTTCTGTGTATTCTTGCCACCTCTTCTTAATATCTTCTGCTTTTGTTAGGTCCATACCATTTCTGTCCTTTATTGTTCCCATCTTTGCTTGAAATGTTCCCATGGTATCTCTAACTTTTCTGAAGAGATCTCTCATCTTTCCCATTCTATTGTGTTCCTCTATTTCTTTGCACTGATCACTGAGAAAGGCTTTCTTATCTCTCCTTGCTATTCTTTGGAACTCTGCATTCAAATAGGTATATCTTTCCTCTTCTCCTTTTTGTTTCTCTTCTTTTCACAGCTATTTGTAAGGCCTCCTCAGACAGCCACTTCGCTTTTTTGCGTTGTTTTTTTTTTTTCCCCCTTGAGGATGATCTTGATCCCTGTCTCTTGACAATGTCATCCATCTATAGTTCTTCAGGCAATCTGACTTTCAGATTCAGTCCCTTGAATCTATTTGTCATTTCCAGTGTATAATGGAAAGGGATTTGATTTAGTCATACCTGAATGATCTAGTAGTTTTCCCTACTTTCTTTAGTTTAAGTCTGAATTTGACAATAAGGAGTTCATGATCTGAGCCATAGTCCGCTCCCAGTCTTGTTTTTGCTGACTGTATAGAGCTTCTCCATCTTTGGCTACAAAGAATATAATCAATCTGATTTTGTTGTTGACCATCTGGTGATGTCCATGTGTAGAGTCTTCTCTTGTGTTGTTGGAAGAGGCTATTTGCCAGGGTCCAGCCCCAGTGGACCCAGGGTAATTCAAAGGGGAGACGGAGTAGGTGAGGAAAAACTTATTTATTTAGAAATATAAAAAGAGATTAGGAACAAAAAGTGTAGTAGGAAAATTTAGTGGAGAAAAGAGGCTGAATAATCTGGCTTGCGTGGAAAACCATTAAAGTTCCAAGACAAGGAACTTGCACCATCTACATTAGGCCGCTGGCATCTTCTTGAACAGCGGGGAGTGCCCCGCCTTGTGCTCCCTCTTGTGTGGATCTTAAAAGCCAAGGCAAGTAAGTAGACACGGTGAGCCTCCATGCCCCAGATGGGAATTCAGCCAGAAAATAGAGTAAGAAAAGACATCGGGAAAACCAGTCCAGTGACTGGCCCATCCTCTATTGTCCGAAAATGCCTTATATACTTTTGATTTTACATAGAGATCAATGGATAATACAAAATTATGCAGCGTCAGCAGCCCTGACTCTTATCGAGACCAGGCTTTCTCTCTGCATACTTAGTTGTATACACAAGTCTTAGGTGATTAACATCATCTTCTGGCCAGAAGGCCAGTTAACATTTTATGGCCCTTTTCTGATAAGGGTTTGTCAACCGGAAGACTTATTTGTCTTAAAAGTGTTGTTCTTCCCAAAGTTTGGTGCCACTCTCAGAAAGCACTAAATAAAGTTACATTCTTACATAGCAAGGACACAGCAATTTATAACAATGAAAGAAGTACAGTGATTTATAACAAAGAGAAAGTTAATTAACTCAAAAGTCTAGTGTTGCTAACATCAAAACTATTATATTCCTTTTTCTATATCCCAATTACATTGATTAATATCCTTCAGGTGCCTAAAAGATAAAGAATATGGAGGATTGGCAGCACTCATTGACTCAAAAGTGAAACCTGTCACCAATATAATTTTTGGCTCTTTAGAAAAGGCTCTGTATCTTTAAGATGTTTTAAGCTTTGTGCCTCTCGCAGTTGGGGGGCTGTAAATAATTCACAAGTTGTAAAAGTCTGGGCAGACCGTTAGGTAAGTTAGAAAGCCATCAAAGGGGTTTAAACTGAGACATTGCTTTTTATATGCAGGAGACTATTAACTGAAGACCTGAGTTAACTTTTTCCAGAGAATGTCAGAAGAGTGGAAAGCACAGTACAATAAAGCAGGCAGACTCTGGTTTTGGGGGGTAGATGTTCAGGAAAACCCAGGGGGAACCCCTGAAGCCAGATCATGCCTTTGCATTTTGTCAGGCTTCCTTCCTCATGACCTTTGCCACAGGAGGGATTCCTCACACTGGCCCCCAGCAGGTGTTTGCTATGACCAGTGTGTTCTCTTGGCAAAAGTCTATTAGCCTTTGCCCGGCTTCATTCTGTACTCCAAGGCCAAATTTGTCTGTTCTTCCAGGTGTTTCTTGACTTCCTACTTTTGCATTCCTGTCCCCTATAATAAAAAGGACATCTTTTTAGGGTGTTATTTCTAGAATGTCTTGTAGGTCTTCATAGAACCTACATATGTCTTGGATTACCATGATATTGAGTGGTTTGCCTTAGAAATAAACAAAGATCATTCTGTTTTTGTTTATTTATTTATTTATTTATTTATTTTTATTTTACTTTATTTTACTTTACAATACTGTATTGATTTTGCCATACATCAACATGAATCCACCATGGGTGTCGGACTCTTTTGTTGACCATGATGACTACTTCATTTCTTCTAAGGGATCCCTGCCCACATTAGTAGATATAATGGGCATCTGAGTTAAATTCACCCATTCCAGTCTATTTTAGTTCACTGATTCCTGGAATGTCAATGTTCACTCTTGCTGTCTCCTGTTTGACCACTTCCAATTTGCCTTGACTCATGGACCTAACATTCCAGGTTCCAATGCAATATTGCTCTTTACAGCATCGAGTTTTGCTTCTATCACCAGTCACATTCACAACCGGGTGTTGTTTTGGCCATGGCTCCATTTTTAAGTGAGTAAAACACTTTTCATTTGTTCATGATCATAGATCTATTGTTTTCACAAACTGTCCCAGAAAGTGATTATTCTCATCTATAATTCAATATTCTTTTCTTTGTGTTTCAGTATCTCTTTTGTGTAACATCTTATTTCCATGTAGTATTATAAATGTCTCATATGGTTTTTGCTGCAAAATCAGTTCCAACACAATCTTTTCAAATATATTTACTATTCACTGCACTTAGGACCCCTTTCTCTGTGACTTCAATACAGTTCAGTTAAATGCAATTAAATTCACATTTATGGGACACATGCTAGATACTGATCTCTTTTAGGACCTGAGAGGTCCGTAACAGGAAAGACATTTTCAGTGCGCCTGGAAATTTGCTATTGTGACAGGAGACTAATAATATACATAAATTACTCTAATATATGGAAGTCTTTGGTGACTGCGGTATAACAGCTTTGAACAAAGTATTACAGTGAAGCAGAAGAAGCAATTCATTTGACTAAAAAGAGGAACATGGAAGGTTTCATTTTGAAATGGCATGTGTAATAAGTATGATATAATATGCCATATATTATGCATAATATTTTTAAAACAACTGTACATAAGTCCTTTGCAAATCTTTAGTATACTATTCAGTGTTCATAGTCATGAATATTTTAACTTGATAACTTCAGAATAAACTAAATCGCTTCAGGACTTCTTGATATAATTTAAATTTTTGCCTTCTAGTTTTCTGGGTTTGCACTAATGTTGGAGACAACTAGTTTCATAGAATAAGTGCAGAGGAAGTATGGTAGCTAATATGTTACAATACTGTTTCATTGGACATATCACTTGGTCCATGAAACATGGGCTTTTTTCCTTCAGTAAATAAGTTCAATTTCAGCATAGGTGGTAAGCATTATACACAAAAATATGGATACATGAAAATACACGGCACATTTGGATAAACCAACATTTTGCCCTGGTTTATATTAGTCATTTCTTATCTGAAAGTATTTCTTCTCTTTCCTTCAAAATATGGCTGAAAATTAATGTCATAAAGGAAGTATGTTTTAAGCTGTTCTATTAAAATTCTCTATTAATCAATCTCAGCAATCTCACCTCTGTCAGTGACAAATGTAGCATTGTATAGGGCTTCCCTAGTGGCTCAGAGGTTAAAATGTCTGCCTGCAATGCAGGAGACTTGGGTTTGATCCACTGGAGAAGGAAATGGCAACCCACTCCAGTATTCTTGCCTGGAGAATCCCATGGATGGAGGAGCCTGGTGGGCTACAGTCACGGGGTAGCAAAGAGTCGGACATGACTGAGCGATTTAACTAACTATAGGAGATATGCTTGCTCACTTGTATAGGAGGTATATTTTCTGCCACAGAACATGGTTAAATTCTAGAGGAAAAAAAAGAAGGAAACAGATTACTTCAAATGGGCTTTTTCAGGTTTAAAAATTACGAAAACAGTTTTAGAAAGCATAATGTGGTAAAATTGCAATGCCAGTCAGTTTATTTACAATATATCTTCTTGTAGTTGCTGGTTTGTTTTGTTAGTTGACATAAAGAAGGCAGAAAAGAAAGGATGGATTTGTGATGAGCAAAATGTGAGAGAAAATGATTAGACCTATACACTGGTTTCTAGGTCAGGTGAGAATGTGGGGAAGGTGATTTGTTATATTTATTTTTTTGATTGTTAAATATTCATTAGAAACACTGAATGATTTGGTAAATTTATTTATGTTATATCCTGTTTACATCTTTTCTTTAAGGTGCTTATTATTTTAAACAAGTTGGCAGTTCTTCATGGTAGAGTCCTATTCTAAGTGTAACTATCAGTTATCAAATGAATGATACGCTTCTTAAAATAATGCCCGTTGGAAGTCAAATGGTTGTCAAATGAATTATTTTGCCATCTGAATAATATATCCTTATAATTTAACTGATTTCAGTTGCTAACCATAAGATACATTAATTAATTATTTCAGTATTTGAAATGTTTGAAAAAATTACTGTGTACAAGGTCAAGAAAACACAAAGCCATATCCTCTGGAAGATTCATTAAACAAACCAGGTGACTCTATCATCTTCTATCATCCCCTTCTCCCATGATTCCATTTATTATTTAATTATAAACTAATCTTAAGTTAAAATTGCTTCATAAGAACTAGTAATTCATTTTGACAAAGACACCAGAGAGAACTAAAAACAGTATAATATACTAAATTATAAATATCTTAATATACCTGAAAATATAGAACACATTTAATGTTATATACACATTTATAATTTATACACATTTATAATATCAGACTTACATTAGTAGAATATTTTTCTTTTTTACTTTATGCATATTTTACCCATTTAATTTAGTAATGTCTTCTTTCAGAAATATTAAATGACAACTAGCCACTGCAGTTTTTTTTTTTTTTCCCAACATAGCTTTTCTTATGATGGATCTTAATCTCGTCAGCAGTATTGTTTGCAGTTTTTTCCTGTGTTTATTTTTCACAAAAAAAGCTGATTTTAATGGCTCTGCATTATGAAAAATCGTGTATCAAAACCACATTTGTCAGATATATATATATGATATATATATAATATATGATATCTATATAATATATGATATATGTAGTATAGAGAGGAAGAGATACACACATTCGCATGTGTTGAAATAAACTGATTTCACAATGTTATTATGAATGGTGAATTTTTGTTTAAAAATAAAATCTGGATAACCACAATGTCTGATGACCACACTCAGCTAGAGCCAGACATTCTGGTGTGCAAAGTCAAGTAGGCCTTAGGAAACATCACTACAAACAAAGCTATTGAAGGTGATGGGATTCCAGCTGAGCTATTTCAAATCCTGTAAGATGATGCTGTTAAAGAGCTGTATTCAATATGTCAGCAGATTTTAAAAACTGAACGTGGCCATAGAAATGGAAAAAGTCAATTTTCATTCTAATCTCAAAGAAGAGCAATATTAAAGAATTTCACACTTCTCTGCAATTTTGCTCATTTCACATGCTAGCAAGGTAATGCTCAAAATCCTACAAGCTAAGCTTCAACAATATCTGAACAGAGAACTTCCAGATGTACAAGCTGGATTTAGAAAAGGCAGAGGAACAAATATCAAATGTCAGCATCCATTGGATCATAGAGAAAGCAAAGGAATTCCAGAAGACTATCTATTTCTGCTTCATTGACTACCTGAAATTCTTTGACTGAATGGATCACATCATACTATGGAAAATTCTTAAAGAGATGGGAATACAAAATCACCTTACTTGTCTCCTGAGAAACCTGTATGCAGGTCAGGAAGCAACAGCTAGAACTGGACATGGAACAACAGACTGGTTCAAAATATGGAAAAGAAGTATGTTAAGGCTGTATATTGCCTCACTGCTTATTCAACTGACATGCAGAGTACATCATGCAAAATGTTAGGCTGGATGCATCACAAACCAGAATCATATCGCTTGGAGAAATATCAACAACCTCAGATATGGAGATGATACCACTTTAACTGCAGAAAGCAAAGAAAGAACTAAAGAGCCTGTTGAAGAGGGTGAAAGAAGAGAGTGAAAGAGCTCACTTAAAACTGAACATTCAAAAAATGAAGATCATAGCATCAAGCTCCATCATTTCATGGCAAATTGATGGGGGGAAATGTGGAAACAGTGACAGATTTTGTTTTCTTGGGGCCCAAGATCACTGCAGGTGGTGACTGCAGCAATGAAATTAAAACACACTTGCTCCTTGGGAAAAAAAGCTATGACAAACCTAGATAGTGTAATATAAAGCAGAGATATCACTTTGCAGAAAAAGGTCCATATAGTCAAAGCTATGGTTTTTCCAGTAATTATGTGGATGTGATAGTTGGACCATAAAGAAGGCTGAGCACTGAAGAACTGGTACTTTCAAATTATTGTGCTGGAAAAGACTCTTGAGAGACCCTTGGAAAGCAAGGAGAACAAACCAGTCAATCCTAAAGGAAATCAATCCTGAAACATGTAAGAATTAAAGATTTTAAAATTAAAAAAATAAAAAACTAAAAAATAAATAAATAAAATAAAATAAATTTTTTTTAAAAGAAAGAAAAAACTGAGGCTAAAGTTAAAGCTCCAATACTTAGACTGGCAGTGGTTTAGTTGTTAACTTGTGTCCGACTCTTGTAACCCCAAGGACTATAGTTCACCAGGCTCCTTTGTCCATGGAATTTCCCAGCAAAGAATACTGGAGTGTATTGCCATTTCATTCTGCTGGGGATTTTCCCAACCTAGCAGTTGAACCTGGGTCCCCTGCGTTGCTGGCAGACTCCTGCACTGCAGGCTGATTCTTACCAACTGAGCTTCAGGGGAAGGTATACTAAGGCTACTTGATATGAAGAACCAACTCAGTGGAAAAGGCCTTGATGCTTGGCAAGATTGAGGGCAGGAACAAAAGGGGGAGACAGACGATAATATGCTTGGATGGCATCATTGACTTGATAGACATTCGTTGGAGCAAACTCCAGGAGACAGTGAAGGACAGGGGAGCCTGACATGATGCATTTCATGGGGTTGCAAACAGTTGGACAAAACTTAGTGACTGAGCAACAACAACATAGACTGGAATTGGAGTTGCCACATTTCTCAGGAAATTAATATGAAGAAAGATGTATGAAAATATTTTGAAAGAATGACAGTTTAGAATACTTTCCTTCAAGCATATAGTTTGATCAAGGCTATTCCTAGATTAAAAAAAAAAAACATATCATTAAAGATTGGCCATTTTAGTAAAAGGCAAACTCGATACTGTATTTGTTTTAGGCACCAAAGAATTTAACTACATTTTTAAAATAAGAAAAAGGATAATTTGGCAATCATTGAGGAAAAAGGATTTGAAGAACATTTTTTATTTTATAATCAATTTTATTGTCCAAATAATTTCATAAGCCTAACTAGTCAAGCATTCTCATCTTCCAGAGAATGGAAATATTATAAATCCACCTAATAAACCCACTATACACTTTGCAATACACAGATTGTAGAGGAATTGCTGAAACTTTCATAAAGAATTACAACCTCAGCTGTGTATGTAGGCGCAGTGGAGTTCAGTAAAGTCAAAACAAGCAAAGTATAGTGGAAGGTTTATTTAAAACATATTTGTCCAACCAATGGTTGAATTTAAATCAGATGACCATTATATCTACTACTGTGGGCAAGAATCCCTTAGAAGAAATGGAGTAGTCATCATGGTCCATAAAAGAGTACAAAATGCAATCAGTTTAATTCAGTTCAGTTGCTCACTTGTGTCCGACTCTTTGAGACCCCATGAATTGCAGCACACCAGCCTCCCTGTCCATCACCAACTCCCGGAGTTCACTCAAACTCACATCCATCAAGTTAGTGATGCCATTCAGCCATCTCATCCTCTGTCGTTCGCTTCTCCCCCTGCCCCCAATCCCTCCCAGCATCAGAGTCTTTTCCAGTGAGTCAACTCTTCACATGAGGTGGCCAAAGTACTGGAGTTTCAGCTTTAGCATCAGTCCTTCTAATGAACACCAAGGACCGATCTCCTTTAGGATGGACTGGTTGGATCTCCTTGCAGACCATGAGACTCTCAAGAGTCTTCTCCAACAATGCAGATCAAACCCATCAATTCTGTGGTGCTCAGCTTTCTTCACAGACCAACTGACACATCCATACAAGACTACTAGAAAAACCATAGCCTTGACTAGACGGACCTTTGTAGGCAAAGTAATGTGTCTGCTTTTGAATATGCTATTTATGTTGGTCATAACTTTTTTTCCAAGGAGTAAGCATCTTTTAATTTCATGGCTGCAGTCATTATCTGCTGTGATTTTGGAGACCCCCAAAATAAAGTCTGACACTGTTTCCAATGTGTCCCCATCTATTTTCCATAAAGTGTTAGAACCAGAGGCCATGATGTTAGCTTTCTGAATGTTGAGCTTTAAGCCAACTTTTTCACTCTCCTTTTCACTTTCATCAAGAGGTTCTTTAGTTCGTCTTCACTTTCTGCCATAAGAGTGGTGTTATCTGCATATCTGAGGTTATTGATATTTCTCCCGGCAATCTTGATTCCAGCTTGTGCTTCTTCCAGCCCAGCGTTTCTCATAATCTACTCTGCATATAAGTTAAGGAAGCAGGGTGACAATATACAGCCTTGGCGTACTCCTTTTCCCATTTGGAACCAGTCTGTAGTTCCATGTCTAGTTCTAACTGTTGCTTCCTGACCTGCATATAGGTTTCTCAAGAGGAAGGTCAGGTGGTCTGGCATTCCCATCTTTTTCAGAATTTTCCACAGATTGTTGTGATCCACACAGTCAAAAGCTTTGCAATAGTCAATAAAGCAGAGATAGATGTTTTTCTGGAACTCTCTGACTTTTTGGATGATCCACCAGACGTTGGCAATTTGATCCCTGGTTCCTTCACCTTTTCTAATCCAGCTTGAACATCTGGAAGTTCACAGTTCATGTATTGCTGAAGCCTGGCTTGGAGAATTTTGAGCATTACTTTGGTAGCGTGTCAGATGAGTCCAAGTGTGCTGTAGTTTGAGCATTCTTTGGTATTGCCTTACTTTGGGTATAGAATGAAAACTGACCTTTTCCAGTCCTGTGGCCACTGCTGAGTTTTCCAAATTTGCTGGTATATTGAGTGCAGCACTTTCACAGCATCATCTTCTAGGATTTGAAAGAGCTCAACTGGAATTCCATCACTTCACTAGCTTTGTTCGTAGTGATGCTTCCTAAGGCCCACTTGACTTCAGATTCCAGGATGTCTGGCTCTAGATGAGTGATCACACCATCGTGATTATCTTGGTAGTTAAGATATTTTTAGCATAGTTCTTCTGTGTATTCTTGTTATCTCTTTTTTATATCTTCTGGTTCTGTTAGGTCCATAACACTTCTGTCTGTATTGAGCCCATATTTGCATGAAATATTGCCTTGGTATCTCTAATTTTCTTGAAGACATCTCTAGTCTTTCCCATTCTGTCGTTTTCCGCTATTTCTTTGCATTGATCGCTGAAGAAGGCTTTCTTATCTCTCCGTGCTATTCCTTGGATCTCTGCATTCAGATGCTTATATCTTTGCTTTTCTCCTTTGCTTTTCATTTCTCTTCTTTTCACAGCTATTTGTAAGGCCTCCCTAGACAGCCATTTTGCTTTTTGCATTTCTTTTCCATGGGGATGGTCTTGATCCCTGTCTCTTGTACAATGTCACGAACCTCCATCCATAGTTCTTCAGTCAGTCTATCTATCAGATCTAGTCCCTTAAATCTATTTCTCACTTTCACTGTATAATCATAAGGGATCTGATTTAGGTCATACCTGAATGGTCTAGTGGTTTTCCCTACTTTCTTCAATTTCAGTCTGAATTTGGCAATAAGGGGTTCATGATCTGAGCCACAATCAGCTCCTGGTCTTGTTTTTGCTGACTGTATAGTGCTTCTCCATCTTTTGCTGCAAAGAATATAATCAATCTGATTTTGGTGTTGACCATCTGGTGATGTCCATGTGTAGAGTTTTCTCTTGTATTGTTGGAAGTGGGTGTTTGCTATGACCAGTGTGTTCTCTTGGCAAAACTCTATTAGCCTTTCCCCTGCTTCATTCCATATTCCAAGGCCAAATTTTCCTCTTACTCCAGGTGATTCTTGACTTCCTACTTATCATTCCTCTCTCCTATAATGAAAAGGACATCTTTTTTGGGGTGTTAGTTCTAAAAGTTCTTGTAAGTCTTCATAGAACCGTTCAACTTCAGCTTCTTCAGAATTACTGGTTGGAGCGCAGACTTGGATTACTCTGGTATTGAATGGTTTGCCTTGGAAACAAACAGAGATCATTCTGCATTACTTGGATGCAATCTTAAAAACAAGAGAATAATCACTGTTCATTTCCAAGGCAAACCATTCAATATCACAGGAATCCAAAACTATGCCCCGACCAATAATGCTCAAAAAAGCTGAGGTTCATTGACCTTCTAGAATTAACACCCCCCAAAAGATGTCCTTTTCATTATAGGGGACAGGAATGCAAAAGTAGAACGTCAAGAAACACCTGGAGTAACAGGCAAATTTGGCCTTGGAGTACAGAATGAAGAAGGGTACAGGCTAATAGACTTTTGCCAAGATAACACACTGGTCATAGCAAACACCCTCTTCCAACAACAAAGGAGAAGACTCTACACATGGACATCACCAGATAGTCAACAACAAAATCATATTGATTATATTATTTGTAGCCAAAGATGGAGAAACTCTATACAGTCAGCTAAAACAAGACCAGGAGTGGACTGTGGCTCATATCATGAACTTCTTATTGTCAAAATCAGACTTAAATTAAGTAGGGAAAACCACTAGATTGTTCAGGTATGAGTAAATCAAATCCCTTTCCATTATACAGTGGAAATGACAAATAGATTCAAGGAATTGGATATGATAGTCAGAGTGCCTGAAGAATTATGGATGGATGACATTGTCAGGAGACAGGGATCAAGATCATCCCCAAGGAAAAAGACACAAAAAAGCAAAGTGGCTGTCTGAGGAGGCCTTACAAATAGCTGTGAAAAGAAGAGAAACGCAAAGGAGAAAAGGAAAGATATGGCTATTTGAATGCAGATTTCCAAGAATAGCAAGGAGAGACAAGAAAGCCTTTCTCAGTGATCAGTGCAAAGAAATAGAGGAAAACAATAGAATGGGAAAGACTAGAGATCTCTTCAAAAAAGTTAGAGATACCACGGGAACATTTCAGGCAAAGATGGGAACAATAAAGGACAGAAATGGTATGGACCTAACAGAAGCAAAAGATATTAAGAAGAGGTGGCAAGAATACACAGAACTTTACCAAAAAGATATTCATGACCCAGATAACCATGATGCTGTGATTACTCACCTAGAGCCAGACATCCTGGAATGTGAAGTCAAGTGGGCCTTAGAAAGCATCACTATGAACAGAGCTAGTGGAGGTGATGGAATTCCACTTGAGCTCTTTCAAATCCTAGAAGATGATGCTGTGAAAGTGCTGCACTCAATACGCCAGCAAGTTTGGAAAACTCAGCAGTGGCCACAGGACTGGAAAAGGTCAGTTTTAATTCCAAATTCAAAGAAAGGAAATGTCAAAGAATGCTCAAACTACAGCACAATTGAACTCATCTGACATGCTAGTAAAGTAATGCTCAAAATTCTACAAGCCAGGCTTCAACAGTACATGAACTGTGAACATCCAGATGTTCAAGCTGGATTTAGAAAAGTCAGAGGAAGCAGAGATCAAATTCCCAACATCTGTTCCATCATAGAAGAAGCAGAAGAATACCAGAGAAATATCTGTTCCTGCTTTATTGACTATGGAAAGCATTTGATTGTACGGATCACAATAAACTGGGAAAATTCTTCAAGAGATGGGAATACCAGACCACCTGACCCTCCTCTTGTAAAATGTGTATGCAGATCAGGAATCATCAGTTGAAACTGGATATGGAACTACAGACTGGTTCCATATAGAGAAAGGAGTGCGTCAAGGCTGTATATTGTCACCCTGCTTATTTAACTTATATGCAGAGTACATCATTTGAAACGCTGGGCTAAAAGAAGCACAAGCTGGAATCAAGATTGCCTGGAGAAATATCAGTAAAATCAGTTATGCAGATCACACCACCCTTATGGCAGAAAGTGAAGAGGAACTAAAAGCCTCTTGATGAAATTGAAAGAGGAGAGTGAAATCATTGGCTTATAGCTCACCATTCAGAAAACTAAGATCATGGCGTCTGGTCCCATCACTTCATGGCAAATACATGGGGGAACAGTGGAAACAGTGACAAGATTTTATTTTGGGGGGCTCTAAAATCACTGCAGATGGTGACTGCAGTCATGAAATTAAGACGCTTACTCCTTAGAAGAAAAGTTATGACAAGAGTAGACTGCATATTAAAAAGCAGAGACATTACTTTGCCAATAAATCTTAATCTAGTCAAAGCTATGGTTTTTCCAGGAGTCACGCATGGATTTAGCAGTTGCACTATAAAGAAAGCTGATCAAGGAAGAATTCATTCTTTTGAACTGTCGTGTTGGAGAAAACTCAAGAGTCCCATGGACTACAAGGACATCCAGCCGGTCAATCCTAAGGGAAATAAGTCCTGAACATTCATTGGAAGGACTGATGCTGAAGCTGAATGAAACTCCAATGCTTTGGCCACCTGATGCAAAGAACTTATTCCTTGGAAAAGACCCTGATGCTGGGAAAGATTGAAGGCAGGAGGAGAAGGGGACGACAGAGGATGAGATGGTTGGGTGGCATCTCCAACTCAATGAGCATGAGTTTGAGTAAACTCCGGGATTTGGTGATAAACAGGAGTCTTGGCCTGCTGCAGTCCATGGGGGTCACAAAGAGTCAGACATGACTGAGCCACTGAACATTACTTTACTTATTTAAAATGAGAATAATATTTATCTTGTAAATTTGAAGTGTTCTGACATAAAAGTTAATATATGTGGAAATATTTTCTATAGCAAAAATCATTACAATATTAGGTGCTATTATTATTGTATTTATTAATATAATGTATAATTATGAATAGTTATAATGATATTATACTGCAAAAATATCTATTCAATAGAAATTATGTACAAAGCACTATTCTTGGTGATAGACACAGGAGTGAAAGAAACAAAATATCATTATCTTCATGATTTTTGATTAAGAAAATTATGTCATAAAGTATTCTTGTGAACTTCTGAACAGATTAAAAATTTCAACTTTAGCTGTGCAGTAGTTTAATTTTATTCATCTCTTGGGAGGCATCCCTTAGAGATACTGCTGTAATAATGAATGAACAGAAAGAAGTTTCAACTTTATTTTTACCATCTTCTTGAAAAGACTTTTTCATAGGCTAACTCACCTTGAAGTTTTAAATTCTTAGTTATTAAAAATTTTATGTGATCTCTCTCTAAATAACTCTTTATAGCCTTTGTTTAAAAAGGAACCAATCCTAATCTAGACAAACATGGTCTTCACAGTGCTATTATATCAAGCATATGTAGACAGGAAAATAATATGTATATTCAGTATATAGAAGCATTCATATTTGCAGAAAAATTAAAAGTAGTGAAATCTAGGCATAGTAAAGAAAATATTTAAAAAGTAAGTAGCTAATGAATGTTGACATGAAATACAACTGAAAGACAAACAAAGACAACCAAATATTGCAAGAAATTTCATTCATTAAAGTGAATTAACTTACTATATGAGCACTATAAAATAATTTCCAACACTTATGTTAAACATTCTTAAGAGTTTGATAATATAAATATGCTCATGAGACATGACTGAAACGTGTCCACATATATTTTTGTTATTGTTGTTTAGACACTAGGTCATGTCTGACTCTTATAACCCCATGGACTGTAGCTGCCAGGCTCCTCTGTCCATGGGATTTCCCAGACAAACCACTGGAGTAGGTTGTCAGTTTCTCCTTCAGAGGATCTTTCCAAACAAAGGATCAAACGTGAATCTCTTGAATTGGCACCTGGTTCTTTACCACTAAGCCCCCAAGGATGGCCCCATATATATCTACTCATTACAATTTTAATTTGTCTCTAAATAAAAAACTGTTTAAAATGTATGATGTATTTAATCTCAAGATAGGCAAACAATCTCCATAGGCAGAGAAAAAAGCATCATTTGAAAAAGGAAAAGTTTATGGAAATAATAAAAAACCTCAAAATTATATATGTATGTATGTGCATATATATATAAATGGTTTGTACATAAAAATTAACATAACAAAGATATACCACCATCTCTGAAAGAAGAAAAGAGGGGAATTGCTGGCAGGGGAGTTTTGCAGAGAGTGATACTTGGAGGGGCATTCTTCATTCTATCATTCTGTTCTATCATTCTATTTTCTTTGGTAATATTTCAAAACTTTGGCAATTCACCATCATCTTTTATCAAAATTGTGCTTTAAAAAGTTACGACACAGACAATTACACTTTGAATAAAACAAAATCTAAAGATAAACCTGTCTCAAGCCACATGGCATTAGCATATGTATTAAAAACAGACTGTGATTGAAAAAAATGGGTACATATATCTTGGACATATCCACAAAGCAACAAATTGCACAACTCAAATTTATTTCTTATGATATATTATGACTAAAATATACTATTGAGTGAAGTGTTGAAGTTCTTTGCCCAAAAATGTAACGTTACTCTGTATAATAGGCTTCAGTTTCACCCACCTCATTAGAACTGATTAGAATGTATTCTTTTTAATGGCTGAGTAAGATTCCATTGTGTATATATACCACAGCTTTCTTATCTATTCTTCTGATGATGGACATCTAGGCTGCTTCCATGTCCTGACTATTACAAACAGTGCTGCAATGAACATTGGGGTACACGTGTCTCTTTCAGTTCTGGTTTCCTCGCTGTTTATGCCCAGCAGTGGGATTGCTGGGTCATATGGCAGTTCTATTTCTAGTTTATTAAGGAATTTCCACACTGTTCTCCATAGCGGCTGAACTAATTTTCACTCCCACCCACAGTGTAAGAGGATTCCCTTTTCTCCACACCTTCTCCAGCATCTATTGCTTGTAGACTTTTGGATTGCAGCCATCTGACTGGCGTGAAATGGTACCTCATTGTGGTTTTGATTTGAATTTCTCTGATAATGAGTGATGTTGAGCAACTTTTCATATGTTTGTTAGCCATCTGTATGTCTTCTTTGGAGAAATGTCTATTTAGTTATTTGTCCCACTTTTTGATTGAGCAGTTTATTTTTCTGGAATAGAGATGCAGGAATTGCTTGTGTATTTTTGAGATTAATTCTTTGTCCGTTGCTTTGTTTGCTATTATTTTCTCCCATTCTGAAGGCTGTTTTTCCACTTTGCTTATAGTTTCCTTTGTTGTGCAGAAGCTTTTACTTTTAATTAGGTCCCATTTGTTTATTTTTGCTTTTATTTCCAATATTCTGGGAGATGAGTCATAGAGGATCCTGCTGTGGTTTATGTCAGAGAGTATTCTGCCTATGTTTTCCTCTAGGAGTTTTATAGTTTCTGGTCTTACAATTATATCTTTAATCCATTTTGAATTTATTTTTGTGTATGGTGTTAGAAAGTGTTCTAGTTTCATTCTTTTACAAGCGGTTGACCAGTTTTCCCAGTGCCACTTGTTAAAGAGATTATCTTTTCTCCATTGCATATTCTTCCCTCTTTTGTCAAAGATAAGGTGTCCATAGGTGCATGGATTTATCTCTGGGCTTTCTTTTTTGTCCCGTTGATCTATATTTCTGTCTTTGTACCAGTAACATACTGTCTTGATGACTGTGGCTTTGTAGTAGAGACTGAAGTCAGGCAGGTTGATTCCTCCAGTTCCATTCTTCTTTCTCAAGATTGCTTTGGCTATTCGAGGTTTCTTTTTTTTTGCTTGTTTTTTTGTTTTGTTTTTGTGTTGGTTTTTTTTTTGTATTTGCATACAAATTGTGAAATTATTTGTTACAGTTCTCTGAAAAATACCATTGGTAGCTTGATAGGGATTGCATTGAATCTATAGATTGCTTTGGGTAGTATACTCATTTTCATTCTATTGATTCTTCAGATCCATAAACATGGTATATTTCTCCATCTGTTTGTGTCCTTTTTTATTTATTTCACCAGTGTTTTATAGTTTTCTGTATATAACTCTTTTGTTTCTTTAGGTAGATGTTTTCCTAAGTATTTTATTCTTTTCATTGCAATGGTGAATGGAATTGTTTCCTTAATGTCTCTTTCTGTTGTCTCATTGTTAGTGTATAGGAATGTAAGAGATTTCTGTGTGTTGATTTTATATCCTGCAACTTTACTATATTAATTGATTAGCTCTAGTAATTTTCTGGTGGAGTCTTTAGGGTTTTCTATGTAGAGGATCATGTCATCTGCAAACAGTGAGAGTTTTACTTCTTCTTTTCCAATCTGGATTCCTTTTATTTCTTTTTCTGCTCTGAATGCTGTGGCCAAAACTTCCAAAGCTATGTTGAATAGTAGTGGTGAGAGTGGGCACCCTTGTCTATTATACAGAATGAAGTAAGCCAGAAAGAAAAACACCAGTACAGTATACTCATGCATATGCATGGCATTTAGAAAGATTGTAACGATAACTCTGTATGCAAGACAGCAAAAAAGACACAGATGTATAGAACAGTCTTTTGTACTCTGTGGGAGAGGGCAAAGATGGGATGATATGAGGGAATGGCATTGAAATATGTCAATTATCACATGTGAAACGAATCACCAGTCCAGGTTTGATGCAAGATACAGGGTGCTCGGGGCTGGTGCACTGGAATGACCCAGAGGGATGGGATGGGGAGAGAGGTGGGAGGGGGTTCAGGATGGGGAACACATGTACACCATGGTGGATTCATGTCAATGTATGGCAAAACCAATGCAATATTGTAAAGTAAAATATAAAAATAAATACATTAAAAAATTAAGAATTAAATAAATACTTAAATATGGGGAAAAAAGTAATGTCAAAATACTGTGTACTTAAAAAAAATATTTTCCATTGAAATACATACTGTTCATATTGCTCCTTGGAAAGAAAGCAATGACAAACCTAGAGAGTGTTTTAAAGAACAGAGACATCACTTTGCAGACAAAGTTCCATATAGTCAAAGCTATAGTTTTCTAGTAGACATGCACATGTGAGAGTTGGACCATAAAGAAGGTTAAATGCCAAAGAATTGATTTTTTCAAAATGTGGTGCTAGAAAAGATTCTTGAGAATTCCTTGGACTGCAAGGAAATCAAACCAGTCAATCTGAAAGGAAATCAAGCCTGAATATTCACTGGAAGGATTTATGTTGAAGTTGAAGCTCCAATATTTTGGCCACCTGATGTGAAGGGCCGACTCACTGGGAAATGAACCTGATTCTGGGAAAGACTGATGGCAAAAGGAGGAGGGGACAGCAGAGAATGAGATGGTTAGATAGCATTACCAAATTAATGGACATGAATTTGTACAAACTCTGGGAGATAGTGGAGGACAGAGGAGCATGGCTTGCTGCAGCCAATGGCGTCGCAGAGTCAGACACAACTTAATGACTGAACAGCCACAACAACTGAAATATATTATTCAAAAAAAAAAAAAAGAGAGAGAGAGAGACAGAGAGAGAGCGAGAGAAGTCATTAATAGAAGGTTGCAGAGCTTCTCATGAGCTCTGATGGTGCAAATTCATAATGGAGCAGACTATGTGTGAGGTCAATCTGTAGGATATTATCTTTGAGAAGAGCAGTTTATTTGGCCAGTAGTCCACTAAGAAGTTAGAAAAAAGGACAAAATTTTAAGATACTTCTTGGAACTCCTTTTGCCTTGGAGTTCTGAGAATACGGGCACTCATTAATTTTAGGAATCTGATTATACCATGCATAATGTAACTTCTATGCAAATTAAAAGGTAATTTTCTATTAAATCATTCACATCTGCTACAAAAGGGGAAAGACCTTCATTAGGTAGCAAAGCACAAGTAAATTCCCCACAGGCTGCTGTTTGGCTCAGTTGGTCAAATCTGTAATTAGGGAAAAAGTATAAATTAAATTTTTAAAGGAATAAGTTTTTAAATGTTTATTTATTTTAATATAAAATAGAATGTTAAAATGCTTTCTAAGATTATAGTAAGCAATCATGAATGAAAAAAAGACTTTCTTAAAAATGATTCAGTTATTAAAAAGGAATGCTCTCTAAACATTTATAGCAAAATTTTAACTTTAATATCATCACATGTCATCTTCAAAATACTGTATTAAGTATGAACATTCTCTCAAAAAACCTAGTAATGTATTAAGAAAGAAAATTGTTATACAAATAACTAAAGTAAAAATATTATAATGCTAAAAATAAATAGTTAAAGGGAAAATTTCATAGTGCCAGGTCTTTGTCCAAATCAAAGATCTACCTAAGATATCTCTTTCCTAGAATTTTTCTCTAGGTTGTTAAAATGATTATAATTGATGTGTGTGACGTAAATGTTCCAAGACACATATGAAAAAATCACAGTGTACTTCACATAGATGGTCAAATGGAGTAGAAGATAGCAATAGAAATATTGATCATTATTTTTGGTAAAACTAATCTGACCTATGGCTATTGATATTACCAATTGATAGGAGTAAGGTTTCCATAGGATTCAGAAGAACTTTTAATATACTCTTAGATTGTACTTATGTTCACAACATCTTAGGTAACTAACACCCCAGTACATACTTCTGTGGCATTAATATGGAGACTGACTGGATCAGATATCCATTTAGGAAGGTCAATTTCTCAGTCATAGAATATACGAATCATATATTGGTAAGTTCACCTGACTACACTCTTAGTCCTATTGTTAGTAGCTGGGTTATTTAAGTTTAGGTTTAACATACTTATACCAATTTCAGATCTTCAAAGCAAAAAACAAACAAACAGAAAATAACATATTCAAGATGAAACTGTCATAGTAGCAAATGACTGTAAACTCCCCAAGGTAAAAAAAAAAGAGAAGACACTATCTTACTGACAAGCATAGTCAAAAAGGCAAACTAAAAGTTAAATGTCCAATAGAAGAGTTCTCTCCATATAAGAAAAACAAGCATCATGGTGTAGAAAACACTTAGTCTGTAAAGAGAAGAGCTGCTATCTTATTTTTTAATGTGATTAGATTGAAATTAATCTATAGTGCAGAGAATTGATGGCACCCATCAATGGAATAGAAAATACAGAAGAATTTCTATATCAGCAGGTAGAAAGAAAGATTGAATAGCAGTATGTTTAGAATGCAAAAATAAGGGAAAAATGGTAAAAGTGAAAGGACACCATAAATATGAATTAAAGTAAGTTAGAAAAATGCAAATCAAATATAGAAGTCGTTAGGCTAAATGAGACAAAAATGTTCAGAATTAAGAAACCTGAGATGCATGCATTTTAAATAAATCCTGACAAGGGAAAGCAACAACATAGTTGAAAAGGAACATTTGGACAAGGACAGGCATTTAAACAAAAACAAAAACAAAAACAGGAATGACAGATTAACATCATATGTATTAGAGCCAGACTAAGATACCAGGTGCACCAAGTGACATTATTTAATGACGGTGATCCAATTTATTAACATTATTAAGAATCATAAACCTTTAAACTATAAAATTTATAAAGATACATATATTGATATTCGATCTCACCAAAGTAGGGGGGGGGGAAACTCAGACACACTTGTGAAGTTCACAGTCCAGAGGAATAGACTCATTAAAAGACTGAGACATGAGATTTAATCATAGGACTATAGAACACTTTCCCTCCCTCCATACCTCACCATGACATTACTAAAACCTTGTTTAGAGCAATTCATTTTACCTACATCATGTCTGGACATCAAGAAAACAATTACAGAAAGCAAAAGTACAATTTAAAGAAAAACTCAATGCAGAGCTATTGTAATTATCAGACTAGGAATTTAAGTAACAATATTTAGTATAGTAAGGGTTTTATAAAGTAAATGTCATGCAAGAACACATGAGCAATGTAAACAGATTGAAATCCTAAGACAGGATATAAAATAAATGTTGAACATTAAAAAAAAAACTTACAGAAATGAAGAATCACTTTGATGGACTTATTAGTGGATTGGACATGGTTGAGGAAATAATCTCCAAGCTAGAGTATATATATAATTCTCAAAAAAAAAAAAAAAAAAAAAGACGAGCAAAGGTGGAAAACTAACAAAATATCCAAAGATTGTAGGACAACTACAAAAGAAGCAACAAAGGCCAAATGTGAATACCAGAAGGAAAATAAAGACAAAAACAGGAACAGAAGAAATATTTGCAACAATAATGACTGAGAATTTGTCCAAATCAGTATCAGACATCAAACCACACATGTAGAAATTTCCAAGAACACCAAACAGGAAAATGGCAAACAAACAAAACAAAAAAAAAGAAAACACAAGAAACAACCCTACATATAAACATATCATCTTCAAATTACAGAAAATCAAAGATAAATTAAAAAGTATCACAGAAAAAAGGAGGGACAAAGATAAGAACTGCAAGTTTCCCTGATAGCTCAGTTGGTAAAGAATCTGCTACAATGCAGAAGACCCCAGATTGATTCCTGGGTCGGGAAAATCCCCTCGAGTAAGGATAGGTACCCACTCCAGTATCCTTGGGCTTCCGTTGCAGCTCAGCTGGTTTAAAAATAAAAAAAAAATCTGCGTGAAATGCAAGAGACTTGGGTTCAATTCCTGGTTGGGAAAATACCCTGGAGAAGGGAAAAGCTACCCACTACAGTTTTCTGGCGTGGAGAATTCCATGGACGGTATAGCCCATGGGGTCACAAAGAGTCAGACATGCCTGAGTGACTTGCACTTTCACTTTCTCAGAAAACATGTAAACAAAAAGAGGGTGTTCAGTTCAGTTCAGTCGCTCAGTCGTGTCCGACTCTTTGCACCCCATGAATTGCAGCACACCAGGACTCCCTGCTCATCCCCAACTCCCAGAGTTGACTCAGACTCCCAATCAAGTCAGTGATTCCATTCAGCCATCTTATCCTCTATCGTCCCTTCTCTTCCTGCCCCCAATCCCTCCCAGCATCAAAGTCTTTTCCAATGAGTAAACTCTTCGCATGAGATGGCCAAAGTACTGGAGTTTCAGCTTTAGCATCAGTCCTTCCAAAGAAAACCCAGGGTTGATCTCGTTCAGAATGGACTGATAGGATCTCCTTGCAGTCCAAGGGACTCTTAAGAGTCTTCTCCACCACCACAGATCAAAAGCATCAATTCTTCGGCGCTCAGCCTTATTCACAGTCCAACTCTCACATCCATACATGACCACTGGAAAAACCATAGCCTTGGCTAGATGCACCTTAGTCAGCAAAGTAATGTCTCTGTCTTTGAATACACTATCTAGGTTGGTCATAACTTTTCTTCCAAGGAGTAAGTGTCTTTTAATTTCATGGCTGAAGTCACCATCTGCAGTGATTTTGGAGCCCCCCAAAATAAAGTATGACATTGTTTCCACTGTTTCCCCATCTATTTCCCATGAAGTGATGGGACCGGATGCCATGATCTTCGTTTTCTGAATGTTGAGCTTTAAGCCAACTTTTTCGCTCTCTTCTTTCACTTTCATCAAGAGGCTTTTCAGTTCCTCTTCACTGTCTGCCATAAGGGTGGTGTCATCCGCATATCTGAAGTTATTGATATTTCTCCCAGCAATCTTGATTCCAGGTTGTGCTTCTTCCAGTCCAGCGTTTCTCATTATGTAGTCTGCATATATGTTAAATAAGCAAGGTGACAATATACAGCCCTGAAGTACTCCTTTTCCTGTTTGAAACCAGTCTTTTGTTCCATGTCCAGTTCTAATTGTTGCTGCCTGACCTGCATACAGATTTCTCAAGACGCAGGTCAGGTGGTCTGGTATTCCCATCTCTTTCAGAATTTTCCACAGTTTATTGTGATCCACACAGTCAAAGGCTTTGGCATAGCCAATAAAGCAGAAATAAATGTTTTTCTGGAACTCTCTTGCTCTTTCCATGATCCAGCAGATGTTGGCAATTTGATCTCTGGTTCCTCTGCCTTTTCTAAAACCAGCTTGTACACCAGGGAGTTAATAGTTCAGGTATTTCTGAAGCCTAGCTTGGAGAATTTTGAGCATTACTTTACTAGCGTGTGAGATGAGTGCAACTGTGTTGTAGTTTGCACATTCTTTGGCATTGCCTTTCTTTAGGATTGGAATGAAAACTGACCTTTTCCAGTCCTATGGCCACTGCTGAGTTTTCCAAATTTGCTGGCATATTGAGTGCAGCACTCTCACAGCATCATCTTTCAGGATTTGAAAGAGCTCAACTGGAATTCCATCACTGCCACTAGCTTTGTTCATAGTGATGCTTTCTAAGGCCCACTTGATTTCACATTCCAGGATATCTGGCTCTAGATGAGTGATCACACCATCGTGATTATCCGGGTCATGAAGATCTTTTCTGTACAGTTCTTCTGTGTATTCTTGCCATCTCTTCTTAATATCTTCTGCTTCTGTTAGGTCCATACCGTTTCTGTCCTTTATCGAGCCCATCTTTGTGTGAAATGTTCCCATGGTATCTCTAGTTTTCTTGAAGAGATCGCTAGTCTTTCCCGTTCTGTTGTTTTCCTCTATTTCTTTGCATTGATCGCTGAAGAAGGCTTTCTTATCTCTCCTTGCTATTCTTTGGAACTCTGCATTCAGATGCTTATATCTTTCCTTTTCTCCTTGGCTTTTCACTTCTCTTCTTTTCACAGCTATTTGTAAGGCCTTCCCAGACAGCCATTTCGCTTTTTTGCATTTCTTTTCCATGGGGTTGGTCTTGATTCCCATCTCCTTTACAGTGTCACGAACCTAATTCCATAGTTCATCAGGCACTCTTTCAGATCTAGGCCCTTAAATCTATTTCTCACTTCCACTGTATAATCATAAGGGATTTGATTTAGGTCATACCTGAATGGTCTAATGGTTTCCCCCACTTTCTTCAATTTAAGTCTGAAGTTGGTAATAAGGAGTTCATGATCTGAGCCACAGTCAGCTCCTGGTCTTGTTTTTATTGACTGTATGGAGCTTCTCCATCGTTTGCTGCAGAGAATATAATCAATCTGATTTCGGTGTTGACCATCTGGTGATATCCATGTGTAGAGTCTTCTCTTGTGTTGTTGGAAGAGGGTGTTTGCTATGACCAGTGCATTTTCTTGGCAAAACTCTATTATTCTTTGCCCTGTTTCATTCTGCATTCCAAGGCCAAATTTGCCTGTTACTCCAGGTGTTTCTTGACTTCCTACTTTTGCATTCCAGTCCCCTATAATGAAAAGGACATCTTTTTGGGGTGTTAGTTCTAAAAGGTCTTGTAGGTCTTCATAGAACCGTTCAACTTCAGCTTCTTCAGCGTTACTGGTTGGGGCATAGACTTGGATAACTGTGATATCGAATGGTTTGCCTTGGAAACGAAGAGAGATCATTCTGTCGTTTATGAGATTGCATCCAAGTACTGCATTTCAGACTCTTTTTTTGACCATGATGGCTACTCCATTTCTTCTAAGGGATTCCTGCCCACAGTAGTAGATATAATGGTCATCTGAGTTAAATTCACCCATTCCGGTCCATTTTAGTTTGCTGATTCCTAGAATGTCGACGTTTCACTCTTGCCATCTCCTGTTTGACCACTTCCAATTTGCCTTGATTCATGGACCTAACATTCCAGGTTCCTATGCAATACTGCTCTTCACAGCATCAGACCTTGCTTCTATCACCAGTTCCATCCACAGCTGGGTATTGTTTTCGCTTTGGCTCCATCCCTTCATTCTTTCTGGAGTTATTTCTCCACTGATCTCCAGTAGCATATTGGGCACCTACTGACCTGGAGAGTACCTCTTTCAGTATCCTACCATTTTGCCTTTTCATACTGCTCATGGGGTTCTCAAGGCAAGAATACTGAAGTGGCTTGCCATTCCCTTCTCCAGTAGACCACATTCAGTCAGCTCTCTCCACTATGACCTGCCCGTCTTGGGTTGTCCCATGGGCATGGCTTAGTTTCACTGAGTTAGACAAGGCTGTGGTTCTAATGTGATTAGATTTACAAGTTTCTCTGAGTACAGTTTCAGTGTGTCTGCCCTCTGATGCCCTCTTGCAACACCTACCATCTTACTTGGATTTCTCTTACCTTGAGCATGGGGTATCCTTTCACGCCTGCTCCAGCAAAGCACAACTGCTGCTCCTTACCTTGGATGAGGGGTATCTCCTCCTGTGGCCCTTTCTGACTTTCTACGTGGGATGGCTTCTCTAGGCCCTCCTGCCCTGGCACAGGCACCACTCCTTGGGCATGAGGTTGCTCCTCCCGGTCGCCGCCCTGGCCTCGGGCATAGGGTTTCTCCTCCCGGCCACTGGCCCTGGCCTCGGCCGACATTCCTGGCCTCAGACGCAGGGTATCTCCTCTCAGCCTTCACCCCTGGCCTCAGATGTGGGGTAGCTCCTCTCAGCGACTGCCCCTGGCCTCAGATGTGGCATAGCTCTCAGCTGTGCTTACTGCGCCAACCGCTGCTGTGCCACCACTGTGCCGCCGCTGCTACCGCCACTTACCCTGTTCAATTCAGTTCAGTCGCTCATTCATGTCTGACTCTTTGCCACCCTATGAATCGCAGCACGCCAGGCCTCCCTGTCCATCACCAACTCCTGGAGTTGACTCAGACTAATGTTCATCGAGTCAGTGATGCCTGCCAGCCATCTTATCCTCTGTCGTCCCCTTCTTCTCCTCCCCCCAATCCCTCCCAGCATCAAAGTCTTTTCCAATGAGTCAACACTTCTCATGAGATGGCCAAAGTACTGGAGTTTCAGCTTTAGCATCATTCCTTCCAAAGAAATCCCAGGGCTGATCTCCTTCAGAATGGACTGGTTGGATCTCCTTGCAGTCCAAGGGACTCTCAACAGTCTTCTCCAACACCACAGTTCAAAAGCATCAATTCTTCAGCGCTCAGTCTTCTTCACAGTCCAACTCTCAAATCCATACATGACCACTGGAAAAACCATAGCCTTGACTAGACTAACATTAGTCAGCAAAGTAATGTCTCTGCTTTTGAATATGCTATCTAGGTTGGTCATCACTTTTCTTCCAAGGAGTAAGCCTCTTTTAATTTCATGGCTGCAGTCACCATCTGCAGTGATTTTGGAGCCCCCAAAAATAAAGTCTGACATTGTTTCCACTGTTTCCCCATCTACTTCCCATGAAGTGATGGGACTGGATGCCATGATCTTTGTTTTCTGAATGTTGAGCTTTAAGCCGACTTTTTCACTCTCCTCTTTCACTTTCATCAAGAGGCTTTTTAGTTCCTCTTCACTTTCTGCCATAAGGGTGGTGTCATCCGCATATCTAAGATTATTGATATTTCTTCCGGCAATCTTGATTCCAGGTTGTGCTTCTTCCAGTCCAGTGTTTCTCATGATGTACTCTGCATAGAAGTTAAATAAGCAGGGTGACAATATACAGCCTTGACATACTCCTTTCCTATTTGGGACCAGTGTGTTGTTCCATATCCAATTCTAATTGTTGCTTCCTGACCTGCATACAGATTTCTCAAGAGGCAGGTTTGGTGGTCTGGTATTCCCATCTTTTTAAGAATTTTCCACAGTGTATTGTGATCCACACAGTCAAAGGCTTTGGCATAGTCAATAAAGCAGAAATAGATGTTTTTCTGGAACTCTCTTGCTTTTTCCATGATCCAGTGGTTGTTGGCAATTTGATCTCTGGTTCCTCAGCCTTTTCTAAAACCAGCTTTAACATCAGGAAGTTCACGGTTCACATACTGTTGAAGCCTGACTTGGAGAATTTTGAGCATTAATTTACTTGCATGTGAGATGTGTGCAATTGTTTGGTAGTTTGAGCATTCTTTGGCATTGCCTTTCTTTGGGATTGGAATGAAAACTGACCTTTTTGTCTACACCTCAGCCTGCACTGAGGTGTAGAAAAAAAATTATAATAATTATTATAAAAGTTAATACTAAAGGGGCCTACAAAATGTATAGGTAAATATTCAAATAGCTCATAAACTCACTATTGTATTAATGAGAGCCTTCCCAAAGCTACTGTTGTCTCAAAAATACTATTTTTTTTTCTCTTTATTCTCCCACTAGAATTCTGGAAAGTTTTCCCAATAAGTAAATAGTCACCAAAACACAACTTCTAAGAGTTGTCTGGCCTTCCCAAGTTGTTAAGTAGTAAAAAAAATCTGCCTGTTAAAGTAGAAGACAAAAAAGGCACAGGTTCGACCCCTGATTGGAAATATCCCTTGAAGTACGAAATTACAACCCACTCCAGTATTTTTGCCTGGGAAATCCCATGGACAGAGGAGCCTGGTGAACTGCAGTCCATGGGGTCATAAAATGTCTGACATGACTAAGCACCGCCATCTCACATGCTAGTAAAGTAATGCTCAAAATTCTCCAAGCGAGGCTTCAGCAATACGTGAACTGTGAAGTCCCTGATGTTCAAGCTGGTTTTAGAAAAGGCAGAGGAACCAGAGATCAAATTGCCAACATCCGCTGGATCATGGAAAAAGCAAGAGAGTTCCAGAAAAATATCTATTTCTGCTTTATTGACTATGCCAAAGCCTTTGACTGTGTGGATCACAATACACTGTGGAAAATTCTGAAAGAGATGGAAATACCAGACCACCTAACCTGCCTCTTAAGAAATCTGTATGCAGGTCAGGGAGCAACAGGTAAAACTGGATATGGAACAACAGATTGGTTCCAAATAGGAAAAGGAGTATGTCAAGGCTGTATATTGTCAACCTGATTATTTAACTTATATGCAGAGTACATTATGAGAAATGCTGGACTGGAAGAAACACAAGCTGGAATCAAGATTGCCGGGAGAAATATCAATAATCTCAGATATGCGGATGACACCACCCTTATGTCAGAAAGTGAAGAGGAACTGAAAAGCCTCTTGATGAAAGTTAAAGAGGAGAGCGAAAAAGTTGTCTTAAAGCTCAACATTCAGAAAATGAAGATCATGGCATCTGGTCATGGGAAATAGATGGGGAAACAGTGGAAACAGTGTCAGACTATTTTTCTGGGCTCCAAAATCACTGCAGATGGTGACTGCAGCCATGAAATTAAAAGACACTTACTCCTTGGAAGAAAAGTTATGACCAACCTAGATAGTATATTCGGGAGAAGGCAATGGCATCCCACTCCAGTACCCTTGCCTGGAAAATCCCATGGATGGAAGAGCCCGGTAGGCTGCAGTCCATGAGGTCACTAAGAGTCAGACAGGACGACTTCACTTTCACTTTTCACGGTCACGCATTGGAGAAGGCAATGGTAACTCCCTCCAGTGTTCTTGCTTGGAGAATCCCAGGGACGGGGGAACCTGGTGGGCTGCCGTCTATGGGGTCGCACAGAGTCGGACATGACTGAAGTGACTTAGCAGCAGCAGCAGATAGTATATTCAAAAGCAGAGACATTACTTTGCGGACTAAGGTCCGTCTCGTCAAGGCTATGGTTTTTCCAGTGGTCGTGTATGGATGTGAGAGTTGGATTGTGAAGAAGGTTGAGTGCCAATGAATTGATGCTTTTGTACTGTGGTGTTGGAGAAGACTCTTGATAGTCCCTTGGACTGCAAGGAGATCCAACCAGTCAATTCTGAAGGAAATCAACCCTGGGATTTCTTTGGAAGGAATGATGCTATAGCTGAAGCTCCAGTACCTTGGCCACCTCATGTGAAGTGTTGACTCATTGCAGAAGACTATGATGCTGGGAGAGATGGCGGCAGGAGGAGAAGGGGACGACAGAGGATGAGATGGGGGCATGGCATCTCTGACTCGATGGACATCAGTCTGAGTGAACTCCGGGAGATGGTGGTGGACAGAGAGGCCTGGCATGCTGCGATTCATAGGGTCGCAATGAATCGGACACAACTGAGAGACTGAACTGAACTGAACTGAATATTCCCTTCTCTAGATGCAACTGTCTTAACTGATCCCATATTGTAAGACTCCTAGTTGTTTTTATTTTCCTTTTTTTATGCTTCTCTGAATATTCCTTACAAAAATTTGAATTTATTATTATTCCCTAGAAATAATCCCTAGAACACAAGTTATGAATTTTTAAGCCTCTGTAAATTGGCAAACTTCTAATCTAACAGACTATGCAAAATCAAAAGCCACAAATAGTACAGAACATTTTTTAATATTCTCACTAGCACTAATAATTATTCTACTAAACTTTTGTCAAATTAACAGATGAGAATTGTTTCAATTAGCATTTTATTGATTCCTAGAGTGCTTAATTTAAAAATGTTTTTAAAAATTCTCATTTCTTTTCCACAAATTAACTCTAATTTTCCTCTACCCTTTTCTTTCTATTGAGGTATGTAATTTTTTCCAAATGTGCTGTAAATTTCTTTATATGATAAAGATATCAATGCTTTGCCACAAAGTAAAGCACAACAAAACACCGACCTAAACTTCTGTATGCTGAAAAATATATTACAGAAAGGAAAGCAAGTTTTTAAAAAATTAGAAATAAAACTACCCTATGACCAGCAATTCTACTACTGGGTATATACTCTGAGGAAACCATAACTGAAAAAGACATATACCACAAAATTCATGTGCTAAGTCACTTCAGTTGTGTCTGACTCTTTGTGATCTATGGACTATAGCTGGCCAGACTCCTCTGTCCATGGGATTCTCCAATGTTCATAGCAACACTATTTACAAATGGCATGGCATGGAACAATCTAGATGTCCATAGACAGATGAATGGATAAAGAAGCTGTGAGGTACACACACACACACACACACATGTGCACACACACACACACAATGGAATATTACTCAACCACAAAAAGAGATGCATTTTAGTCAGTTCTGGTGAGGCGGATGAACCTAGAGCCTGTTATATAGAGTGAAGGAAGTCAGAAAAAGAAAAACAAATATCATATATTAACAAACACACACATATATTTATACACACACACACACATATATATATATATATACATCTGTATATATAAGTACATATATATATATATATATATATATATATATATATACATTTATACATATTTTCAGGGAAGGAACGGAGATTCAGATATAGAGAATGGACCATGGATATAGTGCGGGAAGAAGAGAATAAGACAAATGGAAAAAGTAGCATCAACAGATACCAATACCATGTGTAAAATGCTGGTGAGAATTTGCTATATAACACAGATCATCTAGGTGGGTGTTTTATGACGACCTAGAAGCGTGACAGGTGGGGAGGGAAGAGAGGCTCAAGAAAGGGGTGATATATTAATATGTATAATTATGCCTGATTTGCATTGTTGCATGGCAGGAACCAACACAACATTGTAAAGCAATTTTCTCCCAAATAAAAATATATTAAAAAGTATAGTGAAGGAGAAATAAACTTTCTATCCAAAATTACTGCAGATGACGATTGCAGCCATGAAATTAAAAGACACTTGCTGCTTGGAAGGAAAGTTATGGCAAACCTAGATAGCATATTAAATAGTAGAGACATTACTTTGCCAACAAAGGACCATCTGGTCAAGGCTATGGTTTTTCCAGTGGTCATGTATGGGTATGAGATTTGGACTGTGAAGAAAGCTGAGCACTGAAGAATTGATGCTTTTGAGCTGTGGTGTTGGAGAAGACTCTTGAGAGTCCCTTGGACTGCAAGGAGATCCAACCAGTCCATCCTAAAGGACATCAGTCCTAGGTGTCCAATGGAAGGACTGATGCTGAAGCCGAACCGCCAATACTTTGGCCACCTCATGTGAAGAGTTGACTCATTAGAAAAGACCCTGATGCTGGGAAAGATTAGGGGCAGGAGGAGAAGGGGATGACAGAGGATGAGATGGCTGGGTGTCATAACCGACTTGATGGACATGAGTTTGGGTGAACTCTGGGAGTTGGTGATGGACAGGAAGGCCTGGCGTGCTGCGATTCATGGGGTTGCAAAGAGTCGGACACGATTGAGCAACTGAACTGAGCTGAACTGAAAGAAATAAAAACTGATAAAATCCATTGCCAGTAATCATTCTTGCAAAAAATAGTAAAAGAATTTCTCAAGAGAGAAATATAATGTGGTCAGGAACTCCGGTCTGCATAAAGGAAGAGCATAAGAAAAGGTATAGTAAAGATAAAATAAAAACAAAAACTTTTACTTTTCTCATCCTTAATTAGATTAATGTATAACATTTTTCAAAATAATAATGGCAACAATATTTCAATTATTAAACTTATGTATACATGCTGCTAAATCACTTCAGTCGTGTCCAACTCTGTGTGACCCCATAGATGGCAGCCTACCAGGCTCCCCCGTCCCTGGGATTCTCCAGGCAAGAACACTGGAGTGGGTTGCCATTTCCTTCTCCAATGCATGAAAATGAAAAGTGAAATTGAAGTTGCTAAGTTGTGTCTGACTCTTAGCTACCCCATGGACTGCAGGCTACCAGACTCTTCCATTCATAGGGTTTTCCATGCAAGAGTATTGGAGTGGGGTGCCATTACCTTCTCCAATATGTATTCATTTTCAAATAATCCAAGTCTACTTTTAAATAACACTGTACAATTTCATAGGTAGTGTTAATACCTTATAATAAGAAAATAATTATAATTTCTTCCTCCCATTCCAGTATCATTGCTGTCATTTATATCACTTATATATAAGAATCCATAAATTGATATATGCATATGTATAAGTTGATACATGCATATGTATACATGTATCTATATGTACCTATATATGCATATGCATATATGTATCAATAAATTGATACATGCATATGTATAAGCTGATACATGTATATATGTATCTATACATATGCATATATCAACTTATGGATTCTTATATAAAAGTGATATAAATGACAGCAATGATACAAGAATGGGAGGAAGAAATTATAATTATTTTCTTATAAATTATTGACACTACCTGTGAAATTGTACAGTGTGATTTGAAAGTAGACTTGGATTATTTGAAAATGAATATTTCAAAACCAAAGCCACAAACTATAAAATGGTTTTTAAAACGTATAACTGATATGTTGAGAGAAAAGGGAATCACATAAAATGCTCAATCATATACAATACTCAACTAAATGCAAATCATAAAAACTGCCCAACTAAAATCACCAAAAGCAGAAAATGAATGGATGACAAAAATAGGAACAAAGAACAAGACAACAAATAGAAAACTATAAGGAATAGAGTAGATCCTAATCCAAGTATATCCATAATCATTTTAATGTCAATGGTCTAATGTGCCAATTAAAATCTGAGATTTTCAGGTTACCAATATATGTTGCCTACCAGAAGCCCTATGAACATTTCTAGGACAGCAAAGAAATATCATGAATAACTCATCATAAATTTGATACCCCCTAAACATTTTAATCAGAGAAGGCAAATGGCACCCCACTCCAGTACTCTTGCCTGAAAAAATCCCATGGATGGAGGAGCCTGGTGGGCTGCAGCCCATGGGATCGCTAAGAGTCAGACATGACTGAGCGACTTCACTTTCATTTTTCACTTTCATGCATTGGAGAAGGCAATGGCACCCCACTTCAGTACTCTTGCCTG
Source organism: Ovis aries (assembly GCF_016772045.2). Classification (NCBI taxonomy): domain Eukaryota; kingdom Metazoa; phylum Chordata; class Mammalia; order Artiodactyla; family Bovidae; genus Ovis; species Ovis aries. The sequence goes on along the minus strand of NC_056055.1, from coordinate 123,963,737 downwards.
GAGAATCCCAGGGATGGGGGAGCCTGGTGGGCTGCCGTCTATGGGGTCATACAGAGTCGGACATGATTGAAGTGACTTAACAGCAGCAGTAGCAGCAAACATTTTAATAATTATTAAATAATAATAATATTTTAATGATTTTAAGAGGTCCACAAAATAAGGAACCAGCAAATAATACTGAGGAATGAACAATTTTGTAATGTATTAGGGAAACCAGGGAAATATGATATCTTAGAAACCAAGGGCCAGAGAAGGCAATGGCACCCCACTCCAGTACTCTTGCCTGGAAAATCCCATGGACAGAAGAGCCTGGTAGGCTGCAGTCCATGGGGTGGCTAAGAGTCGGACACAACTGAGTGACTTCACTTTCACTTTTCACTTTCATGCATTGGAGAAGGAAATGGCAACCCACTCCAGTGTTCTTGCCTGGAGAATCCCAGGGACAGGGGAGCCTGGTGGGCTGCCATCTGTGGGGTCGCACAGAGTTGGACACAACTGAAGCAACTTAGCAGAAGCAGCAGCAGAAACCAAGCATGTGCTCTAAAGCATGTGCTCTAAAGAAGAGGAAATGATTTACTATGTCAAATGCTAAAAATTATTTAAATAAAAAGAAATCTTACAGTTAAACGTTAGACTTAGTAAGAGTAAGCTCATTGGTGACTTTGGCAAGAGCAGTTTAAATGAAACAGTGGAAGGAAAAGCCAAACATTTAAATGAGTTTTAGAGAAAAAGATATGAGGAAAATTGGAGAATGCCTAATTCTCTTTCAAGCACCTTAAGAAGCTGTAAAAGGAAGAATAGAAGTAGTGTGAAGTCCATGCGAAGGAATACAATACTTATACACGCTCAATTGTTATTCTCCTTGTAAAACATTCCAAATTTCACAAAACAAACTTTAAAATGTCTTAATACATAATTAAATTTTTCAACATATGCATTTTTTTTAGCCTAATATATGTCTTTTCCTGGGCTTTCCTGGTGGCTCAGATAGTAAAGAATCTGCCTGCAATGCGGGAGACCTGGATTTGATCTCTGGATTGGGAATATCCCCTGGAGGAGGCCATGGCAATCCACTCCACTGTTCTTGCCTGGAGAACCCCTATGGACAGAGGAGCCTGGCAGGCTACAGCCCATGGGGTCACAAAGAGCCGGACATGACTGAACGACTAAGCAAACATATATGCATGTTTCTCCAATTGATGCTGATAACATAAACTTAGAATAGTTTTAAGTAACTACAAGAGGAGAACACTAGTTCTGCCCAAATTTAATAAGAGGACATTTTTTTTAACAGAGTTTAGAAGTATAGCATATGTCTAATTAGAGAAAAACTGCTGATTCTGTTAGAATAAGAGTTTCTTCCTCCTAATGAAAATTTATTGATGTGTATAGTAATCACTATTTCCATTATGTAGCTACAGATATTTACCCTCTAATCTAATATGCTTTCTCAAAATATATTTCAATTAAAATATATTTATATATAGTGCATGAATCCTCAGGTGTTCAGTTGTGTCAAACTGTTTATGATCCTATGAACTGTAGCCTGCCAGAGTCCTCTTGTCCATAGGCTTCTCCAGACAATAATATTGGAGTAGGTTGCCATTTCTTCTTCCAGGGGACTTTCCTGACCCAGGTATTGAACCAGCATCCCCTGCATCTCCTGCATTGGCAGGGGGATTCTTTCAACACCGAGCCACCTGGTATATGTATGTAAGTAAAAAGATCTATAATGCTTAACTAGTCATATAATGCATACCACCTCACATAAATCAATAAAATACTATAATCCTCACAACTATATCTATGTATAGAAACTACTATACTGTTTTTCTGAACCAAATACATTTTACTTAAGGTAGGTGTATATTAAGTTTTTATCACGATTTTGTGATTTTACACAAAAATCACCATATCAGATATTGGAAAGTCATGTTTTTACTAACTAAGAAGGAATCTACAAACTCCTGTTTTCCCACCCTTTAGACATATGAGTTCTTACCTGACCAGTTGCCAAAATTATAAATAAAAACCAGTTAATTATTATTTTGATTTTTTTCTCAGCAAAAAAATTAAATAGTGTACTGCATAATAATTTTGGAACTTCAAAATCTCTTTCAGAGTAAACAATTTTTATTGAGGGTGGCAAGAAACTTATTAATAATGTTTATGAAATTGTTCTCCTTCTATCTGCCATGAAGTGATGGGACCAGATGCCATTATCTTAGTTTTTTGAAGATCGAGTTTTAAGCCAACTTTTCCTCTTTCAACTCTCCTCTTTAATTGTTCTTCACTTTCTACCATTAGAGCAATATAATCTGCATATCTGAGGTTATTGACATTTCTCCCAGGAATCTTAATTCCAGCTTGTGCTTCATTTAGCTCGGCATTTTGCATAACGTACTCTCAAATAAGTTAAATAAGCAGGATAATATACAGCCTTGATTTACTCCTTTCCCTATTTGTAACCAGTCTGTTGTTCCCTGTCTAGTTCTAACTGTTTCTTCTCGACCCCCAGACAGGTTTCTCAGGAGACAGGTAAAGTGATATTCCATATCTTTAAAATTTTTCCACAGTTTGTTGTGATCCACACAATCAAAGTCTTTAGCATAGTCATTGAAGCAGAAGTAGATGTTTTTGTGGAATTCCCTTGTTTTTTCTATGATCCAACGAATATTGGCAGTTTGATCTCTGGTTCCTCTGCCTTTTCTAAATCCAGTTTGTACATCTAGAAAAGGATTTTGAGCATTACCTTGCTAGGATGTGAAATGAGCCCAATTGTATGGTAGTTCGAACATTCTTTGGCACTGCCTTTCTTTGAGATTGAAAAGAAAATGAAACCATTATGAGTATTGTATGAGTATCTCTTATGACAATGACTAAGGATAAAAGTCCACGTAACTATATCTATAGTACATATAGATATGCTATCTGGATGCATTATCTCAGGATGCATTGGACTAATATAAAAAGCTAAAGAGAAAAAAAAAAGTACATTTAGAAAATTCACCTAAAGCTAGGATTTCAGAATTATAGTACTAAATATAATTTGAATATTTAATAAATTTCTCTGAAATTTTCTTAGGGTTTTATAGAATTGCAAAGTCATGCATTTGATTGTTTTCCTTTTAGAATATACTTTTCATCTTCTTTCTCTTACAGTATTCCTAAATTAGCAAATGTTAACAGTATTCACCAAATTACTCAGGTCAAAATCAGAAGACATTCTTGATTCATCCTATTGCCCACTTCTTTTGCAAGCTATAAAATTCCTCCTCACCTGGGTTATGGAGGGAAAATTATCTTGACTGGGGTATGTTCTTCCATTCTTAACCCCTGAAATCCATTCTCTACACACTAACCAATGAAATATCTTAAACTAAAAATATCTCTATATTTAAAACTACTTTTCATCTACAAAATTCTAATCTGCATATTATGACTATATTGCTTCCTTTAATGATTATTCTTCCACATCTTTTAACCACTCATCCACTGCTTGTTGTGCTATAACCATACCAGTATTAGTTAAGATCATGGCATCTGGTCCCATTGCTTCATGGCAAATAGATGGGAAAACAGTGGAAACTGGCTGACTTTATTTCTCTGGGCTCCAAAATCACTGCAGATCGTGATTGCAGCCATGAAATTAAAAGACACATACTCCTTGGAAGGAAAGTTATGAATAACCTAGACAGCATATTAAAAAGCAGAGACATTACTTTGTCAGCAAAGGTCCATTTAATTAAAGCTATGGTTTTTCCAGTGGTCATGTATGGATGTGAGAGTTGGACTATAAAGAAAGCTGAGTGCAGAAGAATTGATGCTTCTGAACTGTGGTGTTGGAGAAGACTCTTGAGAGTCCCTTGGACTGTAAGGAGATCCAACCAGTCCATCCTAAAGGAGATCAGTCCTGAGTGTTCATTGGAAGGACTGATGTTGAAGCTGAAACTCCAATACTTTGGCCACCTGATGCGAAGAGCTGACTCATTGGAAAAGAACCTGATGCTGGGAAAGATTGAGGGCAGGAGGAGAAGGGGACAACAGAGGGTGAGATGGTTGGATGGCATCACAGACTCAATGGACATAGGTTTGGGTAAATTATGGGTGGTGATGATGGACAGGGAGGCCTGGCGTGCTGCAGTTTATGGGGTCACAAAGAGTCGGACACGACTGAGTGACTGAACTGAACTGATGACTCTTCTTCCACATTTTTAACCACTCATCCGCTGCTTGTTGTGCTATAATCATACCAGTATTAGTCTGTGAGATAAACTAGTTCCACCTTGAGGGTATCGCAATTTTTTATTTCACCACTTGAAACACACTGTCCTCATATTTTCCATGTGTGACCCAGGTCATAATACAATGTCAGCACTCCAGAGAATGTTTTTAGACCAAATGTATCCTTTTTACAGTTAACCCTTGAATAACATGGGGGTAGGAGGTATTAGACTAGAGTCTGATACCAAAGTCTGATACAAGGCTAGAGTCCCTTGACAGCAAGGAGATAAAACCAGTCAGTCCTAAAGGATATCAAGCCTGAATATTCATTGGAAGGAATGATGCTGAAGCTGAAGCTCAAATACTTTGGCCAACTGATGTGAAGAACCAACTCACTGGAAAAGATACTGATTCTGGGAAAGATTGAGGGCAGAAGGAGAAGGTGGCAATAGAGGATGAGATGGTGGGAAGGCATCACTGACTCAAGGGACATGAGTTTGAGTAAACTCCATGAGACAGTGAGGGGCAGAGAAGCCTTGCCTGCTGCAGTCCATGGGGTCACTAACAGTCTGAAATGACCTAGAGACTGAACAGCAATAAAAGTATATTTACAGTACTGTACTATATCTATCAATGCTATAAGTTGTGTCATCTGTTTATAAGATGACTTGTCTGTTAGTATCTACATCAATATCGTCTTATATAATACAAAACATTGTGGATGTTACACAATTAATAACATTGACATCAGAAATGAAAAGATAATGTGAAAAAGAAATTAACATTTATTTACAGTTATTGTTCATGCATTGATAAAAAAGAAGCAACACTATGATTATTTTAGGGTAGCTCACTGTAGTCAATGTGATTGCTTCATGATAACCTATACACTAATGAATTCTTATAAAATGTTTCTTACATATAGTATTATAGTCATATTCATGGTACATATTGGAAATAGTATTAATTTTGTTAAATGTGATGTGATGATAGGTGGGCAAAAATTTCTCCAAACATAAAAATGAGGGGCAATTCAGTCAGTTCAGTCTCTCAGTCAAGTCCGACTATTTGCAGCCTCATGGACTACTGCACGTCAGGCTTCCCTGTCTATCACCAAATCCCAGAGATTGCTCAAACTCATGCCCATTGAGTCAGTTTCGCCATCCAGCCATATCATCCTCTGCTGTTCCCATTATATACTGCCTTCAATGTTTCCCAGCATCAGGGTCTTTTCCAAGAAGTCAGTTCTTTGTGTCAAGTAGCCAAAGTATTGGAGTTTCATCTTCAGCATCAGTCCTTCCAATGAATATTAAGGACTGAGTCCCCTTAGGATTGACTGCTTGGATCTCCATGCAGTCCAAGGGACTCTCAAGAGTCTTCTCCAACACCACAGTTCAAAGCATCAATTCTTTGTCACTCAGCTTTCTTTATAGTCCAACTCTCACATCCATACATGACCATTGGAAAACCATATCTTTGATTAGATGGCCCTTTGTTGGCAAAGTAATGTCTCTGCTTTTTTGCATGCTGTCTAGGTTGGTCTTAGCTTTTCTTGCAAGGAGCAAGCATCCTAAATTTCATGGCTGCAATCACCATCTGCAGTAATTTGGGAGCCCCCCAAAATTAAATCTCTCACTGTTTCCCCATTTGTTTCTCATGAAGTGATGGGACTAGAGGCATGATCTTAGTTTTCTGAACGTTGGGTTTTAAGCCAACTTTTTCAATCTCCTCTTTCATTTCATCAAGAGGCTCTTTAGTTCTTCTTCACTTTCTGCCATAAGAGTGATGTCATCTGCATATCTGAAGTTATTGATATTTCTCCTGGCAGGCTTGATTCCAGCTTGTGCTTCATCCAGTCCAGCATTTCACATGACATTCTATGCATACAAGTTAAATAAGCAGGATGACAATATGCAGCCTTGACGCACTCCTTGCCCCATTTGGAACCAGGTTGTTGTTCCATATTCAGTTCTAACTGTTGCATCTTGACCTGTATAAAGATTTCTCAGGTGGCAGGTCAAGGGTCTGGTATTCCCATCTCTTTCAGAATTTTCCACAGTTTGTTGTGATCCACACAAAGGGTTTGGCATAGTCAATAAAGCAGAAGTAGATGTTTTTCTGGAACTCTCTTGCTTTTTCCATGATCCAAAGGATGTTGGCAATTTGATCACTGGTTCCTCTGCTTTTTCTAAACCCAGCTTAAACATCTGGAAGTTCATGGTTCATGTATTGTTGAAGGCTGGCTTGGAGAATTTTGAGCATTATTTTTCTAGTTTTTGAGATGATTGGGTGGTAATTTGAACACTCTTTGGCATTGTCTTTCCCTGGGATTGAAATGAAAACTGACCTTTTCTGGTCCTGTGGCCACTTTTGAGTTTTTAAAATTTGTTGTCATATTGACTGCCACACTTTCACAACATCATCTTTTAGGATTGAAATAGCTTAACTAGAATTCCATCACCTCCAGTAGGTTTTTTTGTAGTGATGCTTTCTAAAGGCCCACTTGATATCACATTCCAGGATGTCTGGCTCTAGGTGAGTGATCATACCATCATGGTTATCTGGGTCATGAAGATCTTTTTTATAGTTCTTCTGTGCATTCTTGCCACCTCTTCTTAATATGTTTGGCTCTTGTTAGGTCCATACCATTTCTGACATTTATAGTGCCCATCTTTGCATGAAATGTTCCCTTGCTGTCACTAATTTTCTTGAAGACATCACTCATCTTTCCCATTCTATTGTTTACTGTAAATTGTTTATTGTTTACTGTATTTATTGTCATGCTGTGAAGTGAAGTCGCTCAGTCATGTCCAATGCTTAGCAACCCCATGGACTGTAGCTTACCAGGCTCCTCATTCCATGGAATTATCCGGGCAAGAGTACTGGAGTGGGTGGCCATTTCCTTCTCCAGGGGATCTTCCTGACCCAGGGGCTGACCAGGGTCTCCCTGGTCTCCCACATTGCAGGCAGACGCTTTACCATCTGAGCCACCAGGGAAGCCCTGTCATACTGTAAAGTAATCTAAATCTTTGAAAGCAAAATTATAAAGCAGTAAGAAAATTAACACCTTTTCCATTTTATATTAAATTCCACTTATGAATGTGTTTGTGTGTTAGTAGCTCAGTCATGTCCGACTCTTTGCCACGCTATGGACGGTAGTCCATCAGGTTCCTCTGTTTGTGGGAATTCTTCAGGCAAGAATACTGGAGTGGGTTGTCATAAACTAGTATCTCCATCTATTTTATACATTTATGATCTATCAAATTTTTCTTAATTTCTTCAATATTTCTCAACTATGCAGTTTATTTACGAGTTTTTTCAAACTGTTGCAAATCTCCAAAATTTTTTTTCTTGTGTATTTCTTTTACATAATCTGCATATAAGTAGACCCTTGCATTTCAAACTTGTATTGTTCAGGGGTCAATAGCATACTTTTTCCTTTCCTCTCAGAGCTAGACACATTACAGATGCAGAATACATATTTTATAGATTAACAAATCTGATTCACAATGTATGTAATGCTTAATTTGTGGCTTTTCTAATTAGTATAGAATTGTGGAAAGGAAAGAGAATGCTGCAGAAGACACATAAACTCTCCTATCAAATACTGGAGCTCAAATCTCATTTTTTCCATTTACTTACTGTATAGGCAAACTATAAAAAACTACTGGACTTTTCCTACAAACAAATAACTTCCTAAAAATAGTAATTAAGAAATGAAATAAAATTGCACTTTGTATGTGTGGCACTGCTTAAAGCTGAATGAATAATCTCTTCTGAGTATTCATACTTTAAATAGCCTCATCAGATATCTATGTTGTCTCATGCAAGGGAAATTATTAGGTAGTGAGTACATTCAGAAAGAATAAATATATATATAACTGTACTGAAGAAGACTAAATAATTGAAAAGTTTTGCCTAAGATTGTGGTGGTTACTAGATAGTTATGGATATTAATCATACAATAAAATAGGTGCAATTTAGAAGCCTTAAAAACACCTGTCACTTGTACTTTTTTCAACTTAGAATCATAATAGCCACTTGTTACTATATGTGTAAATTTACATGTTAAGACCAATGTAACACATTTCATAAGAAATATGGTACTGAATAACTATTATTATCTAAATGTAGAATTTGATTATTTCCTTCTGAACAATCCAAACTGCTTCCAAAGATACATATATCACAACAGGTCTAATTTTTTAAAATTATAGAAAAATATCTGATTTCTTACAGCAAATGGAATCTTCTTTCTCAGAGAGCATATACTTCATGTTCTTATTGAAAAATTAATGTCATTAGAGAACAGAGAATAAATAGCTCTCATTAAAAACATCTGCAGAGTTTCAACACCACCACAACAGCTGTCAACTTGTTCTGCCCAAGTGGAAGTCAAGGTTATATTCTTTATTCTTGCTTTTAAGTTGGCTTCAATAAGTTTATGATTATTATAATTTTGGAGATTCAAATTTGGTTGCTATTCAGGATTACGATAAAATGCTAAATTATTAATTCAGTTTAATGAGAAATAAAACCTTATCTTGACATATCAGTTAGTATGGAAAAACCAATACTGTTTTTATTTTCTGCAGTCAGAATTACAAAATGTTATATCCTTGTTACTTCCATTATTCCTAAGGCCATCAAGAGAAAATAAGTGATTTTTCACAATCTGTTCAATTGATATAGAACCATGTAGCCTTAGATTATTTTCTAATATACAAATCCACATAATATTAATTTAATTCAGTAAGACAAAAGAGGTAATGCTTAAATATGTCATTTAAATTGATGTTAAGTTCTTAAATTATTTTAAAAAACTATTATACAAAATAAATAATATTTAGGCAATATATTTAAATTCAATACCAACTGACTTCTTAACTTTATGATATAAATGGACTTAATTCTTAAAGGTGTAGGAAAATAGAGTTTACCTAGATTAAAATATGTCATACATGTTAATAAACAAACAATAAATTGGGAAGCTGAAGGAAGCAAATAAAAAAGTATGTGATATGAAAGTAGTGAAGGTATAGTTCTTCCAGCCTAGTAGTCTGAGAGTTATACAAATATTAGCAATGTAATAGGATTTGTTTTATATTGTGGTTAAAATTCCTTTTTTTAATTTAATTATTATTTATCATTTTCTACTAAAGATTTGTTTTCAATCATCAGTTTTCTTTGGGATTATATTTTTCAACCATTTCATATAGTTTTTAAATAATAAATTGATATAATAATTAGGTTAATTTATATAATAAATTCTGAATTTAAACTATAGTCAAAAAATTTAAACAGCAAGTCACACAATTATATCATACAGTGCTCATTTTTACATATGTATGTGTGAGGGAACGTAATTTATAAATATACTATAGAGCTAACATTCTGTGGAACACAATTTGGGAAATTTTCCTACTAGTCCACAGATGTTCTTTTATGTAAGATCAAAAGGAAACTATGAGTTATTAAAACTCTGAATATTTATAAAACTCCTAGTACCTTAAGAGTATACAAAACTTTGACTACTTATTAAAACTCTCAAATATCTTAGGTGTGCAAAAATTTCCTAGAAACTAACCTCTTAAATACTGGCTATATTATTAGGTTTCTAGCAATTGCTACTTCCCTTCAGGCTATAAACACACTTTGAACAATCTCCAAATGATTTTACTTCCTTTTTGGAAACTATTATAGAAAAAGCAGACATAGATATAATATAAGAAATTTTAAAGTTGTAAAATTAAGTTTCATGAAATTTCAAATTTCAAAACCTCAAAGTGTATAATTAATTGAAAAATGTATAAAACAATTACCATACTTTTAAAGTCATTTCTCAGTTCAGTTCAGTCACTCAGTCGTGTCCAATTCTGCAACCCCATGGACTGCAGCAAACCAGGCTTCCCTGTCCATCATCAACTCCTGGATCCTACTCAAACTCATGTCCATGATGTCAGTGATGCGATCCAACCATCTCATCCTCTGTCATCCCCTTCTCCTCTGGCCTTCAATCTTTCCCAGCATCAAGGTCTTTTCCAATGAGTCAGTTCTCATCAGATAGCCAAACTATTGGAGTTTCAGCTTCAACATCAGTCCTTCCAATGAATTATCAGGACTGATTTTTTTTTAGGATTGACTGGTTGGGTCTCCTTACAATACGAGCCACTTTCAAAGAGTTTTCTCCAACATCACAGTTCAAAATCATCAATTCTTCGGTGCTAAGCTTTCTCACATTCTCACATTCATTCATGACTACTGGAAAAACCATAGCCTTGACTAGATGGACATTTGTTGGCAAAGTAATTTCTCTGCTTTTTAATATGCTGTCTAGGTTGGTCATAACTTTTCTTCCAAGGAGCAAGCGTCTTTTAATTTCATGGCTGCAGTCACCATCTGCAGTGATTTTGGAGCCCCCCCCCCAAAATAAAGTCTATCACTGTTTCCATTTTTTTCCGCATCTATTTGCCATGAAGTGATGGGACAAGACACCATAATCTTAGTTTTCTGAATGTTGAGTTTTAAGTCAACATTTTCACTCTACTGTTTCACTTTCTTCAAGAGGCTGTTTAGTCATTTCTAGGAATTATTAAAAGGAGAACCAACCAAAGCCAGTTTTCCTACAGTTAGTGTACTAAAAATCTTTGGATTTTTTTTTTTTTTGGTTTCCTATAACAAACATATATATATATATATATATATATATATATATATATATATATATATATATATATATTAGTTTTTTATTTTTTAAATTTTAAAATCTTTAATTCTTACATGTGTTCCCAAATATGAACACCCCTCCCACCTCCCTCCCCATAACATCTCTCTGGGTCATCCCCATGCACCAGCCCCAAGCATGCTGTATTCTGTGTCAGACATAGACTGGCAATTCAATTCTTACATGATAGTATACATGTTAGAATGCCATTCTCCCAAATCATCCCACCCTCTCCCTCTCCCTCACAGTCCAAAAGTCCGTTATACACATCTGTGTCTTTTTTCCTGTCTTGCATACAGGGTCGTCATTGCTATCTTCCTAAATTCCATATATATGTGTTAGTATACTGTATTGGTGTTTTTCTTTCTGGCTTACTTCACTCTGTATAATCGGCTCCAGTTTCATCCATCTCATCAGAACTGATTCAAATGAATTCTTTTTAACGGCTGAGTAATACTCCATTGTGTATATGTACCACAGCTTTCTTATCCATTCATCTGCTGATGGACATCTAGGTTGTTTCCATGTCCTGGCTATTATAAACAGTGCTGCAATGAACATTGGGGTACATGTGTCTCTTTCCATTCTGGTTTCCTTGGTGTGTATGCCCAGCAGTGGGATTGCTGGGTCATAAGGTAGTTCTATTTGCAATTTTTTAAGGAATCTCCACACTGTTCTCCATAGTGGCTGTACTAGTTTGCATTCCCATGATCCTCTACATGGAAAACCCTAAAGACTCCACCAGAAAATTACTAGAGCTCATCAATGAATATAGTAAAGTTGCAGGATATAAAACCAACACACAGAAATCCCTTGCATTCTTATACACGAATAATGAGAAAGTAGAAAAAGAAATTAAGGAAACAAGTCCATTCACCATTGCAACGAAAAGAATAAAATACTTAGGAATATATCTACCTAAAGAAACTAAAGACCTATATATAGAAAACTATAAAACACTGATGAAAGAAATCAAAGAGGACACTAATAGATGGAGAAATATACCATGTTCATGGATCAGAAGAATCAATATAGTGAAAATGAGTATACTACCCAAAGCAATTTACAAATTCAATGCAATCCCTATCAAGCTACCAGCCACATTTTTCACAGAACTAGAACAAATAATTTCAAGATTTGTATGGAAATGTAAAAAACCTCGAATAGCCAAAAGCAATCTTGAGAAAGAAGAATGGATATTTTGAATTGTAGTTCTTTTACTTAAGTGAGAGGACACATACTTGCACAGTTTATTTTCTACCTTTATCTTTAATTTATAATTTACTTGTATATGTAAAATTGAGTTTATTAAGCTTATAAACTGGAGTTCTGGCTAAGTGTGATAGGAATACCAGTTTGAGGAATAGATAAATTGAACATTCAGTTTTCTTTATAAAATCAACATTCCAGTTTGTTCTGATTTAGCAAATATTCTGTATTGTTTGCAGTCCAAAACATCTTGTATTAGTAGAAAATAAACGTTCAGAATAGAGGTCAAAATTTTCAAGCCTGCTTCTTCTAAGAAAACATGATAATGAAAGCTAAAGTTTAAGAACATGTTCATTAAATAACTTTAAATACACCATACCTTTAGCACACAATAGATCCAATATTATTTATTGTGTTGTTTTATTCTTATGAATTTTAAAATCTTCTTTTCATATTTACCTTAGAAACAGCTAGAGTATTTTACCATTATAAGGTAATATAAATATATATCTCCAAATTATCTTTTAATTTATCAAAAAGCAATTTAAAAATCTAACTAAAATGTAATACTACTAAAATGTAAACAGCCCTCCATTTTTTAAGCTTATTTATAAAAATATAATGGATAGAGAAAAGCAGCTAATTTGTTTTTAACTTTCTTTTGACAGTTTTGTCCTTTCCAGATTTTTCAGATGTTTCAAGCCAGCATTCTTTACTATGCAATATGCATGTACGGTAGGCTAGAGAAAGAGAGAGATGAATAGGAACAACTTTACTTTTTGAGAGGTTCTGTGATAACAATATTCAGATTTGATTGATGTGTGAAACTATTTTTCTCATGAAACACAGTTATGGGTTCTCTGGAGAACCCTACATATTGGAGATCTCTCAGTTACATTAACTTTGATCTTAATAACTCAATTAGACTGTATGTTTGCTTCTTCATAATTTGCCAACTATTCAATGGTCACATTTCAGCTGCAGTGTCATTTGGTCTCATACTCCATCCAGACGGACAGAACAACAAGATGAAACCAATGTATACTGTTTTTCTCTCCCAGGATACATCTTACATCATATTTAGGAGTATCAGGGAGAGCAGAATTGAGGCACTAATATACTAATAGAAATAAAGAAAGGAAGAAATAAGGAAAGGAAAGAATGAAGGAGGGAAGGAAGTAATAAACATAATCACTTCACAATCTTCCTTTTAGGCATTTGTCCAAAACCCCATCTGAATAGGACAGGTCCTGATAAAATCACAGGCTTTTGACTGAGACCAGTGAACAGCTACCTTCTAGAAGAACAAGGCAACTTGGAAATATGCTAGCTCCCGTAAAAACTGACACAGAGCTCCCAATAATCTTATTCTTAGTGTATGGTGAGCTACTCTTTATCAATCATTGAGAAGAAAATAAAATCCCCTGAAAGAGGATTTCAGAGAACTGATAATTATAAAAAAGAAATGTGGAAAATATATAAATATAAGTTTAATGCTGGAGAAGAAGGCAGCAGATGGGATTAACAGATCACCAAATCACTGGACACGTCAGAGGAGAGTATTAGTTGGCCATAATAAATGTTGATATAAAGTGAAGCACATGGGAGAAAAAAAAAAAACAGAAAATACTGTAAAGAGCCAAACAGCATGATGAAAATATCTAATGCACATGAAATATGACTCCTAGATGAAGGAAATAAAACAAGAAAAGGCAATATTTGAAGAAATAAAGAGACCATTTGTTTTCAAACTGACAACACAGTACCACAGATACAATAAACTCAAATCTTAAGAATATAAATATAAAAGTTCATACGAAGAGAAAATTGTTAAACTGTGAAAAATGAAATATAAACAGAAAACATTAAAAATATCTGAATAAAACTCATGTATTAAACTTCAAAAGCAGTAATAAAATTAACATCTGATTCTTCAACTGAAAGCATAAAAACAAGAAAATAATTAAATGGTTTAGTTCAAGTCCTAAGAAAAATAACTTTCAAAATATGTACTGAGCAACAAAATTAAATCCATATTAAACATAATGACATTCAAAACTAAAGATAAAATAAAAGTATTTTAAAACAAAAAATATAAGATAATTTGACTTGACCACATCTGTGCACACACACAAAAAAATTAAAGGGAGTTCTTTAGCCAAAATCATAATAATTTAATAGGAAATTATTATAATATACAAAGGGATGAGAAGCATTAGAATGACAAAATATATATATAACTTTAAATAAATCACAATAACTTCTAAATGTATCAAATATATGTGGATTTATATATAACATCAATAGCACAGAAAAAGGAATGAGGCAGTAAATGAAACTCAATTAGAGAAATAATCAGTCTAAACTTGAGCTTTTAATTACTAAAGTACCAATAAGTATAATAAAAGTATCACAATTAGTATCCAGTACTCCAAAGCACTGGAGTTTCAGCTTCAGCATCATTCCCTCCAAAGAACATTCAGGGCTGATCTCCTTCAGAATGGACTGGTTGGATCTCCTTGCAGTCCAAGGGACTCTAGAGTCTTCTCCAACACCACACTTCAAAAGCATCAGTTCTTAGGCTCTCAGCTTTCTTCACAGTCCAACTCTCACATCCACACATGACCACTGGAAAAACCATAGCCTTGACTAGACGGACCTTTGTTGGCAAAGTAATGTCTCTGCTTTTCAATATGCTATCTAGGTTGGTTATAACTTTCCTTCCAAGGAGTAAGCGTCTTAATTTCATGGCTGCAATCACCATCTGCAGTGATTTTGGAGCCCCCCAAAATAAAGTCTGACACTGTTTCCACTGTTTTCCCATCTATTTCCCATGAAGTGATGGGACCAGATGCTGTGATCTTCGTTTTCTGAATGTTGAGCTTTAAGCCAACTTTTTCGCTCTCCTCTTTCACTTTCATCAAGAGGCTTTTAGCTCCTCTTCACTTTCTGTCATAAGGATGGTGTCATCTGCATATTTGAGGTTATTGATATTTCTCCCGGCAATCTTGATTCCAGCTTGTGTTTCTTCCAGTCCAGTGTTTCTCATGATGTTCTCTGCATATAAGTTAAATAAGCTACGTACTGCTTTTCCTATTTGGAACCAGTCTGTTGTATATACATATAAATCCACACTACTTAAAATAATTGTTAAGAAGAAAAGATGAACTTAAAAAAATCTGATTTAGCTAAATTAAAATTCAGAGAAAAGAAGACTTAAATGCAGGAAATAATATGAGATGAATAGGTATCCTTTCTAATGAAAAAATATCGTCAGTAAGATATGTGTTCTAAACATGCATTTCGTAACAAAGTATCAAAATATAAAAGCAAATGGAGCTCACTGAAAGAAAAAATTAACAAATCCAATATAATTGTTAAATATTTTAATTTCAAATAAGAGAATTGATACATCACAATTAACAAAAGAAACAATAGCAGTAGCAATGTCATTGTTGCCTATTTGCTAAGTCCGGTCCTCTCCTGACCCCATTCACTGCAGCATGCCAGGCTTCCCTGTCTTCCATTATCTCCCTGAGTTTGCTCAAACTCACGTTCATTGAGTTGGTGACGCCACTCAACCATATCATCCTCTGTTGCTCCTTCTCTTCCTGCTTTCAGTCTTTTCCAGCATCAGGATCTTTTCCAGTGAATCAACTCTTCACATCAGGGGGCCAAATAATTGGGATCTTCCCAACTCAGTGTTATCCTGAATTAAAAGCAGAGTCTTTACAGTCTGAGCCACCAGAGAAGCCCCAAAAGATGTTAACAATATGAATAACAAAATTTGATGAAGTGAGATACATATAATAATCCAAGAAATACAGAAAACACTTTAAAATACAAGGAATTTTTTGACAAAAGAGACATATATACAGGGCCATACACAGTCTCAAATAATTTCCAAGGATGAATTAAGCAACAAAAGACACATACAATTATTTTAAAAATGAATAATACATGTTCTATTATACAGCATGAAATAAAATATATTCATTACAAATGTAGAAGATGTTGACTTTTGATAATTAAATATATACCTTATAACTGCAAGCAAGATTCACAAAACAAATATTATCTCAAAAATATTCCCTTGTAACTTTTTCAGTCATTCTTTTTCTACAATTGGTCCCAGGAAATCACTGATATCCTTTCTCTCACTATAGATTAGTTTTGTGTGGTCTGGGATTTCATAACAGTGGAATCATATGGTACAAACCCTTGTGTCCAGGTTCTTTCTCACACTGCACTTTCTGAGGTTGATCCACATTTTATGCTATTATTTGTATCAGCAGTAAACTGATAAGGTATATATCGTATGATTCCACTGATATGAAATACTAGAACACACAAAACTAATATATAGTTATATATATAACTATAAAATTAATATATATATTTATATAACTAATATATAGCTCACTATAGTGAGAGAAAGATAAGTGATTTTCTGGGACAAATTGTAGAAGAAGAATGACTGAAAAAGTTACAAGGGAATATTTTTGAGATAATATTTATTTTATGTATCTTGGTTGCAGTTATAAGGTATATATTTAATTATCAAAAGTCAACAGCTTCTATATTTGTAATTAATAGATTTTATTTCATGTTATATAATGCAACATGTATTATTCAATTTTCAATCATTGTATTTGGACATTTAATTAAAGGATTTATCTTTTTAAAGTTAAAGACAAGATGTGCAGAGAATGCAATTAAGAAGTGATTACAAATAATGAATGCTGTAGAGAGTATGGAGAAAAGGGAAGCGTCCTTTACTGTTGTGGCAATGTAAATTGGTGCAACTACTATGGAGAACAGTGTAGCGGTTCCTTAAAAAACTAAATATAGAACTATCATTGTTGTTCAGTCACTAAGTCACATCCAACTCTGCAACCCCATGGACTGCAGCACACCAGGCTCCACTATCTCCCAGAAAACTCTTCACATTTAGGTCCATTAGTTTGGTGATGTTATCTAACTATAGAACTATGATAGGATCCAGAAACCCCACTCCTGATGTGTATATTTAGAGAAAACCATAACTGGAAAGCATACATGCACTCCAGTGTTCATTGCAGCACTATTTACATTAGCCAAGGTGTGAAAGCAATGTGAATGTTCATCAACAGAGGAACAGATAAAGAAGGTGGTACATATATTTTTACTCAGGCATAAAATAAAACAAAATAATGCCAATTGTAGCAACATGGATGGACCTAGAGATTATCATACTAAGTGAAGCCATAGAAAGATAAATATCATATGATGAAACTTATCAGTTCAGCTCAGTTCAGTCGCTCAGTCGTGTCCAACTCTTTGCGACCCCATGAATCGCAGCACACCAGGCCTCCCTGTCCATCACCAACTCCTGGAGTTCACTCAGACTCATGTCCATCGAGTTGGTGATACCATCCAGCCATCTCATCCTCTGTCGTCCCCTTCTCCTCCTGCCTCCAATCCCTCCCAGCATCAGAGTCTTTTCCAATGAGTCAGCTCTTCGCATGAGGTGGCCAAAGTACTGGAGTTTCGGCTTTAGCATCATTCCTTCCAAAGAAATTCCAGGGCTTATCTCCTTCAGAATTGACTGGCTGGATCTCCTTGCAGTCCAAGGGACTCAAGAGTCTTCTCCAACACCACAGTTCAAAAGAATCAATTCTTCGGCACTCAGCTTTTGTAGCAACATGGATGGACCTAGAGATTATCATACTAAGTGAAGTCATAGAAAGATAAATATCATATGATGTAACTTATACATGTAATTAATTTAAAAAATTAAACAGATGAATTTACAAAATAAAAACTGGCTGACAGATCTGAAAATCAAACTCATGGTTACCAAAGGGGAAACATGGGAGGAAGAGACAAGTTAGTATACTGGGATTAACATATACACACTACTATACATAAATTAGATAACTAATAAGAACCTAATGTATAGTACAGGGAACTCTACTCAGTATTCTGTGAAAGTCTATGTGGGAAAATAATCTGAAAAAAAATGGATATATATATATATATATATATATATATATAACTGATTCATTTTGCTATACACCTGAAACTAACACAACATTGTAAATAAACTACACTCCATTTTTTTAAAGTGATTACAAAATGAACTTGCGTTTTTTTGCTTACTTGTGGGAAGTTATTATCAAGTTGTCTAACAATAACTGAATGACTGCAATGTTCTGTTTCAGTAAAGAACACTAAGATGAATTATACTGTCAAGATATGATACAATCACTAATTTGACAAATCTAAGGTGATAAAAGTTCTAAAGACACTTTAAATTCTTTGTGAAACTCTTTTCTATTATATATGCTTGAAATCTTCAAAGGGGAGGAAGTGGTCATGATTCAAAAATATGAATGAAATAACAACAATAAGGCACATCAATAAGTGTATGTCTTTTAACTTGGCAAAATAACTACCCTTATTTCTGTTAAATATGATGAAATAAGCATCCACGAAACAAATGATATTTATTATCTCATTTATTAATAACTATTAAGTACTTGATCTAGGCAAGGCTCTAATTATAAGTACCATATGGAAAATTATGTTCTCCTGTATGGTTAAATCTTCAAAAATCTATAGGAATGTAAAGCCTATAAATTCACAAAATTAGGCATATGAGATTAGTTTCATAAAGATGGTGCAAAAATCAATGACAACTTTTCACCTTTTCCGCATTTCGCAATCAAGTTATGCAAACACAGTCAATTTTTTTGAAGAATTTGAGCCAGCAATAAATTTGATCATATGGTTTCTGTAGGATTTGTAACATATTCCATCTAGTTATTTTATTAGTTTTGTTTAAATTGATGGTAGATTAAATAATTTATTGGAAACAAAAACTCTGAATATGTTGTACATACTTTAAAGTTCTGTTTAAAACTGCATATAAATTTGAATTATTCAGTATCCCAAGTGTATTGATACTCTTCTGATTACAAAATGTCTTTCTCTAGGAATTTTTTAAAGTTTACATTTAATTTTCCTACAATTTTTTGGTTAGGTAGTGTAATATGAAATTTCCTTCATTTTTTTCTTTGTTCTTTTATTTAATGTGCTTCTTTTATGTGACCTGAAAACATTTCTCCCCTAAATTCAATGTAAGATCATAATCTTGTAATTGAGTATTTACTTGGTTTAGATTCATATACATAGTGATAATATTTAAGTTGTTAGCTATAATTATAATTTTATTTACTTTGGTTAACATCTTGAGTGGAAAAAGATTATGGAAAATCAACCAAGGATTCAGTTCAGTTCAGTCGCTCAGTCATGTCCGACTCTTTGCAACCCCATGAATCGCAGCATGCCAGGCCTCCCTATTCATCACCATCTCCCGGAGTTCACTCAGACTCACGTCCATCGAGTCCGTGATGCCATCCAGCCATCTCATCCTCGGTTGTCCTCTTCTCCTCCTGCCCCCAATCCCTCCCAGCATCAGAGTCTTTTCCAGTGAGTCAACTCTTCACATGAGGTGGCCAAAGTACTGGAGTTTCAGCTTTAGCATCAGTCCTTCCAAAGAAATCCTAGGGTTGATGTCCTTCAGAATGGACTAGTTGGATCTCCTTGCAGTCCAAGGGACTCTCAACAGTCTTCTCCCACACCACAGTTCAAAAGCATCAATTCTTCAGCACTCAGCCTTCATCACAGTCCAACTCGCACATCCATACATGACCACAGGAAAAACCATAGCCTTGACTAGACGGACATTCATCAGCAAAGTAATGTCTCTGCTTTTGAATATCCTATCTAGGTTCATCATAACTTTTCTTCCAAGGAGTAAGCATCTTTTAATCTCATGGCTACAATCACCATCTGCAGTGATTTTGGAGCCCCCCAAAATAAAGTCTGACCCTCTTTCCACTGTTTCCCCATCTATTTTCCATGAAGTGATGGGACCGGATACCATGATCTTCATTTTCTGAATGTTGAGCTTTAAGCCAACTTTTTCACTCTCCTCTTTCACTTTCATCAAGAAGCTTTTTAGTTCCTCTTCACTTTCTGCCATAGGGTGGTGTCATCTGCATATCTGAGGTTATTGATATTTCTCCTGGCAATCTTGATTCCAGCTTGTGTTTCTTCCAGTCCAGCGTTTCTTATGATGTACTCTGCATAGAAGTTAAATAAGCAGGGTGACAATATACAGCCTTGACGTACTCCTTTTCCTATTTGGAACCAGTCTCTTGTTCCATGTTCAGTTCTAACTGTTGCTTCCTGACCTGCATACAGATTTCTCAAGAGGCAGGTCAGGTGTTCTGGTATTCCCATCCCTTTCAGAATTTTCCACAGTGTATTGTGATCCACACAGTCAAAGTCTTTGGCATAGTCAATAAAGCAGAAATAGATGTTTTTCTGGAACTGTCTTGTTTAGAAAGAGTAAATGACAGGTCTTTAGTTAGTTAGTCTAGTTAGTCTACTTTTCTTTCTTATTTTGAGTCTTTCCTGAAGCAAAGTCTGTGACAAATTTTTGAGTGTTAAGTATTATGTTTGTTTGGGCTTCCCCAGTGGATCAATGGTAAAGAATCCACCTACCAATTCAGGCTATATGGGTTTGATCCCTGAGTCAGGAAGATCCTCTGAAGAAGGAAATGGCAACCCACTCCAGTATTCTTGTTGAGAAATCCCATGGAAAGAGGAGCCAGGTGGGCTATAGACCATAGGGTCAAAAAGAGTCAGTCAGACACGACTGAGCAACTGAGCACACACACAAATACCTACTAGTCTCAGAATTTCTTCCTTTAACCAATTTAATTTCTCTTTTAATTTTTCTACTGAATGTATTTTTTTCATTTTCATGCTCTCTATCTACACAACACGCATTCTATTTACAGAAACTGAGCCAGCAGCTTAGCTGCTGCCTCCACAATATTTTGAGGAGATGCTTAAATAAGGAAACCTTAAATAAAGAGCTTCCATCCCAGCCCCTCAAGGACCACGTCTATAATCAGTACTGTCAACAACTTAAATTAAACTCTCTTTTTGGTCACCAGTTAATCAGTCTAAGGTCTTGTACTTATAGCAGTCCAACCACTTTGTAAGAAGTATCCCATTTGTGCGTGGAGAAGGGTGTGGGAAAGTAACTCTTCTCAAATAGGTTTGTTCCAGCATGTCATTTACTCCAGGGAACAGATTAACTGTCATATTATTCAGAAACATCTGCTCATAGAAGTTTGTGGCCTCTTAGATGTTTATGGTCCTATTTTTTTGTTTGCTTGTTTGTTTTCATGTAGTATCTGAAATTAGCAGTATACCTTCCTGGCAACTGAGTATATATTCATGTCTAGACAGATCAGACTTCAGCTAGCATTTCTTGCTGAAATATTCAAATTCTTTTATAGAATATTCTTAGGATTCATAGGTCACTGATCTTGTTCTTCAACTATAGAACTTCCCATATCTGTAGGCATTCTGCTGCTGCTCTTCAGTTGCTTCAGTCATGTCTGACTCCTTGCAACCCTATGGACTGTAGCCCACCAGGCTCCTCTGTCCCTGGGATTCTCTAGGCAAGAATACTGGAGTGGGTTGCCACGCCCTCCTCCAGGGGATCTTCCCGACCCAGGGATCCAACTGGGAACTGTAAGCGTTAACTACTTTATTTTGTGAATGAATGCTGAATAACTCCAGGTAGCTCAGAAGAAAAAGTGAGCCTTCCAATAATAAGAAAAAACAAGTTTGACAGCATTTCTCCTCTTTTAAGGGTCTCATTATTGCCACTGCTGCTAGCAACTGCCAGGGTACAATTTTAACCTATTAACCTAACTCATAAGATTGTATAGTCAAATAACACTCATCAATATTGTTTTAATAAATATTGAAAAAGATAAAATCTATTATAAGGACTAGATGAAGCAAAGAGAAGTATGGTATGTCAATTTTTCCTCGGGTCCTTCTCACACAAAATCTGTCCCTCCAGTGCAGAAAACAGAAGTTTTGTAACTGGGTTTCAGAGGATCATCTCATACAGCAGCAGTAGTTAAATTATCAATGATGTTCATTTTATGCTCCAGAGAAGAGTTTAGCCCTGCAAGAGCACTCAAGAAATGCATCTATTCCTGCTTTAGTAACTATGCCAAAGCCTTTGATTGTATGGATCACAATAAACTGTGAAAAATTCTGAAAGAGATGGGAATACCAGAACACCTGACTTGCGTCCTGAGAAACCTGCATGCAGGTCAGGAAGCAACAGTTAGAATTGGTATGAAACAACAGACTGGTTCCAAATAGGAAAGGAGCACGTCAAGGCTGTATATTGTCACCCTGCTTATTTAACTTATATAAAGAATATGTCATGAGAAACGCTGGACTGGAAGAAACACAAGCTGGAATCAAGATTGCCAGGAGAAATATCAATAACCTCAGATATGCAGATGACACCACCCTTATGGCAGAAAGTGAAGAGGAACTAAAAAGCTTCTTGATGAAAGTAAAAGAGGAGAGTGAGAAAGTTGGCTTAAAGCTCAACATTCAGAAAACGAAGATCATGGTATCCAGTTCCATCACTTCATAGGAAATAGATGGGGAAAAAGTGGAAACAGTGTAAGATTTTGTCTTTGGGAGCTCCAAAACCACTGCAGATGGTGATTGCAGCCATGAAATTAAAAGACGTTTACTCCTTGGAAGGCAAGTTTTGACAAGACTCTTGAGAGTCCCTTGGACTGCAAGGAGATCCAAGCAGTCCATTCTGAAAGAGATCAACCCTGGGATTTCTTTGGAAGGAATGATGCTAAAGCTGAAACTCCAGTACTTTGGCCACCTCATGCGAAGAGTTGACTCATTGGAAAAGACTCTGATGCTGGGAGGGATTGGAGGCAGGAAAAGAATGGAACGACCGAGGATGAGATGGCTGGATGGCATCACTGACTCGATGGACACAAGTCTGAGTGAACTCTGGGAGTTTGTCATGGACAGGAAGGCCTGGCGTGCTGCAATTCATGGGGTCACAAAGAGTTGGACACGACTGAGTGACTGAACTGAGCTGAACTGAACTGAAGACAGCATATTAAAAAGCAAAGACATTCCTTTGTCAACAAAGATCCATCTAGTCAAGGCTATGGTTTTTCTAATAGTCATGTATGTATGTGAGATTTGGATTGTAAAGAAAGCTGAGCGCCAAAGAATTGGTGCTTTTGAACTGTGGTGTTGGAGAAGACTGTTGAGAGTCCCTTGGACTGCAAGGAGATCCAACCAGTCCATCCTAAAGGAGATCAGTCCTGGGTGTTCTTTGGAAGGACTAAAGTTGAAGCTGAAACTCCAATAATTTGGCCACCTGATGCGAAGAGCTGACTCATTTGAAAAGACCCTGATGCTGGGAAAGAGTGAGAGCAGGAGAAGAAGGGGATGACAGAGGATGAGATGGTTGAATCACATCTCCGACTCAATGGACATGAGTTTGGGTAAACTACAGGAGTTGGTGATGGACGTGGAGGCCTGGTGTGCTGCAGTCCATGGGGCCGCAAAGAGTCATACACGACTGAACAACTGAACTGATACTCTCCAGGGAGCCATGACTTATAGACTCTGAGTTCTATCAGATAATCCTTGGCCAGGGACATTCTCTAGGGTATTTTAGAGATAAAGTATGAATATGTTACTCTTAGTAAGTATCAGCAGTCTTTATTTTTAATCAGGTCATCATCTTTATTTTCTGTGATATCCTACTGAAAAGAAGAATGAGTAGTCAGTTCTTTCAGGTCCAGCTCTTTTAACTCCCTTCATCCATTGCTTTTTCTTTCTAGCTATTCTTCTCTATCATTCTACCTAGCTTCTTCTTGGATCTAAATCTATTTTCTCCAAATTTTACTGGTGATATTTGTCCTTTATAATTTCCCTTCTTTTTTTCTGGCTAAATGTATCATAAATAATGGCTTGTTGGTCCAGAAGACAATATCATTCATCACACCAGTATGAGCTAACTTAACCAAATCGCTGATTATAAATCAAACTCACACAAATTAGAGATTTTACACAGTATCAAGCCTTCCTAATAATTTCAAAGTTACAAGTGATCAAAAAGCATGGGTAAAGCTGGAAGAAGCCTGGGACATTCAACATGTTTCCAGGATTCTGCTTGCAGTGTCTTCATGTTTGTGCCCTTATGTATACAAGTCCATATGTACTTGTCTATATAATATATATTTGATGTGATAATATGGTTGCATTCTATAAATACATATATATAGAGATTTTTTTTTTAAAGTAGTGTTTTACACTGGACACTCCTGGACACGTGTGCTTAATAGTCCATATTAAAAGTGTAGGTCTCTGTTAATTCAGTAGTTATTATCTCACACAGTTGGGAATATTTAAGTTATGAACTATCTTTATTTTATTCATCATAGTCATAGCTTATGTATAATATTCCTGGTAGTCTTGCTCATACTCCATAGGTTGTGGATGTGTTTACCATACGGAATTCTAAGCTAAGTGTCATGAACTACTTTTGTGGTGGTGGTGGTTTAGTCACTAAGTCATGTCCAACTCTTACAACCCCACGGACTATAGCCTACCAGGCTCCCCTGTCCATGGTTTTCTACAGGCAAGAATACTGGAGTGGGTAACCATTTCCTTCTCCAGAGGATCTTCCAGACCCAGGAATCAACCCCTGGTCTCCTGCATTGCAGGCAGAATTTTTACCAAATGAATTATGTACACCTGAACTACATGTGTGTCTCCTCCCAAAACTCATATTTTGAGACCTTTTCCTTAAGGGAATGTTATCAGGATATAGGGGATATGGGAGATAACTAGATTTAGATGAGGTCAGAAGGTAGGGCTTCCATTATGGGATTCAGTTCAGTTCAGTTCAGTCGCTCAGTCGTGTCCGACTCTTTGTGACCCCATGAATCACAGCACGTCAGGCCTCCCTGTCCATCACCATCTACCGGAGTTCACTCAGACTCACGTCCATAGAGTCCGTGATGCCATCCAGCCATCTCATCCTCGGTTGTCCCCTTCTCCTCCTGCCTCCAATCCCTCCTAGCATCAGAGTCTTTTCCAATGAGTCAACTCTTCGCATGAGGTGGCCAAAGTACTGGAGTTTCAGCTTTAGCATCCTTCTTTCCAAAGAACACCCAGGACTGATCTCCTTCAGAATGGACTGCTTGCAACTCCTTGCAGTCCAAGGGACTCTCAAGAGTCTTCTCCAACACCACAGTTCAAAAGCATCAATTCTTTAGCGATCAGCTTTCTTCATAGTCCAACTCTCACATCCATACATGACCACAGGAAAAACCACAGCCTTGACTAGACGGATCTTAGTCGGCAAAGTAATGTCTCTGCTTTTGAATATACTATCTAGGTTCATCATAACTTTTCTTCCAAGGAGTAAGCATCTTTTAATTTCATGGCTGCAGTCACCTTCTGCAGTGATTTTGGAAACCAAAAAAATAAGGTCTGACAGTGTTTCCACTGTTTCCCCATCTATTTCCCATGAAGTGATGGGACCGGATGCCATGATCTTCATTTTCTGAATGTTGAGCTTTAAGCCAACTTTTTCACTCTCCTCTTTCACTTTCATCAAGAGGCTTTTAGCTCCTCTTCACTTTCTTTCATAAGGGTGGTGTCATCTGCATATCTGAGGTTATTGATATTTCTCCTGGCAATCTTGATTCCAGCTTGTGTTTCTTCCATTCCAGCATTTCTCATGATGTACTCTGCATATAAGTTAAATAAGCAGGGTGACAATATACAGCCTTGACATATTTCTTTTCCTATTTGGAACTAGTCTGTTGTTCCATGTCCAGTTCTAACTGTTGCCTCCTGACCTGCATACCGATTTCTCAAGAGGCAGGTTAGGTGGTCTGGTATTCCCATCTCTTTCAGAGTTTTCCACAGTGTATTGTGATCCACACAGTCAAAGGCTTTGGCATCTTCAATAAAGCAGAAATAGATATTTTTCTGGAACTCTCTTGCTTTTTCCATGGTCTTGTGGATGTTGGCAATTTGATCTCTGGTTCCTCTGCCTTTTCTAAAACCAGCTTGAACATCAGGGAGTTCACCATTCGCATATTGCTGAAGCCTGGCTTGGAGAATTTTGAGCATTACTTTACTAGCATGTGAGATGAGTGCAATTGTGCGGTAGTTTGAGCATTCTTTTGCATTGCCTTTCTTTAGGATTAGAATGAAAACTGACCTTTTCCAGTCCTGTGGCCACTGCTGAGTTTTGCAAATTTGCTGGCATATTGAGTGCAGCACTTTCACAGCATCATCTTTCAGGATTTGAAATAGCTCAACTGGAATTCCATCACCTCCACTAGCTTTGTTCGTAATGATGCTTTCTAAGTCCCACTTGACTTCACATTCCAAGATGTCTGGCTCGAGATTAGTGATCACATCATCATGATTATCTGGGTGGTGAAGATCTTTCTTGTACAGTTCTTCCGTGTATTCTTGCCACCTCTTCTTAATATCTTTTGCTTCTGTTAGGTCCATACCATTTCTGTCCTTTATCGAGCCTGTCTTTGCATGAAAAGTTCCCTTGGTTTCCTTAAAAGAGAAAGGGAATAGAGCTTGCTCTATTTTCTGCTATGTGAGGACACAGCAAGAAGCTCACTGTCTATCACCAGAAATAAGGCCCCTGCCAAGAACCTGACTGTCCTATCTCTCTGATCCTAAACTTACGGCCTCCAGAACTGTGAGATAATCATTTTTTAAAGCATTTATTCTATGATAACCTGTAATAGCAGCACAAACTAAGATACCAGTGAGGTAAAATTGCTAGGCAGTCAGTGTAGGACTCTGAGACCTCAGTCTTGTTTTCAATAAATATCTTGCTCCATTAGCCTAAAGCTATATTCTTTGTCCTAAATTCTTGGAATGTCCTTAATTTCTTGATCTGATAAATTATCAGCTCTCAAATGCAGGGAAGTGCAGTAATTTACTTCTGTTACATATGCCTGAGGGAAAACTGATGATCATTAATCTTAAACCCATACATCTGGTCCACTGTAAAATGGCCAGGGGGCCTGAAAAAGGTTGGGACTTAATCCAAGGATCAATAGAAGCCATAAAGATGTCCAGCTAAACATTTTGACCTTTAAACTGATGAGATAAAAATTAAATAATGCGTTTTTTGGCTTTAGCTCAGTTGGTAAAGAATCTGCCTGCAATGCAGGAGACCCAGGGTTGATTCCTGGGTTGGAAAGATCCCATGGAGGTGGAAATGGCAACCCACACCAAAATTCTTGCCTGGAGAATCCCCTGGACAGAGCAGTCTGGTAAGCTACAGTCCATGGGGTTGCAAGAGCTGGACATGACTTAACAATTAAACCACCACCATCAATGTATTTTAAGGACAGGAGCCAAACAAAAATATAGAGATTAAAGATACAAAAACTGCTAGACTCTTTAACTGCCCTTGGTGTCTATGCTGAGTTTTTTGTACTTTTCTCCTCTCTAATAAATCTTATTCATTTGCTATGAGTGTTTGTGTACGTGGATTCCATTCTTTTGCTCCAAGAACAAGAACTGATTCCTGTTTCACTAGGAATAGTCAGCTTAAGGCATTTCATTGATAAGGACGCTTCTCTTATTTAATAACCTTAGTCTATAAGTCTAGATTTTAATTATCAAATTTTTAACAAAATTAATGTGCTTAACAAAATATGTGCCTCTTTATTCGAAGAATTTTCTTCAGTAAGTCGCTTATCGTTGAAAGATCAATTACATTCCTTTTACAATTAAATTGTCAATAGATATTATTATACTAAGTCTTATGTGCCTTTTAACATCCCTCTGCTGCCTACTCACTGTTTTCTAATGAGATATAACATAGTTACTATTCATTACATAATTATGTTACCTTTCTGCATGTAGGTGTGTGTGTGTGTGTATATATATATATATATATATATATATATATATATATATATATATGATACTAAAATTTTATGTCTAAATCCCAAATAAATGCTCCAGGTACTTTTGCAGTCATTCACAATCATACTGGCAGACACTTTGAATTGTTCGCTCTCTATATTCCCAACTGATGCTGAATGAGGTGACATTTTATTTTCTTGTTTCAGTTCTCATACTGCAAACAAGATTTATTTAGTGCAACTGGTTTTGCATTTTTGTCCATTTTGCTACTTAAAATGCCACCAAGCATATTGTTGATGTGATGTCTAGTGCTGGTAAGCATGAGACTGTGATAGGCCTTATGGAAAATATATGTGATCAAGAAAAGTTTTATTCAGATATGAATTATAGTACTGTTGGCTGTGAATTTACTATTAGTAAATCAACAATATGGTACATCCAGGAAAAGGAAGGAGAATTTCCCCAATTTGTGTATGAGGCCACTCCAAAATGTACTAAAGTATTATCCATAGTTTGTGCCAAAGCTATGGAAAAGATGGAAAAGTGTCTAAATTTGCGGATTCATGAGATGGCAATTAGGTTTTTGTTTGTTTGTTTGTTTTCTTAAAGCACAGCAGTGATGCTGAGAGCCAAACAATTTTATAGTGTAAGGTGTTTGGATTTAGTAGGACTGAGATGGTAATAAGAATCTTCATATTTAGCTAGCAGAATGAGTAATCAAATGCAGACAGTTCACTCTTTGAAAAGCAGTTTAAAAAAAAAAACAGAAGCTATTTTCAATTTAAGGACTTTTTGTTTGTTATCGATCAAACTTGTTAAAACTATTAGAGCAACATTGTGAAGCACTAATATTTCAAAAATATCAGTGGGGATTCCAATCTAGTTGGTCACAGGAAGATATTGATTTCCTCTTCCCAAATCCCACAGCTTTTTATATAAAAAAGAAGTGTGGTTGGAAATGGATTGATTACTCCTATAATGTTTGAAATATTCTGGAGAAAGCTTGATAATTATTCAGCCACATCTTCCTCTAAATCAGTATTGTTTTATGCTGTTAAAGACTTAACCAAGGGTTGGTTTGCAAGACTATACATCAATTTCTGTATAAAAAAATGTGGATAAAGTGAAAGATTTTATATATACATATTTGAAGATTATTAATACTTAAAATTTTTATAAATACTTTGAAAATACTTTAAAATTAAAAATCTATTTCAAAACTTATTGGTGTTCTTATTTGGGCAGAATTTATATATGACTGAAGTTCTGACTATGGTCATAACAATATAAATTTTATGGACTTTTAATGGTTTTATAAATTAATACACTCTTAAAGAATGTTAATGTCAAGATAATGTTTAAAGTGCTGCAATTCTTTAAACAATTTTACAAATGTTTTTATCATTAGTTATATTTTTATGAATAATATAATAAGGTTACTTTATTAATATTGGCATCAATTAAAATATGGAGATTACTATATATCTTTTTATCTAACATAATCACTTAATGGGAATTAATATTTAATTTTATATACACATAACTGAAATTCCAGTAATAAAACAAAATTGTGACTGTTTTGTTATATGCATTTATATTATAGCATTTTAATTTATTATCTAGGACAGAAATTAACTCAGTATTTTCATTTATCATGTGTTTGAATACATCATGTTCACATATGCTGATTACATTTCTGCAAGGACTTGCCACCATCTGTACGCTGTAGTTTTTGAAAATGCTAACCCAAAGGGGAATAAAGAACAATAATCATTAACACAAAACAACAATAAAGTGTCTAAATTTGCAAGCTCAGAATTTGCCTACAGTTTATGATTAATGAAGGTAAATATATACTGAAAGCTGATTATGTGTTTCATTTTATGTGATGTCCTATTCGGTTACAGCTTAAGAAAAGCAGGAGCAGAATATCTCAAATCTCAGTACAAGTTTGCTTTCCCACTTGCATTGATCTTTGGATAGTACCTAGCAGATAGAATCAGCAATAATAACGTTTGAACCAAGTGAATTTTGAGCAATTTGAATATATTTATCTTCTAGTGCCCCAAATTAGCATTGTTTCATCAAGTAAAACTATGACACCTTAATTCTTAGATTAATAAACACGGTAGAGGACAAATAAAAATGTATTTCCAAGCAATTCTTGAGTCTTTTTACAAGCTCTAATTGAATTCCCGAGGTTTTGTATGTTTGTTTGTTTTAGAAACTCTAATGTATTTTGATAAGGAGATCAAACCAGTCAATCCTAAAGGAAATCAACCCTGAATTTTCACTGGAAGGACTGATGCAGAAGCTGAAGCTCAAATACTTCCGCCACCTGTGCAAAGAGCTGACTCATTGGAAAAGACCCTGGTGCTGGGAAAGACAGAAGGCAGAAGGAGAAGGGGACAACTGAGGATGAGATGGTTGGATGGTATCACTGACTCAATGGGCATAAGTTCAAACAAGCTCTGGGAGACAGTGAAAGACAGGGAAGTGAGATGTGCTACAGTCCATGTGGTCACAAACAGTTGGACATGACTGAGCAACTGAACAACAACAATGTCTTTTGAATATTCACTCTGGTTTTATTTACATAAGAAATTACAAAATTTGTCTTCTATAAACACTTTGAGATTTCCTTCACAGTGGTTCTGTCTTCCCAACTGCTGATACATTTTATTTCCTCATCAAAATAACAACAACAGAAAATTAATTTTATTTTATTTTTTTAAAATATTTAAACTAACAATGGACTCATGACTGGTTTGAGAACTTTACTTGTTCATATTATCTGATCCTATCTAAAAGGAACAAACGTTGGTTATGATTGATATTATATATTAATTCTGTTATTGATTTGTATCATTACTGTATAGATAAGACAATAAAAAATTTGTATTTATCTTTAATCCTATTTTTAATGCCTGTAAATTCCTAAAAGCCTATGTTCTAAACTACAAATAAGTATTTTTAATAGCTTACTCTAATAGTTTAGAAAACAACATTTAAAATTTATATTTAACTTGGTAAAATACTAAAAATCAGGGATGTATACCTGATTCATGTTAATATATAGCAGAGATCAATATGATATTGTACAGTAATTATTTACCAATTAAAAATAAAACAACATGAAATGGCCATAAGTATATATATATCCCCTCTCTCTTTAACCTCCTTCCCATCTCCTGCCCATCCCAACCATCTAGGTTTTTAAAGAGCCCTGGTTTGAGTTCCCTGAGTAATACAGCAAATTCTCATTGGCAATCTCTTTTACATATGGTAATGTAAATTTCCATGTTATGATGTTTGGCAGAAACAAATACAATTCTGTAAAGCAATTATCCTTCAGTGAAAAAATAAATAAATTTAAAGTTAAAGATAAAATAAATAAACCAAAATGAAAAATAAGGAAAATAACATGGACAACTGCTTCTGACTAATCTCACACGCTACTAAAATAATGCTCAAAATTCTTCAAGCCAGGCTTCAGCGATACGTGAACCATGAACTTCCAGATGTTCAAGCTGGTTTTAGAAAAGGCAGAGGAACCAGAGATCAAATTGCCAACATCCGCTGGATCATCAAAAAAGCAAGAGTTCCAGAAAAACATCTATTTCTGCTTTATTGACTATGCCAAAGCCTTTGATTGTGTGGATCACAATAAACTGGAAAATTCTAAAAGAGATTGGAATACCAGACCACCTGATCTGTCTCTTGAGAAACCTATATGCATGTCAGGAAGCAACAGTTAGAACTGGACATGGAACAACAGACTGGTTCCAAAGAGGAAAAGGAGTATGTCAAGGCTGAATATTGGTACCCTGCTTATTTAACTTACATGCAGGGTACATCGTGAGAAACGCTGTGCTGGAAGAAGCAAAAGCTGGAATTAAGATTGCTGGGAAAAATATCAGTAACCTCAGATATGCAGATGACACCACCCTTATGACAGAAAGTGAAGAGGAGCTAAAAAGCCTCTTGGTGAAAGTGAAAGAGGAGAGTGAGAAAGTTGGCTTAAAGCTTAACATTCAGAGAACGAAGATCATGGCATCTGGTCCCATCACTTCATGGGAAATAGATGGGAAAACAGTGGAAACAGTGTCAGACTTTATTTTTTTAGGCTCCAAAATCACTGCAGATGGTGATTGCAGCCATGAAATTAAAAGATGCTTACTCCTTGGAAGGAAAGTTATGACCAGCCTAGATAGCATATTGAAAAGCAGAGACATTACTTTGCCAACAAAGGTCTGTCTAGTCAAGGCTATGGTTTTTCCAGTGGTCATGTATGGATGTGAGAGTCGGACTGTGAAGAAAGCTGAGAACCGAAGAATTGATGCTTTTGAACTGTGGTGTTGGAGAAGACTCTTGAGAGTCCCTTGTACTGCAAGGAGATCCAAACAGTGCATTCTAAAGGAGATCGGTCCTGGGTGTTCTTTGGAAGGACAAAGCTGAAACTCCAGTACTTTGGCCACCTCATGCGAAGAGTTGACTCATTGGAAAAGACTCCAATGCTGGGAGGGATTGCGGGCAGGAGGAGAAGGGGACGACAGAGGATGAGATGGCTGCATGGCATCACCAACTTAATGGACATGAGTTTGGGTAAACTCCGGGAGTTGGTAATGGACAAGGAGGCTTGGTGCTGCAATTCATGGGGTTGCATAGAGCCAGACACGACTGACTGACAGAACTGAAATGAATCTACACAACTCATTCAAGTTTTGCCAATTATCCTAATAATATTCTTTAATTGGTTATTATTGGTCAGTTGCTCAGTCGTATCTGACTCTTTGTGACCCCATGGACTGCAGATGTCAGGCTTCCCTATCCTTCACTGTCTCCTGGAGCTTGCTCAAACTCATGTTCATTGAGTCAGTGATGCCATCCAACCATCTCGTCCTCTGTTGTCCCCTTTTCCTCCTGCATGCAATCTTTCCCAGCATCAGGGTCTTTTCCAAGAGTATCCACATTTTATCCATAAGTCATAATTCATAGCACATATTAGTGGGTTTTGACTAAATAATTATTGGTAGTGTTTGTCAAATGATGATCTAATATTATTTCTTCAGTATTTATCAGTTGCTATCCCATTGTAAATAAAAAATTTTTCTCCTCAAGTAAAATAAAATGTGGGGAATTTGATGAATGATACATGGGATTTCTTTGTACTACTCTTTCTAAAGAAATAATTATTGAAGTATAATTGATTTACAATATTGTATTAGTTTCAGGTGTACAAAGCGAATCAGTTTTACATACACATTGTCCACTCTTTATTATATTCTTTTCCCATATAGGCCATTACAGAATATTAAGTAGAGCTTCCTGTGCTATACAGTAGGTTCTTATTAGTTATCAATTTTATATACAGCAGTGTATATGTGTCAATCCCAATCTCCCAATTTATACCTCCACCCTCTTATTTCCTGGTAACTATAAGTTTGATTTCTACATCTTTAACTCTATTTTTGTATTTTCTATAAGCTCACTTGTACCCTTTTCTTTGATTCCACTTATAAGTGTTACCATGATATTTATCTTTCTCTGTCTGATTTACTTCACTTAGTATGATAATCTCTTTTAGGTCCATCTAGCTTCCCTGGTGGCTCAGAGTTTAAAGCATCAGCCTGCAATGTGGGAGACCTGGGTTCAATCCCTGGGTCAGGAAGATTCCCCTGGAGAAGGAAATGGCAACCCACTCCAGTATTCTTGCCTGGAGAATCCCATGGACAGAGGAGCCTGATCCACGGGGTCGTAAAGAGTTGGACATGACTGAGCGACTTCACTTCACTTCAAGGTGCTGCAAATGGCATAATTTCATTGTTTTTTTATGTCTGAGTAATATTCCACTGTATATGTGTACTATACCTTCTCTATCCATTCCTCTGCTGATAGACATTTACACTGCTTCCATGTCATGGTTACCATAAATAGTGCTGCATTGAACACTTAGTGCATGTATCTTTTTAAATTACAGTTTTCTCTTGTTATATGCCCAAGAGTGGGATTGTTGGATCATATGGTAGCTCTATTTTTAGTTTTTTAGGGAACCTCCAATTATGGTTTTCCATAGTGGCTGTACTGTATTATTCTTGATGTTTCTTTTTTTTTTTAAGTTTGGTGTTACTTCAAAACATGCAAGTGAAGGAAAAAGTAAGTTTTGGGAGGTGAGCATTTCAAGCAGTTAAAATGGAGGAAATGTCATTGTTATTTATGCCACAGAATTATGAAACAAAATGTTGAATACATTGACCACATGGACTCTGAAAATATGCAAGATGGTGAAATACATTTAATAGGAATGAGAAAGAGTCAGCTCAAATGTCCTTAATGAATGTGGAAAGATTAGTGGGAGTAGATAAAATAGGAAGTGTTTAAGATTATTAAAATGAGTTACTTATTGCTAAAAAATGAATATTTATGATTTGGAAGACACAACATATATATCCCTTTCTTTTCAACTGAGAGTCAATTTTTAATTAAGGTAAGTAATAAAATATTCAGTAAAAATAATTAATGAAAAGTTTTTTTCAAACTCCTAAGGAATATATTTCTATTAATAATTGCTTTTTATACAACTTACACCAAGATCATCATATCTATTTGCTGGGAAATAGGCAATATATATATAGAATAATGCAACAGAACTTATGTGGTTAGGATAGGAGCTGCTCATGATTTTTTCTAAATTATTATTAGTGTTTAAACTGCTAATGACAGAAAATGTAATACCCTAATGTGGATAGAATTTTTTAAATGTTTGAAAAGTTAATGAATCCAAAACAAGAAAAAAACTTTCTATTGTTGCAGAGGATTTAATGGAAAGAACTTGCAAAGGATAGATATCACTTAAGGAAATGGATTAGCAGAAAAGAAGGGGAAAGAAGAATGTGGATGATAGTTAAAGAGAGGGCAGATACTTAGATGAGCCATTTTTAAGCTCACTAGATAAAAAAGGACATGTGGAAGTTAGCTAACTTTAAGGTTTCCCCTAAAAGTTTTGTATAAAGTTTATTTATTTACATGGACCAACCTGGGATCTAACATCCTGCTACACAGATGTGTCCACTAATTTTACTGTTCTGAGAGTATTTCCAGGAAAGTCATCTATGTGTATGGTGACAGTGTCAGTAAACCACAAACGTGAATTTATTACCTTACTATATTCCTTGAGTTTTCCGTTTCCATGTTGTCATACCTGGCCCACTGGCTAAGGATTGTGATTAATAAGGTGATTCCAAAGGAATATTTAAGGGTTTGATTACCTCAGTTCAGTTCAGTTCAGTCGCTCAGTCATGTCCGACTCTTTGCGACCCCATGGATCGCAGCACGCCAGGCCTCCCTGTCCATCATCAAGTCCTGGAGTTCACTCAGACTCATGTCCATCGAGCCAGTGATGCCATCCAGCCATCTCATCCTCTGTCGTCCCCTTCTCCTCCTGCCCCCAATCCCTCCCAGCATCAGAGTCTTTTCCAATGAGTCAACTCTTTGCATGAGGTGGCCAAAGTACTGGAGTTTCAGCTTTAGCATCATTCCTTCCAAAGAAATCCCAGGGCTGTTCTAGTTATTTTATGTAAAAGTTATTTAATCTCATCAGGGATGATTGAATTATATCCATAAATTCCCAACATGGAAGATCTGTACTTTTATTAGTCATTAACAGGCTATATTTCTGCTGAGAAAGACAATAAATATATGAAGTATTAGAGTGTGAAGAGCATGATCAAAATAAAGTTAGCTTCCCAGCACTGTTATTTTCTGTAATCTTGAAAGAACTAAATCCAGTATCTATTTGGTGGTGGTTTTCTCAGTAACTTAAGATTTTTCCAAAAATTTGGATCAAGTTATTTCAAGATCCTATATACATCTGACATCATATGAAGTTATGATTCATTCAAACTACTTTATATATTCATGGGAATTAAATCAGAATCCTATCTTAAAGTACCAAGTTCAAACACACAATATATCTTGTCAGTATTTATGCTAAAATAATATATGACCTTTAAAGAATGATGGTAATTTCAAAATAATGTTTCAAACTTTTACAAAAAGGGACAGAGGAAAATTATTGTTTTACACATAAAACAAATTATTCCTGTTCATTTCATTAAAAATATCCTTGAATACTATACAATGAAATGCATGGATCTTACACTTACTGAGATAGACTTTTACATATGATACTTTTATATAATTGTCACCTGTCAAGATGCAAAATATTTTTAGCATCACAGAAAGTTCTCATATGCCACTTCCTTGGACTCTTCTCACCTGCCCAAAGATACCACTATTTTGATATTTTTGATATCTATTATGTATCATGAAAGGCATAAGTATTTTGGGGATATGGCTATGCATAAATAGCTTTAAATGTATGACTCCTTATATTAAAACTGATATTAAAAATCAGAAAACAAATTTAAAACAATATATGTAAAATAAAACACTAGCAAATGAAAGTTTTCAGGAAAATTGAAATTCAGAAAATGAAGTTTCTAGTCTTCGTTGTTAAGATTAGAAGGGAGATTATGAAGGTTATGCACCTTTATTCCCTGGTTAAATTCTAGAAGGTAAATTTGATCTTTCCCTGTTTATGAAGGAAACGATTTTAGGTCAGACTTTAAACTCATGTTTTGAAAGATCAGGATGATAATAGTTTGACATATGTCTAGTGTAACACTATTAAGAGTTATTTGATGAGAATTTTAACATTTTACCTGATCTAGTATATCCTTTAGTAAATTTTTTGAAGAAAATCCTTATCAAAGCAGCTTATGAACTATAAATGTTTGTTAATTAAACAATGTATGCATTTGAAGCTTTTCCTATTATATAGCATTTTAAAGAGTACTGATCTTTGTACTAAGCTGTGTCTTGGCCCCAAAGCTACTATAACAGCTTGGCCAAATCGCTAAACATAAGCCTCCTTACACAGATAAGGGAGATGATAAAAATACCCTATAGAGTAATTGTTTGATTTCAGTGAAGGTAATGAATAATGCGTTTAGCATTTTATAAGAAACTCAATTGCCACTTTATTGTTGTTTAGTCACAAATCTTGATTCCAGCTTGTTTTTCTTCCATTCCAGGGTTTCTCATGATGTACTCTGCATAGAAGTTAAATAAACATGGTGACAATATACAGCCTTGACGTACTCCTTTTCGATTTGGAACCAGTCTGTTGTTCCATGTCCAGTTCTAACTGTTGCTTCCTCACCTGCATACCGATTTCTCAAGAGACAGGTCAGGTGGTCTGGTATTCCCATCTCTTTCAGAATTTTCCATAGTTTATTGTGATCCACACAGTCAAAGGCTTTGGCATAGTCAATAAAGCAGAAAGAGATGTTTTTCTGAAACTCTCTTGCTTTTTCCATGATCCAGCAGATGTTGGCAATTTGATCTCTGGTTCCTCTGCCTTTTCTAAAACCAGCTTGAACATCTGAAAGTTCACGGTTCACGTATTGCTGAAGCCTGATTGGAGAATTTTGAGCATTACTTTACTAGCATGTCAGATGAATGCAAGTGTGCAGTAGCGTGAGCATTCTTTGGCATTGCATTTCTCTGGGATTGGAATGAAAACTGACCTTTTCCAGTCCTGTGGCCACTGCTCAGTTTTCCAAATTTGCTGGCATATTGAATGCAGCACTTTCACAGCATCATCTTTCAGGATTTGATATAGCTCTACTGGAATTCCATCACCTCCACTAGCTTTGTTTGTAGTGATGCTTTCTAAGTCCCACTTGACTTCACATCCAGGGTGTCTGGCTCTAGATGAGTGATCAGACCATCATGATTATCTGGGTCACGAAGTTTTTTTTGTACAGTTCTTCTGTGTATTCTTGCCACCTCTTCTTAATATTTTCTGCTTCTGTTAAGTCCATACCATTTCTGTCCTTTATCGAGCCCTTGCAAATCAAAACCACAATGAGCTATCACCTTATACCAGTCAGAATTTTTATTATCAAAAATACAATAAATAATAAGTGTTGGTGCGGATGTGGAAAAAGGAAACCCTTGTGCCCTGTTGGTAGGAATGTAAATTTGTACAGTCACTTATGAAAAATAGTATGGAGATTCCTAAAAACACTAAGAATAGAACTACCATGTAATCCAGCAATCTTACTTTTGGATATTTTTCCAAAAAATAAAAATAAACAAAACACTGATTTAAATAGACATATACACTCTGATGCTCATTGCAGTCTTATTCACAATAGCTAAGTTGTGGAAGCAACCTAAGTGTCCACAGACAGATGATGAATAGATAAAGAAGATGTGGGATATGTGTATGTATTTTACATTCACACACACAATGGAATACTACTCAGCCGTAGAAAAGAATGAAATCTTACCATTTGTGATAACAGCGATGAATCTGGAGGGTATTGTACAATGTGAAATAACTCAAAGAGAAAAAGACAAATACCATCTGATTATACTTATATTTGAAATTTAAAAAACAAAACAAATTAACAAATATAAGAAAAGAGAAACAGTCACAGAGAACATAAATATCAGAGTCACAGATACAGAGAACAAATAGGTGGATCCCAGAGGAGAAGGAATAGGCAAATTAGTGAAATGGATGAGGAAAATTAAGGGGTACAAACACCCATTTACAAATAAATGAGCAATAAGGATGAAATTACAGTGTAATATAATCAATGAAAAGTTACTAATTTTGTTTGGCAATGGTACTAACTAGACTTTTTGTGGTGATGATTTTGTAAAGTGTAGAAATATCAAATGTTGTGCACCAAGAACTTGCATTGTGTTGTAGGCAATTATACTTTAAAAAAAAACAAAAACAAAGAAATGCATAGAGAAAGAGATCGGATTTGCAGTTATTAGAGGTAGAGAGCAGTAGGGAGTGGGAGGAGGGTGTTATTGGATAAAGGTGATCAAAAGGTACAAACTTCCAGTTATAAGAAATCAGTACTAGGCATGTATTATACAGCATGATTAATATAATTAACACTGTATATGTTACATAAGGAAGTTGTTAAGGCAGTAAATAAGAGTTCTCTATAAAAGGAAAAATGCTTTTTAAATGGGAGACACATGTACACGCATGGTTGATTCATGTCAATGTATAGCAGAAACCACAATATTGTAAAGCAATTAACCTCCAATTAAAATAAATAAACAATTTTTAATTAAAAAAATTAAAACTCAATAAATAAAGCAACAGCAACAATAACAACATGACCAAAACACAAGCTGACCAAAATTAATAATTATAAAGATTGAAGAATGAAAGGTCCACAGGCAATTCTGACAATTTCTGACACATTGCTGAGCATCTGGGAGGTGAAAAGATAATCAGAAAAGATCTGAGAAGACTAAATTCTAACCTCTGACTGACTTCGAGTATCTATATAAGCAGAAAGTAAAAGTGTTAGTTGCTCAGTCGTCTCCGACTCTTTGTGACCCTGCCGATTCTAGCCCACCAGGCTCCTCTGTCCATGGCACTCTCCAGAAAAGAATACTTTAGTGGATAGCCATTTCCTTCTCCCAGGGATCTTCTCAAAAAAGGGATCAAATGCAGGTCTCCTGCATTGCAGGCAGATTCTTAACCATCTGAGCTACCACGGAGGCCCATATAAGCTGAAAACAAAGGCTAAAACGTTTACTTAAGTGTGCTTTTTTCTTAGGCTTACTCAGTCGTGTCCAACTCCTTGTGACTCCATGGACTGTAGCTTGCCAGGTTCCTCTGTCGATGGGACTTCCCAGGCAAGAACACTGTAGTGGGTTGCCCTTTCCTCATCCAGGGGATCTTCCCAAACCATGAATTGATTCTGCATCTCCAGTATTGCAGGCAGATTCTTTACCACTAGTGCTGCCTAGGAAAGCCTCTAGTGTGCTCTAGCCTGTTATAAGCAAAAACAAGAGGTTAAGGCACAATAAGTAAATGAATATAATAAAAAGCATCCCAAGTAAATAATTCATGAAAGAGAACTAGGATGATTATACTCAGACCAAAATAATTTAAGATGAAATTGTTAGAGGAAAAGAGGGATATTTTAAAATTATAAAAGAGTCATCCTACTTATAGTATGCCTCTAAATTATCAGATGCTTTGTGCAAGATAAAAAAGAACCCTGTGTTCTTTCTGCAACCTTTATATGTTTAAATTTATTTCAAAATAAAACATCTGAAAAAATACTTTTCAAAAAATTAATTTCAAATAGAATAAGAATTTACTACAAGTAGAGTACATAATTCCTCATAAGAAGGCTTCATTTGTTCCCAATTTACAAACACTGAGATGAAAAAAAGTAATTGTTATGAGTCGAATTATTAATTTCATCATGTCATTCTGCATATTATCCTGCAATGGCACTGAATCTCTGTTCTAATCCCAGTATTTTTCTAGTTGAATTTTCTTTAGTTGTTTTGAGTAGTTGTGACTTTCTGCTTGACAAACATATCTTTGTCAAGTTAGCTAATAGTAAATTACACGTGAAAATTTTCCCTGCAGAAATCCATTGTCAGCTAATGAACCAACCAAAGTGACATCAAGTTGACTGATGTTCATTTTCAGACACAAATCAAGGTAGTTCATCAAAGCCATTGTAGTTGTAATATCCATGGTTGAGAACAACCAGAAGCCTTGCATACCTGGCTGTAAATCACAGAGAATCAATATACTGCTTCTACAACTGTATACTGTCTCTGCAAATTTCTTATTGTATATTAAAGGCTAAGATAATATATAAGAAAATTGAGTGAGTTCAACTTAGTAATATACTACACTTGACACTGCACAGTAGCAATATCTTGAATTACAACTTTCAGTGTGCCTTAAATTTATTAATTTGTTTAGAAATTTGTAGGTTGACAGCAGGAAATTTTAAGGAAAAAAAACTATTTTATTCCTTACAAGATAAGTACCCAAGTGTACAGATTCTCAAGAAATAGTTTGCAAATATGATATATTAGGCTAATTGCTCAGGATTGTGATTTATTTTCATGTTCTGTAACTGCCAATAAATTGAGCTCAAAATCTTGGGTGCTCTTTAAACATTAAACAAGGCTGAGTCTAGAAAATTTTCAGAAAATCAAGGAAGGAAGCTTTCTGGTCTGAATCATAGAGCATACACATTTCCTTTCCACTGCAGTTTTCATTCTTTAACCTTAACACTCAGCTCAACATATGCTAGGTGTTTATGATATGAATATAATGATACCAACCTCTAGAATTTAATGCAAGTAAAAATAGCAACAAGGAGTACGTTGTGCCCTATAATAGCCTGCACACTTCTATTACCACACCACTTTATTTTATTTCCACAGGGCATACCATTAATGTTATTCTCCTTTAAGCTAATGTTACACTTAAAGGTGAAATACTGAATACTTTCACCCTACAATCAGAAATAAAACAAGAATATCCCCACTCATAACTTCTTTACAACACAGTGCTGGAAATTTAAGTGAAGCAATAAAAAAAATAGAAAGATATTTAAAAATTATATAGATCAGGAACAAAACTATCAGTATTTGCAGATAAATGGTTATCTTAATACACAGAGAGACATGGTATGCTCATGGACTGAAAGTTTTAACACAGTAATATGTCTAATCTCCTCAAGTTGATAGATACATTTAATCAAAATCCTATGAAAATTTCAAAAATTTATTTTTGTAGATACAAACAATATTGTTCTCAAATTTTTAATGAAAATCAGAAGCTCTAGATTAGTGAAACTTTTAAGAAAAAATAAAGTGAGAGAAATGGCTACATGTCTTTGAATACAGTATATGATACAAATATCAAGGGCCGAGAGGAGCTACTTCACATTCAAGATAAGGAGGGGCGGCTTTGAGGAGATACCCCTTGTCCAAGGTAAGGAGCAGTGGCTTCACTTTGCTGGAGCAGCCATGAAGAGATACTCCATTTACCAAGGTAAGAGAAACCCAAGTAAGACAGTAGGTGTTGCGAGAGGGCAGACACACTGAAACAATAATCACAGAAAACTAGCCAATCCGATCACACGGACCACAGCCTTG
Organism: Ovis aries; assembly: GCF_016772045.2. Lineage (NCBI taxonomy): Eukaryota > Metazoa > Chordata > Mammalia > Artiodactyla > Bovidae > Ovis > Ovis aries. The sequence goes on along the minus strand of NC_056055.1, from coordinate 123,921,724 downwards.
TCTAACTCAATGAAACTAAGCCAGGCCCTGTGGGGCCACCAAAGACGGTCAGGTCATGGTGAAGGGGTCTCATAGAATGTGGTCCACTGGAGAAGGGAATGGTAAACCACTTCAGTATTCTTGCCTTGAGAACCCCATGAACAGTATGAAAATGAAAACTGATAGGATATTGAAAGGGAAACTCCCCGGGTCGATAGGTGCTGAATATGCTACTGGAGACCAGTGGAGAAATAACTCCAGAATGAATGAAGGGATGGAGCCAAAGCAAAAACAATACCCAGTTGTGGATGTGGCTCATGATAGATGTAAGGTCCAATACTGTAAGAGCAATATTGTATAGGAACTTGGAATGCTAGATCTATGAATCAAGGAAAACTGAAGTAGTCAAACGGAGATAGCAAAAGTGAACGTCACCATTCTAGGAATCAGCGAACTAAAATGGACTGGAATTGCGTGAATTTAACTCAGATGACCATTATATCTACTACTGCGGGCAGGAATCCCTTAGAAGAAATGCAGTAGCCATCATGGTCAACAAAAGAGTCCGAAATGCAGAACTTGGAAGCAATCTCAAAAATGACCGAATGATCTCTGTTTGTTTCCAAGGCAAACCATTCAATATCACAGTAATCAAAGTCTATGCCCCAACCAGTAACTCTGAAGAAGCTGAAGTTGAACGGTTCTATGAAGACCTACAAGACCTTTTAGAATGAACACCCGAAAAAGATGTCCTTTTCATTATAAGGGACCGGAATGCAAAAGTAGGAAGTCAAGAAACACCTGGAGTAACAGGCAAATTTGGCCTTGGAATATGGAATGAAGCAGGACAAAGGCTAATAGAGTTTTGCCAAGGGAATTCAGTGGTCATAGAAAACAGCTTGTTCTGACACAAGAGAAGACTCTACACATGGACATCATCAGATGCTCAACACCAAAATCAGATTGATTATATTCTTTGCAGCCAAAGATGGAGAAGCTCTATAAAGTGAGCAAAAATAAGACCAGGAGCTGACTGTGGCTCAGATCATGAACTCCTTATTGCCAAATTCAGACTTAAACTGAAGAAAGTAGAGAAAATCACTAGACCATTCAAGTATGACATAAATCAAATCCGTTATGATTATACAGTGGAAGTGAGAAATAGATTTAAGCGCCTAGATCTGATAGACAGAGTGCCTGATGAACTATGGAATGAGGTACATGACATTGTACAGGAGACAGGGATCAAGGCCATCCCCATGGAAAAGAAATGCAAAAAAGCAAAATGGCTGTTTGGGGAGGTCTTACAAATAGCTGTGAAAAGAAGAGAAACAAAAAGCCAAGGAGAAAAGCAAAGATATAAGCATCTGAATGAAGAGTTCCAAAGAATAGCAAGGAGAGATTAAAAAGACTTCCTCAGTGACCAAAGCAAAAAAATAGTGGAAAAGTACAGAATGGGAAAGGCTAGAGATCAATTCAGGAAAATTAGTGATACCAAGGGAACATTTCGTGCAAAGATGGGCTTGATAAAGGACAGAAATTTTATGGATCTAACAGAAGCAGAAGATATTAAGAAGAGATAGCAAGAACACACAGAACTGTACAAAAAAGATCTTCATGACCAAGATAATCACAATGGTGTGATCACTCATCTAGAGCCAGACATCCTGGAATGTGAAGTCAAGTGGGACTTAGAAAGCATCACTACAAACAGAGCTAGTGGAGGTGATGGAATTCCACTTGAGCTATTTCTAATTCTGGAAGATGATGCTGTGAAATTGTTTCACTCAATATGCCAGCAAATTTGGAAAACTCAGCAGTGGCCACAGGACTGGAAAAGGTCAGTTTTCATTCCAATCCCAAAGAAAGGCAATGCCGAAGAATGCTCAAACTACCGCACAATTGCACTCATCTCACATGCTAGTAAAGTAATGCTCAAAATTCTCCAAGCCAGGCTTCAGCAATACATGAACTGTGAACTTTCAGATGTTCAAGCTGGTTTTAGAAAAGGCAGAGGAACCAAAGATCAAATTGCCAACATCCGCTGGATCATCAAAAAAGCAAGAGTTCCATAAAAACATCTATTTCTGCTTTATTGAGTATGCCAAAGCCTTTGACTCTGTCGATTACAATAAACTATGGAAAATTCTGAAAGAGATGGCAATACCAGACCACCTGTCCTGCCTCTTGAGAAACCTGAATGCAGGTCACGAAGCAACAATTAGAACTGGACATGGAACAACAGACTGGTTCCAAATAGGATAAGGAGCATGTCAAGGCTGTATATTGTCACCCTGCTTATTTAACTTATATGCAGAGTACTTCATGAGAAACCCTGGACTGGAAGAAGCACAAGCTGGAATCAAGATTGCTGGCAGAAATATCAATAACCTCAGATATGCAGATGATACCACCCTATGGCAGAAAGTGAAGAGGAACTAAAAAGCTTCTTGATGAAAGTGAAAGAGGAGAGTGAAAAACTTGGCTTAAAGCTCAACATTCAGAAAATGAAGATCATGGCATCTGGTCCCATCACTTCATGGGAAATAGATGGGGAAACAGTGGAAACAGTGTCAGACTTTACTTTTCTGGGCTCCAAAATCACTGCAGATGGTGATTGCCGCCATGAAAGTAAAAGATGCTTACTCCTTGGAAGGAAAGTTATGACCAACCTAGGTAGCATATTCAAAAGCAGAGACGTTGCTTTGCCAACAAAGATCTGTCTAGTAAAGGCTATGATTTTTCCAGTGGTCATGTATGGATGTGATAGTTGGACTGTGAAGAAAGCAGAGCGCTGAATAATTGATGCTTTTGAACTGTGGTGTTGGAGAAGACACTTGAGAGTCCCTTGGACTGCAAGGTTGTCCAACCAGTCCATTCTAAAGGAGAACAGTCCTTGCTGTTCTTTGGAAGGACCGATGTTAAAGTTGAAACCCCAATACTTGGATACCTCATGAGAAGAGTTGACTCATTGGAAAAGACTCTGATGCTGGGAGGGATTGGGGGCAGGAGGAGAAGGGGATGACAGAGGATGAGATGGTTGGATGGCATCACTGGCTCAATGGACATGAGTTTAAGTGAATTCTGGGAGTTGGTAATGGACAGGGAGGCCTGGCATGCTGCAATTCATGGGGTGGCAAAGAGTCAGACATGTCTGAGTGACTGAACTGAACTGAACTGATCAAGACTATGTGATACTGACGGAAATCTGAACACATAGATGAAGGAAAAGAATAGAGATCATATGAATTTTTTTAAACAGGTGCAAAACAATAATTAAATGAAGGAAATACAGCTTTTTCAATAAATGTTTCTGGTGCATTCCTATATCCATGGACAAAATAACTTACAGCACTTATCTTGCATAATGAAAAATAGCCTGAAAATATATCACAGACCTAGTTGTAAAATGTAAAACTATAAAATTTAGAAAAAAATTAAATAGCAAATCTTCTGGATCTGGAGATAATCAAGAGTTTCTAAACTTAACATCACAAGCACAATTAGTAACAGTGATATAGTTAACTTTAGGCAGGTTAGTAAGGAGTCCAAGATCCTTTAAGAAGGAGGTATACATTCTTTGCCTTAGGTAGGCTCCATGTTAATGACTAAATAACAACAATCTATTGCTTGAGGAAAGAACCAGTCCCTTAAGGTTAATCTTGTACTGATGTTATCTCAAGATGTATATTGAGGGAGAGTGTCTGGTGAGAACTTTAGGATCTGGACATATTCTTTGGATCTATTACTAGTAACCAACTGAACAGGTATATAATGCTCTGTGTAAGTCAATCACATGGGTATTCTCTTTACCCTCTTCTCATATCTAGGTCAGAAGTCCTCGCTGTTTCTCTTCAATAAGCTCTCCTATATTGCCACAAGCCTTCAGTTGTTTCTGTTATCTACCTGGCTTGGTGAGAACTTCTTCTCTTCACCAGGGAAGTGAGCTAAGGTACAGCCAACACTCTGTGGCTTCACTACATTGGGACCAATCTCCTCTCAACAGGAAAAACTGAACTTAACAAAAAAAATATTTTCTCTGTTCGAGGTAAGTCAGAAAGATAAACACAAATACTGTGTACTTTATTGACAATGCTAAAGCCTTTGATTGTGTGCATCACAATAAACTGTGGAAAATTCTGAAAGAGATGGGAATACCAGACTACCTGACCAGCCTCTTGAGAAACCTATATGCAAGTCAGGAAGCAACAGTTAGAACTGGACATGGAACAACAGACTGGTTCCAAATGGGAAAATGAGTACGTCAAGGCTGTATATTGTCACCTTGCTTATTTAACTTCTATGCAGAGTACATCATGAGACACGCTGGACTGGAAGAAGTGAAAGCTGGAATCAAGATTGCCGGGAGAAATATCAATAACCTCAGATATGCAGATGACACCACCCTTATGGCAGAAAGTGAAGAGGAGCTAAAAGCCTCTTGATGAAAGTGAAAGAGGAGAGCGAGAAAGTTGGCTTAAAGCTCAACATTCAGAAAACGAAGATCATGGCATCTGGTCCCATCACTTCATGGGAACTAGATGGGAAAACAGTGGAAACAGTGTCAGACTTTATTTTTCTGGCCTCCAAAATCACTGCAGATGGTGACTGCAGCCATGAAATTAAAAGACACTTACTTCTTGTAAGGAAAGTTATGACCAATCTAGATAGCATATTGAAAAGCAGAGACGTTACTTTGCCAATAAAGGTCCATCTAGTCAAGTCTATGGGTTTTCTAATAGTCATATATGTATGTGACAGTTGGACTTTGAATAAGGCTGAGCATGGAAGAATTGATGCTTTTGAACTGTGGTGTTGGAGAAGACTCTTGAGAGTCCCTTGGACTGCAAGGAGATCCAACCAGTCCATTCTGAAGGAGATCAGCCCTGGGATTTCTTTGGAAGGAATAATGCTCAAGCTGAAACTCTAGTACTTTGGCTACCTGATGTGAAGAGTTGACTCATTGGGAAGGACTCTGATGCTGGGAGGGATTGGGGGCAAGAGGAGAAGGGGACGACAGAGGATGAGATGGCTGGATGGCATCACCAACTCAATGGACTTGAGTCTGTGTGAACTCCGGAAGTTGGTGATGGACAGGGAGGCCTGGCGTGCTGCGATTCATGGGGTCACAAAAAGTCGGACACGACTGAGCAACTGAACTGAACTGAACTCATATATGTAGAATTTAGAAAGACATTAACGACAATCCTATAAGCAAGGCAGAAAAAGAGACACAGATGCAAAGAACAAATTTTGGACTCTAGGAGAAGGCGAAGGTGGGATGATTTGAGAGAATAGCATTGAAACATGTATACCATATGTAAAATAGATGACTAGTGCAAGTTCGATAGGTGAAGTAGGTCACTCAAAGCCATTATCTGGGACAACCCAGAGGGATGGGGTAGGGAGGGAGGCAGGAAGTGGGTTTAGGATGGGCGGTGGAGGCACAGTGCACTCATGGCTGGTTCATGTTGATGTATTGCAAAAATCATCAAAATATTGTAAAGTAATTATCCTTCATTAAAATTAATTTAAAAGTATTTTACCTGTGAAAGACTCGATCTAGGAAAATTAACAAAAAGCTATAGAATAGGAGAAAAATTTTGCAAAACATATGTACCACAAAGGACTAGTTTCTAGTACATGTAAAAATTCCCCCAAATTGAGAGAGAAAGCCAAAAGTAAGACAATTCAATCAGAAAATATGAGCAGACATTTCAATGTAGAAAACAGATAATAAAATAGGCACATGAAAAATATTCAACATATTTTATTGCTACAAAATTGCAAATTAACACCACTATGAAATATCCAAACACACCTAGAGAATGGAAAATTAAAAGTTAATGCAAACATCAAATGATGGCAAGGATGTGGAGAAACTGAATAACTCTTAAGTTGATTCTGGGGATGTAAACTAGTACAGCTATTCTGGAAAATAGTTTTGTCAGTTTCTTATAAAATTAAAACTTTTATTATCTTATAAAGCACCAGTTGCTCTCTTGAGCAATTATTCTCCCAAAATGACAATTTACAAACATATAAACTTGTATATGAATATCTCAGCAGCTTTACACATAGTATCCAAAGGGTATCCAAAGTTAGTATCCAAAGGAACTAAGTGTTAAGTGATACTAGAGCATAAACAGACTTTTATAGCAATCCAGTTCAGTTCAGTTCAGTCGCTCAGTCGTGTCCAGCTCTTTGCAACCCCATGAACTGCAGCATTCCAGGCCTCCCTGTCCATCATCAACTCCCAAAGTCTACCCAAACCCATCTCTATTGAGTCAGTGATGCAATCCAACCATCTCATCCTCTATCGTCCTCTTCTTCTCCTGCCCTCAATCTTTCCCAGCATCAGGGTCTTTTCAAATGAGTCAACTCTTTGCATGAGGTGTCCAAAGTACTGGAGTTTCAGCTTTAGCATCATTCCTTCCAAAGAAATCCCAGGGCTAATCTCCTTCAGAGTGGACTTGTTGGATCTCCTTGCAGTCCAAGGGACTCTCAAGAGTCTTCTCCAAACCACATTTCAAAAGCATTAACTCTTCTGTGCTCATCTTTCTTCACAGTCCAACTGTCACATCCATACATAACTGCTGGAAAAAACATAGCCTTGATTAGATAGACCTTTGTTGGCAAATTAACGTCTCTGCTTTTCAATATGCTGTCTAGGCTGGTCATAACTTTTCTTCCAAGAAGTAAGGGTCTTTTAATTTCATGGCTGCAGTCACCATCTGCAGTGATTTTGGAGCCCCAAAAAATAAAGTCTGACACTGTTTCCCCATCTATTTCCCATAAAGTGATGGGACCAGATGCCATGATCTTCATTTTCTGAATGTTGAGCGTTAAGCCAACTTTCTCACTCTCCTCTTTCACTTTCATCAAGAGGCTTTTTAGTTCCTCTTCACTTTCTGCCATAAGGGTGGTGTCATCTGCATATCTGAGGTTATTGATATTTATCCTGGAAATCTTGATTCCAGCTTGTGCTTCTTCCAGCCCAAGGTTTCTCATGATACACTCTGCATATAAGTTAAATAAGCAGAGTGAGAATATACAGCCTTGTCATACTCCTTTTCTTATTTGGAACCAGTCTGTTGTTCCATGTCCAGCTCTAATTGTTGCTTCGTGACCTGCATTCAGGTTTCTCAAGAGGCAGGTCAAGTGGTCTGGTATTCCCATCTCTTTCAGAATTTTCCACAGTTTATTGTAATCCACACAGTCAAAAGCTTTGACATATTCAATAAAACAGAAATACATGTTTTTCTGGAACTCTCTTGCTTTTTCAATGATCCAGCGGATGTTGGCAATTTGATCACTGGTTCCTTTAGCTTTTCTAAAACCAACTTGAACATCTGGAATTTCATGGTTCACATATTGCTGAAGCCTGGCTTGGACAATTTTGAGCATTGCTTTACTAGCATGTGAGATGAGTGCAGTTGTTGGTAGTTTGAGCATTCTTTGGCATTGCCTTTCTTTGGGATTGGAATGAAAACTGACCTTTTCCAGTCCTGTGGCCCTTGCTGAGTTTTCCCAATTTGCTGGCATATTGAGTGCAGCACTTTCACAGCATCATCTTTCATGATTTGAAATAGCTCAACTGGAATTCCATCACCTTCACTAGCTTTGTTCGTAGTGATGCTTTCTAACACCCACTTAACTTCACATTCCAGGATGTCTGGGTCTAAGTGAGTGATCACAGCATCATGGTTATCTTGGTCATGAAGATCTTTTTTGTACAGTTCTGTGTATTCTTGTCACCTCTTCTTAATATCTTCTGCTTCTGTTAGGTCCATACCATTTCTGTCCTTTATCATGCCCATCTTTGCATGAAATGCTGCCTTGGTATTTCTAATTTGCTTTTTTCTTTTTTTTTTTTCTATTTTATATCTGTTTTATTCATAGTGTTGTACATATGTTAATCCCAATCTCCCTGGAAGTATTTAACGTCTCTCTTTTTTCACTATAAATTTATTTATTTTAATTGCAAGTTAGTTACAAGAGATCTCTAGTATTTCCCATTCTGTTCTTTACTTCTATTTCTTTGTATTGATCACTGAGGAAGGCTTTCTTATCTCTTCTTGCTCTTCTTTGGAACTCTGCATTCATATGCTTATAACTTTCTTTTTCTCCTTTGCTTTTTGCTTCTCTTCTTTTCACAGCTATTTTTAAGACCTCTCCAGACAGCTATTTTGCCTTTTTGCATTTCTTTTCCATGGGGATGGTCTTGATCCCTGTCTCCTGTACAATGTCACAAACCTCATTCCATAGTTCATCAGGCTCTCTATCTATCAGATCTAGGCCCTTAAATCTATTTCTCACCCACTGTATAATCATAAGGGTTTTGATTTAGGTTATACCCGAATGGTCTAGCGGTTTTCCATAATTTCTTCAATTTAAGTCTGAGTTTGGAATAAGGAGCTCATGATTTGAGCCACAGTCAGCTCCCTGTCTTGTTTTTGTCGACTGTATAGAGCATCTCCATCTTTTGCTGCAAAGAATATAATCAATCTGATTTTGGTGTTGACCATCTGCTGTTGTCCATATGTAGAGTCTTCTCTTGTGTTTTTGGAAGAGGATGTTTGCTATGACTAGTTCATTCTCTTGGAAAACTTATATTAGCCTTTGCCCTGCTTCATTACATATTCCAAGGCCAAATTTGCCTGTTACTCCAGGTGTTTCTTGACTTCCTACTTTTGCATTCCAGTCCCCTATAATGAAAAGGACATCTTTTGGGGGTGTTAGTTCTAAAAGGTCTTATAGTTCTTCATAGAACCGTTCAACTTCAGCTTCTTCAGCATTACTGGTTGGGGCATAGACTTGGATTACCGTGATATTGAATGGTTTGCCTTGGGAACGAACAGAGATCATTCTGTCATTTTTGAGACTGCATCCAAGTACTTCATTTAGGACTCTTTTGTTGACCGTGATGGCTACTGCATTTCTTCTAAGGGATTCCTGCCCGCAGTAGTAGATGTAATGGTCATCTGACTTAAATTCACCCATTCCAGTCCATTTAATTCTTTGATTCCTAGAATGGTGATGTTCACTCTTGCCATCTCCGTTTGACTACTTTCAGTTTTCCTTGATTCATGGATCTAGCATTCAGGTTCCTATACAATACTGCTCCTTACAGCATTGGACCTTGCTTCTATCACCAGTCACATCCACAACTGGGTATTGTTTTTGCTTTAGCTCCATCCCTTCATTCTTTCTGAAGTTATTTCTCCACTGATCTCCAGTAGCATATTCAGCACCTACCAATCCGGGCAGTTTCCCTTTCAATATCCTACCATTTTTCCTTTTCATACTGTTCATGGAGTTCTCAAGGCAAGAATACTGAAGTGGTTTTTCATTCCCTTCTCCAGTGGACCACATTCTGTCAGACCTCTCCACCATGACCCACGCGTCTTGGGTGGCACCACAGGGCCTGGCTTAGTTTCATTGAGTTAGACAAGGCTGTTGTCCTAATGTGATTAGATTGACTCATTTTCTGTGATTATGGTTTCCGTGTGTCTGCCCTTTGATGCCCTCTTGCAACACCTACTGTCTTACTTGGGTTTCTCTTACCTTGGATGTGGGGTATTTCTTCATGGCTGCTCCAGCAAAGTACATCCGCTGTTCCTTACCTCGGACAAAGGGTATCTCCTCACCGCCACCCCTCTTGACGTTGAACGTGGAGTAGCTCCTCTCCACCCTCCTGCGCCCATGCAGCCACCTCTCTTGGACCTGGGGTAGCTCCTCCCAGCTGCTGCCCCTGGCCTCAGGCATAGGGTAACTCCTCCAGGAAGATGCCCTTGGCCTTGGGCCAGGGGTAGTTCTTCCCTACCACCCCCACTGGCCTCGGGCCGGGAGTAGCTCCCCCCAACCGCTGCTGCACTGTCACAACCTGGCACTCTTGGCCACCGCCCCTGACCTCGGACGCTGGGCAGTTCTTCTTGGCTGCCACCCCTGACCTTGGACATGGGGTAGCTCCTCCTGGCCTCCACCCCCTGACTTTGGACATGGGGGATCTCCTCTCAGCCAGGCTTGTGCGCCATTACAGCCACCCGCACTTGTGCACCATTGCTGCTGCCCAAGCTCATACGTCCTCAAAGGGATATACAATACAACCAGAGTCCTATAAGAGCTCTCCAGTTAAGCTAATGAGAATCTCTCAGGGGTTAGCAGGATGGCATTTTCAAGACATTTCAAGAAGTCACTAGTTTGGGTAAGTGAAAGGAGAGAGTGATGGGCATTGAGGTTCAGGAGTTCAGCAAGGTTTGGGAGTTTTATTTTAGTGAACTGGGAAGCCACTAAAGATAATGAGCACTTGTTTATAGGAACAAACTATAGAGAGATAAAGAAAACGGTAAGAATGCTGTCACAAATAATACACATAAGAAGCAACATTGGTTAGGGATTATAATGTTTAAAGTGAGAGTGGAGAGAAATTATAGCATCCTGCATAAAGTTCAAAGAAAGGGATAGTAGGATTAGCTGAAGAATTATTTATGATAAGAAACAAAGAAGAGTAAAAAGGTCTTCAAGATTTTTTCCTATCACCTGAAATAATCAAGTTATCCTTTTCTGAGATGGAGAAGAATATGAGGATGAAAAAATTCAAAGTATGATATTTAAAATGTTATAATTAGAATGATTTATTAATAATGAGAAAGGAGGTGCTGAGTAAAAGCCTCTTGATGAAAGTGAAAGAGGAGAGCAAAAAAGTTGGCTTAAAGCTCAACATTCAGAAAACGAAGATCATGGCATCTGGTCCCATCACTTCATGGGAAATAGATGAGAAAACAGTAGAAACAGTGTTAGACTTTATTTTTTTTGAGCTCCAAAATCACTGCAGATGGTGACTACAGCCATGAAATTAAAAGATGCTTACTCCTTGGAAGAAAAGTTATGACCAACCTAGATAGCATATTCAAAAGCAGAGACATTACTTTGCCGACTAAGGTCCATCTAGTCAAGGCTATGGTTTTTCCAGTGATCGTGTATGGATGTGAGAGTTGGACTATGAAGAAGGCTGAGTGCTGAAGAATTGGTGCTTTTGATCCAATTGGTGTTGGAGAAGACTCTTGAGAGTCCCTTGGACTGCAAGGACTGCAAGGAGATCCAACCTGTCCATTCTGAAGGAGATCAGCCCTGGGATTTCTTTGGAAGGAATGATGCTAAAGCTGAAACTTCAGTACTTTGGACACCTCATGCGAAGAGTTGACTCATTGGAAAAGACTTTGATGCTGTGAGAGATTGGGGGCAAGAGGAGAAGGGGACAACCGAAGATGAGATGGCTGGATGGCATCACGGACTTCATGGACGTGAGTCTGAGTGAACTCCAGGAGATGATGATGGACAGGGAGGCCTGGTTTCCTGCGATTCATGGGGTCACAAAGAGCTGGACACAACTGAGCGATTGAACTGAACTGAACTGAACTGAAGTCCAGGAAGAAACTTTCACTTAAGATACATCAGGTATATAAGAAGCATATAATTTTCCTATTTTAATTCCCATGATAAAAGTAACTCTTTTCAAAATTTAAGTTTTGAGTTCACATTTTTAACAAATAATAGTAAATTTGAAAAAAAATTTATTTTTATTCAGAAAAAATAAAATTTGATGTTTTGTTTTCATGTTATAGAGATAAAACTAACATACATCATAATATTTGTTTTAGGTATCAGTGCTTATTGTTTATAAGAACTCTGTTATTTTTTTTAATTAAACTAGAGCAACTTTTAAATTTTTAGTAGAACAACTTTAACCAAATCAAATCTATTACCTACTATTTCCAAAAGTAAAGAGACTTGATATTAAACAAATTCAACTTCTAAAAATTAATATGAACAACGTTGAGTTTTCCTTAAAGTTTTCTCACTATTTAAAGTGTAGTTCAGTTCAGTTCAGTCGCTCAGACATGTCTAAATCTTTACAAACCCATGGACTGCATGGGTTTGCAAAGAGTGCATGCAGCACGCCAGGCTTCCCTGTTGGTCACCAGCTCCCAGAGCTTGCTCAAACTCATGTCCATCGATTCAGTCATGCCATCCAATCATCTCATCCTTTGTTGTCCCCTTTTCCTCATGCCTTCAATCTTCCCCAGCATCGTGGTTTTTTTCCAATAAGTCAGTTCTTCACAACAGATGGCTAAAGTATCAGAGTTTCAGCTTCAGCATCAGTCCTTCCAATGAATATTCAAGACTGATTTCCTTTAGAATGGCCTGGTTTGATATCCTTGCAGTTCAGTGGACTCTCAAGAATCTTCTCCAATAACACAGCTCAAAAGCATCAGTTCTTCAGTTTCAGCTTTCTTTGTGGCCTGCCGGAGTCCAGCTCCAGCAGCAAGGGAATCAGCCTGAAGGGATGGGTGGTGTCAGTGAGAAACAATGCAACCTCTTAGTTTTCTTGGACTGCATATTTATTTCAAACTTAAGATTCTTTTTTATACATTTACAAAAGCATTAGGTCAGAGGCTTGACATTTTCAGTTCCCCCTGACCCAGATTTGTTGTCTTCATACATCATTGTTACCCCTCAAAAGGAGTCCCTCCTCAGCGATACTCTTATCTACTTCTTCTCATGTGTCCTTGAGAATACATTGTAACTCATGCTAATGTCTGGGCTGCATACCACATTCCTCAGTTTATTTCTTATCTTTCTAAATCCTGTTTGCCCCTAGTATCCTGAGCTCACCTTCTCTAAAAAGGCTTCTACCACTAATATCTCCAAAATTCCTAATCTCTATAAGTTATAGTACAATACACTAACATTACAATATTCCTTAAATCTTTAGCTTCTAACTATTTCAATTATTCCTAAGCCCTAAATTCAACCCCTTTGTCATAAACATTTCCCTCACAGATAGGTTTCAGATACAAATCCCTTCCATGGCCTCAAGCTGTGGCCTACATGCTCATCCTGGAACACTCTTTTGTAAAGGTCCTTGAAATAATGTCAATGATTAACTTTATGAATTATTCTCTGAGCACAGCTGCAGAAGGCTTTGTGCCTTCTTATGCTCCTCTCAAGAGCAATAAGCACCTTAACATTCTTTTCAGTCAACTCAGTCAAGGGGAGGAAAAAACAAGTCAGAATCACAAGGTCTAACTCCTTCATCCCGGGTCCGTGCCTGCGGGACAAGGAGAGGGAGTTGGGGCCATGCCTCCATTTTGTCAGTAATGCCTAATGTGGCTCCTGACAATGGTCCAACTCTCACATCCATACATGACTACCAGAAAAAACACAGCTTTGACTAGGCAGACCTATGTTGGCAAAGTAATGTCTCTGCTTTTTAACATGCTGTCTAGGTTGGTCATAGCTTTTCTTTCAAGGAGCAAACATCTTTGAATTTCAAGGCTGCAGTCACCATCTGTCGTGATTTTAGAGCCCAAGAAAATAAAGTCTGTCACTGTTTCCATTGCTCCCTCATTTATTTCCCATTAAGTGATAGGACAAAATGCCATGATCTTAGTTTTTTCAATGTTGAGTTTTAAGCCAGCATTTTAACTCTCCTCTTTCACACACTCATTAAGAGGCACTTTAGCTCCTCTTTGCTTTCTTCCATAAGGGTGGTGACATCTGCATATCTGGGGTTGTTGATATTTCTCCATGTAGTCTTGATTCCAGCTTGTGCTTCACCTAGCCCAGCATTTCTCATGATGTATTCTGCATATAAGTTAAGTAAGCAGGGTGTCAATATACAGCCTTGATGTACTCCTTTCCCAATTTGAAACCAGTCGGTTGTTCCATGTCCGATTCTAACTGTTGCTCCTTGACATGCATACAGCTTTCTCAGGAGGCTGGTCAGGTGGTCTGGTATTCCCACCTTTTTCAGAATTTTCCACAGTTTGTTGTGATCTACACAGTCAAAGGCTTGGCATAGTCAATAAAGCAGAAGTAGATGTTTTTCTGGAACTCTCTTGCATTTTCTATGATCCAACAGATGTTGGAAATTTGACCTCAGTTCCTATTCCTTTTCTAAATTCATCTTGAACATCTGGAAGTTCTTGGTTCACATAGCTTTGAAACCTGGGTTGGAAAATTTTGAGCATTACTTGGTTAGCATGTGAGATGAGGACAATTATTCGGTAGTTTGAGCATTCTTTGGCATTGCCTTTCTTTGGGATTGGAATGAAAACTGACCTTTTCCAGTCCAGTGGCCACTGCTGAGTTTTCCAAATTTTTTGGTATATTGAGTGCAGCACTTTCACAGCATTATCTTTTAGGACTTGAAATATCTCAGCTGGAATTCCATCACCTCCACTAGCTTTGTTTGTAGTGATGCTTCCTAATGACCACAGGATGTCTGGCTCTTGGGGAGTGATCACACCTTGTGATTATCTGGGTTGTGAAGATCTTTTTATTTTATATTTCTTCTGTGTATTCTTGCCACCTCTTCTTAATGTCTTCTGCCTCTGTTAGTTCCATACCATTTCCGCCCTTTATTGTGCACATCTTTGCATAAAATTTTCCCTTGGTATGTCTAATTTTCTTGAAGCAATCTCTAGTCTTTCCCATTCTATTGTTTTCCTCTATTTCTTTGCACTGATCACTGAGGAAGGCTTTCTTAGCTATCCTTGCTATTCTTTGAAACTCTGCATTCAAATGGGTATACCTTTCCTTTTCTCCTTTTCCTTTCACTTCTCTTCTTTTCTCAGCTATTTGTAAGGTCTCCTCAGACAATCATTTTCCCTTTTTGTGTTTCTTTTTTTGGGAATTGTCTTGTCACTGCCTCCTTTACAATGTAACAAACTTGTCTCCATAGTTCTTCAGGCACTCTATCAAGCCTAATCCCTTGATTCTATTTGTCACTTCCACTGTATAATCATTGGAACAGGAAATGGCAAGCCCCTCCCTCATTCTTGCTTGGAGAATCCTATGGACAGAGAAGCCTCGGGCCAGCAACAATCCATGGGGTCGCAAAGTATTGAACATGAATGAGTATGCAGGCATGTACTGTATAATTGCAAAGGATATGATTTAGGTCATAACTGAATGGTCTAGCGGTTTTATTCAAGTTAAGTCTGAAATTCGCAATGAGGACTTCATGACATGAGCCATCGTCAGCTCCTGGTTCCTTTTTATGCTGACTGTATATAGATTCTCCATATTTGGTTGCAAAGAATATAATCAGTTTGATTTTGATATTGACCATCTGGTGATGTCCATGTGTAGAGTCATCTCTTGTGTTGTTGGACAGAGGTATTTTTTATAACCAGTAAATTCTCTTGGCAAAACCCTGTTAGCCTTTGCCCTGCTTCATTTTTTACTCCAAGTTCAAACTTTCCTGTTACTTCAGGTATCTCTTGATTCCTACTTTTTTTTTCCTACTTTTTTTTCCCTTATGATAAAAAGAACATCGTTTTCAGGTGTTAGTTTTAGAAGGTCTTGTAGGTCTTCATACAACTGTTCAACTTCAGCTTCTTCAGCATTAGTGGTCAGGACATAGATTTGGATTACTCTGATATTGAATGTGTTGCCTTGGAAGCAAACATGATCATTCTGTCATTTTTGAGACTACACCCATGTACTGCATTTTGGACTCTTTTATTGACTATGAGGATTACTCATTTCTTCAAAGGAATTCTTGCCCACAGTAGTAGTTCTGAATTAAATTCACCCATTCCAGTCCATTTTAGTTCACTGATTCCTAAAATGTCAATGTTCACTCTTGTCATCTCCTGTTTGACTGTTTCCAATTTGCCTTGTTTCATGGACCTAACATTCCAGGTTCCCATGCAATATTGTTCTTTACAGCATCAGACTTTACTCCAATCACCAGTCACATCCACAACTGGGTGTTGTTTTCTCTCTGGCTCCATCCCTTCATTCTTTCTGGAGTTATTTCTTCACTCTTCTCCAGTAGTATTTGGGCACCTACCCATCAAGGGAGTTCAACTTTCAGTGTCATATCTTTTTGCTTTTTCACACGTTCATGCAAGAATACTGAAGTGGTTTGCCATTCCCTTCTCCAGTGAATCATGTTTTTCAGAATTCTCCACTATTACCCATCCATTTTGGGTGGTTCTACATGGCATGGCTCTGTTTCATTGTGTTAAACAAGTTTGTGGCCCATGTGATCAATTTTGGTTAGTTTGGTTAGTTTTCAATTTGGTTCTCTGATGGATAAAGATAAGAGATATATGGAAGCTTCCTGATTGGAGAGAATATTTTCTACAAATTTAATAGTAGTTGCAATCTGATTTTTTTTTTCTTTTTTGCTTAAAGTAAAACCATCCAAGCTAGGAACATCCACAGGCCTCTGAAAACAAAGTATCATAACATGTAACAGAACACTCACCTCTGATATCACCTATTTCATTAAAGATCAATCAGACTGCTTCATATTTTAAAATGTCTTCAATGTTGCTCTATTGCTGTCTTCAGCAATGTCACTCTATTGCTATATGTTCCTTCATAACAAGTTACAATTGAGCAGTTCCTTTTGAAAGAAATCTGGAGAAGGAAATGGTAACCCCCTCCAGTATTCTTGCCTGGAAAACCCCATGGATGGAGCAACCTGATAGGCTAAAGTCCATGGGATTGCAAAGAGTTGGACAAGACTGAGTGACTTCACTTTTACTTTTTGAAAGAAAAATATCTTTTTCCCACTGTTCTATAGGGTGGCCTTATTGTCAAGTAATGATATAAACCACTAACCTGGAAAGGATGGTAATATAATTCTTTTCATATAGGAATTTAAACAATCTTACATAAATCCTTTGTATAGGTACTACTGATTTAAAGTTATCTCCTAAGATCATTTAGAATGCTATAGAAATACTGCACAAATCTATTTGAAAAGAGGTATTTTCTTGGCAATGTAGTCATGTAACGAATACTTTGTGTGTTCACTATGTATTCAACACGCACTAGCCACTAGTCTTTTAAAGATAAATAAAGCATACTTACTACATAGTATACAAAAGAAAAAGAAAAAAAAAAACTGTAGGAGAAAATCTAGTCTAGATTTTCATGCATGTGTTTATCAGAGACAGTTCTCAAGAACCAGACCCTTGGGCAGTGAGTAATGCAGGGTTACATAGAAGGAGAAATCACACTTTAATTCTGCTGTCGCAGAAGCCTAATCTCCCACAAAGGGCTCCAAAGCAGGGATGGTGCCCTTCAGAAGAGTCACAAATTGGGGGAGGTTATGCCTTTGTGTGCCTGCATCTATCAGTTTACAAAAGGAAGATACTCCCAGGTAGGAAGACTGAGTTTTGGGTAAGGCAGCACCATTGACTTCTGGCTTTCACAGACAAAAATAGGACTATGAGCAATCGGCTACCTAGCAATCTCTGCAGTTGAGAGAGGGAACATTCTTAAGGCACTTCCTCTGAAGTCAACTGTAATATGATTCTTGTCACTCTCTGATTGTTAATAATGTTATGATATGCTTACTGTACTTGTTCTTGTATTTATTGCTCTTAAAACTTGTAGTGATCCTAGAATCTCTGTAGTGAGTATATATTTTCTCAGTTTTGGTGTATTATGAGTCTTATTCTCTTCAAATATTGCTTCTGAAATCACAGAGATTCTTAAGAATATTTTATACATCTTTCCTACTTGTTTACTTAGGAGGAAAATTTTATGAAGAAAAACTTACTTTTCTCTCAAAGACTCTGAATTGTTCTTTATACAACTCTTCTTTCTTCTGAATGTTTTGCTACAGCAAATGTTTTGATCCACCACTGGTACAAGTTTAATATGTGGGTAAATTGTGACCATGGATCTTGAAAAACTAATTAACATTTTCATCAGGAGGATGATATTCTTAGAATTGTATCTTATAAAGAATACTTTACTGGTGACATTGAGGGGAAAAGTTATGTTAATCACTGAAATCAAGGAAAACACTTTCTAATTAGTCAGATGAGTAATGGATAGAGGTCTAAATTTATGGGGAAAGTAAAGGAGGAATCAGGGGGAAAATGTCATGAACTTAAATGTTGATGTGAATTTAAAACAATCATATATTCCTTGTGATGAGGATATGGCCTCTTTACTCCATTCATCTGTTTTCTGCCTGTTCAATCGCTCAGTTATGTCTGACTCTATGCAACACTATGAACTGTAGTCCGCCAGCCTCCTCTGTTCATGGGGTTCTCCAAGCAAGAATACCGGAATGGGTTGCCATTTACTCCTCCAGGGGATTTTCCTGACCCAGAGATCCAACCCACATCTCCTGCACTGCAAGAGAGATGCTTTACCACACACCACCTGTATGTATTCCATACTATGATTATAAATTGTCAAGGCTAAATTCTTATAGTAAAAATTATTTTCAGTAAAATTCTTACTAATATAGAATAGAAAATTAGGTGTGGGGGAGTGGATCAAGATGGTGGCGGAGTAGTAAGGCATGTAACACAACTCCCACCACAAATACAGCAAAAATGCATCTACATGTGCAACGAGTCTCACAGACTATCTATTGAATGCAGGCAGAAAATCTCAGACTTCTGAAAGGGCAAGAAAATTTCCATGTAGACAGATAGGACAAAAAAAGAGGGAAAAAAAGAATTTTTAAAAAAGTGAGAAAGGACTAAGGAATGGGACCTGCCCCTCTACAAGGAAGCCTTGAAAAAGTAACGCTTCCTTCTCCCTGGGAAGCCCCCTCACCAGTGAGGAGATCAGCTGGGACTGAAGGGAAGTTGCAGAAAATTATTTTTATAAACATAAATATTTCTCACAATGGCACAAACAGTGATTTTCTTGTGCTATGGTTTTGCACATTTAAATAACATTGCTAGTGTAGAAATATTATATGTTGCCCTCTAATGTAATCACTGAGTAGTGTTAAAATTGATATCATTTCTGTCAAAAACGTTCAAAGTATAACCAAAAATAAATAAATAAACAAAGTTAAAAAATTAACACATTCCCCAGGCACTGATGAGTAAGCTAAAAGAGTAAAGTGTGTTTCCAATGTATCATAACATACTACAGCAGGGTTCTTCAAAGGAAATGCTACAACGAATATTCCAGTTGAAGCAATGAACTTTAAAAACAACTCCATTTTACACGTGAATATATACTGTATGATAATCTCAGATCTATTTATTCAACAGCTTTACCTCAAGATTAAGGTGAAGGTGACAAGAATACAGAGAATTATATTCCTACAGTGTAAGAAAAATCCTATTAACCTTTAATAGCCTATTTTTCTTGGGCTTTTAGTTTAAAATTCCAATATAATCTATTGGTAATTTTAAATATAAAATTAATAAATATATAAAACACTATGTTTTAATTTTAAAACATAGTGTACAGAAGCAAACGTACATATCTTATGAATAATAGTCATTTTAACTTAGAGAGTGAGTCCAAGACCAAGGTGGGATTGAGAGAATAATTTTGAAGTGGCACAGGGAAACCTAAGGAATAATGCATGCAAAACATGAAAGTATTGGATGCCAGCAGAATGCACAGTAGTGTACAAACAGAAGCTAAATCTCAGTGCTATATTACTTTCAGTACCCCTCAATACTGTCTCAGTTCATCTACATGCACACCTCTCATATTAAAGCAATAACAAAACCTTTCATGAATGACTAATGAGTTCTGTTATTAATTTAATTATTGTCTGACCGTTTAGAAACTCAATTTATTGGAAAGGAAATAGTGACTACTACATCAGGCAACTCCCCTTGGCTCACATGTTATTCAGGACAATATCTTATGGACTTATTACTTTTGCTATTCTACATGCAAGTAGGATCTAAACAGTTCATGTATTGCTGAACTCAAGCTGGTTTTAGAAAAGGCAGAGGAACCAGAGATCAAATTGCCAACATTCGCTGGGTCATCAAAAAAGGAAGAGAGTTCCAGAAAAACTTCTATTTCTGCTTTATTGACTAGGCCAAAGCCTTTAACTCTGGGGATCACAATAAATTGTGGAAAATTCAGAAAGAGATGGGAATACTAGGTCACCTGACCTGCCTCTCGAGAAACCTGTATGCAGGTCAGGAAGCAACAGTTAGAATTGCACATGGAAGAACAGACTGGTTCCAAATGGGAAAAGGAGTATGTCAAGGCTGTATATTGTCACCCTGCTTATTTAACTTCTATGCAGAGTACATCATGAGAAACGCTGGGCTGGAGGAAGCACAAGCGGGAACCAACATTACTGGGAGAAATATCAGTAACCTCAGATATGCAGATGACACCTCTGTAATGGCAGAAAGTGAAGAGGAACTAAAAAGCCTCTTGATGAAAGTGAAAGAGGAGAGTGAAAAAGCTCAACGTTCAGAAAACGAAGATCATGGCATCCAGTCCCATCACTTCATGGGAAATAGATGAGGAAACAGTGGAAATAGTGTCAGACTTTATTTTTTTGGGCTCCAAAATCACTGCAGATGATGATTGCAGCCATGAAATTAAAAGACACTTACTCCTTGGAAGGAAAGTTATGACCAGCGTAGACAACATATTCAAAAGCAGAGACATTACTTTACCAACAAAGGTCCATCTAGTCAAAGCTATGGTTTTTCCAGTGGTCATGTATGAATGTGACAGTTGGACTGTGAAGAAAGGTGAGCACAGAAGAGTTAATGCTTTTGAACTGTGGTTTGGAGAAGACTCTTGAGAGTCCCTTGGACTGCAAGGAGATCCAACCAGTCCATTCTGAAGGAGATCAGCCCTGAGATTTCTTTGGAAGGAATGATGCTAAAGCTGAAACTCCAACACTTTGGCCACTTCATGCAAAGAGTTGAATCCTTGGAAAAGACTCTGATGTTGGGAAGGATTGGAGGCAGGAGGAGAAGGGGATGACAGAAGATGAGATGGCTGGATGGCATCACCCACTCGATGGACATGAGTTTGGGTGAACTCCAGGAGTTGGTGATGGACAGGGAGGCCTGGCGTGCTGCAATTCATGGGGTCGCAAAGAGTCAGACATGAATGAGCAACTTAACGGAACTGAACTGACTGTCTAACATTTCATTAGTAACTTCTGTTATATACAATAACACTTAAATATTTATTTTGTAAATGTTTAAATGATGACTCTTATAAATCTTTCTCCACTTATTTGTTTATCTGCATTTGATCATATTAAAATTAAAAATAATAATACTCATTATATTCTAGATTTGATGCTAAATATTTGATATGTATAAATTCATATAAAACATGGTTCATGCTTTTAAAAATATCTTAATAGGAAAAATAGAGCATGAGACGGAATAGTTAGAATTAAATAAACGTTGAGTAACTTCCATAATAGCATAAAGACCTTGACATACAAAAATATGAAGTTAGAAAATTTTTTATTCTGAGTATAGTGGCTAAGGTAGGCTTAGAAAGGTGAACAGGACCTAAAAGAATAGAAATGATTTTAAGAGACAGTGAGGAAAGATGAGAGCTAGTCGAGGTTTTGTACAGATTGAGTTATAGGTACTTCTAGAATACTTATAAAATTATGTGAATTAGGAATCTGACACTTAAGCCGGGATCTTAGAGATTGAGAGGGGTCAATATGAGGTGCTAACAAAATAAATGGGAATAAAGTATACTAGAGAACAAGAAAATGTAGATAAAAGTTAGTCTTTGGGAAGACGTTTCAATGACCACGGGAAAGATATTGACTGACAGAAGGAAATTCAATGAATCAGAAAGAGACGAGGAAAGCCTGGAGATGAGATGGAAGTGCCATGGGATAAATGCAGGCAATTCAAGGTAGACTGCACAAACAGTGAAGCAGGTCCAAGAAAGATGTATACAGAATTTGATAATTAGCATAGCATGTTAGAGTGAAGTCAGAGAACAGCAATTAAGAGAACAATACTGCTGTTTAAGCTGTTTAACATCTTATTGTTTGATAACCTCCTATGCATGGTGATGATTCTTACAACTATTTCAAATCCAAGAAGATTCAAGAGACTGTGAAAGAAATTAGGGTTTAGGGTTATAATAATTTTCACATACTGACATTTGTTTTCTAAGTGTTGCTCATAAAGCCCTATGCATGTTAACTTATTCATTCCTCCCAACATCATTATTATCACCACTATCAGATAAGTAAACTGAGGAACAGAGGCATTAGGTAACTTGCCTAATATCAGAAAAATACTAAACAAACAAGCCAGGAAAGTCAAACCCTCTGATTCCAGAATCTATGAATTTAAGCACTAAATTGTGGCTTTTGTTGTTGCTATTGCTTTTTTTTTTTTTTTTAATTTTACTTGTTTTTCATGATTTCATTGTTGATTAGTTCACAAAATTCAGTTTAGTTCAGTCACTCAGTCGTGTCTGTCTCTTTGCAACCCCATGAACCGCAGCATACCGGACCTCCCTGTCCATCACCAACTTCCGGAGTCCACCCAAACCCATGTCCATTGTGTCAGTAATGCCATCCAATCATCTTATCCTCTGTCGTCCCCTTCTCCTCCTGCCCTCAATCTTTCCCAGCATCAGGGTCTTTTCAAATGAGCCAGCTCTTCACATCAGGTGGGCAAAATATTTGTCCAATAAAATAAATCATGGAAAATTGAATGCAATGGGTCTAATTTCAAGCAGTTATTGAGGGTCTAATGTCAAGTAATCATTGAATCTGGTGTTTCATAAGTCAACATATTGCAGCTTTTTCTCTTTTTTTTTTTAATTTTTAGTTTTTTATTTTTTAAATTTTAAAATCTTTAATTCTTACATGCATTCCCAAACATGAACCCCCCTCCCACCTCCCCTCCCCATAACATCTTTCTGGGTCATCCCCATGCACCAGCCCCAAGCATGCTGCATCCTGCGTCAGACATAGACTGGCGATTCAATTCACATGATAGTATACATGTTAGAATGTCATTCTCCCAAATCATCCCACCCTCTCCCTCTCCCTCTGAGTCCAAAAGTCCGTTATACACATCTGTGTCTCTTTCCCTGTCTTGCATACAGGGTCGTCATTGCCATCTTCCTAAATTCCATATATATGTGTTAGTATACTGTATTGGTGTTTTCTTTCTGGCTTACTTCACTCTGTATAATTGGCTCCAGTTTCATCCATCTCATCAGAACTGATTCAAATGAATTCTCCTAGAGGAGAACATAGGCAAAACACTCTCAGACATAAATCACAGCAGGATCCTCTATGATCCACCTCCCAGAATGCTGGAAATAAAAGCAAAAATAAACAAATGGGATCTAATTAAAATTAAAAGCTTCTTTCTCTTTAAAAAAAGTTTATATTTTCTTAATAATTTTACCCTCTTCACAATATATTTCCATTATTCTTTGCAATTTTTAGTTTCAGTTCTAAATAACTAGTTAATATATTGATAGAGTCAAAAATACCTGTCTCTTTCACCCACTCTGTTGGTCAACAAATAGTTAATTGATTATTAATCTATGAAATATTCTATACTGAGTATGTAGAGTATGTGTGTATAGCATACAGAAAGTGAAAGTGAAGTCAATCAGTCATGTCTAACTCTTTGCTACCCCATGGACAGTAGCCTACCAGGCTCGTCCATCCATAGTGTTTTCCAGGCAAGAATACACAAAACTGTGACACTTTTCACTCTATATCCTGCATGCTTGTAACTGTAAGACCTAATTTGACAGTGATTTTTTATACAGTTAACAAGTAGATTAGGGGGGAAATGAGTGAAATTGATCAATTTTTTTCTGAGCTATAAACAAAGCTATTCAAAGCAGGAAAAAATAATATTTCCTTTCTTTCTTTCTTTTTTTTTTTGGTATGTTCAGAAATAGCATGAAAAACAGGAGCAGGAAACACAAAAACTAATAGTATAACACAGTATGAATAGTATTCCTGCATTCTAGGTTAACGTCCTTAAAAAAAAACTAAAGTACATCTATTTCTTATGTTGCTTGGACTAAACCTCCATTTTACCACTAAAGTTTCTTTGATAAACTGGAAGTTGAAATTTACATATAGAAGAATGAAATTATAGTTTCAAAATTATAAAACAACTTGTTATTCTCATAAACTGATATTAAGAATATATGAAGACAATTTAATTGAATTCAACTGACCTTGTTTATGAAACATTATTCTGGTAAAATCTATCATATATTACAATGGAACATCTGGCAGGCTACATGACTTTTATTAAATTTAGTTTTTTTTAATACAAGGCATGCCAAATCTTCAACTTAATGAACATGGATGGCTGATGCCAATCATTTGTTCCCTGACAGCTGAGATACACACATTTATTTGGATGATCTGGGGCTATGTGCCATCCAGAGAAAACAAGCAATATCACTGAAGTGAAAATTGAACAAAATTATACATGGATATGTATATATATGTGTATATATATATATATATATAAAATTTGGAACTGATCTATCGATATAATCTCATTCTATATGTAATGAAAAGTACGAGAATAGTGAGAGAGTCAATTCCTAGGCAGGTTGATAAGAAGTCCGGGTGTCCTCAAGGAGAGAGGGGTCTGGAATTCTCAAGAAGGAGGAAAGGAAAAACTTCTTTCCCTCTACATCCCTTAGAATTATATAACAATAATGTATCCTGCTTGAGGACAGTTTATAGAAAAAACCTTCTGGCTAATCCTGTTATCTAAAATTGTAAATTACAGGAGTAGGTCTAGTAAGGTCTTTACAACTTCCAGACATCCTTTTGATTCGCTGCAATAAGTAATTAAAATGTATATAACTCCATTGCTAACACTAGCGAGGGGCACTCTTTCTGCCCTCTTTTGATGTCTCTGTCAGAAGCTTTCTCTATCCCTTTTATATTTTAATAAAACTCTATTACACAAAAGCTCTGAGTGATCAAACCTTGTCTCTGGCCCCAGATTGAATTCTTCTCCTCCAGAGGCCAAGAATCCCGGCTTCTTTTGTGTTTCGGCAACAACCTTTCAGTAGGAAAATAGGAAGCCAATAATTGACTGAGGAAGTCCCTGCTGATGCTGCATCACTTCAGTCATGTCCGAATGTAATTATAAATTGAGGAATTCTAGCCCTAACACTGCCTGGCATTCTTCTGACATTCTGGAACAGAAAAAGAAAGTATAGAGCAACAGTCATTCTGTCTGTGCCTTTCACCTTTGCCACAATCTCAAACGTTATCTCCTTATCCTAATATCCTACACATCTTCTTCAACATAATATCTTTCTGCCCTTTTAATGCCATTGGAGTGTTCTTCTTTGTACAAACAAATTAGGCCCCCAAATTATATTTTCTCCATAATCTTGCCTTCACTGAGTGCAGATTATTCTCCTTGAGACCAATATTGTAACAATCCCAAAGAACAAGATCAGGGATGACTTGAGAAATCTTGAGGTTCAAGGTCCTTCCTTTAGAGTTTTCATTTTGTTTCATATCACACATGAAGACCAATATGGATCACATACCAAATTAAATGTTTTTGTAAGTTTAAACATGATTATAATACTGCTTTTAAAATTATTTGCTATAATTTACTCATTTAAAATCAGACAGGGCTTCCTTTGAGCAATCAGCTAGCATGTTCATAAATTCTTCCAAAATTTGAAAATCTAAACTTCAATATGCCTTAGAAAGTTGGATCATCAAAAAAGCAAGAGAATTCCAGAAAAACATCTACTTCTACTTTATTGACTATGCCAAAGCCTTTGACTGAGTGGATCATAACAAACTGTGGAAAATTCTTCAAGAGATGGGAATACCAGACCATCTGACCAGCCTTCTGAGAACTCTGTATACAGGTCAAGAAGCAACAGTTAGAAATGGACATGGAGCAACAGACTGGTTCCAAATTGGGAAAGGAGTACGTTAAGGCTGTATATTGTCACTCTGCTTATTTATTTCTATTCAGAGTACATCACGTGAAATGCTGGGCTGAATGAAGCACAAGCTGGAATCAAGATTGCTGGGAAATATATCAATAGCCCCAGATATGCAGATGACACCACCCCTATGGCAGAAAGTGAAAAAGAACTAAAGAGCCATTTGATGAAAGTGAAAGAGGAGAGTGAAAAAGCTGGTTTAAATCTCAACAATCAAAAAACTGAGAACATGGCATCTGGTCCCATCATTTCATGGCCAATAGATGAGGAAACAATGGAAACAGTGACAGACTTTTTTTCTTGGGCTCCAAAATCACTGCAGATGGTGACTGCAGCCATGAAATCAAAAGACGCTTGCTCCTTGGAAGAAAAACAATGATCAATCTAGGCAGCATATTAAAAAGCAGAGTCATTACATTGCTGAAAAGGTCCCTCTAGTCAAAGCTATGGTTTTTCTACTAGTCATCGGTAGATGTGAGAGTTGGACTATAGAGAAAGCTGAGCACCAAAGAATTGATGTTTTTGAACTGCAGTATTGGAGAAGACTCTTGAGAGATCCTTGGACTGCAAGGAGATTAAACCAGTCAATCCTAAAGGAAATCAGTCCTGAATATCCATTGGAAGGACTGATGCTGAAGCTGTAACTCCAATACTCTGACCACCTGATGTGAAGAACTGACTTGTTGGAAAAGACCCTGATGCTGGGAAAGAATGAAGGTAGGAGGAGAAGGGGACAACAGAGGATGTGATGGTTGGAAGGCATGACTGACTCGATAGACATGAGTTTTAGCAAGCTTAGGGAGCTCTGATGGACAGGAAAGCCTGGTACTCTGCAATCCATGGAGTCACAGAGTCTGACATGACTGAGCAATTGAACTGAACTGAAAACCTCAATATATTATTTTCAAATATGATATTCAGCCTCAGCAGCTATTTTTTGCTCTCTTTCTTGGTGTGACTCCCTTTTCTTAGTTCTGACCTTTTTTTTCAGCCCAAACTCTTATGCTGACACCCTCAATATTATAATATTGCATCACAAGACTCTTTCAGTAAAGTTGGAACTGTAAAAATTGTTCACAGCAAGAAATCTAAAATAAATGTGGTTTTTGCTGTTTCCCTTTTTGAAGTATTGAATCCCTTAGACTTGATTTAAACTGATGATCTTTCACTGTCTTTAAATAATGTTTTGTTAAAATTCTGCCCAATACTTTGCTTCAAAAGAAGGGTTAGCCCCCAATGTGGTGCGTTTGTGCCTTTCTATTCAGGAACTTTAATTTTTCCTTTACATACACAAAACATTAATATAGTCAGGGTCCACTCTACATATCATTTTACATATAAATTTCTAAGTAATTAAGGCAGTTCTGAATACTGTCCTATTTTTGCTACCATCATAGACTCTCCCACACAATGTTGTTTCTCTTTCCATGTATGTTTATTTGGTTTTAGAGAACATACTAACCCTAGTATCATTTGAAACTCAGTTCCCAGAATAAGGTAGATGATCAGAACAATCTTGAATAAACAAGAGAATTTCTGCAAATTCATGTTTATTATAATTATCAAAATCTTAGACTATTTGAGAGCAGTTTCCTTATCCATTCTAGAATGGAGTAATTTTGAGCTCATTGTAACACTAGGCAGATCAGCTATACTGATAATCTAGTTGAAATAAATTTTACACTTAAAATGCTTCATTTTAAGAGATTTTTAAATTGTAAATTAGGATTATGTCATAAACTCCAAGGGCTTCCTACATACCTCAGTTGGTAAAGCATCTGCCTGCAATGTAGGAGACGGGTTCAATTCCTGGGTCGGGAAATTCCCCTGGAGAAGGAAATGGCAACCCGTTCCAATATTCTTGCCTAGAGAATCCCATGGACAGAGGAGCCTGGCAGGCTACAATTTATGTGACTGCAAGAGTCGGACATGACTTAGTGCTTTCTTCTTCTTCTTCATAAATTCCAAAATATTTCTTAAATGCAGTTAAAAAAATTACTTTAAGGTACCATTGACCAAATATTTTAAGAATGCAATAATATATCAAATAATCAAGATATAAGAAAAAGGACTAGATATTTTTATAATCCTAACGAAGTATCATTTCTATGCTATATTTAGTAACAATAGTAATACTGTCAGATGTTTCTGAAAATATTTTAAACTTGACAGGTTAAGTATGACATAAAGTTACTTAGTGCTTCGGTATTTAAATGAGTAGCATTATTGTGTTTTGGTGATCAAGAACTCGTGCATTTTGTTAGGCTAAATTGATGCTAATAGAAAAAAAAAAGTCATTTGAACATATAAAACTGACTGGCCCTAAAGAGAAAGAAAATGTAGTGAAATTATGGTAAAAAAATGATATTTAAGAAACAAGAAGAATAAATATAACGTTCACAGTAGGAGAGGGAGTAAATGATATTACACACAGAGAAAAACATAACAAAGCAAGCTCATGTTAAATACAAGTACACACATTTGAAAGAATGGAGAGGGGAAAAAAGGCTGAAAGTGGACATAAACTATATTTGTCAACTGAAGAGTTTTGATTTCTGAATTTTATAATGTTATGTAAGAGAAGTTGCAAAAGTATTTTAAACCAGATGGCTGACATGATCTGATAAAATTTGAGAATTATTACTCTGACAACTATACATGAAGGGATGGCGTTAAGAGGAAAAGAAGAAAGACCAATTCAGATCTGATTTCAATAATCCAGTAAGCAGCAGCAGTAGAAATGGAAAGGAGTAGATGGAAGCAATTTGACTTGGCTCCCTGCCAATATATGGGTGGAGGAAGAGAAAGATTCAGAAATGACTCAATTTTTCTGACAGGCAATTGAATACAAAATGGTACCATGCACTAAAATAGTAAAGCACTTGTACCTATAGTTTTAAAATATAACCATTAGAGTTTGATTTATTAATTGGCAGAATAGGTTTTCAGATAGTTAGATATTTTCAGGAACTGATTTTATGAGCCCAATTCTTGCATCTCCCCATATCTAGAAAAGCGCTAAATTCTTTCACAGTGATGTCTGTTCCTCAAGACTAGCAGAAACCTGCAAAAATATGTGCTTGATGGCATGAACTTCCCCTTGACTGAAATCACATATATACTGACCTTCTCCTCTCCAGTTGTTTGGAGCAGTTTCTCAGAGCTATCTGAAATGCTGCCCCCCAGGTCACAGTCCTCATTTTTCTCCAAATAAAACTTAAGTTGCAACTCTCACATTTTACATTTTTTAAGTCAGAAATTGTTACATAAATTTTTTTTCTAGAAGGTTAGGAACACCAGATGCACAGATAATAAAATGTAACACAAACTCACTGTCAGTTCAGTTCAGTTCAGTCGCTCAGTCGTGTCCGACTCTTTGAGACCCCATGAATTGCAGCACGCCAGGCCTCCCTGTCCATCACCACCTCCCGGGGTTCACTCAGACTCACGTCCATCGAGTCAGTGATGCCATCCAGCCATCTTATCCTCTGTCGTCCCCTTCTCCTCCTGCCCCCAATTCCTCCCAGCATCAGAGTCTTTTCCAATCAGTCAACTCTTTGCATGAGGTGGCCAAAGTACCGGAGTTTCAGCTTTAGCATTATTCCTTCCAAAGTAATCCCAGGGCTGATCTCCTTCAGAATGGATTGGTTGGATCTCCTTGTAGTCCAAGGGACTCCCAAGAGTCTTCTTCAACACCACAGTTCAAAAGCATCAATCTTTCAGCGCTCAGCTTTCTTCACAGTCCAACTCTCACATCCATACATGACCACAGGAAAAACTATAGCCTTGACTAGATGGACCTTAGTCGGCAAAATAATGTCTGTAAAATAACATATTTGGCAATAATTACATAAAGGCTACATATTTGTTTTCAATATTTAGTTCCATATTACATACAAATTATGGAAGACCTCACTATTTCAATACAAAGCTGAGACCATAATGCTGCTGCTGCCGCTGCTAAGTTGCTTCAGTCGTGCCCAACTCTGTGCGACCCCATAGATGGCAGCCCACCAGGCTCCCCTGTCCCTGAGATTCTCCAGGTAAGAACAATGGAGTGAGTTGCCATTTCCTTCTCCAATGCGTGAAAGTGAAAAGGGAACATGAAGTCACTCAGTCGTGTCCGACTCTTCACGACCCCATGGACTGCAGCCTACCAGACTCCTCTGTCCATGGGATTTTCCAGGCAAGAGTACTGGAGTGGGTTGCCATTGCCTTCTCTGATACCATAAATGACCTTATCTTACTTCATTTTAGCATGAGAAATAGAACCATGCAAATGCCAGAACAACTCTAGAATATGACTACTGCTTCCACTATATATATGTGTGTATATATATATATATATATATATATATATATATATATATATATAATGCTATATGTACTATATGTCTGTTAGGCTTCCTTGACAGATTAACATAATGTGTCCAGCATATTCTGCTATGTGGCATAATGGTTCTGGCATTCATAATCAAAGACCCAACTATGTACATATTTCCTTTGATTAAAAACAAACAAAATCTACCTGTCAAACCATTCCAGCAATATACTAATTGAATACTAAAATACTTGTAAACCTTTTCCAATAATTTTTACAGTTATCTTGGCAAATCACTCCAGTATTCTTGCCTGGAGAATTCCATGGACGGAGCAGCCTGGTGAACTATAGCCCATGGGGTCGCAAAGAGTCAGACACGACTGAGTGACTTCACTTTTACTTTCACTAATAAAACAGCTTTTTAGTTCCAGAAAAGTATATAGTTGTAGTCAGACTACAGTCTAGAATAATTGCTCAGTACATTTGTTTCATTATCTTAGTGTTTCAACCTATATTTGATTACCTATATACCAACAATTGATTTTTCATGAACAGAAGAGTAACTGCAACATTGGTTTTTCTTGGCAATTCTTCATCCAAGCATACCAATATCAGCATGTTTTTCATTAGTTCACAGCACAAATAGTTGACAGTTAGGGTATCTGTACAGAACTTCTTGCTAAATTTCATCATTTGATCTGCTTTGACATAGGAAAGGTTGTTATACCAGTTGTGCTGACAAATCCCACTTGTGCTATTGCAACTTTTAATCAACATCATAGATAATATTCATCTGGTGTTCCTCAACTGTGTACCACAGGAGGGCATATAAATCATTATAGTTAACTGAAATCAGTTTGATGACTTGGACAAATATTAGAAGTGATGTTGCATATGGTGGTAATTTACAACTTGATCCACATTAAGTAATTTTTGAGTAATATTTTTCACTTGTGCAATGTGTGTGTGGCAAAAAATTTTTGGTTATTTTGTCATAGTACTTCTTCACTGCTACCATTTCTCTGTTGTATGTAATTTTGTTCACCTTTAAATTCATTATTACTGCATTTAAATTTGTATTAATATTTGCATTATTATATTGCATTATTATCTTTAGATGTATTATTATTACCATTTTATACTGAAATGCCAAAATAATGAAACAAATTAAGGAAAATCCAGGTAAATTGGTTTAGATAATAGGAACAAAAATTAAATAGCCTTGTGGTATTTCACCCATTCTACCTATGGAAATAAACTTGATGAGGCAGCGAAAATTTCTACATTTAGACTTCACAAAGACAATATCTATCTGAGAAGACATGTCCTAGTCACAAGGAGTTAGTATAAATGTGAAAAATGCGTTATTTTCATGTTTCACTTCAGTTCAGTTTCTCAATCGTGTCCAACTCTTTGGGACCCCATGAATCGCAGCACACCAGGCCTACCTGTCCATCACCAACTCCCAGAGTTCACTCAAACATATGTGCATCAAGTCGGTGATGCCATCAGCCATCTCATCCTCTGTCCTCCCCTTCTCTTCCTGCCCTCAATTTTTTCCAGCATCAGGGTCTTCTCAAATGAGTCAGATCTTTGCATCAGGTGGCCAAATTATTGGAATTTCAGCTTTAGCATCTGTCCTTCTAATGAACACCCATGACTGGTCTCCTTTAGGATGGACTGGTTGGACCTCCTTGCAGTCCAAGGGACTCTCAAGAGTCTTCTCCAACACCACACTTCAAAAGCATCAATTCTTTGGTGCTCAGCTTTCTTCACAGTCCAACTCTCACATCCATACATGACCAATGGAAAAAACCATAGCCTTGACTAGACGGACCTTTGTTAGCAAAGTAATGTCTCTGCTTTTTAATATCCTATCTAGGTTGGTCATAACTTTCCTTACAAGGAGTAAGCGTCTTTTAATTTCATGGCTGCAATCACCATCTGCAGTGATTTTGGAGCCTAAATAAATAAAGTCTGACACTGTTTCCACTGTTTCCCCATCTATTTCCAATGAAGTGATGGGACCAGATGCCATGATCTTCGTTTTCTGAATGTTGAGCTTTAAGCCAACTTTTTCACTCTCCTCTTTCACTTTCATCAAGAGGCTTTTGAGTTCCTCTTCACTTTCTGCCATAAGGGTGGTGTCATCTGCATATCTGACGTTATTGAGATTTCTCCCAGCAATCTTGATTCCAGCTTGTGTTTCTTCCAGTCCAGTGTTTCTCATGATGTACTCTGCATATAATTTAAATAAGCAGGGTGACAATATATAGCCTTGACATACTCCTTCTCTTATTTGGAACCAGTCTGTTGTTCTATGTCCAGTTCTAACTGTTGCTTCCTGACCTGCATATAGGTTTCTCAAGAGGCAGGTCAGATGATCTGGTATTCCCATGTGGGTAGCTTGGGCCCACTATAGTCTCTGATATGTATACACACAGTTTCTGGTCAACTCAGGACATGAGGATAACATCAGTTTTGGCTAAGATATGGCTTTTTCACTTCTAGAACTCCCTTTTAAATATCCTAACAAATTCACTTGTCCACTGCTTGAGCCTTAAAAAATCACAACCACAGGCTAGTAAAGCCTACAGGTGTCCTGTTTGCTTGCCACTAAGATCACACTTCAACTAACTATGCTGCACATCAACTGAGCCTCTACTAGCAGCAAAAGCAAGACAGTTGAAATGGTTTCACAGCCTGCCCCACTCTTGTCAAAAAATTAGGGTGACAAAGACAGGTGGAGTGGGAGCCACTGTTTTTACTGAACTTTACAAAGACAACCTAGATTTCAGCAGAGACTTGATGGCCAGCAAAATAGTTTAGGTTATTTAAAATAAAGCTTCCATTTGAAGTCAGATGTCAATGTAAACATATTTCTATTATATTCAAAGCCATAATGGATATAAAAGTTATGAAAGCATCAGTATATCCCTTATGAAACTGACAGAAACTAATAAACCATTTGTTTACTATATGACTGGCACTTGACTCCTCCAAGCTACAATCTTTTCATCTGCTAAAGAGGTTCAGTATAGGGACACTATAAAAGCAGTGCTAAGAAGAAAGTTCATAGCAATACAGGCATACCTCAAAACAAGAAAAAAGTCAAATAAATAACCTAACTCTACACCTAAAGCAACTAGAAAAGGAAGAAATGGAGAACCCCAGAGTTAGTAGAAGGAAAGAAATCTTAAAAATTAGGGCAGAAATAAATGCAAAAGAAACAAAAGAGACCATAGCAAAAATCAACAAAGCCAAAAGCTGGTTCTTTGAAAGGATAAATTAAATTGACAAACCACTAGCCAGACTCATTAAGAAACAAAGACAGAAAAATCAAATCAATAAAATTAGAAATGAAAATGGAGAGATCACAATAGACAACACAGAAATACAAAGGATCATAAGAGACTACTATCAGAAATTATATGCCAATAAAATGGACAACGTGGAAGAAGTGGATAAATTCTTAGAAAAGTACAACTTTCCAAAACTGAACCAGGAAGAAATAAAAAATCATAACAGACCCATCACAAGCACAGAAATTGAAACTGTAATCAGAAATCTTCCAGCAAACAAAAGCCCAGGTCCAGACGGCTTCACAGCTGAATTCTACAAAAAATTTAGAGAAGAGCCAATACCTATCCTACTCAAATTCTTCCAGAAAATTGCAGAGGAAGGTAAACTTCCAAACTCATTCTATGAGGCCACCATCACCCTAATACCAAAACCTGACAAAGATGCTACAAAAAAAGAAAACCACAGGCCAATATCACTGATGAACATAGATGCAAAAATCCTCAACAAAATTCTAGCAATCAGAATCCAACAACACATTAAAAAGATCATACACCATGACCAAGTGGGCTTTATCCCAGGGATGCAAGGATTCTTCAATATCCGCAAATCAATCAATGTAATTCACCACATTAACAAATTGAAAAATAAAAACCATATGATTATCTCAATAGATGCAGAGAAGGCCTTTGACAAAATTCAACATCCATTTATGATAAAAACTCTCTAGAAAGCAGGAATAGAAGGAACATACCTCAACATAATAAAAGCTATATATGACAAACCCACAGCAAACATTATCCTCAATGGTGAAAAATTGAAAGCATTTCCCCTAAAGTCAGGAACAGGACAAGGGTGTCCACTTTCACCGCTACTATTCAACATAGTTCTGGAAGTTTTGGCCACAGCAATCAGAGCAGAAAAAGAAATAAAAGGAATCCAAATTGGAAAAGAAGAAGTAAAACTCTCACTGTTTGCAGATGGCATGATCCTCTACATAGAAAACCCTAAAGACTCCATAAGAAAATTACTAGAGCTAATCAATGAATATAGTAAAGTTGCAGGATATAAAATCAACACACAGAAATCCCTTGCATTTCTATACACTAATAATGAGAAAGTAGAAAAAATTAAGGAAACAATTCCATTCACCATTGCAACGAAACGAATAATGAACTTAGGAATATATCTACCTAAAGAAACTAAAGACCTACATATAGAAAACTATAAAACACTGATGAAAGAAATCAAAGAGGACACTAATAGATGGAGAAATATACCATGTTCATGGATTGGAAGAATCAATATAGTGAAAATGAGTATACTACCCAAAGCAGTCTACAAATTCAATGCAATCCCTATCAAGCTACCAGCGGTATTTTTCACAGAACTAGAACAAATAATTTCAAGATTTGTATGGAAATGCAAAAAAACCTCGAATAGCCAAAGCAATCGTGAGAAAGAAGAATGGAACTGGAGGAATCAACTTGCCTGACTTCAGGCTCTACTACAAAGCCACAGTCATCAAGACAGTATTGTACTGGCACAAAGACAGAAATATAGATCAATGGAACAAAATAGAAAGCCCAGAGATAAATCCACACACATATGGACAACTTATCTTTGACAAAGGAAGCAAGAATATACAATGGAGTAAAGACAATCTCTTTAACAAGTGGTGCTGGGAAAACTGGGCAACCACTTGTAAAAGAATGAAACTAGAACACTTTCTAACACCACACACAAAAATAAACTCAAAATGGATTAAAGATCAAAATGTAAGACCAGAAACTATAAAACTCCTAGAGGAGAACATAGGCAAAACACTCTCTGACATAAATCACAGCAGGATCCTCTATGATCCAACCCCCAGAATTCTGGAAATAAAAGCAAAAATAAACAAATGGGATCTAATTAAAATTAAAAGCTTCTGCACAACAAAGGAAACTATAAGCAAGGTGAAAAGACAGCCTCTGAATGGGAGAAAATAATGGCAAATGAAGCAATGGACAAACAACTAATCTCAAAAATACACAAGCAACTCCTGCAGCTCAATTCCAGAAAAACAAACCACCCAATCAAAAAATAAGCCAACGAACTAAATAGACATTTATCCAAAGAAGACATACAGATGGCTAACAAACACATGAAAAGATGCTCAGCATCACTCATTATTAGAGAAATGCAAATCAAAATCACAATGAGGTACCACTTCACACCAGTCAGAATGGCTGCGATCCAAAAATCTGCAAGCAATAAATTCTGGAGAGGGTGTGGAGAAAAGGGAACCCTCTTACACTGTTGGTGGGAATGCAAACTAGTACAGCCACTATGGAGAACAGTGTGGAGATTCCTTTAAAAATTGCAAATAGAGCTGCCATATGACCCAGCAATCCCACTGCTGGGCATACACACCGAGGAAACCAGAATTGAAAGAGACACATGTACCCCAATGTTCATTGCAGCACTGTTTATAATAGCCAGGACATGGAAGCAACCTAGATGTCCATCAGCAGATGAATGGATAAGAAAACTGTGGTACATATACACAATGGAGTATTACTCATCCATTAAAAAGAATACATTTGAATCAGTTCTAATGAGATGGATGAAACTGGAGCCAATTATACAGAGTGAAGTAAGCCAGAAAGAAAAATAGCAATACATTATACTAAAACATATATATGGAATTTAGAAAGATGGTAATGATAACCCTGTATGCGAGACAGCAAAGGGACACAGATGTGTAGAGCAGACTTTTGGACTCTGAGGGAGAGGGAGAGGGTGGGATTATTTGGGAGAATGGCATTGAAACATATATAGTATCATGTAAGATACAAATCTCCAGTCTATGTCTGATGGAGGATACAGGATGCTTGGGGCTGTTGCACGGGGATGCTTGGGGCTGGTGCACGGAGACCCAGAGAGATGTTATGGGGAGGGGAGGTGGGAGAGGGGTTCATGTTTGGGAACACATGTACACCCGTGGTCGATTCATGTCAATGTATGGCAAAACCAATACAGTGTTGTAAAGCAAAATGAAGTAAAAATAAAAATTTAAATTAAAAAAGCACATGGATTAAATATACACATGTGATATTGATGAAAGACAGTATTTATTTAAAGTATTCTATCGTCAAACTATAAACTGTAATTTCAACTCAGAAAATTATTTCCTCTAACTTCTAATCAATTGTTTTCACTATTCAGTTTCTAAGTTGTCCATCATGACAATAAAATTTCAATAAAGACTTTATCAACAGTAATTATAGTAGATTACTCTGCAAGCCCTATAAACCATAGATTTATATTACCTTTCTATCCTGCTATTCATTTAACATATAACATCATAGACAAAAATATCAAATATATTAATAAATAGATTTTCTATGACATTGTTTCTTTATGTAAATTTCCCCACATTGATTTAAAATAATACTTTCTGAGTATGTGCAAAATAAACCCTAATACAAAATTTTGAAACATCAGAAAATAATTGAAAATAGCAAGCATCCCAAAACATACATCTGCAGTAGAAATTATGAACATTATTTTCTTTTTAAAAACTTGAGTTTTAAAGTGTGTTATTTTAAAATATTTTAGTTTATTTTGATATTTTAATTACTGTCTGGTAAGTTTTTTTTCATTTGCCTAAAATCTGCTTGCCATTCATTTTTTTAAAAATACTTTTAAGATTCTTCATCAGTTGTTTGTCAAATATCATATTTTTTGTTTAGAATAAAGCTCCATCAAAAATATGCTTAATTAGTGTATAAAGAAACCAGCAGGAGAGTAAACCCCTTCAAAATGAACTATATAAAATGAAGTATTTAGAGTAAACCTCATTTCATTTTGTTTAATTTACGGCACTTTGAAAATATTGGTTTTACAATGTAAAGGTTTGTAGGAACCCTGTTTAGAGTAAACTTATTGGAGCCATTTTTTTTTCAACAGCATTTGCTCACTTAATATCTCTATATCACAAATTGGTAATTCTAACACTGTTTCAAACTTTTATTTGTATGGTGATCTGTGATCAGTAATCTTTGATTTTACTACTATGACACTGAAGGTTCAGATGATGGTTAGCATTTTTAGCAATGAAGTATTTTTAATTAAGGTAGAAACTTGTTTAAGACATAAGTCAATTACATACTTTGTAGGCTCTAATATAATCAGAACTTTTATATACATTGGAAAATTTTTTTAAAAAGTTATGGGACTCACTATTTTGTGATATTTGCTCTTTACTGGTGGTCTGTAAAGAAGTCCAAAATATCTTTAAGATATGCCTATGTAAAGGTTGAGGAAAGAGTATTCAAGTAAGATTTTTAATTTGCATTCAAAATAAAACCATAAGTTTGAATTGTAATTTTCTATACTGAACAAAACCCAGAAATATTAACCTCTCTGTGCTTTCCTGGTAACTCAGCTGGTAAAGAATCTGCCTGCAATGCAGAGATTCCAATTTGATTCCTGGCTCAAGAAGTCCCCCTGGAGAAGGGATAGACTACCGATTCCAGTATTCTTGGGCATGTTTCTTAATGGTAGGTTTGCCATACTTATCAAATAATATCTATTTTCAGTTTCCTTCTAAAACTGGCATGCAACAAAATTTATTTCAAAAGATTAAAATACAATAGATGTATTCTTCAATCACCATGTATTAATTAGAAATTAACAACAAAGCATCTATAAAATCAGTGAGTATCTATAAATCTAACAATTTAATTCTATGCAGCCAATTGTTAAGGAAAAAGCTGCAAAGGATATTATAAAACTGTAAAAATTCAAAGATGTTATGGGGAGGGAGATGGGAGGGGGGTTCATGTTTGGGAATGCATGTAAGAATTAAAGATTTTAAAATTTAAAAATAAAAAACTAAAAAATAAAAATTAAAAAAAAAAAAAGATTTCAAGGAGATCTTCCCCAGGGGATCTCCCACTAAAGGTTGATTACAAACATAAAAAAATAAAAAAAAAAAAAAATAAAATGTGAAATCACAGAAAAAAAACAAACAAACAAAAAAAAAAAAACAAAGATAATGAAAGCAAAACATACTAAAAATTCTGGGACAATCTTAACCTGAACTTAGGAGAAAATTTATAGCTTTAACATACATTAAGGAAGTTTTGAAACCTTTCATTATGGGAAGCTAGAACAACAGTAAAAATTTAACTCTGAAATACAAATATATGCTGTCAACAAAATAAACAAAAAAAATCTGACTTTATATTTAAGATTGCATATAAATTGAAAGTTAAAAGGTAAAAAAATATATTCTATACAATGTCAATGAAAATAGAGCAGAAGTGGTTATACTTATATGAGGCAAAATATATTTTTAGGCAATAATCATCACAAGAGAAGAAAGAACTTTATATAATGATAAAGAGACCAACAGTATTTCTGTTGTTCACTTGGTAAGTCAAGTCTGACTGTTTCATGAAACCATGGATTGTAGCCTAATGGATTCCTTTGTCCACAGCATTTCCTAAGTAAGAATATTGGAATAGATTGCCATTTCCTTCTCCAGGTGATCTTTCCAACCCAGATATTAAATCGTGTCTCCTGCACTGGCAGGTGGATTCTTTACTGGAAGCCATCAGGGAAGCCCAATTCAACAGTAATATATATTAATGATAATCATAAAGATATGTGCACCTAACATCAGAGCATTTAAATATATAAAGCAAACATTGATAAAACTGAAGAAAAAACAGACAGAAGTAGATTAATAGTAGGGGATTTCAATATCTCAGTTTAAAATAATGGACAGATCAACTCCGTTTTTAATTGGTCGATATCACTTTTGGTTTCTCTCATTCAGCAAGTCAATCTCCTGTACTTCATTCTTTAGAACACTTTGATTATAACTGTGTGTGTGGAAGTGTGTATATATGTCCCATTATTTCTTTAACTACTTGCTTGATGTGCTTGATATCCTCCCTCTAGAACACAGGCAGAAATCACCCCTAACAAGAAGTCAACACAAACCATTCAACAAACCTTTCTTTCCAGGGGCAAAAGCAAAAGGAAGAAGGAATGTAACCCTAAAGTTTGGGGAAAAGATAACTCAATTGGAGCAAGTTTGGGAAAAATGAAAAGACAGATAAACACGGCATAAATGAAAGAAAAGGTAGATACTCACATGACCAAGTAAATGACGAGGAACTAAACAATCTACCTGAAAGAGAATTCAGAATAATGATAGTAAAGATGCTCCAAAGACTTGAAAATAGAATGCAGAAAATCCAAGAAACAATTAACACAATTAATACAATCACCAAGTACATAGAAGAAATAAAGAAACAGCAAACAGAGATGAATAACACAATTACTGAAATTAAAAATACTCTAGAAGGAACCAATAATAGAATAACTGAGGCAAAAGAACGTATAAATGAGCTGGAAAATAGAATGGTAGAAATAACTGCTGAAGAGCAGAATAAAGGGAAAAGAATGAAAAGAATTGAGGATAGGCTCAGAAACCTTTGAG
This sequence comes from Ovis aries, assembly GCF_016772045.2. Lineage (NCBI taxonomy): Eukaryota > Metazoa > Chordata > Mammalia > Artiodactyla > Bovidae > Ovis > Ovis aries. The sequence continues at coordinate 123,881,888 of NC_056055.1, read as the reverse complement.
ACAATATTAAATGCACCAACATTCAAGTTATAGGGGTCCCAGAGGAAGAAGAAGAAAAATAGCACTGAGAAAATTTTTGAAGAAATTGTAGTTGAAAATTTCCCCAACATGGGAAAGGAAACAGTCAATTAAGCCCAAGAAGCACAGAGTCCCTTATAGGAGAAACCCAAGGAAAAACACACTGAGAAACATATTATTAAGCAAGCTAACAGAGATTAATCACAAAGAAAGAATATTAAAAGCAGCAAGGGAAAAGCAACAAGTAACATGCAAGGGAAAACCCATATGATTAACAGGATCTTTCAGTAGGAACTCTGCAGAATAGAAGGGAATGGTAGGATATATTTAAAGCACTGAAAGAAAAAAATCTACAACCAAGATTAGTATACCCAGCAAAGATCTCATTCAAAATATATGAAGAAATGAAAAGCTTTACAGACAAGCAAAAGTTAAGAGAATTTAGCACCACCAAACCAATCTTACAACAAATACTAAATGGACTTATATAGCCAGTAAACACAAGAAAAATGGAAGACCTACAAAAACAAACTGAAAACTATTAAGAAAATGTCAATATGGACATATATATCAATAATTACCTTAAATGTAAATAGATTAAGTGCACCAACCAAAAGATACTAACTGACTGAATGGATACAAAAACAAGATCTATACCTATGCAGCTTACAAGAGACCCACTTCAGACCCACAAGAGACACATTCAAACTGAAAGTAAAAGGATGGAAAAAGATATTCCATATGAATGGAAACCAAAAAAAAAAAAAAAAAAAAGGCAGAGTGGCAATCTTTATTTCAGACAAAATAGACTTTAAAGAATATTATAAGAAAAAAAGAAGGACACTATATAAGGATCAAAGGATCAATCCAACAAGACATTACAATTATAAATATTTATGCACTCAACATAGGAACACCTCAATACATAAGGCAAATACTAACAGGCATAAAGGGGGAAATTGACAGTAACACAGTAATAGTAGGGGGACTTTAACACACTACTTATACGAGTAGACAGATCATCAAAACAGAAAATGAATAAGGAAACATAAACCTTAAATGAAACATTAAACTAAATGTACCTAATTGATATCTTCAGGACTTTCCATCCAAATGCAGGAAAAATGCACTCTCTTCTCAAGCGCACATGAAACTGTCTCCAGGATAGACCACATCTTGGGCCACAAATCAAGGCTCAGTAAATTAAGTAAAATTGAAATCATATTAAGTTTTTCTCTGATGACAATGCTATGAGAATAGTTATCAACCAGAGGAAAAAACAGCAAAAACACAAACTAATGGAGATTAAACAATACATTACCAAATAACAAAGAGGTTACTAAAGAAATAAGAAGGGAAATCAAAAAATTTCTAGAAACAAATAACAACTAAAACACGATGATTCAAAACCTTTGGGATTCAGAAAACCAGTTCTAAGGGGGTAGTTTATAGCAATACAATCCTACCTCAAGAAAAGCATCAAATAGACCCTAAATCTACATCTAAAGCAGCTGCAAAAAGAACAAAAAACCCCAAAGTCAGCCGAAGGAAACAAATCATAAAGATCAGAGAAGAAATAAATGAAAAGAAATGAAAGAAACAGTTGCAAAGATTAATAAAATAAAAGCCGTTTCTTTGAGAAGATTAAAAAAAAAAATTGACAAACCACTAGCCAGACACATCAAGGAAAAAAGGGACAAAAATCAAATCAACAAAATTAGAAATGAAAAAGGTAGAGGTTACAACAGACAGCACAGAAATACAAAGGATCATAAGAAAATATTATGAGCAATTATATGCTAATAAAATGAGCAACCGAGAGGAAATGGACGTATTCTTAGAACAGTTCAATCTCCCCAAAACTGAACCAGGCAGAAATAGAAATTATGGACAAGCCAATTACAAACACTCAAATTAAAACTGTAATTTAAAAAAAAAAGCCCCCCCACCAAAAAAAAAAAAAAAACAACTCAGGTCCAAATGGCTTCACAGGGAAATTCTATCAAATATTTGCTGCTGCTGCTGCTAAGTCACTTCAGTCATGTCCAACTTCTGTGTGACCCCATAGACAGTAGCCCACCAGACTCCCCTGTCCCTGGGATTCTCAAGGCAAGAACACTGGAGAGGGTTAAAATTTCCTTCTCCAATGCATGAAAGTGAAAAGTGAAAGTGAAGTCATTCAGTCATATCCGACTCTTAGCGACCCCATGAACTGCAGCCCACCATGCTCCTCCATCCATGGGATTATCCAGGCAAGAGTACTGGAGTGGGGTGCCATTGCCATCTCCAATCACATTTAGAGAAGAGCTATTGTCTATGTTCCTGAAACTCTTTCTAAAATTGTAAGACAAAGGAACACTTCCAAACTCATTTTACATGACCATCATCACCCTGATACCAAAACCAGGCAAGATCAGTTCAGTTCAGTAGCTCAGTGGTGCCTGATTCTTTGCGACCCCATGAGTTGCAGCACGCCAGGCCTCCCGGTTCATCACCAACTCCTGGAGTTCACTCAAACTCACGTCCATTGAATTGGTGATGTCATCCAGCCATCTCATTCTCTGTCATCCTCTTATCCTCCTGCCCCCAATCCCTCCCAACATCAGAGTCTTTTCCAATGAGTCAGCTCTTCGCATGAGGTGGCCAAAGTTTCAGCTTTAGCATCAGTCCCTCCAACCAATGAACACCCAGGACCGATCTCCTTTGGAATGGACTAGTTGGATCTCTTTGCAGTCCAAGGGACTCTCAAGAGTCTTCTCCAACACCACACTTCAAAAGCATCAATTCTTCAGTGCTCAGCTTTCTTCACAGTCCACTCTCACATCCATACATGACCACAGGAAAAACCATAGCCTTGACTAGACGGACCTTTGTTGGCAAAGTAACGTCTCTGCTTTTGAATATACTTATCTAGGTTGATTCTAACTTTTCTTCCAAGGAGTAAGCATCTTTTAATCTCATGGTTGCAATCACCATCTGCAGTGATTTTGGAGCCCAGAAAAATAAAGTCTGACACTGTTTCCACTGTTTCCCATCTATTTCACATGAAGTGATGGGACTGGATGCCATGATCTTCGTTTTCTGAATGTTGAGCTTTAAGCCAACTTTTTCACTCTCCTCTTTCACTTTCATCAAGAGGCTTTTTAGTTCCTCTTCACTTTCTGCCATAAAAGTGATGACATCTGCATATCTGAGGTTATTGAGATTTCTCCCGGCAATCTTGATTCCAGCTTGTGCTTCTTCCAGCCCAGGGTTTCTCTTGATGTACTCTGCGTATAATTTAAAAAGCAGGGTGACAATATACAGCCTTGATGTACTCCTGTTCCTGTTTGGAACCAGTCTGTTGTTCCATGTCCAGTTCTAACTGTTGCTTCCTGACCTGCATACAGATTTCTCAAGAGGCAGGTCACGTGGTCTGGTATTCCCATCTCTTTCAGAATTTTCCATAGTTTATTGTGATCCACACAGTCAAAGGCTTTGCCACAGTCAATAAAGCAGAAATAAACCAGGCAAAAACAATGCAAAAAAAGATAATTATAACCCAAGTTCACTGATGAACATAGATGCAAAAATCCTCAACAAAATTCTGGCAAACAGAATCAACAACACATTAAAAATCTCATACACCACGATCAAGTTGGGTTTATTCCAGGGATGCAAGGATTCTTCAATATATGCAAATCAACCAATGTGACACCATATTAATAAACTGAAAGAGAAAAACTATATGATCATAATAGATGCAGAAAAAGCCTTTGACAAATTTTAGCAACCATTTATGATTATAACGCTTTAAAAAATGGGCATAGAAGGAACCTACCTCAAGATAATAATGGCCATATATGATAAGCCCACAGCAAACATTATTCTAAATGGTGAAAAAATTAAGCATTCCTTCTAGGTTCAGAAAAAGACAAGAGTGTCCATTTTCATCACTATTATTTAATATAATTTTGGAAGTCCTAGCTATGGTATTTAGAGAAGAAAAGGACAAATAAGAGGAATTCAGATTGAAAAAGAAGGAAAACCCTTACTATTTGCAGATAACATGATACTATACATAGAAAACCCAAAAGAAACTACCATAAATTCAGTTCAGTTCAGTTCAGTTCAGTCGCTCAGTCATGTCCGACTCTTTGAGACCCCATGAATCGCAGCATGCCAGGCCTCCCTGTCCATCACCATCTCCCGGAGTTCACTCAGACTCACGTCCATCGAGTCTATAATGCCATTCAGCCATCTCATCCTGGGTCGTCCCCTTCTCCTCCTGCACCCAGTCCCTCCCAGCATCAGAGTCTTTTCCAATGAGTCAACTCTTCGCATGAGGTATTCAAAGTACTGGAGCTTCAGCTTTAGCATCATTCCTTGCAAAGAAATCCCAGGGTTGATCTCCTTCAGAATGGTCTGGTTGGATCTCCTTGCAGCCCAAGGGACTCTAGAGTCTTCTCCAACACCACAGCTCAAACACATCAATTCTTCAGCATTCAGCCTTCTTCACAGTCCAACTCTCACATCCATACATGACCACAGGAAAAACCATAGCCTTGACTAGACGGACCTTGGTCGGCAAAGTAATGTCTCTGCTTTTGAATATACTATCTAGGTGGGTCACAGCTTTTCTTCCAAGGTGTAAGCGTCTTTTAATTTCATGGCTGCAGTCACCATCTGCAGTGATTTTGGAGCCCCAAAAAATAACGTCTGACACTGTTTCTACTTTTTCCCCATCTATTTCCCATGCAGTGATGGGAACAGATGCCATGATCTTCTTTTTCTGAATGTTGAGCTTTAAGCCAACTTTTTCACTCTCCTCTTTCACTTTCATCAAGAGGCTTTTTAGCTCTTCTTCACTTTCTGCCATAAGGGTGGTGCCATCTGCATATCTGAGGTTATTGATATTTCTCCCAGCAATCTGGATCCCAGCTTGTGTTTTTTCCAGTCCAGCGTTTCTCATGATGTACTGTGCATATAAGTTAAATAAGCAGGGTGACAATATACAGCCTTGATGTACTCCTTTTCCTATTTGGAACCAGTCTGTTGTTCCATGTCCAATTCTAACTGTTGCTTCCTGACCTGCATACAGATTTCTCAAAAGGCAGGTTGGGTGGTCTGGTATTCCCATCTCTTTCAGAATTTTCCATAGTGTATTGTGATCCACACAGTCAAAGGCTTTGGCATAGTCAAATAAAGCAGAAATAGTTTTTCTGGAACTCTCTTGCTTTTTCCATGATCCAGCGGCTGCTGGAAATTTGATCTCTGGTTCCTCTGCCTTTTCTAAAACCAGCTTGAACATCTGGACATTCACGGTTCATGTATTGCTGAAGCCTGGCTTGGATAATTTTGAGCATTACTTTACTAGCGTGTGAGATGAGTGCAATTGTGTGCTAGTTTGAGCATTCTTTTTGCATTGCCTTTCTTTGGAATTGGATTTATACTAAAAAAGAAAAGAAAAGAAACTATCATAAATTACTTGAACTAATCAGTGAATTCAGCAAAGTTATGAATACAAGGTCAATACACAGGAATAACTTGCATTCATATATAATGACAATGAAAAATCAGAAAGAGAAATTAAGTAATCAATCCCATTCACCACTGCAACAGAAAGAATAAAATATCTAGGAATAAACCTAACTAAGGTGATTAAAAAATAACTGTATATGGAAAATTATTCACTAATGAAAGAAATTTAAAAAAAACATAAAAGGAGAGATATTCCATGTTCCTGGGTAGGAAAATTCAATATTGTGAAAATGACTATAATATCAAATGCAATCTACAGATTCAATTCAATCCCTATCAAACACCAATGACATTTTTTTACAGAAGAACAAAAATTTCACAATTCATATGGAAATACAAAAGACCCCAAATAGCCAAAGCAATCTTGAAAGAATAATGGAACTGGAGGAATCAACCTTCCTGACTTCAGACTATACTACAAAGCTACAGCCATCAAGACAGTATGATACTGGCACAAAAACAGAAATATAAACCAACTGAACAAGATAGAGAACCCAGAACAAGATAGAGGGACCAGTGCACATATGGGTACCTTATTTTTTACAAAAATACAAGAATATACAATGGGGCAAATACAGCCTCTTCAATAAGTGGTTCTGGGAAACTGGACAGCTACATGCAAAAGAATGAAATTAGAACATTTCTTAATGCCATACACAAATATATGGATACTCAAAATGGATTAAAAACCTAAATGTAAGACCAGAAACTATAAAATTCTTATAGGAAAACACAGGCGGAACATTTGATGACATAAATCAAAGCAAGATCTTCTATGACCCACTTACTAGAGTAATGGGAATAAAAATAAAAATAAACATGCGGGACCTAATTAAACTTAAAATCTTTTGCACAGAAAAGGAAACTATAATCAAGGCGAAAAGACAACCCTCAGAATGGTAGACAATAATAGCAAAGGAGACAACTGACAAAGGATTAATTTTCAAAATATACAAGCAGTATACAAGTTGTATAAGATACAACTCAGTGCCAGAAAAACAAACAACCCAGTCAAAAAGTGGGGAAAAGACCTAAACAGACATTGCTCCAAAGAAGACATACAGATGGCTAACGAACACATGAAATGATGCCCAACATCACTCTTTATTAGAGAAATGCAAATCAAAATGAGGTACCATCTCACACCAGTCAGAATTGGCCGTCATCAAAAAGTCTACAGACAATAAATGCTGGAGAGGGTGTGGGGAAAAGGGAACCCTCTTTCAGTGCTTGTGGGAATGTAAAGTAAATTGATACAGCCACTATGGAAGACAGTATGGAGATTCCATAGAGAACTAGGAGTAATACCACTATATGACTTAGCAATCCCACTCCTAGGCATGTACCCTGAGGAAGCCAAAATTGGAAAAGGCACATGTACCCCAATGTTCATTGCAGCAATATTTGCAACAGCTAGAACATGGAAGTAACCTAAACGTCCATCGATAGATGAATGGATAAAGAAGCTGTGGTACATATATACAATGGGATATTACCCAGCCATAAGAAGGAATGCATCTTAGTCAATTCTAATGAGGTGGATGAATCTAGAGTGTACTATATAGAATGAAGTAAGTCAGAAAGAGAAATACAAATATCATACACTGATGCATATATATGGAATCTAGAAGGATGATACTGATGAATTTATTTTAAGGGCAGAAATGCACAAACAGACATAGAGAACAGTCTTATGGACACAGTGGGGGGGGGAGGAGATAGAGGGTGAGACATGGAGAGAGTAACATGGAAATTTACAATACCATATGTAAAATAGATAGCCAATAGGAATTTGCTCTATGCCTCAGGGAACCCAAACAGGGGCTAACAATCTAAAAGGATGGGATGGGGAGGGAGATGGGAGAGAGTTTTGGGAGGGAAGGGACTTTGGTGTACCTAGGGCTGATTCTTTTCGATGTTTGACAAAAAACAACAAAATTCGATAAAGCAATTAACCTTCAATTAAAAAATAATTAGAGTTTTTAAATGTCAAAACAGTGAACAGAAGATACCCAAATTATAAATGAAAATGGTCAAAACTATACTTTAGACATGTAAGAAAAGGCAAAAAATGCTATATTAGTACAGACTTATAATATTATGAAGAAAAAAGTGTGTTTGTGCAAAATTTATTTTAATATATTTGACAACTAACCTGGATAAAATAACAAATGACTTGAAAGACAAATGTTTTCACATATGTCACAACAAAAAACAAATCTTTAAAAGCCTGATATTTAACAGAGAAATTAGAATTGAAAAAAAAAAAAGTCTCCCACAATGTAAACTCCAAGTCTTGAGGAAGTCATCTGTGAATTATTTATAACATCTAATGAAAAATAATACAATATCAATAAAATTATTTTAGAATACAGAGTAAGAACAATTCTCAAGTTATTTATAAGGATACACAAATCTGTACAAATCTAATCAAAGACATTCAGTTCAGTTCAGTTTAGTTGCTCAGTTGTGTCCAACTATTTGAGACCCCATGGACTGCAGCACACAAAGCCTCCCAGTCGATCACCAAATCCCAGAGCATACTCAAACTCATATCCATCAAGACAGTAATGCCATCCAACAATCTCATCCTCTGTTGTCCCCTTCTCATCCTGTGTTTAATTTTTCCCAACATCAGGGGCTTTTCCAGTGAGTCAGTTCTTTGCATCAGGTGGGGAAAGTATTGAACTTTCAGCTTCAGCATCAGTCCTTCCAATGAATATTCAGGACTAATTTCCTTTAGGATGAACTGGCTTGATCTTCTTGCAGTCCAAGGGAATCTCAAGAGTCTTCTCCAACACCACAGTTTAAAAGCATCAGGTATTTGGTGCTCAGCTTTATTTATAGTCCAATTCTCACATCCACACATGACTATTGGAAAAACCATAGCCTTGACTAGACGAACATTTGGTGGCAAAGTAATGTCCTTGCTTTTTAATATGCTCTCTAGGTCTGTCATAGTTTTTCTTCCGAGAAGCAAGCATCTTTTGATTTCATGGTTGCAGTCACCATCTGCAGTGATTTTGGAGCTCCCCAAAATAAAGTCTGCCACCATTTCCATTGTTTCCCCACCAATTTGCCATGAAGTAATTGGACTGGATGCCATGATCTTAGTTTTCTGAATGTTGAGTTTTAAGCCAGCTTTTTCACTCTCTTTTACCCTCATCAGGATCATAAACTCTAAACTGATGTAATTAATCATATTATCAAAATAAAGAAAAATACATTTGATCATTGCAATTGAAAACATATTTGGCAAAATTATACACCATTCATGGTAAAAAAAAAAAAAAAACCTTTTAGCAAAATAACAATAGAAATGAATTTTCTCAATTTGATAAAGATCACCTATAAAAATTTGCATATGATACCATAAGTAAAAGTGAATTCCTTGCTCTACAAACAAGAATGTCTACCCCTTGGTGAGAAGTCCATCTTCTGGTTAAAAACCTATCTGCAACTTTTCAGGCCTATCTGTAGGCAATTACAAAGGTTTTTCCAGATCTAAGAGAAAAGCTGCACCCCACACAACAGACTATGTTCACAGTCAACACACTGAAGTATCTGGAGAGAGTTACAGGCAAGGTTTCAGGCATCTCTGGTCAGTTATACTCTTCATATGTTGCATTGGGCTTCCCTTGTGGCTCAGCTGGTAAAGAATCCACCTACAATGCAGGAGACCTGGGTTTGATCCCTGGATTGGGAAGATCTTCTGGAGAAGGGAAAGGCTACCCCTTCTAGTATTCTTGCCTGGAGAATTCCATGGACTATATTGTCCATGGGGTTGCAAAGAGTTGGACATGACTGAGCAACTTTCACTAGCTGAGGCAGCTTCCTTCTAAAGTCTCTTTATCTGAAGAATTAGTCGGAAGTGTTCTTTCAGGCACTTCTGCCAAGATCGCCTTATCAAGAGGAAAAAAACTTGAAGGCACTTTCTCTACTCTGACACAGTACTTCTCTGCACTCCGAGTCCTACCTCTCATCTTTCCATTTATCCTAGTATCCATAAATCTGCCAGAGCTTTTTGGAATTGCTAAATATTTTTGAGACATTTGGGGCAATAATAAAAGTATCCTGTTCCTCATGATATTTCCACCCACTACTTATCTCATCTATTAATTTTTTTTTCTGAAGCCATTTTTACTCTACTATATCTCCAATATATGCCACGGTAAGTGTTAGTTTTTCAGTCAAGTCCGACTTTTTGCAACCCCATGAAATGTAACCCACCTGGCTCCTCTGTCCATGGAGTTCTCCAGACAACATTACTGGAGTGGATATCCAGGGAATCTTCCAGACCCAGGGAGCAAACCTTGGTCTCCTGCATTGCAGGTATATTCTTTACCATCTGAACCACCAGAGAAGCCCCAACATATGTCATAGTGTTTTTTCTATTTTCTTAATCCATTATGCATTTGTTACACTTTTTCACCTATTAAATGTAAGTCTAGTTTTAGAAAAAGTTTATCTATCTTCCCCACTTATTTATTCAATTATTTACACTAATATTTACTTAGATACTTATATTATTCTATAAGTTAGAGTATATTCCATTATTTATCATTATTTATTTTACTTATTGTTTAAATTGTTTCAGATTTGGCCAATTTAGGAGCCACTTCAGGATGATATATGTGTGCATTTTAAATGTCCACATCATAATCCTGATATCTTGATATCAAAAGTCCAAGACTTGTTTTTTCTTAGTCCATTTGTTAGAAAATTTTGAATTTTTACCTTAAAATTTTAAAGTTTTAAATTTATCTTAAAATTTTAAAATAAAGCTCCATAAAGCATTATTTTACAAAATGACTACACCTTTTTAAAATAGATACACTTTATTGTGGAGAAGGTGATGGCACCCCACTCCAGTCCTGTTGGCTGGAAAATCCCATGGATGGAAGAGCCTGGTAGGCTGCAGTTCATGGGGTCACTAAGAGTCAGACATGACTGAGCAACTTGACTTTCACTTTTCACTTTCATGCATTGGAGAAGGAAATGGCAACCCACTCCAGTGTTCTTGCCTGGAGAATCCCAGGGACGGGGGAGCCTCGTCGGCTGCCGTCTATGGGGTCGCACAGAGCTGGACATGACTGAAGCAACTTAGCAGCAGCGGCAGCACACTTTATTGTAAACTGACAGCCTTTTTTTTTTTTTTTTTTGGCTATGCAACACAGCTTCTGGATCTTAGCTCTCCTTCTAGGGATATACTCAGGCCCTTAGCAAGGAGTCCTAACTGGACCACCAGAGAATTCCCCTAACAGTCTTTGTAATCTTTATGTGACATCCTGAGAGCAGTAACCTTGCTAAGACCTGTACACAATCATTTCTAAATAATAGAGATTCAATGGATGACTGCGTTTTAAGCTAATAAGAATACATTTATTCATAGCAAACAAATGTTAAAATTTATAAGTGTTTCAAAGATTCTCCAGATCCTCATTGAAACTTCATATCTGTAATTTGTTTCAACAAGATTATTTAATTTCTTTTCACATGTATGTTAGTGCCTGAGTGAGTTTTAATATTACTTAAGCTCAGTTTTACTGTTTTAGTTTTTATTAAAGAAGCTTAATCAAGTGCAATAAAAAAATCCCTGATTGTAGATTTTTTCTTTATTAAAAGCAAAGTGCTGCCAAGAGTCTGGATGAGAACTATGGGGTACTATATCCAACAGGAAATCTATTTTTTAATAAAAAGGAGGCTCTTGATAAACTCTATGCTTAAAGCAAATTTCAAAAGCATTTGTTATAGCCACAGAGCCTTTTAATTCCTTAACACCCACACATAAATCTTAATAACGTCTTTCTTGACTATAAGTTTCAGCCACTTCACTGAAAAGGAAATGGTTTAATATCTACATTGTAAACTTAGCAAAAATATATTTAAATATGTCGAATTTAAAATCTTCTAATTAATAAAATATTAATCTCATCACATATTTGAATACTTATAATTCTTAAAATGTCAATTCTTTCTATTTCCTATGTCGCCAAAGGCAATTTTCATAAAAAATTCTATGGAGAACAAACGGAAATGTTTGGATAAAATGAACAATTCTGAAAAACATCTTGTGTTTAATTGTTATTAATGCTTAAATAATTATGAATCCTCCAAGTGTAAATACAGAGCTATTGATAATTTAACAAAGGCAAACATCAGTTTTAAATTCCCATAAATTTTTTTTAAAAAGTCTGTAATTAAAGCCTTCTTGTAAGGTACGTATTTCAATTCTAACTAGAGAGAAGGCAAGGGAGTTATCATGCAGGAAGATATTTTGTAGAATTTATTCCAACCAAGTTAATATACTTTGAAAGAACTAGTTCCTGCTTCTACACTTTGCTCGTTCAGTACTTGGTTTGGGCCACAATATGCAATAAATATACTTCTACAAAAATTGTTTTCCTATATTTTGTATATCAAGTATACTAAACAATGAAAAGAGTGGCTATTATTTATTACTTTAGGTCTATATAAATAAAATTTAATTTTAGAAACTTTTAATTTAAATTCCATCCTATAACATTTTACTGTGATTAACTAAAGAATGCTTGCTTTTGTTGATATGTAAATAATCTTCTACTTATTTGAAACTTAAAAGATTTGATTTCTGGTTAAAGCAGATGTAAAAATAATCTTCTTAGTCACCATCCTTTCCAAAAATATACTACATTAAAACATTAAAATCAGAAAAATTGATTCCACTTTCCAAGGAGCAAAGGTATAGTCTTATTACATTGGCTATTTCTTACCACACTGTCCATTAGTCCAAAGTCTAGTAGCTTCAAACAACAAGCATTTATTGTCTCATAGTTTTGTGGTCAAGGATACAAATACAGCATAGCTGAAACCATTTCTTCAGGATCTCTCAGAAGGCTGCACAAAATGTAGGCCAGGGACCTAAAAAAATTTACATAGGATTAAGCTAGCCCTAGAATAAGGGAAAATTTTAATTTCCTCAGGAAGACAAAAAGCTGAAAAATAGCCTCAAAATGGTCAGGTTTGTCAATCATTGGTTAAACTGCCAAAACAAAGTCCAACAATTTTTAAAGAAATACTTGTAATATAGAAATTGAAAACATAAAATATATAACAATGAAATTGACCATCTTATTAAAAATAATTGTACATTCAAATAAAGAAGTATATCACTAGGAGAAATGAAAAATAAAATGAACGTTAAAAAATAATGATAAAAGAATCGAAGTGGATTTTATTACATTTATATTAAATATGTCCAGGTATTTCAAGTATTTATTAATTTAGTACAAACAGAAATTAAATAAGAACAAATAAATACTTCTACATATGAAATAGATTAAATGGGGGAAAGAGCTTGTTTTACTTAATAGTGGATTACAAACTGTAATACACTAAATTTAAGACATAGCAAAAAAAAAGCACAAGGAAAAAAGTATGCATTAGCAATTGACCTGTGCTATTACAAAGCAGTCTAACATACAGGTAACTGGTACCTCAGAAAAAGGAGAAGGGAAGTAGAGAAAAACATTTAAAGAAATAATGACCAGCTTTTTTTCTCAAGTGTGTGAAGCACACAAAAAAACACAGACCAAAGAAGTAAAATCAAGATCTACCATATAAATACATGGAAACTCACAGGAGTTAAAAGTCATAAAGTGTAAAATAGTGACAAGTCTGTGCGTAAATACATCTTTTCTTTTTTAAAAATAGTGGTAAAAAACACATAAGACTACACTTCATGTCAACAATGTTACTGCATATTATAGGATTTCTCTCTTCTAAAGGCCTAATAATACACCATCGTATGTGTGTATATGGGCTTCTCTGATGGCTCAGCAGTAGACAATTCATCTGCAATATGAGAGATGCAGATTCGACCCCTGGGTTGGAAAGATCCCCTGGAGGAGGGCATGGCAACCCACTTCATTATTCTTGCCTGGAGAATCCCATGGGCAGAGGAGCCTGGTGGGCTACAGTCCACAGGGTGCAGAGTCAGACACGACTGAAGCAACTTAGCATACATGAATATACAGCATACTTTTTATCCATTCATCTCTCAGTGGACGTGAAGGTTGTTTCCATCTTTTGGCTAGTCTGCATAATGCTAGTTTGAATAATGCTGCAATTAACCTGAGAGACTAATGCTGACATCCCTGATGGCTCAGATGGTAAAGCGTCTGCCTACAATGTGGGAGACCAGGGTTCCATCCCTGGGTCGGGAAGATCCTCTGGAGAAGGAAATGGCAACCCACTCCAGTACTCTTGCCTGGAAAATCCCATGGATGGAGGAGCGTGGTAGGCTATAGTTCATGGGGTCACAAACAGTCGGACATGACTGAGCAACCTCACATTACATAACCTGGGAGAGCAAATATCTTTTGGAGATCTTGATTTCAATTCTATGGATATATACTCAGAAGTGAGATTGCTTAGTCATATGATAGTTCTATTTTTAATTTTGGAGGAAGATTTCCATATATTCCCACAAATTATGTACAAGGGTTCTAATTTCTCCACATCTTCTCCAAAATGTATTTTGTTTTTCTTTTTTGCCTTTGTTTTTGATTTTAGCTATCCTAATAGGTGTGAGGTGATATCACATTCTGTTTTTAATTTGCACTCTCTTATGATTAGTAACTCTGAGCACCTTTTCATATATGTATTAGCTATTTGTATGTTATCTTTGGAGAAGTGTCTGTTTAATTTCTTTGCCTATTTTTAAAGGGTTATTTGCTTTTCTGCTATAGAGTTGTTGTTGTTCAGTATTAAGTTGTGTCTGACTCTTTGCAACCCCATTGACTGTAGCATGCCAGGCTCCTCTGTCCTCCACTACCTCCCAGAGTTTGCTCAAATTCAGGCCCATTGAGTCGATGATGCTATCTAACCATCTCATCCTCTATAGAGTCGCATACCTTACATATTTTGTATATTATTATCTTAATAGATACATGGTGGTGGTTTAGTTGCTAAGTCATGTCCAATTCTTGCAACCCTGTGGACTGTAGCCTGCCAGGTTCCTCTGTCCATGGGATTTCCCAGGCAAAAATATTGGAGTGGGTTGCTATTTCCTTCTCCAGGGAATTTTCACAACCCAGGGATCAAACCCAGGTCTTTTGCATTGCAGGTGTATTCTTTACCACTAAGCCATTACAGAAGCCAACAGATAGGCAGTTTACAAATGTTTTTTCCTATTCTGAGGTTTGCTTTTTCACCCTGTGACTGGTTTCCTTTACTAGGCAGAAGATACTTTTTGGTATGATGCAACCCCATCTGTCCATTTTTGCTTCTTTTGACTGTGCTTTTGGTTTCATATCTAACAAATCCCTGCCAAGACCAATGACATGGAGTTTTGCTCCTGTTTTCTCTTAGGAATTTTATTGCTTCAGATTGTATGTTTAAGTATTGATTCATTTTGAGAATTTTTTGTATGATAAAAGATAAGGATCCAATTCTATTCTTTCATACATGCATATCCAATTATGCAAATGCTATTTGTTGAAGAGACTATTCATGGCCTGTTACGTATTCTTGACAATTTTGTTGAAGATGGTTGACTGTGTATGTGAGGATTTTTCTTTTTCTTTTTTTTCTATTGTGCTGTCTGTTATTTTCCATTGGTTGGTCTGTATACTAGTACTATACTGTCTTGCTTACTGTAGTTTTACAATGAGTTTTGAAATCAGGAAGTGCAAAATATCTGACAACTGTGTTCTCCTTGCTCAAGACTTTTCTGACTTGATGACTTTTGTGGTTATATATAACTTTTAGAATTGTCTTATATATATTTTAAAATTCCATTGAAATTCTGATAGGAATTGCATTGAATCTATACATCACTATGGAAATTTTAACAATGTTAACTCTTCTAGTCCATGAACATGAGATATTCAATTTATTTGTGTTTCAGCAATGTTTTGGAGTTTTGAATGTTTAAATCTTTTATGACCTTGGTTAAGTTTATTCCTAAGTATTCATTCTGTTTGGTGCTAGTGTAAATAAAACATTTTTTTTTCACATTTTCCTTTTTGAATGTTCATTGTTAGTGTATAGAAACAGAATTGAATTTTTACATTGATTTTGTAAACTACCAGTTTATTTGAATTCATTTATCAATTCAAATGAGGGGTTTTTTTTTTGGTAAGTTTTTACAGTTTTCTTTGAATATCATTGTATTATCTATGAATAATATTAATTTTATTTCTTTTCCAATATGGACAAATTTTATTTTTCTTGCCTAATTGCTCTGGCTTCTATGGTTAAAAAAAAAAAAAAACTGGTAAGAATATATATCTTTGCCTTGTTCCTAAGCTTAGAGGAAACACTTTTAGTCATTAATCACCTAGTGTGATAACAGCTGTGAGGTTTTCATACATATCCTTTATTATGACAAGGGAATTTACTTCTAATTTGGTATTTTTATAATGAAAGGCTATTGAATTTTGTTAAGTGCTTTTTGTGCATCTATTGAGATGAACTGTGATTTTTTGCCTTAGCACTTTAATATGATGTATCTAATTGATCACATATGTTCAACCATCCTTTCTTCTCACGGATAAGACACACTAGATTGTGATGTATGGTCCTTTTAATGTGCTACTGAATTTGTTTTTTAATATTTTATTGAGGATTTTTTTTTGAATGCTATCATCCTTATTTTATTTATTTTTTTAATTTTTATTTTTACTTTACTTTAATTTACAATACTGTATTGTTTTGCCATACATTGACATGAATCCACCACGGGTGTACACGAGTTCCCAAACATGAACCCCCCTCTCACCTCCCACCTCCCACCCCATATCATCTCTCTAAATCATTCCCGTGCACCAACCCCAAGCATCCTGTATCCTGCATCAAACATAGACTGGCGATTCGTTTCTTATGTGCTAGTATACATGTTTCAATGCCATTCTCCCAAATCATCCCACCCTCTCCCTCTCCCTCATAGTCCAAAAGTCTGCTCTACACATCTGTGTCTCTTTTGCTGTCTCGCATACAGGGTCATCATTACCATCTTGAGCCACCCCGAGCCGGAGGCCAGGGCCGGCAGCGGGGAGGAGCAACCCGAGGAGTGGTGGCTGTGCAGCACAGTAGGGCCTATAGGAGCTATCCCACGTTGAGGTCAGGACCAGTGGTGGAAAGGAGATATCCCTCGTCCAAGGTAAGGAGCAGTGGCTGTGCTTTGCTGGAGTAACCGTGAAGAGATACCCCACACCAAGGTAAGAGAAACCCAAGTAAGATGGTAAGTGTTGCAAGAGGGCATCAGAGGGCAGACACACTGAAACCATACTCACAGAAAACTAGTCAAATTTAATCACACTAGGACCACAGCCTTGTCTAACTCAATGAAACCAAGCCATTTCCATGGGGCAACCAAAGATGGGCAGGTCATGGTGGAGAGGCCTGACAGAATGTGGTCCACTGGAGAAGGGAATGGCAAGCCACTCAGTATTCTTGCCTTGAGAACCCCATGAACAGTATGAAAAGGCAAAATGATAGGATACCAAAGAGGAACTCCCCAGGTCATTAGGTGCCCAATATGCTACTGGAGATCAGTGGAGAAATAACTCCAGAAAGAATGAAGGGATGGAGCCAAAACAGAAACAATACCCAGTTTTGGGTGTGACTGGTAATAGAAGCAAGATCCGATGCTGTAAAGAGCAATATTGCATAGGAACCTGGAATGTTAGGTCCATGAATCAAGGCAAATTGGAAGTGGTCAAACAAGAGATGGCAAGGGTGAACGTCGACATTTTAGGAATCAGCGAACTAAAATGGACTGGAATGGGTGAATTTAAGTCAGATGACCATTACATCTACTACTGCGGGCAGGAATCCCTCAGAAGAAATGGAGTAGCCATCATGGTCAACAAAAGAGTCCAAAATGCAGTACTTGGAGGCAATCTCAAAAATGACAGAATGATCTCTGTTCGTCTCCAAGGCAAACTATTCAATATCACAGTTATCCAAGTCTATGCTCCAACCAGTAACACTGAAGAAACTGAAGTTGAACAGTTTTATTAAGACCTACAAGATCTTTTAGAACTAACACCCAAAAAAGATGTCCTTTTCATTATAGGGGACTGGAATGCAAAAGTAGGAAGTCAAGAAACACCTGGAGTAACAGGCAAATTTGGCCTTGGAATGCGCAATGAAGCAGGGCAAAGAATAATAGAGTTTTGACAAGAAAATGCACTAGTCATAGCAAACACCCTCTTCCAAAAACACAAGAGAAGACTCTACACATGGACATCACCAGATGGTCAACACCAAAATCAGATTGATTATATTCTTTGCAGTCAAAGATGGAGAAGCTTATACAGTCAACAAAAACAAGACCAGTAGCTGACTGTGGCTCAGATTATGAACTCCTTATTGCCAACTTCAGACTTACATTGAAGAAAGTAGGGAAAACCACTAGACCGTTCAGGTATGAACTAAATCAAATCCCTTATGTGGAAGTGAGAAATATATTTAAGGTTCTAGATCTGATAGATAGAGTGCCTGATGAACTATGGAATGAGGTCCGTGACATTGTACAGGAGACAGGGATCAAGACCATCCCCATGGAAAAGAAATGCAAAAAAGCAAAATGGCTGTCTGGGGAGGTCTTACAAATGCTGCGAAAAGAAGAGAGGCGAAAAGAAAAAGGAGAAAAGCAAAGATATAAGCATCTGAATGCAGAGTTCCAAAGAATAGCAAGAAGAGATAAGAGAGCATTCTTCAGTGATCAATGCAAAGAAATAGAGGAAAACAACAGAATGGGAAAGACTAAAGATCTCTTCAAGAAAATTAGAGATACCAAGGGAACATTTCATGCAAAGATGGGCTCGATAAAGGACAGAAATGGTATGGACCTAACAGAAGCAGAAGATATTAAGAAGAGGTGGCAAGAATACACGGAAGAACTGTACAAAAAAGATCTTCACGATCCAGATAATCATGATGATGTGATCACTAATCTAGAGCCAGACATCCTGGAATGTGAAGTCAAGTGGGCCTTAGACAGCATCACTACGAACAAAGCTAGTGGAGGTGATGGAATTCCAGTTGAGCTATTTCAAATCCTGGAAGATGATGCTGTGAAAGTGCTGCACTCAATATGCCAGCAAGTTTGGAAAACTCAGCAGTGGCCACAGGACCGGAAAAGATCAGTTTTGATTCTAATGCCAAAGAAAGGCAAGGCAAAAGAATGCTCAAACTACCGCACAGTTGCACTCATCTCACATGCTAGTAAAGTAATGCTCAAAATTCTCCAAGCCAGACTTCAGCAATACGTGAACTGTGAACTCCCTGATGTTCAAGCTGGTTTTAGAAAAGGCAGAGGAACCAGAGATCAAATTGCCAACATCCACTGGATTATGGAAAAAGCAAGAGTTCCAAAAAAACATCTATTTCTGCTTTAATGACTATGCCAAAGCCTTTGACTGTGTGGATCACAATAAACTATGGAAAATTCTGAAACAGATGGGAATACCAGGCCACCTCACCTGCCTCTTGAGAAATATGTATGCAGGTCAAGAAGCAACAGATAGAACTGGACATGAAACCACAGACTGGTTCCAAATAGGAAAAGGAGTACATCAAGGCTGTATATTGTCACCCTGCTTATTTAACTTATATGCAGAGTACATCATGAGAAACGCTGGACTGGAAGAAACACAAGCTGGAATCAAGATTTCCAGGAGAAATATCAATAACCTCTGATATGCAGAGACACCACCCTTATGGCAGAAAGTGAAGAGGAAAAAAAAAGGCTCTTGATGAAAGTGAAAGAGGAGAGTGAAAAAGTTGGCTTAAAGCTCAACATTTAGAAAATGAAGATCATGACATCTGTTCTCATCACTGCATGGGAAATAGATGGGGAAACAGTGGAAACAGTGTCAGACTTTATTTTTGGGGGCTCCAAAATTACTGCAGATGGTCACTGCAGCCATGAAATTAAAAGATGCTTGTTCCTTGGAAGAAAAGTTATGACCAACCTAGATAGTATATTCAAAAGCAGAGACATTACTTTGCTGACTAAGATTCGTGCAAGGCTATGACTTTTCCAGTGGTCATGTATGGATGTAAGAGTTGGACTGTGAAGAAGGCTGAGTGCCAAAGAATTGATGCGTTTGAACTGTGGTGTTGGAGAAGACTCTTGAGAGTCCCTTGGACTGCAAGGAGATCCAACCAGTCCATTCTGAAGGAGATCAACCCTGGGATTTCTTTGGAAGGAATGATGCTAAAGCTGAAGCTCCAGTACTTTGGACAACTCATGCAAAGAGTTGACTCATTGAAAAAGACTCTCATCCTAGGAGGGATTGGGGGCAGGAGGAGAAGGGGACGACAGAGGATGAGATGGCTCGATGGCATCATGGACTCGATGGACTTGAGTCTGTGTGAACTCCGGGAGTTGGTGATGGACAGGGAGGCCTGGCGTGCTGCGATCCATGGGGTCTCAAAGACTCAGACACGACTGAGCGACTGAACTGAAACTAATACTGTATTGATGTTTTTCTTTCTGGCTTACTTCACTCTGTATAATCGGCTCCAGTTTCATCCACCTCATTAGAACTGATTCAAATGTACTCTTTTTAATGGCTAATAGTCCATTGTGTATATGTACCACAGCTTTCTTATCCATTCATCTGCTGATGAACATCTAGTTTGTTTCCATGTCCTGGCTATTATAAACAGTGCTGCAATGAACATTGTGGTACATGTGTCTCTCAATTCTGGTTTCCTTGGTGTGTATGCCCAGCAGTAGGATTGCTGGGTCATAAGGCAGTTCTATTACAATTTTTTAAGGAATCTCTACACCGTTCTCCATAGTGGCTGTACTAGTTTGCATTCCCACCAACAGTGCAAGAGGGTTCCCTTTTCTCCATACCCTCCCCAGTATTTATTGCTTGTAGCCTTTTGGATCACAGCCATTCTGACTAGTGTGAGACGGTACCTCATTGTGGTCTTGATTTGCATTTCTCTAATAATGAGTGATGTTGAGCATCTTTTCATGTGTTTGTTAGCCATCTGTATGTCTTCTTTGGAGAAATGTCTATTTAGTTTTTTGGCCCATTTTTTGATTGGGTCGTTTATTTTTCTGGAATTGAGCCTCATAAGTTGCTTGTATATTTTTGAGATTAGTTGTTTGTCCATTGCTTCATTTGCTATTATTTTCTCCCATTCAGAAGGCTGTCTTTTCCCCTTGCTTATAGTTTCCTTTGTTGTGCAGAAGCTTTTCATTTTAATTAGATCCCATTTGTTTATTTTTGCTTTTATTTCCAGAATTCTTGGAGGTGGTTCATTGGGGATTCCTCTGTGATTTATGTCGGAGAGTGTTTTGCCTATGGTTTCCTCTAGGAGTTTTATAGTTTCTGGTCTTATTTTTAGATCTTTGATCCATTTTGAGTTTAGTCTTGTGTGTGGTGTTAGAAAGTGATCTAGTTTCATTCTTTTACAAGTGGTTGACCAGTTTTGCCAGCACCACTTGTTAAAGAGATTGTCTTTCCTCCATTGTATATTCTTGCCTCCTTTTTCAAAGACAAGGTGTCCATATGTGTGTGGACTTATCTCTGGGCTTTCTATTTTGTTCCAATGATCTATATTTCTGTCTTTGTGCCAGTACCATACTGTCTTGATGACTGTGGCTTTGTAGCAGAGCCTGAAGTCAGGCAAGTTGATTCCTCCAGTTCCATTCTTCTTTCTCAAGATTGCTCTGGCTATTCGAGGGTTTTTGTATTTCCATACAAATCTTGAAATTATTTGTTCTAGTTCTGTGAAAAATATCGCTGGTAGCTTGATAGGGATTGCATTGAATTTGTAGACTGCTTTGGGTAGTATACTCATTTTCACTATACTGATTCTTCCGATCCATGAACATGGTATATTTCTCCATCTATTAGTGTCCTCTTTGATTTCTTTCATCAGTGTTTTATAGTTTTCTATATATAGGTCTTTAGTTTCGTTCAGTTCAGTTCAGTTCAGTTGCTCAGTCTTGTCCGACTCTTTGCAACTCCATGAATCGCAGCACGCCAGGCCTTCCTGTCCATCACCATCTCCCGGAGTTCACTCAGACTCATGTCCATTGAGTCCATGTAGATATATTCCTAAGTATTTTATTCTTTTCGTTGCAGTGGTGGATGGAATTTTTTCCTTAATTTCTTTTTCTACTTTCTCATTATTAGTGTATAGGAATACAAGGGATTTCTGTGTGTTGATTTTATATCCTGCAACTTTACTATATTCATTAATTAGCTCTAATAATTTTCTGGTGGAGTCTTTAGGGTTTTCTATACAAATCAAGAATGTTTTTTGGTTTTCTTGTGATATCTTTTCTGGTTTTGGTACTAGTAATTCTGGCTATATAAAATGAATTTTGAAGAGCTTTTCCTTCTTCAATTCTCTGAAAAAGTCTGAGAAAGATTGGCATTATATCTTTACATGTTTTCTAAAATTTACCAGTGAAAATAGACAGTCCTGTGCTTCTCACTTTTGGGGAAGTTTTTCACAAGTGACTCAGTATAAAAATAATACCATAACAATAGCCTAAATAAAAATCGCAGTCATAGAGAAAAATAGCTTGTTTGTCTCACTAATATAATAATAACCGAGACAAAAATGGAATGAAATTTTTAAAGAATTAGAAGAAGAAAAAAAGTCACTCTACAATTCTATCTCCACAGAAAATACTGCACTAAAATGAGGGCAAATTTTAAACAACACAAAGCTGACACTATTTTGCTGGCAAAAAAAAAAAAAACACTTCAAGAAATGTAGTCAGACTAAAATAAAAAAGACATTAGATGAAAACATGGAGTTACACAAAAGGAGAATAATTAAATCATAAATATGTTGGTAAATATATTTTTAAATTCTCCTCATTTAACAGACTCAGAATATATTTCACTACATTTTAAATAATTTGGGATCATATAAAGTATCTCAGATGACCATGAAACCAAATGAGAATTTAAAATCAGAAAGTATGTTAAAAATATTCAAATGTTTGCAGGATAAACTAAATATCATCTGTTAAAAAAATAAACCTGAAGGAAAAATAGATTTTTTTTTCAAAATGAGTGAAAATCAAAACCTGAGAAAATTTGTGCAATGCTAATAAAGCACTTCTTAGTGGGAAATTTACAGCTGTAACAATTTAAATAGGAAAAAGAAAAAAAAAAACCTCAGACCAATACCTAGGAGTTTACCTAAGAAAACTATAATAAAGAAGACTAAATAAAGCCCAAAATAAATAGAAAGAAAGTAAAATAAAGATGAGTCAAAATTACTGGGAAAAGTTACATGGTAGAAAATATTCATAAAATCAAATGATTTTGCTTAATTAAATCAACATAATTTATAAAATTCTAGCTGGACTAATAAAAAGTATAAAAATACAGATTTAAAAACAAGCAATACTAGATAATTCAGACATTAAAAATATACTAAGGGAACATTTGAAAAATAATATGACAATAAATTTGATGATCTTGTCAAAGATTTTGAACTCATAATTTGTATCTTCTGGAAAACAATCCCAAGCCAAGATGTTAATTCCCTCAAACTGACTAATTCTCTCAAAAATTTAAAAATAAAAGTAATGTCAATCCTGTGTAAAATGTTTCTGAATACTGAAGAGCAATGCTTTCCAATTTATAAGAATAATTTTTTATTTAAACATAAATATATATATATATATACACACACATTATAATACCAAAAACCTGTATCTCTCTTTAATGCATGTATAAAAGTATTTAAGTACATATGAATGAATTGAACCTAGTAATATATAAAAATGATTGTAAATGATGAACCAATGGAGTTTATCCAAGGTATTTGAGTTTCGTTCAGTAATATATATATATACTCAACAAGAACAAGTGATCATCCAATAAGGCATATAGCATTGATAAGTCCAAGACAACCCAAATCAATGAATCATGTAATTTGAAATATATGAGCAACATTCAGAGTTTGAAAGTTGTGAGCAATCACCAGAAGTTTTGAACATTAAATGCCAGAGTTCAGCCATATCTCCAACAACTCATTGAGAAGATCCTTGCATCTAATCAGCAGTTATGACAGAATCCCTTTGTCAAATTTTATACAAAGGAAGAAAAACCTTAATTGATAATTAGTCAAATGCATTTGCAGAATTTAGTTCTTAATGCTATTGTTTTATTTTTAACAGCTAAATGAGAACTAATCCACAAGCCATAAAAATCCATCTATATAAACTGCAAAATTTAAGGTTTTAGTAGATTCAGAGTTATGCACACATCATCTCAATCTAATGTTAGAATATTTTTATCATCTCCAAAGAAACACCATACTAATTAGCATCACTCATCATTCCTTTCCTCTCTACAACCTAGGCCTAGGCAACCAGTAATTACTTTTCTATCTTTATACATTTGTGTATTCTGGACATTTTCTAGAAACACGTCAGATAATACATAGATTTTAGTGACTGGCTTTTTCACTAAGCATAATGTTTTCCAAGTTTACCCTGTGGTCTAACTCACTGTGTCTTTCCTGCTGCTGCTAAGTCACTTCAGTCGTGTCTGACTCTGTGCAACCCCACAGAGAGCAGCCCGCTGGGCTCCCCCCATCCCTGGGATTCTCCAGGCAAGAACTCTGGAGTGGGTTGCCATTTCCTTCTCCAATGCATGAAAGTAAAAATTGAAAGTGAAGTCGTTCAGTCGTGTCTGACTTCGCGACCCCATGGACTGCAGCATACCAGGCTCCTTCGTTTATAGGATTTTCCAGGCAAGAGTACCGGAGTGGGTGCCATTGCCTTCTTCATGTGTCATTCCTAGTTATGGTCAAACACTATTCCATTGTATGGACATATCACATGCTGTTTATCTCTTCAATAGTTGATAAATTACTGAATTTCTATTGTTTCCACTATTTTTGCTTTATGAATAATGCTATGTTCATCCTAAGCTTCTGTGTGGATTTATGTTTTAACTATCTTGTGTAAACATGTAGAAATAATATTACTAGTTGATATAGTAACTATGACTATCATTTTAAGGGACCACCAAGTTATTTTTGAAAGGAACTGCACCATTTTAAATGACCATCAGCCATATATGAGGATTTCAAATTCTTCACATCCTCATCAACTCTTGTTAGTCTCTCATTTTAATTATAGCCATCATGGTGGCTAGGAAGTAGTTTTGATTTGCATTTCCCTAATGATTAATCATACTGATCATTTTCATGTGTTATTAGCAATTTTTACTTCTAAAAACATGTATACAAATTATTGTGAACAAAAGGACACTTTTTATGAATTAAACTTTTCTAAATTTATTGATATTTGTTTTGTGGACAAGTATGGTCTAGTCTGCAGAATGTTCCATGTGCACTTAAAAAATGTGTATTTGTTGGGGGGGTAAGTTTTCTATTCATGTTTATAAAACATGCACATTGTTCAAGACTAATATTTCCTTACTAATCTGATGTCTAGAAATTAAATTCATTACTAAAGTATGAAAATGGAAACTATTATTTTAGAATTGTCTTTCTCTTTTCAATTCTGTTAATGTTTGTCTCATATATTTGGGACTCTGTTGTTTGCTGCATGTATTTTTATTTCTTATATAATCTTGATGAATTGACCCTTTTATAAAAATGTTATATATGACTTAGTCTCTTGTAAAAGTTTTTGACTTAAAGCCTATTTTGTCTGACATTAGTATGTCATTTTTGCTCTCATTTTGTTGCCATTTGCATAAATTGTCTTTTTCACTTTTTCACATTGAATCTATTTGTGCCTTTGGATATAAAGTTAATCTCTTGTAAATAGTATGGAATTCCATAGTTTTTTTTTTTTTAATCTATTCATTCAATTTCTGCCTGTTGACTGCAGGTTTAATCAAATTAACTTTAAAATAATTACTATTAAGAAATAATTTATTTCTGTCATTTTGGTATTTGTTTTCAACACATCTTTCCTCTTTTTCGTTCTTGCTTTGCTCCATTAGTGACTTCCTTTTCTAAGACTTTTATGGTGTAAAATTTGCCTTCCCTCTCATTTCCTTTGGTGTAACTGTTTAGATAATTTCTTAACAGAGAACATGGAAAGTGGAATTCATAACTTAAATTTATTAAAATTAGTTTTAATTGAAAAGTAGCTTCAGTCAGTCAGTCAGTACAGTCAATCAGTCATGTCTTACTCTGTGCGACCCAATGAACTGCAGCTTGCTAGGCCTCCCTGTCCATCATCAATTGCCAGTCCTTGCTCAAACTCATGTCCATCAAGTTGGTAATGCCATCCAACCATCTCATAATCTGTCATCCCTTTCTCATTCTACCTTCAATCTTTCCTGACATCAGGGTCTTTTCCAATGAGTCAGATCTTTACAACAGGCCAAAGTATTGAAGCTTCAGCCTCAGCATCAGTCCTTCCAATAAATATTCAGGACTGATTTCCTTTAAGATGGACTGGTTGGGTCTGCTTGCAGTCCAAGTGACTCTCAAGAGTCTTCTTCAATACCACAGTTCAAAAGCATCAGTTCTTCAGTGCTCAGCTTTCTTTATAGTCCAAATGTCACAACCATACATGGCTACTAGAAAAACATAACTTTGACTAGATGAACCTTTGTTGGCAAAGAAATGTCTCTGCTTTTTAATATGCTGTGTATGTTGGTCATAGCTTTTCTTCCAAGGAGCAAGCATCTTTTAATTTCATGGCTGCAGTCACCATCTGCAGTGATTTTGCAGCCCAAGAAAATGAAGTCTATCACTGTTTCCATTGTTTTTCCATCTATTTGCCATCTATCTATCTATCTATTTCCCATCTACCCAGTGATGGAACTGGATGCCATGATCTTAGTTTTCTGAATGTTGAGTTTTAAGCCAACTTTTTCACTCTCCTCTTTCACTTTCACCAAGAGGCTCTTTAATTCTTTGCTTTCTGCCATAAGGGTGGTGTTATCTGCATATATGAGGTTATTGATATCTCTCCTGGCAATCTTGATTGGAGCTTGTGCTTCATCCAGCCCAGCATTTTGCATGATGTACTCTGCATCTAAGTTAAATAAGCAGGGTGACAATAAGCCATACCTCTGCATGATACACTCAAACACTCAAAGGCAGGACTGGCTCAATCTCTGTGAGGTCTCTTGGTGCACACAAAGTTCTGTTTGAGCCCTCCAAGTGTCTCTGCCAGGTATCGGGTTTGATTCTAAACACAATTTCACCCCTCCTAGCATCTTGCTGGGGCTTCACCATTGCCCTTGAATATGGGGTATCTTTTTTTGGTGGACTCCAACATTCTCCTGTTGATGGTTGTTCAGCAGTGAGCTGTAATTTTGGAGTTCTCACAGAAGTAGATGAACACATGTCTTCCTACTCCATTTTGTAAACACGTAGCTTCAATAACATTCAAATATGTTTCCTATACAGTTCCATATCCCATTTATTGTGATATTGCCCATAAATATATAATAGATGTTTCTAGTAAAGAATCTGCCTGCCAATGCCTGAAAGATTCCATGGACAGAGGCGCCTGGTTGGCTACAGTCCATGAGGTCACAAAGTATTGGACACAACTGAGCAACTAAGCATCCATGCATAGTGTGTGTGTATATACACTTTACAATTATTGTTTCATACATTTGCTTTTTAAATAATATAGGGAATATAAAGAGGAGTTAAAAAAAAACCAAAATAACAACAATACTGGATTTTATATTTACCTATGCAGCTACTTTCTATCAGGTTTTTTCTTTTATGGTTTTGATTTACTTTATGGTATCCTTTTATTTCAGCCTGAAGAACTCCTTTTAGTGTTTACTGTCAAGCAAGTGTACTAGTACCAAACTCTTTCATCTTTTGTTTTTAATCTAAAGTATCTTAGTTACTTCTTCATTTCTTAAGGACAGTTTTGTCAAATATAAAATTCTTGGTTGACAATTTTTTTTATGATTTAAAAAATATGCTCTCTCTTCTGGTTGCCATGTTTATAATGAGAAATCTGCTATTTTATTGAAGATACACTGTACATTTTTTTCAAAGATTTTCCCTTTGTTTAACTGTAATGTGTCTTTATGTGGATTTCTTTGGGTTTATTTTTCTCTGAGAAAGGGAGGAGAAGGGGATGATAGAGGACAAGTTGGTAGGATGGCATCACCAACTCAGTGGACATGAGTTTGAGACAGCTCCAGGCAATTGTGAAGGACAGGGAAGCCTTGTGTGCTACAGTCCATGAGGTCACAGAATCAGGCACGACTGAGCGACTGAACATTATTCTCTGATTTTTTTGAACTTCGTTATTGTGTGGATTAATATCTTCTATAAAATTCAGAAAGTTTCAGCTATTGTATATTCATGAATTTTTTCTGCTCCAATGCCTATTTTACACTTGGGATTCCCATTACACATATGTTGTCATGAGAGGCATGTTTGCTCAGTTGTGATCTACTCTTTGCAACCGCATTGACTGCAGCCTACCAGGCTACTCCGCCCATGGAATTTTCCAGGTAATACTGGGGTGAATTGCCATTTCCTTCTCCAGGGTTCTCCCTGACCCAAGGATTAAATCTGTGTTTCTTACATCAGCAGACAGATTCTTTACCAACTGTGTGTCACCTGGGAAGCCCCTATGTATGTTTCATAATAATCCACAATTCTCTTAGTCTCTGTTTAATTTTTCTTATTCTTTATGCTTTCCATTTCTCAGAAGAAATAATTTCAATTACCTATCCTCAAGCTCATCGATCCTCTATTATTCTATTAAGTCTACTCTTTTCATGCTCAAATATGATATTCAGATGCTCTAATACATTATTTTAGCTATTGTAATTTTAAGGTCATGAATTAGTTTACTCTTTTTACAATTTCTCTTTATTGACATTCTCAAAAGTTTATACATTATTCCCCTAATTTCCATTACATCTTGCCTATAGTTTTGTGTTTTTTTTTTTAAATTTTTGAACATATTTAGAAGTCGATCTATAGCCTGTAGTTTGTAAATCCAATCAGGGACAGTTTTTGTTAGTTTCTTCTGTAATTTGGTCACATATTGCTTTTTTAAACATGTTTTATAAAATATTGCTTAAAAAATATTTTCAACATTATAATGTGTTACCCACGGAAAGCAAATTGTTTCTCTTCCTAAGGGTTTTCATTTATTTCTCTAGCTGTTTGTTTAGTGATTCTTAAAAACTATTTCTCTAAATGTATGACCTTTGCCATGTATAATCTCTGAATTTTCTGCTACTTCAGCTTGTGTTCAGTTAATGGTTTGATAGATATTTCACAGAATGATAAAATGGAGACAGAGAGAGAGAGGGAGGGAGAGGGGGAACTCTCAATCATTGCAGGTTGGCTCTGTACTGTGGGACTCCTTTGATTCTTAGCTGGGCTATTTATAATTCTACCATTGCTTTTACTTCTTAAGTGCTAGGCACTGAGACTAACAAACAGGTAAAATCTTAAGATCCCCTCAAGTTTTTTCTGAGTATGTGCATTGCCTCAGGCCTGCACATGATTTTCCAAATTTCCCAGTGTACATGGGCACTTCTGAATTCTCTAATTTTTCGAAGAAACTCTTTCCTTAAGTTTATTTCTTGAGGACAACAAATTTTAGTTGTTCCATTGTTTGACTTAACTGTAACCTTTTGCTCCAAGAAACTATGTTTTTATGTTGTTTGTTTACCTTAAACTATTTTTAAGAAATCCCCACAACTCTTCTACACTGAGTGGGTTTTGATTTAGGCCAAAAACAAAGATAAGCAACTTGAATCAGTCTTTCAGGAAGCCCCATATATAATAAATAATTCTTTGATAATTCTGCTCTGCTCTCTCTGCTTTCAGGAACCAAGGTTCTACATTAGAAACAAAAGGTACTATCTCCAAGCCATTATGATGAAGGGAAGGAAGATAGGGCAATGGCAAGTAAAAGCACTACATTATTCTACTTATAAAGTTCCCTTTTTCTTGATTCAGTTGTAAACCTTTGACTGTTTTCCAGCATTCTCACAAAATTGATCTCCATATCTTGATTTTTCTTTTATGTTTCTGGCAAGATGGCTTCTTGGAGTGTTCTATTCCACTATTTTTATTGACATCTTCATTTTATTTTAAATGATAGGCTTGCTAGAAACAAATTCTTTTAGTTTTCCTTCATATATCAATTTCTCTATTTCATATTTATCAATAAAGGATATTTTCACTAGATATACATTTAAAAATATTTTCTACTTTTTCTATCTTATTATATATATTTATGTTATTGTTTAGTTGCTAAGTCATCTCTGACTCTTTGCTACCCCATGGACTGCAGGCCACCAACCTCCTCTGTCCATTGCATTTCCCAGGCAAGGCTATTGGAGTGGGTTGCCATTTCTTTATCCATATAATATATATTACTTAATAAATATACTGTGTATATATAGATATAGATACACACACACACATATATGTCACTTGACAAGTTTTTTCTCTGAGTACTTCTGGCTTCCATGGTTTCAAATGAGAAACTGAATTAACTGTAAATTGTGATTCTCATATAAGAAACATATCCTTTCTTTTTTGGGTGTTTTCAGAAACTTTTGTTTTTAGTTTTCAGAAATTTAATTGTGATGTATTTCTGTGTGTATTTCCTTGAGTATAGCATTTGGGGTGTATTCAGTTTATTAAATCTCTAGTCTTAAGTCATTTCCAAAATTTGAGAACTTTACAGTCACAAGTTCTCTAAATACTTTTTTTGTTCAACACTCCGCCCTTTCTTTTGGGAATCTGATGATAAAATGGTCAACTTTCTAAAATTATTGTCCCCAAATTCTATGAGATGTTTTTTATACTTTTTTCAGTCTATGTTCTCTGTTGTTCAGGTTTGGTACATTCTATTGATTTGTCCTTAAGTTCACTGACTTCATCCTCTATAATCTATATTATGCTATTGAGCCCAACTTGTGAGTTTTTATTTCAATTACTTTATTTTCCAGTTCTACTATTTCTGTTTGGTTTATATTTCTTTTGAGAGATTTTCTATGTTTTATTTTGTTTCACTTAAAATTCAGAATTGTTTGTTGAAGCATTTTTATGAAAGCTACTTTAAAATATTTGTAAGATAATTCCAACATCTGATTAAAATCCGTATTGACATCTATTGATTTTCTTCTGTCATTCATGCTGTCATTTTCCTGATTCTTGGTATAATGAATGATTTTCACATGCATCCTTAATACTTTAGAGATTAGGATACTCTGTTTCTTATTTGTCTTGTTTTTATAACAGGACATCCCCTTGGTGAGGTGTAGCACACTGGCCTGGTGGTTGCGCATATTCAGATCCCTCTTAGACCTCACCAACTCTACTTCATCAAAAGTGAAGCACTTACCCATACTGTTGCATTGCTGATGGGTAAGATGAAATTTCAGCTCCCCTTGAGTCAGCCTGATACTTTCCTGGTGAGATAGGTCCATACCTTATTGCCTTCTAGTTGAGATGTAATACCACTATCAACAAGGAAGGTGGAAGTGAAAAGATTACTCAACTATTTTGTTGTTACAGATTGAGAGCAGAGCTTTTGTCTCCTTTCTGACCAGATGACAGCAGGAGAAAATGCCAAATGCTACTGCTGCTAAGTCACTTCAGTCGTGTCCGACTCTGTGCGACCCCATAGACGGCAGCCCACCAGGCTCCCCCGTCTCTGGGATTCTCCAGGCAAGAACACTGGAGTGGGTTGCCATTTCCTTCTCCAATTCATGAAAGTGAAAAGTGAAAGGGAAGTCGCTCAGTCGTATCCGACTCTTAGCGACCCCATGGACTGCAGCCTACCAGGCTCCTTCGTTTATAGGATTTTCCAGGCAAGAGTACTGGAGTGGGGTGCCATTGCCTTCTCCAAATGCCAGCTAGACCTTCCTTATTCCCCATTTTTCTGCTTCACTGATGTTAGTTGGTTGTGGAACCTCAGATATATACTGGATCCCAATGATACCAAAGGACTAGAATATTGACTATTTCAAATTAAAGAACTTTGTTCTGATCACTGATATCGTGTGTGTGTGTGTCTGTGTGTGTGTGTAAGCTCAGCTTGCTGCTTGACTTATTGACATCACCATCAAGAATTGATCATTGCACCCTGAATAATTACAATGCCGCATGCTGTCTCTCTCTACTGCACAATGCATTTTATATTATCTTGGGTATGGATCTGATGTTATACATGTATATTCTTGTGTGCATGTGTGTGAAATGCTTATTACTCACAATAACATGTATATTGTGGTAGAGAAATACTTCCATAAAATTATCCTTAATTTGTCCTAATTTTGTCATCTAAATAACCAAAAATATCAACAGCTGAAATTTCAAATTTAGTCAATTACAATATATATCTTAGGAGAGCTCCATAATACAAATATGATGTACTACTATAACTATATAGATAAGTGAATGAATAAAATGAATTAAAATGTTTATTACTTGCATATTATGGAACATTCTTTAAAAACATCATGTACTATACAGCCACATGGGGCCAGTGAGAATCACTTCCCATATATTATTATGCACATTATATACTGAACATAAATACAGATAAAATCAAGTGTGCATCATGCTGCATGGGCATTGCTGACGGCCTATTTACCATCATGGATGGTGAACTTTCCTTTTACATTCAAATTAGTTTCAGGTATTAGATGTTATTAGTATCTCCAATAGTTCTGACTGGTCTAAAATTGGACTGCCTTTGGATGTAAATCTGTACTACTGTTTCGTTTGTGATGTGATACTCCAGTATTAATACAAAATTTTGATAAACTCAAGTGTCATTTGATTACTAAAGACTCTACCATCTACAAGGTCACATTATAGTGTAAATAAATGTAATCATGTAGATGTATAATATGATAATTTTAATTTTGGTCAAAGAGGACAAATGTAGAACATCTGGACTTTTTGTGTTATAATTCCCATCAGTCAATTATAGTACACAGATCTCAAAACAGATGCCACTGAAAGGCAGATTTCTCCAGCACTGAGGATTAACATGTAGAATTTTAGCAATATAAAATGTCAATCAAAAGTAAATTCTGTATGATATTTGTCACTGTGCTACTACATAACAATTTTTAACTACAATTAACCTGATATTGCATTATGTCATATCAGTGACTGATATGCATTATATACATATAACCAATTTTCTATCCTAGTAGCTACATTCCCTGGAGAGAAAGAATAGTTATGTTTTCAGTGATTTTTTTTTTTTTTTTGCCAGATGGCAATTAAATGGTCAGAGTTTTTGGATGACTACAGAAACATCTGTTCTCATTATCGTCCTGCTTTCAACAATTCAGCTTGTTAGTAGATGGAGAAAAGTCCCATGTCTATGAGTTGTCTTCCATAATTGAGACTGTTAGGATTACATTTTGTAGGAATAATGTAAGAGAATTGGTAGCACCCATATTAAAAATGTATAGATTCATTAGATACAATTTTCATACCACAATACAAATGCTCATTGAATTAATCTCATGCAAAATGACAATTGACCATTTTACAGCCTATAGAATGTGAATGTTAAAGTATATGATATTCATTGTAAGCAAATTATATATTGCAACAGAGACTAAAAAAGCAGAGTTGTACTGCTGCTACCATTTACCAACTAAGTTCAATGTAATAAAAGATGCAACTCTTGAGCTAAATAATTAAGAAAATAAGTAAAACACTTCCTTTATGCGACAGTTCAAGGTATAATTCTCAATATTTCAGTGACATAAGTACTAATAAAACAAAAAAAAAAAAACCTGCAATATTACTCGAGGATTTCATATTCTACCAAGATAGATTATTCTTTCCAAACCCTGTACAATTAAAACACCCTTGCCACAAACAAGCATAAGGAGACTATGATAGATGGAAAAAAGAAAATCAATCTAAAGATCTCTAAGCATTGTGAATAACACAATGGTGAGTTCCATGGATTTTTCTCATCATTTCCACATGTTCTGATAAAGCATCACAGACTATAGCATGTACATGAAAACAATAACAATTCTAGATAGGAATGGGATAATATCTTCCTAAACCTAAGGTAGCTAAAGGCTGTTTTTCAAACAGAACATGAAGAGGATTAATCTCAAAGTAAAAATGAAATTTCTAATTATCAAAAATAGTGCTGAGTGTGAAAAGGAAAGGTATAAACTTTGAAAATATATCTATAGAGCATAAGAAGGATAAATGACTTGTACCCTGAATATATGTAAAATCACTTTTTAATATAAAGAAGTGCATAGAAACTTGGTTAAAATTTTGAATGAGTATGCCACAAAAGAGCATATTGACTAAATAAATATCTATATAAGGTATTAAATATCATAGTAATTAGATAAATGAAATTAAAATTAATACATTGTATATCTACCATAATGACAGACTCACAACCAGTAGTTTGAAAGTAATTTTACTAGATTTAGCTAAAGATCTGAATAACAACAAATTATTTATATCTGAATGCAAATTATTAATTTTCTATAAAGCTATGTGATGCTCCTCTTAAGTTGAACTACTGAAACAAATTTATTATTAAATGGGTTCTGATAAAACAGCTGTTATTAGAGCAAAAAAATTACAGCTTTACTTTAGATGCAATGCATGGCAGAAGTCAACTTTAAAATCATAAATATTTTCTTTCCTAAAGCAATTGCAACTGAATATCTGTAGCTTTCAATTAGTAATATAATTTCAAAATAGAAAATCAGTCGATTATACTGAACTAAAAGTATCATTTGCCTACAAGCTCTCATTGAAAGCTTTTTTTTTTTTTTTAATGAAGGATGCCATATATAATCAAATTTCACAGTCAAGGGAAAAAGTATTTTAAATGCTTTTGTTAGTATGCTAACTATACATTTTCAAAAAGAATACAATATGAAGCTTTGTAGTAACATTTCTGTTTTCCCCCACTCAGAACAGCACTGTCAAATTATAGTCAATGATCCATTTTAAATCCCTCAAATTATAGAGTGAATGAAATGAGTTAATGTGTTCCATTGCTTTTTTTTTTAACATTTCTTAAGTATTTTTCAAAGTTTTTTAAAAAGAAAATATGCTTCAGTCATATCAAAACTTGTGCTCAACTTTTCCAGGCAAGGGAGATAGGTTTTTTTTAATTTTATTTCTTTTACAGAAGATTTGAAAGCATAGATAAAACATATCTATAAACATATCACTTGTTTTACTTCTTTTGAATAAAGTTTATATCAAAGATATAAATCAAAATATCACATTTTGGAAATAAAAATATTTTATAATAGGAAGTGATGTTGAATTTTATATGATTCTTTTAATATTCACTCTACTTAATTAAATACTAGGTTTTTCGTAGGACAACGATTCTCTAGTTTCATAATAATTTCTATTTCAGATGAGTAGGTCTTTTGGTACTTGCCTAACACTGCAATTTGACAGAATTATGCATTCATAGGCATCAGTTCACATTTGAAGGAAATTCTTAAGAAAATAGGAGCTCACTCATGGTTCTTAGGAGCTTCCCTCATGGCTCAGACAGTAAAGAATCTGACACCCGAGTTCAGACCCTGGGTTGGGAAAATCCCCTGGAGAAAGGCATGGCAACCTACTCCAATAGTCTTGCCTGGAGAATTCCATGGACAGAGGACCCTAGTAGGCTACAATGCATAGGGTCACAAAGAGTCAGACAGAACTGAGTGACTAACATTTTCACTTTTCATGGCCCTTAGACAGTAGGAAGCTTCTGGTGGAAGCTTCTTCCTGGAAATTTAACGACAGTTGCTTGGAAATGTGACTTCCAAAATTACAAGGTGATACCCTTATGTGTCTAAAAGATATGAAGGTGGAAGAACTGATTAATAAAAGGAAACATTGAATATTGTCACCATGTCATATATAATAGCCACACAATAAGCAATTTTTAAAAACCATTTAGGGTCATAAAGCATATACCTGTGGCTTCCCTTCTTTATTTAATAAATGCATACTGTCAGTAAATTTGGTGAGGTGATGGATGTGTTAATTAACTTGACTCTGATAATTATTTCACAGTGTGTATATGTATATGTGTGTGTGTGTGTGTGTGTATAAAATCATCACAGTGTGTATCTTAAATCACATTGTACAACCTAAATACCAACAAGTTTCATTTATCAAGAAAAACTCAATAAAGCTAGACAAATAAAAAATAAGTGAATAAATAAACACAGCTGATTCTTATAAAAAATAAGTATGTATTTAAAAAATGCTTACAATCTGCCATTGCCCAAAACTAGCAAGGTATGTATCTGGAGTGATTTTAAAAAATGAAATACTTTTTGAAGTTTGGAAATAGAATTTTCAATACTGATTTAATGGAATTTTCCCCATTTTTTCCTGTGAATTAAAACTTGTGAAATATCTCTTATTTGAACAAAGCAGAAAACTTTTCTGAACAGTTTAAAAGAGACTGATATGTAGAATATTTGGGGGTTATTGTTAAGACAGTAAACTAAAGAAATTTAAGTATTCTCCTGCCGTGAACATCTGGAAATCATATATAAATCCTAACAAACATATTTTAAATTCAAATCTGATCTCACATTAAAGAAAAAGAGATTTCCAGTTTCCAGTTATAAGGTGGAAGACTAGAATCTAGTGATGAAAGTAACTGATCTGAGGCTGCTACTGTGTGAGATCTCAGAGGATAGCAGTACACAGGATGAGAGGGTACCATCCACATAAATACAAGACATTAGGCCTTGTGCCCATGTGGGATAGAGGGTAGAAAAGATAGCTAAAGATAAACCAGAAATTCCAAGAAGAGTAGGTAGATAGAGAAATGTGGAAACTATTACAAGCTTCTCTATATCTGCATGAGCTATAGGTGAAAATAAATAAAATAAATAGGATTCTCAGTTCACACCAGACAAGCCGTGGACATTAAAGTTGGTCACTGAGGTTTGAATTCCTAATATGTCTGATGAATGTAAACCAAAACCTATTGTGGAAATACACTCCAACTCAGAGATAAAATTTACCAGAATAGAAGATTAACGTTTTTCAATGCAAAGAAGCATAAAATTTCAAGTAGGATAAATGAATAAAAATTCACAGCTGAACATATCTTATTGAACTTCTTTAACATTTATTTCTGCTTTATCAACTATGCCAAAGCCTTTGACTGTGTAGATCACAATAAACTGTGGAAAGTTCTGAAAAAGATGGGAATATCAGACCTGCCTCTTGAGAAATCTCTATGCAGGTCAGGAAGCAACAGTTAGAACTGGACATGAAACAACAGACTGGTTCCAAATAGGAAAAGGAGTACTTCAAGGCTGTATGTTGTCACCCTGCTTATTTAACTTTTATGCAGAGTACATCATGAGAAATGCTGGGCTGGAAGAAGCACAAGCTGGAATCAAGTTTTTCGGGAGAAATATCAATAACCTCAGATATACAGATAACATCACCCTTATGCCAGAAAGTAAAGAGGAACTAAAGAGCTTCTTGATGAAAGTGAAAGGGGAGAGTGAAAAAGTTGGCTTAAAGCTCAACATTCAGAAAACGAAGATCATGGCATCCAGTCCCATAACTTCATGGCTAGTAGATGGGGGAACAGTGGAAACAGTGGCTGACTTTATTTTGAGGGGCCCCAACATCACTGCAACCATGAAATTAAAAGACTCTTACTCCTTGGAAGGAAAGTTATGACCAACCTAGATAGCATATTAGAAAGCAGAGACATTCCTTTGCCAACAAAAGTCCATCTAGTCAAGGCTATGATTTTTCCAGTAGTCATGTATGGATGTGAGAGTTGGACTATAAAGGAAGCTGAGCACCAAAGAATTGATGCTTTTGAACTGTGGTGTTAGAGAAGACTCTTGAGAATCTGTTGCACTGCAAGGAGATCCAACCAGTCAATTTTAAATGAGATCAGTCCTGGGTGTTCACTGGAAGGACTGATGCTGAAGCTAAAACTCCAATACTTTGGCCACTTGATGCAAAGAGCTGACTCGTTGGAAAAGACTCTGATTCTGGGAAAGATTGAGGGCAGGAGAAGAAAGGGACAACACAGGATGAGATGATTGGGTGGCATCACTGACTCAACAGACATGAATTTCAGTAAACTCTGGGAGTTAGTGATGGATAGGGAGGCCTGGCGTGCTGCAGTCCATGTGGTCACAAAGAGTCGGACATGACTGAGCAACTGAACTGAACTCAACTAAAAAATAATCATAGAATAGGCAAGAGACAGAAAACCAGATAAAACACAGGCAAAAATTTTATCTAGAGAATAATTTTTGAGTATTATGAAGCCAAATATCTTTAAAATGCTAAGATATTCATCAAATCAAAAGAGCAAAGATCAAAATAAAGAGAAAAAATCTACAAAAATAAATCCAAAACAATTAAGAAAATGTCAATAGGAACAGACATATAAATATAAACAATTACCTTAAATGTAAGCAGAGTAAGTCCTCCAACAAAAAGACACAGACTGGATAACTGGATTCAAAAAAACAAAACAAAACAAAACAAAGCAAAACCTGTATATAGGCTACCTATAAGAGACTCACTTAAGATTTAGTGAGGTGTACATACTGAAAGTGAGAAAATGTAAAAATATATTCTACATAAAAGGAAATTAAAAGAAAGCGAGGGTTGTAGCACTTATATCAGGCAACAGAGACTTTTAAATCCATACAGTTACAAGAGACAAATAGGACACTATATAATGATCAAATAATTAATCCAAGAAGATACAACAATTGTAAATATATATGTACCCAACAGAGTAGCACCTCAGTTTATGAGGTAAATGCTAACAAAAATAAAAGGAGAAATTAACAGTAACAAAATAATAGTGGGGGACTTTAACACCCCACTTTCATCAATGGATAGGTTATCCAGACATAAAGTCAATAAGAACAGATGCCTTAAATGACACATCGGACCAGATGAACTTAATTGACATGTATAAAGTATTCCACCCAAAAGCAACAGAAAACATATTCTTGTCAAGTGAACATGGAATGTTCCCCAGGAGAAATCACATGTGCGGCCACAAGGCAAACCTCTGTACATTTAAGAAGTTTGAATCATATCACATGTCTTTTCTGATCACAAACTATGAGGTGAGAAATCAATTATAAGAAAAAAAAACTGAAAAAATCATAAATATGAGGAGGTTAAAAAACATGTTACTGAACAGTCAATGGATCACTGAAGAAATCATAGAGGAAATTAAAAAATACTAGAGACAAATTAGGACATAAACATAATGATTCCAAATCCATGGGATGCAACAAAAGCAACTCTAAGAGGGCATTGTAGAGAAATGGAAGCTTATCTCAGGAAGCAAAAAAATCTTGCAAAACAAACCACCTAATCTTATGCCTAAAGCAATAAGGAAGAGCAAAAAACCCCTCAAAGTTAATAGAAGGAAAGAAATCATAAAGACCAGAGCAAACATAGATGAAATAGAGAATTAAAAAAAAATTATACCAGAGATCAATGAAACTAAAAGCTGGTTCTTTTGCCGGTTCAATAAGCAAAATTGACAAACATTTAGCCAGACTCATCACAAAAGAAAGGGACTGATTTCAAATCAATAAAATCAGAAATGATAAAGCTACAACTTACATCACAGAAATACAAAGACTCATAGAAGACTACTGTGCGTGCTTAGTTACTTCAGTCCTGTCTGACTTTTTGTGACCCTATAGAACGTAGCCTAACAAGCTCCTTTGTCCATAGGATTCTCCAGGAAGTAATACTGTAGTGGGTTGCTGTTTCCTACTCCAGGAGATCTTCCCAGCCCAGGAACTGAACCTACGTCTCTTCAGTTCAGTTTCTCAGTCGTGTCTCACTCTTTGCGACCCCATGAATCGCAGCACGCCAGGCCTCCCTGTCCATCACCAACTCCCGAGTTCACTCAAACTCACATCCATCGAGTCAGTGATGCCATCCAGCCATCTCATCCTCTGTCGTCTCCTTTTCCTCCTGCCCCCATTCCCTCCCAGCATCAGAGTCTTTTCCAATGAGTCAACTCTTCACATGAGGCGGTCAAAGTACTGGAGTTTCAGCTTTAGCATCATTCCTTCCAAAAAAAATCCCAGAGCTGATCTCCTTCAGAATGGACTGGTTGGATCTCCTTGCAGGCCAAGGGACTCTCAAGAATCTTCTCCAACACCACAGTGCAAAAGCATCAATTCTTCAGCGCTCAGCTTTCTTCACAGTCCAACTGTCACATCCATACATGACCACTGGAAAAACCATAGCTTTGACTAGATGGACCTTTGTTGGCAAAGTAATGTCTCTGCTTTTGAATATTCTATCTAGATTGGTCATAACTTTCCTTCCAAGGAGTAAGTGTCTTAATTTCATGGCTATAGTCACCATCTGCAGTGATTTTGGAGCTCCCCCCCCCAAAATAAAGTCTGACATTGTTTCCCCACCTATTGCCCATGAAGTGATGGGAACAGATGCCATGATCTTCGTTTTCTGAATGTTCAGCTTTAAGCCAACTTTTTCACTCTCCACTTTCACTTTCATCAAGAGGCTTTTTAGTTCCTCTTCACTTTCTGCCATAAGGGTGGTGTCATCTGCATATTTGAGGTTATTGATATTTCTCCCGGCAATCTTGATTTCAGCTTGTGCTTCTTCCAGTCCAGAGTTTCTCATGATGTACTCTGCATATAAGTTAAATAAGCAGGGTTGCAGTATACAGCCTTGACGTACTCCTTTTCCCATTTGGAACCAGTCTGTTGTTCCATGTCCAGTTCTAACTGTTGCTTCCTGAACTGCATATAGGATTTTCAAGAGGCAGGTCAGGTGGTCCAGTATTCCCATTCTTTTAAAGTAACAATCTCCCAAGCCTAAATCAGGAAGAAATATAAAAAATGTAGGGACCAATTATAAGTACTGAAATTTTGAATTTGTTATTAAATAACTCGATCAACTGAGTTAACACATGAATTCTACCAAACATTGAGAGAAGAGTTAACAACTGTTCCTCTCAAACTATTCCAAAAAATTGCAGAGGAAAACATTTCTGAACTCATTCTATGAAGCTACCATCACTCGGATACCAAAACAGGACAAATACATCACATAATAACAGAAAATTAGAGGTTAATTTCAATGATGAACATAGGTGCAAAAATCCTCAACAAACTACTAGCAAACCAACTCCAATAATACATTAAAAGGACCACATACCATGATCCAGGGAGTTTACCCCAGGGATGCAAGGAGTTTTTAATATCTGGAAGTCCATCAATGAGATACACTATATTAACAAACTGAAGAATAAAAACCACATGATCATCTCAGTAGATGCAGAAGTTTTTGACAAAATTCATTACCCATTCATAATATAAACTATCCAGAAAGTGGGCATAGAGAGAACCTTCTTCAATATGAATGTTAGTTGTTCAGTCATGTCCTACTCTTTGCGACCCCATGGACCGGAGCCTACTAGGCTCCTCTTTCCATGAAGGCCATATTTGAAAAACTCACAGCAAACATCATTTTCAGTGGTGAAAAATGAAAGTGTTTCTGCTAAGATCAGGAAGAAGACAAGGATGCCTATTATTGCCACTTTTATTCAACATAGTTTTGAAAATCTTAGACACAAATCAGTAGGCTTCCCAGGTGGCACAGTGGTAAAGAATCAGCCAGCCAATGTAGGAGACACGAGTTTGATCTCTGTGTTGCGAAGATCCCCTGGAGGAAGAAACAGCAAGCCACTCCAGTATTGTTGCCTGAAGATTCGCATGGACAGAGGAGCCTGCCAGGCTTACATAGTTCATAGGGTCACAAAGAGTCAGATGTGCCTGAGCACACGCACAAAATATAAATCAGAGGAGAAAAAGAAATAAGAGGAATTCAACTTGGAAAATAAGATGCAAATGTAAAACTGTCACTGTTTGCAGATAACAAACGATAGTATACACAGGGAATCCTAAAGATGCTGCCGAAAACTACTAGAACTCATAAATGAATTTAATAAACTTGTGGGGTAAGAAATGAACATACATAAATCTGTTGCATTACTATACACTGAAAACAAAATGACAAAAAGAGAAATTAAGAAAACAATTCATGTTTGGGAAAGCATGTAAGAATTAAAGATTTTAAAATTTAAAAAATAAAAAACTAAAAAAAAAAAAAAGAAAACAATTCCATTTACCATAATATCAAAAAGAATAAAATACCTCGGATAAAACCTACCTACCAGTTTCCTACCAGTTAGAACTAGACATGAAACAATAGACTGGTTCCAAATCAGGAAAGAAGTACGTGAAGGCTGTATATTGTCACCCTGCTTATTTAACTTATATGCAGAGTACACCATGAGAAACGCTGGGCTGGATGAGGCACAAGCTGGAATCAAGACTGGTGGGAGAAATATCAATAACCTCAGATATGATGACATCATCCTTATGGCAGAAAGTGAAGAACTAAAGAGTCTCTTGATGAAAGTGAAAGAGGAGAGTGAAGAAGTTGGCTTAAAACTCAACATTCAGAAAACTAAGATCATGACATCCAGTCCCATCACTTCATGGCAAATAGATGGGGAAACAGTGGAAATAGTTACAGACTTTATTTTCTTGGGCTCCTAAATCACTGTGATGGTGACTGCAGCCATGAAATTAAAAGATGCTTGTTCCTTGGAAGAAAAGCTATGACCAAACTAGATGGCATATTAAAAAGCAGAGACATTACCCTGCCAACAAAGGCCCATCTAGTCAGAGCTATGGTTTTTCCTGTAGTCATGTATGGATATGAGAGTTGTACTATAAAGAAAGTTGAGCATCAAAGAATTTATGCTTTGGAACTGTGGTGTTGGAGAAGGCTCTTGAGAGTCCCTTGGACTGCAGGGAGATCCAGCCAGTCCATTCTAAAGGAAATCAGTCCTGGGTGTTCATTGGAAGGACTGATGCTGAAGCTGAAATTTCAATACTTTGGCCACCTCATGCGAAGAACTGACTCATTGGAAAAGACCCTGATGCTGGGATAGATTGAAGGCAGAAGGAGAAGGGGATGACAGAGGATGAGATCGTTGGATGGCATCACCAACTCTATGAACATGAGTTTGGGCGAACTCCAGGAGTTGGTGATGGACAGGGAAGCCTAGCATGCTGCAGTCTATGGGGTCACAAGGAGTTGCACATGACTTAGAGACTGAAAGAACTGAACTGGAACCTATGTAAGGGGGTGAAAGCGTATCCCTGGTTGCTCAGTGGTAAAAAAATCCACCTGCAATGTATGCGTCTCAGGAGTTACAGGTTCAGTTCATGGATCAGGAAGATCCCCTGGAGGAGGGCATGGCAACCCACTCTATCATTCTTGTCTGGAGAACCCCACGGACAGGGGAGCCTCACTGGCTACAGACCACAGGGTTGCAAAGAGTTGGATACCACTGAGCCACTGAGAAGGGAAGAGCTGAGAAAAAAAAAAGAGAAATATAAGTAAAGGAATGAAACTTTTGCCTGAATTATTCCCTTACTTTCAAGGAAGAAAAAAAATTGTAACCAATTTTGTGTTCTATTTAATCGAAATATCTTAATGTCTTTATGTTTTTGTCTCACTTAAATATAGAACAATTGTACTTTGACATATAAATATTATCCCTTTATACACTAAAAGATCACTTACCAGTAAGTATACATTGCTTTCATATGTTGCTCATTTATTTAAAAGGAGTGTCAGATTGTATCTCGGTCTATAAAGGTAGTGAAAAATACACTCTTCAGAAATGATTGCATATCAGGTTTTATACTCATGGTGTGCTGACATGCTTTGTTCATGTAAAATAGAACTAGTTTCTATTTTATTTCTTAACATCAGCAGGTGACAGTAACGTGAGCAAAATTTTAAGAAAAAGCACTTTCTTACTTCTTTTCTTGTAGGAGCCACGGTGATTACATATGATAATGCAAAATGATATTAGGGGTATAAAATGTCACTCAACATTTAGCTGTAAATCACACAAGAGTTGGTGGGTCAACCCAGAGCGCAAAACTCATTTTCCTTTCTCCTGAGCACTGCAAGGATAAAAATATTAACTGTCACACAAATAACAATGACAGAAGAAACTCTGATGTTATTTTTTGGTGATTAAAATTTCCCTTAATAATCAATAGCCAGAAAAAGATAACCAAAAGTAATGCATATAAAAGTCCTTCTAATGCTCCATGAAACAACAGAGAATAATTTAGATTCTTAAAGTCAATGAAGTGAAAGTGAAAGGGAAGTCACTCAGTCGTGCCCGACTCTTCGCGACACCATGGACTGCAGCCTACCAGGCTCCTCCATCCATGGGATTCTCCAGGCAAGAATACTGGAGTGGGTTGCCATTTCCTTCTCCAGGGGATCTTCCTGACCCAGGGATTGAACCCAGGTCTCCCACATTGCAGGCAGACGCGTTAACCTCTGCACCACCGAAAAGAGTTATTTATTTAGAATAGAAATACAGTCAAAGTTTCAGTTCAGTTCAGTTCATTTCAGTCTCTCAGTCATGTCCGACTCTTTGTGACCCCATCAATCACTGCACGCCAGGCCTCCCTGTCCATCACCAACTCCTGGAGTTCGCCCAAACTCATGTTCATAGAGTTGGTGATGCCATCCAACGATCTCATCCTCTGTCCTCCTCTTCTCCTCCTGCCCCCAATCCATCCCAGCATCAGGGTCTTTTCCAATGAGTCAACTCTTCGCATGAGGTGGCCAAAGTACTGGAGTTTCAGCTTCAGCATCATTCCTTCCAATTAACACCCAGGACTGATCTCCTTTAGGAAGGAATGGTTGGACCTCCTTGCAGTCCAAGGGACTCTCAAGAGTCTTCTCCAACACCATACTTCAAAAGCATCAATTCTTCAGTGTTCAGCTTTCTTCACAGTCCAACTCTCACATCCATACATGACCACAGGAAAAACCATAGACTTGACTAGACAGACCTTTGGTTTATGCAGGGTTAATGTCCTTTACTTAAATAGGTATGTAAAAGAATCATTCCCTTTGTACCAAAATTTTCACCTCTGTAATTCTAGTCTTTAGCCTTCTTCCAGCTGTTACCTCTGTTAAACTGACACTGATACTTGGAATGAGCAAGTTATATTAATATA
The DNA here is from genome assembly GCF_016772045.2 of Ovis aries. Taxonomy (NCBI): domain Eukaryota; kingdom Metazoa; phylum Chordata; class Mammalia; order Artiodactyla; family Bovidae; genus Ovis; species Ovis aries. Next base: position 123,837,270 of record NC_056055.1, on the reverse strand, counting down.
GAAATAATACTTTATTAAATTTCAATGCATTATTTTTAATTACAATTGAATAAAAGAATATTTTTCTCTTTTTCATTTGAGGCAGTGACCTTACTATGTCCCATTCCCTTTTCTAACTCACAATATACCTACACAAAGTAATAATATAAGCCAACAGTATCCTTCTTGCCCCACACTTCCTTTATGATTTCTTTCTCTGCTAGCCAAGATATAAGAATAGAAAAAGATAAACAAGGGTAGCTTTCAGTAATGGAAAAAATATTTTAACTACAAGTGGAAATTTATCTATTGAAATAAATGTTTACAGTAGTCTAATTTTTCCAATTCACAGATATCATAACGTCCTTTGAGATAGAGACTCTTCACGTGTTTCCCATAAGCTTACTTTTCTCAAGGATATGTATGTATGTATATAGTTCTAATGACATTTATTACAGTCCAAATTTCAGAGGATTACTCTAAGCTAATAGTACAGTCCAAGCTATTACATTAAAATTTTAATTGTACAATTTGATACTGTTATTTTGTCAAAATGTATGTTGAAACATAATTGTCCAAAATATTACTTTTAATGTTTCATTATTTCATGTACCATTTATTTTTGCAAATATGCTAAATAGATATATAATCAGAGTATGTACAATTATGTACCCTGCTTTGGCACTCAGTATTTTTCTAAAAATCTTTCAACACTGCCACATAATATGAATGATTATTTTAATGATTCTTTAGTTGTCCACTGAGTTTTGACATAACTTTGTCTCCTGGTGGCCCCAACTATGATATTGATATAATTTATACTTGATGATTTAGCACATTATAGTACCTCTGTGTTCACAGATTAAATATCATCATAGTTCCCCATTTGTTGTTATTTGGTCACTAGATCAAGTCTGAATCTGCAACACCACAGGCTGCAGCATGCCAGGCCTCCTTGTCCTTCACTATCTTCCAGAGTTTGCCCAAACCCATGTCAACTGAGTTGGTGATGCCAACCGACTATCTTGTCCTCTGTCACACACTTCTCCTTCTGCCTTCAATCTTTCCCAGCATCAGGTCTTTTCCAATGAGTCAGCTCTTCACATCAGGTAACCCAAGTATCTGAGCTTCACCTTCAGCATCAGTCCTTCTAATGAATATTTAGGATTGTTTTCCTTTAGGATTGACTGGATTGATCTCCATTCTGTCCAAGGGACTCTCAAGAGTCTTCTCCAGCACTGCAATTCAAAAGCATCAAATTTTTGGCGCTCGGCCAACTTTATGGTCCAACTGTCACATCCATACATGACTACTGTAAAGCCTGTAGTTTTGACAATACAGACCTTATCAGCAAAGTGATGTTTCAGCGTTTTAAACACTGCCTAGGTATGTCATAGCTTTCAAGGAGCAAGTATCTTTTAATTTCATGGCTGCAATCACCATCAGCAGTGATTTTGGAGCCCAAGGTGGGTGGGTGGGGGGATTGTCACTGTTTCCATTTTTTCCCCATCTATTTGCCATGAAGGGATGGGACCAGGTGCCATGATCTTGATCCAGACGCCATGAGTTTTTTGAATGTTGAGTTTGAAGCCTCTCTCTTGAAGTTTTCACTCTCCTCTTTTACCTTCACCAAGAGGCTCTTTAGTTCCTCTTTGCTTTTTTCCATTATAGTGGTATCATCTGTATATCTGAGGTTGTTGATATTACTCTACACCATCTTGATTCCAGCCTTTGATAGTTCCCCATGACTTCAGGTTATTTAGACAATGTATTCATTCCGATTCTGCTCTCTTCAATTCTGTCAGTCTACACTCAGCCACTTACATTGGTTCCTTCCTATGCCCTATCACCAGAAAAAATCTGGAGAAATGCCTAGGTTCTTTCTTTCTAAAAAGTGAATGACTTGCCACAGAGTTGCAGATAGTAAGAAAGAGCAAAGTCCTTCTCTCTCTCCTTATATGTAAAAAAAATTCTGGAGCTTTTTGTGTATCCAACTTGGGCTAGATGGCTGGATGGCATCACGGACTCGATGGATGTGAGTCTGAGTGAACTCAGGGAGATGGTGATGGACAGGGAGGCCTGGCGTGCTGCAATTCATGGGGTCGCAAAGAGTGGGACACCACTGAGCAACTGAACTGAACTGAACTGAACTGAACTTGGGCTACTCTGCCCATGAGATTTTCCTGGCAAGAATATTGGAATGGGTTGCCATGCATCCCTCCAGGGAATCTTCCAGACCCAGGGATCAAATCTGCAACTCCTGCATCTCTTGTGCTGCAGGCATGCTCTTTACCTGATGAGACATTGGGAAGCCCAGGTGCTTTCTGTTACTTTCTAGAGTTTGACCGGATCAGGATAAGAGTGGAGTTAGCTGAGAGTAACTTTATGACAAGGATGGATAGATATACAACTGTCAACTGGTAGAAACTAAAAAAAGAAAAAAAATCATCTAGACTCATTTACAGGGACTTTTAATGTCTTAGCCAAGTTGTATTGCAATTTTAACCTCATAAAAGTCTGTGACGTCTGTGACCTGTGGCAATTGTGTCACTGCAGCAACCATAAGCAAAGACACATGACCTTTCAGCCCCTTCATAAAGCTGCATTGAGAAATGAAAGCATTAACTTAAATTTGATATACAGATATAAAGTTGAACTGTCTAATAAACCAATAACATCAGTATTTATCATAAATTTTTTCATCATTGGAAGATTAAACTTGTCACAGATATTTCACTAGGGGATAGGGTCCACAATACATTAGTCCCATTGTTTTATTCCTTAATCTTGCTTTCAAAGTAGTGGGGTTTTTTTTTCCCCCCAAAAAGTAATTTAGACTTTAACCATAAGACCAAAGAGATCAAGCAATATTTCCTTTTTTTCTTTCTTCTGAGTTTCAGAAAGCTCATTGACATTTATACATTTTAATATAGTACTCACCTTGCAATATCATTTAATGCCAGTAAATCAAAGTGCAGTTAGAAAGAGTGGGTTTATTTATAAGCTAGTGGTAGTAAACATATGTCCTTGAGAACATATTTTCAAAGGCCACCAATTACCAATCACTTTCAAAATTGCCTCATACTACAATAATATGCCAAAACTTAATTTTGTTATTGAGATATTTCTAGAAAAGTAAATAGAAGTGAAAGTGTGGAAGTGTCAGTCACATAGTTATGTCCAACTCTTTGTGACCCCATGGACTGAAGTCCACCAGGCTGCTCTGCCCATGGGATTCTCCAGGCAAGAATATTGGCGTGGGCTGACTTCCCTTCTCCAAAATAGAAGTGGACTGGAAATATTTTTAATTACATTTTTAAAATATTCACTGTGTTACTTATATTCTAAAACAGAAATAATCCTAGGGGAAGATTTAGAAACAAAACATTTTATAATTGCCAATCTCTTTTGGAATTGACACAAAATCAACGATATAAGACCTGTAAGCAAGTCATTCATTGATTTAACAAATACTTATTGAATGATATTGTGCAACAGGTTCTGTTCTAGGTGTTATAAAACAATAACAAATGTGATAGACAGGACTCTGTCCTCATTTGTTTTAAGTAGACAATAAAGAAATTTATAGATAAATAAAGTTGATCAGATTATAAACTTCCAATTATAGCTAATGTAAAGTAAGTCCCTACAATGTTCAGGTGAATGTCATAGGGACTTTTAAGCAAGCATATGTATAATAATGATGTAAAGTATGATTACTCTAATTGCACAGATGAAAAAACAGAGGTATAGATATATTAAAAATATCAAGATGCTAACAAGCAATTGAGGCCTTTTTAAAACCTTCTCTTGTTTCTCCAAAGCCCATAGGTACTCTTTCTCTTAATGTTGTTCATGGCTTCAGTCCCCAAAATTATAACTTTCTTTAAAGAAGATTAGCTGCCAATTAGATGGGACAGCTAGTTCTATACCTGTTAATGGACTGAGGCCTTTAAAAGTGGCCTATAAAAAAATTAAAATTGTTAGCATTTGTAGCAGCTGTAAGAAGTTTTGTTGAAAAATACCCTAAATTGCTAGAAATGAAACACCTTTCTCTCTATGGTCATTCAGTAGCCCTAAAGGTTGCTCATATCTGGATGATAGAAAGATAATAGGCTTAAAAAGAATAATCTGGCCCAACATACTGTCATTTACTCCAACATAGAAGTTGTATAGGTAGTCCTCTATGAGCAAACCACATCACACCTTAGATCAGTGGTTAATTAACCATCTGAGTGATCCCCAAGTAAAAACTAAAACTTACCTGCCCGCAGCAAAGTTGTAAGTGCCCTTGATAACCTACTTTATGGAATATTAGTAGTTTTCTGGCTCTACTATATGCATTATACAAAAAGGAGAAAGTCTAATTGCTAGTTCAGTTCAGTCATTCAGTAGTGTCCGATTCCTTGCGACCTCATGGACTGTGGCATGCCAGGCCTCCCTGTCCATCACCAACTCCTGGAGTTTACTCAAACTCATGTCCATTGAGTCAGTGATGCCATAAAACCATCTCACCCTGTCATCCCCTTCTCTTCCCACCCTCAATCTTTCCTAGCATCAGGGTCTTTTCAAATGAGTCAGCTCTTTGCATCAGGTGGCCAAAGTAATAATTGCTATTCTTTTCTTAATTACATCTCCTTGTGAGTCAGAGTTCATATAAATGAGAAAAGCACTGCTAACAAATAGGTAAACACCCATGATTTTAATGGTACATGAGAAGTGATAACTGAAATATAATTCTGATCTTGAACTTACTGTATGGAAAATTGTAACACAATAGCCAATAAAGCATATACAAGAATTTATAATAAACTAAGGACATATAAATGTAAGTAAATTCAGTAATTCTACATAATGGTCAAGTTCACCATTGAATAATCCACCAATTAATGCAAACACTAGGTCAAAAAATAAACAACAAAATTACCCTGATTACATAGGCCATCATCACTTTCTAATTGTTTCATTTTATAGAAATCAGTCACAGAAAATACAGTCAGAAAAAAAAACCTGTTAAAAATAGTTTACATAATTTTATATATGTATGTGTGTGTGTATATATATACATATAAACACATGTACACATATACATAATATAATAAGTTTCACTTCACTTACAGTCCATTTCACTTTTAGAGTTTTTTTTTTAAAGTAGGGTTGACCCCAAACTGACATATAAAAATAGCTTAATTTTAGTAACTTTGTTTTCTTAAATAGAAAGAAAACAAACTTTTTCATATTGATTTACTTGATTTTTCTAGTGCAGAAATAGCTGCACATCTACCAAACAGACACAAGAAAAAAGAAATGCTTTTCTTTCATATATCTGTTTATTGGAGACTTAAACTATGTTAAAAGACCTTTCAAATCTCAAACAGAGTGAAGCAAACAAAACATTGGTGCTGAGTTCATTAGCATTTAATGAATAACAAATTAGCTTGCCTGGGCTAGTAATCTGAATTAGTTTTCCTCCTGAGTTTTTCATTTATGTTATCTTCTTTCATGCAAATTAAGGAACTACACAAACACAATTAGATGTGGCAGCAATCTCTGTAGCAAGTAACAGGAAATGGGCTTTGCAAAATAAATTACAGATATATTTCCTCATAGCGCAATAATCAAACACTACATTTCAGGCACATTTCAGACGTTTTTTCATTTCACCATCTCCTATGAATTAGAAAGTAGGTTAATACAAAGTAAATGCTTTTAAGAACATGAATTAAGTTGCTTTCCCTGGTCTATTTTTCCTTACGAATAGTTGATTTCATGAAGTCTTGGGGAAGAGGCATGTTAGAGCATTGCTGCTGAATCCAAGGTTGCCCTCTTCCTGTAATCCACACGTTCACCAAGCCCAGGCTTGAGAATAACCACATCCATCCCCACTTGTCCATCTGATTTGGCTGCATACTCTCAATAGAAAAAGTTGGATTCTTTAAACAAAAATGAAATTTTATTCCAGTTCTTCAGCAATAACCTTTTCAGACATAAATCGTGACTGCCTCGTGGCACAACTGGGTCCAGGTGAAACTGCAGAGTAAGCAACATTTGCTACAGTTGCTGTAATATTGTTCCACTTCTGCAAAAACATTTAAGGCATTAAATTTACCTTAGTTAAACATCGACTCATTTACATGTGTTAAAACAATTTAATCCTCCCCGTAACTGTGAATTAAAATGAACTAAATTTTAATTCAGAAGAGCTAAGTGAAAACAAATTACAGGAAGTAAATGATAGAGCTAGTGCTTAAACACAAGTCTGAATAATTCCAAAAGAAGTACTCTTAACTCTTTATCCCATTGCCTGTGAAAATTGGGTTTTTCACAATTTCTTGAACATGGTAATTAGGACTGAATGCTCACCTCATGACATCCAATTCTTTAACTAGGTCAATGCTCTGGGTCTACTTCTTGATTTCTCCCTTAAGCCCAATATGCCTGTGACAGCCAACATTAAGTCCTTCATTACTGTAGTCACTCATTTTTAAGCTCCTAGTAGAAGTAGGTTATTATTTTAGTACCAAAGGGGATGGCTTCTGTGCTAAAGTAGTTTGAAGTCCAGTGGGACAATATATAGGTGATAAAGTTCTGGAAAATGATTAGTGTTGAGGCAAAAATATGCAGGGAGGCTTATGAAAAAAAGAATCTAATGTTTTCTACAAGTTTCTGCAACTTTCTAAGGGAGAAACATTTACATGGTGATCTGGCTCATTTCTTGGTTCAGCACCTTGCAAGTGCTATTTTCTTCAGTGACACAAATGCAGAGCTCAGTTCTTTTCTTTATATGAATGCACACACACACACACACACACACACACACACACACACACACACACACAAACTGCTGACCTAATCCTGAATGTGAAGCTTTGTAACTTGGGTAAGAGAGAAGAAAGAGATGAGAGTTAAAATAAAATAAACATTAATCAAACATTACACAACTTTGTCCTTGAGTGTTCTTCAACTAGTCTATGTTGTCCTTACTATATCCCACTCTTTTTCTCTCTCTCTTCTCTTCTATTCTCCCACCGCTCCCAGTTTCCTGTTCATTCTGTCAATTAGAAATCTAATGATATTTGAGTGTGTGTGTCTCCATAAAAGGCACTCACTCACCTTTTATCCTAAGTGAATGTCAATTGTGTTTTCCAAAAGAAAAGTTCTTTGGAATAAAACTTTGATAACAGCTCCAGAAAATACGCAGGTAGGTAAAGTGTTTCAAAGGAAAGTAGAAAAACAAGACCAAGAGTAAATTTATAGGAGTTAACCTGTGCAATGTAAGTAAGAGGAGTTATCTAGGTAAGAAAAGGATAAAAAATAAGCTTATAAACACTGAGAAGTAATTTCTAATATGGTGGGTTTCACAGACCCCAAGATAGAAAAAATGTTCATGAAGGACAGGATGAATGAGCAAACTGTCACAGATGCTAGACAAATGAAAGACAAGAGACAAAACAGGTCATTGCCTCTGGCAATGTGACAGTTATTGCTGACTTCTGCAAGAAGAGTTTCAGTATTGTATGTAATGCAAGACAACTTTTATACAAAATTCAACCTAAAGATAAGTACTATTCTCAATGGAAAAGTCTTCCTTAAGCTGAGCTAAAAGTCTGTTCTCCAGAGACATGGTATGAGGAGGGAGGTGGGAGGGGGGTTCAGGATTGGGAACTCATGTATACCCGTGGCAGATTCATGTTGATGTATGGCAAAACCAATACAGTATTGTAAAGTAAAATAAAGTGATAAATAAATAAACAGCAAAAAAAAAAAAAAGCTCAGCTAAAATAAAAGAGCTCGGATAAATAATTTAACATAAAAATATCTTAGTTCATTTAGTGTATTACCATTTTAAAGCTCTCCATGTGAATCTAATAGTTTTCACTATTTGTAGGTTGTACACCAGACAAGGGCACAAAAAATATTCTCTTCATCTGAAATACAGAAATAATTTAATTCCTATATATAGTTCCAATTGCTATTTTTAGAATAAAAACATCCTATGTAAAATTGAAGCAGGGAAACTATAATAAAAAATCCAATCATAAATATAAATGAAAAAAAGGATAATTTATATATGTCAAATGATAAGTTAGTAATATTATTCACAATTGCTGTTCAGTCACTCAATCATGACTGAGTCCATTCTTTGTAACCCATAATTTACAGCATGACAGGCTTCCCTGTGCTTCACCATATCCCAGAGTTTTCTCAAACTCATGCTCATTAATTTGGTGATGCCATCCATCAATCTCATCCTCAGTCCTCGCCTTCTCCTCCTGCCTTCAGTCTTTCTTAGCACCAGGGACTTTTCCAATGAGTCGGTTCTTTCGATCAGATGATCAAAGTATTGGAGATTCAGCTTCAGCATTAGTCCTTCCAATGAAAATTCAGGATTGAGTTCTTTAGGAATGACTGGTTTGATTTCCTTGCTGTCTAAGGAAAACTCAAGAGTCTTCTCCAACACCACAGTTCGAAAAGCAACAATGCTTCTGAGCTCAACCTTCTTTATGGTCCTACTTGCACATCGGTACATGACTACTGAAAAAAAAAAAAAAAAACAGCTTTAACTATACAGATCTTTGTCAGCAAAGTATTGTCTCCGCTTTTGAATACGCTGTCTAGGTTTTTCATAGTGTTTCTTCCAAGGAGCAAGGTTCTTTTAATTTCATGGCTGCAGTCATCATCCACAGTGATTTTGGAGCCCCAGAAAATAACATCTGTCACTGTTTCCACTGCTTCTCCATCTATTTGCCATGAAGTGATGGGACCAGATGCCATGATCATTTTTGAATGTTAAGTTTTAAGATAGCTTTTTCATTCTCCTCTTTCACCTTCATCAAGGGGCACATTAGTTCCTCTTCACTTTCTGTCATGAGAGTGTTTTCATCTGCATATCTAAGGTTAGTGATATTTCTCTCTGAAATCTTGATTCCATCTTGTTAGAATTTTGCATGATGCAGTCGGCATTTAAGTTAAATAAGATGACAATATACAACCTTGATGTACTCCTTTACCAATTTGAAGCCTGTCTGTTGTTCCATGTACAGTTCTAACTGTTGTTTCTCCATCTGCATACAGGTTTCTTGAGAGGTGGTCTGGTATTCTTATCTTTTTAAGACTTTTCCATGGTTTGGTGTGATCCACTAGTCAAAGACTTTCAAGTAGTCAATGAAGCAGAAGTAGATGTTTTTCTGGAATTCCTTTGCTTTTTGTATGATCCAACAGATGTTGGCAATTTAATCTCTGGTTTTTCTGTCTTTTTTAAACGCAGCTTGTACATCTGGAAGTTCTTGGTTCACATACTGTTGAAACCTTGATTGAAGGATTTTGAGCATTACCTTGACAGCCTATTAAATGAATGCAACCAGGTGTTAGTTTGAACATTCTTTGGCTTTGCCCTTCTTTGAGATTGGAATGAAAACTGATCTTTTCCAGGCCTGTGATCACTGCTGAGTTTTCCAAATTTGCTGGCATATTGAGTGCAGCACTTTCACAGCATCATCTTTTAGGATTTGAAGTAGCTCAACTGGAATTCCACCATCTCCACTAGCTTTGTTTACAGTAATGCTTCCTAAGACCCACTTGACTTCATACTCTAGGATGTCTGGCTCTAAGTGACTGATCACACCATTGTGGTTATCCAGGTCATTAAGATATTTTTGGTATAGTTATTCTTTATATTCTTGCCATCTCTTCTTAACCTCTTCTGCTTCTGTTAGGTCTATACCATTTCTTTTATTGTGCTCACTTTGCATGACATGTTCCCTTGGTATCTCTAATTTTCTTGAAGAGATCTTTCCCATTCAATTGTTTTCCTTTATTTCCTTCATTGTTCACTTAAGAAGACTTTCTTATGTCTTCTCACTATTCTTTGAACTCTGCATTCACATGGGTATATCTTTCCTTTTTCCTTTGCCTTTTACTTCTCTACTTCTCTCAGCTATTTATAAGGCCTCATCAGGCAACCATTGTGCATTTCTTTTTCTTGGGGATGGTTTTGATCATTGCCTCTGGTACAATGTTATGAACCTCTGTCCATAGTTCTTCAGGCTTTCTATCAGGTCTAATCCCTTGAATATGTTTGCCACTTCCACTGTATAATCATAAAGCAATTGATTTAGGTCATATTTGAATGTCCTGGTATTTTTCCCTACTTTCTCCAATTTAAGTCTGAATTTTGCAATAAGGAGTTCATGATTTGAGCCACAGTCAAGTCCTGGTCTTGTTTTTGGTGACTTTATGGAGCTTCTCCATCTTTGGCTGCAAAGAATATAATCAATCTCATTTTGGAACTGACCATCTGCTGATGTCCCTGTGTAGAGTTGTCTCTTGTGTTGTAGGAAGAGGGTCTTTGCTATAGCTGGTGCATTCTCTTGGAGAAACTCTGTTAGCCTTTGCCCTGCTTCATTTTGTGCTCAAGGCCAAACTTGCCTGTTACTCCATGAACTTGACTTCCTGCTTTTGCATTCCAGTCCCCTATGATGAAAAGAACATCTTTTTCTGATGTTAGTTCTAGAAGGTCTTGTAGGTCTCCACAGAATCATTCAACTTCAGCTTCTTCAGAATTAGTGATTGAGGTATAGACTTGGGTTACTGTGATATTGAGTGGTTTGCCTTGAAATCAATCAGAAATCATGCTGTAGTTTTTGAGACTGCACCCAAGTACTGCATTTCAGACTCTTTTGTTGACTGTGAGGGCTATTTCCTCCCTTCTAAGGGATTCTTGCCCACAGTAATGGATATAATGGTCATCTGAATTAAATTCACCGATTCCCATTCATTTTAGTTCCCTGATTCCTAAAATGTCGATATACACTTTTGTCATCTCCTGTCTGACCACTTTCAATTTACCTTGGTTCATGGACCCAACATTCCAGTTTCCAATTCAATATTGTTCTTTACAGCATTGGACTTTACTTCCACCAACAGACACATCCTCAACTGAGCATTGTTTCTGCTTTGGCTCAGCCTCTCCATTACTTGAGCTATCTCTCCACTCTTCTCCAATAGTATATTGGGAACCTACTGATCTGGGGAGCTCATCTTCCTGTGTCATATATTTTTGCCTTTTCATACTATTCATGGGGTTCTCAAGGCAAGAATGCTAAAGTGGTATGCCACCCAGTGGACAATATTATGTTTATATTTGTAATATAACATACTAATAATATTCATTATCATACCTGTTTATTAAGTGTTAATATAGATTATAAAAAGTATAATTAACAGAGGCTCTGATTCAACACCTAGGTTTATTATACATATATGCCTTTGAGGGCCAGGGAGGGAAGCACATCCAAAGGAATCACTGTGGCCCATCCAAAAAGTGTCTAAGACCTCTCTGGTTCTCCCAAGGAGGATTTATTTACTCTTTTCTGATCCTAGTTGTATAGGTGTCCCATCCTATTCTTCAGGATCTCATAAGACTAGATGGAAAGGAATCCTGCATGGATTCTCTTAATAGCATCCCCTAGATTTGACCTATATATACTGGCATAAGTAGATGTTTGAACCAAGAGTGGAAGATGACTGTAATAGGGTTGGGACAGGAAGCAAGGGAAAGCACATTTATGTTGTCAGTTTCTTGAGTATCCATATCTTTTATTTCTAACAGGATTGCATTTATTATTAGAATATTTTGAAATTAAGTTATTCACAATTATTAATTTCAATAATTCTTACATTTTATACAATATTAAGCATTTCAAAATGAGGAAACTATATGCCAAAGGGTATACTGACATTCTCTCATCATATGTTGAAATTCTAACCCTTAATATTAGAAGGTAGAGATTCTGGGAGGTATTTAGGTCATGAGAGTCAAACCCTCATGATGAGGTTAGTGCCCTTACAAAAAGACACAAGTGAGAAGTCATCTCTTTCTCCACCATGTGAAGACACAAGAAGATGCCATATATAAACCAGGAAGGGGATCTTCACCAATCATCCTATTAGTCTAACATTAGACTCTTAGCCACAGAACTATGGAAAATCAACTTTTGTTGTTTAAGCTACACAATCTATGCTATTCTACTGTAGTACTCTTAAGACATTCAGTATTATGAAAAAGACACATTGCTCAATGTTTTCATTCTTATTTTTGTGTTTGACCAAATGCTCCTCAAAACCTGCAAACTTGACTTGACCAAACTTTAGTCAGGCTTCTATCCTCTTACTAGACACCTAAACTTTGTCCCACACTTGAGCTTAAGCACTGTAATGAAGATCAATATTCTGTTAATGACACCATCTGAAAATCAGATGACCACAAAGAAGACTTTTTTGTTCAGTTCTTTAATCATGCTACCTGCTCAGCCTACTTCTCCATATCTAGCCTTTTCTTTCATGTTGTTTTGCTTCTCCCTACAAGAAAAAGGAATTCCCTTCTTTCTTTACTCTGAGATATTTATAGATTTGGTCAGAGCATTCTCCCATTATCATAGTCTTTCTGAATACAATCTTTCCTTATTTAAGTTTGGGCTTATTTTATTATGATATGCTAAAATATTCTGTACATTTCATTGACCTTGGGAAAAGTTAAAAGAAATATTTTGAGAATATAAAAGATTGATTTATTGAATAAAGCTTTCATTACTAAACTGAAATCTTTAAAAAAGATAATGGAATTCCCTGGCAGTCCAGTGGTTAAGACATTGCTTTCATGGCCAAGGGTGCAAGTTCGATTCCCGTCTAGGAAACACAAATCCAACAAGCCAAGCAGTATGGCAAAAAAAAAAAAAAAAAAAGAGAGAGACAGGAATTTCAGAGTGTAAATCAGCATTTTAATGTTGACAAAAGACAACTAAATAATTCATTTGAACTATTATTATTTGCAATGAGACAGAAAATGTATTGCATGCATCCAAATACTTATTGCCTCCATGTTTCCCATTAACTCTATGCAAGTTTAACTCATTTTCTGAAAGAAGGGAATGAAGATCATGGATACAGGAATGATATATTTTGACCAAGGTGACACACATAGCAGGAATATGGACAGTTATCATTTGAATGCAAGTCTCATGATGCCAAACCAAATGTTGTTTACACACAACAGCTGCAGCACAAAACCTGTACACTATTTGATTATAAATGAAAAGAAAAAATATTCACTGCGTAACATTGAAAACTGAACACTTTCAAAGTCACCAAGAGGATTACTGATTTTTTTTTCTTTATTAAACAACCCAACAAGAAAACAGTAAGGACACGGGGAAGTCTCTTACCGTATATATACGATGAGGTTACTTATGGATATTTTGCAATTTTTCCATTTCCTAATGGTATTCAAGAGAACTGAGAATCTTACCTTAAGAGTATGGGGTGTGTGTTTTTTTAATAATTATTTATTTTAACTGGAGGCTAATAATTTTACAATATTGTGGTGGTTTCTGCCACACATTGACATGAATCAGCCATGGGTGTACATGTGTCCCCCATCCCAAACCCCTCCCAATTCCCTCCCCATCCCATCCCTCTGGGTTTTCCCAGTGCACCGGCTTTGAGTGCCCTGTTTCATGCTTCAAACTTGGACTGGTCATCTATTTCACATATGGTAATATACATGTTTTAGTGCTATTCCTTCAAATCATTCAACCCTTGCCTTCTCCCACATAGTGCAAGAGTCTTCTTTATATCTGCATCTCTTTTCCTGTCCCGTGTATAGGGTCATTGTTATCATCATTCTAAATCCCATATATCTGCATTAATGTCCTGTATTGGTACTTTTCTTTCTGACTTACTTCACTCTGTATAAAAGGCCCTTGTTTCATCCACCTCATTAAAACTGATTCAAATGTGTTCTTTTTAACAGCTGAGTAATATTCCATTGTGTATACGTATCACGACTTTCTTATCTATTCACCTGCCGATGGACATCTAGGTTGCTTCCATGTCCTAGCTATTGTGAACAGTGCTGCAGTGAACTTTGGGGTACACATGTCTCTTTCAATTCTGGTTTTCTCAGTGTGTATGACCAGCAGTGGGATTGCTGGGTCATATGGCAGTTCTATTTCCAGTTTTCTTTAAGGAATTTCCACACTGTTCTCCATAGTAGCTGTACTAGTGTGCATTCCCACCAACAGTGTAAGAGGGTTCCCTTTTCTCTGCACCCTCTCCAACATTTATTGTTTGTAGACTTTTTGATAGCAGCCATCTAACCAGCATGAGATGGTACATCATTGTAGTTTTGATTTGCATTTCTCTGATAATGAGTGATGTCAAGCATCTTTTCAAGTGTTTGTTAGCCACATGTATGTTTTCTTTGTAGAAATGTATATTTAGTTCCTTGGCCCAGTTTTTGATTGGGTCGTTTGTTTTTCTGGTGTTGAGCTGCATGTGTTGCTTGTATATTTTTGAGATTAATTGTCAGTTGCTTCGTTTGCTATTATTTTCTCCCATTCTGAAGACTGTCTTTTCACCTTGTTTATAGTTTCCTTCATTGTGCAAAAGCTTTTAAGTTTAATTAGGTCCCATTTATGTTTGTTTTTATTTCCATTACTCTGGGAAGTGGGTCATAGAGGATCCTGCTGTGATTTATGTCAGAGAGTGTTTTGCCTATCTTTTCCTCTAGGAGTTTTATAGTTTCTGACCTTACATTTAGATCTTTAATCCATTTTGAATTTATTTTTGTGTATGGTGTTAGAAAGTGTTCTAGTTTCATTCTTTTACAGGTGGTTGACCAGTTTTCCCAGCACCACTTGTTAAAGAGATTTTCTTTTCTCCACTGTGTATTCTCGCCTCCTTTGTCAAAGATAAGGTGTTCATAGGTGTGTGGACTTATCTCTGGTCTTTCTGTTTTGTTCCATTGATCTATATTTCTGTCTTTGTGCCAGTACCATACTGTCTTAATGACTGTGGCTTTATAGTATAGTCTGAAGTCAGGCAGGTTGTTTCCTCCAGTTCCTTTCTTGTTTCTCAAGATTGCTTTGGCTATTTGAGGTTGCTCTGTATTTCCATATAAATTGTGAAATTATTTGTTCTAGCTCAGTGAAAAATACCATTGGTAGCTTGATAGGGATTGCACTGAATCTATAGATTCCTTTAGGTAGTATACTCATTTTCACTATATTGATTTTTCCGATCCATGAATACGGTATATTTCTCCATCCACTTGTGTCATCTTTGACTTCTTCCACCAGTGTTTTATAATTTTCTATATACAGGTCTTTTGCTTCTTTAGGTAGATTTATTTCTAAATATTTTATTCTTTTAATTGCAATGGTGAATGGGATTGTTTTCTTAATTTCTCTTTCTGTTTTTTCATTGTTAGTGTATAGGGATGCAAGGGATTTCTGTGTATTAATTTTATATCCTGCAGCTTTACTATATTCATTGATTCAGTTCAGTTCAGTCACTCAGTCGTGTCCGACTCTTTGCGACCCCATGAATTGCAGTATGCCAGGCCTCCTTGTCCATCACCAACTCCCGGAGTTCACTCAGACTCACCTCCATTGAGTCAGCGATGCCATCCAGCCATCTCATCCTCTGTCATCCCCTTCTCCTCCTGCCCCCAATCCCTCTCGGAATCAGATTCTTTTCCAGTGAGTCAACTCTTCGAAAGAAGTGGCCAAAGTACAGAAGTTTCAGCTTTAGCATCATTCCTTCCAAAGAAATCCCAGGGCTGATCCCCTTCAGAATGGACTGGTTGGATCTCCTTGCAGTCCAAGGGACTCTCAAGAGTCTTCTCCAACACAAAAGTTCAAAGGCATCAATTCTTTGGTGCTCAGCCTTCTTTACAGTCCAACACTCACATCCATACATGACCACTGGAAAAACCATAGCCTTGACTGGACAGGCCTTTGTTGGGAAAGTAATGTCTCTGCATTTGAATATGCTATCTAGGTTGGTCATCATTTTTCTTCCAAGGAGTAAGTGTCTTTTAATTTCATGGCTGTAGTCACCATCTAAAGTGATTTTTGAGCCCAAAAAAATAAAGTCTGATATTGTTTCCACTATTTCCCCATCTATTTGCCATGAAGTGATGGGACCAGATGCCATGATCTTCATTTTCTGAATGTGGAGCTTTAAGCCAACTTTTTCACTCTCCTTTTCATTTTCATCAAGAGGCTTTTTAGTTCTTCTTCACTTTCTGCCATAAGGGTGGTGTCATTGCTTAGCTGAGGTTATTGATGTTACTCGCTGCAATCCTGATTCCAGCTTGTGCTTCTTCCAGCCCAGCGTTTCTCATGATGTACTCTGCACATAAGTTAAATAAGCAGGGTGACAATACAGCCTTGACGTACTATTTTTCCTATTTGCATAGGAACCTGGAATGTCAGGTCCATGAATCAAGGCAAATTGGAAGTGGTCAAACAAGAGATGGCAAGAGTGAACATCACTATTCTAGGAATCAGCGAACTAAAATGGACTGGAATGGGTGAATTTAACTCAGATGACCATTATATCTACTACTGTGGGCAGGAATCCCTCAGAAGAAATGGAGTAGCCATCATGGTCAACAAAAGAGTCCGAAATGCAGAACATGGATGCAGTCTCAAAAACGATAGAATGATCTCTGTTCATTTCCAAGGCAAACCATCAATATCACAGTAATCCAAGTCTATGCTCCAACCAGCAATGCTGAAGAAGCTGAAGTTGAACGGTTCTATGAAGATCTACAAGACCTTTTAGAACTAACACACAAAAAAGATATCCTTCTCATTATAGGGGACTGGAATACAAAAGTAGGAAGTCAAGAAACACCTGGAATAATAGCTAAATTTGGCCTTGGAATATGGAATGAAGCCAGGCAAAGACTAACAGAGTTTTGCCAAGAAAATGCACTGGTCATAGCAAACATCCTCTTCCAACAACACAAGAAGACTCTACACATGGACATCACCAGATGGTCAACACCAAAATCAGATTGATTGTATTCTTTGCAGCCAAAGATGGAGATGCTCTATACAGTCAACAAAAACAAGACTAGGAGCTGACTGTGAATCAGATCATGATCTCCTTATTGCCAAATTCAGACTTAAATTTTAGAAAGTAGGGAAAACCACTCGACCATTCAGGTATGACCTAAAACAAATCCCTTATGATTATACAGTGGAGTGAGAAATAGATTTATTCATTGATTAGCTCTAGTAATTTTCTGGTGGAGTCTTACTCCGTGGAAGATGCTTACTCCGTGGAAGAAAAGTTATGACCAACCTAGACAGCACATTCAAAAGCAGAGACATTACTTTGCCGACTAAGCTCCGTCTAGTCAAGGCTATGGTTTTACCTGTGGTCATGTATGGATGTGAGACTTGGATTGTGAAGAAGGCTAGGCGCCGAAGAATTGATGCTCTTGAACTGTGGTGTTGAAGAAGACTCTTGAGAGTCCCTTGGACTGCAAGGAGATCCAACCAGTCCATTCTGAAGGAGATCAGCCCTGGGATTTCTTTGGAAAGAATGATGCTAAAGCTGAAACTTCTGTACTTTGGCCACCTCATGCGAAGTGTTGACTCATTGGAAAAGACTCTGATGCTGGGAGGGATTGGGGGCAGGAGGAGAAGGGGATGACAGAGGATGAGATGGCTGGATGGCATTCCGGACTCTATGGACGTGAGTCTGAGTGAACTCCGGGAGTTGGTGATGGACAGGGAGGCCTGGTGTGCTGCAATTCAAGGGGTCGCAAAGAGTCGGACACGACTGAGTGACTGAACTGAACTGAACTGAACTGATGCAGAGGATCATGTCATCTGCAAACAGTGAGAGTTTTACTGCTTCTTTTCCAATCTGGATTCTTTTTATTTGTTTTTCTTCTCTGATTCCTGTAGCTAAAATTCCAAAATTATGTTGAATAGTAGTGGTGAGAGTGAGCACCCTTGTCCTGTTCCTGACTTTAGGGGAAATGCTTTAAATATTTCACAATTGAGAATGTTTTCTGTGGGTTTATCACATATGGCTTTTACTGTGTTGAGGTATGGTCCTTCTATTCCTGCTTTCTGGAGGGTTTGTATCATAAATGGATGTTGAATTCTGTCAAGGTTTTCTTTTCATCTATTGAGATAATCATGATTTTTACCTTTTAATTTGTCAATGTGGTGTATCACATTGATTGATTTGCAAATACTGAAGAATCCTTTCATCCTTGGGATAAAGCCTACTTCGTCATATGTATGATCTTTGTAATATGTTATTGGTTTCTGTTGGCTAGAATTTTGTTGAGGATTTTTGCACCTATGTTCATCAGTGATATTGGGCTGTAATTTTCTTTTTTTATGGCATCTTTGTCTGGTTTTGGTGTTAGGGTGATGGTGACCTCATAGAATGAATTTGGAAGATTACCTTCTGAAATTTTCTGCAAGAGTTTCAGTAGGATATGTGCTAGCTCTTCTATAGATTTTTGGTAGAATTCACCTGTGAAGCCATCTGGTCCTGGGCTTTTGTTTGCCGGAAGATTTTTTTATTACAGTTTCTATTTCCATGCTTGTGACAGGTCTAAGATTTTCTATTTCTTCTTGATTCAGTTTTGGAAAGTTCTACTTTTCTAAGAATTCATTTATTTCTTCTAAGTTGTCCATTTTATTGTCATATAGTTGCTGATAGTAGTCTTATGATTCTTTGTATTTCTGTGTTTTCTGTTGTGATTTCTCCATTTGTATTTCCAATTTTGTTGATTTTATTTTTCTCCCTTCTTTTCTTGATGAGTCGGGCTAATAGTTTGTCTATGTTATTTATCTTCTCAAAGAACCAGCTTTTAGTTTTGTTGATTTTTGCTGTAGTCTCTTTTGTTTCTTTTTCATTCATTTCTGCTCTAATTTTTATGATTTATTTCCTTCTACTAATCCTGGGGTTCTTCATTTCTTCTTCTTCTAGTTGCTTTCGGTGTAAAGTTAGGTTATTTATTTGACTTCTCTCTTGTTTCTTGAAGTAAACTTGTATTGCTATGAACCATCCCCTTAGCACTGCTTTTACTGAATCCCGAAAGTTTTACATTGTTATGTTTTCATTTTCATTTGTTTCTATGCATATTTTAATTTCTTTTTTTATGTCTTCTGTGATTTGTTGGTTATTCAGAAGCATGTCTAGTCTCCATGTTTGTATTTTTAATATTTTTCTTTCCTGTAGTTGACATCTAATCTTATACTGCACTGTGATCAGAAAAAGATGCCTGAACTGATTTCATTTTTTTTAAAAATTTAAGAGTATAGCATATTTTGGATGTTTGCCATGTAACTATTCTTTCTCATTTGTGAGGAATTGAGCTTTACATACTGCCACTATTTGAAAAAGTATAGGAAATAGTTCAAAATGATTTGAAAACCAGTGAAGGTTATATTTTATTATTATCAAAATTATTTGGGATAGAAAGGACTGAAGAAATTTTTTCTGTATTATTGTCTCCTGATATTCTTAAAATTATTTCCTATACTTGATAAAAGGAGTAATGTTTTGGTCCAGGAAATGAAGAGACATTACTTGTGAGAAGACTCTAAATAAGCTTTCTTACATTTCAAGGTCATGGATGGTATATCTGATTAAGACAATATCTCCAGTCTGTGTAGGATGGATATTAATAAATCTATTAAAACACAGATCTTGAACTCTGAATCTGGTGTTTCTGCATGTCCAATTAAAAAAGAAAGTCCTATCTACAAAGATTGAATTGTGGTAAATTCTGATTTATATAATCACCCTTCCTTTCCTCCTTTCTTCTTTTTTTAAAATATAAATTTATTCATTTTAATTGGAGGTTAATTACTTTATAATATTGCATTTGTTTTGCCATACATCAACATGAATCCGCCACAGGTATACACATGTTCCCCATCCTGAAACCCCCTCCCTCCTCCCTCCCCATACCATCCCTCTGGGTCATTCCAGTGCACCAGCCCCAAGCATTCAGTATCATGCATCAGACCTGGATTGGCGATTCATTTCATATATGATATTATACATGTTTTAATGCCATTCTCCCAAATCATCCCACCCTCTCCCTCTCCCTCTGAGTCCAAAAGACTTCTATACATCTGTGTCTCTTTTGCTATCTCACATACAGGGTTATAGTTACCACCTTTCTAAATTCCATATATATGCATTAGTATACTGTATTGGTGTTTTTATTTCTGGCTTACTTCACTCTGTATAATAGGCTCCAGTTTCATCCACCTCGTTAGAACTGATTCAAATGTATTCTTTTTAATGGCTGAGTAATATTCCATTGTGTATATGTACCACAGCTTTCTTATCCATTCATCTGCTGATGGACATCTAGGTTGCTTCCATGTCCCGGCTATTATAAACAGTGCTGTGATGAACATTGAGGTACACGTGTCTCTTTCAATTCTGGTTTCCTCGGTATATATGCCCAACAGTGGGATTGCTGGGTCATAAGGCAGTTCTATTTCCAGTTTTTAAAGGAATCTCCACACTGTTCTCCATAGTGGCTGTACTAGTTTGCATTCCCACCAACAGAGTAAGAGAGTTCCCTTTTCTCCACACCCTCTCCAGCATTTACTGCTTGTAGACTTTTGGATCACAGCCATTCTGACTGGCGTGAAATGGTACCTCATTGTGGTTTTGATTTGCATTTCTCTGATAATGAGTAATGTTGAGCATCTTTTCATGTGTTTGTTAGCCATCTGTATGTCTTCTTTGGAGAAATGTCTATTTAGCTCTTTGGCCCATTTTTTAATTAAGCCTCCTTTTTCCCCACCAGGTTGCCTCTTTCTCCTCCCTATGCCCTCTCTTCTCTACCCAACTCTGTGAATCTCTGTGTGTTCCAGATGGTGGAGAACACTTAGGGAACTAATTACTGGCTGATCTGTCTCTCTCCTTTTGATTCCCCCCTTTTATCCTCCTGGCCACCTCTGTCTCCTTCCTCCTTCTCTTCTGTGTATAACTCCATGAACATCTCCGAGTGGCCCAGTGGTGGAATGCACATAAAAAGTGATTACTGGCTAGCTTGCTCTCTCCTCTATTGATTCCTCCTCATCTCATTCAAGTCACCTCTAACCCCCTCTTCCCTCTTCTCTTCTCCATGTAACTGTTAATCTCTCTGGGTGTCCCTCACTGTGGAGAAACTTTTCATCTTTAGCCTAGTGTTTTATCAGTGGTGCTGTATAGAAGGAGAAATCTTGAGACCACTGTAAAAATAAGACTGAAAACCAGAAGCAGGAGGCTTAAGTCCAAATCCTGAGAACACCAGAGAACTCCTGACTCCAGGAAACATTAATTGACAGGAACTCATCAAACACCTCCATACCTGCACTGAAACCAAGCACCACCCAAGGGCCAACAAGTTCCAGAGCAAGACATGCCATGCAAATTCTCCAGAAACACAGGAACACAGCCCTGAGCTCCAACATACAGGCTGCCCAAAGTTACTCCAAAACCACTGATATCTCATAACTCATTATTGGACACTTCATTGCACTCCAGAGAGATGAAATCCAGTTCCACCCACCAGAACACCAACACAAGCTTCCCTAACCAAAAAACCTTGATAAGCCCCCTGTACAACCCCACCCACTGAGAGGAAACTCCACAATAAAGAGAACTCCGCAAACTGCCGGAATACAGAAAGTCCACCCCAAACTCAGCAATATAAACAAGATGAAGAGACAGAGGACTATGCAGCAGGTAAAGGAACAGAATAAATGCCCACCAAAACAAACAAAAGAGGAAGAGATAGGGAATCTACCAGATAAAGAATTCCGAATAATGATAGTGAAAATAATCCAAAGTCTTGAAATCAAAATGGAATCACAGATAAATAGCCTGGAGACAAGGATTGAGAAGATGCAAGAAAGGTTTAACAAAGACCTAGAAGAAATAAAAAAGAGTCAATATATAATGAATAATGCAATAAACGAGATCAAAAGCACTCTGGAGGCAACAAATAGAATAACAGGGACAGAAGAAGGATTAGTGAAGCAGAAGATAGAATGGTAGAAATAAATGAATCAGAGAGGAAAAAAGAAAAATGAAGTAAAAGAAATGAGGACAATCTCAGAGACCTCCAGGACAGTGTTAAACGTCCTTTCTTTTCATTTCTTCCTTCCTTTCTGTCACGTACATTCTATTTAGAACTTGCTTTACTCATGATGTATGACTTATATGAAGGAAACACAACCTGGAACATTCCAAGTATCAAGGTTCAAATACTTCCTGCACGTTGCAATAAAGAGATTCTCTGTTATTTTCAAGTAGAATAACTATTCACTCTTAGAAATTATACTTCTTTGAAGAAAACCCAACTCTTATTATATTTCTACTCATTTACCACTTTACTGAGTCTTAATCATGTCTTTTTTATTCTATATCAACCCTAGTGCTTTCTCCAAGTCTTGTTAGAAAAGAATCCTTCCGACTCCTTGGCAACCCATTCACTCCTTCATTGAAGAAATATTTCTTAAGTATATACTGTATAAAATTAACAATTCTACTTATTAGATTCAATGGTATGGGGGGAGAAAGACATAGTGCCCACAGTGTCCATTCTCTTCAAACTTACAGTATATTGACAGGAAACACAAGATATTCATAAACAAACATTCAATGTACTATCGCATGCTTAACCGTTCAGTCATGTCAAACTTTTTGCGACTCCATGGACTGTAGCCCACCAGTCTCTTCTGTCCATGGGATTTTTCAGGCAAGAATACTGGAGTGGGTTGCCATTTCCTCCTCCAGGAGATATTCCTGATTCAGGGATCAAATTCATGCATCTTGCCTCTCCTGCACTGCAGGCTGATTCTTCATCACTAAGCCACCTGGGAAACCCCCAGTGTACTATTAGGTCATAATAAATACTATGCCGAAAAGTAAGCAGGAAGAGGACACAGAGAGTTTGGGTAGTGGTGAGGGGTAGAAAATATTTTAAGTAGGGAAGGTAGGGAAAGCTTCAGAACTAAGACATTTGCACACGGGTCTGGAGTGAATGCAGTGGAAAACAAGTATTCCAGACAGAGAGAACAGATGAGTGTGAGATTTCTAAGGTGGAAATATTCCTGCACTAATCAATGAACAATAAGCCAGCTTGGTAAATGCTGGAACACTGAGCAATGGAAAGAATAAAGAGGCTGAAGTTGATAAAGCAGCCTGGGTTAGAACTTTTGTTTTGAATTATACTGATATTAAGAATATGATCAAGGAGAAAATGTATGAGATTCCTAAAAATAAGTCAGAGGGTTCCTATGCATAAATCTAAAATCAAGGATGTTCCGTGATATTAATTAGTCCTGGATTTTGCCTTAGCTTTGTTTGGTATTTCAAAGGACTGAATATGTAAAATATTTAACTACAAATACAAAAAGCAGGCTACTTTCAACAAAAGTACAAAATAAATATTTGAAAGTGTTGCCATCAAAATCTTACAAGTAAAGAAACAAATAAAAAAGGCAAAAATTGAGGCAGCAAAGCCTGATTCTCAACAAATGTTAGCAAGAAAACATTAATGAAGATATTTCACAAAACAGAACTGAGTCAAAGTATCTCCACTCTTAAAATCACAACACTAATGAGTATACACAGCTGACCCTAAATAGTTCATTCTTGTTTAAACCTTTATTTTTCTATATTTAAAGTTATAAAATATTGTTTTGATATAACCTGGAAAAATATAGAAAGTCATATCTTGGCATATAAATGACATTTCTAGGAACGTTTTTCTGCTGGCAATTTTCTTATGGCAGATACAATTTAAGCTGCTGATAATTTCAATGTGGCGGGCAAGGCATCAGGAGGTGGGTGAGTGAATTCTCACAGTAACTACTAGAAATGACACTATAAATACAAAAATATCATGAATAAGTTATAATGACCAATGAAAATTTAAAAATAGTGAGCTAAAGTAATAAGCAAATAATGTAATTTCCATACTAAAATGTGTCACTCTTTTATGTAATGAATTACCTGAACTTCAAATCTGAACTAAAAATCTGTTTTATTCAAAAGCTATACAAGCTATTCAACCAGGATCATCTTTATCACTCTACCTTAAGCCATTAAATTCCTAGATCTGGTTGTAGGTCTAACAAAGCACAGTTTCACTGGTAGCCAAAATATGATGATATTCACTTTGGGGCTATGGATATAAAACTGAGGTCTTCCAAATTTCCAGTCATGACATTTCCTAGCATCAAGTATGATTTAGCAGGGTGGGAAATTAATACATAAGGCAGCCTGATATATGTATTATCAAGCTCTTCTGATTATAAAAATTAGTCCAATTTTCTGAGGAAATAAAGCAGTTACTGAAAACAAGTAGCTGAGAATCCAAGCCACAGGGAGAGCAGAAACTAAATTTATTCAAGATGATGGCCACTTCTTAACTTTTCCCTTTCATAGCCCTTCAGTTTTACATTATTCTGTTTCCCACCCCAAATAACTGACTTTTGAGTTAGCGTCCCTTTTTCTCAACATTTCTAGAATGTTTTCTCAAGATTCTCTTTTTCTCTATGTCTTAAATTCCTCTGACATAGCAGGAAGTTCTCACTTACTCAGTTTCAGTAGCATGGCCAGCTATATAATTTGAAAGACTCAGTGAAAAGTGAAAGCAAGGGGCCCCATCTTCAAAAATTATTAAGAATTTCAAAAGGCAGAATACTGAACCAGAGAAAGAGTACTTCTAAGTGAGGACTATAAGGGTCACATACTTATGAAACTGGCCCTACCCAGAAATAAAACTAAATTACTCAAGATCTTTTTTTTTTTTTTCCCCAACCAAATCACAGCTTTTGTCCAGTTAATGGATGAACTACTTCTGCATCAAATCTAGTGCTTGTACCAATATGAGTTATAACTTAGAAAGAGTATGGCCACATAGTGTATTGCTTATAGTAAAGCTAGCTGTAGAAGCTTTGTAAAATGTAAAACACAGTAGAAGATTATTGTTATTTATATGAAAATAAGAACATGCATTCCTTCTATGGTATTGCCCAATTATCTCTTCTAGCCTCATTTCCACTATATTTAGCCAGTAAAAAGATAAGAGTTAATAAAGAAGTAGCACCTCATCTCTGAACAATATCAGCCATAACTGCACACAGGATTTCTGCTCACATCTGATTGGCTGGAATGAGTCACACTAGCATGCCTAACAGCAAGGGAAACAGAGAATACAGTCTGGCATGGTTTCCACGAAGAAAAGGAAATACATTTCTGATACACAGGTACTATTTTCTTCCATACACAGCATACAACAAGCTGCCTGGGCCAGCTTTGTTACCATGAAGTGAATTTTACAGGATTTCTTCCCAGATCTTCTAGTACAAGTCAACTTCCTTTATTATGTCTTCATATAAACTCTTATTTTCTTTCAGTATGCTCCTTTCCAATAATATATCCATTTAACAGTAATATAATTAATATCTGACTCTTCCACTAAATTCACAATAAGTACACAATGTGTGTCTTAATCATCTTATCCACTACCCAGGACTCATAGCATAGCTGACCAAATCTGAGTGTACATTTGAACCTTGGATTTGGTGGGACCTAAATTCCCATGACATTCTTTCAGTAATTCGTATAGCTTAACCTTCTTCAGTTTTCCTGTTTTTTTTTTTTTTTTTTTTTTTTTTTTTTACCCAGGATTATGACCCAGAATCCCATCCAGTTCTTGGTCAGATTTGCCTTAGACCCATATTAGAGAGAAATGTTATAATTTAACCACAAAACCAAAATTATCAGCCAGTACTATTGTCACCATGTAAGAGTCAGAAGTTACTGAAAATAATTAAAATTCCAAACCGTTTAAAATAGTGAGGGTATAATAGATTCTTGGTTGCAAAAATTAAGAAAAAATCTAGTAGTCCTTTACAATCTTTATAGCACTTAAATAACATGAGAAAATTAAGAATTCCTGATGAACGTGGGGTCAAAGATGGCAAATTATCTTCCAGTAGAAAGTCCTTCTTTCTATTCTTTAGAAATAGAACTCCCTAACTTTCACCAAGCCCATGCCATCCACCTAGAGATTATATTTCCCAGCTCACCTCACAGATTCATTTGGTTATGTAACTAAGTTTTTACCAATGAAACAGGAACACAAAAAATTTGCCTGTAAAATGATTAGATGAGTACTTCATTTAGTATTTATTTTTCATTTATAATTTCACAAAGCTGCAATATAAGACTGCTAGTGAACCAGATTCTAATTCTCACTGACTATACAGATGACAGAGCAGATACATAACCTAGCAGATGGCAGAACAAGAAAGTTGAAGTAACCTGGGTATTTAGGTGACCATGAGAACAGAACAGCCTATCAGTATGTCTGCATTCAGTTCCTCAATATTCCTCAGCTGAAAAGCAAGAATTAATCAAGCTTTGTACTAGCTTGATAGAGATTTATAAAGTTTTGGTATAGCAGTTTAGCCTGTAATGTTTTTACCAATATAGAGATGTTATGCTTGATGAAGTACAAACACAAGCCCAGAATACCAGCCTGAACCAGAAACACTTTCAAGATTTCTTTCTTTTAAACTGATTGGATAAGAAATTTCAAACTAGAAGCATGAAGTATCTCAATGAAGGCATATTTTTTAAAACAAGGAGACTATAACAGCCGTACTTGATATTTGCCCCAATTGAGTCAAACTACTTGTAACGCATTTCTCAAACCATACAAAATATTCAAGCTATTTTTAATACCCAAGCCTATGGAAAGTAATAAGTCTCAGTTAAATTTTAGAACCATAGCAACCCCAGCATGTCGGGAGAGTTCTGGTCATGGAAGAGATATGGAAGCAATAACAATAATTTTTATTCTTGTTCCAGATAAATTTGTTTGCAATGCAGCAGATATAGGAGACATGGGTTCAGTAGCAGAGTCAGGAAGATAACCTGGAGAAGAAAATGGCAACCCACTCCAGTATACTTGCCTGGAAAATCCCATAGACAGAGGAGCCTTGTAAGGTACAGTCCAAAGGGTTACAAAGAGTTAGACATGACTGATGACTAAGCACAGCACATGGAAACACTGGGAAACAACAGAAAAGCTAAGCAAAAAAGCACTTGATATAATCATGTAAGCCAAAAAATTCTGAGGAGATATCAATTGTAATAAATCAAGAGACCTGTGCATAAGAGTTTGTATGCTACTTCAAGTGGCAAATGTCCTGTAATGCACCCAACCCACTTTACTTCTCTGTAGGTGAGAAAACAAGGGGTAGATAGTCCTTCAGCTCCTAAGTTTAGTTTCCCAAACTTTCTCTGTAGCACATGAGATGTATGAGGAGCATAGTTCAAGGAACACCTAGTTGTGATGACTCTGACATGAATTTATTTTCTTTTCTCCCATGTCATACTTTCTTCCCCCTCTGCTTGAAGGCATTCCACTCAGACCCTGCACTCTTCAAAACTCTCTTTGTTCAGAAACATTTTTTCTTCAGCTAACCATTCACCCTAATTTCAATATATGATGGAATATCATGTAAGCAGGACAATGCTCAGATCAAAACAGCAATTATATATTTTTTAATATTTATTACCTAAAATGTTTAGTTTAAAAGAATCAGAGAACTACAAATGCATCAGGGCTTGAAAGGTCAAGATCTTGAGAAGAGGTATTTTTCTGGGCAAACCTAATTTTCTGTGTCCAACTTTCCTCTTTAGGGATTTCTGGCAGCAGACTTCACTAAAATGGTAAGAGAATAAATATGCCAGGTGATTGTAAATGTTAAGGAACCAGGACATAAGAGATCAAGAACATGAAAAGGAAAGAGATCTGATCTCTGAGAAAATGGAGGTGAATAGACGTAATCATGGCACATAGCAGTTATTCCCTTGAGGCTTTTGATGACTTATTAAGCAGAGCAAGAGGTTAACAAGTCGAGAAAAATACACTGAATAGCAGAACAGTTTTTGACACTCTCATGATACTGAGGAGAAAGACTGTAGTTTAGGATCCACCAAGAAAAAGGCCACTGGTAAGCTTTCCAAGCTTGCCGTTTGTATACTTGTAGACTTATACAATGGGGATTATAACTACGAGGGATAGACTGAGATTTCTAAAAGTGCAGTGCTATCTGGTACAATCACTGCAATTTATGAATGGCTTTCCCCATTCTAATTCTTTGAAGAAGAATAGGCTAAATACTCTCTAACAAAAAAATCAAATAAGTCAAAGCCTCCAAGGTTTGATATAGACAAATCTGAGTTTAATGTAGGCTTTTTTCCTGTGGATGTTTACATGGCATCTCAAATATGAAAACCAGCCCATTTTCTAAGTATTTGCTGCTCATTAAGTGTGTCTGATATGGAACATGGAAGTTTACCACTATACCTGAAATGTCATGATGATGTTTAACATATTGCAGTAATTCTGAGATGGTAATAAGAATTGAACTATGAAGAAAAAGAGTTCTATGTGAGTTTAAGGTCTATACAGAGAACAGTTATATCCCTGGATGCATTTCCTGGCAGATGAATATTACTATTTTCTAACTCTGTCGTGAGTTTTTTTTTTTTTTTTCCAGAGCTTCTGAGTAAGTGAGTGAGTGAAGTCACTCAGTCATGTCAGACTCTTTGTGACCCCGTGGACTGTAGCCCACCAGGCTCCTCCATCCATGGGATTCTCCAAGAAGAGTACTGGAGTGGGTTGCCATTTCATTCTCCAGGGGATCTTCCTGACCCAAGGATTGAACCCAGGTCTCCCGCATTGTAGGCAGACGTTTTACCATCTGAGCCACCATGGAAGTCTCTAAATCAAACATATTCTGGACTTAAAAACTTTGACTACAATAGTGGTCAGGGTGCTGAATTGAAAAAATGATGCCTATAAGATAAAAACCCCATCGTCCTTGCCCATAATCTCCCTTTTCTATCTTAATCCAAAAAGGAGAGCTAGACTATGTACTCCCACTAGAAGTGTGCAGGATTTCTCTCTGCAGAAACTGACTGGCCTAAGAGAAAAGATCTATACTTATTGACAATAGGATTCTCCATCAAAATACCTTTAATCCCCTACTTGATCACTCTCCAGTGAAAGTCATTAGTTGATTCAGTTCAGTTCAGCTCAGTCACTCAGTCGTGTCCAACTCTTTGCAACACCATGAATTGCAGCACGCCAGGCCTCCCTGTCCATCACCATCTCCGGAAGTTCACTCAAACTCAAGTCCATTGAGTAGGTGATGCCATCTAGCCATCTCATCCTCTGTCGTCCCCTTTCCCTCCCGCCCCCAATCCCTCCCAGCATCAGAGTCTTTCCAATGAGTCAACTGTTCTCATGAGGCAGCCAAAGTACTGGAGTTTTAGCTTCAGCATCATTCCTTCCAAGGGACACCCAGGGCTGATCTCCTTTAGAATGGACTGGGTGGATCTCCTTGCAGTCCAAGGGACTCTCAAGAGTCTTCTACAACACCACAGTTCAAAAGACCTTCCCATATCCTTTTGTCCCTCATTGTAAAATTTAAATGGATAGTCATGGACTAGACATTTCAACAAGGCCTTCAACTTGAAAAAAATAAAATAAACTGAAAACCAAGCAAAAATGCTTGGGGAAAAAAGGAAGAGAGTAAAAGTCAGGTGAAAAAGGCTTAAGCATAAAATCCAAGAAATGTGTCCTTTTCTACACTAGTGAATATTGTTTATGACTGTATGACTAATAAATATATTTCAGATTATAGGCATTTAACAAGTGGAATAATTATGTGGAAGAGGTGAAAAAATACCTTGATATTGGCATATGGAAAAAAAGACAACTATACCAAACTTCAACATATAAATAAATAAAATCCAAGAAAAATTTAGTGACATTTAATTAATAATATCAGAATTAAAAGAAGATGAGTAATCTCTAAAATATAAAAGGGTGTGATAAAATATAACATTTGTGAAGCTATGATGTCATATAATTAGGAAAAATACATTATTAATATGAAGAAATAAATTTTACAATTTAAATAAATTTAAAAACAAAGTTCATTGAAAACTGCTCTTCTCAAAAATAATCGTTTTGAAATAGACTTAAATTTCCAAGTTTCTGAATTTTATTTTAATATTAAATATTTAAAATGCTTTTATGATGCAAACAATACATTGTAGACCTGGGAATATTTGCTTGTAGTTTCTGAAAATATATATATAAATATATCTTCATATATAAACATCTTTAGAACAATGTTCTTGATTTTTTCTTTTTTGGAGGTAATGTAAAATATGGAACAGTGGATTATCATAAAACAAATAAGCACCCACATATGCACTAATTCCAGGTCTTTTCCCCTCTTTCCACATCTCCCAACTACATTCTCACTTCCTCTAAACCAGATTAACTGGGTATGCAGACCAAGTTAAACCCTCTGAAAGAGATATTGGGTGGCATCTCTCTCTCAATTTAAACTTTTTATTTTACATTGGGCTATAACTGTTCAAAGCACTTTGCGTCAGATAGTAAAAAATCTGCCTGCAATGCAGGAGACCCGGGTTCAATGCGTTGGCAGATCTCCTGGAGAAGGAAATGGCCACCCACTCCAGTATTCTTGCCTGGAGAATCCCATCGACAGAGAAGCCTGGTGGGCTACATCCCATGTGATTGCAAAGCTTCAGACATGATTTAGTAACTAACACTTTCAGTTTCATAGCAGATTAACAATGTTTCAATAGCTTCAGAACAAAGGAAGGGACTCAGCCATATATATGCATGTGTTCCTTCTCCCCGAAAGTCCCCTCCCAAGCAGGCTGCCACATAACATTGAGCAGAATTCCACGTGCCATACAGTAAGTCCCTATTGGTTATTCATTTTAAATATAGCAGTGTGTACATGAAGTAAGCTTCCTGTTGAAATCTTTCTTTAATTTCACACTTTTTATGACCTTTTACATGTCCTTGCTTTTTGACTCCCTGTGTTATTGATAAATTTTTCCCTCTTTCTGTGCCCATTACATTGTACCAGCAACTTTCACTACAATTTTCCTTATTTGAGAAAAAGCAAGGGTTTTTGTAAAAAGCCTTGGACTCCTGGGGGGAAGACACTTGGTATGAATTTAGTGTGTTTGATCAATCATAGATAATTTTAACATTTTCAGAATACATTGATTTTACTGCCTCTATAAAAGATCAAAATTAAATTTCCACAGGGATTCTTAACTGCTATATTAAGATGTATAAAATTACATATTTTTAACAATAGAGACAGCAAAACTGAAGTCTGATTTCATTTTGATTATGGTGGATGTCATAGAAACAAAAGAAAATTCTAAATTAGTCTTTTGATATTTTCATTATAATTTCATCTGTCGCAATACTTGAAATGCATGTAGAGCAGATATTAGACAATGAACATATATTTACTGCAAATATCTACATAAACATATATTTCTAAATATCTTTTCAAAGCCCACTTTGCTCCCTGCTGGCTTGATTGAGTTTCTTAACCAGCAAAATAAAACAGTAAAATGGATACACATACAATTACATTTTAGAATAAACTGTCAACCAACATGAACTTTTATTTATGAATCAATATGAACTTATTGAATGCAATATGAATAATTCATTGTATGATTGTTAATCAAGAGTGTTTCATGATTTGGTGCAAATCCAGAAGGGGCATCCATTTGACTCTCACATTTTTCTGATATCTTAACCTTATTCCCATGTTACATTTGGTTTACTGTGTATTTTTTATCTTTTTCATCAGGAATGCCTCTAATAAAGTAACAGAAATGTTGAGAATTATTGAGACAGTCTATTCAACCACTAAAAATTATCAGCATGGTTTTAAGTACTCCAGTCACCTCTGAAAACAAGGATTCCCAGCTGTTTTATGCCCTTAAGGAAATTTGTTGTTGTTAAGCCTCTCAGTTGTGTCCTACTCTTTGCGATCCCATGGACTGCAGCATGCCAGACTTCCTTGTCCTTCACTGTCTCCCAGAGCTTGCTCAAACTCATGTCCACTGAGTTAGTGATGCCATCCAAGTATCTCATCCTCTGTTGCCCTCTTCTCCCCCTGCCCTCAATCTTTCCCAGCATCAGGGACTTTTTTAGTGAGTCAGTTCTTCACATTGGGTTGCCAAAGTACTGGAGCTTCAGCTTCAGCATCAGTTCTTCTGATGAATATTCAGGGTTGATTTCCTTTAGTATTGCCTGGATTGATCTCCTTGCTGTCCAAGGGACTCTCAAGAGTATTCCCCAGCACCCCAGTTTGAAAGCATCAATTCTTTGGGGCTCAGCCTTCTTTAAGGTCCAACTCTCACATCCTAAGATAAATCTCAAAAACACCTTATTTTGATTCCACTGCCTCTATTACTGTTGAGTTTTTTTCTCTGTGTGTGTGTAAGAAACTGTTCAGATGATATCACATCAATATTGCAGCCACAAGTAAGACAGATGGCACAGAAAGTGGTTTAAACTAAAAAAAAAAAAAAGCAACAATGATTCAATATATATGTAATGTAGTTAGTTATTCTTCAAATTCTATAATGAAAAGTACCTGACAGAATAAATTAGGAGTTATGGATTAATAGATACACTGCTGCTGCTGCTGCTAAGTTGCTTCAGCTGTGTCCGACTCTGTGTGACCCCTTAGACGGCAGCCCACCAGGCTCTGCCATCCCTGGTATTCTGCAGGCAAGAACACTGGAGTAGGTTGCCATTCCCTTCTCCAAGATACACACTACTATATATAAAATAAACCACAAAGATCTACTCTATAGCACAGGGAATTATATACAATATCCTATACTAACCTATAATGGGAAAGAATCTGAAAAAGAAGATGCATATATAACTTTGCTGTACACCTGAAACTAACACAAAATTGTAAATTAAAGTATTAGGTGATGGTTTTATACCTACATTTACATATATACATAAATGTATATATACATATGTATTCTACATGTACAGTTTATTAAATAAACTAGAAATATGAATGCTAATGAAGTTATAATAAGGCCAAATTTTATTAGTATTTAACTTATATCTATCTCTCCTTCCCCCAAAGATAGAAAAACAAACATATTCTTCTTTTAATAACATTTGATCTCTACTCAGATATTCCCTATTCCTTAATAGAAATTTTCAGCTCTGCCTGCATGATTTATGTTTTCTAATGTAGAGAGGTAGGGCATATTTTATTATAACTTCTTAACATTAGTTTATATTTAAATGCATTTTTAAATTACCTGATTAAGGAAAACAGTTTTGCAGAAACAATATTTAATTTATTGCATTCTAATAACTCAAAATGATAGAAAGTTAAAGTGTGCTTTCCTTCTTTTTTACTTTAGTTTATTTCCTTTTAAAATCACAAGGATATGATTTACATATTTGCATTTCATTTTCTGATATAAAACTCACCTTTGCAACTGGAATATTTATGTAACTCTGTTTTCCATCTAGACCATTAAAATTTACTCTGAACCTGGCATGTGTTTCTAAACTTTTCTCTGGTAGGAAGTTTTAAAAATTAATAAATTAGATGTAAAAATGGAAATATAATGGAAACTTAGAGTTAGGAAGCAGAAGGAACTAGAACAAAAGTAATAACTTATTACCAGCTATCTGAAATGCATAAATCAAAAGACTGAATATTCAAACTCAGAAGGCACAAGGTAAAAATGTAATCTTGCTACAATGTTCCTGAAACTGTAATTGGGGCACGGTATTTCAAAGCTATGAAGTCAGATATTTTCTGCAACATTATTAATTGGCCCCAACGGCAAAGCATTCCAGTATTTTTGCCTGGGAAATCCCATGGACAGAGGAGCCTGGCAGGCTACAGTCAATGGGGTCTCAGTTGGACACAACTGAGCAACTAAAACTTGGGATTCCATTGTAGCTCAGTTGGGAAAGAATCTACCTGAAATGCTGGAGACTTGGGTTCAGTTCTTGGGTCAGGAAGAACCCCTGGAGAAGGAAATGGCAAACACTCCAGTATGCATGCTTGAGAGGCCCATGGACAGAGGAATCTGGCAGACTAGAGTCCATGGGGTTGCAAAAGTTGGACACAACATAGGGACTAAACCACCAATAACAACGATAGTACTAATTCTGATTTATATTGCAAATTGACTACTCTATATTTGCATGTGCATGTTTATTAGACAAACCAAACACAGTATTTCAAAACATAAATCTTCCCTCAATGGTTGCCATTAAGTACAGTTCAGTTCAGATGCTCAGTCGTGTTTGACTCTTCATGACCCCAGGGACTGCAGCAAGCCAGGCTTTCCTGTATATCGTCAACCCCCAATGTTTGCTCAAACTTATGTCCATTGAGTCAGTGATGCCATCCAACCATCTCATCCTCTGTCATCCCCTTCTACTCCCACCTTCAGCCTTTCCAGGCATCAGAGTCTTTTCCAGGAGTCAGTTGTTCACATCAGGCTACCAAAGTATTGGAGTTTCGACTTCAGCATGAATCCTTCCAATGAATACTCAGGACTCATATCCTTTAGGATGGAATGGTTGGACCTCTTTACAGTCCAAGAGACTCTCAAGAGTTTTCTCCAACACCACATTTCAAAAGCATCAATACTTCCGCACTCAGTTTTCTTTGTAGTCCAACTCTCACATCCATACATGACTATTGGAAAAACCATACCTGTGAATAGATGGAACTTTGACAGCTAAGTAAGATTGCTGCTTTTTAATATGCTGTCTAGGTTGGTCATCCTCTTGTGTGAAAAGAAGAGAAGCAAAAAGCAAAGGAGAAAAGGAAAGATATAAGCATCTGAATGCAGAGTTCCAAAGAATAGCAAGAAGACATAAGAAAGCCTTCCTCAGTGATCAATGCAAAGAAATAGAGGAAAACAACAGAATGGGAAAGACTAGAGATCTCTTCAAGAAAATTAGAGACACCAAGGGAACATTTCATGCAAAGATGCGCTCAACAAGGGACAGAGATGGTATGGACTTAACAGAAGCAGAAGATATTAAGAAGAGGTGGCAAGAATACACAGAAGAACTGTACAAAAAGATCCACATGATCAAGATAAATAATCATGATGGTGTGATCACTCACCTAGAGCCTGACATCTTGGAATGTGAAGTCAAGTGGGCCTTAGAAAGCATCACTGTGAACAAAGCTAGTGGAGGTGATGGAATTCCAGGTGAGCTATTTCAAATCCTGAAAGATGATGGTGTGAAAGTGCTGCACTCAATATGCCCACAAATTTGGAAAATTCAGGAGTGGCCACAGGACTGGAAAAGGTCAGTATTCATTCCAATCCCAAAGAAAGGCAATGCCAAAGATGCCCAAACTACCGCACACTTGCACTCATCTCACACGCTAGTAAAGTAATGCTCAAAATTCTCCAAGCCAGGCTTCAAAAACACGTAAACTGTGAAATTCCAAATGTTCAAGCTGGTTTTAGAAAAGGCAGAGGAACCAGAGATCAAATTGCCAACAACCACTGGATCATCAAGAAAGCAAGAGAGTTCCAGAAAAAACATCTATTTCTGCTTTATTGACGATACCAAAGACTTTGACTGTGTGGATCACAATAAACTGTGGAAAATTCTTAAACAGATGGAAATATCAGACCACCCGACCTGACTCTTGAGAAACCTATATGCAGGTCAGGAAGCAACAGTTAGAACTGGACATGGAATAACAGACTGGTTCCAAATAGGAAAAGGAATACTTCAAGGTTGTATATGGTAACCCTGCTTATTTAACTTATACGCAGAGTACATCATGAGAAACGCTGGACTGGAAGAAGCACAAACTGGAATCAAGATCACCAGGAGAAATATCAATAACCTCAGATATGCAGATGACACCACCCTTATGGCAGAAAGTGAAGAGGAACTAAAAAGCCTTTTGATGAAAAGTGAAAGAGGAGAGTGAAAAAGTTGGCTTAAAGCTGAGCATTCAGAAAATAAAGATCATGTCATCTGTTCCCATTACTTCATGGGAAATAGATAGGGAAACAGTGGGAACAGTATCAGGCTTTATTTTGGGGGGCTCCAAAATCACTGCGGGCTTCCCTGTTGGCTCAAAGGTAAAGCATCTGCCTGGAATGTGGGAGACCCGGGCTCGATCCCTGGGTAGGGAAGATTCTCTGGAGAAGGAAATGGCAACCCACTCCAGTACTCTGGCCTGGAGAATCCCATGGAGGGAGGAGCCTGGTAAGTAGGCTACAGTCCATGGGGTCGCAAAAAGTCGGACACGACTGAGCGACTTCACTCACTCACTCACTCAAAAGCACTGCAGATGGTGATTGCAGCCACGAAATGATAAGGCGCTTATTCTTTGGAAGGAAAGTTATGACCAACCTAGGCAGCATATTAAAAAGCAGAGACATTACTTTGCCAACAAAGGTCCATCTAATCAAGGCTATGGTTTTTCCAGTGGTCATGTATGGATGTGAGAGTTGGACTATGAAGAAAGCTGAGCACTGAAGAATTGATGCTTTTGAACTGTGGTGTTGGAGAAGACTCTTGAGAGTCCCTTGGACTGCAAGGCAATCCAACCAGTCCATTCTAAAGGAAATCAGTCCTGTGTGTTCATTGGAAGGAATGATGCTAAAGCTGAAACTCCAATACATTGGCCACCTCAGGCAAGACTTGACTCATTGGAAAAGACTCTGATGCTGGGAGGGATTGGGGGCAGGAGGAGAAGGGGACGACAGAGGATGAGATGGCTGGATGGCATCACCGACTCGATGGACATGAGTTTGAGTGAATTCCGGGAGTTGGTGATGGACAGTGAGGCCTGGCTTGCTGTGATTCGTGGGGTCACAAAGCATCGGACACGACTGAGAGACGCAACTACACTGAGGTTGGTCATAGCTTTTCTTCCAAGGAGCAAGGGTCTTTTAATTTCATGGCTGCAGTCACCATCTGCGGTGACTTAGGAGCCCAAGAAAATTAGCTTTCTCACTGTTTCAATTGCTTCTCCACCTATTTGCCATGAAGTGATGGCCTGGATGCCACAATCTTCGTTTTTTGATTGTTGAGTTTGAATCCAACTTTTTCACTCTCCTCCTTCAATTTCATCAAAAGGTTCTGTAGTTCTTCTTTGCTTTCTGCCATAAGGGTGTGTCATCTGCGTATCTGAGGTTATTGATATTTCTCCCAGAAAATTTGTATCCAGCTTGTACTTCATACAGCCTGGCATTTCACAAGATGTACTCTGCATATAAGTTAAATAAGCAGGGTGACAATATACAGACTTGACTGACACCTTTCTCAATTTGTTCCATGCCCAGTTCTAACTGTTGCTTCTTGACATGCATGCAGATTTCTCAGGAGGCAAGTACGGGGGTCTGGTATTCCCATCACTTTAAGAATTTTTCAGTTTTTTGCGATCCACACAGTCAAAGGATTTGGCATGTCAGTGAAGCAGAAGTAGATTTTTTTTTTTTTTCCTGGCACTCACTTGCTTTTTCTGTGATCCAATGATGTCATCAATTTGATCTCTGGTTCCTCTTCCTTTTCTAAATCCAGCTTATACATCTGGAAGCTCTCTGTTCACATACAGTTAAAGCCTGGCTTGGAGAATTTTGAGCATTACTTTGCTAGCGTGTGAGATGAGTGCAATTGTGTGGTAGTTTGAGTATTCTTTGGCATTGCCTTTCTTTGGGATTGGAATGAAAACTGACCTTTTCCAGTCCTGTGGCCACTGCTGAGTTTTCCAAATTTGCTGACATATTAAGGGCAGCACTTTATCAGCATCATCTTTTAGGATTTGAAATAGCTCAACAGGAATTCTATCACCTCCACTAGCTTTGTTCATAGTGATACTTCCTAAAGTCCACTTGACTTTGCATTCTAGGATGTCTGGCTTAAGGTGAGAGATCACATCATTGTGGTTACCTGTGTCATTAAGATCTTTTGGGTATAGTTCCTTTGTGTATTCTTGCCACTTTTTTTTAGGTTCACCGTTTTGGTCCTTTATTGGGCCCATCTTTGCATGAAATGTTCCCTTGGTATCTCTAATTTTCTTGAAGAGATCTCTGCTGCTAAGTCACTTCAGTCGTGTCCGACTCTGTGTGACCCCATAGACGGCAGCCCACCATGCTCCACTGTCCCGGGGATTCTCCAGGCAAGAACCCTGGAGTGGGTTGCCATTTCCTTCTCCAATGCATTAAAGTGAAAAGTGAAAGTGAAGTCACTCAGTCGCGTCCAACTGTTCGCAACCCCATGGACTGCAGCCTACCCGGCCATCCATGGGATTTTCCAGGCAAGAGGACTGGAGCGGGATGCCATTGCCTTCTCCAAGAGATCTCTAGTCTTTGCAATTCTATTGCCTTCCTCTATTTCTTTGCATTGATCACTTAGGAAGGCTTTCTTATCTCTCCTTGCTCTTCTATGGAACTCTGAATTCAGATGGGTATATATTTCCTTTTCTCCTTTGCCTTTTACTTCTCTTCTTTTCTTACCTATTCTAAGGCCCCCTTAGACAACCATTTTGCCTTTTTGCATTTTTTTTCATGGGGATGGTCTTGATCACTGCCACCTGTACAATGTGATGAATCTCCATTCATAGTTCAGGCACTGTGTCTATCAGATATAACCCCTTAAATCTATTTGTCACTTCCACTGTATAT
This sequence comes from Ovis aries, assembly GCF_016772045.2. NCBI lineage: Eukaryota > Metazoa > Chordata > Mammalia > Artiodactyla > Bovidae > Ovis > Ovis aries. The sequence goes on along the minus strand of NC_056055.1, from coordinate 123,798,852 downwards.
TCATAAGGGATTTAATTTTGGTCATACCTGAATGGTCTAGTGGTTTTCCTTACTTTCTTCAATGTAAGTCTGAATTTGACATTAAGCAGTTCATGACCTGAGCCACAGTCAGATCGCAGTCTTGTTTTTGCTGACTGTATAAAGTTTCTCCGTCTTCAAATGCAAATAATATAATCAATCTGATTTCAGTATTGACCATCCGGTGATGTCCATGTGTAGAGTCATCTCTTGTGTTGTTGGAAAAGGGCGTTTGCTATGACCAGCACGGTCTCTTGGCCAAACTCAGTTAGCCTTTGCCCTACTTCATTTTGTACTAAAGGGCAAATTTGCCTGTTACTCCAGGTATCTCTTGACTTCCTACTTTTGCATTGCAGTGCCCTATGATGAAAAGAACATCATTTTTTTTTTTTTGGTGTTATTTCTAGAAGGTCTTGTAAGTCTTCATATAAACCCTTCAACTTCAGCTTCTTCAGTGTTACTGGTTGGGGCATAGACTTGGATTACTGTGATAGTGAATGGTTTGCCTAAACAGAGATCATTCTGTCATTTTTGAGATTGCACCCAAGTACTGCATTTTGGACTCTTTTGTTGATTATGAGCACTACTCCATTTTTTCTAAGGGATTCTTGCCCACAGTTGCAGATATGACGGTCATCTGAATTAAATTTGCCCATTCTGATCCATTTTAGTTCACTGATTCCTAAAATGTCAATGTTCACTCTTGCCATCCCCTGTTTGACCACTTCCAATATACCTTGATTCATAGACCTAACATTCCAGTTTCCTATGCAATATTGTTCTTTACAGCACCGGACTTTACTTCCATCACCAGTCAATCCACAACTGGGCATTGTTTTTGCTTTGAGCCTCATCTTTTCACTCTTTCTGGAATTATTTCTCCACTCTACTCCAGTAGCTTATTGGACTACTACCTACCTGGGGAGCTCATCTTTCAGTGTCATATCTTTTCGCCTTTTCATGCTACTCATGAGGTTCTCAAGGCAAGAATCCTAAAGTGGTTCACCATTCCCTTCGCCAGTGGACCACATTTTGTTCAAATTCTCCACTGTGATCTGTCCATCTTGGGTGGCCCTACATGGTATGGCTCATAGCTTCATTGAGTTAGACAAGGCTCTGGCCCATGTGATCAGTTTGATTAGTTTCTGTGATTGAGGTTTTCATTTTGTCTGCCCTCTGGTGGATAAGGGTAAGAGCTTTATGGAAGCTTCCTGAAGGGAGAGACTGACAGTGAGGGAACCTGGGTCTTGTTTTGAGGGGTGGGGGCCATGTTCAGTAAATCTTTAATACAATTTTCTCTTTCTGTTTAATACAATTTTATGCTGTGTTCCATCCCTGTTGTTTGACCTAAGGCCAAACTATGGTAGGGGTAATGAAGATAATGTTGACTCCTTCAAAAGGACTTGTGCAGGCACTGTTGTATTCAGTGCCCCTGACCCTGCAGCAGGCCACTGTCATCCCATGCCTCCACTGGAGACTCCTGTACACTCACAGGCAAGTCTGGGTCAGTCTCTTGTGAGGTCACTGCTCCTTTCTCCTGGGTCCTGGTGGGCACAAGGTTTTGTTTGTGCTCTCCAAGAGAATGTTTACCCAGTCCGGTGTAAGTTCTGTAATCAAATCCTACTGGCCTCCAAAGTCAAATTCCCTGGGGTTCTCAGTTCCTTTGCCAGATGCCCAGGTTGGGAAATATGTTTGTGTCCTCAAGCTTTCTTAACAGTGCAAGAAATTATTTGGTATAATTTTTCTGTGGTTTGTGGGTCATCTGCTTGGTGGCTGTATGGTTAGGTTAATGGTGACCTTCTCCAAGAGGGCTTATGCAACACACTGTGTGACCCAGCTCTACTGCACCCTGAGCCCCTGCCCCTGCAGCAGACCACTGCTGGCTTGTGCCTCTGCAGGAGACACTCAAACACTCAAAGTCAGTGTTGTCAAACATGAAAAGGTTGATCAAGATGGCAGAGTAGAAGGATGTGTGTTCATCTTCTCCTGCAAGAACTCCAAAATTGCAACTTGTGGCTGAACAATCATGGACAGAATGTTGGATCACATCCAAAAAAAAGATACCCTGAATCCAAGAGTAAAGGAGAACCCCCAGCATAATGGTAGGAGGGCCGAAATTGCATTTAGAATCAAACCCTATACACACCAGAGGCACTCACAGGGCTCAAACAGAATCTTGTGTGCACTAGGATCCAGAGACCCCCACAGAGACTGCCTTTGAGTGTTTGCATTAAAATTAATGGCAATTCTATTCTTTCCAATAGCTTTGGCCAGAAATAATAATGTTTCCTTAACTCTTTTATTTCTCTCTTACACTTTATATTAAATAATCAGAACATCCACTGATTTTCCTTGAACATATATCTAGACTTCTCCCCTTCTTTCCAACTTCACAACTATAATCTAGCTCAGCTACTACAACTTCTCACTTGAAAAACAAATAGCTTCCTAAAGTTCTTCCTGGTGTGACACCCTCCCCTACCCCAGTATGCTTTTAACAGGAAATCATTTTAAAATATGCCACTTCAGTCACCATTTCATTTAAATAAAACCCAAAATATTTGTGATGTCATTTTATAACATCCTCTCCTCAGTTCCAGGATATATCACCTCTTCATGTTCTCTATTCCTTCCACATTGCCTCTGGGTATACCAACTACAGTGCTACATTTGCAGCTTTTCTTTAGCTCTGTCCTCTGTCTGCAAAACTCCAGCCATTCTATGCAGATATTTCCATAGAAATCCCTTACTTTTTTCAAGGAGTTTCTCAATAAGTTCTGTTCTTACCACTATATTTAATACTGTATTCTGCAATATCTCACTTTATGAGCTTGTCAGCCTTCTTCCTGTTCTGTTGTTTAGTTTCTTCCACAACACTTATCACCTTATAACACATTAGGTTATTTATTATCTTTATTACAAGCTATCTATCTCTTATCATTGAACTTGAGAAAGGCAAAATTTTGTTGAGTTGGCCACTGTTAAGTTCCAAATGACTAAAAGATTATCTGGAACTTAGTATGTACTCAATAAATATTTGTTTCCAAAGTTTAGAAATGTATTGTTATAATGATAACAATATACATTTAGATAGCAAGGATAAACAGTATAATATCTGTATGGATCTATGTACTATAAAACCTAAGATAGTGAATAAGCAGCTGTTATATAATGAATACATTACACTATTCACTAATAGACTAAGTCTATGCTGCTGCTGCTGCTGCTAAGTCGCCTCAGTTGTGTCCGACTCTGTGTGACCCCAGAGAAGGCAGCCCACCAGGCTCCCCTGTCCTTGGGATTCTCCAGGCAAGAACCCTGGAGTGGGTTGCCATTTCCTTCTCCAATGCATGAAAGTGAAAAGTAAAAGTGAAGTCGCTCAGTTGTGTTTGACTCCTAGCAACTCCATGGACTGCAGCCTACCAGACTCCTCAGACTATGAGATTTTCCAGGCAAGAGTACTGGAGTGGGGTGCCACTGCCTTCTCCGAGACTAAGTCTATAGTTCAATAATATTAACAAAAATTATCAGACAAGAAAAATGATCACATAAACTAGTGTGGGTAACAATTACTACACAATTTTTTTTCAAGGAGTATTTCACATAACTTTTCATAGTTGAGGTTCAAAACTGGTTTCAGTAGACTAATAACAACAATATCACCTTAAATGCTTGTTTACAATGTAGTTTCTTTGGCTCTAACTCAAACTTATAGCAGTAGAATTTAGGGGAATTTGTGGGATACAGGATCTTAGTTCCCCCACCAGGGATCAAAACTGTACCCCTTGCCTTGGAACCACTGAACTGCCTGGGAAGTTCTGATCCAATTTTTATGGTATTTATTTCCCATCCTTGAAATTTTCTAAATCATCATGTCTTTTCATTTTCTATATATCTGCCATATAATGTTATTAATTTTTACATCATATCAGATAATTTGAATTTGATCAATAATGTAACTTATTTAAAAGCATGTTCTAATTAACATGATATTGAGTTTTAATTTTATTATCTATTTTCTGTTTACCATTACAGTGCTCACTAGGGAGTCTTTTCAGTATTAACCAAACAGTCAAATTCATGAGACTAAAAAGGTCACATTAAACATCAGAGTTACTTTAATGTATATAAGGTAAGAGAAAACAGCTTGCCATCAAAAAGTAAAAGATTTTCCACAACATTAGGAATGGTCTTTGCATCGTTTATATAGCTATCCAGGAGATATTCTGAGCCCTCAAGACTCTTCAGGTGTAAGGAGACCAGGATCATAACTCTGGTTATGAATTCATTTAGTTTGAAATCTCAAGCCACTCAAGAGCTGTTATCTCTTGTAACAAGTCCAGAAGAATACCTGTTAAGAAGGAATGAGGGCCAACATCAGGAAAATACAAAGTTCAGGCTACCTTTTGATATTTATAGTTTTCCCAAGCTCAGTTTCAATTTACTAATCAGAAGTTATTTTTATCATAATTAATGCTGCTTAGCTAACACTCCAATTTCAGTAGGTTTATAGGGGGCAAAGTGAGAAAGTCGAGTTAAATTCTTATGAAGACTAGAAAAATGCTTTCTTAACATCTAACCAAAATCACATTTTTCTTTTGGTTTTCAATTATGTATACCAAATACATAAAATTTTACTAGTGTGAAAAATTCCATTTTTATTTTTTCAATCTGATTATTCCTAATATAATCCATTAAGTTATTTTTACTTACTCATTTCTTAAATTTAGCAATGTTATATTTCATCCAAAACCTACAGATATATCTCCTATCACTTTTCTCTGCTCGTTCTCTAACATTGTTTTACTTCAAGTTTTTACCTAGGAATGTGCAGATATTTTCTTTCTTGCTGTCACTGCTTATCACATTATCGGGCCTAAGTTGTTCAGAGTCATTCATTTATCCTTCCCATAATTCATAATTCCTGTTCTCCACGATTTCTTTCTTCTTTAACCAGAATATTTTCAGGGAGGGTGGTCCCAAGATGGCTGAGGAATAGGATGGGGAGACCACTTTCTCCACCACAAATTCATCAAAAGATCATCTGAATGCTGAGAAACTTCCACAAAACAACTTCTGAACGCTGGTGGAGGATACCAGGCACCCAGAAAGGCAGCCCATTCTCCTTGAAAGGATATAGGACAAAATACAAAACACAAAAAGAGAGACAAAAGAGTTTGGGATGAAGACTCATCCTGGAGAGGGAGTCGTGAAGACAGAGAAGTTTCCACACAGTAGGAAACCTTTTAACAGGTGGTTCTGTGGGGAGTCTTGGAATCTCACAGGGCAACATAACCGGGATGTGCCTAACCACAACTGCCAGCAGAGAAATAGCCCAGAGGCTCATGTCCACCACCAGGGAGCAGGGGCAGGATAGGGAGGCATGGGCTGCATAATCAGTGCTTAGGGTAAGGACTGGGCCTGAATGCCCTGAGGACAATCTGAGGGAGCTAACCTGAGATAACAACCCAAACTGTGAGACAGCTAGAGAAAAAAAGAGAGAGAGAGAGAGAGAGAACTTTCCTGTGAAAGGCTCTGATGCACAGCCTGGCCTGTTCACAAAACAAAGGATTTCGTGACTACCAAAGGAAAGCTAGCAGGCTGTGTACAGGCCCCTCCCCACTGGAGGCAGAGAGGCAGGCATGTGACAGCCAGAGCCAGAAGGGAAGGGGCTGCTGCAATCTCGGCCCCAGAGATGACATCCTCCATCAAACTGTAAGCAGGCTCCCAGTTGCTAACCACGTCTTCCTGGGATCCTGGATGGTTGATACCTGCCAGGAGGGTCACACACTGAGATCAGCTCCCTAGAGGACACCTGAGGCAGTGTTCTCACAGCTCACCCAGGAAACCAAGCACCAGGGACCAGGGAGGTGATTAGGGCACACACTCCACCTGGGACAGTATGCTCACCAAGCACATGGTTGCCTGAGCTACTTGGACCAAGAAAGGGCACAATGCACACCCAACTAAGTCTGCGCCCTTGCAGAGTACCAGAGAACCTGAGCAGCTTAGATCTGGGAAGTACAGGAAATCTGAGCTGCTTAGACCAGGAAATACACGGCCCAATTCGGACAGTGCCCTTGCAGAGCACCCTGGAGCCTCAGTAGTGTAGACCCAGGAAGCACAAACCACCTTAAGCTGAGGCAGACCCAGTGTGGTCCATACACTGTGAGCACTCCCCACACATGCAATATTTGTTTGCAGTGTCCCTTCCTCCCTACAACACAACTGAACAAGTTAGCCTAAATAAGTGACCACCTTCATCCCCTCTCTTGTGTCAAGGTAGCAGTTAGACATTGAAGAAGCTTGCAGAGGGAGGCAAAATAAACAAAGAGGGAACCTCTCTGGAAGTGACAGGTACAACAGATTAAAACCCTGTAGTTACTACTAAGCATTGGAGGGGGCCTATAGACCCTGAGTAAAATTACAAGCTGGAACAAGGAACTATCTAAAACTGAACCGACCCCACATTTCCCACAACAGCTCCAGAGAAATCCCAAGATATATTTTTACTATTATCACATCTTAATTTGTTTAAGTTCTTTATTGCTCCTTTAATTTTCATTTTTAGAACCTACTATTACCTTGCGAAAAAAGCTCTTATTTTTAAAGCAAATTTCATATATATATATATATATATATATATATATATATATATATAAATTTTTGTGATTGATTTTGTTTTGTATTTTTTATATTGTATTTTTGAGAGTCTAACCTCTATTCTAGATTTTTTATATTTGCTTTTTGATATTCATTATCAATTTTGTGCCTTTAAGAATCTAATCTTCAGTATCCATTTTCACTTAGGGATGTGATTACTGGCTTGACTGCTCTCTCCCCTTTTGACACCCACTCTTCTCCTCCTGGCCACCTCTATCTCCCTCCTCCTTCTTTTCTTCTCTATATAACTCTGTGAATCTCTCTGGGTGTTCCAGACTATGGAGAGCACTTAGCGAACTGATTACTGGCTAGATTGCGCTCTCCCCTTTTGACTCCCCCTCTTCTCTCCTTGTCACTTCTACCTCCCTCCTCTCTCTTTTCTTCTCTATGTAAATCTGTGAACCTTTCTGGGTATCCCTAGCTGTGCAGAATTGTTTCACCATTAATGTGGTTGTTTTATCATCTGTCCTGTATGGATGGAAAAGCCTTGAGGCTACTGTAAGAGAGAGACTGAAAGCCAGAGGCAGGAGGTTTAACTCCAAAACATGAGAACATCAGAAAACTCCTGATTCCAGGGAACATTAATAGATAAGAACTTACCCAAAGGTCTCCATACCTATACTGAAACCAAGCTCCCCCCAAGGGCCAACAGGTCTCAGTGCAAGACATACCATGTTAATTCTCCAGCAAAGCAGGGGCACAACCCTGAGCATTAAAATACAGGCTTCCCAAAGCCATGCCAAACCCACAGACACCCCAAAACTCACTATTGGAAACTTCATTGCACTTTAAAAAGAAGAGATCTAGCTTCACCCACCAGAACACAGATGCAAGCTCCCCTTACCAGGAAACCTTGGCAAGCCACTAATCCAACTGCACCCACAGGGAGCAGGCTCAACAATAAAGAAGAACCATGAACTTCCAGCCTACAGAAAGGGCACCCCAAACACAGCAATCTAAACAAAATGAAAAGGCAAAGAAATACTCAGCAGGTAAAGGAACATGGTAAATACCCACCAAACCAAACAAAAGAGGAGGAGACAGGGAATCTACCTGAAAAAGAATTCAGAATAATGATAGTAAAGATGATCCAAAATCTTGAAAACAAAATGGAGTTATAGATAAATAGACTAGAGACAAGGATTGAGAATGCAAGAAATGTTTAACAAGGACATAGAAGAAATAAAGAAGAGTCAATCAATAATGAATAATGCAATAACTGAGATCAAAAGCAGTCTGGGGGGAGCCAACAGTAGAATAACTGACGCAGAAGAGAGAGTATGTGATGTGGAAGATGGGATGGTGGAAATACATGAAGCAAAGAGGAAAAAAAGTACTAAAGAATTAAAAGAAATTAGGAAATCAGAGACCTCTGGGACAATGTTAAACATCACAACATTCAAATCATGTGTCCCAGAAGAAGACAAAAAGAAAGGGCATGAGAAAATACTTGGGGAGATAATAGTTGAAAAATTCCCTGAAATGGGGAAGGAAATAGCCACCCAAGTCCAATAAATCCAGATTCCCAAACTGGAGAAACCTAAGGCAAGACACATATTATTCAAACTAACAAAGATCAAACACAAAGAATAAATATTAAAAGCATCAAGAGAAAAGCAACAACAACAACAACAAAAAAAAGCAAAACAAAACAAAAATCACAAGGGGATCTCCATAAGGATAACAGCTGATCATTCAATAGAAACACTTCAGACCAGAAGGGAATGGCAAGACATATTTAAAGTGATGAAAAAGAAAAACCTACAACACAGATTACTATACCCAGCAAGGATCTCATCCAGATAATGAAGGAGAAATCAAAAGCTTTAGAGACAAGCAAAAGCTGAGAGAATTCAGCACCACCAAATCAGCTCTTCAAAAAAAAAAAGAAAAAGAAAAAAAGTTAAAGGATCTTTTCTAGATGGGAAACACAGAAAAGTTTTATAAAACCAAACCGAAAACAACCAAATAACTAGCAATAGAACCACACTTATCAATAATTACCTTAAATGTAAATGGGTTGACTATCCCAACCAAAAGACAAAGACTGGCTGAATGGATACAAAAACAAGACCCCTATATATGCTATCTACAAGAGACCCACCTCAAAACAAGGGACACATACAGATTGAAAGTGAAGGGTTGTAAAAAGATATTTCATGCAAATGGAGTCCCCAAAAAAGCAGGAGTAACAATACCTCATAACAAATAAAATAGACTTTGAAATAAAGACCTTGAAACAAAAAACAAACAATGAAGGACACTACATAATGATTGAAGGAGCAATCCAAGAAAAAGATATAACAATTATAAATATATATACACCCAAATTAGGAGCATCTCAATACATAAGGCAAATGCTAACAAATATGAAAGGGGAAATTAACAGTAGCACAATAATAATGGGAGACTTTAACACCCCACTCACACCTATGGACAGATCAACTAAACAGAAAATTAGCAAGGAAACACAACCTTTAAATGATACAATGGACCAGTTTAGTTCAGTTCAGTTCAGCTGCTCAGTCGTGTCCGACTCTTTGTGACCCTATGAACTACAGCACACCAGGCCTGCCTGTCCATCACCAACTCCTGGAGCCTATGCAAACTCATGTCCATTGAGTCGGTGATGCCATACAACCATCTTATCCTCTGTCATCCCCTTCTCCTCCTGCTTTCAATCTTTCCCATCATCAGCGTCATTTCAAATGAGTCAGTTTTTGCACCAGGTGGCCAAAGTATTGCAGTTTGAGCTTCAACATCAGTCCTTCCAATGAACACCCAGGACTGATCCCCTTTAGGATGGACTGGTTGGATCTCCTTGCATTCCAAGGGACTCTCAAGAGTCTTCTCCAACACCGCAGTTCAAAAGCATTAATTCTTTGGTGCTCAGCTTTCTTTATAGTCCAACTCTCAAATTTATACATGACTACTGGAAAAACCACAACTCTCTGCTCCTGTGCTGGATAGCCTCTGAATAGACCAGTTAGACCTAATTGATATCTATAGGACTTTTCACTGCAAAACAACAAATTTCACCTTTTTCTCAAGTGTACATGGAACATCCTCCAGGATAGATCATATCCTGGGCCACAAATCTAGCCTTGGTAAATTCAAAAACATTGAAATCATTTCAAGCATGTTTTCTGATCACAATGAGGTAAGATTAGATGTCAACTACAGCAAAAAGACTACTAAAATACAAACATATGGAGGCTAAACAACACGCTTCTGAATAACCAACAATCACAGAAGAAATCAAAAAAAGAAATCAAAATATACATAGAAACAAATGAAAATGAAAACACAATAATCAAAAACCTATGGGATTCAGTAAAAGCAGTGCTAAGAGGAAGGTTCATAGCAATACAAGTATACCTCAAGAAACAAGAGAAAAATCAAATAAATAACCTAACTTTACAGAAAAACCAAATAAACAACCTAACTAGAAAAAGAAGAAATGAAGAACCCCAAAGTTAATAGAAGGAAAGATATCATAAAAATCAGAGCAGAAATGAATGAAAAAGAAACAAAGGAGACTATAGCAAAAATCAACAAAACGAAAACTGGTTCTCTGAAAAGATAAATAAAATAGGCAAACCATTAGCTAGACTCATCAAGAAAAAAAGGGAGAATTATCAAATCAACAATATTGGAAATTAAAATGAAGAAATCACAACAGACAACACAGAAATACAAGGATCATAAGAGACTACTATCAGCAACTATATGACAGTAAAAATGGACAAGTTGGAAGAAATGGACAAGTTGGAAGAAATGGACGAATTCTTAGAAAAGTAGAACTTTCCAAAACTGAATGAAGAAGAAATAGAAAATCTTAACAAACCCATCACAAGCACAGAAATCAAAACTGTAATCAAAAATCTTCCAAAAACAAACGCCCAGGACCAGATGGCTTCACAGGTTACTTCCAAGAGCTAACACCTATCCTACTCAAACTCTTCCAGAAAACTGCAGAGGAAGGTAAACTTCCAAACTCATTCTATGCGGCCACCATCACCCTAAAACCCAAACCAGACTAAGATGTCACAAAAAATATAGCTCAATATCACTGATGAACATAGATTCAAAAATCCTCAACAAAATTCTAACCAACAGAATCCAACAACATAATAAAAAGATCATACATCATGACAAAGTGGGCTTTATCCCAGGGATGCAAGGATTCTTCAATATTTGCAAATCAATCAATGTGATATACCACATTAACATATTAAAAGATAAAAACCATATGATTATCTCAATAGATGCAGAGAAATCCTTTGATGAAATTCAACTCTCCAGAAAGCAGGCATAGAAGGACATACCTCAGCATAATAAAAGCCATATGTGATAAACTTGACAGGAAACATTATCCTCAATGGTGAAAAATTGAAAGTATTTCCCCTAAAGTCAGGAACAAGACAAGGGTGCCCACTCTCACCACTACTATTCAACATAGTTTGGGAAGCTCTAGCCATAGCAATCAGAGAAGAAAAACAAATAAAAGGAATTTAGGTTGGAAAAAAATATACAAAACTCTCACTGTTTGCAGATGACATGATCCTCACATAAAAAAACCCTAAAGATACCACTAGTAAATTACTATAGCTAATTAATGAATATAGTAAAGTTGCAGGATATAAAATTAATACGCAGAAGTCCCTTGTATTCCTATATACTAACAATGAGAAAACAGAAAGAGAAATTAAGGAAACAATTTCATTCGCCATTGCAATGAAAAGAATGAAATGCTTATGAGTAAATTTACCTAAACAAACATAGAAAACTATAAAATACTGCTGAAAGAAATCAAACATCATACAGAGATGGAGAAATAGACCATGTTCATGGGTCAGAAGAATCAATATAGTGAAAATGAGTATACTACCCAAAGCAATCTATTGATTCAATGCAATCCCTATCAAGATACCAACTGTATTTTTCACAGAACTAGAACAAATAATTTCACAATTTGTATGGTATCGAGTCTGGCTCAACCAGCAGGGTTTCTGAAAGTGTGATATGGCGAGAAAATGAGAAAGAAAACACAAGAGTTCAGTGAAAGGCAAGAATCAGGGGCCCAACACTGCTCCAAGATGAAGGTGCCGAAACTGAATCCATGCCTGCTTTATTATACTCTCAGCTGTGAAGAAAGTAATGTGTGTGCGGGGAGTTAAGCTATAACTCATGTGGCCTTCAGAGCCAAAGAACAAAGTGATCATTAACCACTGAGTAAACAAGAAACAGTAATCAATAACAAACCAGTAACTAAGACTAATATTCTTATATATAGATTTTCCTCCAGATACGTAAAACATGTGACTCTGAGATGCCAGATGAAAAACAGTCTGAGGTAGGCTTTCCAACCTCAGGATCATATCTTGTTTTCAAGATTATGAACTATTCCCCTTGGACTTGTTCCAAGAGTCTCATGCCTTAAAGCATCCAGTTTATCAATAATTATAAATACCTTCATGGCCCTTGACAGGGCCTGTTTTCTTCTATTCTTCCTGTTGCCTACAGTATGGAATAGCCAAAGCAGTCTTGAGAAAGAAGAAAGGAACTTGAAGAATCAACCTTCAGAATATACTACAAAGCTACACTCATCAGACAGTATGGTACTGGCACAAAGACAGAAATATACATCAATGGAACAAAATAGAAAGCCCAGAGATAAGTCCATGCATGTATGGACACCTTATCTTTGACAAAGGAAACAAAAAATATACAATGAAGAAAAGACAATCTCTTTAACAAGTGGTTAAAAACTTGTTGACCACCTGTAAAAGAATGAAACTAGAACCCTTTCTAACACCATACACAAAAATAAATTCAAAATGGATTAAAGATATAAATGTAAGGCCAGAACTTATAAAACTCCTAGAGGAAAACAAGGAGAAAACTCTCTGACATAAATCACAGCAAGATCCACTATGGCCCACCTCCCAGAGTAAATGGAAATAAAAGCAAAAATAAACAAATGGAACCTAATTAAACTTAAAAGCTTCTGCACAACAAAGGAAACTATAAGCAACATGAAAAGGCAGCCTTCAGAATGGGAGAAAATAATAGCAAATAAAGCAACTGACAAAGAATTAATCTCAAAAATATACAAGAAGCTCATGAAGCTTAATACAAGAAAAATGGGCGACCCAATCAAAAAATGGGCCAAAGAACTAAACAGACATTTCTACAAAGAGGACATACAGATGGCCAATAAACACGTGAAAAGATGCTCAACATCACTCATTATCAGAGAAATACAAATCAAAACCACAATGAGGTATCTCATGCCAGTCAGAATGACTGCTATCAAAAAGTCTACAAACAATAAATGCCGGAGAGGGTGTGGAGAAAAGGGACTTACACTGTTGGTGGGAATGCAAACTAGTACAGCCACTATGGAGAATAGTGTGGGGATTCTTTAAGAAACTGGAAATACAAATGCCATATGTACCAGCAATTGCACTGCTGGGCATACACACTGAGGAAACCAGAATTGAAAGAGACACACGTACCCCAATGTTCATTGCAGCACTGTTTACAACAGCTAGTACATGAAAGTAACTTAGATGTCCATTGGAAGTCAAATGGATAAAAAAGTTGTGGCATATATACACAATGGAATATCAGCTAATGAAAAAAAAAAGGCATTTGAGTCAGTTCTAATGAGGTGGATGAAACTGGAGCCTATTTTAGAGTGAAGTCAGTCAGAAAGAAAAACACCAATACAGTATATTAATGTATATATATGGAATTTAGAAAGATGATAACAATGACCCTCTATGTGAGATAGCAAAAGAGACACAGATATAAAGAACAGACTTTTGGACTCTGTAGGAGAAAGGGAGGACAACAACACCTTGCTAAGAGTGTCATCTTATCAGAAACTGAAAGTCTCATATTTAATTTCATAGCTTAATTTAAGCAGTCTATTTCCTCATTCAAAATTGAAACCCCTAATGAACTCTTGGCTGCTTCAGATTTTAATTACCAAGCCTTCCTTCTAGAGTTGGAGGGTTTGGCCGATTGGAGGGGTATTTTTTTTGTTTGTTTTTTCCTTAATGCAGATGAATTCTCTCTCTGTTTTCTTTTTCTTTTTTTTTAATCTGCTTAAAATCTCTGCGATAGTCTAAGATTACCTTAAGTGGTTCAATTTCCCTTGGTGTCTCAAATGATAACCTTGGCATTTCATTTTAAATAAAATATTTTAAAAATTTGACAAGGAGTAAATTCAAACAATTCAAGCAATTGACAGGTTTCAGTTACTATGTAGGCTAGGTTTAAAAATTATGTTTAATACCTTAAGTGGACATAAAACTGTTGGAGGTGGTTACTAATAAGATGTGACTGCCTGTTTGACCTGTGACTTGGTCCTGGGCAATCAGTAGCTCCTTATCCCCACTCCTGTCCTTGGAATGTGTGTTCCACTTGCTTTTCTTGAGCTAGAAGCTGCCAAAGGACACAGTCTTGAGAGGGTAATGTGGTGTCCAGACCACGCTGCCTGTATAACTGACTGAACTCAGTTAAGCCCTCTATATAAACTTTTAATATTTGGCAAGCAAGGGTAGAAATCAATGTCTTGTGGCCATCCGAGATAAATCTGGTAAGTTTCCTTGCTTACTAAACCTGCCACTAGGAGGAAAACAAGATTGCAGAGTGGGAGATGGCACTCACCTCCCCCATGAACACATCAAATATACATCTACACTGGAGCAATTCTCACTGAAAACAACTGGAGACTGCCAGAAAGACACTTATACAACCCAATTTTTAAGAAATATCCACAGAGTCAGGTGGGGAGGGAAGAGAAGCAATGATGTTGGAGGGAGTACAGAAGAGTCAAGAGATTAATTGGGCTCAGAGATCCTCACTCAGAAGTGAGCCATTCAAGCCACATATTGGGCAACTCAGCCTTGGAGTCTAACACTGGATAAACAAGACCCTTTACGTGATTTGAAAATCAGTGTGACTAATAGTAGGACTGTAAGAAATGTATATTCCACTCATGAAGAGTGTGCACATGCTTGCTTACTCCCAAAGCAAGGTGGAGGAAGAATACTGAAACTGCTCAGAATTGTGATCAGTTTTCTGTTACCACAGCAGTATATGTCCCAGAAAACATTGGACGCCCATTCCAGTTCTTTGTGTTACACTAACTCAGTAATTGACACTGACATTTTGTCTATCTTGCTAACAGCACAGGTAGCATTTTAATAAACATCGCAATGCATATTCCATTATTGAACTATATGAGAAGTCTGTGATAGACCAGAATGAGGAGTAGAACATACAGCTAGGTTCACAATTGATAGGATACAGGGTATAAGTATAATTAATCAGACTGAGACATGCCAGATTGTTCATCTGAATGGCTGCCCCATTCTACATTCTCGAAGGTGAAGGATTTTTTTTTTTTATATAGATTTCTATATCCAAGAATACTTGGTTAGTTTCTATACAAATGCCACTGTCTCCTGCATCTGATTCTTCTGAATGAAAGGTCAGTCATCTCAGTAGGAAGTAAGTGGACAAAAGGTAAAGTTATAATTACTCTAATGGTGCATACAGGTTCTGTGCCATGAACAGGGAGAGCACATTTCCAGTGGGGAGAGAACACCTTAGACCCTGAGAGGGATGAGGGAGAGGAATCATTAATGAACTACTGTCACTGAGGATCTTTTAACACTGCCCCTGCGTCCTTTCTCATGAAGGCAAATACTCTGGTAGGCTCTTCCAAACTGCGTGCTCAAACGTGCAAGCACCATACATTTAATCAACTGCTTGGTCTGCAGTGGCCCTCCAGATAATTCTTGCCATGACATGCTTGCCATTCCCTTTCACCTTACTGAAAGGGGTATAAAAAGAATCAGGAAATAGCTCCAGCTTCTGGAACTCTGCCAAAACACTTCCAGATCTTCCACACCTTCACTCCCCATTATTCCACAGATGTGGAAAGAAGGCCATTTAGCTGGCAGCCTGGACAAATAGGACACATTAGATTAACTATTTTCAGGCAACAAACAAAAACAATAGTTAAACTAAATTATTTAAACTGAATTGGGGGACCCTAAGAACTACCAGCCTGCTGCAAGGCCACATTAGAGACACTTTCCAACTGTGCCCCCTGTCTGACATAGGCCCCGCTGGGGAGAGGCCCAGTAACTGTAAGCACCACTTTCTTTCTGGCAGTACATATATGCTCCCAGAATTGTACATCTTATGTGGAAGCCAGGGACACACTGTCCTGTCATCTGAAACATAGTGACTTTTACTTCATGGATGCTCATAAGCAACTTACAAGCAGATTATATATTGCTCTCAGGTGACTGAGGAAATTTCTCCAAAATGAGGCTCTCCTTATTTATGTGCATGCTGCAGGCAGTTTCCCTGCAGTAGGAGTTGTTCAATTAAGAAAGTGAACACAAAATTTATCTGTCATTTTAGCTGAAGCACTCAATGACACAACATTGGTCATGAAAGTTATTCAGGTCAGTTATGATTGCTTAGACAATGTAGCTAGAGATAAGTGTTGCTCAGATGTCCTTTTCATGGCCCAAGTTAAACTCTGTACAATGATTAATACATCCTGTTCTATCTAGATTAATGCCTTTGGTTAAATGGAAAGGCCGATACAGAAACAAAAAGATAATCACTTGACAGTGTATAGTATTTGTTCAGTAAATTGATTCTAGGACTCAGCAGTGCAAGGTTGAAGTCAATATTGCTGTTGACTCATCTTGCTGATTCTAGTCTTGATAGCGGTCTTAATTATGCACTGCCTAAAACAAATTCAACAAATTTGGTCCCAATCCTTGTCAATCAGATTAATCAGAGTAATTGACATATACATGAAAGACTAACCAGAGGTTCAGACAGTGTAGAAATGAGAGGTTGATATTGCTGATAGAAACTTCTCCAGGGGCCTCTTGCATTTCTGCAGAGACACTGACAACCTCAAAGCATCCTTTTGAGGATGTTCGTATAGCAAACAGTTTTGGGAGATGGAGATAATATCTCCTGTTGAAATACAGAACAGACTTATTTCCTCCAGTATAATAAAGATAGTGTCTTTCTCCAGGGCAAAGCTTGGGTAGGCTTGCCTGGAGAATCTGATAATGAACTTGGATTTCCTAAACTCAGGGTTACTCAGCTATAACATAAAGTCACTGTGTATTTAGCATCCACTTCTGACCTCTTCCACTTTTTCTGGGAGACTGGGGCCAAAGTAAACCAATACAAACGTAAAATTCCTATTGCCTTCTGTGCTATGAGTAATAAATCCTTCATCTCTGACAAAGGAGTCTCAAGCTACATTGCTACATTGTTAACTTATGAGTAGGGTAAAATTTTAGCCCCTTCATAGTACATGACATTACCATATGTTTAGCAGATGGCCATAAAGAAACACTGCTCTTATATCTACTCTTTTTCCCCATACTACAAGGATCTAATTTATTTTTTAAAAGTATTGCCAAACACAAGCATGTATTGCGCCTCATAACATCTAACACAATATAAAGCATGAGACTCCTTGTATCACTATGGCTTTATGCTATTGAAAAGATTTAATCGCATGGAATACTACACAATTTTTAACAAAGGAAAGTAAATGCTAGCATTTGTATGTTTTACAAACAGTTGTATCTTGTACAACTATTCAATTTGATTCATTTCAAATTGCATTTTGTTAATTTAACCAAATTTGTGAATTTTATTAATTTAACAAAATATTTTAGGAAAAAGTTATTAAAACTATTCAAGAAATCTTGTGGGAATATTAGAAAAAAGTACAGTGTGAACTCAGAATCTAAAAGTTTTATATTCTACAGCATTATCTTTAGTAATCCAATATACTCAGCATCATTTCAAAGACTACATTTTTTTGAAATCAATACACAGTGATACCCGAGAAATAAGCATCCCCTTTCTATGCTCATTTACGTCATCCATTTATTCAATGCATATTAAATTAACACAACACGGCTAATTTAGAGCTGTGCGAACAAATGTCCTGTTTGAAGAATGATGATGGCCCACTTCTGAAAAAAGAAAAATACATCCTACTTGTTTCTCATTCCTTATGCTCCTCATTTGGTCATTTTATGAATTATCTGAAATTATGTTGAATAATATACTTTGCTTGGTAGCTACTTTAATAGATTGAACAGAAGCAAACTAGTCTTTGTAAATAAAATGCAATCAATTTTTGTAGTTTTAATTAAAAACTATTTTATAAACATAGTCACATCATGAAGCAGATATTTAAATACCCAAACATCTGAATATACATTTGGAATAACTTTGAATTGTCCCAAAATATGATGATGTCAAGGAAATCAGAATCACCCTTTTCTATTACTCCAGGTTGATAATTAGCAAGCAATTATGTATTAATGCAAGCATGAAAATTCTTCATATTTCTATTAATTTTCCACATCAATTTTTATTTCCAATATATTTTAGTTAGTCAAAAGCAAAGTTTAGACCAACTAAAATACAGAAAAATTTTATTCTACAAATATAGGAAATCATTTAAGAACTCGGATAGTTCTTAAATCTGACAAAGAAATGCAATAATTGCTGATTTCTTGTAAGGCAATACCTATTTATCCTCTGAGATAATTTGAACAATTAACATATATTTGAGAATATATACTCATATTTACTAGATATCATGTTTGGTAAACACTAAATTTCTGCAATCCTTTCTAGTAAGAAAGTATACATACATAAAATTGTATTTTATAAATGTTTCACCACTTTTTTGAAAAACATATTAATGAGGAAAAAATAAAAAGAGATCAACTCAAGAGAGATCAAGTAATTTCAAATATTGAATAGGACTATTAGCTAATTCGAATATTACATTTAGGTACTGATGACTTCTTTTCATATTCTGTACAATACTTATCATACAGTAGACACATAGGGGGACAGCACCCTGAAGGTAGAGCTGAGGCATGTTTGGTCGGCTGCTTTAATTTGCCCTACATGATTTGTTAAGCAAACAAAGGAATAGGAGAATCTTGCTTGTCTGAGTATGCCAGCCATGGCTGCAATCAGGCACTCCATCCATCCTTTCCAGCTCACCAGCCCTGTGAGAGCTGCAGATGCAGAAAAGCTGGATGCTGCACCAAGGTAAATATGGCACAGGAGCCAGAAAGAATCATGAACTACAAAAATGTAAACTACAGATTCTGAAGCAGAAGAATAATACACAGACATGAAAAAGGCAAAACAAAATGTAAAAGGCATGAAATATTCATTGAAGGTAAAAACTAAAACTCACTCTCTTGGAGATCTAAAGTTCATGTATTTAAACACACTATAAGTAATTATGCAAATATTGTCATGAATTGTATGATAATAATATATAAATTCAAATATGATTGAAACTAAATTTGTAGATGAGGAAAAACTATCACCTATGAGGGAAAATTATTTGCCAATTCATACCATAATTGGCAGGGCTAAAATTACAACTTGAGACTCATAATACCTAGTTTAATCCACTGAGGCACACTGCCTATTTCCCATCATCATAACATGCTCTCTAGATCACCAATATCACTCATATTACATTGCTGTTCAACATGCTATTTGAGTATTTCCTCAAATATTACTGCCTAACAAATTCAAGTTATACTTGGTGATTTCATAATGTATAAAAAACATTTTCAACTTTTATTAAACGTCTCATTTTATTGAACAAATTATAATAATTTTTCCTGTGACAATATTAGTATTATTTAATCATTTTGTTTTTAGGGTTTTTTTTTTTAGTTATTTAAAAAACTGAATATAGTGTACTCTTAATCCGTTTAAGAATATTAATTATATTTTTAAAAATGACTCTTACACTCTTTACATTATCTCAATAAGTTTTGGAATCTGTAGTTCAGTTTTTATAGCCTGATCTTTTTCTTTCTACTCCTGGCTTTAATCCTTGATTAGTATTTCATATGTATGAATAAAGAAATAATGTTGCTTAGTATTGGTATTGGTATTTTGTTCTTTTGAATGGGTAGGAGGTTGCAAACAACATGCAAAGAGTAAACCTAAGGTCTGAAAAAATGGGCAGGTTCTAAGTAGAAAAAGCCTTCCATTTAAATTATATTATGAGGGAAATGCTTCAGACTCTCCAACTCACTGTAATCATATGGATGCTGCTCTGGGTTTGGCATATTTCATATTTATCTAAAAACTAAGTGGCACTTGGACTTTCCTGGTGGTCCAGTGGTTAATGCTTCACCTTCCAATGCAGGACATGTGGGTTCATTCCTTGATCAGGTAACCAAAATCCCATATGCCTCAGGGCAAAAAAAAAAAAAACAGAAACCAAACAGAAGCAATATTATAACAACCTAAAAAAAGACTTAAAAAAATGATCCATATTAAAAAAATCTTAAACAGTATACTGCACTGAGTTCCTCTATTTTTTCCCCTTGTTTAATTTGAGATTGAAAATTGTCTTAACTTCTGTTCTCCAATTTGTTTTTTTTATGTAATATTCAAGTACAGTAAAGTGCACAAATCTTAAGTGTACATTGACAGAGTTTTGAATGAACAGTCCTATGTAGGCAAAATCCTCATCAGGATAAAGACTGTCATCATCACCTCAAAAACATCCTTTCTTTCCCTTTACATTTAGTTGTTACCTACACTCCAAATATAATCATTGTATAACGTCCCCCTTAAGCATTAGTTTTCCATATTCTACAGATCCATATAAATTGAATCATTCAACATATATTCTTTAGAGAAAGTACATTTCACTCAACAAAGTATGTTTACAATGTACCAATGCTGTGGCATATATCACTAATTTTTTCCTTTTATTTCTGATTAGCTTTATTTAGTTATTTACTTTAACTGATTTATTTGAGCAAAAATCCAATAGAGTCAGGCAGCACCTAACATAGGAGGTAGAAAGCAGCTCAGAAGAGCCATATGAAATGCAAGCTTTATAGGCAGAGGGGTATGGAAAAAGGAAGTTATACTATGCAAAAAAGAAAAGAAAAAAAATGTAGGTTAGTTATTACAAAGTTAACTTTCCTTTAGGGGATGGCAGGAGTATCTCAGGCAGTTTATCTAACCAGTGCTGATCAGGTGATTCCTGATGGACAGGTTTAAGATTCTGTTTCCTAGACAGCTGAAGCTATAATTAAGTTTGTCTTGGTTGGCCGAATGTAACTTAGCGTGTGTCTCCATTTTGGGTCTGTTATCTTATTTTTAACACATTCTATTAATTTTCCTCAGAAACTCAGTGATCACCTCTTACAACTTACCACAAAGAATTCGATTGATGAATATAGCTATATTGTTGGTTTTCCTTTGCTACTGTAGATTTGCTTTCCTAATATCCATTTCTTTTAATTGATGGACCATAGAGTGCTTTTTGGAAGTGTGCCTGGCTGTGGGTGGAACACAGAGGGAACCAGGCTGTGGATCCTTACAACTGCCAAAATAAAGGCTCTTCTCCACAGAGAACACTTGGCATATATTCCTGGGTAAAGCTGCTTCAACACTTGTTACACGTGTATTTCTTTTTCAGCATCTGAAATCAAGTCCAGTATTTCTTTAAGCTTTGCTCATTTACTATGGTTGTGAAGATCCCCTGGAGAAGGCAATGGCAACCCACTCCAGTACTCTTGCCTGGAAAATTCCATGGCCTGAGAAGCCTGGTAGGCTATAGTCCGTGGGGTCACAAGGAGTCAGATAGGACTGAGTGACTTCACTTTGACAACCCACACTCTTTTGCTACACACACAAATTACTTACTTTTGAGAGTGGTTTTCAAATTTTATTTAAGAAGTTAAAGCTTTTCTTCAAAGAACCTGGGAATGAACAGAGGCAATGTCCATGTGGCCAGTTGTCAAGAGTAAATATTAGTAGTTAACCTGTTCCCTGTGCCTAAGGAGTGTGAACAAGGAGCACTCATGGAGCCAGCTGTTACAAATAAAAGTTGTTAGTAGTTAACCTCCTCGTGGGCCTGAGGTCCACACCTGCTCCTTATATTGATTGTTTCTCTACTGCAGTTTGTTCCGAGCTCTTTGGGGAAGAACTATGCTTTCCTCTAGAGAAGGCAATGGCACCCCACTCCAGTACTCTTGCCTGGAAAATCCCATGGATGGAGGAGCCTGGTAGGCTGCAGTCCATGGGGTCACTAAGAGTCAGACACGATTGAGCGACTTGACTTTCACTTTTCACTTTCATGCTTTGGAGAAGGAAATGGCAACCCACTCCAGTGTTCTTGCCTGGAGAATCCCAGGGATGGCAGAGTCTGGTGGGCTCTCGTCTATGGGGTCGCACAGAGTTGGACACACTGAATCGACTTAGCATCAGCAGCAGCAGTGGTATGCTTTCCTCTGCTCTCTTGGCTGTGTTTCCCTGGTTTTTATTTCTTCCATCAGCCTGCTTTTCAGCATCTTGGACTGTAGTTTTTCCATTTCATGTTTTCCAACTTTGGTTTTGTGTTTTTTTTTTTTTTTTCCCTCCTTTTATGTCTTCTTTTTGCTCTTTCCTTAGGACCTTAAGAGATATGGAAGCTAAGAAGACATTTTGTTTGTTTGTTTTTTTCCCTTTGGTTCGCAATATTTATATCGTAGCTTCTTTTTTTAGGGAAAAAGCTAAACTAAAATGAGAAAAGTCTCATTAGTCATGCTGACACAGTTTTGCAAAGTGCTGGTAAACCATTTTAGAATTTAGAATTTAGGGAAATATTTAGCTACTGGAACCTTGTGAAATATTAATTTGTTCCTTTCTATTTCTGAGTAGTATTCCATCCTATGAATGTACAACATTTGTTTAGCAATTCTTCTGTTGAAAGACACTTGGGATATTCCCATGTTTTTGGCTATTATGAAATAAAACTGCTATTAACATTCACCTACACTTATTTTTGTGAAAATAAGTTTCATTTATTTTTAATAAATACCCAGGAGGGAACTCCTGGTAGTTCATTTTTACTTAAAAAGAAGGGTAAAAAAGCTTCTAGAATGTTTTTCACAGCTGTTTTGCCATTTTACGTTCAACCAATTGTATATTGGTTGATTATTCTTCCTCTATTGACATTTCCTATATTTTCACACATTATAAGCATATTTTCCTTTACTTCAGTGAAAACAACTGAGAAAACTGTTTTGAAGTATTGGTCTGAAAATTGCAGCATCTGAGTTAATTAGCAATCGCTGTTTGTTGATGGCTTTTTTTTTTTTTTTTTTTTTTTGTAATACTAGATCACATCTTCCTGACTGTTGGATAATTGAATTTTGTCCTGATCATTGTGAATAGCATGTTTGGTACATTCTAGATTTTACTATATTTCTCCAAGAATACAAATGTTTTGTTTTAGTTTATTAAACTTAAATTGCTGACTCATGCATGCATTGAGTGTCAGTTTAGATATCCACTCAATTTTAATCTTTGGTTGTAAGCTACTTTCATTGTGACCTTCATGTGTCTTGTTCAGGGACCATTCAGTGACATGAACTTGTTTAATGAAGGAATTGGGTTTCTCCTGACTTTCCCCTTACTGGAGATCCCTTCTTCACTCTCCAGCAGCTGTGGTTTCCTGGCACTCCTTCTCTAGGTTCCCCTAGCTTCAAAGATTTCACATTTTTCTATTAGGCTTTTGGAACTCAGGGCTACCACTTTTGCAACTATTGTGAGAATCACTCCATGTTGACAAACAGCCCCCAATAAGTGTTCCATTGTATTTTCCCTGCAGATTATTAATAACTAATTTGTGGGAGGACCAATGTGTTAAATGATTATTCCTCTGTGGCTGACAACAATTCTAACAGCCATTATGTATAGACTTTGCTGTGTCAGACTAAAACTCTTGTCATTTAAAGTATCTCAAATATCAGCTAGTTACTAAAGGGGCTAACCTTCCTAAAAGGAATTTTTTGGACCTTTTATCTTTCATCTGAACTATGTTACTGAACCAATGCCACATGAATTCAGGCTATTTGTGCATCTTCTATAGACAACCATTCTATTAGTACAACTATTTCAGTAGTCCTTTTCATTTCTACAATTCTTAAAAATGGTTAGACATGTAAAACATTTTAATAGAGGAAATATGTAGGTAGAGAAACTGTAAAATGAATATTGTGTATCTATTATGTAGTAAATATTTTGCTAGAGAAGTGATCCTACATACATAGTCCTACTTAAGCTTAATTCAGCTACTGAATTTCTCCATATGTCTCTGATAGCAAACGCCTCAGATTTTAAGGCTCAAATATAATTTAACCAGTAAAACCTGAAATCCAGTTACTACATAATTGTCAAATTTTAAAGTTTTCATAGTAAATTACTACTTTTTAATCAAAGTAAGTTGGAAGTTCAAGATATAATTCTGGAGACAATGGGAGATTAATAAGTGCATAAAATAAGTACAATATGTAAAATGTCATATGCAAATGAAATATTTAGATAATTTCCTTCATGTGTACATAATTTCATCAAGAATAAATATGTCTTAAATTTTGACCAGGTTAATATTTTATGAAACTTTGTCTAACTTGCTGATTAAAATCAACTTCAAGAGTCAATTTTTTCTTTTTATTTTCATATTAATTTCATTATACCTCATGAATTAATAATGACCTATCTACTCTAGATTTTATAAATCCTATGTATCATTTCTATTTAATGAATCATAGGTTCCCTGTGATTGTTTTATAGGTATATCACTTTTTGTTATATATTTCACAATAGATTAAATTTTAAAATGCAATTCTTTTGAGTTACTTTCTTTTAGATGTTGATATTTAGCTGTCAACTTCTTTTAGATATTAAGTTCAGAAACTCAGTCATGTCTGAATCCTTGAGACCCCAAGGACTGCAGCACGCTAGGCTTCCCTGTCTATCACCAACTTCTGAAGCTTGCTCAAACTCATGCCCATTGAGTCAGTGATGCCATGCAACCATCTTATCCTCTGGCATCCCCTTCTCCCACCTTCAGTCTTTCCCAGCATCAGGGTCTTTTCCAAGGAGTCAGTTCTTCGCATCAGGTAGCCAATGTATTTAAGTTTCAGCCTCAGCATCAGTCCTACCAATGAACATTCAGTACTAATTTCCTTTAGGATGGACTGGTTGGACCTCCGTGCAGTCCAAGGGACTCTCAAAAGTCTTCTCCAACACCACAGTTCAAAAGCATCAATTCTTTTGCATTCAGCTTTCCTTATAGTCCAACTCTCACATCCATAAATGACTACTGGAAAAACCATAGCTTTGACTAGACAGACCTTTGTTGACAAAGTAATGTCTCTCCTTCTAATTTGCTGTGTAGGTTGGTCATAACTTTCCTTCCAAGGAGCAAGTGTCTTAATTTCATGGCTGCAGTCAACATCTGCAGTGATTTTGGAGCCAAAAAATTAAAGTCTGTCACTGTTTCCATTGTTTCCCCATCTATTTGCCCTGAAGTGATAAGATCAGATGCCACGATTTTTGTTTTTTGAATGTTGAGTTTTAAGCCACCTTTTTCACTTTCTTTCACTTTCATCCAGAGGCTCTTTAGTTCTTCTTCACTTTCTGACATAAGGGTTGTGTTGTCTGCATATGTGAGATTATTGGTATTTCTCCTGGAAATCTTGATTCTAGCTTATACTATACCAGCATGTCTATACCTGCTTTCTTTTGGTAACATTTACTTGGAGTATCATCTTCTACTCTTTCACTTTAAATCTGTCGGTCTATGGAGTTGAGTCTCTTAAGGCAGTTATAAGTTGAACTCACTCGACTGCTGAGTTCAACTCATTTACAGTTAGGGTGATTTCTGATATATAAGGACTTGTTTAGTGGCTAGGTCATGTCCAACACTTTTGCAGTCCCATGGACTGTAGCCTGACAGGCTCCTCTGTCCATGGGATTTTCCAGGCAAGAATACTGGAGTGGGTTGCCATTTCCTTCTCCAGGGGATTTTCCCAACCCAGGGATTGAAACCGAGTCTGCTGCATTTGCAAGTGAGTCTTTCACCACTGAGCCTCCAGTGATTGTTTTGTATCTCTTTTGTTTGTTTTTTATTTTATATTTCTGTTTACCTTTTAGGGTTGGTAGTTTTCTAGAATTATTTCTTCAGTTTCCTTTTTTGAGCTTTTTCTCTAGACATGTATTTTGTGGTTACCATGAGGTTTGAATAAACTCTCATAGATAAAATAGTTATTTTTTTCTGCTGATAGCAACTTATCTTCATTTGTTTTTAGAGGTTCCATCATTTTCCCACCCCCTTTTATATTTTTGCTGTCACAAATGATCCCTTTTTATGCTGTGAGTTTGTCACTAAACAGTAGTAGCTATAATTGTTTTTAATGCTTTTTTTCCTTTAAACCTCAATGCTATAATTGTTTAGAATCCTATTCTATAATTGGGTTACAATTTTCTGATTCTGTTTTTATCAGCTTACTTAAAGTATTGTGTCTTTCTGTCTTATTGTTTTAAGTAGAAAAGTTCCTTTCAACATTTCATTTAAGGCAAATCTAGTAGTTAGTGGTGAACTCCCTTGACTTTTTTTTTTTTTTTTTAATCTGGGAAAGCATTTTATTTCCTCTTCATATATGAAGGGCAACTTGACTAAAGTATCTTGTCTGGAAGTTTTTATCTTTCAATATTTTTAATATGTCATTCCGTTCTCTGTAGAATTTCTGCTGAGAAATCTGCTTATAGTCTAATGGAGGTTCATCTGTAGGTTTCCCTCTCTGCCTTTAATAGTCTTTCATTATTGAGACTGGTGGATTCATTGTAATGTATATTGGAAGGGGTCTTTTTACATTGAGATAGTAAGATGATCAATTATCTTCATGGACCACATGTCTGCATGTTTTCCTTGGTTTAGAAAGTTCTTAGCTATTATTTCCTGGAATATTCTCCTTGTCCCCTTCTCTTTCTCTTCTTCTGGAACTACTATTATTCTTCTGTTAGTTTCCTAATGGAGTCTGATGGTTCTCATAAAGTTTCTTTACTGTTTTAAAATCTTAGTTCTCTCTCCTATTCCAACTGAATTATTTCTAGATCCCTGTCTTCCAGACTGCTTATTCTCTCTTCCACTGGATCTGTTTCCATGTGTTTTAATACATTCTTCATCTCATACATTGAGTTCTTCAGCTTCTGAATTTTTTCTGTTCTTTATAATTTCAGTATTTTTTGGCAATTTACATCTCTTTACTAAATTTATTCCTGAGTTCACTGGATTACCTTTCTGAGTTTTCTTGTAGCTCACTGAATTCACAACAGCTGTTTTGAATCCTCTATTAGTTAGATACCAATCTTCCAGACTTTGAGTTTGGCTGTTGGAAAATTGCCATTCTCTTTTTTGTGAAACCATACCACTGTGATTTTTCTTTCATGGTATTTGATGAGATGTGCCTCTACCAGCACATTTGAACTAGGGACACCTTCTTATTTAAGTAAAACTTTATTTACCTTGGGAATTAGAGGCCTTTCTTTTGTTTCCTAGCAGGTGGCACTTGTTTTCTTTTGTTTTTATGAGTTGCCTGCAGCTATATTTGGGAGTGCACACTTCCACCCCCTATTCCTTCTGCCAGAGGAGTTGCAGGTGCCATTGTACTTTCTTGCACCATAAAGGTCACCAGTTCTGCTGCTGCTTACAGGATTGTCAGAATCATAGGCACCACTATCATTGCTGGGGTAACCAAGGTACCCTGCGCTGCAAACACCACAACCACAGGTGGGGAAGCTAGGGCTGCAGGTGTTGCCACTGCTGCCAAAGGCACCAAGGTCATGGGTACAACTGCTGTTCCTAGAACTGCTGAGGTTGTGGAAACCACTGATCCTCCGATCCACCCACCATCATATGTACAGATCTATATACATACAATATTGTGTAAGTTTAAGACATATGTATTGATTTAATAAATTTATGCATTATAATATGATTATCATCAAACACCTCTACCATATTACACAAGTATAACTTCCTTGGGGGGAGGGGATGAGATTTAGTCTCTTAGCATCTTTGAAGTAAGAACATAATGCAGTATTATCGACTATAATTATTATGCTATGCATTAGATCTCTACAACTTATTCACTTTCAAATGCAACTATATATCCTTTAACAACATCTTCTGATTTCTTCAACCACTCTAGACACCAGTAATAAAAATGTTACTGGAATTATTCTTCACTGATACTCATATCTTCTCTTTATCCTATATTTCCATTCTCAGTAATTTAAGCCACAAATTTTCAATTCATTCCCTTTTCTTTATCCACCCTTATACTAAATAACTAAATCATGAAGTATTCCTTGCTCTACTTTCTTTATATTTTGAGAATCTATACCTGTTCTCCATCAGGCCAATTTTAGCTAAGCCCATGTGCTCTAGCTTAGTTTACTTCAACAGCCTATGATCTGGACTACCTGTCTTTTGAGAGTCCATTGGACATCAAGGAGATCCAATCAGTACATCCTAAAGGAAATCAGTCCTGAA
This sequence comes from Ovis aries, assembly GCF_016772045.2. Taxonomy (NCBI): domain Eukaryota; kingdom Metazoa; phylum Chordata; class Mammalia; order Artiodactyla; family Bovidae; genus Ovis; species Ovis aries. The sequence goes on along the minus strand of NC_056055.1, from coordinate 123,770,705 downwards.
TATTCATTGGAAGGACTGATGCTGAAGCTGAAACTCCAATACTTTGGCCACCTGATGTGGAGAACTGACTCATTTGAAAAGACCCTGATTCTGGGAAAGGCTGAAGGCAGGAGGAGAAGGGGATGACAGAGGATGGGATGGTTGGATGGCATCACCAATTCGATGGACATGAGTTCAAGCAAATTTCGGAAGTTGGTGATGGACAGGGAAGTCTGGTGTGTTGTGCTACAGTCCATGGAGTCACAAAGAGTCGGACATGACTGAGCAACTGAACTGACTTGCTTTTGCAAATTAATTCATTCCCTGTATTGCATTCATTTACTCATTCATTTATCTAGTATTTAATATATACTCTGGGATCAGTGTGCATGTGTGTATGGCTAACCTTGCTAAACTCAGTTAATCATATTACTATCTTCCTTAAAATTCTTCAGTGAGCTTATCTATTTCTACAAAATCCAATTATTTTAAATTCTTTACTTCTCCATTACTTTGCTACTTCTTAATCCTTGTTGTTGCTGTTTTTCAGTTGCTAAGTTCTGACTCTCTGTGACCCCATGGACTGCAGCATGCCAGGCTTCTCTGTCCATCACTATCTCCATGAGTTTGCTCAAACTCATCTCCATTCAGTGAGTGATGCCATACAACCATCTTATTACCTGTCACCCCCTTCTCCTCTTTCCTTCATTTTTTCCCTAGCATCAGGGTCAGTTATTCGCATCAGGGGGAGAGTATTGGAGATTCAGCTTCAGCATCAGTCCTTCCAATGAATATTCAGGGTTGATTTCCTTTAGAATTTACTGGTTTGAACTCTTTGCAGTCCAAGGAACTTTCAAGAATCTGCTCCAGCACCACAGTTTGAAAGCATCAATTCTTTGACACTCAGCCTTCTTTATGGTCCTACTCTCACATCCATAATGACTACTGGAAAAACCATAGTTTTTACTATATGGACCTTTGTTGGTAAAGTGATGTCTCTGCTTTTTAAAACTGTCTAGGTTTGACATAGCTATTCTATTCTTCTCAATACTTGTCTATTTAAACATTTAGATGCCTCCTCTGACTTAGATCACTCTTTCTCCCAATGCTTTGGCAAGACTCATATGTCCTACGATAGTATTCATGAAAAGCACTCATCATACTATATTCTAAGTATCTGACTAAAATGCCTCATCCCTTGAAAATAAGTTTCTTGAAAATAGACAATGTACATTAGTATTCATTATGTGTAAACTGTTTAGTAGAAGTATGGGGACGGTAGAATCTCAATAATGAATAACTGAACAAGGTCCTGATCATCTGGGTATTATAATATATGCTAAACTTAATTTTCTAACATTTTATATCAAACTTTTGAATCTCACATACAATATTAAAAATAAAGTTCAACAAAAGCATATGGAACAAATCTTAACAGACCCATCATAAGGATGGATATCAAAACTGTAATCAAAAAACTCCCAACAAACAAAAGCTCAGGACCAGATGGCTTCACAGGTGAATTCTACCAAAAATTTAGAGAAGAGCTATCACGTATCCTACTCAAACTCTTCTAGAAAAATGCAAGGAAGGTTAACTCCCAAATTCATTCTATGAGGCCACCATCATCCTAATACCAAAACTAGACAAAGATGACACGCAAAGAGAAAACTACAGGCCAATATCACTGATGAACATAGATGCAAAAATCCTCAACAAAATTCTATCAAACAGAATCCAACAACATATTAAGAAAATCATATATCATGACCAAATGAGTTTTACTCATTTGGTATAAATGAGTATAAGTGACTGTAAATTGGTAAAAATGAATATAAAATGATTCTTCAATATTTGCAAATCAATCAATGTGATTCACCATACTAACAAACTGAATGATAAAAACCATATGATTATCTCAATAGGTGTAGAGAAAGCCTGTGACAAAATTTAACACCCATTTATAATCAAAACTCTCCAGAAAGCAGGCATAGAAGGAATATGACTCAACATAGTAAAAGCCAAATGCAGCAAACCCACAGCAAACATTATCCTCAATGGTGAACAAACTGAAAGCATTTTTTTTCTGTAAAATCAGGAACAAGACAAAGATACCTCTCTCACCACTACTATTCAACATAGTATTGGAAGTCCTAGCCACAGCAATCAGAGAATAAAAAGAAATATTAGGAATTCAGAGTGGAAAAGAAGTAAAACTCTCCCTGTTTGCAAATGACATGATCCTCTACATAGAAAACCCTAAAGATACCACCAGAAAATTACCAGAGCTAAACAATGAATATAGTAAAGTTTCAGGATATAAAATTAGTACACACAAATCCCTTGCATTCCTATACATTAACAATGAAAAAAAAAAAAGAAATTAAGGAACAAATTCCACCCACCCTTGCAATGAAAAGAAAAAAATACTTAGGAATAAATTTACCAAAAGAAAACAGACCTATATATAGAAAACTATAACACACTGATGAAAAAAATCAAAGTGATACAAATAGAGAAATATGCCATGTTCATGGATTAGAAGAAGCAATAGAGTGAAATTAATATATTACCCAAAGCAATATATAGATTTAATGCAATCCCTATCAAGCTACAAACAGTATTTTTTTCACAAAACTAGAACAAATAATTTCACTATTTGTATGGAAACACAAAAAGCCTTGAATAGCCAAAGCAATCTTGAGAAAGAAGAATGGAAATGAAAGATTCAATCCGCCTGGCTTCAGACCATACTATGAAGCCTCAGACATTAAGACAGTATGGCACTGGCACAAAGATGGAAATATAGATCAATGGAACAAAATAGCCCAGAAATAAATCCAGGAACCTAGTGACACCTTATCTTTGAGAAAGGAGGCAAAAATATACAATGGAGAAAAGACAACCTCTTTAACAAGTGGTGCTGGGGAAACTGGTCAGCCATGTGTAAAAGAACTAAACTAGAACACTTTATAACACCATACACAAAAATAAACTCAAAACAGATTAAAGATCTATATGTAAGATCAGAAACAATAAAATTCTTAGAGGAAAACATAGGCAGAACACTGAATGACATAAATTACAGCTAGATCCTCTATTACCCACCTCCCAGAGTAATGGAAATACAAATAAACAAATGGGACCTTATTTTAAAAAGCTTTACACAATGAAGGAAACTATAAGCAAGGTGAAAAGGCAGCCTTCAGAATGGGAGAAAATAATAGCAAATGAAGCAACTGACACAGAATTAATCTCAGAAATATACAAACGTCTCATCCAGCTCAATACAAGAAAAACAAGCAACCCAATCAAAAATGGGCCAAAGAACTAAACAGACATTTCTGCAAAGAAAACATCAGTTCAGTTCATTCACTCAGTCATGTCCAACTCTTTGCAACCCCATGAACCACAGCACACCAGGCCTCCCTGTCCATCACCAACTCCCAGAGTTCACTCAGACTCATGTCCATCGAGTCGGTGATGCCATCCAGCCATCTCATCCTCTGTTATCCCCTTCTCCTCCTGCCCTCAATCTTCCCAGCATCAGGGTCTTTTCCAATGAGTCAACTCTTCATATGAGGTGGCCAAAGTATTGGAGTTTCAGCTTCAACATCAGTCCTTCCAATGAACACCCAGGACTAATCTCCTTTAGGATGGACTGGTTAGATCTTCTTGCAGTCCAAGGGACTCTCAAAAGTCTTCTCCAACACCACACTTCAAAAGCATTAATTCTTCAGCGCTCAGCTTTCTTCACCTTCCAACTCTCACATCCATAAATGACTACTGGAAAAACCATAGCCTTGACTAGATGGAACTTTGTTGGCAAAGTAATGTCTCTGCTTTTTAATATGCTGTCTAGGTTGGTTATAACTTTTCTTCCAAGGAGTAAGAGTCTTTTAATTTCATGGCTGCAATCACCATCTGCAGTGATTTGGGAGCCCCCCAAAAATAAAGTCTGACACTCTTTCCACTGTTTCCCCATCTATTTCCCGTGAAGTGATGGACCAGATGCCATGATCTTCGTTTTCTGAATGTTGAGCTTTAAGCCAGCTTTTTCACTCTCCTCCTTCACTTTCGTCTAGAGGCTTTTTAGTTCCTCTTCACTTTCTGCCATAAGGGTGGTGTCATCTGCATATCTGAGGTTATTGATATTTCTCCTGGCAATCTTGATTCCAGCCTGTGTTTCTTCCAGCCCAGCGTTTCTCATGATGTACTCTGCATATAAGTTAAATAAGCAGGGTGATAATATACAGCCTTGACGTACTCCTTTTCTCTATTTGGAACCAGTCTGTTGTTCCATGTCCAGTCCTAACTGTTGCTTCATACATGTTTGTATGACCTGTCAAGAGACAGGTCAGGTGGTCTGGTATTCCCATCTGTTTAAGAATTTTCCACAGTTTATTGTGATCCACACAGTCAAAGGCTTTGGCATAATCAATAAAGCAGAAATAGATGTTTTTCTGGAACATATGGATGGCCAATAAATACATGAAAAGATGCTCAACAACACTCATTATTAATGAAATTCTAATCAAAATCACAATAACATGTCATCTCATACCTGTCAGAATGGCCGTGATCAAAATGTACAAACAATAAATGCAAGAGAGTATGTAGAGAAAAGGGCACCCTCTGAAACTGTTGGTGGGAATGCAAATTGTTACAGTCACTATAGAGAACAGTGTGGAGATTCCTTAAAAAACTGGAAATGCAAATGCCATATGTACCAGCAATCCCACTGCTGGGCATACACACCGAGGAACCAGAATTTAAAGAGACACATGTACCCCAATGTTCATGGCAGCACTGTTTACAATAACTAAGACATGGAAACAAACTAGATGTCCTTTGGCAGACGAATGGATAAGGAAGTTGTGGTACATATACACAATGGAATATTTCTCAGCTATAAAAGAGAACACATTTGAATTTGTTCTAATGAGGTGGATGAAACTGGAGCCTGTTGTACAGAGTGAAGTAAGTCAGAGAGAGAAACATCAATACAGTATATTAACAAATATATATGTAATTTAGAAAGACAGTAATGACGATCCTATATGCAAGACAGCAAGAGACACAGATGTAAAGAACAGTTTTTTAACTCTGTGGGAGATGGTGAGGGTGGGATCTTCTAAGAGAATAGCATTGAAAGAGGTATGTTACCATATGTAAAATAGATGACTAGTACAAGTTTGATGCATGAAGCAGGGCACTCAAAGTCAGTGCTCTGACACAACCCAGAGGAATGGGATGGGAGAGCAGGTGGGAAGGGGTTCATGATGGGGAGACATGTGTACTCATGGGTGATTCATGTTGACGTAGAGCAAAAACCACCACAATATTGTAAAGATATTATCCTCCAATTAAAATAAGTTAATTTTAATAAAGCAATAATAGGCAAAACCTAGTCACTTTTCTAAAGTATCTGAAACATACTGTCAGGCAGGACAGTAAACCAAGAATTATACAAATTTCATAAGAAAGGCAAAGGGAAAGTCTTTGACAGGTTGTTCACACTTTGGCTGTGACTTAAGTCATATGTATGCTGGCAGCATATTATAAAAATTCATTCTTCAATATTCTTATGTTGTAATTTTTATTCAGTACCCCATATTATATAAAATAAGCATTGTATCACTTGATTTTTCTGTACCAGTTATGACCATCTCTTCATTATATCACTGAGAATTCACACAGATTTGGGTCCAGGTAAGAATATCACAAAGATCCTAGGTCTAAATTCATATGAGGAAAAAGGCAGATTCCAGAATGTCAAGATGACAGCTGGACTATCATTCATACAAACTTTGAGGTGAGTAATGGAAAATAAAATGTTTCAGTGAAATGTATCCCTGTTTTAAGATGCTTTGGGTCACTGTGTGATGGCTTCTTGATGTATCAACTTGGCTGAACAATATTCTTCAAAATTATCTTCCTAGTGTATTTCCAGTTAGAGTAGGCTTCAGGGAATATTTTCTTGAGACAGTTAAAAGAAAGGTGATTCTAGTCATCTTTTACCATAAACTCACCTTCTCTTGATTATTCAGTCAAACATTTTTCTATGTTCTACTTTTATAAAGGGATTTTATAAATATTAAAGTCCCTAGTCAGTTGATTTTATGTAAATCAATAGAGAGCATCCTGTACATAGCAAGCTTAATCCATTGGTATTTATTTAGTATAATTGACCTATATGGAATTGTTAATTCCAGGTCAACAACATAGTGATTTGATATATCTATACATTACAATATGATCACTATGGTAAGTTTACTGTCACCATACAAAAAGATTATTATTGACTATTTCTTAGCCATATATTTCATCCCTGTGACTCACTTATTTTGTAACTGGAAGTTTGTACCTCTTTATTGTTGTCATTCAGTTGCTCAGTCATGTCTGACTCTTTGCAATCCCATGGGCTGCAGCATGCTAGGCTACCTGCCCTTCGCTATCTACCGGAGTTTGCTGAAACTCATTGTACCTCTTAATTTTTCTCAAATGGTTCAAGCCATCCTCCTCTCCTCTGTCAACCTCCTGTTTGTTCTCAGTATCTATGACTGTTTGTGTTTTATTATGTTAGTTCTTTCTTTTTAAGATTTTACACATAAATGATTTTATACAAATCATTTTTTCTCGTTCACTTAGCATTATGCCCTCTCCATCTATCCATACTGCTGCAAAAGGCAAGATTTCACTTTTTATGGCTAACTGTATATGTACTCCACATCTTCCTTATCCATTTAGCTGTCAAATATAGCATCCATATTTTGACTATTGTAAATAATAGTGCAATGAACACTGAGGTGCATTTATCTTCTCAAATTAGTGACTTCGATATCTTTAGGAAAATACCCAAAAGTGGAATTTCTGGATCATATGGTCTTGTATTTTAAGGTTTTTAAGTAACCTCTCTGTTTTTTTACATAGTGGCTGCATCAATTTATGTTTCTGCAAACAGTGCAAAAGGATTCGCTTTTCTCCACATGCATACCAACACTTGTATTTGTTATCTTTTCTATAATACCCATTCTGACAGATGTAATATTTTATTGTGGCTTTGATTTGCATTTCCCTGATAATCAGTGAACTTGAGCATCTTTTAATGTACCTCTTGGCCAGCTAAATCTCTTCTTTGGAAAAATGTTTATTCAGGTCCTCTGCCCATTTTTTAGTCAGGAGTTTCTCTCTCTCTCTCTCTCTTTTTTTTTTTTAAATGCTGTGTTGTGTGATTTTTGTATATTTTTTATATTAACTTCTTATCAGATATATCATTCAGATAAGGAAATGGCACCCCACTCCAGTACTCTTGCCTGGAAAATCCAATGGAAGGAGGAGCCTGGTGGGCTGCAGTCCATGGGGTCGCTAAGAGTCAGACACGACTGAGCAACTTCACTTTCACTTTTCACTTTCATGCATTGGAGAAGGAAATGGCAACACACTCCAGTGTTCTTGCCTGGAGAATCCCAGGGATGGGAGAACCTGGTGGGCTGCTGTCTATGGGGTCGTGCAGAGTCGGACACGACTGAAGTGACTTAACAGCAGCAGCAGCAGATATATCATTTGAAAATATTCCCTCCCACTCAGTAAATAAAGTGTGATACTTCCAGACTTGTTCTTTCTCAAGAATATTTTTGCTTTTTTGAGGGTTTTTTTTTTTTTTTTTTGCATTTCCATAAAAATTTTAGAATTACTTGCTCTAATTCTGTTAAAAATACCACTGGTATTTTGAGCAAGAGGGTACTGAATCTGTAGATTGTCTTAGGTAACTTGGTCATTTTTAACAATATTCTTCTAATTGAACATGGTACATCTTCACATGTTTTTGTTGTCTTTATTTTATGAATGTGATAGTTTTTTGAATACCTTTTACAACCTTGGATGGCTTTATTCCTAAGTATTTGATAACACTAATTCAATTGCTTCTGAATTTTTCTTTCTGATATAATGCTGCTGCTGCTGCTGCTACTGCTGCTGCCGCTGCTAAGTCACTTCAGTCATGTCCGACTCAGTGCGACCCCAGAGGCGGCAGCCCACCACGCTCCCCAGTCCCTGAGATTCTCCAGGCAAGAACACTGGAGTGGGTTGCCATTTCCTTCTCTAATGCATGAAAGTGATGTCGTTCAGTCGTGTCCGACTCTTAGCGACCCCATGGACTGCAGCCCTCCAGGCTCCTTCGCCCATGGGATTTTATAGGCAAGCGTACTGGAGTGGGGCGCCATTGCCTTCTCTAGCGTATAGAAATGTGCCAGACTTACATTTACTTTCTATCCTATAAATTTACTGAATGCATCTACTAGTTCTACTAGTTTGGGGGGAGGCATATTTGGAATTTCAATATATTGTCATCTGCAAAACATTTGCAATTTTACTTCTTCCTTTGCAATTTGGATTCCTTTTGTTTTTCTTATTGATGTGCTAGGATGAGAGTAGGTACCTTTGTCTTGTTCTTGATTGTAGAGGAAATTCTTTCAGCTTTTCATCCTGTATGATGTTAGCTGTTGGCTTGTCATATATGGCCCTTATTATGTTGAGATATGTTCCCACTGTACCCGCATTGTTGCATTTTTATCAATGGATATTAAATATTGTCAAAAGTTTTGTCTGCATCTATTATAATGATCAAATGATTTTTCATCAATTTGTTAATGTGTTTTATCACATGGAGTTTTGGATATTGAACCATCCTTGCAACCCTGAGATAAACTTCACTTTATTATGTTTTACAGTTCTTTTAATATATTGTTGAATTAGGTTTCCTGGTATCTTGAATTTACGCAGCCTTTTCATCAATAATTGTGGGCATGTGTGTTCAGTTGTGTCCAATTCTTTGCGACCCCATGGACTGCAGCCTGCCAGGTGCCTCTTTTCATGGGATTTTCCACATAAGAATTCTGGAATGGGTTGCCATTTCCTACTCCCGGGGATCTTCCTGACCTAGGGATGGAACCCACATCTCCTGCACTGGCAGGCAGATTCTTAACCACTGCATCACCTGGGTAACAGTGATTATAGGCCTGTAATTTTCCTTGCAAAGTCTTTTCTGGTTTTGGTATCAGAGTGATGCTAATGTTGTGGAAGGGACTCACAGGTGGCTCAGAAGTAAAGAATCCACCTACCAAGGCAGGAGACTAAGAAACTTCACTAACTCCTAAGTCAGGAAGATCCCTTGAAGGAAGAAATGGCATCCCCATCCAGTATTCTTGGGTTTTCCTTGTGGCTCAAATGGTAAAAAATCTTCCTGCAATGCAGGAGACATGGGTTTGATCCCTAGGTCGGGAAGATTCCCTGCAGAAGGGAATGCCAACCACTCCAGTATTTCTGCCTAGAAAATCCCGTAGACAGAGGAACCTGGCAGGTTATGGTCCATGAGGTGGCAAGAGTCAGACACAACTGACCGACTAACAATTTCACTTTCCAGTATTTTCGTTAGGAAAACCACATGGACAGAGGAGCCTGGCAGGCTACAGTCCATGGCCATAAAGAGTTGGACATGACTCAGCATGCATGCACAACCTTGCAGGATAAGTTCAGAAGCATTCTTTCTTCTTCCAAGTTTTGGAATAGTTTGAGAAAGAAAAGTGTTAAATCTTTTAAAAATTTTGATAGAGTTTACCTGTTAAGCTTTCTTGTCTTGGGCTTTTATCCAGTTAGAGTGTATGGATTATTGGTTCAATTTAATTACTAGGAATTGGTCTGTTCATATTTTCTATTTTTTTTCTGAATCTGTCTTGGGAAATTGTATATTTCTAGTAATTTATCCATTATATGTTGTCCATTTTATTGGTGTATAAATTGATTAATTTGTTTATAACAATTTTTATGATCCTTTGTATTTCTCCAGTACACATTATAATTTCTCTTTTTTCACCTTTGATTTATTTATTTTCTTTATGAATCTGGCTAAAGATTAATCAATTTTATTCATTTTTTCTAAGAACCAATTTTAGTTTCATTGATGTTTTGTTAAGTCTCTATTTCATTTATTTCTGCTTTGGCCTTTAACATTTTTTCCTTCTACTAACATTAGGCTTTATTACTTTTCTAGATCCTTTATGTGTAATGTTAGGTGTTTTATTTGACACTTTACTTGTCTCCTGAGGTAGGCTTGCTATAAATTTCTCTCCTACACAGTTTATCCTGTGACCCATATATTTTGAATCATTGTGTTTTCACTGTCATTTGTCTCTAGGTATCTTTTAAATTTCCTTTTGATTTCTTCACTGATCCATTATTTGATAGCATGTGATTTAGCCTCCATGTGATTGTGTTTATTTCAGTTGATTTCTCATTCCACAGTGTGTCAAGAAGCATTAGATGACTGCAGTCTTAAATTTGGGGCCTACCACATGATCTATCCTGAAGAATGCTTCACTACACTTGAAAAGCATGTGCATTGCTCTATAAATATATTAAATCAATATGATCTCATGTGTTGTTTAAGGCCAGGATTTCCTAATATACTTTCTCTCTGGATGAGCTATCCATTGAGATAACAGGGTATTAAAATACCTGATTATTGTCATGACTGTCAATGCAAAAAAATAGAGGAAAACAATAGAATAGGAATGACTAGAGATCTCTTCAAGAAAATTAGAGATACCAAGGGAACATTTCAGGCAAAGATAGGCTCAATAAAGGACCGAAATCATATAGACCTAACAGAAGCAGAAGATATTAAGAAGAGGTGGCAAGAATACACAGAAGAACTGTACAAAAAAGATCTTCATGACCCAGATAATCACGATGGTTTGATCACTCACCTAGATCCAGACATCCGGGAATGTGAAGTCAAGTGGGCTTTAGGAAGCATCACTATGAACTGGAGGTGATGGAAATCCAGTTGAGCTATTTCAAATCCTAAAAGATGATGCTGTGAAATTGCTGCACACAATATGCCAGAAAATCAAGAAAAGTCAACAAGAGTGGCCACAGGAGTGGGAAAGGTCAGTTTTCATTCCAATCCCAGAGAAAGGCAATGCTAAAGAATGCTCAAACTACCGCACAATTGCATTCATCTCACACCCTAGTAAAGTAATGCTCAAATTCTCCAATCCAGGCTTCAGCAACATGTAAACTGTTAACTTCCAGATGTACAAGCTGGTTTTAGGAAAACCAGAGGAACCACAGATTAATTTGCTAAAATCCGCTGGATCATGGAAAAAACAAGAGTTCCAGAAAAACATCTGTTTCTGCTTTATTGACTATGCCAAAGCCTTTGACTGTGTGATCACAATAAACTGGAAAATTCTGAAAGAGATGGAAATACCAGACCACCTGACCTGCCTCTTGAGAAACCTGTATGCAGGTCAGGAAGCAACGGTTAGAACTGGACATGGAACAACAGACTGGTTCCAAATTTAAAAAAAAAGAGTATGTCATGGCTGTATATTGTCACCCTGCTTATTTAATTTATATGCAGAGCACATCATGAGAAACGCTGGGCTGGATGAAGCACAAGCTGGAATCAAGATTGCCAGGAGAAATATCAATAACCTCAGATATGCAGATGATACCACCCTTATGGCAGAAAGTGAAAGAGAACTAAAGAACCTCTTGATGGAAGTGAAAGAGGAGAGTGAAAAAGTTGGCTTAAAGCTCAACATTCAGAAAATGAAGATTATGGCATCTGGTCTCATCACTTCATAGCAAATAGATGGGAAACAGTGGCTGACTTTATTTTTTTAGGCTCCAAAATCACTGCAGATGGTGATTGAAGCCATGAAATTAAAAGACACTTACTCCTTGGAAGGAAAGTTATGACCAACCTAGACAGCATATTCAAAAGCAGAGACATTATTTTGTTAACAAAGGTCCATCTAGTCAGGCTATGGTTTTTCCAGTGGTCATGTATGGATGTGAGAGTTGGACTATAAAGAAAGCTGAGCACCAAAGAATTGATACTTTTGAAGCATGGTGTTGGAGAAGACTCTTGAGAGTCCCTTGGTCTGCAAGGAGATCCAACCAGTCCATTCTAAAGAAAATCAGTCCTGGGTGTTCATTGGAAGGACTGATGTTGAAGCTGAAACTCCAATATTTTGATCATCTGATGTGAAGAGCTGACTCATTGGAAAAGACCCTGATGTTGGGAAAGATTGAAGGCAGGAGGAGAAGGGGACGCTGGGGATGAGAAGGTTAGATGGCATCACCGAGTCAATGGACATGAGTTTGGGTAAACTCCGGGAGTTAGTGATAGACAGGGAGGCCTGGTGTGCTGTGGTTCATGGGATTGCAGAGAGTCAGACATGACTGAGCGACTGAACTGACTGACTGACTGTCAATATCTCCTATTGTTAACACTGGCTTTCAATTGCTGGATTTTCCAAATTTGCTGACATATTGAGTGCAACATTTTGATGGCATCATCTTTTAGGATTTAAAAAAGCTCTGCTGAAATTCCATCACCTCCACTAGCTTTATTGACAACAGTGCTTCCTAATGCCCACTTGACTCCACACTCCAGAATGTCTGGCTCTGGGTGAATGACCACACCATCGCGGTTATCCAAGTCATTAAGATCTTTTTTGTACAGTTCTTCTGTGTATTCTTTCCATTTCTTCTTGATCTCTTCTGCTTCTGTTATGTCATTACCATTTCTGTCCTTTATTGTGCCCATCTTTGGATGAAATGTTGCTTTGACATTTCCAACTTTCTTTAAGATATCTCTAGTCTTTTCCTTTATATTCCTTTCTTCTATTCCATTGCATTGTTCTTTGAAGAAGGCCTTCTTGTCTCTCCTTGCTATTCTCTGGAACTCTGCATTGATTTTTCCTTTCTCCCTTCCTTTTTGCTTCTCTTCTTTCTTCAGCTGTTCATAAAGCCTCCTCAGACAACCACTTTGTCTTCTTGCTTTTCTTTTTCTTTGTGATGGTTTTGTTCCCTACGCCCTGTACAGCATAGGTGCTCCTATACTGGGTGCATGTATATTTATAATTGTTATGTCTTTGTTAGATTGATCCCTTCATAGTATGTACTTCTTTGTCTCGTGTACCATCATTGCTTTATTAAAATCTATTTTTTCTGATAGTTAATCCACTTTCTCTCCATTTTTCTTGAAATATCTTTTCTATCTGCCAACTTTGTGGGTGTATTTAAATCTGAAGTAAGTCTCTAGACTGACATATACATAATCTTGCTTTTTCATTAATTTAGGCACTCTGTGCTTCTGATTGAAGTATTTACTCTATTTACATTAAAAGTAATTATTGACAAGCCAGCTTCTTGGGTAGCATTAGTGGGGAGGAACTTGCTGGCCAATGCAGGTGACTCAAGAGATGCAGGTTCAGTCCCCAGGTAGGGAAGATCCCCTGGAGAAGCGACCCACTCCAGTATTCTTGCCTGGAGAATTCCATGGAAAGAGGAGTCTGGTGAGCTCCAGTACATGGGGTCAAAAGAGTTGGCCATAACTGAAGTAACTTAGCACAAACAGCATTGATAGTTATGTAAATACTACCATATTATTCATTGTTTTCCAGTTGTTTTGTAGATCATTTTTCATTTTATTCTCTTCTCTTATAATTTAATATAATTCAACTATGTTTAGTACTTGGATCCATTTCTCTTTTGATCTGTGGTCACAGTGAGATTCATACATAACTTCCTAAATATATATGATTAAATTTGATTCTCTCTAAATTCAAACATATTATAACCACCCTATAGTTTACTCTCCTTACATTTAATGTTTTTCATATCATTATTTTATATATTTATTTTTAAAAAAAGATTTAAAAGGATATATACTTAAGGGACATGGAACAAAAGACTGGTTCCAAATCAGGAAAGGAGTATGTGAAGGCTGTACATTTTCACCCTGCTTATTTAACTTATATGCAGAGTACATCATGAGAAATGCTGGACTGGATGAAGCACAGCTGGAATTAAGATTACTGGGAGAAATATCAGTAACCTTAGATATGCAGATGATATCACCCTTTTGGCAGAAAGCAAAGAACTAAAGAAACTCTTGATGGAAGTGAAAGAGGAGAGTGAAGAAGTTGGCTTAAAACTCAACATTCAGAAAACTAAGACCTTGGCATCCAATCCTATGACTTCATGGCAAATAGATGGGGAAACAATGACAGACTTTATTTTCTTGGGCTCCAAAATCACTGAGTTGGTGATTGCAGCCATAAAATTAGAAGACACTTGCTCCTTAGAAAAAAAGTTATGACTAACCTGGACAGCTTATTAAAAAGCAGAGACATTACATTGTCAACAAAGGTCTGTCTAGTCAAAGCTATGGTTTTTCCAATAGTGATGTGCTGATGCGACAGTTGGACCACAAAGAAAGCTGAGCACAGAAGAACTGATGCTTTTGAACTGTGGTATTGGAGAAGACTCTTGAGAATCCCTTGGACTTCAGGGAGATCCAACCAGTCCATCCTAAAGGAAATCAGTCCTGAATATTCATTGAAAGCATTGATGCTGAAGCTGAAACCCCAATACTTCGACCACCAGGTGTGAAGAACTGACTCATTTGAAAAGACCCTGATGCTGGGAAAGATTGAAGGCAGGAGAAGAGGACAACAAATGATGAGATGGTTGCATGGCATCACTGACTCAATGGACATGATTTTGAGGAAGCTCTGGGAGTTGGTGATGGACAGGAAAGCCTGTCATGTTGCAGTCCATGAGGTGACAAAGAGTCAGACATGACTGAACTGAACTGAGACCTTTGTCTTCCTAATATCTGCCCTCTGTGACTGTCTATCTCTCTTCTCATAAGGATACCAGTCATATTAAATTAGAGTCTGTTTTAGTTACCTCATTTTAACTTAATCACCCTTTCTCCAAATATGGTGGCATTTTGAGAAACTGAGGGTTAGGATTTTGACATAAGAATTTTAGGGGAACACTATTCATGGTAGTTAATCAGATAGCACCTGCTCACTAGCACATATCAAAATCCCAGACACCCAGATAAAAACCATGTATCCAGAATAACCATTGTTTTTACAAACAATCTAGGCACAGTGAACCCAAGTAATCAGTTTGTGATGGCTCAGCTGCCAAGTACCTAGATTCCAGTCACAAGAGAATCTCGTAAGCAGGCTTCTCTAAGAAGATAGCAGGCTCAGGTCAAGGGTATTAACCCTTTTGTATACAGACTGAAAAGTTCAAGATTATTTTTAATTTGCGATATATTTCATACTACATATAGCATGTTTCTTATTGTTATTAAATATTATTTTTATTTTTAAAGGAGACAAAAAAATATTTTGCTTGTTAGTCCATAATCCCTTTGGCCCCTGCTTTCCTTTTACTCTTCCCCTAAGCTTATATAATAAGTACATGCAACAGAAAGTTATCCAGTGATTTTGCTTAAATTTAGCAGAGTAAAAGTTTCAAAATCCAAAATGAAAAAAAAAAATTAGCAAGAAAATTGAGGGGAAAAAATCTATATTATCTCTTAAGCCAAAAAAAAAAAAAAAAAGAGAGAGAGAGAGAGGAAAAAAAAAACAAACAAACTAGTTTTAGCTGTTACTTGAAACTACAGCCCATGAGAAATATCTATTCAGGACAGAAAAAGGATGATAACATCAGGCACATTACCTTACCAAATCTCCATTTGCGGGAGGATAAACTTGTGTGACTGTTTTCAGGGAAACATGATGATATCTATAAGTTGAAAAATGAAGTCAGCAACTCTTTAATTTAGGAATCTATTTAAATAGATGCTTATTATAGAATTTTTCTAACAAATCTAAAAATTCATAAATGTAAGACTGGTTGAATAAATTATGGTAATTATAGTATTGCACACTATACATGTATAGTTAAAACCTAAATTAAATTACAATGAGCTCATATGGAATAATTTCAAGACATATTTCTCAGTGAAAATGAACACTAAATGCTTCATTAAGATATGTTTGTATGTACATAATGATGCACAGAATATAGTTGTTTGCTCCTGGGTTGAGAGTCTTGGGATCTGAGAAAGGATGAATTACTTTACTTTTGAGTGTTCAGATTTTTACCCACATATATTAAGACTTTACCAAGACAAAATTCTGCTTCTTATGTCTTCTTAGGGACACTAATGCTTAAATCAATTAATAGGATGAACTTTGAGAAGGGCTGTCATAGAAATCAATACATCTTGGAATTTAAGATAATATAAAGGGTTAGAGGAGAAGGCAATGGCACCCCACTCCAGTACTCTTACCTGGAAAATCCCATGGGCAGAGGAGCCGGGTAGGCTGCAGTTCATGGGATTGCAAAGAATTGGACACGACTGAACAACTTAACTTTCACTTTTCACTTTCATGCATTGGACAAGGAAATGGCAACCCACTCCAGTGTTCTTGCCTGGAGAATCTCAGGGATGGGGGAGTCTGGTAGGCTACCATCTATGGGGTCACACAGAGTCAGACACAACTGAAGCGACTTAGCAGCAGCAGCAGCAGCAAAGGGTTAGATTGATAATTAAGATTCAAAGGACTCAGATCTTAGCCAGTATCAACCTTCACTAATAATTTCAGGGATATATGTAATCATAATACACAGGTAAAAAAACAAAGGTCCAAGACCTCTAGAGCAGTTCCCCAAGTCCTATTATACATCAGATGCTCTCTGGCTCAAGGTAACAGACAAGTTTTTTTGTGAGAAATGCTTTACTTTCATAGAAGGAGCCAGTTAAATTAAGAGATATGTTTTACACTGAGAGGATTACACAGATTACATAACTTTTCCAACCAATCATTACCCAAAAATCTCTATATTCCAGTTTGTTTACCATGAGCAATTCTAGACAATTTAGGAAGATTGTTGCTAAATGATTGCTACACACTATACTGGGCTTCCCTCGTGGCTCAGCTGGTAAAGAATCCATCTGTAATGTGGGAGACCTGGGTTCAATCCCTGGGTTGGGAAGATCCCTGAAGAAGGGAAAGGCTATCCACTTCAGTATTCTGGCCTAGAGAATTTCATAGACTGTATAGTCCATGGGTTCACAAAGAGTCAGACACAACTGAGCAACTTTCACTTTCAGACACTATACTAGGTACTGTGCATATAAAGTTGAATAAGGAAATACCTGCTTTCAAGAACTTTCTATTTCATTAAAGGGGAATGACAGGTAAAGAGATATTCATTTTTTAACTTTTTATTCTGTACTTGGGTGTAGGCCACTAGTAGTGTTATGATTGTTTCACATGAACAACAAAGGGACTCAACCGTAAACATGTCTGTATCCATTCTATCCCAAAAAAGATTGTAGGGAGAAATATCAATAACCTCAGTTATGCAGATGACACAACCCTTATGCCACAAAGCAAAGAGGAACTAAAGAGGCTCTTGATGAAAGTGAAAGAAGACAGTGAAAAACCTGGTTTAAACTGAATGTACAAAAAACTAAGATCATGGCATCCTGTCCCAGCATTTCATGGCATATGGATGGGGAAACAATGGAAAGAGTGATCAGTTCAGTTCAGTTCAGTTCAGTCGCTCAGTCATGTCCGACTCTTTGCAACCCCATGAATCGCAGCACGCCAGACTCCCTGTCCATCACCATCTCCCTGAGTTCACTCAGACTCACTTCCATCGAGTCCATGATGCCATCCAGCCATCTCATCCTGGGTCATCCCCTTCTCGTCCTGCCCCCAATCCCTCCCAGCATCAGAGTCTTTTCCAATGAGTCAACTCTTCACATGAGGTGTCCAAAGTACTGGAGCTTCAGCTTTAGCATCATTCCTTCCAAAGAAATCCCAGGGTGGATCTCCTTCAGAATGGACTGGTTGGATCTCCTTGCAGTCCAAGGGACTCTCAAGAGTCTTCTCCAACACCACAGTTTAAAGGCATCAATTCTTCGGCGCTCAGCCTTTTTCACAGTCCAACTCCCACATCCACACATGACCACAGGAAAAACCATAGCCTTGACTAGACGGAGCTTAGTCGGTGAAGTAATGTCTCTGCTTTTGAATATACTATCTAGGTGGGTCATAACTTTTCTTCCAAGGAGTAAGCATCTTTTAATTTCATGGTTGCAGTCACCATCTGCAGTGATTTTGGAGCCAAAAATAAATAAATAAATAAAGTCTGACACTGTTTCTACTGTTTCCCCATCTATTTCCCATGAAGTGATGGGACCAGATGCCATGATCTTCTTTTTCTGAATGTTGAGCCTTGAGCCAACATTTTCACTCTCCTCTTTCACTTTCATCAAGAGGCTTTTTAGCTCCTCTTCACTTTCTGCCATAAGGGTGGTGTCATCTGCATATCTGAGGTTACTGATATTTCTCCTGGCAATCTTGATTCCAGCTTGTGTTTCTTCCAGTCCCGCGTTTCTCATGATGTATTCTGCATATAAGTTAAATAAGTAGGGTGACAATATACAGCCTTGACGTACTTCTTTTCCTATTTGGAACCCAGTCTGTTGTTCCATGTCCAGTTCTAACTGTTGCTTCCTGACCTGCATACAGATTTCTCAAGAGGCAGGTTAGGTGGTCTGGTATTCCCATGTCGTTCAGAATTTTCCACAGTTTATTATGATCCACACAGTCAAAGGCTTTGGCATAGTCAATAAAGCAGAAATAGATATTTTTCTGGAACTCTCTTGCTTTTTCCATGATCCAGCAGATGTTGGCAATTTGATCTCTGGTTCCTCTGCCTTTTCTAAAACCAGCTTGAACGTCAGGGAGTTCACGGTTCACGTATTGCTGAAGCCTGGCTTGGAGAATTTTGAGCATTATTTTACTAGCATGTGAGATGAGTGCAATTGTGTGGTAGTTTGAACATTCTTTTGCATTGCCTTTCTTTGGAATTGGAATGAAAACTGACCTTTTCCAGTCCTGTGGCCACTGCTGAGTTTTTCAAACTTGCTGGCATATTGAGTGCAGCACTTTCACAGCATCATCTTTCAGGATTTGAAACAGCTCAACTGGAATTCCATCACCTCCACTAGCTTTGTTTGTGGTGATGCTTTCTAACGCCCACTTGACTTCACATTCCAGGATGTCTGGCTGTAGATTAGTGATCACATCATCATGATTATCTGCATCGTGAAGATCTTTTTTGTACAGTTCTTCTGTGTATTCTTGCCACCTCTTCTTAATATCTTCTGCTTCTGTTAGGTCCATACCATTTCTGTCCTTTATCAAGCCCATCTTTGCATGAAATGTTCCCTTGGTATCTCTAATTTTCTTGAAGATGTCTCTAGTCTTTCCCATTCTGGTGTTTTCCTCTATTTCTTTGCATTGATCGCTGAAGAAGGCTTTCTTATCTCTTCTTGCTATTCTTTGGAAACAGTGATAGACATTATTTTCTTGGGCTCCAAAATCACTGCAGATGGTGATTGCAGCCATGAAATTAAAAGATGCTTGCTCCTTGAAAGAAAAGCTATGATAAACCTAGAGGGCATATTAAAAAGCAGAGTCATTGTTTTACTCACAAAGGTCCATCTAGTCAAAGTTATTGTTTTTCCAGTACTCAGGTATGGATGTGAGAGTTAGACCATTAAGGAAAGCTGAGAGCAGAAAAAATGGTGCTTTTGAATGGAGGTGTTAGAGAAGACTCTTGAGAATCTCTTGGACTGCAAAGAGATCAAACCAGTCAATCCTTAAGGAAATCAGTCCTGAATATTCACTGGGAAGGACGGATGATGAAGTTGAAGCTCTAATACTTTGGCCACCTGATGGGAAGAGCTGACACATTTGAAAAGACCCTGATGCTGGGAAAGATTGAAGGCAGGAGGAGAACGGGACAACAGAGGATGAAATGACTGGATGGTGTCGCCAACTCAATGGACATGGGTTTGAGCAAGCTTCAGGAGTTGATAATGGACAGGGAAGCCTGGCGACCTGCAGTACATGGGGGTCACAGAGTTGGACACAACTAGCTAAAATGGAGGGAAGCACAGAGGAAGTGAAGAATTGGTGCTTTTGAATCATGGTGCCAGAGACTTGAGAGTCCCTCGGCCTGCAAAAATATCAAACCAGTCATTCCTAAAGGAAATCAACCCTAAATATTTCCTGGAACAAATCCTGCTGAAGCTGAAGCTCCAATATTTGGTCACCTGATGCAAAGAGCCAACTCACTGGAAAAGACTCTGAAAATGGGAAAGATTGAAGGCAAAAAGGAGAAGGTAAAAGCAGAGGATGAAATGGTTGAATAGCATCACCACTCAATGGACACAAATTTGAGCAAACTAGGAGATGGTGAAGGACAGAAGAGCCTGGTGTGCTGCAGTCTATGCAATAGCAAAGAGCTGAATGCAGTTCAGTGATTGAACAGCTATAACAGAGGAAGATAATTTAACAAAAGCTTAAAATGTCAGAAAGGCTTCCTAGAGGTGAGAATACGTAAGCAGTCTTCAAGGTTGACTGAAATTATCCAAGCAAGAAAGTGGGAAGGGCTGTCAGGAAGAGGAAACAGCACAGTAATACAGAGACTTTTGAGTCAGGGGGCTTAGAAGGGGAAGTACGTCTAGGAGGATTTCTCATCGTCTGGTTTGGGTAGACACTGGTACTGTCACTGAGATGGGAAATGCAGGAAGAATGGGGCTCTTGTTTTGTCCTGTGGTGAAAAGTGTGGGTTGAGATTTGGATATATTGAATCTGAGTTGATTGTGAGAAATCCCTGTGGATTATAACTAAAGTTTAGATTTCAAATTTCGAAGTCCTAAGCATATGGGTGACATTAAGACAAACAAAGCATATGTAAAAGAAGAGTGTAATGATTAAAAAACTGTCTTGGGCCACTATTTAATACTGACCTTCTTTAATCTTTGAAAAAATGGGATAATTGATGAGGTTGTTAAAAACATTAATGCACAAAGTGTTTAGCACAGTACCTAGAGTTAGCAGATTCTCAATAAATAGTAGGTATTATTATTAAATGGCCCCAAAAATAAAAGGATAAGAATAGATCAAGGAATCTAAGGGGCTAAGTCCAAATTCCTAACATCAGATACAGTCTCTGCTTTCAAAGTTCTCAGATCCTAGTTAGCTCCCTGAAGGAAGGACCATATTTTTTCTCATCATTGTATCCTTAAGTTCCCAGCTCAGATGACTGGCCCAAAGGAGCCAGGCACTTGATAAAGTTTCACTGGAAGATTGAGAGGATGAAAAAGAGGCCCACAGGAAAACACAAGAGAGGCAGACAATAGGGACAGGAAGAAAGAAAAAAGAAAGAGAGCTAGAAATGAAAGAGGGAGACTAGAAGAGGAGAGAGGATAATAAGTTATGTGGAACCTGGAGTGGATTGGGAAGAGGTTATGGACACCTGGGGATGGGGTGTGATCACAGTTTACAAGGGAGCCATGTGTATTTGTCAGTCCTAGCTGAGTGCAGAACTGATGCTTTTGAACTGTGGTGTTGGAGAAGACTCTTGAGAGTCCCTTGGACTGCAAGGAGATCCAACCAGTCCATCCTAAAGGAGATCAGTCCTGGGTGTTCATTGCAAGGACTGATGTTGAAGCTGAAACTCCAGTACTGTGTTCACCTGATGCGAAGAGCTGACTCATTGGAAAAGACCCTGATGCTGGGAAAGATTGAGGGCAGGAGGAGAAGGGGACAGACAGGATGAGATGATTGGATGGCATCACTGACTCAATGGGCATGGGTTTGGGTGGACTCCAGGAGTTGGTGATAGACAGGGAGGCCTGGCGTGCTGCGGTTCATAGGGTCGCAAAGAGTCGGACATGACTGAGCAACTGAATTGAACTGGCTCTAGAATGGGCTGCACAATCACTCTTGTTTGTTTTCTGCATAGAACCAAACCTTCTTGGAGAAGAGGAGAAATTAGCCAGCTAATGCGCCAGTGAAGTTCTGTAAGTTTTGATTTTGGTTTGGTGTGGCTGAGGGCTGTGGGGTTCGTAGAGAAATATGTCGCCCTCGGCACGCAGGGACCAGGCCCCGCGTCCTGATTTCCCGGCTCTCGAGGCTCCCAAGCCAGCGCGCGAGGGGCTCGCCCTCAGGAGGGCGCTCTGCTCTTCATAGTCGAGCACCCGCACGTTCGGAGCCTGGAACGCTGCGAGGGTGGGCCTCTGGGACGCAGGATACTGGTCATTTGGTTCGGTGGGGACGGAGGGACGACGACAGGGACGGGGTGTGAGGGGAGGTGAGAGGGGAAGCCAGTGGGGGCACAGAGGGGCCCAGGCCGGCTATGGAGCTGTACCTTAGCGCCTGCTCCAAGGCTGCCGATGTTGCAGCCACCAAGACGGCCACCAGCGGCCTGACCACCGAAAGCCAGCAGTGCGGAGACGTGAGTGGCCCCCAGGCTGGTCAGCTCTGTCCTCTGCTGGGCCTCCAGCCTGGGAGGAACGGGCGGGGAGGGTGGCGAATAGTCACGTGCCCGCGGTGAGGCCCGTAACCGACGGGCTTCCAAGGCCCTCCAGCAGCAACGCCGCAGGAGGCGGGGCTGGGCGGGTGCTGGCGCAACCGGCTGTGGCGCTGTTGAGGGAGCTGGTGACTGGAAACCAAGGTCTTCCAGGCTGTCTGGCAGGGCGGGACCTTTCCGTTCCTTCCTTCCTCAGGATTGGAGTAGCAGTTAAGTTGGCCTAGACTAACATAACTTAAGGAACGACAAAATCCTTGTATCCGACAGGGTGAACACAAAACTCAATTTTCGGGGGTCGGAGCAACTCAGCTACTGGATCTGCCTCTTGGGGTCAAGCTGCCTGTGATCCCGGGAAGCAATAGTTTATACTATACCACGAAATTAAATGAGAAGGTAAGGTGATGTTTAATTTTCTTACATTGACTTCATTCTTTTCTGAAAATTAAGTGTTAGCTGCTCAGTTGTGTCTGACTCTTTGCGACCCCATGGACTGTAGCCTATCAGGCTCCTTTGTCCATGGAATTCTACAGAAAAGAATAGTGGAGTGGGTTGCCATTTTCTTCTCCAACAGGTCTTCCCCACGCAGAGGTATAAGCCTCAAGTAGCTCTGATGGAATCCACCTGCAATTCAGGAGACCCAGGTTCAATCCTATCCTTTGCTCTTCTCCCCAGCTATGAACTTGGACCATCTTTCAAGATTTCTTTTCAACTGTTACAGCCTTTATTTCCTTAGAATTAGCATTTTCCTTGGTTTATATAAGTCTACCCAATACTATAATTTTAAAACTTAAATTTTACTAGGTTATAGTGTGTATGCCCCTCAAACCCTGCCATGTTTTTAGTCCTCAATGTAATGTGAAAGTGAAGTCGCTCAGTCGTGTCCAACTCTTTATGATCCCATGGACTGTAGCCTACCAGCCTCCTCCCTCCATGGGATTCTCCAGGCAAGAGTACTGGAGTGGGTTGCCATGTATGTCCCTCAAACCCTTCCATGTTTTTAGTCCTCAGTGTAATACTCTCCCTGAAACCTCCCCACTCCTTAATTCAGTAATTAACAGGGCAGGAAGTGCAATGCATCCTTTTTAACTGGTTGCTTTGATCAATATGGCAAAAAATTCTACTGGAAAGAATTTTCATTTAACCGCCATGTGTGTATTCTAAGTTGTTTCAGTCATGTCTGACCCTTTGCGACTACATGGACTGTAGCCCACCAGGTTCCTCTGGCGGTGGGATTCTGCAGGCAAGAATACTGGAGTGGATTGCCACACTCTCCTCTAGCTGATTTTCCTGACCCAGCTATCAAACCCACCTGTGTTATGTTTCCTGCATTGGCAGACAGGTTCTTTACCACTAATGCCACCTGGGAAGCCCAACATAGTATCTGCAATGTCATCAGAAATGAGTAGAGCCCTCCATATTTGATCCTTGCCTAATAAACATAATTTCTTAAGAGTAAAACTTTGCATTTAGAAAATGTATAACTTCACTCTTTTAAAATAAATCTACTAGAATAGAGCAAATTACCTGAAAACATGATACCACACACAGTTTGATTGCATCATAGCCACACAAACCAGGTTTATGAAAGAATGCTCAACCTATATCACTCCTCTTATTATATAAACTTAGCCCTGTCTTCCAAATGCTTCCTCAAATATATTATTTGTTGTACTACCATTTTCTCTGTCCAGTATTAATTCAGTTGTCCAGTAGTTTTTAAAAAGACATTTTCTATTCTTTATTATATTCATTTCCCTCAAATTCTTCATTTAACCATAATTAGGCAAAATTTCCCTGAAGACTGACTTTGTGATAGCCTTCTTTTTCTTTCAGTAAAATCTCAATGAAATACTGCCTTATATTTACACTGTATTTTTTCACACAATTGTTTTAATTGACAGCAGAAGGATTACCTGACACTAAGGAATGGGTTTGTATAAAAGATGTTCTTTGTTTAGAGATCAGTAGCCCAGGGTTGATTTTGAGAAACACAGACCATCAGAGGAACCAGAGATCAAATTGTCAACATCCACTGAATCATAGAAAAAACAAGAGAGTTCCAGGAAAATATCTACTTCTACTTTATTGACTATGCCAAAGCCTTTGCCTGTGTGGATCACAACAAACTATGGAAAATTCTTAAACAGATGGGACTATCAGACCACCTAATCTGCCTCCTGAGAAATCTGTATATAGGTCAAGAAGCAACAGTTAGAACCAGACATGGAACAACAGATGGTTCCAAATTGGGAAAGAAGTACATCAAGGCTGTATATTGTCACCCTGCTTATTTAACTTATATGCAGAGTACATCATGAGAAATGCTGGACTGCATGAAGCACAAGCTGGAATCAAGATTACTGGGAGAAAAAAAAAATCAGTAATTGCAGATATGCAGATGACACCACCCTTACGGCAGAAAGCAAAGAACTAAAGAGGCTCTTGGTGAAAGTGAAAGAGGAGAGTGAAAAAGGTGGCTTGAAACTCAACATTCCTAAAATAAAGATCATGGCATCCGATCCCATCACTTCATGGCAAATTAATGGGGAAACAATAAAAACAGGGAAAAATTTTATTTTCTTGGGCTCAAAAATCCCTAAAGATGGTGACTGCAGCCATGAAATTAAAAGACACTTGCTCCTAGGAACAAAAGCTAGGACCAACCTAGACAGCATATTAAAAAGCAGAGATATTACTTTGCCAATAAAGGTTTGTCTTGTCAAAGCTATGGTTTTTCAAATAGTCATGTATGAATGTGAGATTTGGACTATAAAGAAAGCTGAGTGCTGAAGAATTGATGCCTTGCACTCTGGTGTTGGAGAAGACTCTTGAGAGTCCCTTGGTTTGCAAGGAGATGCAACTGATCCAAAGGAAATCAGTCCTGAATATTCATTGGAAGAATTAAGTTGAAACTGAATCTCCATTACTTTGGCCATCTGATGCAAAGAACTGACTCATTGGAAAAGACCCTGATGCTGGGAAAGATTGAAGGTAGGAGGAGAAGGGGAAGACAGGATGATATGGTTGGATGGCATCATGGACTCGATGGACATGAGTTTAAGTGAGCTCCAGGAGTTGGTGATGGACAGGGAGGCCTGTCATGCTGAAGTCCATGGGGTCGCAAAGGGTCAGAAATGACTGAGTGACTGAACTGAGCTGAGACCATCGAAGCTAAAATTCAGTATGTAAAATACAGTGGAAGTGACAAATAGATTCAAGGGATTAGATCTGATAGACATTGTGCCGGAAGAACTATGGATGGAGGTTTGAGACATTGTACAGGAGATAGTGATGAAGAGCATCCCCAAGGAAAAGAAAAGGCAAAATGGTTGTCTGTGGAGGCCTTGCAAATACCTGAGGAAAAAGAAGCTAAAGGCCAAGGAGAAAAGGAAAGCTATACCCCTTGAATTCAGAGTTCCACAGAATAGCAAGGAGAGATAAGAAAACCGTCCTCAGTGATCAATGCAAAGAAATAGAGGGAAGCAATAGAATGGGAAAGACTAGTGATCTCTTCAAGAAAATTAGAGATACCAGGGGAACGTTTCATGCAAAGATGGGCACAATAAAGGTCAGAAACGGCATGGACCTAACAGAAGCAGAAGATATTAAGAAGAGGTGCCAAGAATACACAGAAGAACTGTACAAAAAAGATCTTCATCACCCAGATAACCATGATGCTGTGATCACTCACCTAGAGTGAGACATCCTGGAATGTGAAGTCAAGTGGGCCTTAGGAAGCATCACTACAAACAAAGCTAGTGGAGGTGATGGAATTCCAGCTGAGTTATTTAAAGTCCTAAAAGATGATGCTGTGAAAGTGCTGCACTCAACATGCTAGCAAATTTCGAAAACCCTGCAGTGGCCACAGGACTGAAAAAGGTCAGCTTTTATTCTAGTCCTAAAGAAGGTCAATGCCAAAGAATGTTCAATCCACTGCACAATTGCACTCATCTCACATGCTAGCAAAGTAATGCTCAAAATTCTTGAAGTCAGGCTCCAACAGTATGTGAACCATGATCTTCCAGATGTTAAAGCTGGGTCTAGAAAAGTCAGGGGAACCAGAGATCAAATTGCCAACATCCACTGGATATAGAAGGAGAAAGAAAATACCAGAAAAACATCTACTTCTGCTTTATTGATTACACCAAATCTTCTGACTGTGTAGATGACAACAAACTGTGCAAAATTCTTAAAGAGATGGGAATACCTGACCACCTTACCTGCCTCCTGAGAAATCTGTATGCAGGTCAAGGAACAACAGTTAGAATTGGACATGGAACAACAGACTTGTTCTAAATATGGAAAGGAGTATGTCAGGGCTGTATATTGGCACCCTGGTAATTTAATTTCTATGCAGAGTACATTATGTGAAATGCTGGCTGAATGAACCCCAAGCTGGAATCAAGAATACTGGGAGAAATATCTATAACCTCAGATACACAGATGACACCACCCTACTACTACTACTACTACTACTACTACTACTACTACTACTACTACTACTAAGTTGCTTCAGTCATGTCCGACTCTGTGCGACCCCATAGACGGCTGCCCACCAGGCTCCGCCGTCCCTGGGATTCTCCAGGCAAGAACACTTGAGTGGGTTGTCATTTCCTTTTCCAATGCATGGGAGGAAAAGTGAAAGTGAAGTCGCTCAGTCGTGTCCGACTCTTAGTGACCCCATGGACTGCAGCCCACCAGGCTCCTCCGTCCATGGGATTTTCCAGGCAAGAGTACTGGAGTGAGTTGCCATTGCCTTCTCCAGACACCACCCTATGGCAGAAATTGAAAAGGGACTAAAGAGCCTCTTGATGAAAGTGGAAGAGGAGAGTGAAAAAGGTAGTGTAACACTCAACATTCATAAAACTAAGATCATGGCATCCAGTCCTATCACTTCATGGCAAATAGATGGGGAAACAATGGAAACAATGAGGGATTTTCTTTTGGGGGGGCTCCAAAATCACTGTGGATAGTGATAGCCATGAATTAAAAAACACTTGCTCCTTGGAAAAAAACTATGACCATCCTAGAGAGCCTATTAAGAAGCAGAGACATTACTTTGCCGACAATGGCCTGTCTAGTCAAAGCTGTGGTTTTTCCAGTAGTTATGTATAGATGTGAGAGTTGAACTATAAAGAAAACTGAGCACTGATAAATTGATGCTTTTGAACTGTGGTGTTGCAGAAGACTCTTGAGAGTCCCTTGGACTGCAAGGAGATCCAACCAGTCCATCCTAAAGGAAATAAGTCCTGAATATTCACTGGAAGATCTTATGCTGTAGCCGAAACTCCAGTACTTTAGTCACCTGATGCAAAGAATTGACTCCTTGGAAAAGACCCTGATGCTGGAAAGATTGAAGAGAGGAGGAGAAGGGGACGACAGAGGATAAGATGGGTGGATGGCATCATCGGCTCAATGCACATGAGTTTGAGCAAACTCTAGTAGTTGGTGACGGACAGAGAAGCCTGGCGTTCTGCAGTTCCCAGGGTCTCAAAAAGTCGGACATGACTGAGCAACTGAACTGAACTGAATATCTAAAAGAAGTTGACAGCTAAATATCAACCTCTAAAATAAACAATCCACTTCCTGACTCATGACTCATGATTCATGATGGTTGATTGTTTTCCTTAGAGAAAGATACGGATTTCACTTCTGGTCTCATTGAATTTATGACATTGCCCTATGGAATTCATCCCCCCCCCCTTTCTTAGAGAATCTTTGGTAATTAGGGAATTCTGCTTTATAACTTAGATGCCTTGGAAGAGAGTAAAGTCTAGTATTAAGCAAGTTGTCAGAAATTTATCAAGGAAACTTTTAAATGGATAAGGCATCCTAGCATCCTGTCAGCTCCCCAATCTCCCTCTTTTTTCACATAAGCATCCTCAAATTAACTTGAGGGAATTCTTTTTAGGGACCCACCCAAGCCAGGCTCTTTAGTTTTCAGAATCTGACTGAGGAGGCTACTGCCAGACAGAACACAGACTGAACACAAATTGGTACCTGCAGACAGATACCAGTGTACAAATCTGCATAGTGTGTCAGGCCACAGAATTTGAATAGCATGCCTGCACAGGGCATGGTGTGCTCTCAGGTTTGCCACGTCTCCCACACATTCCAGTTGCCTTTCACTTGAGACAGTTCCTACTTTAACTTTAGACTAAAAATTTCTGCTGTCTGGCCAAGACAATCTAAAGGATAGTATAAATATAGGATACGAAGACAACATTTGGATGACTTCTGCACCTACTTCTAGCCTCTCCTTTTCCCCTTTCAGAGGTTCTCCCATTCCCTATTATCACTATCCTGCTACTGAAAGTTTTTTGAAAAATGAACTAAGTACTGACGTCCCCCCTGGCAGATTTTAAAGATTGCCTTGCCTTGGTAATGTTTTAACTTACAGATGAATTAAATTATTCATGTTTCCTCTAAAGTAACAGATAAACTAACATGACTATCAGTTATTTTCCTTCTTTGATATGGTAATAGCTATTTCATAAGGTTGTATTTGGCATGGAGAAATCTCAATCCCTAGCATTATTCTTTATAATTGATTCTTCAATTTATTGAACTTGATAATATAGAGTAGTAACTTTTCCCTGACTGTAGTGCTCAGAAATCATTGTTTCTTTGATAAGAGTTCAAAGTGCAATAACTCTTTAATTCATCATCTTTAACATCTGAGTTTTACTTCTCTCTTTTTTTTTTTTTCCAAAGTTGTTTCAGCAAATCTTTGTGGAAGATTTTCTGTTTTTCTTTACTGTTAGAATATGAGATACAGAGGATGAGATGGCTGGATGGCATCACCTACTTGATGGACGTGAATTTGAGTGAACTCCAGGAGTTGGTGATGGACAGGGAGGCCTGGCATGCTGCAATTCATGGGGTCGCAAAGAGTTGGACACGACTGAGCAACTGAACTGAACTGAACTGAATGATATTGATATTATCCCTTTATCCTTTGAATGCAGTTTCTGGATCTGGAGGAGGGAAGAGGAAAAGAGAGAGTCTTAGTTTGGGCTTTATACATCAAAACAAAGTTTATACTTTCCACTTTCTCTTCATTTCCTCCTTCCTTTTCTAGCTTTGGGCCAGGGACTGATAAAGATGGGGAGATTAATTGAGTGAAGGTGGGGTTTTAGGATATTCAGGTTAGTGAAGTAAAAAGGTAGGGATATGCAATTAACACTGCCCATTTCCAAATTCTTTTTCTGATTTTCTCCCACTTCACGTTCTTACATGCTTTATTTTCTATGAATAGTCTGGTTATTTTAATAGAGTGATATTTAAAAGAGAAATTGATTAATTCTACATTTACAATATGCTTAAATTTCTTGTTTGCAGCTTTTTCGACCTTCTTATGGTTTTAACCTGACTGATCCTTACTGTCGACTTTTGGAAAACCAATATAAAAGTCTCCATGATCCACATTTAAGAGCCTACCATAAGCGTAAAGACATCTTGAGAAGATTAAAGAAAGGTGGTTACATCACCAGCAATAATAAAGTGAGTTGAAGATAACTTTTTTTAATTTAAATTTATTTATTTTAATTGGAGGCTAAGTACTTTACAATACTGTATTGGTTCTGCCACATCAACCACTGAAAACCTCTAAGATTTGATAAAAGCTTGCTGCTGTTCCTCACTGGGGGACCTGGATCACCTTTAATTTGGTCAAAAGAGATACTTAATGGAAAATTCCATTAAATCAATCAGTATTTGGGTCAAAGAAAATCAGACAGTAGTTGTTTTCCAAGTGAAACTACTTCTTCTTTTAACTTCTTTTCCTTGAAATATCAAAAGATATTTATAAATATCTTATTTATAAATAATTTGAAGATATAAAAAGAATTTTCCCAACTGTATCATAGTTTTCTTTGTCTCTAATGACACTGTATGCTTGTCGAGGATTATGTCCCGTGTACTTTTTAAAAAATTAAGAGAAAATAAGAACCTAGAAAAATCAGCTTGATACAGTCCTAATACACTCTGTTCTTATTGAGGTTGAACATAATTATTACATTGGTATTTTATTTTAATAACTTTATGTACTCAATTCCTTACCATGGCATAAGTCATATAAATGAAGTAATGCTATTTGAATAGCAATTTCCTGTTGATTAAAAATTCTAGAGAGATATTACTTACAAAATTGTTAGCAGTTTTTTACTTGGTAACAATATTATTTTACTTCTATAAAGTAATTGCTTTGATTTTTAGATATTTTTATTTATATATTTTTCGTATTATTTTGTGTTTTTTTAGGTTGTATGTACCTTGAGGGAATTGAATAAGTACAGGCAATATCTTACCAGTTTAAAATTAGACTTTGAAAGAAACTATATAAGAGAACAAGTAAGTTAAATATTTAAATTTGGTTTCTGTACATGGGGTTTGGAACAAAGGTTTGCTTGTGGGCAGAGTATTTTCTTATAATATTCTACCTTTAATTGTGGCAACCTAAATAATTTCTCCAAGTAAAAATTTAGAGCTGAAGAAAATATTTTGAGGTTGCTATTTTGGGCCAAGAAAGGGAAAGGGACCAGGTCATCTATTAATATGCCAGTGGTATTTGGCAAAATTTAATAATTAGATTGTTACTAGGATATGCCCCATCTACCTGATTTGGGACCAATTAGAAGAGTCTGTTGTGGCAGCAAGATTCTTAGGCTGGAGTCCAAAACAACTTAAGTAACAGGAGAGGAACCATATGAATAGTTATAACATCCTAAAAATGCAAAGAACATGTAACATGTGAGCCTCTGCCCATGTGTGTGTAAGTGAATTCAAACTTTAGAGTCATGAGTTGGATAAAAATGAAAAAGCTGCACATATGTGAGTTTTACAGATTTATGTTCCAAAGTCAAGAATTGTATAGAAATGAAGATGATTCTCCTATACTTTTAAGTGTTCTCTATTTCCCCTCATTTCCTCCTTTGTGCTGGGAGTGTCTCCTCCACTTCTTCCATTTTTTAAAAAAATTAATTTCTTTAGAATGGATAGAAAAATAAGCTGAAATATTTTTTTATTTTCAGAAACAGAAATCTTTATTTTGATTCAACTGTCCATATCTACAGTGGATTCAAAATAGATTTAAATGCAGTTAAAAGGAATTAGTTATTTACAAAGTATGGGAATTTCACTAAACATTAAATATTAAAAAAAGCAGATCAAAAGACATTTTTATTTCTGGGAAATGTTAAAAAATTGTATATACATATATATACACATCCATATATACATATATATATATGTTACACACACACACTTTTTTTAATAGAAAATGCTTGCAAAACAAGTAAATAAACTACAGGAAGACAATCAAATACCTGGACGTTCTGATGTTACACAGTTCCAAAATTGGTTGTTACAGGAAGGCACCCCATCTATTAAGGACCAAGAACGATTAATAAGGCACAGGTGAGATTGAAGTTAATGCATATTTTATGTATATATTGTGGATCCAAATAAGTTACAAAATGCTAGAAATAATTGAAGCTAAGAGTTTTTTTAAAGTATGGGATGCTATTTAACTTCACTATTTCAGTATGGCTAGAAAGGGAGACCAAAAGGTCCAAGAATTGGGAATTTTGGTGCCAAGGCTATAAACATGAATTTCTTCTAGAGAAGATACAGTTTCTGGGAGTCTAGGAGGTAATCCAAGCTGCTAACTGAATAAATAATCAAATACAAAATCCATCCTATAGTTGGAAATGGAGGGAACGTATCTTTACCACATGATTTTAATAATAATTTTTTATTGGGTCATCTTTAAGAGCTGGCAGCATTGTTTGAGGAAATTAATGCAAATTCAAAAAAGGAGGGTAGATATAGCTTTGATGCTGATAAAACATGTGTGATTGCTTAAAAAACCTGCAAGCTCTTTGTTGTTGTTGTGGCTGTTCAGTTGCCAAGTCGTGTCCGACTCTTCACGACCCCATGGACTGCAGGATATTAGGCTTCCCTGTCCTTCACCATCTCCTGGAGTTTGCCCAAGTTCATGTCCATTGCATTGGTGATGCCATCCAACAGTCTCATCCTCTGTCACCTTCTCCTTCAGCCAACAGTCTTTCCCAGCATCAGGGTCTTTTCCAATGAGTCAGCTGTTTGAATCAGGTGGCCAATATAGTCGAGCTTCAGCATCACTCATTTCTAATGAATGTTCAGAGCTTGCTTCCTTTAAGATTGACTGGTTTGATCTCCTTGCTTTCCAAGAGACTCTCAAGAGTCTTTTCCAGCATCACAGTTTGAAAGATTCAGTTCTTCAGCACTCTGCCTTCTATATTGTCCAGTTCTAACATCTGTACATGACTACTGGAAAGACCATAGCCTTGACTAACCTTTGTTGGCAAAGGGATGTTTTTGCTTTTTAACATGCTATCTAGGTTTTTCATAGCTTTCTTGCCAAGAAGTACTCATCTTCTAATTTCATGGTTCCAGTTACCATCAGCAGTGGTT
This sequence comes from Ovis aries, assembly GCF_016772045.2. Classification (NCBI taxonomy): domain Eukaryota; kingdom Metazoa; phylum Chordata; class Mammalia; order Artiodactyla; family Bovidae; genus Ovis; species Ovis aries. The sequence goes on along the minus strand of NC_056055.1, from coordinate 123,737,987 downwards.
TTAGAGCCCATGGAAATGAAACCTGTCACTGTTCCACCTTTTTATCTTCTCTTTGCCATGAAGTAATGGGACCGGATGCCAGAATCTTAGTTTTATTAATATTGAGTTTTAAGTTGGTGTGTTCGCTCATCTCCTTCACCCTCATCAAGAGGCTTTTTAGTTCCTCTTTGCTTTCTGCCATTAGAGTGGTATTATCTGTATATCAGAGGTTGATATTTCTCCCAGAATCTTGATTGCAGCTTGTAACTCATCCAGCCTGGCGTTTCTCATGATATGCTCTGCATATAAGTTAAATAAACAGGGTGACAATAAACAGCCTAAAGGAGAAATCATACTCCTTTCTCAATCATGAACCAGTCAGCTGTGCCATACAGGGTTCTAACCTTTGCTTCTTGACATGCACACAGGTTCCTCAGGAGACAGATTAAAATGGTCTTGGTATTCCCATCTCTTTAAGGGTTTTCAACAGTTTTGTTATGATCCACACAGTTAAAGGCTTTAGCATAGTCAATGAAACAGAGGTAGAATTTTTTTTTTCTGGAATTCGCTTGCTTTCTCTATGGTTCAACAAATATTGGCAATTTGATCTCTGGTTCCTCTTGCCTTTTCTAAACCAAGTTTGAACATCTGGAAGTTCCTTGGTTCATGTAATGTTGAAGCTTAGCTTGGAGAATTTTGAGCATAAACTTAGTGGCATGGGAGATGTATGCAATTGTCTGGTGATTTGAACATTCTTTAGTACTTCATTTCTTGGGAATTGGGAGGAGGATTGATCCTTCCTAGTCCTGGGGCCACTGCTGGGTTTTCCAAATTTGTTGCCCTAAAGAGTGCAGCACTTTAATAGCATCATCTTTCAGGATTTTTAAAAGCTCTGCTGGAATTCCATCACCTTCACTAGCTTTATTGGCAGCAGTGCTTTCTAAGGCTGACTTGACTTCATACTCCAGATTGTCTGGCTCTGAGTGAGAGACTGCACCATTGTGGTTATCTGGGTCATGAAGATCTTTTTGTACAGTTCTTCTGTGTATTCTTTCCATCTCTTCTTGATCTCTTCTGCTTCTTTTATGTCTTTACTGTTTCTGTCCTTTTTTGTGCCCATCTTTAGATGAAATGTTCCTTTGATTATTTCCAGTTTTCTTGAAGAGCTCTTCTAGTCTTGAGCTCTTTCTATTGTTTCCCTCTATTTCTTTGCATTGCTTATTGACGAATGCCTTCTTGTCTTTCCTTGCTATTCTCTGGTACTCTGCATTTAGTTGGGTATACCTTTGCCATTTCTCCCTTGCTTTTTGCTTCTCTTCTTTCCTCAGCTTTGTGTAAAGCCTTCTCAGATAACCACTTTGCCTTCTTGCATTTCTTTTCCTTGGCATGGTTTTGTTCTCTGCCTTCTGTACTGTATTACAGATCTCTGTCCCTAGTTCTTCAGGAACTCTGGTTGCTAGATCTAATCCCTTGAATATATTCATTACCTCCACTGTATATTCATAGTGGATGTAATTTAAGTTGTTCTTAACTGGCCTAGTTGTTTCCCCTACATTCTTTAATCGGAACTGATGATCTGAGCCACAGTCAGCTTCAGTTCTTGTTTTGCTGATTGAATACAGCTTTTTCATTATCGGCTCCAAAGAATGTAATCAATCTGATTTCAGTATTGACCATTGGTAATGTCCATGTGTAAGGTCATCTCTTGTGTTGTTAAAAAAGGGTGGTGGCTATGACCAGTGTGTTCTCTTGACAGAATTCTGTTAGCCTTTGCTCTGCTTCATTTTGTATTCTAAGGCCAAACTTGCCCGTTATTCCAGGAATCTTTTGTCTTCCTACTTTTGCATTCCAATCCCCTATAATGAACATAATATCTTTTGGAGGAGGGGTGTTAATTCTAGGAGGTCTTCTAGGTCTTCATAGAACTGGTCAACTTCAGTTTATTTGGCATCAGTGGTTGGGGCATAGACTTGGATTACTGTGATGTTGAATGGTTTGCCTTGAAAACAAACCAAGATCATTCTGTTGTTTTTAAGCCTGCATCCAAGTATTGCATATCATACTCTTTTGTTGATTATGAGGGCTACTCCATTTTTTTCTATGGTATTCTTTCCCTCAGTAATAGAAATAATGGTCATCTGAATTAAATTCACCCATTCCTTTCCATTTCAGTTCACTGATTCCTAAGATGTCAGTGTTCACTTTTGCCATCTCCTGCTTGACCATATCCAATTTACCTTGATTCATGGACCTAACATTCCAGGTTCCTATCCAATACTTTTCTTTACAACATTGGAGTTTACTTTCATTATCAGACACATCCACAACCGAGCTCTGCTTTGGCCTAGCTGCTTTCTTTCTGGAGCTGTTAGTAGTTGTCCTCCTCTCTTCCCCAGGAGCATATTGGTCACCTTCCAACACAGGGAGCTCATCTTTTGGTGTCATATTTTTTGGCCATTTTGTACAGTTCTTGGAGTTCTCATGGCTAGTATACTGGAGTGGTTTGCCATTGCCTCCTCCAGTAGATCACATTTTGTCAGAACTCTCCACTATGATCTGTCCATTTTAGGTGGCCCTACATGGCATGGCTCATAGCTTCACTGAGTTATGCAAGCCCCTCCATCATGACAAGGCAGTGATCCATGAAGGGGCAAGCTCTTTAGATGCCATCTACTCATGTTCAATTATTACCTTTCCATGGTCAAGACCATCACTTAGGAAGTGAAAATATATTTTATTTTTTTCCCTCTTCCTTCATTAAGCTGTGGGATTAAGCTGCATTTCCTAACTGCTATGTTCCATAGTAATTCTGTAATACAGAGACATACCAGAGACCCAAACTATACATGGAAGATGTGTTCAAGGCCTTTTAAATTACAAGGGAATCAACATACATCTTTTCTTAGAAAATCTAAATCATTTTCCAAATTTGAAGTCACTGTTTCAGTTATTTCAACCTTCTTTACAAACACATATTCTTAAACCTATTGTGAATATGTACTCTGCAAAATGTTTTTAATAAAATGCCCCACATTTATCCTTTTCTTGGCCACAATAACATATACTTATATATATATATATATATATAAAAGCTCAAGAAATAAAGCAAGCAAGGAGGTAGTTTTGGAATATCAAAGAAGATGATGTCATTGTAAGCAAAACTCTTAGTTCACCATGACTTACATTTGCTTTTACTTAGATATCTGGACATGATAAGGAAGGAGTTAGAACATCTTGAGCACACAGCTGAAGAGCAACGCCTGCTCCGAATGGATAGAGAAGAAAGACGACAGCGAGAACACGCAAGAAGAAAACTTAGTCTTCGTAGAAAAATTGAAGAGGTGAGAGACAGCAAATTTAAAATAGAGAAAAACTACGTATAGTTATTCATTTGTAAATAAGTTGAGCTGTCCATCATGCTTCTTCAGGTAATGTCAGGTCTAAACATTTTACCCCACATTGATGTTTCTCCACAGCTGTAATCATAAGTTGTTACTTAAAATGAAGATGACACCACACATTGTGCGTATGAGCCAGTATCTGCTCTTAAAGTGATGATTGGGAAAGTTACTAGATACTGTTTTACTCCATTATAGCCCTCAGTGTGGAGAGGAAAACATTTTAAATTTAGATTTAGTACATTCCTAATAGGAATGCAGTAAAGAAAGCCCATTCTAGAGCCAATGAATGATTTTATTAGGTTAGTGCAAAAGTAATTGCAATTTTGCATTGCTGAATGTTGCTATTTGATGTTGGAATGCATTCTTAAGTAAATATGGTTATGTTATACATCATTTAAATGTAAATTTCTTCCTTTTATGTTTTTTTTTTTTTTTTGCTAATGACTTATTACTTGCTGTTTGTTTTATTTATTTTAGACTAGGGAAATGATTGAAAGAGGTCAATCCTAATCCCAATTTCCAAGAAGTGCAGTACTAAAGAATGTTCAAGTCACCAGATAGTTGTCCTCATGCTAGTAAGGCTCTGCTCAAATTCCTGCATGCTAGGCTTCAGTATTACATGAACCGAGAACTTCCAGATGTTCAAACTGGGTTTAGAAAAGGCAAAGGACTAGAGATCTAAATGTCAGCATTTGCTGGATCATAATTTGCTGGTTCCAAATAAGGAAAGGAGTATGTCAAGGGTGTATATTGTCACCCTGCTTATTTAACTTATATGCAGAGTACATCATGAAAAATCCTGGGCTGGATGAAACACAAGTTGAAATCAAGATTGCCAGGAGAAATATCAGTAGCCTCAGATATGCAGATGACATCACACTTATGGCAGAAATCAAAGAACTGAAGAGCCTCTTGATGAAGGTGAAAGAAGAGAGTGAAAAAGTTGGCTTAAAACTCAACATTCAGAAAAACTAAGATCATGGCATCTGGTCCCAGCACTCATGGCAAAATAGATGGGGAAACAGTGAAAACAGTGACAGACCTTTTTTGGGGGGAGGGGGCTCCAAAATCACTGCAGATGGTGACTGCAGCCATGAAATTAAAAGATGCTTGATCCTTGGAAGAAAAGCTAGGACCAACCTAGACAGCATATTAAAAAGCAGAGACACTACTTTGCCAACAAAGGTCCATTTAGTCAAAGCTATGGTTTTCCAGTAGTCATGTATGGATGTGAGAGTTGGACTATAAAGAAAGCTGAGCGCCAAAGAATTGATGCTTTTGAACTGTGGTGTTGGAGAAGACTCTTGAGAGTCCCTTGGACTGCATGGAGTTCAAATCAATCAAACCTAAAGGAAATCAGTCAGTCCTAAAGGAAAGCATGATGAGCAGCTTAATATTCATTGGAAGGATGGATGCTGAAGCTGAAACCCCAATACTTTGGCCACCTGATGCAAAGAACTGATTCATTGAAAGAGACCTTGATGCTGGACAAGAAGGGTACAACAGAGGATAAGATGATTGGATGGCATCATCAACTCAATAGACATGAGTTTGAGCAAGTTTCAGGAGTTGGTGATGGACAGGGAAGCCTGTCATGCTGCAGTCCATTTGGTCACAAAAGTTGTACTCAATTGAGTGACTAAACTGACTGAACTGCTTCTTGGCAGGAAAGCTATGACAAACCTAGACAGTGTGTTAAAAAACAAAAACATCCCTTTGCCAACAAAGGTCCATATAGTTAAGGCTATGGCCTTTCCAGTAGTCAGGTACAGTTGTGAGAGCTGGACAATAAAGAAGGGGGAATGCTGAGGAATTAATGCTTTCAAACTTTGGTGCTAGAGGTGACTCTTGAGAGTCCCTTGGATAGGAAGGAGAACAAACCAATCAATCTTAAAGGAAATCAACCCTAAATATTCATTAGAATGATTGATGCTGAAGCTCCAATACCTTGGCCACCTAATTTGAACAGCTGACTCATTGGAAAACACTCTGATGCTGAGAAATATTGTTGGCAGAAGAATAAGGTGACAGGGGATGAGATGGTTTATGGAATCACCAATACAATACATGATCATGGGCAAGCTCTGGGAGAGGGTGAAGGACAGGGAAGCCTAACATGCTGCAGTCTATGGGATCGTGAAGAGTCAGACATGACTTGGCTACTGGACAAAAACAGCAAACAGAAATGATGTTAGACAAAAAGCAAATTTGAACACTTTTCTTATTCAACTTCAAAACGGGTTGTAAAGCAGTGAAGACAACTCACACCATCAACGATGCATTTGGCCAAGGAACTGATAATGAACCTGTAGTGCAGTGGCTGTTCCAGTTTTGCAAAGGAAACGAGAGGCTGGCCTTCGAAAGCTGACACCAACCAATTGAGATCATCGAAGCTGATCTTCCATCACAGCTGATCTTGGAAGAACTACCTGAGAAGTTGCCAAAGAACTTAACTTTGTCTATTCTATGGTCATTCAGCTTTTGAAGTAAATTGGAAAGGTGAAAAAGCTTCTTAAGTGGATACCTAATGTGCTGACTGCAAATTAAAAAATCATTGAAGTGTCATCTTATTCTACACAACAATTAACCATTTCTCAATCAAATTGTGATGTGTGGCGAAAAGTCGATTTTATGTGACAACTGGCAATGAGATGACCAGCTCAGATGTCAGACCAAGAAAAAGCTCCAAAATACTTCCTAAAGCAAACTTGCACCAGTAAAATGTCATGGTCACTATTTGGTCATCTGCTATCAGCTTAACCCACTATAGCTTTCTGAATCCCCATCAAAACCATTATATCTGAGGAGTATGCTCAGCAAATCAATGAGATGAGTGGAAAGCTGCAATGCCTGCAGCTGGCACTGGTCATGAAAATGTGTCCATTTCTTGACAATGCCCAACCACACATCATACAACTAGTGCTTCAAAAGTTGAATGAATTGGAAGTTTTGCCTCATCTGCCGTATTCAACTGACCTCTCACCAACTGACTACCACTTCTTCAGGCATCTTGACAAGTTTTTGTTTGGAAAGCACTTCCACGACCATCAGGAAGCAGAAAATGCTTTCCAAGAGTTCAGTGAATCTCAAAGCATGAAGCACAGATTTTTATGCTACAGGAGTAAGCAAACTTATTTCTCAGTGGCAAAGTGTGTTGATTATAACAGTACCTATTTTGATTAATAAAGATGTGCTTAAGGCTATTTTTAATGGTTTAAAATTCACAGAACTGCAATTACTTTTTAACCAAACTAATACTTATGCTTGGTCTGATTTCTGTTAGGCTCTTGACTTGTTCTAAATAACTTGCTTTTTGGTAGTGGACAAAATACAGAGGTTAATTGTGTACGCATACTGAATATGGTAACATGGTGCTCTTTAGGAATGGAAGACAAAAGAGATGTTACTTCTGACAAGGATTGGAGAAGATGTTAAAAGAGAAGCTAGGATAGAGGAACAACGGCGTAAAAACAGAGAAGAGACTGACAAGAAGGTAGGGTGAGATTTAACCTCTGATTGGGGCTGATTGAGGATGTGCTTTTGATAGTTTTCATTTTTGAATGTAGTTCACTTTGTGAGATGGAAATAGAACAGTTACACCAAATGATTTGTATTATACAAAGTGAAATTTATAAAATTGTTATTGTATTTTGGTTGTATTACATTGTGGCTGTAATATAAAAAGTACTTCCCTATTTTGATAAAACTACTTTTGACTTTATCTCACACCATAAACTACACTTGTAATTCCTATAGAAAAAAATTATATAACTGATTGTCTTTATTAGAATTAGAATTTTGAAGCAAGTTCTCAGTTTTTCCCCACCAGTTAATCTTCTCAGAATACTTGTTTTGAACTTTAAATAATATGTAATGTTTTATGATTTACAGTATAAATCAGTATAAAGAGAAATAAAATTCATTTGTAATTCCATCACCACCATATTTATTTATTGGTATACATACACACACAACTGTATTTTTACACATTGTATAATACTTCTATGAATGTTTATATATTTGAATGAATACATACATTCATGTTATTATTCCTTACAGATTATTTTGTAGATTGCTTTTTTAATAACAAAACAACATTGACAACTATGTCAATAAATGTTATCTAAAATAATCTAAATAATTATTGTAGGTAATTTCTTGTTGACAAACATATGTAAGTGTAAGATCTACATAGTTTGGTTATACTGGATAATACTGCTGTAAAATTTTTTAAATATTGAAATTTAAATATATTAATCTTCATCTATTAGTGTCCTCTTTGATTTTTTTCATCAGTGTTTTATAGTTTTCTATATACAGGTCTTTAGTTTCTTTAGGTAGATATATTCCTAAGTATTTTATTCTTTTCGTTGCAATGGTGAATGGAATTGTTTCCTTAATTTCTTTTTCTACTTTCTCATTATTCGTGTATAGGAATGCAAGGGATTTCTGTGTGTTGATTTTATATCCTGCAACTTTACTATATTCATTGATTAGCTCTAGTAATTTTCTGGTGGAGTCTTTAGGGTTTTCCATGTAGAGGATCATGTCATCTGCAAACAGTGAGAGTTTTACTTCTTCTTTTCCAATTTGGATTCCTTTTATTTCTTTTTCTGCTCTGATTGCTGTGGCCAAAACTTCCAGAACTATGTTGAATAGTAGCGGTGAAAGTGGACACCCTTGTCTTGTTCCTGACTTTAGGGGAAATGCTTTCAATTTTTCACCATTGAGGATAATGTTTGCTGTGGGTTTGTCATAGATAGCTTTTATTATGTTGAGGTATGTTCCTTCTATTCCTGCTTTCTGGAGAGTTTTTATCATAAATGGATGTTGAATTTTGTCAAAGGCCTTCTCTGCATCTATTGAGATAATCATATGGTTTTTATTTTCAATTTGTTAATGTGGTGAATTACATTGATTGATTTGCGGATATTGAAGAATCCTTGCATCCCTGGGATAAAGCCCACTTGGTCATGGTGTATGATCTTTTTAATGTGTTGTTGGATTCTGATTGCTAGAATTTTGTTGAGGATTTTTGCATCTATGTTCATCAGAGATATTGGCCTGTAGTTTTCCTTTTTTGTGACATCTTTGTCAGGTTTTGGTATTAGGGTGATGGTGGCCTCATAGAATGAGTTTGGAAGTTTACCTTCCTCTGCAATTTTCTGGAAGAGTTTGAGGAGGATAGGTGTTAGCTCTTCTCGAAATTTTTGGTAGAATTCAGCTGTGAAGCCATCTGGACCTGGGCTTTTGTTTGCTGGAAGATTTCTGATTACAGTAAAAACCTCGAATAGCCAAAGCAATCTTGAGAAAGAAGAATGGAACTGGAGGAATCAACTTGCCTGACTTCAGGCTCTACTACAAAGCCACAGTCATCAAGACAGTATGGTACTGGCACAAAGACAGACATATAGATCAATGGAACAAAATAGAAAGCCCAGAGATAAATCCACACACATATGGACACCTTATCTTTGACAAAGGAGGCAAGAATATACAATGGAGTAAAGACAATCTCTTTAACAAGTGGTGCTGGGAAAACTGGTCAACCACTTGTAAAAGAATGAAACTAGATCACTTTCTAACACCGCACACAAAAATAAACTCAAAATGGATTAAAGATCTAAATGTAAGATCAGAAACTATAAAACTCCTAGAGGAGAACATAGGCAAAACACTCTCAGACATAAATCACAGCAGGATCCTCTATGATCCACCTCCCAGAATTCTGGAAATAAAAGCAAAAATAAACAAATGGGATCTAATTAAAATTAAAAGCTTCTGCACAACAAAGGAAACTATAAGCAAGGTGAAAAGACAGCCTTCTGAATGGGAGAAAATAATAGCAAATGAAGCAACTGACAAACAGCTAATCTCAAAAATATACAAGCAACTTATGCAGCTCAATTCCAGAAAAATAAACGACCCAATCAAAAAATGGGCCAAAGAACTAAATAGACATTTCTCCAAAGAAGACATACGGATGGCTAACAAACACATGAAAAGATGCTCAACATCACTCATTATTAGAGAAATGCAAATCAAAACCACAATGAGGTACCACTTCACACCAGTCAGAATGGCTGCGATCCAAAAATCTGCAAGCAATAAATGCTGGAGAGGGTGTGGAGAAAAGGGAACCCTCCTACACTGTTGGTGGGAATGCAAACTAGTACAGCCACTATGGAGAACAGTGTGGAGATTCCTTAAAAAACTGCAAATAGAACTACCTTATGACCCAGCAATCCCACTTCTGGGCATACACACCGAGGAAACCAGAATGGAAAGAGACACATGTACCCCAATGTTCATCGCAGCACTGTTTATAATAGCCAGGACATGGAAACAACCTAGATGTCCATCAGCAGATGAATGGATAAGAAAGCTGTGGTACATATACACAATGGAGTATTACTCAGCCGTTAAAAAGAATTCATTTGAATCAGTTCTGATGAGATGGATGAAACTGGAGCCGATTATACAGAGTGAAGTCAGCCAGAAAGAAAAACACCAATACAGTATACTAACACATATATATGGAATTTAGGAAGATGGCAATGACGACCCTGTATGCAAGACAGGGAAAGAGACACAGATGTGTATAACGGACTTTTGGACTCAGAGGGAGAGGGAGAGGGTGGGATGATTTGGGAGAATGACATTCTAACATGTATACTATCATGTGAATTGAATCGCCAGTCTATGTCTGACGCAGGATGCAGCATGCTTGGGGCTGGTGCATGGAGATGACCCAGAAAGTTGTTATGGGGAGGGAGGTGGGAGGGGGGTTCATGTTTGGGAATGCATGTAAGAATTAAAGATTTTAAAATTTAAAAAAAAAATAAATAAAAATAAAATGTCAAATCTAAAAAAAAAAATAAATAAATAAATATATTAATCTTTTATTATATCATTGTGTTGTTGCTGTTTAGTTGCTAAGTCATGTGGGACTTTCACGACCCCTAGGGAAGCCCTCTAGGCTTATTACATGTACATTTTTGTATTGTTAGTGACTCGTTGTTCATATGGCAATCTCAGCTTACTTGAATTTACTATAATTATTATTCTCTAATATTTAATTTTTCACACCTTTTTTATTGGAATGCAGTGCAGGAAACCTGAGTTTGATCCCTAGGTTGGGAAAATCCCCTGGAGGAGAGCGTGGCAGTTCACTCCAGTATTCTTGCCTGGAGAATCTCCATGGACAGAACAGCCTGGCAGGCTACAGTCCATGAGGTCACAGAGTCGGGCATGACTGAGCGAGTAAGCCTAGCACGTAGTTGATTTAGGTTCAGGTGTACAGAAACGTGATTCAGTTATAGATGTATTCATTCCATTTTAGATTCTTTTTTCATGTAGGTTATCACAGAATACTGAGTAGAGTTTACTGTACTATACAGTAGGTCCTTGTTGGTTATCTATCATATATATAGTAGTGTTTTCTGTGTGTTATCACAAGCTTCTGATTTATTCCTCTACCCCCTCACATTTCCTTTTTTGTAATCATAAGTTTTCTTTCCATATCTGTAAGTCTGTTTCTGTTTTGTGAATAAGTTCATTTTTTTAATTGTATTCTACATATGAGTGATATCATATAATATTTGTCTTTTCTATCTGACTTAGTGTGATACTCTCTATCCAGGTGATCTATGTTGCTACAAATGGCATTATTTCATTTTTCATGGCTGAGTATTTTTCTGTTGTATATATGTACCACATCTTTATCCATTCATCTGTCAGTGGACATTTAAATTGCTTCCGTGTTTTGGCTACTGTGAATAATGCTGCAATGAACACTGGAGTGTGTGTATCCTTTTGGATTATAGTTTTCTCTGGATACATGGCCAGAACGGGGGTTACTAGGTCATATATAGTAGTTCTATTTTTAGTTTTTTAAGGACTCTCCATATTATTCTGCACTAATGATCAGAGAAATGCAAATCAAAACCACAATGTGGTATCACCTCAAAATGGTCAAAATCAAAAAGTCGACAAACAACCAATGCTGGAGAAGGTGTGGAGAAAAAAAGGGAACCCTTCTACACTGTTATGGCAATGTAATGGTACAACCACTATGGAGAATAATATGGAGATTCCTTAAAAAACTAAAAATAGAACTACTATCTTTTCATATGCTTTTTGGCCATCTGTATGCCTTTGGAGACATGTCTATTTAGATCTTCTGCTTATTTTTGATGGGGCTGTGTGTTTTTCTGACTGAGCTGAAGGGACTGTTTGTACATTTTGGAGACTAATTCCTTTTCTGTCTCATTTGCAAATATATTCTCCCTTTTTGTTTATGGTTTCTTTTGCTGTGCAGAAGCTTTTAAGTTTAATTAGATCCTTTTTCTTTTCATTACTCTAGGAGGTAGATCAAAAAAAGATATAGTTGTGATTTATGTCAAAGAGTGTTCTGGCTATATTTTCCTCTTTAGGTCTCATAACATCTGGCCTTACATTTAGGCCTTTGATCCATTTTGAGTTTATTTTTGTGTATGGTGTTAGTGAATATTCTAATTTCATTCTTTTGGGTGTAGCAACAGAATGCGCCAGGTATCTTCTAAATTTTCACCTGATGACATTTACTGTGTCTCCATTAACTTTAGTCTCAATCAAATTCTGGCACTGGGCATACCCATTAAACATGACCACTGATGGTAGGCATGGTAATACCACAGGCTGCTTGAAATATCGTAATGGAAGAGCAGCTTGAATTGTTGGTATTTCCAGTGCAGCTATTCTAAATTGGCTTTTTGAATTCCAGTGCAGCTATTTCAAATTGTCTATTTGAATTATGTTTTAATATAAACGCTTTTCAATTCATTTTAATGTGTTTCTTAGTATAATCTATATTCTTTTCTTTTAGATTTGACATCACCTGCATTTTTACTCAAATTATTTATTGCAGAGTTATCAAAAACTTTTAAGATAAGAGATTTATCTTAGCTTCTTTGTGAAAAATGAGTTTCATTAGTCTAACTTTACTCCTTTTTTCTGTTTTTTGACGTGTTTGTCTTATCTTGATTATACATTTAATAATTCTTTAAATCAGTAATTTTATTTTTCCAAGTTTGTTTTTCTGTTTCAGAGTTGTTTTGGTTAATCTATATTTACATTTATATTTCTATATATATTTTAAAACCATGTTGTCAATGTTTGCCAGGAAATTTTGCTGAGATTTTGATGGGAATTGTATAGACTGTATAGGTCATTTTAGGCAGAATTCATCTCTTGATTATATTGGATCTTCCAACTCATGAATCAAATACCTCTATTTATTGTCTTCTTAATTTTTCTTATCATATACTTATATAATTTGAAGCTTTTACACATCTTTTGCTAGATTTATTCCTATATATTTCATAATCTAATGTACTGTAGTTTGTATTTTAAATTCCAATTATTTTATGTTGGGATATAGGAAATCAATTTTTAATATTCATCATATATCTTATGTGGATAAAAACACTTACTAGCTCTAGTGGTTTTATTGTAGGTGCCAACTAATGTTCTACATAAATGATCATGGTGCTACAAATGATCTTGGTGCTCATTAAACATGGATGATTTTTTAGTTCCTTTTCTTGCCTGATTGCATTGGCTAGAACCTCCAGTATAATGTTTAATATATGTGATTATAATGAACATTATTGTCAAATATTTATTTTGTTCTGTCTTGCCTCTCTACAGAGCTATTAGGCTGCTTGACATTGCACCAGACCTTAATGATGTTTTTCATTTTGTATTTTAATTGAAATATAGTCAGTGTACAGTATTACACTGTACAATGTTAGCTTCAGGTATATTATATAATGATTTTACATATCCATACATTATAAAATGATCACCACAATAAGTCTAGTAAACTTTGTTATACAAGCTGATTTATATTATTGACTGTATTCCAGATGCTGTATATTTTGTCCCTCTAATTCATTAGATAACTTGAAATTTGTACTTCTTAATACCCTACATCTGCTTCCCACCAAATTCCTTTCTGGAAACCACCTGTTTCTTGTCTTTATCTGAATTTGTCAGTTTTATTTTTTAGGTTCTACATTTGCTATTATGTCACATTTGTCTTGCTGTGAATTATTTCATTTAGCAGAATATTTTAGATTGTCCATGTTGTCACAAATGGCAAGACTAAATATTTTTAATGGCTAAATAATATTCCATTGTGTGTGACCACATTTTAGTTATCCATTTGACTATGGATGAACACTTAGGTTGCTTCCTTTTTCTTGATTACTGTTAATACTACTACAGTGAACACTTGAGTGCCTGCATCTTTTGTATTAGTGTCTGTATTTCCTTTGATTAAATATCCAGAAGTGAAATTGCTGGGTCATTTTTAATTTTTTTAGGATTTTACATACTGTTTTCTGTAGTGGCTTCTGCCAGCTTATAATTTATAATCCAGACAACAGTGCCTTGAAGGTTCCCTTTCCTCCTCATCCTTCAGTTTAGTTCAGTTCACTCGCTCAGTCATGTCCGACTTTGTGCAACCCCATGGAATGCAGCATGCCAGGCGTCCCTGTCCATCACCAACTCCCGAAGTCTACCCAAACTCATGTCCATTGAGTTGGTGATGCAATCCAACCATGTCATCCTCTGTCGTCCCCTTCTCCTCCTCCCTTCAATCTTTCCCAGCATCAGGGTCTTTTCCAGTGAGTCAGCTCTTCGCATCAGGTGGCCAAAGTATTGGAATTTCGGCTTCAACATCAGTCCTTCCAATGAATACTTAGGACTGATTTCCTTTAGGATGGACTAGTTAGATCTCCTTCCAGTCCAAGGGACTCTCAAGAGTCTTCTCCAACACCACAGTTCAAAAGCATCAATTCTTTGGCAGTCAGCTTTTTTAATAATCCAACTCACATCCATACATGACTACTGAAAAAAACATAGCCTTGACCAGATGAACCTTTGTTGATAAAGTAATGTCTCTGCTTTTAATATGCTGTCTAGGTTGGTCATTGCTTTTCTTCCAAGGAGTAAGCGTCTTTTAATTTCCTAGGCTGCAATCACCATCTGCAGTGATTTTGGAGCTCAGAAAAATAAAGTCATACACTGTGTCCACTGTTTCCCCATCTATTTGCCATGGAGTGATGGAACTGGATGCCATGATCTTAGTTTTATGAATGTTGAGCTTTAAGCCAACTTTTTCACTGTCCACATCTTTACCATTTGTTATTAGTTGTGTTTTTAATGATAGTCATTCTGGCAGAGGTGTGGTGATACCGATTGTGGTTTTGATTTGCATTTTCCTGAAGATTCATGATGTTGAGCATCTTTTCATGTATTTTTTGGCCATCAGTATGTTTTTTAGAAAAATGTCCATTCAAGTCGTCTGCCCATTTTTGGTTGGGTTGGTTGTTTGTGATAAGTTATATGATTCCATTTTGTATTTTGGATACTAACCTTTTATTGGGTATATCATTTACAAATATCTTCTCCCATTCAGTAAACTGCCTTTTTGTTTTGCCAAGAATCTATGTGTCCAAAAAAGTTTTAGTTTCTTGCAGTCTCATTTGTTTATTTATTTATTTATTTTTGCCTAAACAGCCAGATCAAACTAGTAATAATATGCTAAAATTTATGTCAAAGATCATAATACCTGTTTTCTCTAGGAATTTTTTGGTTTGGAATCTTAAATATTTAAATTCTTAATTCATTTTGAATTTTTTGTATATGGTATGAAAAAGCAAATCAGTTTTTTTCTTTTCCCTTTAGCTGTCCAGTTTTCCCAACACCATTTATTGAAGAAGCTATCTTTCTGCTACTTTATATTTATGCGTCCTTTGTTGTACATTAATTGACCATGTAAGTGCAGGTTTATTTCTGGGCTCTCTCTTCTGTTGTAGTGAGTGATATATGTGTCTGCTTTTGTGCCACCTCCATACTGTTTTGATTACTGTAGCTCTTTGTCATATAGTTTGAAATCAGGGATTATGATTTTAAACATCTTTCTCAAGATTATTTTGAGAAAAGACCATCATCTATCTCAAAAACTTTTATGTTTCATACCAATTTTAGAATTCTTTGTTCTAGTTCCGTAAATGCCACTGGTATTTTAATAGGGTTTACGTTGAATCTGTACATTGGTAAATATGGTCATTTTAACAGTATTAATTCTTCCAATTTGTGACCACGGTATATCTTTCCAATTTTTTGTGTTGTTTTAAATTTATTTCATTAATGTCTTACAGTTTGTGATTTTAAGTCTTGTATCTCATTTGTTAGAGTTATTCCTAGGTAATGCATTCTTTTTGATGCAATTGTAAATGAGATTGGTCCTTAATTTCTCTTTCTGTTAGTTCATTGTTGGTTTGTAGAAACATGACTTGTGATTATTAATTTTGTATCCTGAAATCTTACTGAATTCATTTATTAGTTCTAATAAATGTGGGGGCATTTTTAGGGTTTTCTCTATATAATATCATGTCATCTGCAAACAGTTTTACATCTTCTTTTCCAAGTTGGATACAGTTCATTTCTTTACTTGTCTGACTGTTGTGGCTAGGAATTCCAGTGTTCAGTTACTAAGTTATGTCTGACTCTTTGCTCTCTCCTGAACTGTAGCTCACCAGGCTCCTCTGTTCTCCACTATCTCCTGGAGTTTGCTCTAATTCATGTCCCTTGAGTCAGTGATGCTATCACCATCTCATCCTCTGTTGCCCCCTTCTCCATTTGCTTTGTGTCTATACAGGCTCAGGGTCTTTTCCAGTGAGTCACTTCTTTTCATCAAGTGGCCAAAGTATTGGAGCTTCAGCATCAGTCCTTCCAATGAATATTCAGGTTTGATTTCCTTTAGGATTGATTGTTTTGATCTCCATGCTGTCCAAGGAACTCTCAAGAGTCTTCTGTGAACATCACCAGGGTTCAAAAGCATTAAATTGTACTCAGCCTTCTTTATGGTACACTCTCATGTCTGTACATAACTACTGGAAAAGCCATAGCTTTGACTACATGGACTTTTGTCAGCAAAGTGATACCTCTGCTTTTTGAATACTTGTCTAGATTTGCCATAGCCTTTCTTCCAAGGAGCGTACGTCTTAATTTCATGATTGCAGTCACCATCTTCAATAATTTTAGAGCCCAAGAAAAGAAAATCTGTCACTGCTTCCACTTTTTCCCCTTCTATTTGCCATGAAGTGATGGGACCAGATGCCATGTTCTTTGTTTTTTGAATGCTGAGTTTCAAGCCAGCTCACTCACCTCTTTCACCCTCATCAAGAGGCTCTTTAGTTCATCTTCACTTTCTGCCGTTAAAGTGGTATCATCTTCATATCTGAGGTTGTTGATATTTCTTCCAGCAGTCTTGATTCTAGCTTGTGATTCATCCAGTCTAGTGTTTTGTGTGATGTACTCTGCATTTAAGATAAATAAGCAAGGTGACATTATACAGTCTTGTCAAACTCCTTTCCCAATTTGGAACCAGTCAGTTCTTCCATGTCCATTCTAACTGGTGCTTCTTGACCTGCATTTAACTTTCTCAGGAGACAGGTAAGGTGGTCTGGTACTCCCATATCTATAAGAATTTTCCAGTTTGTTGTGACAGATAGTCAAAGGTTTTAGTGTAGTAAACGAAGCAGAAATAGATTTTTTTTTTTTAAACTCCCTTGCTTTCTCCATGATCCAACAAATGTTGGCACTTTTATCTCTGGTTTCTCTGCCTCTTCAAAACGACTTCCAAAACTGTATTCAATAGAAATAGTGGGATGGGGCATCCTTGTTTTATTCCTTATCTTAGAGGAAATGCTTTCAGCTTTTCACCATTAGCTATGATGTTGCCTGTAGGTTTATCACGTATGACCTTTATTATGTTGGGGTATGCTTCCCCTGTCACCTACTTTGTGGAGAGTTTTTTTTTCTTTACTTTTTAATTTATTTTTTTTTTATTGAGGGATAAATGCTTTACAGAATTGTATTGATTTCTGCCAAACATCAATATGAGTAAGCCATAGGAGGGTGTTTATCATAAATAGATATTGAACTTTGTCAACACCTTTTTCTACATTGATTGAGATAATTGTATGATTTCTATTTTTCACACTGTTAATAGGTATCATATTGATTTCTTCGCAGGTACTGAAACATACTTTTCAGACAAATCCCACTTGATCATGGTGTATGATCCTTATAAAGTATTGTCAAATTCTGACTTCTAATATTTTGAGGATATTTACATCTGTGTCCAGCATTGATAATGACCTTTAATTTCCTTTTTTGAGTGGTGTTTTTGTCTTGTTTCAGGGTGATTCTGGTCTCCTAGAATGAGTTTGGAAGACCCTTCCTTCCTCTTTGATATTTTTGAATTGTTTGAGAGGGATAGGTAGTAAGTCTTCTTTAAATATTGGTAGTATTCATCAGTAAAGACTTCTGGTCCTGTTGATTAAATTTCATTACTTTGGTAATTTCTTTTTTCATCTTTTATCTTCTTCTCAATTCAGTCTTGGGAGATTATACTTTTCTAAGAATGTATGTTTCTTCTAGCTTGCATATTTTATTGGTATATAATTGTTCATCATAATCTTTTATGATCTTTTGTATTTTTATGGTGTTGTTTATAACTTCTTTTTCACTTCTGATTTTATTTGGGCCCTCTCTTTCTTGATGAGCCTGGCTAAAGATTTTTCCATTTTGTTTATCTTTTCAAAGAATCAGATCTTATTTTCATTGATATTTTCCAACTTTTTTTAGTCTTTGTTCCATTTATTCTGCTCTGATCTGTACAACTTCTTTCCTTCTACTAACTCTGAGTTTGTTTGTTCTCTTTCTAGTTCCTTTGGGTATAGATTAGGTGGTTTATTTGAGAATTTTGTTCCCTGATGTAAGCTTCTGTTGCTGTAAACTTCCCTCTTAGAACTTCTTTTAAGTTCCCTCTTAGAAAAGTTGCTTCCCATATATTTTGGATCATTATGTTTCCATTTTCTTTTGCCTCCAGATAGTTTTAGTTTGATTTCTTCAGTGACCCATTGGTTGTTTAGTAACATATTGTCTAGCCTCCACATACACATATTTCTGTTTTTTTTACAATTTTCTTTCCTTGTGGTGATTTTATTGTGATAAGAAATGCTTGATATGATTTCAGTCATCTTAAATTTACCTAGAGTTATTTTCTGGCCTAAGATGTGATTGATCTCTCCTGGACATTGTCACATGTGTACTGGAATGTGCATTCGGTTGCTTTTTGATGGGATATCCACCATTTAATTTGTTGTTTAAGGCTAGTGTTTCTGTATTGATCTTCTGTCTAGATGATCTATCAGTTAATGTAAGTGAAGTTGTTACTGTTCCCTACTGTTATTGTGTTATTGTCAATTTCTCCCTTTATCTTTGTTAGTATTTGCTTTGTGTATTTAGGTGTTCCTATGTTGGGTACATAGGTATTTCCAATTGTTATATCTTCCTAGATCAATCCTTTCTTCATTATGTAATATCCCTCTTTGTTTTTTGTTATAGTCTATGTTTGAAAGTCTATTTAGTCTGATAAAAGTATTGCTACCACTGATTTTGTATGGAATACTTTCTCCATCCCCTTACTTTCAGTTTGTGTGTCCTTAGATCAACCTGAAGGCAGCATATGTATGGGTTATTTTTTTATATTCATTCAGCCGTTCTGTCATTTGATTGAAACATTTAACCCATTTAGATATAAAGTATTGATAATTACTGATACATATGTACTTATTTCCATTTTGTTCATTGATTTCTGGTTGTTCTATAGGTTCTTTTTCATTCATTTAATCTTTTACTCTCTTCCATTTTGATTTTATGAATATCTTTAATATTATTATTGAGTTTGTTTCTCTTCTTTTGTGTTGTATTACACATTTTTGGTTTGTGGTTACTGTAAAAATGTATGTGCATGCTCAGTAGCTCAGTTTTGTCTTTATGACCACAAGGACTGCAGCCTGTCAAGCTCCTCTGTCCATAGAATTCTCCAGGCAACAGTACTGGAGTGGTTGCTATTTCCTATTCCAGGGGCTCTTCCCATCTCAGGGGTCGAACCTGCATCTCCTGGGTCCTCTGCATTGGCAGGCAGATTCTTTACCACTGAGCAACCTGGGAAGCATAAGACGTGTGTGTGTGTGTTTAAAATCATATATACATATACATATATATATATAATTACATATTATTGCTTTAGTTGATTATCTCTTTGATTCAAATGCTTTCTAACAACCCTACAGTTTTATTCTCCCCTCCATTTTTAATGTTTTTACATATTATATTTTATATATTTTGGGGCATCCCTTAACTACCTTTTGTGCATCCCTTAACTACTTAACTACACTCACTGTCAAGTGTGACTCAGTATCTTGTCGGGACACTGCTCCTTTCTCCTGGCTCCTGGCTCACACGAGGTTTTGTTTGTGCCCTCAAAGAGTCTGTTTCCTCAGTCCTGTGGAAGTTCTGTAATCAAATCCTACTGGCCTCCAAAGTAAAATTCCCTAGGGGTTCTGAGTCCCTTTGTTGCACCCCCAGGTCTGGCTTTCCTAGTAGCTCAGTTGGTAAAGAGTCTGCCTGCAGTGCAGGAGAACCAGGTTCAAACCCTGGGTTGGGAAGATCCCCTGAAGAAGGAAATGGCAACCCACCCTAGTACTTGCGCCTGGAGAACTCCATGGACAGAGGAGTTTGATGGGCTACAGTCCGTGGGATGACAGAATTGGACACGACCATGCAACCAGTTTTCATTTTGGCTTAGCTACTTACTGTGGATATGATTTTACTACTTTTGTCTTTTAACTTTCCTACTAGTTTTATAAGCGCTTGATCCACTGCTTTTACTGTGTGTGTGCCTTTACCAATGAGATTTTTCCTTTTCTGTTTTCCATATTTTAGTCATGCTCTTTTCTGCTTAGAGCAGTCATTTTCAGGTTTCTTATAAAACTTTTTAGTGGTCTTTTCAGTTCAGTTCTGTTCAGTCGTTCAGTCATGTCCGACTCTTTGTGACCCCATGAACTGTAGCACGCCAGGCCTCCCTGTCCATCACCAGCTCCCAGAGTTTACCCAAACTCATGTCCATTGAGTCAGTGATGCCATCTAACCATCTCATCCTCTGTTGTCCCCTTCTCCTCCTGCCTTCAATCTTTCCCAACATCAGGGTCTTTTCAAATGAGTCAGCTCTTCGGATCAAGTGGCCAAAATATTGGAATTTCAGCTTCAACATCAGTTTTTCCAGTGAACACCCAGGACTGATTTCCAGTCCCTTATAATGAAAATGACTTTTTTTTTTTTTTTTTAGTGTTAGTTCTAAAAGGTCTTGTAGGTCTTCATAGAACCATTCAACTTCAGCTTCTTCAGCATTCCTGGCCGGGGCATAGACTTGGGTTACCATGATATTGAATGGTTTGCCTTGGAAATGAACAGAGATCATTCTGTCATTTTTGAGATTGCATCCAAGTACTGCATTTCAGACTCTTTTGTTGACCATGATGGCTACTCAATTTCTTCTAAGGGATTCTGGCCACAGTAGTAGATATAATGGTCCTCTGAGTTAAATTCACCCTTTTCAGTCCATCTTAGTTCGCTGATTCCTAGAATGTCAACGTTCGCTCTTGCCATCTCCTGTTTGACTGCTTCCAATTTGCCTTGATTCATGGACCTGACATTCCAGGTTCCTATGCAATATTGCTCTTTACAGCATCGGACCATACTTCTATCACCAGTCACATCCACAACTTGATGTGTTTTTGCTTTAACTACATCCCTTCATTCTTTCTGGAGTTACTTCTCCACTGATCGCCAGTAGCATATTGGGCACCTACCTACGAAATTAATGGGCTGACCTTCAAATTTGAATTACAGCCTTGCCAAATATTCTTAGCTGTAACTTTTCCTTTTATCGCTTTGAAATATTGTACCACTTTTTTCTGGAGTGCAAAATTTCTGCTGAAAAGTTAGCTCAGAGTCTAATGGATACATAACTGTTTGTTTTTCCCCTGCTGCTTTCAAGATTCCTTTTTTTTTTTTTTTTAATTTTTCCAAAAGTTGGTGTGAACCTCTTTGGTTGATCTTGATTGGGATTCTTTGTGCTTCCTGGACATGGATGGCTGTTTTCTTTCCCACTTTAGACAAATTTTCATCTATTTTTTCTTCATCTAAGTCCTCAGCCACTTTCCTTCTCTCTTCTCCTCCTTCTGTGACCATTGTAATGCAAATTATGGTATGATTGATGTCTAGAATTGTATTAAACTCTCATTTTGTTTAACTCTTTTATCTTTTTTTCACTTTGGCTTAGGTGATTCTGACTTCTCTTTCTTCCAGTTCACTAGTCCCTTCCTCTGTATCAGCTGATCTATTGACGCCTTCTAGTGTTTTGTTTTTTGTTTTGTTTTGTTTAGCTATTTTATTAGTTCCGTTTGATTCCTCTCTATGTGTTCTAATGCTTGTTAAACTTCTCACTGGTTCATCCATCTTCTGTGTTCCTTGAGCATCTTATGCCCATAATCTTGAACTCTTTTATCAGGTAGATTGCTTGTCTCCCCTTATGTAGTTCTTTTCTGAAGTCTTGTTTATGTTTGAAACATATTTCTCTCATTTTGCATAATTCTTTTTGTTTATTTCTATGTATTAGATACATTGGTTACATTTCCAAGTCCTGAAGATGTGTACTTATGTGGATTATATCCTTTGAGGCCCAGC
The DNA here is from genome assembly GCF_016772045.2 of Ovis aries. Lineage (NCBI taxonomy): Eukaryota > Metazoa > Chordata > Mammalia > Artiodactyla > Bovidae > Ovis > Ovis aries. The sequence goes on along the minus strand of NC_056055.1, from coordinate 123,715,956 downwards.
AGTACACTCTCCTCAGGTCATGAGAACTATGTGCTCAAAAGGTGTTCCATATCAGATCTATATGGACTGGTTGACTGCCAAGCATTGCCTCACGTGATGGCTGCCTGCCCACGGGTGGACAGAGCTGGGTCCTGGTGCAGCTGGTTGAAAGGTCCAAGGGTCCCATGCCTCAGCCAGCTGACTGATAGAAAACGCATGTCTAGTAAGACTGGCTGTGGGACCTCTGGTGAATGGAGCAGGTACCAGGCCCCTGTTGGGAGACAATGGGTCTCAATAAGGCTGAGCGTATAGCCCAGATGGGTCCTAGTACTGTTGCCAGCTCCCTTGTGAGCAGGTAATCCCTCAGTGCTAACAATCTAAAAGGAAGATTTCAAAATGGTACTTGCCAGCATTGGTATCCTTGTAGTAAAACAGGCCTCCAAAAGTGGCTGCCACCCTCATCCCCATCCCCAAAGGGAATGCCAGTTGCCTTCTGTCTTTCCAAGAATCTCTCCAAGATGAACAAGCTGGTCTAATCCATGCTTCTTTCATCTTACTGCCTCTGTGTGGGGCCTCAGAACATATATTTGCATGTGCCTTTTTAGACCAAAGTCATTATTTCCTACCACCCTCTGGTTCTTCCATATGCAAGCCCTGCTAACTTCCAAAGCCAGATATTTTTGAGGTTTGTCTTCTTGGTGCATGACCTTTCTGGCTGGGAAGCCTAATGTTGAGCTTGGACCTTTTTCTCCTTGGGAAGAACCTTTGCAGATGTGATTATCCTGTTGTTTATGAGCCACTGACCCCAAGGTGAGGCTCTAGACTGTATTACATCTCTTTGTCTCCTATCCATCTCATTGTGGCTACTTCTTTCTGTCCTTAGTTATGGAAAGTGTTTTCTGCTAGTCTTCCTGTCATTCTCTTAGTTACCTTGAAGATAGTTTTAATTTTGGTATGTCCATGATCAAGGAAGGAAGCCTGGGGTCTCCCTTCTCTACCATCTTATCCACATTCCCTAATTTCGCTTTTTTCTTTTTTTTTTTTCTCTCAGTGTTTCTCTTTGGATGGTTTCTTTTTCTGAATATATATCAATCTCTTCCCCTTCAATGTGAACTCTACCATTAATGCACCAAATGCATTGCTTATCTCACGCATTTAAAATTTATTGGGTACTTTTTGTATCTTCTGTGTCTCTTGTTTATCTTATAAATATTTGGAATTCAGTTATTGTATGTTTTTAATTCAAGTGTAGTTCATTTATAATGGTGTATTAGTTCTAAATGATTCAGTCATATATATATATACACATATATATATATATGTGTATATATATATTCATTTGTATATATAAAGTCTTTTTCAAATTCTTTTCCACTATAGATAATAAGAAAATACTGAATATAGTTCCCTGTGCTATGCAGTAGGTCCTTGTTTACTTATTTTATATATATATATATATATATATATATATATATATATATATAGTAGTGTGTATATGTTAATATCAAACTCTTAATTTGTCTCTCTACCCATTGCCTGCTACCCACTTTGGCAGTCTTCAATTTTTTTTTTCTCTGCCTGTGAGTCTATTTCTGCCTTGTAAATAAGTTCATCTGCATTATTTTTTTAGACCTCACATATAACTGATATATATTTGTCTCTGACTTATTTTACTTAGTATGATAATCTCTAGGTCCATCCATGTTGCTGCAAGTGGCATTGTCATTCTTCTTATGGCTGAGTAATATTCCATTGTGTGTGTATATACATATATTGTATCTTCTTGATCCATTCACCTGTCAGTGGACATTTACATTACTTCCTTGTCTTGGCTATTGTAAATAGTGCTGCAGTGAATGTTGAAGTGAGTGTATCTTTGTGAATTAGTTTTCTCTATATATATGCCCAAGAATAGGATCACAGGATCATATAGTAACTCTATTTTCAGCTTGTTTATTTTAATGTTATCATTAAATCTAACATCTGTATCATTTCTGAGTTATTTTTGATTGATTACTCTCTTTATGGGTCGTATTTCTGTGCTTCTTTATATGCTCGGTATTCCTTGATTGGATGCCAAATATTGTGAACTTTTTATTGTGTGTGCTGAGTATTTTCATCTTTGTATAATACTCCTTAACTCTTTTTTCTTGGGTGTATATAGGTTATTTGGAAATAAGTCTTGCTATTTAATATTTGTTAGATGGGAACAGAACCATATTGAACCTGGGATGAGTTATCCGTTACTGGAGAGGCAAGGCCCATTTTAGTACTCTACTCAATGCCCTATGACTTAATTAATTTTTTCTGAGTAGCCTCATGAGAATAAGCATCATAGATTGGTGTCAAATATTGTTTCTTGATTCCATTGGGATGGGCCTGGCTTTGATCTTGGGTAGTGTCTCACATAAAAGTCATATAAGTGTTAATCCATTCTCTTGCTGACTACTCCTCTAGGGAATTCTCTGAGGATTACTGGGGCTCTTTCTCTGTGCAGCTGTCTCTTTTCTGGTATATCCAGTGTCAATATTAGTCCAGAGATATACAAAAAGAAGCCAGATTTCATATATGATATTCTGTTTATATGTATTTGACCTGAGTGACATTTGGTAAAGGAATTCTCCAACTGAAGATGATTTAGAAATTGCCTAAAATCACAGGAGAGCAATACATTGAGATGATGTCTGATCTGAAACTGGATACCCTGAAGGTGTGCAATGAGAAAAACTGCATCTAAGTGTTAAATATATTCTTCCTGTTTGACAACATATGGAAATTTTCCCATTACCACCCTCCCAAATTTATGTTCAGAATAACCTTACAAGTCACAGGACAGGAATGACTGCTCATTTCCAACATACTGTCACATATTAAATATTTATTTGTATCTTTAAACAGCAGGTTTATGTTAACCAATATACTTGTTTGATATTTTAGAAACAAGCTCTTCTAGAGAAAAAAATGGCTTATCATTTACAAAAAATGCAAGAAAGTGGCAATAAAAAAGAAGATATGAGGAAAAATACAAATGATTACGGAGAACAAGGTGGACAACATTATGAATGTGAGAATATTAATATCTAATGTAGCTATGTAGAAAGTGCTTGACTATATATTTATGTAAAAAATTCTTTTGCAAAACAATTGCTCATGCTTGCTATCTGCTTTGTACCAGGGCAGGATTCTAGGAATTTCCCTATCACAGTTCAAGTTGAAATGTAGACATATATATAAAATTAAGCTAACTAAAATAGCCTTATCAAGTGATTCAGCTGAGAGTCATGCCTATATTGCAGTTCTAGCCAACTTCCTTATACTTAAAATATATTTTGTGCTCAGTTCAGTTTAGTCACTCAGCCATGTCCAATTCTTTGTGACCCCATGGACTGCAGCATGCCAGGCTTCCCTGTCCATCACCAACTCCCAGAGCTTACTCAAACTAAGGTCCACTGAGTCAGTGATGCCATTCAAACATCTCATCCTTTGTCATCCCCTTCTCCTCCCACCTTCAATCTTTACCAGGATCAGGGTCTTTTCCAAGGAGTTAGTTGTTTGCATCAGGTGGCCAAAGTATTGGCGTTTTCAGCTTCAGCATCCATCCTTCCAATGAATATTCAGGACTGACTTCCTTTAGAATACACTGGTTGGATTTCCTTGCAGTTCAAGGGACTCTCACAAGTCTACTCCAACACCAAAGTTCAAAAGCATTAATTTTTCAATGCTCAACTTTCTTTATAGTCCAACTCTCACATCCATACATGACTACTGGAAAAATTATGGCTTTGACTAGATGGGACTTTAAAGTAATGTCTCTGCTTTTTAATATGCTGTCTAGGTTCCTTCCAAAGAGCAAGCATCTTTTAACTTCATGGCTACAGTCACCATCTGCAGTGGTTTTGGAGCCCCCCAAAAATAGTCTTTCACTGTTTCCATTGTTTCCCCATCTATTTGCCATGAAGTGATGTCATGATCTTAGTTTTCAGAATGTTGAGTTTTAAGCCAACTTTTCCGCTCTCCTCTTTCACTTTCATCAAGAGGTGCTTTAGTTTTTCTTTACTTTCTGCCATAAGGGTGGTGTCATCTGCATATCTGAGGTTATTGAAATTCCTCTCAGCAATCTTGATTCTAGCTTGTGCTTTATCCAGCCTGGCTTTTTGCATGATGTATTCTGCATATAAGTTAAATAAGCAGAGTGCCAATATGTAGGCTTGACGTACTCCTTACCAGATTTGGAACCAATCTTTTGTTCCATGTCCAGTTCTAACTGTTGTTCTTGACAGGCATACAGATTTATTAGAAGGCAGGTCAGCTGGTCTGTTATTTTCATTTCATTAAGAATTTTCCACCATTTGTTGTGATCCACACAGTCAAAGGCTTTGGCATAGTCAATAAAGCAGAAGTAGATATTTTTCTGGAACTCTCTTGCTTTTCCGAGGATCCAGTGGATGTAGGCATTTAGTCTCTGGTTCCTCTGCCTTTTCTAAATCCAGCTTGAACATCTGGAAATTCACAGTTCATGTATTGTTGAAGCCTGGCTTGGAGAATTTTGAACATTACTTTACTAGCATGTGAGATGAGTGCAATTGTGTGGTAGTTTGAGCATTCTTTGGCATTGCCTTTCTTTGGGATTGGAATGAAAACAGACCTTTTCCAGTCCTGTGGCCACTGCTGAGTTTTCCAAATTTTCTGACATAATGAGTGCAGCACTTTCACAGCATCATCTTTCAGGATTTGAAATAACTCAACTGGAATTCCATCACCTCCACTAGTTTTGTTCATACTAATGTTTCCTAAGGCCCACTTGACTTCCATTCCAGGATGTCTGGCTCTAGGTGACTGATCACACCATCGTGGTTATCTGGGTCATGAAGATCCTTTTCGTATAGCTCTTCTGTGTATTGTTGCAACTTCTTCTTAATATCTTCTGCTTCTGTTAGCTACATAACATTTCTGTCCTTTATTGTGCCCATCTTTGCATGAAATATTCCTTTAATATCTATAATTTTATTGTAGAGATTTCTAGTCTTTCCCATTCTATTGTTTTCCTCTATTTCTTTGCACTGATTGCTGAGGAAGGTTTTCTTATCTCTCTTTGCTATTCTTCGGAACTCTGCATTCAAATGGGTATATCTTTCCTTTTCTCCTTTACCTTTCACTTCTCTTTTTTTCTCAGCTGTTTGTAAGGCTTCCTCAGACAACCATTTTCCCCTTTTGCATTTCTTTTTCTTTGGGATGGTCTTGATCACTGCCTCCTGTACAATGTTATGAACCTCCATCCATAGTTGTTCAAGCACTCTATCAGATCTAATCCCTTGAATCTTTGTCACTTCCACTGTATAATCATAAGGGGTTTGATTTTGGTCATACCTGAATGGTCTGGTATTTCCCCCTACTGTCTTCAATTTACATCTGAATTTGGCAGTAAGGAGTTTGTGATCTGAGCCAGCTCCCAGTCTTGTTTTTGCTGACTGTATAGAGTTTCTTCATCTTTGCCTGTAAAGAATATAATCAATCTGATGGGCCCCGCCCATTAGAACAAGACCTAGTTTCCTCCTCAGTCAGTCTCTCCTATCAGGAAGTTTCCATAAGCCTGTTATCCAACAGAGGTCAGACAGAATGAAAACCACAATCACAGGAAACAAACCAAACTGATCACATGGATCACAGCCTTGTCTGAGTGTAGGGCCGCTTAGGATATACGGGTCATTTTGGAGAGTTCTCACAAAATGTAGTCCGCTGGAGAAGGGAATGACAAGCTACTTCAGTATTCTTGCCTTGAGAATCCCATGAACTGTGTAAAAAGGCAAAAAGATAGGACACTAATGATGAGCTCCCCAGGTCGGTAGATGCCCAGTATGCTACTAAAGATTGGTGAAGAAACAACTCCAGAAAGAATGAAGAGATGGAGCCAAAGCAAAAACAGCAAACCCTTGTGGATATGACTGATGATGGAAGTAAAGTCTGATGCTGTAAAGAGCAATATTGCATAGGAACCTGTAATATTTTGTGCTACTGAAACTAAAAATTTGTAAATAATTGCTATTACATACCAACATGATGTTCTATTATTTTGTCAGCCATAAAGAATAGACAGTACCAGAAAAAAAAAAAAAAGATGAAGGAAAGGAGGAAGTAGAAAAAGAAGGAAAGGAAGAAAATGGAAAAAAGGAAGAAACAAAGAAAATTTAAAAGAAGGACTTTAGGTCATTACTTTGTTATGCCCAATATCTACCAGCTTCCTCTTATTTCTAACATTATAAGACTATAGTAGTATTTGTTAAATTAATGATATTAAATTTTTTTGGCCAGAATAAAAATATGTAGGTGTTTTTTAAAATTATCTGTGAGTATATGTATCAGGAAAAAACATAATAATCTTGCATAAATTATCACAGCATCCCATCAGTCCTGTCTCTGTCCCATCAATGCTGTTTCATGGTGAGAGTCTCCCTTTGTCACTCCAGTAGATTACTAACTAGTCTCCATTGGCTCTTATTTTTACCTGCCTCAAATCCATTTTTTATGCTATTACATAATTATATGTAAAGGTCTGCTCTGATAGTTTCTTCTCCTGGCCCCCAAACATAAAGATTTCCATTAACTCTTAAATGAAGCTCAGACTTCTTAAGCAACCATTCATCACCATCAAGGGTCAAACTTAAACCCAACTTTCACATTACCTCCTTGAAGAATTTGGATATGATCTAGGAGGTAATATGCACCGAAATTGGAGCCAAACTGCTGAAGTTCAAGTCCTGCTTTATCATTTTCTAGCCTTGTAAATAGGCTATGTAAATTATTTAACATCTTTGATTCAGTTTGATCATCTGAGAAGATAATACTTCTAAATCCCATAAAGAGGCCAAAAGTTCTAGCCCTTAGCAAGCATTCAGTTAATTGTTTAATCAAATGAGACTAATGACCTTTCTTGAAACACAAGTTACCATTTATACGTCTGTGCTTCTCTTTATCCAAGTTTCTAGCCTGGAATGCCATGTTTACTGTTCATGTAATCAAATCCTAAAATTCTTTAAATCTTCACAGTAAATGACACAATAAAAAAAATCTTTTTTGATGTCTGTAATTAGAAGATACCTCTCTTTTGAACTCTCTAATACTTCGTGCTATTTTTAATCCATGTATTCCGTATTTCCCACTATCTTAATTACCCCTAATATTGTAACTCCCACCTTTGTGTTTCACAGAGTACCAAGTACTGTGTGTGTGCATGTGTGTCTGTGTGTGTGTCTGTGAATGTGGTCAAGAAGACATTTTAAACAAATTGTTACCTCAAATCTCCTGTTTTGAGGAAGTGTTATATATAAATTATTTTATCTAGGTGACAAATTGAGTTATAGCTCTATAGTGATGTTGTCATCTTCCAAATAGCTTCCAGAGGGACAGAGAGAATAAGAAAGGAAAGGAATATAGGGTGAACCTGGTCTAGTTAGAGGAAAGATCACTCTCATATGTGACAATTTTACTGAAAAATCATTGAGCACACATGCTATGAAGATGCTTTGTCCTCCTAATTGGTTAGAAGCAGGAATTATAATTTCCTGTTTTACAGAGAAGGAATATGTATATGGTTACTTATGCTAATTTGTGAGGCACATTCAAGAGTTGCAGTTGTCACTGTGGGCTAGTGGGTCCCCAGCCAGTAGTTCTATTGGTATCCCATCTCTATAAAAAAGAAATAGTAAGTTATAGATAATAACCCAGATATAGCTTTTCTCTCAGAAGAAAATTCTGTCCCTTCAAGTATATCTTTTAACCTAAAGGGATAATATTTGAAGAGTAATTCCATTTCACATTTCTTCTTGTTCTCCACTACCTCCCCAAAATGCTGAATATAATTAGCATGTAGGCTCATTTCCTATTATGGTATGATAAGAGACTCTATCTTGGGTAATTCTGTCATCACCATTATTAAAAATGAATGTTTTGTTGCATTTTAAAGCTTTTTCTCCAAAGAAGAAAAAGAAGAAGAGTGATGACATAAAGGTAGTTTATGCTGCTGCTGACCAGAAACCAAACAGAGGAGCATATGGTAATTTAATATTATAATAAGAAATATTAAATAGTATTTTTAGGGAAGACTAAATTTGGATGACTTTTTTTCTTTTCTTGGCTTAAATGCAGATAATTCCTCTATTCCTTGTCAAATGACAAAATTTGGATGATGCTTACAAACAATGATACAACTCTATTGCTTCCAGAATTTTATCTCTAATTACTAATTTAGTATTCTGGCCTTATATCATCATTTTAGAGAAATTAAATGGTCTATTGCTGCTGAATGAACAGTATGTGAAACAAAAAATTGCAAGATAATTTTTATATTGCTCAAAATGATTTTTTAAAATTCTGAGGTGGATCAGAAATTAAGTACATTAATTCAGTCTAACATGGGCTCCAATGAAATATCACTTTATTATTTCTATCATTCTGTGTTACTTCATGTTGTCTGTTAGAATTAGACCAGGAACCCAAATAACTGCATAAATATCCTCCAAATAATACACTATCAAAAGTATAAGAATATTTTAAATTGAGCAATATGAATTCTTCTCCCATATTAAATTTCCAAGGAGAAATTAAGTATAAAAATTAAATACATTTGTATTTATCAGTTTAATTCTAAATAAAAATGTTTAACATCTTTCTTACCTGAGGGTGTAATTTGATTACTCTCATAAAGTCTCTAGGATGAAACAAGATTGAGCTAAGGCTGTCTTCCACTCAGAACTACTGTAGTTTACTTAATTCAGCTCTAAACTTTGTGGGTCCCATTTTTAAAATCCAAAGTTTTTTTTTGTTGTTTAAATAAAACACCAAGGAATTACGTACAACATATACAATTATGACAACACAAGCCACACATATCTGCTAAATAGAGACAATAAAACTAAATTCTCAGTTTCTGAAGTAGCTATCCTATGCAGAATGGTTTTCTAAAACTCTAGTGTTTAATGCAGGTCAGAATCGTTTTAGAAAAGAAAGTTAGTCATTTAGTCATGTCCGACTCTCTGTGACCCAATGGACTGTAGCCCACCAGGCTCCTCTGTTCATGGAATTATCCAGGCAAGAACACTGGAGTGGGTTGCTATTTACTTCTCACTGATGTCAAAATCAGTGCTTCTTGAGAAACCTATATTCAGGTCAGGAAGCAACAGTTAGAACTGGACATGGAACAACAGACTGGTTCCAAATAGGAAAAGGAGTACGTCAAGACTATATACTGTCACCCTGCTTATTTAACTTATATGCAGAGTACATCATGAGAAATGCTGGGCTGGAAGAAGCACAAGCTGGAATCAAGATTGCCAGGAGAAATATCAATAACCTCAGATATGCAGAAAGTGCCACCCTTATGGCAGAAAGTGAAGAGGAACTAAAAAGTCTTTTGATGAAATTGAAAGAGTAGAGTGAAAAAGTTGGCTTAAAGCTCAACACCCAGAAAAAGAAGATCATGGCATCTGGTCCCATCACTTCATGGGAAATAGATGGGGAAACAGTGGAAACAGTGTCAGACTTTATTTTGGGGGGCTCCAAAATCGCTGCAGATGGTGATTGCAGCCATGAGATTAAAAGACGCTTACTCCTTGGAAGGAAAGTTATGACCAACCTTGATAGCATATTCAAAAGCAGAGACATTACTTTGCCAACAAAGGTCCATCTAGTCAAGGCTATGGTTTTTCCAGTAGCCATGTATGGATGTGAGAGTTGGACTGTGAAGACAGCTGAGCACTGAATAATAGATGCTTTTGAACTGTGGTGTTGGAGAAGACTCTTTTTTTTTTTTTTTTCAATTTAAATTTTTTTAAATTTATTTCTTTTTTTTTTTTTTTTAAATTTTAAAATCTTTAATTCTTACATGCATTCCCAAACATGAACCCCCCTCCCACCTCCCCTCCCCATAACATCTTTCTGGGTCATCCCCATGCACCAGCCCCAAGCATGCTGCATCCTGCGTCAGACATAGACTGGCGATTCAATTCACATGATAGTATACATGTTAGAATGGCATTCTCCCAAATCATCCCACCCTCTCCCTCTCCCTCTGAGTCCAAAAGTCCGTTATACACATCTGTGTCTCTTGAGAGTCCCTTGGACTGCAAGGAAATCCAACCAGTCCATTCTAAAGGAGATCAGTCCTGGGTGTTCTTTGGAAGGAATGATGCTAAAGCTGAAACTCTGGTACTTTGGCTACCTCATGCGAAGAGTTGACTCATTGGAAAAGACTCTGATGCTGAGAGGGATTGGGGGTAGGAGGAGAAGGGGATGATAGAGGATGAGATGGCTGGATGGCATCACCGACTCGATGGGCGTGAGTCTGAGTGAACTCTGGGAGTTGGTGATGGACAGAGAGGCCTGGTGTGCTGCGATTCATGGGGTCGCAAAGAGTCGGACACTGAACTGAACTGAACTGATGTCAAAATATCTCAGTGATATTGGAGGAAAGAATGGTAAATAGAAAGTACTGTTTTAAGCTTCACCAGGGTACCAGTCTGTGACAGTTCTCCAGGTATCAAAACTATAAATTTATTTAAGTATAACTGAAAGACAAAGATGAATTCTCAAACTGTATTAATGCTTTATCTGGGGATGGTGGGGAGGTATTATTTCTACTCTCCACTCCTAGAGATTGGCACATAAATCATTCCTTTTTATGAACTTTAGAAATGTACACTAGTGATACCACAATTATATATTAAAGTGTTCCTCTCTCTCATTCACCATAATCAAACTTCCTTACTTTGCCTCTCACCGTTGCACTGAGTATGAACTCCATATGGTGTAATAGCCTTTCCACTATTATGGGCAGTTTTCTCAACATTTTGTAATTGGCAACAATCCAAGCAGAGTTCAGAGGTCAGAATTCTTTACAGTTCCTGCTTTTTGTCTCTATATTTTTACATTCTCAAAAAAAGATCTGGAGGTAATTTATTTTGGTTTTTAAATTACTTTAAAGCAAAATGGAATGGTTTTATGTAATTGCATGAGTTTTAACACATATGAAATTGTGTGACTTCTGTCAAAATCGTAACATTTCCAACATTCCAAAAAAGTTCTTTGGCAGTCATGCATTCCTTCCTTCAACTGATAAGCCCAGGCAACCACTGATATGTTGTCCATCACTACAGTTCTTTTTCCTTTAGAAAATGTCTTATAAATGGACATTTTGATAATTGTTCCTTTCATTCAATATAGTGCCTTTGAAATTCATTCAAATTATTTCATTTGTCAGTAGTTTACTCCTTGTTATTTCCCTTGTGTGTATGCAATGGATTTTCTTCTGCATATACCAGCTGAAGAAAATTTGGTTGTTTCCAGATTTGGATGATTATGAATAGAAAGATCAGAAGTATACACTAAGTATAAATTAACCTTTTTGTGTGAATATGGGATTATTATTGTGTATGTTGAAGTTTATGAAGAATTGCCCATTCTGTATTCCCCATTAGTAATGCATGAGAGATCTATTTGCTATGCAGCCTTGCAACCGTTGATGTTATCAGTAATTTTTATTTTAGCTATTTATATAGATGTAATGGTATATCATTGTGGCTTTCATTTGTATTTCTCTGATGTCTAATGATGATGAGAATTTTTTCATACGCTTTTTGCCTTTAGTAAATCCTGCCTGGTGAAGTAGCTGGTGAAGTAGCTTTTCCTCATTTTTGTTTGGACAGTTTTCTTACTAGTGGATTTTGAAAGAAAGAAAGTGTGCTCAGTTGTGTCTGATTCTTTGTGACCCCGTGGACTGTAGCCTACCAGGCTTCTCTGTCCATGGGATTTTCCAGGCAGTAGTACTGGAGTGGATTGCCACGTCCTTCTCCAGGGAAGATTCCCCGACCCAGGGATCGAACCCAGGTCTCCAGCATGGTAGACAGATGCTTTACTGCCTGAGCCACCAGGGAAGCACATTGAATTTTGAAAGTTACTAATATATTCTGAGTATAAGTCTTTTTCAGGTATGTGATTTGAAAATAATTTAATCTGTGACTTGCCTTTCAATTTTCTGATTATTCAGTATGCCCATCCTTTTGCCCATATTGCACTGTCTTTGATTTTTGTAGCTTCTTCTTGTCTTAAGATGAGGTAGTATACTTTCCAGCAAGTTTATTTTTCTTCCCAGTTTTTATGGACATTTTAATTCATTTGCCTGAGTATTAGTTTTATACTCAGCTTTACATTAAAAAATATGCCAGAATTTTTGAATGAAAGAGAAATAAATCTTTATAGGGTCTTCCAATCCATAAACGTTGTATTTCTTCCTATTTGTTTCAGTTCAGTTCAGTTCAGTCACTCAGTCACGTCCGACTCTTTGCGACCCCATGAATCGCAGCACGCCAGGCCTCTCTGTCCATCACCAACTCCTGGACTTCACTCAGATTCACGTCCATTGAGTCTGTGATGCCATCCAGCCATCTCATCCTCTGTCGTCCCCTTCTCCTCCTGCCCCCAATCCCTCCCAGCATCAAAGTCTTTTCCAATGAGTCAACCCTTCGCATGAGGTGGCCAAAGTACTGGAGTTTCAGCTTCAGCATCATTCCCTGCAAGGAAATCCCAGGGCTGATCTTCTTCAGAATGGACTAGTTGGATTTCCTTGCAGTCCAAGGGACTCTGAAGAGTCTTCTCCAACACCACAGTTCAAAAGCATCAATTCTTCGGCACTCAGCCTTATTCACAGTCCAACTCTCACATCCATACATGACCACAGGAAAAATCATAGCCTTGACTAGATGGACCTTAGTCAGCAAAGTAATGTCTCTGCTTTTGAATAAATATCTAGGTTGGTCATAACTTTTCTTCGAAGGAGTAAGCGTCTTTTAATTTCATGGCTGCAGTCACCATCTGCAGTGATTTTGGAGCCCAACTACAAAACACTTACGAAAGAAATTAATGGTGACCTATTTGTTTAGGTCACCATTGATTTTTTTTGTAAGTGTTTTGTAGTTTTCAGCTTAGAAATCTTGTATATATTCTGTTATATTTATGAATAAGTGCTTCATTTTTGGTACTATTATACATGGTATTTTATAAATTTGATTCCCAGTTGTCCGTGGCTATTGTTTTTACTATATCTTTTTGTACAGATATTTTAGTGGTTTTGTTCAAGGTAATAGTATACTTGCTTAGCTTATTACAATCAACTCTGACTAGACATTCTTACCTCTTTATGTAAAATGTAAAGTGTAAAATGTGGAAATCTTACCACTATATATGTTTCCTTATTCCTCTGCCCTTTGTTATTAGGTACCTTATATATTACGTCTACATACACCAAACACCCAGTCAGACAAAGTAATCATTATTTAAATAACTAAATAGAGGTAGACAGTTTATTATATTTAGTCAAATAATTTACATTTTGGTTGCCTTTTAACTCTTGATGTTTCTGGTTATTTTTATTCTTTCTTTCTTAACTTTTTTTCTACTGGAGTATAGTTGATTAACAATTTTGTGTTAGTTTCAGGTGTATAGAAAAGTAACATATACATATATCTATTCTTTTTCAAATATTTTTTGATGTGAAGAAATTCTTAATTCAGTACAATAAAATCTTACATATTTTCATTATAGTTTGTATATTTTGTTACTTTTTCAGGCTCATTTGTATGAATTCTCTTTGATATTGAAAAATTATTAATCTTTTACTTTATTTGTGGGAAATATTTTCATCATTTTGTTAATGGCATTTTTAGCCTTTCTTCTTAAACATTTCAAACAGAAGCAAAAACCAACAGAATACTTATGTGCCTCTCTTTCAATTTCAGCAATTCATGGACTATTTTGTTTTGTCTGTGCCTTCAACTTCTCCCTGGTGCCCTATTGTTTTAAAGTACATCACACACATTATTTCATCCATCAGTATATTATTATGTACCTAAAAGATAAGGATTATTTTTAATGCATAACCACAATACCATGATCGTATTACACAAATGAATAAGTCATTAATGTAAAGTAAAAGAAAGTGAAGCCGCTCAGTTGTGTTCAACTCTTCGTGACCCCATGGATTGTAGCTTACCAGGCTCCTCCGTCCATGGGATTTTCCAGGCAAGAGTACTGGAGTCGGTTGCCATTTCCTTCCCCAGGGAGTAGATCGAACCCACGTCTCCTGCATCATAGGCAAACACTTTACCCTTTACCGTCTGAGCCACCAGGGAAGCCCTTAAGGGAAGTCCTTAATGTAATCAGACATTAAATCACTATTCAGCTTTCCAGTAATCTCATAAATATCACAAAAATATTTGGAAGTTACTTTAAATCTATATTGACAAATATTGCAATTGTTTGTATATCTTCTGAGTCTCTTTTAATCTATGGATTCTCCTTCCATATATCCCTCTTCTTCCCTCCTTCCCTTCCTCCTCTTTTTCCAAGCCACTGTTTATTTGTTTCAGAAATTGAATTGCTTGCCTTGTTGAGCTCTTCAGTGACTGAGCTTTTGCTGATTGCATCTATATGATGTATGTTATTTCTTCTGTATTTCTAGTAAAGGATTAGTTTATTTACTTTCAGGTTCAGGTTCTTTAGCAAGGTTGATTCATAGTAGCATATCTTTCTATTAGGAAGCACCATAATATTGCAGTGTTTTCCTCTTTGTGTTATTAACAGCCATTTGTGCTCAAGGCCTGATCTATGAATTAATTATAAGTTTCAAAATTGGGTTATTTTAATTCCATCATCTCTCCTTTATAAGTTAGAATGGTCTAGCCCCAAGCATTCAGTACCATTAGGGGTTCAGCTTGGGGAACACGTGTATACCTGTGGTGGATTCATGTTGCTGTATGGCAAAACCAATACAATATTGTAAAGTAATTAGCCTCCAATTTAAATAAATTTATATTTTAAAAAAATTAGAATGGTCTAATAAAAAGAAATTTACCCTCAACTTCTGATTGGTTACATTGTGATACAGGTATTTAAGAAAAGCAGACTGATGCTTAATATTTTAACATCATTTATTAGTTTTCAAAATAATGAATTATTTCAGTAGCGTCTTCCATGCCTGTGTGCTATGTCGCTTCAGTCATGTCCAGCTCTTTGTAATGCTATGGACTGTAGCCCCCAGGATCCTCTGTCCACGGAATTGTCCAGGCAAGAATACTGGAGTGTGTTGCTATGCCCTCCTCCAGGGGATCTTGCCGACCCAGAGATCAAACCTGACTCTCTTGCATTACTGACAGTTTCCTGCATTGCAAGTGGATTCTTTACCCACTGACCTACCAGGGAAACTGTCCATAATGCTATTACTGTGCTTGTTGATGCTGAAATAAACAAGCACAATAATTATATGCTGTGCTTGTTTGTGCTTGTTTATGCAGCTCTAGCAGGTGAGAGCCCCTTCAAGATAACTCTTGAATCCTTTTTGACACAACCCTATTGATTTTTGTTAGCTTTCTTGTTAACTGAGAAGCTTAGCCTATACACATTCAGTTGTTTTCAACCAATGAATTTCATTGGCATCTTTGAAAAGATGAAGTGATATATATAGTTGGACCTATTTCTACACATGCTGTTTTGTTCCATGGGTCTGTTTGCCCTTATGTGAAAACAGTATTCTATTAATTACTGTAACCTTATAATGAGTCTTGAAATTTGGCAGTTTGAATTCTCTAACATTAATTGTTTTTTCTCGGTTAACTTGGTTGTTCTAGGGCCATTGTGTTTCAATAGAAATTTTAATTTTTGATTGAAATATAGTTTATTTATAATATGTTAGTTTCAGGTATAAAAATGATTCAGGGTTTTTTTTATAAATTATATTCCATTATAGGTTATTATACACTGTTGAATATAATTCCTTGTGCTATACAGCAAATCCTTGTTGTTTTATCTATTTTATGAATATAGTTTGTATCCATTAATCCTATACTAATTTGTCTCTCCCTTACTCCGTCTCCCCTATGGTAACCATGTTTGTTTTCTAAGTCTGTAAGTCTGGTTCAATTTTGTAGAGATTCACTTGTATCACCTTTTTTAGACTCCACATATAAGTGATATCATGAAGTATTTGTCTCTCTCTATAGTCTTCCCTAGTGGCTCAGAGGTTAAAGTGTCTGCCTCCGGTGCGGGAGACCCGGGTTCGATCCCTGAGTCGGGAAGATCCCCTGGAGAAGGAAATGGTAACACACTCCAGTATTCTTGCCTGGAGAATCCCATGGATGGAGAAGCCTGGTAGGCTACAGTCCATGGGGTCAC
This sequence comes from Ovis aries, assembly GCF_016772045.2. Lineage (NCBI taxonomy): Eukaryota > Metazoa > Chordata > Mammalia > Artiodactyla > Bovidae > Ovis > Ovis aries. The sequence continues at coordinate 123,699,762 of NC_056055.1, read as the reverse complement.
AGAGAGTCGGACACGACTGAGCGACTTCACTTTCACTTTCATATGACTTATTTCACTAAGCATAATATTCTCTCTAGGTCCATCCATGTTACTGCAAATGGCAATATCTCATTTTTTTATGGCCACATAATATTAATATTCCATTTTGTGTGTATGTGTGTGTATCTTAAGCCAGTCATTTGTTGATGGGCACTTGAATTATTTCCATATTTTGACTATTGTAAATAGCAGTGCTGTGAACATTGGCATGCATGTATCTTTTCAGCTCTCCAATTTCTACAACTGTCATTTGGAATTTTTGTGGGCTCACCTTACATTTCTTTTTCTTGCTGTTCAGGACTTCTGGAACAATATTGAACAAAAAGGTGATTGTGTACATCCTGATCTTGTTCTAAAATTTAAGGCTAAGTGATCAATATAAACTAAAATATTAGCTCTAGAGATCTGAAGATAACTTTTATCAAAGGAAAGACATATCCTCTCATACTTGCATTCACTAAAAAGTTTCATCATGAATGGGTGTTGAGTTTTCCCATGTTTTTCCTTGCATCTTGGAGATAATCATCTAGATTTCCTTGCTCTTTGCTCCTACTGTGGTAAGTTACTTGGACATATTTTTGAATAATAATCCACCGTACATTCTTGGGATAAGCATCACTTATTCATTATGTATTATTTTCTAATATATACATATATATATAGTGAGATTCAGTTTATTTATAAGTTTTACATCTTTCAGCATGGGAGGATATTAACTGAGTTTTTCTTGTAATGTCTTGTAATTTTTATATGATTTTTATATGTGAGTGATTCTAGTCTCAGTGTGAGTTAGGAGATGAGTTCACTCCTCTTCATTTTTCTGGATGAATTTGTGTAGAATTAGTGTAAATTCTTCCTTTAGTATGTTGTGCAATTCAGAAGGAAAGTAATTTGAGCCTAGAGTTTTCTTTGCAGAAATATTTTAAAGTACACATTCCATTTGTTAAATAGATATGATGTTCTTCATATTTTCTATTTGTTCATGAATGCAGTTTGGTCATTTTTTGTTTTTGATGGAAATATATATCTCATTTTATAACTTATTGCTATACCTTTTCATAATTTATTGTTTTTAGCATTATCTATAGACTCTGTTATGCCATTATCACTGTGTCTTTTTTTCCTGATTATTCTGACTCACCAGCTTTATTTAAACTGTTTACTTTATTTTCTCTTGTTCTTCTATTTCCTTTTCACTTGGATCTTATTTCTTTTCTTCTGCCTATTAAGTGTGACAAGGTTGTGGAAGAATTAAAACTTTGATACACTGCTGAATAGTATGATATGGTACAACCACTTTGGAAAACAGTTTGACATTTCTTAAAAATTAGACATATGCCTACCATATGACCTAGCCATCTACTACTGTGTATTTACTCAATAAAAATGAAAACATATATTCACAAAAACTTGCACAGGTAGATTCATAAATATTTGTAAGTTGCCAAAACTGTAAATCCCAAACAACAGGGGAGTAGATAAAAATAACTGTGACACATCCAGTGCAATGGAATAATTTTTAGAAATAAAAGGAATGAATTTTTAAAACATACAATATTATGTCAAGTGAAAGAAGCCAGGCATAAAAAGAATACATACTATATGATACCATTCCTATACATGCAATATTATGTTGAGTGAAAGGAGCCAGGCAAAAAAAGAATACATACTATATGATACCATTCCTATTGCATTCTAGAAAATGCAAATTCTAGAAAATGCAAATAAATCTTGTGTTAGAAGTACAGAGCAGTGTTGTCAGAGAATGCAGAGAAAGAGATAGATGGATTACAAAAGTGAATGAGAACTTTCAGGGGGTGTTATAAATTTTATTTTGGTTGTAGTGATGGCTTCACAGTTATGAGCATATTTTTAAATTCAGGATACCATACAGTGAAGTACAGTTTATGTTACTTCAATTATACTTCAGTGAGTTATTTTTAAAAATATGCTGTTTCTCTTCCATTTACTTTTAGAACCCTGCACAAACACTCTTCAGAGATCTCTAAGTAGTTCAAAGAATGTTGCCAAAAAACCTGTACCTGCTGTTGTTTGTCAGCCAGATGCACAAGGTGATGCTGAACAAAAGGTATAAAATTATGTCTCAAACTTTTGTATGCTGATTATTAATTTATCTAGTTAACTGTTACTTCTATGAACCACCTCCTTCTCTAGCATGTTAACTTATCTGTTAGGTATATTAGGGTCTATTCCTGAGAACTGATCCTTTCCCCTATATGTGTTGATTTCTCTTTGTGCTAAACTCACTATGTAATTTGCAGAAACTAATCCAAACAATCATTTAGCAACTTCAATGATAATATCTAATATCTATTGAGCATCTGTTGGCCAAAGCACTCTGGCTTGTTCCAGAAGGAAGGGAAAATGAATAAACCGGTCACATAGGATACATAATCTTTCCTCTTGAGGACTTATTGTTTAGGAAAGCAGACAGACACACACACACAAAAATGTTTTACAGTAAGTAAAGAATATGGAATGATACATTTTATTTTGATTCTAAGTAATGTGTTTTTAAAGCATTAATTGGATTAGAATAGTTTGGATTGTATTTCCCTGAAGCAAAGCAAATGACTAAAGTTTTTAGAATCAGCCATTAAATAGATTACCATGAATTTAAACAAAGTATGGAATACTGGAAGAAGAAGTGAAGTCACTCAGTCATGTCCGACTCTTTGCGACCCCTACAAGGCTGTAGCCTACAAGGCTCCTCTGTCCATGGAATTTTCCAGGCAAGAGTACTGGAGTGTGTTGCCATTTCCTTCTCCAGGGGATCTTCCCCACTGGCCACATACTAAACTCAATTTTGAACTAGTGAAATACCTATAGAACTAGTACCTACCTGTAGAAGATACCCTACGAGGCTGGTATTAAGTATTGCCCCTGAGACAGTTTTCATGAGAGAGTTAGAAGATTAAAGACAAGAAAATCTGTATTAATTTGGTTGATTGATGGAAGGCAAATCTCTTTAAGAAGTAAAGTTACTAATGAATGTTCTTATCGTTAATGTTGTGCCATTTAGAAAAATGGAGAGACAAGTGAAAAACCAAGTGTTTTTGATGATAGAGGTAAGAAAATAAAAAACATTTTATAATTGTTCTGTTATCTGTTAAGTACCTAATTATGGTTTCACCATATAGTTTCTCAAGTTGTTTTATTTGATTATAAAAATCATGTTTTTTTTGGAAAATAAAGCATGATATGAAACTATTTATGAATTTTGATTTTTTAATTAGCTTATATATTTGAATGATTGCTTGATGAGGATGGTTTTTGAAAATTTTGAGGTGTGGGCAAGTTAGAATACCTGCTGTAACTGTTCCAGTGATAAGTAGAGAAAGGTACTGTGGTTCAGTAGGTTACAATACAGAGCACTTCCCAGGAAGGCCCTCGTGTTCCACTGCCATATATTCCTCATAGACAATATATCCTAATTTGTATCTCCTCTTGAGTGGAATATACAAAAGCTAAGTTTTTCTGCATGTTGTTAGATTTCTGGAAGTCACTTAAAGCACTCCCATGCATATCCTACAGTATACACACATAGAAAATGCTAGAACCCTCCATGTAGTACCCAATGACCACCTCAGATTCAATACGAAAATCAAATTCTTCATCCTCCTGTTTTTACCCAGGCATAAAACTTGACTAATCTTTGACTCTTCCTCTTTCTTAAATTTTGTATCCCAATATTACCAGTCTCTGTCTAACCTACCTCCTTAATTCCTTTGCCCCTCTCCTCTTTTCCATTTCCACAACTGCTGACTTTGTTTTGTCCATCCTTGAATATTTCAGTAATCTTTCCCCAACCTCTTCCTCTTCTTTTTAATCTACTATATGTTTTGGTATAAAAGCAATTTTCCTAAAACACAGTTTTGGTTATTCCTCTATTCAAGTTGTAAATGGTTTTCCATTGCAAACTGAATGAAATGCAAATATCCAGTTAAATCTGCCAGTGGTTTGTGATTATAGGAATTAAATTAGCATAGTAGTATATGAATTAAGATCAGAGGTTAAGGATTTCAGACTTGGTTTTGAGGGCAGTGGTGAGCCATTGGAAATTTGTAGGCACTGACCATCAGCAAAGCGCATGTTATTCTTGGTGATACTGCCTTAACTTAGGTGAATCCCTGATTGATGTAACCCAGTGATTGAGCTCAGTCAGCAGGGAGAACATTGAATCAGTTCTTTTCACGAACATTCATCCTTAATCCAGCAATATTATCTTTTTGTATGTAATTGTTTCTCTTCTTTGTCCAGGGGAGCCTTTTGTCTCAACTCAAAATTCAATAATTTCACCTCAGAATTCAGCTACAAGAAAGTTTCCCAGATCTTCACTAATGTATTTGAATCATTCAAAAGTTGAGGTATATAATATTTCCTTTGCTCCAAATGCAAATAATAAATGAAATACTATTTTATGATCATCATTGGTTAAAAATATTCATTCATGAAGCAACTATATAGAACAACTTTACTCAGTGAAATTAATCATATCATAAAATTCCCCAAAATAGGCTGCAACATATATTTCATGGTACATACCTGAAACCTTCAGAGAAAGTATCAAATTAGGCTTATTTGATTGGGCTTTGGATAGTGCTGATAGATTGTTCTGAGACAGACCATCTCTTCCCATTGCCTTTTGACTAATGATCAGTTAATTGCTTTTGAAAAGTTACCAGCAAAAGTTAAGGGTGTGACATCTGGGTATAACATAGATATATAGATACCTTTCTCTATGGGTTGCCAACTTGCTATCACAGAAGTCAAAAACCACATCTTCCATTACATTAGCAGCACAGTGTTAACTGGTTGAACTCTTAAAAAAGTTAACATGATTTGAAAGAGATTTCAGTATACTGAAAATTTATTAAAATTTTTCTGAATGAATTCTATTTGATTACAGTAGAAAGTAGCATCATCTTCCATGTCCTCTAATGCATAATTTTTCAAAGAGTCCATTATATAAATTCACAAATGTGTGATTAATATAATATGCTTTTCTGTAGCACAGTTTTATTATGAACAAGCAGTTTACGTTTCGATGTTCTGCTGTGTTAATAACCACATTAAGCATGAAAAAGAGCTTTTTTTTTTCTTACTAACTCTTAACATCTAAAGTCCTCATGTTGCCCAACAAATATTAAAGACTATGTCATTTACTAAAAACCAAAACAACCACAAAAAAAATGAGAAACTTTTTTAAATACATTTTATTATTGACCTTTTTTGAGTAATGTGTGTATTCTTAAATTTGTCAACCATATTTCTTGAAAAATGAATATTAAACATCTACAAATATCTAGTTTATTATGAGAAATACCATTAGAATTTTATTATGAAAAGTATTGCATCCTGTTTCCAACATGTTGTGCAAAGCTTACCACTGTCAGAAAATGTATGTCTGATGGCCTGTGTTCAACTCTTGGATCTGGGAATTTAAAATGTCTATTGTGAATTCACTGATTAGCTCTAGTAATCAACGAATTCAACAAAGTTGCAGGATACAAGGTCAACACACAGAAATCACTTGCACTCCTATATACTAGCATTGAAAAATCAGAAAGGAATTAAGGAGTCAATACCATTCACCATTGCAACAAAAAGAATAAAATATCTAGGAATAAACCTACCTAAGGAGACAAAAGACCTGTATACAGAAAACCGTGATGCTGATGAAAGAAGTCAAAGATGACATAAAGAGATGGAGAGATATTCCATGTTCCTGGGTAGGATGAATAAATATTTTGAAAATGACTATAGTACCAAATGCAATCTACAGATTCAATGTGATCCCTATCAAATTACCGATGGCATTTTTCACAGAACTAGAACAAAAAATTTCATGATTCATATGGAATAGCCAGAGCAGTGTTGAGAAAGAAGGATGGAACTGAAGAATCAACCTTCCTGACTTCACACTATACTTAAATGCTACAGTTATCAAGACAGTATGGTACTGGCACAAAAACAGAAATATTGACCATTGGAATAAGATAGAGAACCCAGAGATAAACCTACATACCTATGGGTGACCTTATTTTTGACAAAGGAGGCAAAAATATACAATGGGGCAAGACAGCCTCTTCAGTAAGTGGTGCTGGGAAAACTGGTCAGCTACATGCAAAAAATGAAATTAGAATACTTCCTAATGCCATACACAAAGATATGGATTACTCAAAATGGGTTAAAAGCCTAAATGTAAGACCAGAAACTATTAAACTCTTATAGGCAGAACACTCAATGACATAAATCAAAGCAAGATCTTCTGTAACCCACATCCTAGAGTAATGGAAATAAAAACAAAAATAAACAAATGGGACCTAATAAAACTTAAAAGCTTTTGCACAGCAAAGGAAACTACAAACAAGGTGAAAAGACAGCACTTGGAATGGAAGAAAATGATAGCAAAGGGAACAATGACAAAGAATTAATTTCAAAATGTACAAGCAGCTCATACAACTCAATACCAGGAAAGCAAACAACCCAGTCAAAAAGTGGGAAAGGAACCTGAAGAAACATTTCTCCAAAGCAGACATACAGATGGCTAGCAAGCACATGAAAAGATGCTCAACATCACTCATTATTAAATAAATGCAAGTCAAAACTAAAGTGAGATACCACCTCACACCAGTCAGAATGCCCATCATTGAAAAGTTTACAAACAATAAATGTTGGAGAGGGTGTGGAGAAAAGGGAACCCTCTCGCATTGCTGGTGGGAATGTGAACTGATATAGCCACTAAGGAAGACAGTGTGGAGACTCCTTAAAAAGCTAGGAATAAAACCACCATATGACCCAGCAATCCTACTCCTAGACATATACCCTGAGGAAATCAAAATTGAAAAAGACACACGTCCCCCAGTGTTCATTGCTGCACTTTATACAATATCTAGAACATGGAAGCAACCTAGATGTCCATCGACAGGTGAATGGATAAAGAAGCTATGGTACATATATACAATGGAATACTACTCAGCCATAAAAAGGAACACATCTGAATCTATTTAATGACGTGGATGAAACTGGAACCTATTATGCAAAGTGAAGTAAGTCAGAAAGAGAAATAGAAACATAGTATAAAAAGTGAAAGTGAAAGTGAAGTCGCTCAGTCGTTTCTGACTCCTTGCGACCCCATGGACTGTAGCCTACCAGGCTCCTCTGTCCATGGGATTTTCCAAGCAATAGTACTGGAGTGGATTGCCATTGCCTTCTCCAGGGGATCTTCCCAACCCAAGGATCGAACCCGGGTCTCCCACAATGTAGACAGACGCTTTACCGTCTGAGCCACCAGGGAAGTCCAAATATATTATACTGACACATATATATATATATGTAATCTGAAGAGATGGCACTGATGAATTTATTTTCAGAGCAGCAGTAGAGAAACAGACATAGAGAACAGACCTATGGACATGGTGGGATGAGAGGAAGGAGAAGGGGAGATATGAAGAGAGTAACATAGACATTTATAATACCATATTTAAAAGAGATAGCCAATGGGAATTTGATGTATGACTCAGGCAACCCAAACAGGGGCTCTGTGACAGGCTGAAGGGTGGGAAGGGAGGGAGGAGACATGGGTGTACCTATGGCTGATTCTTGCTGATATATGACAGAAAACCACAAACTTCTGTAAAGCAAATTATCCTTCAGTTAAAAAAATTTTATTTTTAAAGTCTATTGTGAAATTTCCTGGCACTCCAGTGGTTAGGACTTGGCATTTCACTGTTGGAGGTCTGGGTTTCATACCTGGTCTGGAACTTATGATCCTGCAAGCTACACAGTGTAGCCCCCCAAAAAGAAAAATCTGTTGCACCTGATTCACTGCTCTCAAACTCTCATATATTCGGAGAATCTGCACTCTGCCTTCCAGCTCTACTTAAATGTTTATTCTTTTGGTGTTTTAAAAAAAAAAAAGTACCTGTTCATTTATTCCATTGAGTTAGCTTCCTTACTAATCAGCACACTCCAAAGATAGTTAATTTAACAGTAAATCATATTGTGCAGAAAAGAACAGGCTTGGGACTACTGAATTCATTGTGGCTTGCTTGCAAGACTGGCCTTTGGCTAGTGTTTGGGAACTTGGCTTTTCTAACATTCTCTAACTGATATGAAAATTCCCTAATTGAACAGGTACATACATGTACCTAGACTCTGCAGAAAATATGATTTTTGTTGAACATCTGATTTCCTTTTGGGAGGCTAGAATTTCAGATATGCATTAGGCAGAGGATGGCTTCATGATGAACCTTCAATAAAAAACTTTTAAGTGCTGAGTTTCTAATGGATTTCTGAGGCCAAAACATTGTATACATGTACTTTTATTGCTGGAGAAAAGAGCACGTTCAAATGCGTCATTTCACAGGCAGGAGAAAGCAACTGTGCTTTTATTTTCCCAGACTCCTGCTGGTCTTTCCCCCTTACTTATCCTATAGTGTATCCTTTTACTATTAATATAATAAATATTAGATGTGAATACAACTATATTCTGAGTCCCTTGAGTCTTTGCAAATTACCACGTGTGCATAGCCTTGTGGCCCTCCTATAATATAGCTATAAACTTGCCTAATTCTGTAAATAATAGATGTAATATAACCATCAAAGTGTGTGTATTTCTTTAAAAAATTACATTTAAGAGAAGTTCTCAAAAATAATAAATATTTGTGTTTTAAATATATAAATAATAGATGATCAGATCCTGGAAATAATTATTTGAAGATATTTGTTTTATTGTTTGTATTATGTAGAAGGAGATAAATGTTGACTGGAATGGAAGATCAAAGAGAACAAGCCTGTTTTGCAACCCAGGTAAATATCAACAGCTATTGAGTAAATCATGCAGTCTGTTAATTCATTTTTTCAACTAACATTTATTGAGCACCTGATTCATGCCAAGTATTGTGCTAAAGACTGAAAAAAGAAAATGCATAGTTCAGTTATATTGTAGTAAGGAGATAGACATGACAATAATCACAACCCAATAAGGTAAGTACAATAAAGAAAGTAAGTGTGCATACATATCGGAGGAAATATAAAGAAAACAGTGCCTAGGTCTACCTAGGGTCCTCAGAGAAGCCTTTACAGAATAGGTCATAATTAAGACATGAAGGAGGAGAAGGAATTTTCTATTTTAATTTTGAGAAAATTGATGCTTTTAAGATTAATTTTTCTTTCTCTAAATATTGAGTGCCTTTCTGTGGAGAAGTTGCCTTGAATATTGTTTTACTATATACACATATGACACATAAATATGTGAAACATGATATAGATTGGTTCTGTACGTGAGTTTATTCCTAAGTAATTTTATCATTTTTATAAATATTTTTCTATATTCATGTATAAATAGGTTCCTAATGCTAGAGAAACACAGTAAAGTTTTTCATTTTTATTGAATTGCCTTATGAAAATCTCATTAATTTTTAACATTTTTTAATATCTCTTTTTTTAAATAAATGATTATATGAGAAAATTCTTAAAAATTCCCAAGTGTTTGTGCTCATTTTAATATCCTTTCTAAAAATAATTACTGGAACTTCCAATATAAGTGGCATGGTAGTTAACAATATGCCTGTTAAATTTGTGGTTTTACCTGAAATAGTTTTGATGTTTCACCATATAGGATATTTGCCATTGCTTTTGGTAAATATACCTTTATTATCTTTAAATAATGTTTTTCTATCTTATTAGGAATGTTACAGCTGAAGATGAAATTATGAATTTATTTTATGAAATAAAGTCATTTTAAAAATCTTTTCTAGTACCTATTGATATAATCATGTGATACTTTCTTCTTTAATTTATATGGATCATATTGATAGATTCTATCATATACTATTTTCCAATTTCAGAAATAAATTGCACTCATGTTTTACTTTTGTATATTCTTTAAATTGAAGTAAAACATAATCAGAAAAGATTACAAAACAATATACAGCTTAATGAATTAACAAAGGAAAACACCTATGAAACCACAACATAGGAGAAATAGAACATTGCAAATCTAGTAGAAGGAAAACCTAGTTATACACACTCCCAATCAATATTCTCTCTTCTCACAAAATACTGTCATTATCTTGATTTCTGATATAGTTTATATATATATATGTTTATATATATATTTTTGTATATATTAGTGCAGTTCCCTACCATCTTCTTATCAAACCAATACTCCACTGTCCCAATTCCAGAAGCCTTTTAACATATCTTGATATCCAGTAAAGCAAGTAGAGTATCTTGGCCCTTTGCCTTTCCATATAAATTTTACAAGAATATATTTGTTTCCTTTAATTTCTCTCAATAATATTTATGCTTTTGTGTCTTAAATATATCTCTATTGGATTTATTTCTGGGAGCTTGATTTTTTTAATGATATTTTAAAGAGTATCTTTTAAATTTGTAGTTTTATATTTATCAATAGTCTAATGAAATAAAATTGTTTTCTATATTAGTCAGAAACCTGGGTAACCCCAATTATTATTTCTAATAATTCATTTGCAGATTATTTTAGACTTTCTACATATATTATTGTTCCTTACAAGTGTATTTCTTCCTGTTCAACCATTTATCTATTTTTTTACATATATATTTTAACTGTCTAGTAGCATTAGTGTGTGTTGAACAAGGCAGTTTTTTATTCCCAATCTGAGAGTGAAAACTTAACAAAAATGTCTGCTTAATTTTTTCTTTTTCTTTTTGGATCTTAGCATATTAAGGATGTTGTCTTAAAGCCTTAACCTGCTAACCAAAATCTTTCATTACGAATGGATGTTGAGTTTTTCCACTTGGATTTTGCTTTTGTTTTACATCTATTGAGATGATTATGATTTTTTTCCTTTATCTGGTTAATGAATTGTGTTAATTTTTCAAAATGTTGCTCCAATCTTTTCTTGAAAGAAAGTGCAAGTGTTAGTCACTCAGTCGAGTCCACCTCTTGGCGACCCCATGGATTGTAGCTTGGCAGGCTCCCAAATCCATGTAATTCTCCAAGCAAGAATACCAAAGTAGAGTTGGTTGCCATTCTCTTTGCCAGGGAATCTTCCCAATCTATGGATTGAATCCAGGTCTCCTGCATTGCAAGCAGATTCTCTACCATCTGAGCTACCAGGGAAACCCAGTCTTTTCTTACTTCAAATAATAATCATATGATCATTATGTATTATTTTTCTCTGCACCTAGATTCAGTCTACTTAAGTTTTGTTTTTAACTTCTTGCTTCTGTAGTGATGACAGTGATTAGCTTATAATTTTCACTGCTCATACCTTTTTGACATGGTTGTGCTATGGTTGTTCTCATTAGTGTTTCATCCTTTATTTTCTTCTGGAAGAGCTAGGTATAATATTGGGATTTTTTTTTCCCCTTACACATTGTATAGAATTTATTTGTGAAGCTATCTGGGCTAGGAGTTACTTTGTTATGTAGTTCTTAATTACAATTTAAACGTTTTTTTTTTCATTTTTGAAGTCTGTTGAATTTGTTTTTTTTAATTTATTTTTCAATGAAAATTAATGTTTTTAATGGTAAAAGACACAATTCACAAAGAAGATAGATGTCAGAAACCATTAAATACCTAATGACAAAGATACATAAAGCAAAAATCAGAAGAAATAAAAGGGAAATGAAAAAAGTATATAATCATGGTGAGACATATTAACATTTCTCTGAGAATATTTTATCTAGTGCAGAAAAGAATAAGAATAGTAGCATCTTGAATGATGTCATTAATAAATATCCTACACAAATATGTTTAAATTCTGTGTTTCATATATTGTTATTAGAAGTCCATAGGATATTTAGGAAAACTGGCAAAAAGATAAACATTACTAAATTTTAAAAAGTAGAATTCTTTTTTGTGTGATTCAGTTATAATATATACATATATTATTTTAAAATTATTTTCCATTAAAGGGTATTACAAGATATTAACTATAGCTCCTTGTGCTATACAATAAGCCTTTGTTGCTTGTTGCATGTCTATTTTTTAAATTAGAAATCTAGTATTCTATTTACAGTAAACCAAACAAGGAGAATCAAAATGTCATAAATATTTTAGTTAGGCAGAAATTCATAAGTTTTCTAAAATATATGTTATACACATTATTTATATATGTGTGTACAAGAGGTTTTCTACTACACATGATAAAGGCGTGAGAAAGAACATAAAAAAAGAGATGGGAAAATTAGAAATCATAAACCAAATGAAATGGGAGCACTGAAACTGAAAAGTGACACAAACTAGATGAAAGTAAAATACTTCATATAGTCCAGTTGTTTTTAAATATGACTGCTCATTAGAAACACATCTGGAGCCCTGGCAAAAGGAAAAGCCATACCTGGGCATTTGTATTTTTCAAAAAATTCCAAGATACTTCTGATTAGCATCTGGATTTTAAAAAGTTATTACAGGTTTTTCTATTAAGTGGTAGTTTGGGTGATACAGAATTCTGTTATTTTTCTGTTAACCAGTCATGATACAGTGGTATTGAGTAATAGTTACATAATTGCTGTAGTGAAAGATGTTGATCAGTTTTGACAATCAATAGCCAGCCAAAAAATAAAGATAAATACAATCACAAGCCATAATGGGAACATCATTAACCTAACAATATAAAATAATTACATACAATTTGGGGGGATCAAGCAGAGTGATGTGGTAAGCGGAAGTGAATACATGCACATGTTTTCATCTCCTTAGCCAATCTATGTCTTTTGATTGGTGTACTTAATCCATTTACATTTAAGGTAATTATGGATATATATGGGCTTCCCTGGTAGTTCAGCTGGTAAAGAATCTGCGTGCAATGCAGGAGATCCCAGCTCGGTTCCTGGATAGGGAAGATTCCCTGGAGAAGAGATAGGCTACCCACTCCAGTATTCTTGGGATTCCTTGGTGGCTCAGACAGTAAAGAATCTGCCTGTAATATGGGAAACCTGTGTTTGATCCCTGGGTTTGGAAGATCCCTGGAAGAGGGCATAGCAATCCACTCCAGTATTCTTTCCTGGAAAATCCTCATGGACAGAAGAGCCTGGTGGGCTATAGTCCATGGTGTCACAAAGAGTTGGACATTACTGAGCAATTAAGAACAACATATGGATATGTATGATCCTATTATCATTTCCTTAATTGTTTTAGGTTTATTTTCTGTAGATAAGTCTTTTCCTTGTTTCCTGCCTAGAGAAATTCCTTTAGCATTTATTGTAAGGCTGGTTTGGTGGTGCTGAATTATCTTCACATTTGCTTGTCTGGAAAGCTTTTGATTCCTCCATCAGATCTGAAAGAGAGTCTTGCTCAGTAGAATATTTTTGGTTGTAGGTTCTTCCCTTTCATCACTTTAAATATATCATGCCACTGGCTTGTAGAGTTTCTGTTGAGAAATCAGCTGATAGCCTGATGTGAGTTCCCTTGTATGTTACTTGTCATTTTTCCCTTATTGTTTTTAATATTTTATCTTTGTCTTTAATTCCTGTGAGTTTGAATACTGTGTGTCTCAATGTGTTCCTCCTTTTATTTATCCTGCCTGGCACTCTGTGCTTCCTGGACTTGGTTGACTATTTCCTTTCCCATGTTAGGGAAGTTTTCAGCTGTTACCTCTTCACGTATTTTCTCAGGTCCTTTCTCTTTCTCTTCTCCTTCAGGGACCCCTATAATGAAAATGTTGGTGCATTTAATGTCCCAGAGGTCTCTTTGGCTGTTTTCATTTCTTTTCATTTTTTTTTTCTATATTCTGTTTTGTGGCACTCATTTCAGCCATTCTGTGCTCTAGGGCATTTATCTGTTCTTCTGCCTCAGTTGCTGTTCTGCTACTAATTCCTTCTAGTGTATTATTCATCTTTTTGTTCTTTAATTCTTCTAGGTCTTTGATAAACATTTCTTGCATCTTGTCAATAATTGCCTCCATTCTGTTTCTGAGATTCTAAATCATCTTCATTATCATTATTCTGAATTCTTTTTCTGGAAGGTTGCCTATATCCATTTTATTTAGTTGTTTTTCTGGGATTTTATCTTGTCCCTTTATCTGGGATATAACTTTCTGCTTTTTCACACTGATTAACTTTCTGCAATTTGCTTTTTGCTGTAATCACTATGGGGATGTGGTTCTTCTGTCTACCCTCTGATAGAGGAGGTTAAGAGGTTTGTGTAAGGTTCCTGATGGGAGAGACTGGTGGTGGGAAAAATTGGGTCTTGCTCTGGTGGGCAGGGCCTTGCTCAGTAAAACTTTAATCCAAATATCTGCTGATGGGTGGGTTGTGCTCCCTCCTAGGTTTTTGGCTTGAGACAACCCAAGGCTTTATGGTTATCCCCTGGAGAAGGAAATGGCAACCCACTCCAGTATCCTTGCCTGGAAAATCTCGTGGACAGAGGAGCCTGGTGGACTGCAGTCCATGGGGTTGCAAAGAGTCGGGCACAACTAAACAAACTATTGCACTGTAAGCTTCCCTGGTGGCTCAGAGGTTGCAATGCAGAAGACCTGGGTTCGATCCCTGGGTCAGGAAGATCCCCTGGAGAATGAAATGGCAACCCACTCTGATATTCTTGCCTGGAAAATCACATGGGATGGAGAAGCCAGATAGGCTACAGTCCATGGGGTCGCAAAGAGTCCGACATGACTGAGCGACTTCACTTTCTTTTCAATAGAGACCTCCAAGAAGGTTTACACCATGGGAGACTGGTGCTCCCGTTCCTGTGGTTCCCCCGTTCCTGTGGTAAGCCCCTGCTGAACCTCCACAGGAGACTGTCCAACACCAGCAGGTAGTTTTGCTTCAGATTTCTGTGGGGTCACTGCTCCTTTCTTCTGAGTCTTGGTATCACAGGGTTTTGTTTGTGCTTTTCAAGACTGGAGTCTGTTTCCTCCAGTCCTGTGAAAGTATTATAATCAAATCCCTCTGGCTTTCAAGGTCAGGTTCCCTGGGGAGTCCCAGTCATTGTGGGATCGCCAGGCTTGGATGCCTGATGTGGTGTTCAGAACCTTTACAAAGTGGGAGAACTTCTTTGGTATTATTGTTCCCAATTTGTGGGTCACCCACCTGGTGGGTGTGGATTTGATTTTATCATGATTGTGCCCCTCATGCTGTCTCACTGACATCTTTTCTTCATCTTTGGATGTTGGCTATCATTTTTTGGTAGGTTCCAGCATCTTCCTGGAGAAGGCAATGGCAACTCACTCCAGTACTCTTGCCTGGAAAATCCCATGGATGGTGGAGCCTGGTAGGCTGTGGTCCATGGGGTCGCTAAGAGTTGGACACGACTGAGTGACTTCACTTTCTGTTTTCACTTTCATGCATTGCAGAAGGCAATAGCAACCCACACCAGCGCTCTTGCCTGGAGAGTCCCAGGAATGGCAGAGCCTGGTGGGTTGCCGTCTATGGGTTCACACAGAGTCGAACATTACTGAACCGACTTAGCAGCAGCAGCAGTAGCAGCATCTTCCTGTCAATGGTTGTTCAATAGCTAGTTCTACAATTTAAAAATTTTAAATATAGGATCAATTAGCTATTTGTCTTGGTGGTAAGTTATCTTTTTCTTGAAATTGATAAACTTCCTTAAGTTTCCAAATGTATTAGCATAAAATTATCCATCAGTTCAGTTCAATTCAGTTGCTCATTCGTGTCCAACTCTTTGTGACCCCATGAATCACAGCACGCCAGGCCTCCCTGTCCATCACCAACTTCTGGAGTTCACTCAGACTCATGTCCTTCGAGTCAGTGATGCCATCCAGCCATCTCATCCTCTGTCGTCTGCTTCTCCTCCTGCCCCCAATCCCTCCCAGCATCAGAGTCTTTTCCAAAGAGTCAACTCTTCACAGGAGATGGCCAGAGTACTAGAGTTTCAGCTTTAGCATCATTCCTTCCAAAGAAATCCCAGGGTTGATCTCCTTCAGAATGAACTGGTTGGATCTCCTTGCAGTCCAAGGGACTCTCAAGAATCTTCTCCAACACCACAGTTCAAAAGCATCAATTCTTCGGAACTCAGCCTTCTTCACAGTCTAACTCTCACATTCATACATGACCACAGGAAAAACTATAACCTTGCCTCGATGGAACTTAGTCTGCAAAGTAATGTCTCTGCTTTTTAATATGCTATCTAGGTGGGTCATAAGTTTTCTTCCAAGAAGTAAGCGTCTTTTAATTTCATGGCTGGAATCACCATCTGCAGTGATTTTGGAGACCAAAAAAATAACATCTGACACTGTTTCCACTGTTTCCCCATCTACTTCCCATTAAGTGATAAGACCAGATGCCATGATCTTCGTTTTCTGAATGTTGAGGTTAACCCAACTTTTTCACTCTCCTCTTTCACTTTCATCAAGGGGCTTTTTAGTTCCTCTTCTCTTTCTGCCATAAGGGTGATGTCATCTGCATATCTAGGGTTATTGATATTTCTCTTGGCAGTCTTGATTCCAGCTAGTGTTTCTTCCAGTCCAGCGTTTCTCATGAAGTACTCTGCATATAAGTTAAATAAGCAGGGTGACAATATACAACCTTGACGTACTCCTTTTCCTATTTGGAACCAGTCTGTTGTTCCATGTTCAGTTCAAACTGTTGCTTTCTGACTTGCATATAGATTTCTCAAGAGGCAGGTCAGGTGGTCTGGTATTCTGATCTCTTTCAGAATTTTCCAGTTTCTTGTGATCCACACAGTCAAAGGCTTTGGCATAGTCAATAAAGCAGAAAGAGATGTTTTTCTGGAACTCTCTTGCTTTTTCCATGATCCAGCAGATGTTGGCAATTTGATCTCTGGTTCCTCTGCCTTTTCGAAAACCAGCTTGAACATCTGGAAGTTCACGGTTCATGTATTGCTGAAGCCTGCCTTGGAGAATTTTGAGCATGACTTTACTAGCATGTGAGATGAGTGCAATTGTGTGGTAGTTTGAATATTCTTTAGCATTGTCTTTCTTTAGGATTGGAATGAAAAGTGACCTTTTCCAGTCCTGTGGCCACTGCTGAGTCTTCCAAATTTACTGGAATATTGAGTGCAGCACTTTCACAGCATCATCTTTCAGGAGTTGAAACAGCTCAGCTGGAATTCCATCACCTCCACTAGCTTTGTTCTTACTGATGCTTTCTAAGGCCCACTTGACCTTACATTCCAGGATGTCTGGCTCTAGATGAGTGATCACACCATCGTGATTATCTGGATCATGAAGATCTTTTTTGTACAGTTCTTCTGTGTATTCTTGCCACCTCTTCTTAATATCTTCTGCTTCTGTTAGGTCCATACTATTTCTGTCCTTTATCAAGCCCATCTTTGCATGAAATGTTCCCTTGGTATCTCTAATTTTCATGAAGAGATTGCTAGTCTTTCCCGTTCTGTTCTTTTCCTCTATTTCTTTGCATTGATCACTGAAGAAGGCTTTCTTATCTCTTCTTGCTATTCCGTGGAACTCTGCATTCAGATACTTATATCTTTCCTTTTCTCCCTTTGCTTTTCGCCTCTCTCCTTTTCACATCTATAAGTCCTCCCCAGACAGCCATTTTGCTTTTTTGCATTTCTTTTCCATGGGGATGGTCTTGAGCCCTGTTTCCTGTAGTGTATCATTTATACACATACACACGCACACACACATGCACACACGCACACATGGTGGTCTGCTGCAGGGATAGGGGCTCTGGGTGCCACAGACTTGGGTATGGCATAAGCCCTCTTGGAGGAGGTGCCATAAACCCTACCATAGGGCTACCAGAACTTACACCAGACTGGGAAATAGACTCTTGGAGGGCACAACAGAATCTTGTACACTAGGACCCAGGAGAAAGGAGCAGTGACCCCACAAGAGACTGTCACAGACTTGACAGGAGTCTCCAAGCAGAAGCGTGGGTCGGTGGTGGCCTGCTGCAGGGTTGGGGGCACTGAGTGTAGCAGTACATTCATGAGATCTTTTGAGGGAGGTCACCATTATCTTCATTACCTCCACCATAGCTTGGCCCCAGGTAAATAGCAGGCAGGGAACACAGCTCCACCCATCAATAGAAAATTGGATTAAAGATTTATTGAGCATGGCCCTGCCCATCGAGGAAGACCCAGTTTCCCCCTCAGTCAGTCTATCCCATCAGGAGCTTCCATAAGTATCTTATACTTTTCCATCAGAGGGCAGACACTCTGTAAACCATAATCACAAAAACTAACCAATCTAATCACATGGACCACAACCTTGTCTAACTCAGTGAAACTATGAGCCATACCTTGTAGGGCCACTCAAGATAGACAGATCATGGTGGAGAATTCTGACAAAACATGGTCCACTGGAGAAGAGATTGGTAAACTACTTCCATATTCTTGCCTTGAGAACCCCATGAACAGTATGAAAAGGCAAAAAGATAGGACACTGAAAGATGAACTCCCCAGGTTGGTAGGTGCCCAATATGTTACTGGAGATCAGTAATGAAACAACTCCAGAAAGAATGAAGAGATGGAGCCAAAGGAAAAACAACACCAAGCTGTGGATTTAACTTGTGATAGAAGCAAGGTCCAATGCTGTAAAGAGCAATATTGCATAGGAACCTGGAATGTTAGGTCCAAGAATCAAGGCAAATTAGAAGCGGTCAAACAGGAGATGGCAAGAGTGAATGTTGACATTTTAGGAATCAGCTAACTAAAATGGACTGGAATGGGTGAATTTAACTCAAATGACCATTATATCTACAACTGTGGGCGGGAATTTTTTAGAAGAAATGGAATAGCCATCACAGTCAACAAGAGTCTGAAAGGCAGTACTTGGATGCAATCTCAAAAATGACAGAATGATCTCTGTTCATTGCCAAGGCCAATGATTCAATATCACAGTACTCCAAGTCTATGCCAAGACCAGTAATTCTGAAGAAGCTAAAGTTGAATGGTTCTATGAAGATCTACAAGACCTTCTAGAAAGTGAAAGTCCCTCAGTCGTGTCCAGCTCTGTGTGACCCCATGGACTGTATAGTCCATGGAATTCTCCAGGACAGAATACTGTAGTCAGTAGACTATCCTTCTCCAGAGGATCTTCCCAACCCAGGGGTCAAACTCAGATCTCCTGCATTGCAGGCAGATTCTTTACCAGCTGAGCCTATAACTAACACCCCCAAATGATGTCCTTTTCATTATAAGGGACTGGAATGCAAAAGTAGGAAATCAAGAAACATCTGAAGTAACAGGCACATTTGGCTTTGGACTACAGAATGAAGCAGGGCAAAGGCTAATAGAGTTTTGCCAAGAGAATATAGTGGTCATAGCAAACACCCTCTTCCAACAACACAAGAAAGTATTCTACACATGGACATCACCAGATGGCCAACACTGAAATCAGATTGATTATATTCTTTGCAGCCAAAGATGGAAAAGATCTATACAGTCAGCAAAAAGCAAGATGGGGAGCCGACTGTGGCTTAGATCATGAACTCCTCATCACCAAATTGAGACTTAAATTGAAGGAAGTAGGAAAAACCGCTAGATCATTCAGGTATGACCTAAATCAAATCCCTTATAACTATACAGTGGAAGTAACAAATAGATTGAAGGGATTAGATCTGATAGAGTGCCTGAAGAACTATGGATGGTGGTTCATGACATTGTATAGGAGGCAGTGATCAAAACTATCCCCCCCCCCAAAAAAAAAAAGGGAAAATGGTTGTCTGAGGAGGCCTTAGAAGTAGCTGAGAAAAGAGAAATGAAAGGCAAAGGAGAAAAGGAAAGATATATCCATCTGAGTGCAGTGTTTCAAAGAATAGCAAAGATAGCTAAGAAAGCCTTCCTCAGTGATCACTGCAAAGAAATAGAAGAAAACAATAGAATGGGAAAGACTAGAGATCTCTTCAAGAAAATTAGAGATACCAAGGGAACACTTCATGCAAAGATGGGCACAATAAAGGTCAGAAACTGTATGGACCTAATAAAAGGAGAAGATATTAAGAAAAGGTGGCAAGAATACACAGAAGAACTACACCAAAAAAATATTCATGACCTAGATAACCACGAAGGTGTGATCACTCACCTAGAGCCAGATATCCTGGAATGCAAATTCAAGTGGGCCTTAGGAAACATCACTATGAACAAAGCTAGTGGAAGTGATGAAATTCCAGCCGAGCTCTTTCAAGTCCTAAATGATGCTGTGAAAGTGCTATATTCAATATGTCAGCAAATTTGGAAAACTCAGCAGTGGCCACAGGACTTGAAAATGTCAGTTTTCATTTCAATCCCAAAGAAAAGCAGTGCCAAAAAGTGTTCAAACTACCTCACAATTGCCCTCATCTCATACACTAGCTAATTCTCAAAATTCTCAAAGTTAGGCTTCAAATGTATGTGAACCAAGAACTTTCAGATGATAAAGCTGGATTTAGAAAAGGCAGAGGAACCAAAGATCAAATTACCAACACCCGTTGGATCATAGAAAAGCAAGAGAGTTCCAGAAAAACATCTATTTCTTCTTCATTGACTATGGTAAAGCCTATGACTGTGTGGATCACAGTAAACTGTAGAAAAATCTTAAAGAGATGAGAATACCAGATCACCTTACCTGCCTCTGAGAAAGTTGTATGCCTGTCAAGAAGCAACAGTTAGAACTGGACATGGAAAACAGACTGGTTCCAAATTGGGAAAGGAGTACATCAGGAATGTATATTGTCACCTTTCTTATTTAGCTTATATGCAGAATACATCCTGTGAAATGCCAGGCTGGATCAAGCACAAGCTGGAATGAAGATTGCTAAGAGAGCTATCAATAACCTCAGATATGCAGATGACAACCACCCTTATGGCAGAAAGTGAAGAGGAACAAAAGAGCCTCTTGCTAAAAGTGAAAGAGGAGAATGGAAAACCTGGCTTAACACTCAACATTCAAAAAAACGAAGACCATGGCATCTGATCCCATCATTTCATGGCAAATAGATGGGGAAACAATGGAAAGAGATTTTATTTCCCTGGGCTCTTTTTCTGATATTTATTAGTATACAGACACATAACTTATTTTTATATACTGATTTTGTATGCTATATCTTTACTAAATTTGATTATCTCCAAGTTTTTTGGTCCATTTTTTAGGATATTATCTATATAATATTATGTCATCTGAAAATAGAGATTATATTCTTTCTTTCTTTCTTTCTTTCTTTCTTTCTTTCTTTCTTTCTTTCTTTCTGTTTTAGCCATATTTTCTTTTTCTTTACTAATGGCTAGGACTTCTAGTACTATGTGAATAAAAGTACCCAGTTTGCACACCCTTGTTTTGTGCCTAACGTAGAGGGAAAGCTTTCAGAGTTTCACTATTGAATATGTTAGCTGTGGACTTGTCATGTGCTGTTTTTGTTATGTTGAGGAACATTCCTTCTGTGCTCAGTTTGTTGAGAATTTCTATCATGAAATGGTGTGAATTTCTATCAAATGCTCTTCATGCATCCAGAGATCATATACCTTTTAATTTTCATGTAATTAATATAGTGTATCACAGGTAACCATTTGCATATGTTGAACCATTCTTGCATCACAGGGACAAGTCACACTTGGTATATATGTCCTGGTGTATGTTCCTTTTTTTGAATCAGTGGCTAATGCTTTGTTTTGAATTCTTCCATCCATGTTCATCAGAGATGGGCTTCTCTGTAACTCAGACAGTAAAGAATCTGCCTGCAATTCTGGAGACCCAAATTTGGTTCAATCCCTGGATCAGGAAGATCCCCTGGAGAAGGGAATGGCTACCCACTCCTGTATTCTTGCCTGGAGAATTCCATGGACAGAGGAGCTTGGCAGGCTACAGTCCATGGGCCATAAAAAGAGTCGGACATCACTGAGCGACTTTCACTTTCATCAGGATATTTGCCTACAGTTCTTTTTTTCTTGTGTATCCTTGTCTGCCGTTCATATCTCAGTAATGCCGGCCTTTTATAATGAATTTATAAGTGATTCTTGAGCTTCTGTTTTTTTCCCAAAGAGTTTGATAAGGATTAGTATTAATTCTTATAGTCAAAGCTATGTTTTTTCCAGTAGTCATGTATGGATGTGAAAGTTGGACCATAAAGAAGGCTGAGCGCAGAAGAATTGATGCTTTTGAACTGTGGTGTTGGAGAAGACTCTTGAGAGTCCTTTGGGCTGCAAAGAGATGAAAACAGTCAATCTTAAAGGAAATCAACCATGAATATTCATTGGAAGGGCTGATGCTGAAGGTGAAGCTCTGGACCACCTGATGCAAAGAGCTGACTCATTAGAAAAGACCTTGATGCTCATTAAGATTGAAGGCAGGAGGAAAAGGGGACGACAGAGAATGGGATGGTTGGATGGCATCACCAACTCAATAAACATGAGTTTGAACAAGCTCTGGGAGATGGTCAAGGACAAGGAAGCCTGCTGTGGTGCATTCCATTGACTACAAATAGTCAGTCATGGCGACTAAACAACAATTATTAATTCGTCTTTAGATGTTTGGTCAATTCACCAGTGAAACTATCTGGTCCTGGACTTTTCTTTGCTGGAATGTTTTTAAATTATATAGTCAATCTCCTTTCTAGTAATCTCTCAGATTTTCTGTGTGTGTGTGTGTGTGTGTGTGTGTGTGTGTGTGTGTGTGTGTGTGTTTTAATAATTCCACCTTGGCAGTTTGGATGTTTGTAAGACTTTATCCTTTTTTTTTTCCCTAGGTTATCTAATTTGTTGGGATATAATTATTCATGATAGTTTATTATCCTTTGACTTTATGTGGTATTAATTTTAATATTTCCTTTTTCATTTCTTATTTTGAGTCTTTTCTCCTTTTTTCTGTTAAGTCTAGCTAAATGTTTGTCTATTTTGTTAATTTTTTAAATTTAAATTTATTTAATTGGAGGCTAATTACTTTACAATATTGTATTGGTTTTGCCATATATCAACATGAATCCACCACAGGTGTACACGTGTTTCCCATCCTTAAGCCCCCTCCCACCTCCCTTTTTAAGACAGAGTATTTACTGATCTTTCCTATTTTCTTTTGAGGCTCTGTTTCCACACTGATATTTGTCATTTCACCTGTTGTGCTTAGGATGTTCTTCTTTAATTTGTTCCTTGACATGTTAAAACTAGATTATTTAATTCACATATTTTTTTCTTCTCAGAATGTCAAATAAGGCAACAGACATGACACAATAGATAGGTTTGACTTAATTGACATCTACAGGTTACTATGTTCAAAAAACAAAAAATGAATAGACATTCTTTCCAATCATGTATGGAACACTCCCTAGGATAGACTACACACTAAGGTAACCAAACAATATTCAACAAATTTGAGAGAATAGATATTATTTCAAGCATATTTTCTGACCGCAAAGACATGAAGCCAGACCTCAACCACAGAAAGAAAAATGGGAAAAGAATGACTACTAATGGAAACTAAACAGGATCATACTAAAAAACCAGTGGATCAATGATGAAATCAAAGAAGAAATCAGAAAATACTTTGAGACAAAAATGAAATCAAAACCATACAGAATCTATGGGATCCAGCAAAAGCAGTTCTATGTACAAAACAGCAACAGTCTCACAAATGTAGAAAATATATTTATGGTTTTCAAAGGGGAGAGGGAGGGAGGAGGGACAAATTTAAAGTATGAGTTTAATAGATACAAACCATTATACATAAAATAAGCAACGAGGATTTCCTGTATAGCACAGGAAACTTTATTCACTGTTTTGTAATAGAGAATGGAATATAATCTGAATCCCTATATATAGCTGAATTACTTTATACCTGAAACTATGAAATATTATAAATCAATTATACTTCAATAAAAAGAAATATGGAAAATTTAATAGGCTAAAGAAGTCAAACATTAATTTTTCCACAAAGATACAGACAGAATATTCTTAACCAAGTTTTTAACTCTGTCTTACAAGATTGCAGGATTTTGTTTTGTAATTCCATTATAATAATAGCCTCTATGATAGATATTTTCTTTTTGTATAGCTCAATACTATATATTGTGCTGTAAATTGTTCTGCTTTTTATTGGTTTATATATGTATTTTCTACTTTCCCTCATTATTTTTCAATAAAGCATCTATATGTGTGTATATTTTTAAATTTCTAGTAAATAATTTGGTTATTATTTTTATTTTCTTTAATATCAGAAAAATAGAGCCCTTGAATCTCTCTTCATTGAAGTTCATTTTTCTTCATGGCCAAATATGTATCAATGTATTTTTTGTAATAATTTTATTTATATATTCATTTTTGGCTGTGCTGGCTCTTCATTGCTGCATGGGCTTTTCTCTAGTTGTGCAATGAGGTGGTACTCTCTGGCCTCAGTGCACAAGCTTCTCATTGCAGTGGCTTCTCTTTGCAGAGCTTGGGCTCTAGGGTACACAGGCTTTGGTAGCTCCCGTATATGGACTCAGTAATTCCTGGGCTCTAGAGCACATGCTTAATAGTCGTGGCACATGGGCTTAGTTGCTCCATGACATGTGGAATCTGACCAAGGATCAAACCCATGTCTCCTGCATTGTTGGGTGTATTCTTTACCATTGGGCCACCAGGGAAGCCCACATCATTGTTTTTAAACGTTTCACAGATATATCAAAAAACATTCTGTGAGAGATGTAATGTTTTAATTCATGTGCTGGCAGTCATAAAGTCTTTCTTGGAACTATTCAACTCTGCCAATCAGGCTGGAAATCAGTCATAGGCAATATGAGTGAATAGGCATAACTTGAGCCTTTCATCAGTTTTGCTTTTGAGAGTGTCATATGTAGTTCTCAGCCCAATTATTGCTGAGTTCTTATTAAGTGAGTTTTAAAATTTTCTCTTCTGCTTCATACTTTATGTTCTCAGCTGTTGTTGTTTAGTCTCTAAGTCATGTCCAACTCTGCTCCAACCCATGAACTACAACATGCCAGGCTTCCCTGTCCTTCACTATCTCCCTGAGTTTGAGTCGGTGATGCTATCCAACCATCACATCCTCTGTAGCCGCTTTCTCCTCTTGCCCTCAGTCTTTCCCAGCATCAGGGTCTTTTCCAGTGTATCATCTCTTCATATCAGGTGGCCAAAGTATTGGGTCTTCAGCTTCAGCATCAGTCCTTCCAGTGAATATTCAGGGTTGATTTCCTTAGGATTGACTGATTTGATCTCCTTGCTGTCCAAGGGACTTTCAAGAGTCTTCTCCAGCACCACAGTTCAAAAGCATAAATTTTTCAGCACTCAGCCTTCTTTATGGTCCAACTCTTACATCCATACATGACTATTAGAAAAACTGTAACTTTGACTATATGGACCTTTGTCGGCCAAGTGATGTCCCTGCTTTTTAATACACTGTCTATGTTTGCCATAGCTGTTCTTCCAACAAGCAAGTGTCTTTAATTTCATGGCTGCAGTCCCTGTCTGCATTGATTTTGGAGACCAAGAAAATGAAATCTGACACTATTTCCACATTTTCCCCGTATATTTTCCATGAAGTGGCAAATATAGTTAGGCCTATATATTAGCAGGAAGCAAGTAAAGGAAACCACGATTATTTCTGCATAAAGGGGACAGGATATATAGGATCACAGGCAGCCTTCTGGTAAGAGAAGGTCTCTCTACTCCCATACCTCACTTCAAGTATAGTTTGTAGCTCTCTCTTACTTTCAGAACCTAGAGCAACCCAGTACCAGTAGTGATCCCTTTCAGTCCTCTCAGTGTAAAACTATATCATAGTCCCTGCTTCCTTTCTCCTCAACATGAACAACAGTTTGCTTGAGAACTATTGTTTTTTAAATTTTTATTGAATATAGTTGATTTACTATTTATTACTTTCTAGTATACAGCAAAGTGAATCACTTATACAAATATATATATATATATA
Organism: Ovis aries; assembly: GCF_016772045.2. Taxonomy (NCBI): domain Eukaryota; kingdom Metazoa; phylum Chordata; class Mammalia; order Artiodactyla; family Bovidae; genus Ovis; species Ovis aries. Next base: position 123,673,927 of record NC_056055.1, on the reverse strand, counting down.
TATAATATATATAATATATATATATAATATATATATATCCACTCTTATTTGGATTCTTTTCCCATATAGGCCTTTGCACATCACAGAGTATTGAGTTCTTTGTGCTATACAGTAGGTCCTTTTTAGTTATCTATTTTGAATACAATAGTGTGTATATGTTAAGTCTCCCAAGTTATCCCTTTCCTACCTTTTACCACTGGTAACCATGTGTTTTCTAAATTTGTGACTCTGTTTGTGTTTTGTACAATGTTCATTTGTACTTTTTTTTTAGATTCCAAATATAAGCAATATCATATGAAATTTGTCTCTGTAGGTCTGACTTTACTTAGTATGACAATCTCTAGGTCCATCCATGTTGCTGCAAATGGAATTATTTTATTTCTTTTTATTACTGAGTAATATTCAATTGTGTATATGTACTACATCTTCTTTATCCATTGATCATTTGATGAATATTTGGGTTGCTTCCATTTCCTGGCTATTGTAAATAGAGCTGCAGTGAACACTGGGGTGCATGTATCTTTTTGAATAATGGCTTTCTCTGGATATCTGCCCAGGAGAGGGGTTGCTTTATCAAATAGTAAATCTATTTTTAATTTTTTAAGAAACCTCGATACTGTTCTTCCCTAGTGACTGTGCCAATCCCCACAAAAAGTATTGTTGTTTAGCCACTAAGTCATGTCTGACTCCGCAACCTCATGGACTGTAACATACCAGGATCTTCTGTCCTCTGCTATCCCCAGAGTTTGCTCAGAATTTCCAGTGACTATTCAGGATTGATTTCCTTTAGGATTGACTGGCTTGATCTCTTTGCACTTGGAGGGAGTACACTGTAGTAGGACTCATTTTTTCCCACATCATCCTCACCGTTTATTATTGTACACTTTTTAATGATGACCATTACAACCATTTTTCTATTTTTTCTTTTAATATTGAGCTCCACGAGGGGTGTGTGTGTGTGTGTGTGTGTGTGTGTGTGTGTATAAGATTAATCCCTGTTGCTTGCTTTATTTGAAGATATTTTATCCCACTCTGACAGCTGTCTTTTATCCCACTCTGACAGCTGTCTTTTTGTTTTGTTAATGAAAAATATTTTAAGTTTAAAAGCTTAAAATTTTTAAGTCAAATTAGGTCCCATTTATTTTGTTGTTATTCATTTGTTTTTCTTTCCATTACTGTAAGAGGTGGATCAAAAAAGAGTTTTCTGTGACTTATGTCAGTGAATGTCTGCCAATGTTTCCTCTAAGAGTTTTATAGCATCCTGCTTTACATACGTCTTTAACTGATTTTGAGTTTATTTCTTTGTTTGGTGTTAGGGAGTGTTCTAATTTCAATCTTCTACATATATGTGTCCAACTTTTCCAGTATCACTTATTATAGAGGCTGTCTTTTCTCTCATTGTATATTCTTACCTCTTTTGTCATAGATTAGGTGGCCATGAGTGTGTGGGTTTATATCTGAGCTATCTGTTCCATTGATCTATTTTTGTGCCAGTACCATACCATGCTGTTTTGTTGACAGCTGCTTTGTAGCATAGTCTGAAACAAGTCCACCTGATTCCTCAAGCTCTGTTTCTCAATATTGCTTTGGCTACTCAGGGTCTTTGTATTTCTATACAAATTGTAAAATTTGTTTTAATTCTATGAAAAATGTCATTGGCAATTTGACACAGATTTCATTGAATCTGTAGTTAACTAATTGCTTCTCGGCCTTTTGGCTGAGATCGCAGACGGTAAAGCGTCTGTCTATGATGTGGGAGACTTGGATTCGATCCCTGGGTTGGGAAGATTCCTTGGAGAAGGAAATGGCAATCCACTCCAGTACTCTTGCCTGGAAAATCCCATGGACAGAGGAGCCTGGTAGGCTACAGTCCATGGGGCCGCAAAGAGTCGGACATGACTGAGCGACTTCACGTTCCCGTAGTTAACTTTAGGTGATATAGTCATTTTGACTGTATTGATTCTTCCAACCAAAGAACATGGCATCTCTCCTCATGTCATCTTTGTTTTTTTTTCATCAGTGTTTTAGTTTTCTGCATCAGGTCTTTTGCCTCCTTAGACAGACAGACAGAAATTCGCTCAATCGTGTCTGACTCTTTGCAACAGCACAGACTGTAGCCTGCCAAGCTCCTCTTCCATGGAATTCTCCAGGCAAGAATACTAGAATGGGTTGCCAGTCCCTTCTCCAAGGGATATTCCTGACCCAGGGATTGAACCTGGGTCTCCCTCATTGCAGGAAGATTCGTTACTGTCTGAGCCACCATGGAAGCCTTGCCTCCTTAGGTACCTTTATTATTAGGTGTTTTACTCTTTTTGATGTGATGGTACTTGGGATTGTTTCATTAATTTCTCTTTTTGATCTATTGTTGTTACTGTATAGGAATGCAAGATATTTCTGTGCATGACTTTTGTATCTTGCAACTTTTCCAAATTCATTGAGCCCTACTAAGGATCAACTACTAGTTTTCTGGTAGCAAATAGGATTTTCTGTATATAGCATCATGTCATCTACAAACTGTGATAGTTTGACTTATTTTCCAATTTGGAATCCTTTTATTTTTCTCTTCTGATTGCTGTGGCTAGGTCTTCCATAGCTCTGTGAATAAAAGTGAAAAGAGTGTACATCCTTGTCTTGTTCTTGATCTCAGAGGAGATGCTTTCAATTTTTCACACCTGAGAATGAGGTTTGCTATGAATTTGTCTTATATGGCCTTTATTTTGTGAGGTAGATTCCTTCCATGCCCACTTCATGGAAAGTTTTTATCATCAATGCATGTTGAATTTTGTCAGAAGCTTTTTCTTCATCTATTTAGATCTTCATATGGATTTTATCCCATTTGTTAATGTGGTTTAGAACAGTGATTAATTTCAGTTCAGTGCAGTCTCTCAGTCGTGTCTGACTCTTTGCAACATCATGGAAAGCAACAGGCCACACTTCTGTTTCCATCACCAACTCCAGGAGCTTACGCAAACATCTCCATTGAGTCTGTGATGCCAGCCATCTCATCTCTGTCATCCTCTTCTCCTTCCACCTTCAATTTTTTCAGAATGAGGGTCTTTCCCAATGAGTAAGCTCTTAGCATCAGGTGGCCAAAGTATTGGAGTTTCAGCTACAATATCAGTCCTTACAATGAATATTTAGGACTGATCTCCTTTAGGATGGACTGGTTGGATCTCCTTGCAAGCCAAGGGACTCTCAAGAGTCTTCTCCAACACCACAGTTCAAAAGCATCAATTTTTTTTGTGCTCAGCGTTCTTTATAGTCCAATTCTCACACCATACATGACTACTGGAAAAAACCATGGCCTTGACTAGATGGACATTTGTTGACAAAGGAATGTCTCTGCGTTTTAATATGCTGTCGAGGTTGGTCATAACTTTCCTTCCAAGGAGTAAATGTCTTTTAATTTTATGGCTGCAATAAAAAAAATGAAGTCAGCTACTGTTTCCACTGTTTCCCCATCTATCTGCCATTAAGTGATGGGGCTGTGTGTCATGATCTTAGTTTTCTGAATGTTGAGCTTTAAGCCAACTTTTTCACTCTCCTCTTTCAGTTTCCTCAAGAGGCTCTTTAGTTCTTCTTCACTTTCTGCCATAAAAGGGTGGTGTCATCTGCATATCTGAGGTTATTGATATTTCTCCCAGAAATCTTGATTACAGCTTGTGCTTCATCCAGCCCAGCGTTTCTCATGATGTATTCTGCATATAAGGAAAATTAGCAGGGTGACAGTATACGGCCTTGACATACTCCTTTTCCTATTTGGAACCAGTCTGTTGTTCCACGTCCAGTTCTAACTGTTGCTTCCTGATCTGCATACAGGCTTCTCAAGAGGCAGGTCAGGTGGTCTGGTATTCCCATCTCTTTCAGAATTTTCCACAGTTTATTGTGATCCACACAGTCAAAGACTTTGGCAGAGTCAATAAAGCAGAAATACATATTTTCCTGGAACTCTCTTGCTTTTCCGATGATCCAGCAAATGTTGGCAATTTGATCTCTGGTTCCTCTGCCTTTTCGAAAACCAGCTTGAACATCTGGAAGTTCACAGTTCATGTATTGCTGAATCCTAGATTGGAGAATTTTGAGCGTTACTTTATTAGTGTTTGAGATGAGTCCAATTGTGCAGTTGTTTGAGCATTCTTTGGCACTGTCATTCTTTGGAACTGGAATGAAAATTGACTTTTCCAGTCCTGTGGCCACTGCTGAGTTTTCCAAATTTGCTGGCATATTGAGTACAGCACTTTCACAGCATCATCTTTCAGGATTTGAAATCGCTAAACTGGAATTACATCACCTCCACTAGCTTTGTATGTAGTGATGTTTTCTAAGGCCCACTTCACTTCACAGTCTGGCTCTAGGTGAGTGATCACACCATCGTGTTTATCTGGGTTGTGAAGATCTTTTTTACACAGTTCTTCTGTGTATTCTTGCCACCTCTTAATATCTTCTGCTTCTGTTAAGTCCATACCATTTCTGTCCTTTATTGAGCCCATCTTTGCATGAAATATTCCCTTGGTATCTCTAATTTTCTTGAAGAGATCTCTAGTCTTTTCCATTCTATTGTTTTTTTCTATTTCTTTGCATTGATCGCTGACTAAGGCTATCTTATCTCTCCTTGCTATTCCTTGGAACTCTGCATTCAGATGCTTAAATCTTTCCTTTTCTCCTTTGCTTTTCACTTCTCTTCTTTTCATAGTTATTTATAAGGCCTCCTGAGACAGCCATTTTGGTTTTTTGCACTTCTTTTTCTTGGGGATGGTCTTGATCCCTTCTTCTGTACAATGTCATGAACCTCCATCCATAGTTCATCAGGTACTCTATCAGATCTAGTCCCTTATATATTTCTCACTCTCACTGTATGATCATAAGGGATTTGATTTAGGTCATACCTGAATGGTCTAGTGGTTTACCCCACTGTCTTCAAATTAACTCTGAATTTGGCAGTAAGGAGTTCATGATCTGAGCTGCAGTCAGCTCCCAGTCTTGTTTTTCTGGCTGTATAGAGCTTTTCCATCTTTGGCTGCAAAGAATATAATCAATCTGATTCTGGTTGACCTTCTGGTGATGTCCAAGTCAACGTTCACTCTTTCCATCTCCTGTTTGATCACTTCCAATTTGCCTTGATTCATGGACCTACCATTCCAGGTTCCTATGCAATATTGCTCTTTACAGCATCGGACCTTGCTTCTATCACCAGTCACATTCACAACTGGGTGGTGTTTTTGCTTTGGCCACATCCCTTCATTCTGTCTGGAGTTATTTCTCCATGGATCTCCAGTAGCATATTGGGCACCTACTGACCTGGGGAGTTCATCTTTTAGTGTCCTATCTTTTTGCCTTTTCATACCGTTCATGGGGTTCTCAAGGCAAGAATACTGATGTGGTTTACCATTCCCTTCTCCAGTGGACCACACTCTGTCAGACCTCTCCACCATGACCCATCTGTCTTGTGTGGCTCCACACAGCATGGCTTAGTTTCATTGAGTTAGACAGGCTATGGTCCATGTAATAAGATTGGCTAGTTGTCTAATTGTAGTTGCTTGTTTACCTGCATACAGATTTCTCAGGAGGCAGGGAATGTGGTCTGGTATTCCTAACTCTATAAGAATTTTCCAGTTTGTTGTGACCCACACAGTCAAATGCTTTGGCCAAGTCAACTAAACAGAAGTAAATGTTTTTCTGGAACTCTTTTGCTTTTTCAATGATCCAATGAATGTTGGCAATTTGATCTCTGGTTCCTCTGCCCTTTCTAAACCCAGCTTAAACATCTGGGCCATTTCCAGGTTTATATTGGTAAACTGAGTCTCTTGTATTATGTAGTGACCTTTATCATGAGTCACATTTTCTGTTTTAAATTCACCTGGTCTAATGTTAATATAGTTGTATACACTTTCAATATTTAGTGTTTATATGTAGCTCTTAAAAATATTTCTGGGTTTTCCTTCATGTTATTCAGTATTAGCATTTCTGATTTTTAACTGAAGTAAACTAGCTATATTTATGTTAATTATAGATCTTTGGGAGATTTTTCCTTGCTTTGCTTGAAGGCAATTCTCCTTTTTAATATATAGATAATATATATGTTTAAATTAAGCATATTATATATTTTTAAAAGTTTCTTATTTCTTCCTTTCATTTAGAATATTAAATGTATTTTAAATACAGTTTTCCCTCTACTGTTTTGGAAGTTATATACTATATTTCTTTTGACAATTATCCTTAAATTTTAACATATATACTTAAAGTTAGAATATTTCAAAGTGGATATATTTTGCTTCTAATCACAATCCCACATTTATCTAATAGTTTATCTGGTAAAACATTCAAAATTAAACTACTCTCCTCTTTTTCATACAGTCAACTTTTATTTATATTTACTCAGGTATGTATTATTTTGTTGTTGTTCATCATTCCTTTTTGCATTTCATACTTTATGGAATCACCTTCATTCTTCCCAAAGTATATCAATTCTTTAGAAATGTCATTAATGAATATATTTTGTTAGTAAACTCTGATTTTATTTGATAGAACTATATTTTACTTGTTATAGGATTTAATTTATTATGGCTGGGTATACCAGTTCTCAGTTATTATTTTTTTTTAGCACTTTAAAAAGATTGTTCTACTTAAATTATTTACATTCCATTCTACTTAATTTCATGTAAGTGATCATCCATCTCCCTGACCTTCCCACCCCCTGCCACACACACACACACACACACACACACACACACACACCACAGGCTGCTTTTAAGATCTTGTTTCACTTTAGTATCACTATGATGAGCAGTTCCAGATATGTATCAGCTATATTTCTCTCCTATATTGCCTCTTCTCATTTTATTTTTTTCTCTAAAATTCCCAATATATATGTATGTGTATGCATGTGTCTGTGTGTGTGTATTTACCTTTCTACTTATATGTCCTCTAAAAACCACTGTATTTTCCATTTTTCTATAGCATTCTGGTTAATTTCTTAGTTTGTCTTCCATTTCAACCATTCTCTCCTCAGCTATACCTATTTTACTATTGTATTAATTCAATGCACTTTTATTTTATTAGAATAAACATATACATTGTATATATTATAAATATGTATTTTATATTTATTTAATATATATTTATTAATATGTAAAATATATTTTATACATTGTAAAATTTCTCATTTTCCAGATTTGACTGGATTTTTTATAGGTTCTATGATTTCCAATTACTTCTTTATGTATTTAAACATGAAATGCATATATTTTATATATCTGATAATTCAGATATATGAAATTTTTGAGGTCTAATTTTAATACTTCTTTTTCCTGATAACAGGCACATTAATTTTTTTTATATTTGTCTATGTGTATGACAGGGATGTATTTTACATGTTAGTTCATTTATGACAGAATTCTATGCTTTGATATGATATATTACTATGTAGAAACTCAAACTGAACACATTAAATATGTACAGTTCTAGGAATATTATACTTCAGTAAAGTTGTTAATTTTTTAATATGCTTCTGCTAGGCATCTGGGAGGGTTAAAACTAGAGATTCATTTTAAATTAATTTCTCATTTGAAGTTTTATGGCCCATACAGTGAATTTGCACCTGAAAATCACACAAGAGATAATCTATGGTTGTGAATTATTAAGATATATTTTTCTTTTCTCCTTTTCTCCCTCTTCCCCACTGATACCAAGGCATAATGTTTTGTGCCTTGGTATCATGTGCTTCTCTGTGCCATGAATTTAAAAAAAAAAAAAAAAACAACTCTTTCACCAAGAGCGTAGCTCTGTGGGACCCAATATGTTTTTACAAGCTCTAAGTTTCAATTTCCCATATGACTTGAGCATGATATAAATTAATTCCCTGGCTCTCCATTAAGTTTGCGGTTATGGCCAATGGGTAGAGAGTAGGCATCAGCTTCAACATTTCCTTATAGTTCTATATTTATGTTCCCCCAGTTTTTTACTCTAAAAGACTTCTCTTTCCTCCTTGAAACCCTAGCTTTTTAAAGAAGATAGCTATAATGTTTTATACAGCACTCTACAAAAAATATTTCTATTTACTATAGCATATTAATGAAAACCATAGAAGAGTTTTTTATTTTGCTTTTAAAATTATATTAACCTCACACTTAATTTCTCAGTTCTTTGAAATCTTAAATTAAAGTACTACTGCTCAAAATATGAACACACACAACAAATATATCTACACAAACTCTAAAAGGTCCATAGGATTTAAGTAACACTTTTTATATACATCATTGTTACCTATTTGTTACTCATTCATTGGAAGAAACAAGAATTACCTCTTAAACTTGACTTTGAACAGGCTCTAATTTCTAATACTTTTCTGTATCCATCACTTTCTGTCTAAAATTTTTATTCATTTCTACATTTGTATAATTAACAAACACTAAATCCACTGTGCCTGTAGCTGCTGCTGCTGCTAAGTCGCTTCAGTCACGTCTGACTCTGTGCAACCTCATAGATGGCAGCCCACCAGGCTCCCCCATCCCTGGGATTCTCCAAGCAAGAATAGTGGAGTGGGTTGCCATTTCCTTCTCCAATGCATGAAAGTGAAAAGTGAAAATGAATTCACTCAGTCGTGTCTGACTCCTAGCCACCCAATGGACTGCAGCCTACCAGGCTTCTCTGTCCATGAGATTTGCCAGGCAAGAGATGTATGTAAAAACTTCCTGTCACCTGTGTCCAGAATCTTTACTATTCTGTTCAGTTCAGTTCAGTCGCTCAGTCGTGTCCAACTCTTTGCAACCCCATGAATCGCAGCACACCAGGCCTCCCTGTCCGTCACCAACTCCTGGAGTTTACCCAGACTCAGGTCCAACGAGTCGGCGATGACATCCAGCCATCTCATCCTCTGTCATCCTCTTCTCCTCTTGCCCCCAATCCCTCCCAATATCAGGGTCTTTTCTTTTTTTTTAATTAATTTTTATTTTTATTTTTACTTTATTTTACTTTACAATTCTGTATTGGTTTTGCCATACATTGACATGAATCCACCATGGGTGTGCATGCGTTCCCAAACATGAACCCCCCTCCCACATCCTTCCCCATAACATCTCTCTGGGTCATCCCCGTGTACCAGCCCCAAGCATGCTGTATCCTGCATCAGACATAGACTGGCGATTCGATTCTTACATGATATTATACATGTGTCAATGCCATGCTCCCAAATCATCTCACCCTCTCCCTCTCCCTCTGAATCCAAAAGTTCGCTATACACATCAGGGTCTTTTCAATGAGTCAGCTCTTCGCATGATGTGGTACAAAAGCAATTGCAGTTTCAGACCATGAAATTTAAATCATTATAATTAGGCTCAAGCACAGTACTTTGGCCATGCGAAGAGTTGACTCATTGGAAAAGACTCTGATGCTGGGAGGGATTGAGGGCAAGAGGAGAAGGGGACGACAGAGGATGAGATGGCTGGATGGCATCACCAACTCGATGGACATGAGTTTGGGTTAACTCAAGGAGTTGGTGATGGACAGGGAGGCCTGGCGTGCTGCAATTCATAGGGTCACAAAGAGTCGGACTCAACTGAGTGACTGAACTGAACTGAATATCTTTATTAATCAAAAAAGGAGAGATTATAATCAACATATTTTTGCCAATAAGAAATAAGTTGGTTTATTTCTGTAGTGCAAAAATCCATGCTCCAGGATTCAGTGAACTCTTGGAAAGCATTTTCTGTCTCCTGCTGGTTATGGAAGCATTTTCCCTGCAAAAAGTTGTTGAGATGCTTGAAGTGGTAGTCAGTTGGTGGGAGGTCAGGTAAATATGGCAGATGAGGCAAAACTTCATAGCCTAATTCATTCAACTTTTGAAGAATTGGTTGTGTGTTGTGCAGTACGGCATTGTTCTGGAGAATAATTGCAGATGGGTGGTGTTGTGAATAAGAATTGGGCCTATTCTGTTCACCAATACCAGTTGCAGGTGTTGCAGTTTTGGGTGCATCTCATTGATTTCCTATGGAGAAGGCAGTGGCACCCCATTCCAGTACTCTTGCTTGGAAAATCTCATGGATGGAGGAGCCTGGTAGGCTGCAGTCCATAGGGTTGCAAAGAGTCGGACATGACTGAGTGACTTCACTTTCACTTTTCACTTTCATGCATTGGAGAAGGAAATGGCAACCCACTCCAGTGTTCTTGCCTGGAGAATCCCAGGGACGGGGGAGCCTGGTGGGCTGTCATCTATGGGATCGCACAGAGTCGGACACAACTGAAGCGACTTAGCAGCTGCAGCATCGATTTCCTAAGCATACTTCTCAGATGTAATGGTTTTGCTGGGATTCAGAAAGCTACAGTGGGTCAGAAGGTTGTCAGACCACGAAATAATGACCATCACTTTTTGTGTGTGTGTGCAAGTTTGACTTTGGGAAGTGGTTTAGAGCTTCTTCTTCATCCAGCCATTGAGCAAGTCATTGACAGTTGTATGACATCCACTTTTATTCACATGTCACACTCTCATAGAGAAATGGTTCATTGTTTTGTGAAGAATAAGAGAAGATATCACTTCAAAATGATGATCTTTTGATTTGTGGTCAGTTCATGAGGCATTCACTTTTCAATGTTTTTCACCTTTGCAATTGCTTCAAATGCCAAATGACTGTGGAATGTAGTTCTTTGGCAATTTCTCATGTAGTTGTAAGAGGGTCAGCTTCGATGATGGCTCTGTATTGGTGGTTGTCAGTTTCCAATGGCCAGCCACTATGTGCTTCATCTTCAAAGTTCTCATCTCCTTTGCAAAATTTCTTGAACCACTACTACCGCAGTGTACATTCATTAGCAGTTCCTGAGCCAAATGTATGTTGCTGTTGTGAATTGTCTCCCCTGCTTTATGACCCATTTTGAACTCAAATAAGAAAACTGCTCAAATTTGCTTTTTGTCTAACATCATTTTTATAGTCTAAAATAAGAAGCAAGTAACAAATAATTAGCAAAAATAATAATAATAATAAAGTGAGAAACGTTCATTAAAATGATGTATATCAGTTGTAACCACATTTATTTAAGAATGTATTCCAGGATCAAACTGTAAAGTTCAATGTTAAACGTCAATTACTTTTGCACCAACTTAATAAAACCCAGTAATGGAAACTTACTGGATTACATACAAGGCAAATTAGATGATATTCAAGTGAGAGAAGATTAGTGGCCAACAAATCAATGAATAAATTTTGAGGAAACATTAATTAAATAGTATTATCAAAAAATTAATGTTGGGAATATAATTGTAGATTTATATCATAATCAGGAAGACAGAAGAGCAAACCTTTAATTTCAATATAGCATAATAAGTTTTATAATAGAAATTTGTAGAATACTTTAGGAGCACTAGAGAAGAATATTTATTTGTGCTGTGTGTGCTTAGTCGCTCAGTCATGTCTGACTCTTGAGACCCCATAGACTGTAGCCTGCCCGGCTCCTCTGTCCATGGTATTCGCCAGGCAAGAGTACTGGAGTAGATTGCCATTTCCTTCTCCAGGGGATCTTGCCAACCCAGGAATCAAACCCGGGTCTCCTGCATTGCAGGCAGACTTCTTAACAACTGAGCTATGAAGGAAGTCCCAATATTCATGTACTTAGTTTCAAAGAAATCTTTCTAGAAGAGTTAACATAAGCTGAATGAGACCAAAAAGGTAAGTTAAAAGAGGGCATAGGGTGCTCCAGACAGGGAAAATGGCAAAACAAGGGCTCAGAGGCATGGAAAATATGATACATTTAGGAAGTAAGTTATTCTGTGTGTCTGATTCATAGAATACATATGGAAGACTAGCCAGTGAAGACGCTAGAGAGCTAAGAAAGAACATCAGAGTGTACAGTATGTCTTATGCCTTGCTAAGGAATTTAGATTTCATTGTGGAGAGTCTCTGGAGGCTTTTAAACAAGACTGATAACAGAATAAAGACCTATTAAAGGGCATTAATTGCCATTTTATAATTTGTCGGGGAAGGATGCAAACTAATTGTTTTCTTTTTCTGCTAAATAGAATTTCAGGCTTCTGCCACAACCCAGGGTATTTTCCCTTCTTGTGTTTTCTCAAATACGTAAGTATCTAAGAAAATTAATATATATTTATAAACTAATATTCTAAGAAGTACATGAGTGATGTTAAAAAGCAAATAATTGCATGGGATCCTCCATTCTTGTAGCTCTACTTAGATTTAGTGAACTGATGTCTTTTTCAAATTCTCATCACTAAGGTTAAACTGTAAAGCAGACAAAGCGAATATTGTTCCTTTTCCTTCTCTATTTTCTTACGCCACTGTGGTTCTACACTCACCCTATATTTAGCATCTTCATGCCACATTCATATATGACCTCTCCTCTTCAGGCAGCTTTCCAGAATCTAGACTTATCTCTTTGCCTTTATCCTCTTTTAAATATTTACCATTCCTTGAAACTTTAGAGATTACTGGCTTCCTAAGGATGGTAGATCAGTTTTAATTTTTAAATTTTTAATTAGTCATTGTTATTCTAAAATGTGTTTGCCATATAATCCAAAATAATAACCTCTAATGTTGAAATTTGCCAGTCTTTGGAAAAGAGATTTGGGGTACTTCAGGGAGTTTTATTGCTCAAACTGGTGATGATCTGTTTCTGTTGGTGTCTAGAATGGCTTTCTCAATGTTAGAGTTGAGAGACTATCATTTTAAACCCAACACTGTTACCTTAAAAAAAAAATCAATTACCAAAATAAGATCCAGCTTCAGTTAATTCAGTCACTCAAGTCATGTCTGACTCTTTGCGACCCCATGAACCGCAGCATGCCAGTCCTCCCTGTCCATCACCAACTCCCGGAGCTTACCCAAAGCCATGTCCATTGAGTTGGTGATGCCATCATCCAACCATCTCATCCTCTGTCCTTACCTACTCCTCCAGCCCTTAATCTTTCCCAGCATCACAGTCTTTTCCAATGAGTCAGCTCTTCACATCAGGGGGCCAAAGTATTGGATTTTCAGCTTCAACATCAGTCCTTCCAATGAACACCCAGAACTGATCTCCTTTAGGATGGACTAGTTGGATCTCCTTGCAGTCCAAGGGACTCTCAAGAATCTTCTCCAACACTACAATTCAAAAGCGTCAGTTCTTCAGTGCTCAGCTTTCTTCACAGTCCAACTCTCACATCCATACATGACCACTGGAAAAACCATAGCTTTGACTAGATGGACCTGTGTTGGCAAAGTAATGTCTCTGCTTTTGAATATGCTATCTAGGTGGGTCATAACTTTCCTTCCAAGGAGTAAGCGTCTGTTAATTTTATGGCTGCAATCACCATCTGCAGTGATTTTGGAGCCCAAAAAATAAAGTCAGACACTGTTTCCACTATTTCCCCATCTATCTGCCATGAAATGATGGGACCAGATGCCATGATCTTAGTTTTCTGAATGTTCAGCTTTAAGCCAACATTTTCACTCTCCACTTTCACTTTCCTCAAGAGGCTCTTTAGTTCTTCTTCAATTTCTGCCATAAGGGTGGTGTCATCTGCATATCTGAGGTTATTGATATTTCTCCCAGCAATCTTGATTACAGCTTGTGCTTCTCCCAGCCCCGTGTTTCTCATGATGTACTCTGCATATAAGGTAAATAAGCAGGGTGACAATATACAGCCTTGACGTACTCCTTTTCCTATTTGGAACCAGTCTGTTGTTCCATGTCCAGTTCTAACTGTTGCTTCCTGACCTGCATATAGGTTTCTCAAGAGGCAGGCCAGGTGGTCTGGTATTCCCATCTCTTTCAGAATTTTCTACAGTTTTTTTGTGATCCACACAGTCAAAGACTTTGGCATAGTCAATAAAGCAGAAATACATGTTTTTCTGGAACTCTCTTGCTCTTTGATGATCCAGCAGATGTTGGCAATTTGACCTCTGGTTCCTCTGCCTTTCCTAAAACCAGCTTGAACATCTGAAAGTTTCTGGTTCACGTATTGTGCTCAGTAAGGTGAGTAACTCTGTGCATTATTTGGAGCTTTTTCACCACTCCCTTCCAGATTGGCAGGGAAAAATAACTTTTAGCTGCTCCCAACCAGCCTAACATTCCATAAGAATACCAACAAAATTCAGCTAACAATGTTTTCTCATCTTACTCTGCCAATCATACATATTCACATTCTTCTCATTCTGATTTCTCTCCAGATTTCATAAGACTTTACCGTGGAATGATTACATGTATTCTACCATCCACCTTCTCCCTCCCTCCCTTTCCTCTATCGATTTGTTCTATTTTCTCTAACGTTAATACTAAAAACAGCAAGACTTATAAAATAGACTTGGAAGTTCAAAACCAAGAGAATGAAGACAAAGTAAATATGATAGTATTGTGGATAAACTTCAATGATTTTTAGAATTAAGTTTCAATAATGAAGCATTACACTTAGATAATGAGTACATTTATATCATTGGGATGGAAGTTGTAAGGAGTAATAGTAAAGAAGACAGTAAGAGTGCTTGCTACTTTGCATACTATCAGAAATTTATAGTTTATCTACTGGGCAACACTGTTTAGGTGGGATAATGGCATGATCAAATTGGAATACATGATGAATACCTAACAGAAATATATATGAATAATTTATGGAAAGAAAGTAGAAACCAGTATTAGAAGTCCATTACTGGCCTGCACAAAGGCTTCATTTTGAATTACAGAGAGTAGGCCCATATCCGAAAGATTTTAAATAGGAATTTATATTTGAAGCGTAATGCTAGATATTATGTAGATATGACAAAGAAGAAAACCATGCCTAAGTGATTGTGAGGTGTTCTTTTTTTAAAGATACCTTGTTGTGGCAATTTTTTGGAATAGTTTCAGAAGGACAGGTATTAACTCTTCTCTAAATATTTTTTGAATTCGCCAATGAAGCCATTTGATCCTGGATGTTTGTCTGTTGGAACTTCTTAAATCATCGTTTTGATCATTATTCCCTTCACAATCGCTGATTTTGATATCATATTTGTGTGCAAATGATTTCCTACCTTTAGGTTTGCCTTTGCTGGTGAGCTTCTCCATTCATTCATAGTTTTCTTGTTTCTAGGTGTGGCCTTATCCTCTCCACCTAGAGAAGTTCCTCTAAAGCTGGTGAGGTGGTACTGAATTCCGTTAGCTTTTGCTAGTCTGTAAAGCTCTTGACTTCTCCTTCAAATCTGAACAAGGGCCTTGTTGGGTAGAGTATTCTTGCTTGTAGGTTTTTCCCATTTGTCACTTTAAATATATCATGCCACTCCCTTCTGACTGCAGAGTTTCTTCTGACAAATCAGCTGATAACCTTATGCAGATTCCCTTGTACGTTATTTGTTGCTTTTCCCTTGCTGCTTTAATTATTTTCTCTGTCTTAAAGTTTTATCAGTTTGGTATGTGTCTCTGTGCATTCCTCCTCGGGTTTATTCTATATTGGACTCTGCACTTCCTGGACTTGAGTGTTTCCTTTCCCATGTTAGGGATTTTTCCAGCTATCATCTCCTCAGATACCTTCCCAGGCCCTTTCTCCTCTTCCTAGGACCTCTATAATTGGAATGTTGGTGTGTTTAATGTCCCAGAAATCACTTAGACTATCATTTAATTCTTTTTTCCTTATTTGTTCTGCAGCAGTGATTTCCACCAGTCTCTCTTCCAATTTACTTATTCATCCTTCTGCCTCATTTATCCTGCTATTGTTTCCTTCTAGTGTATTTTTAATTTAGTTATTTTATGTCTGTTCTTTAAATCTTCTAGCACTTTCTAAACATTTCTTATATCTTCTCAGTCTATACCCTCATTCTTTTTCCAAGCTCTTAGATCATCTTTGTTAACATTATTCTGAATTTTCTTTCAGGTAGATTACCTATCTCTACATCACTTACTTCTTCTGGAGTTTCATCTTGTTTCTTCATCTAGAACATATTTCTCTGATGGCTCATTTTGTTTCACTTTCTGTGTTAGTGATTTATGTTCCACAGGCTGTAGGATCAGTACTTCTTGCTTCTGTTGTCTGTCCCTGCTGGGTGAGGTTAGTCTAGGGGCTTGTGCAGGCTTCCTGTTGGGAGGGACTGGTACCTGCTCACTGGTGGGTGGTGCTGGATTTTATGACTGTGGTGGACAGGGCTGTGCCAGGGGCCTCAGGACAACTTTAGCCAACCTCTTTGTTGATGAGTGGAGCTGTGTTCCCATCTTGTTGGTTGTTTGCTCTGAATATCCCAGCACTGAAGCCTTCAGGCTGTTGGATAGGGCTGACTCTCAGTACCAAAACGGTGACCTCCTGGAGAGCTCACACTGAGGACTCACCTGGGACTTCTGCCAACTCCAAGGAGACCTTTCAAGACCCACAGGTAGGTTTGGCCCAGGTTCCTATGGAGATACTGCCTTGTTCTGGGTCCTAGTGCATGTAAAACATTGCATCCACCCTCCAAGAGTGGAGTCTCTGTTTCCCCTAGTCCTAGGAGCTTCTACAGTCAAGCCCTGCTGATCTTTAAACCTAACTATGTGTGGGCTCCTATTTGTGATGACAGACCCCTAGGCAGGGAAGCCTGATGTGGGGCTCAGAATTCTCAGACCTCTAGGAGAAACTCTGCAATATGTTTCATGTCTGTGGGTCACCAACCCAGTGGATGTGGGATTTGATTATGTCACAAAAGCACACTTACTCTCTCGTTGTGGCTTCTTCTATGTCTTTAGATGTAGAATACCTTTTTTTCATAGGATCTAGTCTTTTCTGTGGATGATTGTTCAGCAGTTAGTTGCCTCTTTGGTGTTTTTGTGAGAGAAGATGAGCTCAAGTCCTTCTACTCTGCCGTCTTGTCACCCTTCTGAAAGCATCCATTTAACTGTATACATATTCTCCAGAGATCTTGGGAGAATACAGTTTGTGAGCAAGTGAACACTGATGTCATTCCAAATCTGTTTCCTTTGCATGTGGTCTTCCTCATAGGTCAGTGATGCTCATTGCTGTTGGAGCAGAAGCCCATGTCTCATCACTCAAAACAAACTCAATGTCTGATTTTATAATATAAAGTCCAGGCCTAGAAAAGTTAAAAAGGTATATCAATTTTATTTTAAGTAATTAGGAAAAAGATAAGCAAAGGGCCTTTATTGAAATACATGAAAATAAATACCTGAAATATACAAAAATAAATAAGAACTAAAGTCTTAGATTTTGTTTCATTAACAGTTCTATAATTTTCATTGAGTTCTTGTTACCAGTGAGAAAATTACATTGTTGATTCCACTATCATGATAAGAATATGACTAGAATATATGATAGAATATTGTCATACATAGAAAAGGGCTATGTCTAAATCTGTATTTAGGAGGGCTAGAAATGTATTATTTTAACCCACAGTTATTGAATGGTTATCACTTAATTCCTTTCTGTTTGATGAAACCATGGATAAAACCATGGGATTTGAAAGGATAAGTAAAAGGATTATCCGGAAGAACTGGTCAGATGTCCTGTCACTTCATGCTGCCTTTTAGCAAACATGAAAGACTAGCTCACCTTCTCCCTCCAAGTCTGTGTCCTTTCCCAGTGGACCACAGAGCAGGAATGTCTAAGGCGGGTCAGAAGTAGAATTTTCAAATAGACATTTTTCTGCAACAGTTATAATTCTACTTCTGAGTATTAAGGCATATGGTCCAGTATCAAAAAAGGAAGAGAAGTAGGTGATGGGGAATGGAAATAAAGTTTATTCTTTTGAATTTCTGTGGTTTTTTTTTTTTTTTTAAGAAAAAAAAAAAAACCTTTCAGATATAAAGAGAAGAAAAAACTGATTCAGTGATTATAAGTTTTGGAAAAAGTTACATAAATTCTGGACCCTAAATAATAACAAAATTATCAACCTTTCTTGACTTTACAGACAACAGCATATCCTACAAAACTGCTTGCAAGAAAAAGTATGTATCATAAAACTCATTGATAAAGCAGCATATTAATGATAATTTTAAATGTTTCATAGTAGAAAAAAACTGCAATCATTTACTGATATTAATGTCCCTCTTTGCCCATTTTTTCTTCTTTAAAGTTCACTTTCAGTTAATGCTTAGATTTTTCAGCAGTCTAAAGTTATCATCAAAAGATAACTTTGCCCATTCAGGAAGACGTCTCATGGAGATTGGCAGGAAGTCAGGGGAGGAGCATTAAGAGACCTAGCCCTTATAAGAATAGTGTCAAACAACCATAAACCCATTCTGTCATGAGAAGCCACTACACATCACTTTGCAGATTTGGCTCATGAGTTGGGATGGCTGGATTTGTCCTGAGTCAGTTTTGTGGGAAGGGACCTAGTCACCTAAAAACAAAACATATTAGGAATAGCTTTCTTTCATATGTCATACTTCAGTTCAGTTCAGTTCAGTCGTTCAGTCGTGTCCGACTCTTTGTGACCCCATGAATCGCAGCACGTCAGGCCTCCCTGTCCATCACCGTCTCCCAGAGTTCACTCAGACTCATGTCCATCGAGTCCATGATGCCATCCAGCCATCTCATCCTTGGTCGTCCCCTTCTTCTCCTGCCCCCAATCCTTTCCAGCATCAGAGCCTTTTCCAATGAGTCAACTCTTCACATGAGGTGGCCAAAGTACTGGAGTTTCAGCTTCAGCATCATTCCCTGCAAGGAAATCCCAGGGCTGATGTCCTTCAGAATGGACTGGCTGGATCTCCTTGCAGTCCAAGGGACTCTCAAGAGTCTTCTCCAACACCACAGTTCAAAGCATCAATTCTTCGGTGCTCAGCCTTGTTCACAGTCCAACTCTCACATCCATACATGACCGCAGGAAAAACCGTAGCCTTGACTAGATGGACCTTAGTCGGCAAAGTAATGCCTCTGCTTTTGAATATACTATCTAGGTTGGTCATAACTTTTCTTCCAAGGAGTAAGCGTCTTTTAATTTCATGGCTGCAGTCACCATCTGCAGTGATTTTGGAGCCCAAAAAAATAAAGTCTGCCTAAGAATGATAATGTAGTTCTATCATTTATTATCTCTGATAGTAAGAAAAGCAAAAAGCAATATATATATATAGAATATCTGTTTATATGTCATAGTAAATTACAATAAATTATTTATTGTTATTCAAAACATTTGATTTTGGATGTTATGTAATGTTTTTTATGTTGTATAATAAATGCAAAACGTCTGAGAAGATTCAAGGATTAGAGCAGAATAAAATGGCTTTCCCTGGGGTGCCCCTAAATATTCTTTAATGTGTCAAAAGGGAGTATGCTGCATAGGTGTTAACTTATCTTTGATTGTTGGCCTAATATGGGTATAACTGTGTGCTTGTTGCTTAGTTGCTAAGCTGTGTCCAACTCTGTGACCCCATGGACTGCAGCATGCCAGATTTCCCTGTCCTTCACTCTCTCCCAGAGATTGCTCAAACTCCCATCCATTGAGTCAGTGATGCCACCCAACCATCTCATCCTTTGTCGCCCCCTTCTATTCCTGCCTCAATCTTTCCCAGTATCAGGGTCTTTTCAAGGAGTTGGCTGTTCACATCAGGTTGGCCAAAGTATTGGAGCTTCATCATTGGTCTTTATAATGAATATTCAGGAATGACTTCCTTCAGGGTTGACTGGTCTGATCTCCTTGCTGTCCAAGGGACTCTCCAGCACCACAATTTGAAAGCATCAATTCTTCAGCACTCAGCCTTTTTTATGATCCAATTCTCACATCCATATATGACTACTGGAAAAACCATAGCTTTGTCTATACTGACCTTTGTCAGCAAAGTGATGTCTCTGCTTTCTGTGCTAACTTAACGCAGTGTTTTGGGTGTGAACAGCCCCATTACAGAAACTCTATTTTTTTTTTTTTATTCTCCTGCCCACATGACAGCTTTCAAGGCTTTGCTCCCAGTTACTTACGTTTACTAGTTTTTGTTTTAAGAGTTAACAATTTTGAACAGACTATTAGTTTATTATAGGCAAGAGGATTTTTATTTTTTATTTTAATATATTTATTTTAATTGGAGGTTAATTACTTTATAATATTGTATTGGTTTTGCCATACATCAGCATGAATCCACCACAGGTATACACGTGTTCCCCATCCTGAAACCTCCTTCCTCCTCTCTCCCCATACCATCCCTCTGGGTCGTCTCAGTGCACCAGCCCCAAGCATCCAGTATCATGCATCGAACCTGGACTGGCAATTCGTTTCATATATGATATTATACATGTTTCAATCCCATTCTCCCAAATCATCCCACCCTCTCCCTCTCCCGCAGAATCCAAAAGACTGTTCTATACATCTGTGTCTCTTTTGCTGTCTCACATACAGGGTTATAGTTACCATCTTTCTAAATTCCATATATATGCGTTAGTATACTGTATTGGTGTTTTTCTTTCTCGCTTACTTCACTCTGTATAATAGGCTCTAATTTTGTCCACCTCATTAGAACTGATTCAAATGTATTCTTTTTAATGGCTGAGTAATACTCCATTGTGTATATGTACCACAGCTTTCTTATCCATTCATCTGCTGATGGACATCTAGGTTGTGTCCATGTCCTGGCTATTATAAACAGTGCTGCGATGAACAGTGGGGTACACGTGTCCCTTTCAATTCTGGTTTCCTCGGTCCAGCAGTGGAATTGCTGGGTCATACGGCAGTTCTAGTTCCAGTTTCTTAAGGAATCTCCACACTGTTCTCCATAGTGGCTGTACTAGTTTGCATTCTCACCAACAGTGTTAGAGGGTTCCCTTTTCTCCACAGCCTCTCCAGCATTTATTCCTTGTAGACTTTTGGATCGTAGTCATTCTGATCCGACATAAATCACAGCAGGATCCTCTATGACCCAGAATATTGTAAATAAAAGCAAAAATAAATAAATGGGACCTAATTAAACTTAAAAGCTTCTGCACAACAAAGGAAACTATAAGCAAGGTAAAAAGACAGCCTTCAGAATGGGAGAAAATAATAGCAAATGAAGCAACTGACAACAACTAATCTCAGAAATATACAAGCAACTCCTGCAGCTCAATTCCAGAAAAATAAATGACCCAATCAAAAGATGGGCCAAAAAACTCAATAGACATTTCTCCAAAGAAGACATATAGATGGCTAACAAACACATGAAAGGATGCTCAACATCACTCATTATCAGAGAAATGCAAATCAAAACCACAATGAGATACCATTTCATGCCAGTCAGAATGGCTATGATCCAAAAGAGGATTTTTATTAATACAAATCCAAAGTGTGTTTTTAGTACATAAGCAGAAGTATATAGAAACAGATGGATTCTGTGACTGAGGCTCTTAGTCCAACTTTAAGTAAGTAAGTGAAAGTCGCTCAGTCATGTCCGACTCTTTGCGACCCCATGGACTATACAGTCCATTGAATTCTCCAGGCCAGAATACTGGAGTGGGTAGCTTTTCCCTTCTGCAGGGGATCTTCCCAACCCGGAAATCAAACCACGGTCACCTGCATTGCAGGTGGATTCTTTACCAACTGAGCTATCTGGAAAGCCCAAACTTAAACATAGGATAGCACCATTGACCACTAAGGAAATAGTCGTTCAAATCTAGTCCCTGAGGTTTTATATAAAGCTCAAAAGGAGGAATTCTCTAAACCTATCCTTGCTCAACCCTCTTGACTCTTTGAGATGCAATTCTGGCCTGCCCTTATTTTCTATCTAAACGCGTTTGTTCCTTCACTGTATCACCTTTTCTCTGCCTTCTATGACAGTTTGCATTGATACTATCTTGTTAGATGCAAAACCATTCAGTCTCCATAAAGCATGAACTTTTTATTTTTGCTTATTAGATTCTTGGAGGAAAGTTATGACCAACCTAGATAGCATATCCAAAAGCAGAGGCATTACTTTGCCAACAAAGGTCCATCTAATCAAGGCTATGGTTTTTCTAGTGGTCATGTATGGATGTGAGAGTTGGACTGTGAAGAAAGCTGAGCGCTGAAGAATTGATGCTTTTGAACTGTGGTGTTGGAGAAGATTCTTGAGAGTCCCTTGGACTGCAAGGAGATCCAACCAGTCCATTCTGAAGGAGATCAGCCCTGGGTGTTCTTTGGAAGGACTGATGCTAAAGCTGAAACTCTAGTACTTTGGCCACCTCATGTGAAGAGTTGACTCATTGGAAAAGACTCTGATGCTGGGAGGGATTGGGGGCAGGAGGAGAAGGGAACGACAGAGGATGAGATGGCTGGATGGCATCACCGACTCGATGGACATAAGTTTGGGTGAACTCCGGGAGTTGGTGATGGACAGGGAGGCCTGGCATGCTGTGATTCATCGGGTCACAAAGAGTCGGACACAACTGAGTGACTGAACTGAACTGATTAGATTCTTAACAATTAACTGTAGTCCTTTCCCTATAAACAAAACACAGGCTCACCTCTGCATCAGGGAATGAAAGGAGAGCTGGTTTCTTGTGCATCCTTACTTTTAGCTAGACGAATGCCTCTGAAGGCACCCAAATGTTTTGAGCATATCTGTTTGAGAAATAATTTGTTAGAAATAGCCTGGTTCATTTTAAAATAATCTTGCTAGGTTGTAGACACTATGTTTCTTCTTAAAAAAATATATGCATGTAGTATAATGTGCCTAGACAGCAATTTGGTGATTTTTCATTTTCTTTCTTTTTAACCAAAATTTCTTTTATCCCAGCCATAAATGTTAGGAAAAAATAAATAAATAAAAATATTCTGAGGGAATGAGAGCCAAATGGAAACTTAATTTTTTTTATACTTTAGTGTAGAATAAATCAACTTAAAATTAATTTGGAATTCTAAATATATATATTTACCATGTTCTCTTTATAACCATGATGGTATCAAGCTACGCACTGTTTGATATAAAATATCAAATGTTACCCTCTGTTGTATCATAGAGTAGATAGTTACATGATTTTCTTTTCATTCCTGCTTGCCTCAAACCAGGTAACTTCGGAAGAACTGAATAGCATAATTCAGAATATAATGACCTGGGTTGTGGCTACAGTTACCAGTATATTATACCCAGCCATCACCAAGTATGAAGAAAGGTTGAAAAATAATACATATCCAGTGTCTGATGACTCTGTCCTCTCCTCAGATAGTTCAAGTTTTTGTAGCACATGCAGTGAAGAGTTTACGTATGGAAGCTACACTTCTGCAACAATTAAATCATTTAAGAGAGAGCCCTGTACATTTGCAGTTGACATATCAGTAAGGAGACCAACTACACCATTAAAGCCATCTGCCCATGTGGAAAAAGCAGTTGTGGGAGAAACATGTCACATGACAGGACAATCTGTAACAAATGAACCAAAACATAATGAAACAAGCATGGCATATACATACCCTGACCCCAGAAGTTGTAAATCTGATAGTCATCCTCTAGCATCACCTGAAACAGGCACAAAAAAATCAAAGGATGCTACCACTGAAACAGATGGTTTAGAGAATCCATCGCTTTCCGATCAAAAAGCAAAAGCCATGAATGAAATGAAGAGTTTAAAGAATGTTTTTGTTAACTTTAAGTGTCACTTAAAAGGAGAAACTGAATTGATTTTGGAAAGCATTTTTCAAGAAATAATGTCTGATTTAACACATGCCATTCCCTCTATTTCTTCTGTTACTGCTGAAGTTTTTATTGACCAAAGTGAGCCTGTAAGAGGAGACTTGGTTTCCAGTGCTGATATCTGCTCAGTAGCTTCAGAAATTGTGGAAAATATGCTTGAGAAGCTACAGTCTGCAGTTGAGAAAAAATGTGTCCAGATATATTCACAAGAAGATTTATCAGTCAAAATTCAACCAAGCCTAACACCCAGTGGAGAATCTCTCACTCTATCATACAGAAAACCTTTAATAGCTTCAGTGCCTTCTACTGCAGAATCCATGTGTGATGTTGCAGAGGATATGGTGCATGCCATTTTAGAAAAGCTGATGACTCTTACGGCTCATAAGCAAAGTGAACTTCCTCATCTTCAAGAGGCAACTAAACTTTCCTATCAGCAACATATGACAGACCCAACATGTATGCGCCATATAAATGCCAACAAAAAGAAATGTAATCCTGAACTTGATGCAGCTAATTTAATTGTTAAAGAAAAGATACAAAATTTAATGTCAAATATTCTTTCCCAGTCCTCTTTGGTTGGCTATATAGAGGAAGCAATCAGCACTATACTAGGATATGTACAAACTGAACTTAATAATGAGAGACTTATTGCATCTGAAGAAACAGTAGTACTCCTTAAGTTGCTCGATGATATCTTTACTCAGCTACATCAGGAACCAGTAAAGGCAGGTAATCAAAAATGTAGACATTCTAGACTGGTAAGTCCTTCTGACACTGAAGTAAAGTACAGACTCACTGGCACTAGATTACCTAATGGCCGTAGGTCTGGAAGACCATTTCCACCTATTAATGTTCCTGGCATGGTCCTTTATTCTGAAGATGATAATGAAGAAGTAGACAGAATTGTGGAAAATGTGCTTGATTCATCTTTCAAAGATGAAAAAGCAAAATCACAAGAACAAATTCCTGAGCATTGGTTTACAAAAGGAAACGCTTGTCTAGAATACCAAAGAAATAGCAAACTACCTGCAAAGCCTGTTTCTCCAAGAAGCAAAGCTACATTTCATAGTCGCAGGTTAAGGACTGAGCTACCATATTTGAAGGATAGAAAAATTTTGAAGGAAAAACCCTGTTTGCATAAAGACATTTTATTTTTCAGCCAAGATCAAAAGCATCAAATACAAAAGGTTTCGGAAAACACAGTTAAAAGTATTTTAACAGAAATGCTCAAGGACATATCTTCTGTTCCTCCTGGTCACTTAGAAAGTAGAACTGACAAAGCTTCAGTTCTCGTTTCAGAAAAACCTCAAGAACCATCACATCAAGAATGGATGGACCAGCTGTTTTCTGTGTCAGAAATTAGTACAGTAGCTCAGGAAATAACAGACACTATACTAAACATACTGCAAAAGGCAAGCTGCATTCCCAATACCACCAAAAGTTCCATTTCATCATCAGTTCATCCAGCTTCTCAAGAGAGTCCTGACACTCTCCACATGGCCAAAGCAGCACCAAATAAAAAGCCATTAAAAATATGGTTCGACAGTGAAAAAAAAATGAAATATTTATCTTCACTCGATGGAGATCTGGCAAAACCTACCCCGTTAAAATCTGAAGAGAGTGAACCAAAACCTGCAGATGAAATTACTGATAAGATCATTAATGCAGTTTTTAAAAAGCTGAAGTTATTTATTTGTCCAAAACTGCAAATGGGCTTCAAGCCTTCACTTGCAGAGAAATCTTCATTACAATCTCAACTTAGTACTTACACAGCTAAAGTGGTAAATATCGTTTTGCTTGCTATCCAGAATGAACTAGAACTCAGTGAGAAAAACCTAAATCTTAGGGAAGAAAATTATATCAAATCCCACACAGGTAAAGGATGTTTTACTGACACTAAGAAATTAGAATCTCTTGTCTCAAATCTCAATGATGACATCATGGAATCACCATTATTAACTTGTATTTGTGAAATATTATCCAGTGGACATTCAGATCAAAGCAATATTTCACTCTCTTCAGATAACTCAAAGCCAACAACTTTATCTGATAATGTTGATAAAGGGAACATTTTGCCAAGCAGACAGGATAAAGCATCTTTTTACAAAATTTTAGCTGCTCCATGTGCTCTCCATAGTGTCACTAATGGAAAAGATCTCAAAGAGAATTCCAGATTACAAGTGTTAGATAATATTGGGGAAACACTCTATGAAATGTTATGCAAGCTCATAGGGGCCCACCCTCACTGTCAACCATCTTGTTCTAAGCTAAGCAGAGAGAAAACAAACAAGAATCAGCAAAGAGCCACTGAATTGCAGTCTAATATTCAGCTCATTTCCACAACAATTTTGGAATATATCATTGCAAAATTATGTAGTGTCAACACAGATACCAGTTCAGTAAGTTCTGGATGTAAAGCTATCTCAGAGTCTCTCGATATTGACAACCTATCATTTACTTCAATTATTGAGGAAATGGCCAAATGCACTGACATAATCTCCAGCATAGTTTCCAGGATAGTTGAAGAGGGTGATAAAGAGATGACTAAAAGCATGGGAAAACCTTTTGCTCCCAAGTCTTCCAAAACAGGGAGCGCAAAAGAAATGCATTCAAATAAGCTAAAAGCGGTAGCTTCAGATATTCTTAATATGGTTTTTGCTAAACTGGAAGGGTTTGCCAATGGAAATTTAGAAACTCTGGATTCTACTAATGATGAAAATAAAAAAAGCAGTAAGATGAACATGGAATGTGAAAGCTTCAGTGTTTTCACAGACACACATGAAGAACTATTGCAGTCAGCTTTATACACAAATGCAAAGAAAGTATCAAGTGCTATTTTGAAAGCTATTCAAACAGAATTAAATATGAACTCGTTAGATTTGAGGACAAGTGTGAAAACACCACCACCTGAGAAAAAAATGCTAGAGAATATAGTCAGTTTAATCTTAGATGCAGTATCCTCAGATATGCTTAATGAAACTGAATCTGAAGAGAGAGACGGTGAAACTTATGGATACAGGCCAATCTATGGAAATTTTCTTCCGGGTGGAGCTGAATCAGATTCATTTCCAGAAGATGCTACAAACACAGAGAAAGAATTCATTGGTGAGAGAATACCACTAAGAGAAGAAACTCAATCAGATTCTCTTCAACAATGGGTTCTAGAAAGAACCTTAAACAAACTTGAAGTAAAGCTCAAAGAACCACAGAAATCACCAATTGTTCCCATTATAAGAAATATTTTGAATGAGATCTTTCAAAATGCTTTGGTCAGCCAATTAAATATGCTTTTTCTCTCCCACTCCCTTTTAAGTGACATCCCTCACAATGTTGATGAGCCAATTGCTCAAACACCTGTTCCATTTATAGATAAAATGATGGTGTCTGAAGCAGATGTAACCATGGTGGCCGATGATGTTGTTACAACTGTATTTGATAAACTTTATACAGCTGCTAAGACAGAGACAATTGCAAGTGAAAATAGCTATAAAACCATCACCTTCTCAGCAAATGTTTCTTTCCATGAACACACCTATGGAAGAGGAAAACCTTCCATCACTGCACTGAACAAGAATCCGTATACTCTTCAGTCCAGATTCAATATTGACAGACAGGCTAAAGGAAACATAGTTGAAGATATTGTGCAGGCAATATTAACAAGTTTAGAAACTTTTGTGACTTCCAAAGTACAGTCTCTTTTTTGTCCCCAAATCAACTTCACAGTTCCAATGGCTTCACCTGTTCAACAAGGTGAGAGTACGTTAAGCAAAGCTTTGTCAGCCAAAGATTTGTATTCTGAGGGTCAGTTTTCCTCTTGCTCAGTGGATAATGTTATGTCACAGAACACCAACTCATTTTGTCAGGTCTCTTTGAACAAATTAAATATATATGCAACAGAAGTGGCCAGAAAAATTTTAAAAGGAATAAAAAATGAATTAGATAAAGAGAAGGAAACTCATTTCTTAACTAATAACATTGTGGTTTCTGAAAGTATTACAAGTCAAATTGTTAACACAGTGTTCGATATTGTATCATCCAAAGGAAAATGTGACAAGAACAGTTCTGACAAGGAGACCAGTTCAGATCAGCAAGAAGGTATTATTGAAAAGCTGTTTAAGAAGATTCAGTATCGAAAAGTACTTCAGTTTCAAATACAAGACACCATTGAAAGTGTCTTATGTGATATTTATGAAAAAACACTCAACCAGAATGATCTCTCATTTGCCACACCCACTTTGAAACGTAGCATAGCTGGCAAACATTCCAGAGCAAATTCTGACACTGAGGGTGTAAATAAAATTCTTCCAAAGTTTTCAGTTCCTAAATCAGATGTTATTTTGATATCCAATGATATAGTAGATGTTGTACTTCATAATCTCAGTTCTGTTGTCATGCTTACCATAAATGCAAAGGATCCTGCTTCTACTAGATTGCCTCTGACCTTTCGTGATACGTTTCCAAAAGCACAGTGTCAACAGTCTCTTCTTATGGAGTCAGAAAGTGAGAGAGAAACAGAGCATTTTCCATCTTCAAAAATTCTTAAACCAGCTTATGCTAATGATAGGCAGATAACTATAGTAGAGAAAGAAGACCCCAAGAAATCTGTTCCTGACCCATGTGAGGAAAGTGCTAACTTCATTACTCAAAGTATTTTTAATTGGTTAGAATCATTTGCCACAGAAAGAATAGATTCATTTATTATGCTTGCTTTCCAGCCTAAAGAAAAGTCATTTGTGAGACCAGAACTGGAAAACTGTAAGCAAGATGGCATCATCTTTCATGAACCAAGCCAGGTGGAATCAAATGTGAATATTCTGAAAATATCAAATGAAACTATTCTCAGCCAAGAGCTCACGGATTCCACTTTTGCCAGTTACAGAGAAAAACTTGGATCTACAATTCATCTATCACAAGCTAGTCTTAAGGAATATTCTGACATCATTGCCAGTGCCATTTTGAATTTTATTAAAAATGACTTAGACCTTGAAATCCAAAAGATGCATCCATATCCAAACAGTGTTTCATTCCAAGAAATTACCATTGTAAGTGAAATTGTCAATGGTATCTTAAAGAGTTTACATAATAAAAGATCTGCAAAGGAAATCAGTTTTTCCTCAAAAGACAATCCTAATTTATTTTCACAATTAACCATATCAAATGAAATATCACTGGGACAAAGAGCTCAGGAAAAAAACACCAAACTGTCCCTGTTTTCAAAGTATCCATTAGAACAAAACCAAATGGCATTGGAAAGGGAAAGCCAAAGAATTGTTTTAGAAGAAATATTTATGAGAAATGAAAAATCAAAACAGAAAGAAAGAACTGCATTATTCAGTGCAGTGGAAGAAGTTTTAAGTAAAGTGTATCAAAAAATAATAGAAATCATAGGCCATTTGCCTTCCTTTAATGAAAAACCCCACTCTAAAACATCAGACATAATACAAAAAAACTTCTGTCAATCACATATCAACAGTGCAGCAAGTGACATAATTGAAAATGTTTTGGGGAAAATGTACTCTGTAATCGTGACATCATTATATGAAAATAACGAAGGAGAACCAGCTGACAAAAATATTTTACCAAAGAAATCACCATGCATCAGAGAAACTAAAGCAGGAATAGGAAGTAGTGTCACTAGATTTGTGCTGCCACAGGTTTATCCTTATGCAGACAGTCGAAATAGCTCTCTATTGGAAAACACTTTTTTACGATATTCACCATCACAAGTGGGGAAAGATTTAATCCACATGGTCCTCAAAAAGATCACAAATTTTGCCTCATTTTATCTTGAAGAAACTGTGTCCCATGAAAGTTGTTCTGATGAGTTGCAACCTTTAAGACTACACAGTTCTAAAGTGAGCCCTAAGCCAAGTGTTAAAACAAGTTTAAAAGCAAAATCAAAAGTTACTCCTTTGCCTAAATTTAGAACAAAACCACACATAGGACTTAGTCGTGCTAAGGCCAAGAGCAGGACCAAATTAAGTCCTGGAGAAAAGACCCTGAAAGACATCTGGTCCGAGACTGATATTGGGCTGCCACACATCCTATCAACAGGAGATGCCAAAAGCTTACTGGAAATGAAACTGCCTACTTCGGAACTAAAAATGTATGCCAAGGATATAATAAGTAATATCCTGAAAACAATTGTTAAAGAATTGGAAAAGGAGACACGAGCTAGAGCAATGGTAAGCAATAGAGCTTTACTATCTGATCAAATCGTATCAGCAAATCAAATAGTTAATACAGTTTTGCAAGGATTATATGCAATCAATAACCACAGTTCAGCTAATCCTATCAAATTCTTACATCTGGATGATCCCAAACTTTCACAGGGAAATATAGGTGCAGAGTTTCTCGCCAAACCACAAGCCTGTTTTTACTTGGAAAATGTTTCTTCACAGTTAGAACAGATTTTTCCTAAAGAAGGTATATTTAAAAAAATGTTTGACAAATGGCAAGCAGAATCAAATGACATGGAAAATGAAAAATGTAAGCTCTTAATGATAGCTGAAAATGATTTGACTGAAATTTCAATAAAAGCAAAAGAATTAGAATATTCTCTTTCGCTTTTAAATCTGCCACATCTTGAGGACTGTGAAAACCGGTTTCATAGTTGTTTTAAGGGAGCTTCTACTAGAGCTGAAGACACCAAAGCGCAAATTAATATATTTGGAAGGGAAATTGTTGAAATGCTGTTTGAAAAATTACAGCTGTGCTTTTTGTCCCAGATGACCACCCCATATGGTAAAGAAACTCCAGCAATTAGGAAAGAACACATTACTACTAAAAGTAAATATGGTTTTCCAACCAAGGACATCCTCAGCAATGTACCAGTATGTAACACTAAAACCAAAGACCAAAGCACTTTGGGCTCTAGCAACCAAATTGTTCGAGAAATTGTCGAACGGGTTTTAAACATGTTAGAGTCATTTGTGGACTTACAGTTTAAACATATCTCTAAATATGAGTTTTCTGAAATAGTGAAAATGCCTGTAGAAAATCTTTTTCCTGTCCAACAAAGACTATTAAGCAAAAAGATATTGCCAAAGTTACAACCACTGAAAAAATTTTCTGATGAATCCAAGTCAAGTACTATTGTTTCCAAGGAAAATGTACAGAATACTCTTCTTCAGGTTCATTCATTCCATTCAGAATTACTTACATATGCTGTTAATATTGTCCACAACATGCTTGGTGTAATTAAGAACAAGCTAGACCAAGAAATAAGCCAAGTGGAACCATCTTCTGTCAGCATATTGAAAGAGAACACTGCAGCAAGTGATATCATTGGTACACTGATGTACCAGTGTGCTCATTTCAGTGAGTCTCTAATCAAAAACCTTCCCAAGGAAAATTTCTTCCAAGGAGTAGAAAATACTTACATTGTTAACCAGGTTGAATTAGCAACAAATACGAAAATGCCCATGTTAAAATTAAAGGAAGTAAGTTTTGGGAATAATCTTCCACAAAGCAGTGTTCCAGGTTTGGATTTTTATTCAGAGGAAAATATGAAAAAAAGGTATAAGTCTTCATCAAATTTACCTTCATATTCCAGAGCCTCTGTAGAAGACACAGTTAGAAACTCAGAGCCAATGAAAAGGCCTGATTCAGAAAACAGACCTTCATCTTCTAGAAACAAAGTGCAAGACACTATCCCAAAGGAATCTGACTTGGGTTATTTTGATCAAGCTATGAAAGGAAGTAGCTCCCTCCCTGAAGGGAGTGTCTTACAAAAACTGTTAAAGAAAGCAAATGAATCCACAGAAACAGCATTAAAGCAAGTAATGTCATTTATAGAATTGAGACAAGGTGAAAATCCAAGAGTGTTTCATTACGAGATCTCCAAACCAGTTGTTGAGCCTGACCAAATTCAGACAAGTGTTTCTCCACTCAAAATTTGTTTAGCCGCAGAAAATATTGTCAGTACTGTGCTGTCAAGCTATGGATTTCCAAATCAACCACACATTAACGAAAGCATGGAAACAATGAAACCATTTTTCATATCAAAGCAAGACCCTTTGTCTAAAACATCTGGAGGACAAAAGAATGAGGAGAAAAGTCTGCTTAGAATGTGGGATAAAAAAATCAGCTCTATACTTGAAGAAGAAAACAAAGCTGAGGTCAGAAGGGAAGATTTTTCTTTATTGCAAAAATGGGAAAATAAGAGTTACCTGAAAATAAAGACTCTGAAGAAAGTTGAAGTCATTGCTTTTGCTGACCATGAACTAGGTCCAAATGAAATTCATCTGGTATCCAGGCATGTCACCACATCTGTGGTCACATATTTCAAGAACTTTGAAACTAGAGGTAAGTAAGAGTGGACTTAATTTAGAAAGAAAATAATCAGATATATGTAAAAGAGCCCCAGTTCAAGAAGCTTCATTTACTGTTTTCTTGAAAACAACCTTAGAGGGAGGATGTTTAATCACTTCTTAATATAACAGGATACTAAAAAAAATTATAATAATGTTAAACATTCATATGGTTTGAATCTGAAAAGGTGTATTGCTCACTTTTCCATATCTGCAGATGAGAGAAAATGTGACTATTGAAAAGCAAGAGATTTTGGTTTGAACATGAGGTCTGAGTTCTAAACATTTTTAAAGTTGTCATGCACGACTTCTTTATAATTATACCAAATGTACAGGTAACTGATTGAAAGTTGTGTTTCAACTTTAAGGTGGACAGTTGAAGTCATTGCTATGATTAGTCAGTTTATAAAATCAGTGGTATTAAACATCTTGTTTTGTTTGTATTCTACTATTATTATATTCCTTTTAGGTATAATAATTTAAACATATCCTTGAAAGCATTTTTTTAAAAGAGGGTGAAGATATATTTATATATATATATATATTTAGCTTCTCAGGTGGCTCAGTGGTGAAGAATCTGCCTGCCAATGCAGGAGGCGTAGGATACATGGGTTTGATCCCTGGGTCAGGAAGGTCTCCCAGAGGAGGAAATGGTATCCCTTTCTTGTATTCTTGCCTGGAAAAATTCTATGGACAGAGGAGCCTGGCAGGCTGCAGTTCACAGGGTTGCAAAAGAGTCAGACACAACTTAGCAACTGAGCATGCATACATCTGTATGTTTGGTTGAAGTATATGATAGCCACTTTATGTCAAACCTGATAATTATTGGCAGTTTCATAAAATTCCATCTAATACTATTATAGCCTTGAGCTGGATCATTAATTCCAGTTGCCAGTAATTCATTGCTACTTTACCAGTCTAGATACATCCCTTAACCATCACTGAAATAATAGAACACATATTATCAGTCCTAACTACTTGTACAATGAGGCCATTTCCTATAATTAAAACTGGTATTATTTCAAGGTGGACAGTTGGGTGTGCCTGCAGTTCCAAGCTTATAAGTATAATTTCTTCAAGCACAGCCTAACTGAACTTAGAGAATAAAGAAAAACACAGAAAACAGGAGAAGATAAGATTTGTAATCCCATCCCATTGGTATTTGACTCTGTGGTGGTTGTTTAGTCACTAGGTCTCTGACTCTTATGACCCCCTGGACTGTAGCTCCTCTGTACATGGAATTTTCCAGGTAAGAATACTGGAGTGGGTTGCCATTTCCTTCTCCAGGGGATTTTCCTGACCCAAGGATCAAACCTGTGTCTACCGTCTTGGCAGATCAGATTCTTTACCACTAGCCCTTTCTTTCTATCACGTCTCTTCTCTATTCCCAGACATGTCCAGGGTTTTTCAGTGATGTCACTCATGCTCCTTCCATGTGGAGCTCCCTTTCCTTACTTCTTTCATCTCATGATATCTAAACCCATCTAATTGTCAAAGTTCAGCTTAAAGCCCCCACTCTCCACTGGTCTTGCCTGATTCCACAAAGATCACTGTGCTCATGTTAAGATATAACACTACACTACACTTGGAAATCATTTCTCTGCCCCAGGAATTCCAGCTCTTTAGAGCACCTCGGCTGCAGTCCATGGGGTCGCTAAGAGTCGGACAGGACTGAGCGACTTCACTTTCATGCATTGGAGAAGGAAATGGCAACCCACTCCAGTGTTCTTGCCTGGAGAATCCCAGGGACGGGGAGCCTGGTGGGCTGCTGTCTATGGGGTCACACAGAGTCGGACATGACTGAAGTGACGCAGCAGCAGTAGCAGTCATCTAAGCAAAATAAATACCAGCAAGACTTAAGATATTTGAATTCTTCAGGGTTATTTTCTCAACTTTATGGCTAAAATCAACATTCCACAGGTGGGAAATAAGTATCTGAAGAAAACCCAGTATTTTTCTTGACTAGATTTTTTTTTTAGTGAGGTGTTCCACAGTTTAAATTCATACATAAATAATTATCAAAATACTGAATTTTCCATATGTCCCTTAATGCCTACTAAAATGGTAATGTTTTCTTTTTTAAGTTTCCAGTGAGAAGGTATCTATTGTTTCCACACTGTCAAGGAGAAAATATGAATCAAAATCGCCTCTAAGAAGCATATATAGTGATTCTTCACTTCATCAACTTTGTGAACATCTCACTGAGTCTGTCATTTGCCATTTAATGTCAAGCATTTCTGGTAGCACCACAGATATTAGAGAAAAAGAGAAAACATCGGAAAGACAAAATGCTGCATTTAACACTATTATTTCAATTGATTCTCAAGTGTTTGAGAGTAGGTCAATTTCTGTTGGAGAACTTGCTCTAAGTATCTCTGAAATCATCACTGAAATCCTTTTAAATAGTGACATCATAGAGACCGACATTGCACAGCAAATGTTTTCGTTAACAAGAAAGTACACTTACTGCCCAGGAGTAGGTGCTGCTGACTTTGATGATCTCTTTCAGGACCTCTTAATAGGTGTGATTCAGGTACTGTCCAAAGAAATAGGGTTAAATCATCACCTTGAAAACAGCGGAAGAAACAGACCATTTCCCATGCTCAGAAGTAACAGTGTGCCCATTTGCAACAGAAGAAATACCATGCAAAGACAGAAAGGTTCCAGAGACTGGGGATTAGCTACTCACCAAATTGATCGTATCATTCAAAAAAATAAATTAAATTATTTAGCACACAAGTTAGATAGTCTGGCTGGTAGCCTAAAAACTCATGAATCCAAAGAAATAGTCAACAGAGTTTTCAGTATTGTTTTAGATTTATTTTTACCAGATGAACAGCCAGATGAGGCTATGGATTCTGAAATAAAAGCAAGAACATTTTTCTCATCATCATATGAAGAGCAATGTAATAACATACTTGGAAATAACTTAGGGCTCTCCCCTAAATCAGTTTTCCTTCTCAATGTTGTATGTGAGAAATTAATCAGAACACTTTTAGAGAAATGCACAAAGTCTGTCTTTCTTGATAATTGCCCTCTTTCTGAAGAGGTATCAGCAGAAGAATGTCAACTTTTAAAAGTACTTCAAAGTGTAGATGAAGAATTTGACTCTTGTAACGGAGCAATGGACTTTGAACAATTTCAAGGGGATTATATGTCAGACATTTTGGAAAATCTGGCAGAAACGGATCCGGATTTATTGTCATCAGACTCTATGCTTACTATTATTTCCCACAGCTTGGTTAAATCATTGATGGATAAACTACATCACAGTATACAATTCCCCCAAAGTCCACCTTTTGCAAACAAGTATTTGAAGTATGGAACAAGAGGAATACAGTCTAGTTTTATAAAAGCAAAAAGGCCAGAATTAACAGAATTGGAAAAAGGTAGAGGCGCTTTAGGATACATGAGTTATTATGGCCATGATTTGACAGGGCCCCTGAATAATCCCAGTGTAGTTAGCTCCAAAATACAAGCACCGTTTGGCAAGAAATATTCAGTAAATTTTGCTAATGTGCCACCTCTTAAAAGACAGAGAACAAAGGATACAAATACAATAGCCATCCATAATAAGCTGTATCTAGGAGATATGAATACAGGTGTTTATTCAGCCACATTTTTAGAGGACATAATTTCAGAACTGTTTTTTAATCTCTCTATTTCACTGCTGGGCAAAAATGAAAACATCATCGGTGCCCAGCTCAATGAAATGAATACATTATTTGTCAACAGTGTAGTGAATGAGTTTAATAAGGCAAGGGTCACTGTTTTACGGAATTCTGAAGAAAGGCTGTGTTTTCCACCAGTCCATAAAGAAACTGTTAGTAGGATTGTTGACTCAGTTTATTATGGTGTTTTACAGCAATATAAATCAAAAGTGATCTGTGGTGGTAATCTGGCATGTGACAGTACTTCAATAGCAGAACAAATAACTAATAGCATATTGTTAGAGACTTTGCACTACCAACTCCCATCTTGCTTCAGGGAAAAGCTCTTACACAATTCATATTACCCTCTCAATGCTGAAATTATATTACAGAAACTTCAAAATAACCTGAGGGAATTTACTTCCAAACCTAGGTCTTTAACAGACTATAGCACCATGTTATCACAATCATTTTTAGAAGATATCATCAGAAGACTTTTATCTCAACTCATTCCTCCACCCAGTAAAGCTTCCTCTTTGGAAAACAAATATTTCATGAGTTCAGATTTTAATGAAATGTCTACCTGTATAATAAATAAGGTTATATCAGCCATTTCAAAACACAAAATTTGGTTCACTATATATGATAATCAATATCTGTGTACCAGAAAAAGCCTCCAGAAGATGGTGGATTCTGTTTACAGAAATATTATGCAAACCTATGACTCTCTTATTTCAATACAGAAAAGTATACTCAGCCGAAACCCAATTTTGGTTGACCGAATAGCCAGTTTTATTATCCAAGAGATTATTGAATATCACCTTCAGCCATTTTTGTGTGGAGAAGGTTTACCTCGTCCAAAGACTCCTTCAGATGCAATATCAAATATGGTTAAACAAGTTCTCAACGAAGTCATAGAGTCACACAGACCCCAGACACCATCAGCCCCAGGTATTTACTCTGAGACATTTGTAAGGGAAATTGTTGCCAGACTTTTATCAAAAATTTTCAGTCCAAAGCATAACACTGAAATTGAGCTGGAAAACATGACCCAAAAAATTGTAAACTCAGTAAATAACCATTTTGACAAAGCTAAAGTTCACCTTCTATGTAATGACAAAGAACAATCTTACCCCTCTGTGGATACAGATATTGTGGACGAACTGGTCACCTCAGTTTATAGAAATGCTTTAAAACAGTATGGATTAGATCCTGAGTTTGATAAAGAGTCTGAAGACAGCAGTATTTTTGTGGAAAAAATTACCAACTTAGTTGTAGCAGCTATTTCAGATTACCTACTTCATCCACTGTTTTCTGGAAATTTGTCATCTTCATATCCTCTTTCAACAACTGACAATCTTGTTCAAGACATTCTTAGTAACATCGGTGGATCTACCATACCAAGTCAGAGTTTATCTCCATATAACACCTTCCTGCCATACACATTTTTAGAAGACATGATCAGAGTACTCTTATCTAGAATTTTTCCCTCTGCACATAGCATTGCTGCAAACAGAGAAATTCCAAAAGATAGATCAAAAACTAATTTCAATGAAATTGCTTCAGATATAATCAGTGATATTAGAAGGAAAATTTCCCAACATGAAATTCGATTCTCAAAAGATGAAGAAGGAACCAAATTTCTTTATTCAGAAGATGATATCCACCATCTCGTGGACTCAGTATTCAAAAATATTTTAAACTCTGAGTCTCAAGAATTAGTTGAGCCAAGTATCACAAGTAGTAGTGATGTTCTTATTGACAAGATAGCAGGTTTTATCATTAAACATGTCTGTCAACAACATCTTCAGCCATTTGTGGATGGAAAGTCATTACCTTCTTCATCATACACATATTTGGACGATGAGAGAAGGCAGTGGTTTCATGCCAGTGTTTATTCCTCAGAATTTTTGGAGGATGTGATTTCTGGAGTTTTAAGCAAAATATTCCACAGAGGGTTAGGCATTGTACAAACAAAATCAGTAAGAGATTCAGAAGATGAACTATGTGATAAAGCTGAAAAACTCATACATTTCATAACAGAGGAATTCTCAAGAGCTAAAGTTAGCATTTTAGAGAATGCAGAGAAAATTTTATATTTGCCTCCAGTAAAGAGAGATGTAGTCAAAAACATTATTGACATGGTGTATAGCAAAGTTGTGCAAGAATATGAAATGGAAATAATGCCTGACAAAAATTTTCTAAATGACACAAAGGCACTGGCTACAAAGATAACTGAAATCATCCTGGCCGAAACCTCTGATTTCCAAATTCATCCGAATCTTACAGAAAAGCTTCCATTTGGGTCACAATCCAAACTTAGTAGTGATATTTTGATAAAGAAAGTTCACCGTGACATTACTAAATCAAGATCCCAAAGACAGGCTTCGACAATATATACTACTATGTTATCACATACTCATTTGGAAAAAATTGTGTCTCAGCTTATATCTCAGATGAGTCCATTGGCCTCCAGTACAGAACACCAAGATACTTCTCAATCAGACTTAAGTAATACAGTTATAAAACTGATAAATGAAATCATGTCAATAATTTCAAAACATGCAGTATGTATTATTAAACATGGGAACGAAAAACATAGTATTATTTCAGAAAAAGATATCCAATCCATGGTTGATTCCATTTATGCTGCTCTTTCCTATTCAAGTATATACCAATCGCTTACAAAAGATAAAAAAGATATAAGTAATATACCTGTTACAAAAATAGCAAGTTTTATAATAAAAGAAATCTTTAACCATCATCTTCAGTCATTTTCGTCTGCAGATAAAACTATCCTTTCAGCTGCAGTTGATCAAACTTATAAACAGAAAACATTAGATCCTAAAGAAAAAGAGTTGTCCTTCATCATGAATTCAGCTGTCTTTTTGGAAGAAGTAATTTCTGAACTTTTATGTAAACTCCTTTATGCATTCTCACACAATGTTTTGGCTGCTGAAAACCCAGATATAGTGAAAGCCAAAGTTACTGGCATTGTTACAACATTAGTAAAATCCATTGTTCTGGAGTTCACCACATCAGAGATTTTTCTTGCAGATAGCTTTGATGCTGATATGTGTTTTTCAGAAGGATATAAAGAAATGGTTAAAAGAACAGTCAACCTTACTTATGAAAAAATATTAGATGAATATAAATCTCTGATTCAAATATATAGGGCTATGCAAAGTGACACTGCTTGTTTTGGAAGAAAAATATATAATTTCCTTTTGGAAGAAATTTATGACTACCAGGTAAAGTCATTAGTTTCAGGAGAATTAATATCTTCTTCCTATTCTTCTCCTCAAGCTGATAAAATCATCGGAAATGTACTCAATGTCATCACGAGAGATAGCCATGCCTTGCCGCCATGTATTACTGTGTTGCCACATTCTCTTTTAGAAGATATGATTTACAAGCTTCTAGTGCATATCTTCCCTTCAACTGACACTGAAAGTGAACTAAAAGAGGGAGAGGTTTCAGATTATGAGTTCATGGATGCAGCATCAAAACTAACTGATGAAATCATCAAAGAAATCTCTGAACATGAGATCTGTCTTGCTACAGCAGAGGAGAATACAGAAAGTGTGCAATTGGAAGTGATTGAAGATTTGATTAACTCTATATGTAATAATATTTTGAAAAAATCTGAATTTCAAGCTGAAGTCCAGAAAGATGCAAATAAAAATGGAGGCTCATTCCTCAGTAAAATAGCTGGTTTCATTATGAAGGAAATTATGGATCATCATCTGCAGCCATTTTTACGTGGTGAAGAATCATCCTCCAATAGCTTATCTAATTATGACCATGTCTCTGTACATACTATACCTGGTAAAGAAAAGACACAGCCTTCTCTATATTCAGCTACATTTTTGGAAGATGTAATTGTTGACCTTGTTCGCAAATTTTGTTCTCTTCCAAGTAATACTGAAGAGATTAAGAAAAAAGAAAAATCAGAGCCAGATGTTGTGAGCTTAGCTATAAAATTTGCAAACTCTCTGATAGGAGAATTTAGGAAAAGTGAAATTAAAGTTCTACCAAATGCTGAAGAAATGCTTTCTTTTCCCCCAGTTGATAAAGAGACAGTTGATAAGATATCCGATTTTGTGTATGATCAGTTCATAGGAACCTATGAATCTAATGATATTCAGAAGAATGGTAAAAATAACATTGTTATAGAAATGATTGCTACTTTAACCCAGAAGGCAATCTCTGCTTTCAAGATCCAACCACTTTTTTCAGGAGACTGGTCTTCTACTTTCTTTTCATTTCTAAAACCAGATAACATCACTCAAAGGGTTAAACACCTTCCACAGCAAACATCTACACAGATAAACAGATGCTTAAAAGAGAATCAACTTACTTTACCAGAAGAGTCATATAAACACACGTCTCTAACTTCAGACCAGAAAAATGTGTTGGATACTTTGGAAGTAGATAGAGGTGCAATGAGCAAAAAGAAAAGTTTGGAAACTAAGGAGACATCAATGAAAATAGGTGATATCCAAGACCCAGTGGTTACCTCTGTAACTAGTATTATGAAAAGCAATGTAGTTAACCTGTTATCAGGACCAGCTGCAGGTGTGGCAAATAAAGAGAATAAAAGCAAAATGGGAATTCCAGTTCAAAAATACAATGGATCAAAAGTTACTTGTCCAACTACTAGTGTGAAAACTAAAGAAAAACAGGAGCCATATT
The DNA here is from genome assembly GCF_016772045.2 of Ovis aries. Taxonomy (NCBI): domain Eukaryota; kingdom Metazoa; phylum Chordata; class Mammalia; order Artiodactyla; family Bovidae; genus Ovis; species Ovis aries. The sequence goes on along the minus strand of NC_056055.1, from coordinate 123,633,771 downwards.
TGAAGGGAACACTCAAAAATAATGAAACTGACAAGAAAAGAATATCAGCTTCAGATAAGGAGGGGCGAGGTAAGGAGGTACACACACAATTTCTAGTAGCTACTGATGGTGAAAGGGGAATCTTTCAACTAGATTTTAAAATAGACAATGAGAAGAAGGTTGACGAAACAAAAGAAAGTTCATTAAAAACAGGAGACAACTCCCTCCAGTTACCTTCTTTGATAGCCAAAGTGAGAAATACAGAGAACACAATCGAGAAACCTTCAGAAGCAGTTACTCAGAAGCCAAACGATGAGGACAGGAAAGACTCTTCAGCTCAAATAAACATACAGGAAGGACAGTACTCAGATTATGAATTAGTCGAAAATGTCACTAAAAATATTTATGAAAATATCTTTGGAATGTACCATTCTCAAGAATCAGCTGATTATTTAAAACAACAAAGTCTTCCAAGTCATACAGCATCACCTCTAACTCAAGCATTGCCTGTAACTCAAGAGATTGGCAAGGATTTTGCACAGTCTGTTTTAACAAAGGATTTACCCCTCTCAGCCAACAAAAATCTCCCTGCCAAAGAGGAAGAAGAAAAAGAGGATGCAAGCAAAATAGAAAAAGAGAGGGAGAAGAAGAGGGGGGGAAGAAGAGAAGATGACAGCGTGAAAGTTAAGGATATTAAAAAGGAACCAAGTAAACCAGACAGTCCCCAGTACCCACCAAAACGTGAACCTGGAGTTTTCCCTGCTAAATTTTTAGAAGATGTTATTACTGAAACGATTAACAAATTGGTCTTTTCTTCCTCACCAGAAACACAAACATATGATAGATGTCAAAATGTATGTGATGATGAAAATCAAGCTGAACTCTATGACACAGCTATGAGACTTATTGATTCTCTGCTAAAGGAGTTTTCTGATGCTCAAATTAAGGTATTTAGGCCAGATAAAGAATATCAGTTTTTTCCACCTGCAGATAAAGTGTCATCAGTTCCTAAGGAATATCCCAGGCATAAAGAATCAAATATAAATGAAGCACCATGCAACATTAAGACAATAACTGTGGATAAGAGTCATACAATGACTGAAAAACCGTCTTCAAATAAGATACTTTTTTTAGATAAAATGTCATCAATTGATAAAACATTGGTCAACAAAGTTGTCCATGCCTCTGTGTGCAATATTTTGAAGGAATATAAATCTCAAGACTCCATTTGTAAGAATATAAAGAGTAATGGGGGACATTTAGTAAGAAGATTAACTAGTGCAATGATAAATGAAATTTTTCAACATAAGCTTAATTTGATATTGTGTGATGAGTTTCCAGCTTCGTCATGTTTGCCTCTGGAAACTAAGGATGTTGTTAAAAAGGTCCAAAAATTGGCTCAAACAGCCAACAAAGAATGTCAGACATCATCACCATATACCATCATACTGCCTCATGAATTTTTAGAGAATGTGATTTCTACTCTTTTATCGAAAATTTTCTCAACCATATCAAACATCAAAACAGAAACATATGAGGGCAGCTGGTTTACAGAACTGGATTTCCTTCAAATGAAGTTATTAAGTATAGTTACAACAGAGATCTCCAAAGATGAAAATATGATTATACAGTATGTGGAATCCTTACATCCCAGTGATGATGAAGCTATTCAATTAGTGGTTCAATCACTCTATGATAATCTCTTGTCACAATTTGGGTCACAAGAGAGTATACAAAATTGTGCAGCCAGTGGATGCAGAATTCTTTCAGAAACCATAGTTGACTTAATTCGACGAGAAGTGACTGGCAATCAGTTGCAGAACTACTTTTCTGGAGAGCTAACACCATATCAGTGTGCAGAAGTTGACAATGTTGTTGAAAATATTCTTAAAGATGTAATCCAAACGGCTGACATTCCCCAGCCTCATCCATCACAGGCGTGTATTCTGCCTTATAACATAATAGAAGAAATTGCTGTAAAATTTTTATTGAAGCTTTTATCTGTGTTTCCAAAGGTCGATAAGGAAAGACCCAAATCCCTAGAAACTGAAATGCAAAAAATAACATCAAAAATATTAAATTCAATACAAGAAGTTATCTCCAAAAATAAGATTAAAGTAGTATCACCAGCAAAGGAAATACCTACTGCACTTTTAGCTAACAATGAAGCTATTGAAAAAGTAGTTAATTCTGTTTATACCAGTATTTTAAAACACTCTGGCTCACTCACTTCTATATTTAAAGACTTAATGGGTACGAGTAATATCCTCTCTGATATAATAGGGTTTTTAATGGTGAAAGAAATTTCCAAATCTAAATTTCAACCTCAAATACAGGAAGAATTATCAGGTCCAGAATTAGCTCTGGAAGCTGTTAAAATTATGGAAAAAGTAGTCAAAATGGTTGATAAATTTAAGTCCCAGGAAAAGTCTTCATCCAAAAAAGTTTCTATGTTAGATGCCATGTTTTTAGAGGAAGCACTGGCCTTGTTCTTGGCTAAAATAGTAAGGTTGCCAAGTGAGTCAAGCAAACACGCAAAAAACTTATCAAAGCCTGAATTAAATAAAATTGCATCTCAACTGACAAAATCTGTGACGGCTGAAATTTCAAAGAGTAATATTAATCTTGTTGCTACTGATTCTGAAGGATACTTTCTAAATCCAGAAAGTATAGAAATGGTTTCTCAGGTTATTGATTCTATTTATAGCAATGTACTACAACAATCTGGAAGCCAAAAGGATCTTTATCATGATATAAAAAGTACAAACAGAGTTTTCCCTAAAAAAGTGGCTAATTTAATTGTTAATGAAGTTTCCAATTTTCCCTTCGATTCAGCTAGTCCAAAGAATTCAAATGCTTGTTTCCTTGGAGATCTAGACATTAACAGAATTGTTGAAAAGGCACAAGAGCATGCTGTTAACATGATTCCTGACTTAGATAAGAAATCAACTAAAGATTCAATTGTAGAGGACTTTGCAATTAAAATAATTCCACATGTTGGGAATAAACCCCTCAAAATAGATCCAAACATTATCTCAGAACACTTAGCAGTAATTTCTATAAAAACTCAACCCCTTGAGCAACTTCAGACAGAATGTTTAAAGAATACTGGACATAACATAGCAGAACTGAGAAGAGCATCAATAAGTGGAAGAAGTCGTCCCTCAAACACATTTACTATAAGAGAGTTGAAGAGAGAAAGACGGACCTCATTGAATAAGATAGGACGACTAGATATAAAACCCTTTGAGGTAAGTATAAGAAGAATAGCACACACAAAAAAAGTGAGAAATGGTTGTCCTGTTCTGTTCCTCAAATAGTTATATGAGAATGTGTTTTTGTTGTTGTTATTGTACAACCCAATAGGAAAATTGGTGGCACAAGTTTATCTGTATAGTTATATGACTTACTGGGACTTGCCATTCCAGCTCTGAGGCTCATTCTAAAAGTCTCAGGCTAGTTTTCCTAAGACAATCAATTTAAACTTTAAATAATAATAATAATAATAATAATGAGAATACAGGGATATAACCTTGACTGGCCTTCCCAGGTGGCTCAGAGGATAAAGAATCTGCCTGCAGTTCAGGAGATCAGGTTTCAATCCCTGGGTCAGGAAAATCCCCTAGAGAACGGCATGGCAACCCACCCCAATATTCTTGCCTGAAGAATTCTATAAACAGAGGAGCCTGGCAGGGTATAGTCTGTGGGGTCACAAAGAGTTGGACACGACTGAGCAGCTCTCATACAAACACATACACACACACACACACACACACACACACACACACACACACACGACAGCAGAATTGTGCTGACTGAAATAATAATAAAACTATCTAAAATAGATTTCTCAAATATAAAGCTCTACAGCAGTAATACTACTCTTTTTACTTTTAGCAACATTTGTCAACACACATCAGAATACAACCTTTTAGATTATACTAGTTTCTTATTATTTCACTTTAATAGTCTTCCTCAGGTTCTTCTATAATCTCAAGAAGTGTTAAGTTTCTTCTTATCCTTCTAGATTTAGCTGCTTTAATGTTTCCATATTTATGAATCTGTTTCCTCTTGTTTTAGTCCCTAATTCTGCTCTGCAGTTCCATATTTAGGCCCCAAATATATTAAACTAGTGGAGACTTTAAAATGCAAAAATGATGTCCTTGCTACAAGGAAACTGTACAACTGAGGACAAAGGATGGTCTGGCCAATGGAATTACACTAATCTACACATTTTTATCAGAGCCCCTTGTACTGATCGTGTTCTCTCATAAGAAGACAGAGTGTGCTTAGGGTATAATTTATGTTTGGACAATAAGCCAAGTTTTATAGAACTATTCTCCTTGGAGCAGGCACTTGAAGTAAATTTTCTTCAGCACTGTCCTACAACCCATTGAACCTAGGTATCAGGGCTGTTAAATATGTTAATTGGCACTTATGTGTCATTTATAGACCGCAGAAAGCAGGAAGATAATATTTAAATGAAAATAATGGCCATTTTTCTCTTAAGGGGGAGAAAATTCATCCAAAAAAATGAAGCACAAATGAAGCAGACCTAGACAACTCTGATAAGACATGATTTGAACCAGTCTGGGTATCAATGTTATCAATCTCCTGCACAGGGACAAAAAGACTAAAGAATAGTAGATCAGAGCAGAGAATCTAGATATTTGTTGGCTGTGCCCCAGGGCTTTATTTCCTTTTTGAGATACCATAAATACCTAACACACTAGGCATGTACATATTAAAACTATATATAGTAACAAAGCCAGATAGAATGATTTTGGATTTTCTAAACCACTGCCTGCCCTGCCCCCCTACACCCCGCCAATAATACAGAAAATCAAAACTGATTGTGTTTTAAGTTCTTAAGGAGACTGAATGTATATTTATTTCCATAGAAAATATTCTTTTCTGGTACCAATATTTTAAAAATTGGCTTGCAGTGTTCCAAAGGAATGTTGAGGTCTAGGATTGGGAACAATTTGGAGGTTCTGTGGCATCATCAAAGGCTACTGAAATGGGGATGTTATATTACTCAATTATAATTGTCTTTTCTTTAGACATTTAGATCTGTCTTTAGACATTGAAAATGAAAGGTGAGATTTGCCTAGGGAGGTGAGAGAAAAATGAAGACTTATGTTTTGAAGATTCTTTTGGAAAATATATCCAAAGAATCAAGAGTGGAATGATAGAGATTAAAGAGTCAGAGACCTTCACAATCTTGGTCTTTCATCATTTTTAAAAATCAAGAGCAGATAATACACTGATTTTCTATTGAAAATATGTACATTTCAGTTTATCTTTGATGACCTATCTACAGTTTTAGAAAAATATATCATCATGTCTACTTTTCTCACAAACTTCCAAAGTAAAAGAATAAAATATATATATATATATATATGATGCAACAAGATACAAAGTTTAAGCAAAAAAAAGCAAAAGAAGAACCTGTGTTAGTCCTTCATTAAACTCTGGAGTAAATTATGGTAGATTAATAAAATGGTATGATAAATTACATACAATCCCTGAATGTAAAAGAAATGATACTAACAAATATTTCTTATAATTTTCATGTTTCTTTTTTAAAATATTGCTAATGTAAACATAGCATCTGAAGATATTATTTTAAACTAAAACTAGAAATCATACTGAAATATCTCTTTTATAACAGAATCACAGGAAAAGTGATTGAGGCATTTGTTTCTGATATTCATTATACCTTCAATTCTAGGCTGTTTGCAGAAATTCATTTCAGAATATAAGAAAGCCTGATATCACCAAAGTGGAGCTTTTAAAAGATGTTCAGAACAAAAAAGAACTTATCCTCCGGTTAGTAGCTCATGATATTGAACAGGAAATCTCAGAAAGTAACATAGAAGAGGAACTAACTTCATCTGATGAAGATGAAGTTGTTTTAAGAGAGATTGTACAAGAACACTCAGGAGAAAATATTGAAGATCAAGTGAAAGATTCCACAAAGCCAGTAGAAAGCAAAGTCGTTTCTCCCAAGCCAACACAAAGCACAAGCAGTCTGAAAAAGTTTTTTTCACTAAGTAAATGTTGTCAGCCCACATCCAATGCAAATGTTGAACATACTGGAACAATGTCAAATCATGTAATAGACGCTAAGAAGGGACAAATTAAAAGAACTATTGCTGAACTTGACATGTCCCCCTGCTCAGGAACCTTCACTGAAACAGATTCTACTTGGGAGGAAAAGTCACAGAGTAAGGTGAGTGAGAAACATGACTCTCAATAACCAGGTGTTTGTGGAAAGAGTAGAGGTCTTCAGAGATTCTGTCCAAGAATGCACCTTAATTGAGTAGAAAAGAATACTAAAATGGTTCCAGAGAGTCTCTTCCTAAGTCTGGCAACATTTACAGTATGCAAGAAATGCATACAGTATGCAAGAAAAATTTACAATATGAAAGAAACTTTTCTTAAAATTTTATAACATGCATAGAACACAATTGAAGTAAAGCAGATAATGGAAAGAGACATAGAATAATTAGAAAGCCAAGGATGACAGAAAAGGAAGCTACTTAAGAGAAGTGAAAGTTAATCATTTACATATTTTAGAAGATTTCATCCCTTTTATATTTTGACTGGTAAATACATTTTCAACAAGTAGGGTAGGACCAGAAGATGGGTCAAGGTAGGAGGTAATTAAAAAAAAAAAAAACAAACAACCAACTTCAGATTGTCTGGCTTTCAATCCCAACTCTATCTTTAATAGCTATCTTTAATAGCTATGCATCTTTTGGGCAAGGTACATAGCATTTTTTTTTAAACATGTTGCTTAACCAACTTGCCCAAAGTTAACAAGTTAATAAAAATATTTTGAATATCCCCCTTGCAATCAGCCCATAAACTCCTCTATATTCATGGAGAATAGCTTTCATCCCTAGTACCAAGTGCCTCACATAAGATAATGGTTTGGACTTCAGTGACTCTTTGGGTGGTCCCTGTTCAAAAATGTATACCAAAGTACGTTTTTGAAAAGTATATATGATTTAGGGTTTCCTGGTGGGATAATCTTATTGATTATACATTTGACATGATTCCCAAGTTAACACGAAAGCTGAGATGAACCAGAAACAACAGATACAACTCTGTTCAGTTCAAAAGCTTCCCAGGCAAATCATCTTAACACATACTTTGAACTATTTGCTGGGAATCTATGTGATTACATGACTAGATGCAGTCTGCAGAATAGTTTTCTTGAGCCACATATTCAGAAGTACTGACTTCATAGATAACTGAAGAATTAACATTAACAAAAGTAAAAATAGATTGTATAAACAGTAATCCCAGTAATAGTAGTCTATTTTTTCAAGATTATAACAGACACAACACTAAACATATTCTTATAAAAGTTATGGCCTTAAAATCACACATGACTTCCCAACAAACCAGATCAGAGTACAGGTTCACATGATTGAGTTGACAAGCTTCTGAACTGCCAGAGTTATATCTCTGTTCTTTTTGAACTAAGTTTCCATAAAATACCTGTAAAGTACAGAACTGGAAAACCATATACATCAAACTTTGTGCTATGTTTAGCATTTACTCAAACTTCAATGTTATTGTCTAGAACCTTTCACTAGCCATTTCCTAAAAACTATATTGGAAAAAGACATTTTAATTAGAACTATAGGTTCCATCCATTTTTAAGTAATCTCTGAAACTTTTTCTAATTATAGTGTATGTTAAGAGGGGAGAATATGCCAAGTATATGGTAAAATGCTTATCCAATGTAATGCATAGCTTGCACTTTTCCAGAAAGAAGAAAAAATTCCTACTACTGAGCCACCACATTACTTCATACACAGAATTATGAGTTCATCTTCATACAACCAAGAAGATCTGATTTCATATGCCAGGTATATGAAATTAAAGCAATATAAAATAGCAATCTGAGATCAGGGTAATGCTTCTGGGAAGAATGAAGGCCCTGGTAAAACTTGATAGGGCAAGTATTCAACCCTATAACTTCTTTCACTCCTTAACCTTTCCTCCCCTACCTCTCACTGTGCTTCTCTGAGGCCTTTTCATTCTATCTGATGCCCCATTCCTAGTTACCTGCCCTCTACATTCTTCCTAGTCTAACAGTGTCTTGAATTAAGAATTTGCTACTGTGTTATGGCTTTTGTTTTGTTTTTTAATCTGGAAGATAGTTCAGATACAAATGCAACCAGTGCCTTTCAGCCCAAAGTGTTCCTACTCAACTCTCTTTAAGTAATTCAATGTTCCAGTATGTATGAATCCAAATAAGAGAGGGAACAGTGTAAGCTGGAGCATTCAGAGATGAATTCTAGAAAACAGTGTAGTTTGATGTGGGTCTGTATAGATAGACAGCATTTACATGAGAAGGCAACCCAAGTTTGGATGATTATTGGAGCAGTCTGAACTGTGTAGCTGTGAGATCAGATTGCCAACATTTATTGAACCATAGAGAAAGCAAGGGAATTCCAGAAAAACATATACCTCTGTTTTGACTACACTAAAGCCTTTGACTGTGTGGATCATAACAAACTGTGGAAAACTCTTAAAGAGATGGGAATACCAGACCATTTTACCTATGTCATGAGAAACCTGTATGTGAGTCAAGAAGCAACAGTGAGAGCCCTGTATGAAACAACAGATTGGTCCAGGACTGAGAAAGGAGTACAACAGGGCTATCTGTTGTCACCCTGCTTATTAACTTTTATGCTGAGCACATCATGAGAAATGCCAGGCTGGATGAGTTACACGCTGGAATCAAGATAGGCAGGAAAAACATCAACAACCTCAGATACACAGATGATTCCACTCTAATGGCAGAAAGCAAGGAGGAACTAAAGAACCTCTTGATGAAGATGAAAGAAGAAAGTGAAAGAGTCAGCTCAAAACTAAATATTAAAAAACTAAGATCATGGCATCGAGCCCCATTATTTTATGGCAAATAGAAGGGAAAAAGGTGGAAGCAGTGACAGATTTACTCTTCTTGGGCTCTCAAATAACTGTGGATGGTTACTGCAGCCATGAAATCAGAAGACGATTGCTTCTCAGCAGGAAAGCTTTGACAAACATAGACAGTGTGTTGAAAAGCAGAGACATTACTCTGCCGACAAAGGTCTATATAGTCAAGGCTATGGTCTTCCCAGTGGTCCCATAAGGTTGTGAGAACTGAACCGTAAAGAAGGCAGAGTGCCAAAAAATTGATGCCTTCAAACTGTGGTGCTGGAGAAGACTCCTGAGAGTCCCTTGTACAGCAAGTTGATCAAACTAATTGATCTTAAAGGAAATCAACCCTGAGTACTAATTGAAAGAACTGATGCTGAAGCTGAAGCTCCAGTATTTTGGTCACCTGATGTAAAGAGCCAAAACTTTGGAAAATCCCTGATGCTGGGAAATACCGAGGGCAGAAGAAGAGAGTGTCAGACAATGAGATGGCTGGATGGCATTATTGATGCAATGGACATGAACTTGGGCAAACTCCAAGAGATGGTAGGGGACAGGGAGGTCTGACGTGCTGCAGTCCATTGGGTTACAAAGAATCAGAAACATCTGGGTGACTGAACAACAGCAACAGACTTGAAATCTAATTAGATTTCTAATCTAATCATATCTAGAACAGAAGTTGCCTAAAATTATTCTTAAGTTTATAAGAGTATTCATAACCTAGAAATGGAAGTATTTCTATTGTAGGAGGAGCAATAGATATAAATAGAAAAATCTACCTGGTTATAATTTTTCCCCACACAGCATAATGCAATTCTTTTTGACATACTATTTTGGGACATTTGTTCCTGGCCAAATTATTGCCCCTTGTTCCTAAATAATGATTGATTGTATTAACAGACAAATTAGTAATGCAGGTACCCCTCTATTATTTATATCAATGAAGACAGAGGGCATAGATAATGCCAACTGAAAGTCAATTTAGAGCAAGGTAGCAGGCCAAGAATATGCAAACCCTTATTTTCTTGTAGAAACAAAAATAACTATAGACTGATAAAACAACTTTACAAGAGCTCTAGAAACCAATCAAATAACAGCATCAACAAAGGGAATGCCCAAAGAAAGGCCACATTCAAAGTGGCAGGAAATTCCACAGACTTTTCTTATCTTTGCCCAACCCCCTTCTGCAACATGATGTGGCATAGCTGGGAAGAAATGGCCCAATTCCATTTTTTTTCTCTTGGAATAGAAAGAGCAGATTGGAACTTATTTGCAATGTTCAGATCTGTGGACTACCTGAGAGACTATTTCTGTCTCACCTGAAGAAGCACAGATTGGGAATGATGGCATAGTTTGGATCTAAGCCTGGAAGCCTCAGAAGTCAGTAGATGGATGCCATGGTGCATGGAAATCACAAGGGACTACAGATGCACAGACACCTGAAGGCAAGAGATTACAGATGCAGGAAAACAACAGAATAGCTAAGGCCCTGAGAAGAAACCTTGGATATGCAGCTGATCACCCTTATGGCAGAAAGTGAAGAGGAACTAAAGAGCATCTTGATGAAAGTGAAAGAGGAGAGTGAAAAAGCTGGCTTAAAACTTAACATTCAGAAAACTAAGATCATGACATCCGGTCCCATTACTTCATGGCAGATAGATGGGGAAACAATGGAAACAGTGACAGACTTTATTTTCTTGGGCTCCAAAATCACTGCAGATGGTGACTGCAGCCATGAAATTAAAAGACACTTGCTCCTTGGAAGGAAAGTTACGACCAACCTAGACAGCATATTAAAAAGCAGAGACATTACTTTCCCGACAAAAGTCCGTCTAGTCAAAGCTATGGTTTTTCCAGTAGTCATGTATGGATGTGAGAGTTGTACTATAAAGAAAGCTGATCACAGAAGAATTGATGCTTTTGATGTTGATGCTCCAGGAGTTGGTGATGGACAGAGAGGCCTGGCATGCTGCAGTCCATGGGGTCGCAAAGAGTCAGACACGACTGAGTGACTGAACTAAACTGAGAAGAAATATGATTATGCTCTTAGGAAACAAAATATTTAACAGCAGGTTGGGAAAAGTGAAGAAGGAAAAGCAGAAGTACATACATAGGCCCAGAAGGACATAGTCCCAGAAGGACATAGGCCCAGAACAAGATGAACACCTGAAGGCTTTACCTCTGTCTGTTCCCAAGGTTTCCCATTCTGTTAGTTAGTGAAGGGTTTCTACACCAATCTTCAAAAGCTGGAAGAGATAACTGTTTCTTTAAATGCTCAAATTCCATCATAAGATCACAATGTATATTAAGAAACAAGAAAATTTGGCACATTTTTAAGAAACCAAATAAATCCTCATAACATGTCCATGGAGAAGCACACCAAATGGATATATATGACAAAGAGTTTAAAATAACTGAAACACAAAGAACCAAAGGAAGTCAAAGGAAAAGTATATGAAAAAAAAAATCATACAAATAAAATTAAGAGATTAAAACCTGGAAAAAGGAACTGGTCAGAACTAACAAATTCTGTAACTGAAAAATATAGCAACTAAATTGTAAGATCCACTGGATGGGCTCAAAAGCAGTCACAATCAAGCAGAAGAAATAATCAGTGAATTTGAACACAAGTCACTTGAAATTATTGAGTCTGACAAGTAAAAAGAAGAGGCTGAAAAAAGGACTGAACAGATTCTATGGAACTTAAGGGATATCATCAAGCATACCAATACACACACACCCACACACACACTATGGTGAGTTCCAGAGAAAACAGAGAAAAAGGGAAAGAGATTATTTTAGGAAATATGGCTAAAACCTCCTCAAATTTGAAAAAGCATGAATATACAAATAATAAATTCAGTGAATTTTAAGTAACATAAGTGCACAGAGACTACCTGAAACATAATCACAACCATCAAAAGACAAAGACAAAAGAGAATCTTCAGGTGGCACCATAGAAATTGCTTGTACATGAGATCTCCATAGATCTCAATCTGTTCCCTGTTCACTGTCAGTAAAACTTTTAGAGGAAACCTTGCAGGATGGAAGGCAGTAGATTATATATTTAAAGGGCTAAAAGAGAAAACTGTCATGTGACAACTCTATTACCAGTAAAAAAAAAAATACCCTTGAAAATGAAAGAGAAATCAGAACATTCGAAAATAGAAAATGAAATGCAAGAAATGTTAACACAAGTTCTTCAAATTGAAACTGAAGGATGTTGGATGGTAACTCAAAGCCGTATGAAAATTTTAAATTCTCTAGTAAAGTTAAATATATCGACAAATGTAAAAATCAGTATTATAATAATTCTAGGTGGATTCTTTACTATCTGAGCCACCAGGGAAACCCAAAGACTAAATGGAATTTATATAAAGCCATAATTTGGGACAGCAGTAACAAAGGGATGGTGCTTGATCTATCAAGGAGTAGAGTTTTTGTATGCAGCTGGGGTTAAATTGATATCAGCTTAATTATCATAACTTTAAGATATTGTATGTACTCTCCATGTTAACAACAAAGAAAATAACTATAAAATATACATGAAAGGAAACAAAAAGGGAATCAAAATGTGTCTCTGTAAAACCTCAACTAATAGGAAGGAAGCCAGCAGTGGAGCAAATGAGGGATTTCATTCTTCAACATAATAAAGGTAGTATCTGACAAACCTATAGCTAACATTATATATAACCATAAAAAGCTGAAAGCATTTCCTTTAAGATCAGAAAGAAGACAAGGATGTCTACTCTGTCCAGTTTTATTCAACAATAGTTGATACTCTCATCACTTCTATTCAATGTATTACCAGAAGTCCTAGCCAAAACAATTAGGCAAGAAATAAAAGGTATCTAAATTGGAAGAGAATTAAAATGAGCTCTGCTCATAGATGGTATTATCTTATATGTATAAAATCAAATGATGCCATACCAAAAAAAAAAAAAACTTTTAAAAGAAATATATGAGTTAATCAAAGTTGCTAGATATAGAATTAACCCAGAAGAAAAGCATTACATTTCAATACTCCAATGAAAACTGAAAAACATACCTGGAGGAAATTTAAAAAGACACAAATTAATGGAAATATTCTGTTAAGATTTTAATAATACTCAAAGGATTGTACAGACTAAATGGAATCCTTATAAAAATTCTGACTTTTTGCAGAAAAAGAAAAAATACATTTGAATATTTATATGGTATCTCAAAGAACTTCCAGTAGCCGAAACAATCCTGAAAAGAAAGAACAAACTTGGACTCCTGATTACAAAACTTATTATAGAATCATGGTAATCAAAGCAATGTGGTGCTGATATAAAGACAGATATGTAGAGCAATGGAATAAAATAAATAACACAGAACAGATCTTTAATATATCAAAAACTTTTTTATAAGCATCCCAAGACCATTAAATGGAGAAAAACATCTTTTCAACAGATGGCATTGAGAAAACTAGATAACCACACACAAAAATAAACTTAGACCTTTACCTTATACTATGTAGAAAAGCTAATTCAAAATGGGTCAAAGACACCTAAGTAAACTATAGAATTCTTGTAAGAAAACATAGAGGGAAAGCCCATGACATTGGATTTAGCAATAATTTCTTGGATATGATACTAAAAGTACAAGCAGTAAGAAAAAAATTAGATAAGTTTGACTGTATCAAAATTAGAAATGTTTGCGCTTCAAAGGAGAGTAAAAAGTCAGCACATAGAATGGGAGAATATAATTACAAGTCATATATCTGATAAGGAAGTACTATCCAGAATATATAAAGAACTCCTATAACTCAACAAAAACAAAAAACAACCTGATTTAAAAATTAGGCAAAGGGTAGCTTGAATAGATACTTCCTCAAAGAGGATATATAAATGGACAATAAGCTTGTAAAAAGATCCTCAACATCACTGATCATTAGGGAAATGCAAATCAAAACCACAATGAGATGCTATGTCACACCCATGAGGATAGCTATAATCAAAAACAATTTTTTTTCATAAAATAACATGTTGGCAAGAATGTGAAGAAATCAGAACCCTCACACAATGCACTGGAAATTTAAAATGGTACAGGCACTATTGAAAACAGTATGAGAGTTTGTGAAAAAAAAAAATTTAAACACAAAGTTACCGTATGAACCAGCAAAACATGGACTCAAACAAATATTTTTATATTTATATTCATAGCATCATTATACACAATAACCAAATCTTGGAAGCAACACAAGAGTCCACTGATGGATGAATGGATCAGCAAAATATGGTACATAATTGCAACAGAATTTTCTTCAGTTTTAGAAGGGAAGGGCATCCTGACAAGGACATGTTACCTTGAAGACATTATGCTAAATGAATAAGTCAGTCACAAAATAGCAAATTTATGATTCCACTTATACGAGATACCTAACTAGTCAGATCACATAGGCATAAGGTAAAATATGGGTTCCAGGGGATGGAGAGAGAGGGAGGTACAGTGTTAGTATTTTGGAATAAGGATTTATGAGTACAAAGTTTCAGTTTCAGGGGGAAATGAAGTTCCAGAGATGGATAGTGGTGATAGTTGCACAATAATGTGAATGTACTCAAGTATAAAACTGTACACTTAAAAATGGTTAAGATGATCAATTTTATGTGTATTTAACCAGGATTTTAAAAGTGGGAAGAAAGTCAATTTAGAAATAATCTGCATTTGATTTGGAAACTCAGTGATACATTATTCCAAGTTTACCTCTGTATGGAGAATGAGGACAGATTGTGATTTTACTTAACCAGTAATTTCTTGATTCATTAAATACACAAAAAAATGAAATGTTCTTTTTCTCTTCTGTTTTAGTGAAACTGAAGGTTATACTGCAGAGAGAACTAAAATTTTGGAAGGTTGGATTTATTCTTTTTCTCAATTTAAAGTAGAAACTATTCAGAAGGATACTCTACTGCTCTGATCAGTTTTTTTAAGTCATCAAGCCTGAAGTTGATACTACTTTTTCCTATGAGCTTATCTACTTTTAAAAAGAATCCAGTACTATAGCATGCAGGTGTTAAAATAAGTGAAATAGTTTATGTTATTATTAATGATTTTGGTCAAGAATATGATGTGATAAATGAATTTATGTTTACCATGCTCCTGTGAGAAATATCCACAAAATCAGGGTGTATATCATAATTTCTAGCTGAACCAGAAACTATGATGCTAGGATTTAACAATTTATTTGAGAACTTATCCTTTCTTTGTGCTTAACCAAATCAAAATGTACCCCTAAAAAAGGCCTTTAGAGCTAAATTCATATGCTTACATTTAAATGTGGCTAGTATGGACCTCAATTGTTTTTAACCTATAATTATATTGAGTGCTTAGAACATTTGTGTGAGGACTATCTAGCACTCTATTTGTTGAAACCTCAGGTAATTAATATGTTTTAACAGTGGTTGCATGGCTAAGAATTTGAGTTTGTGCCTACTGTAAAGTGGCTTTTAAATCTGAACCACAACTACAGCTCATTCAAGGTGTTACTTAAGAAACACTCTCTCAACTTGAAAGAGGAAATCTTTTTTATTAAGATGGTTCATAAATAACAGTAAGTACACCAGAATTCTATAAACATACTATAACCTGGTGTCAAAATAATCACTGTATGATTCCCATATTATGGAATCCTAGGCTGTTTAGAGTCAGACAAAAATCACTTAATATAACTTCCTTCATTGTTTACATGAGGAAATTAAAGCTCAGGGTGAGGAAGTGACTTGTCCAAGGCTATTTTAAGTCACAGGCAGAGCCTAGTCTAGATCCTATGTCTTCTGACCCTAAATTCAGGGTTTTGTTTATTCCAGCTTCGTTGCAATGATCAAGTTTAATTTTATATCCTTCAGTAATATTGCAGCTGTGCAACTCACTCATTCAGAAATTCACTGAGCACTTCCTTTCTGTTCTAAAATCCCATATGTGAATAAGACTGATAGAGTCCTCAACATCATAGAATTTACATTGTAACTTGAGGCAGAGCAGCAAAGATAATTACAGGTATAAGTATTTCCCATCCCATCTGAAACAAAAACCAAAGAAATTACTGTGGCATGCAAAACCTTACATCATCTAGACATCACCCCAAACCCCTATTATCACCTCCTCAGTTTCCCTTTCTGGCTCACCCTGTCCTAGCCTCACTGACCTTCTGCTAGTCCTTAAACATTCCAGGAATTCAGGATCTCTGCACTTGCTGATCCTCATGTAGCGTCCTTGTAGATTCTCCAGGCAAGAATACTGGAGTGGGTTGCCATTTCCTTTTCCAGGAGATCTTCCCGACCCAGGGATTGAACCCAGGTCTCCCGCATTGCAGGCAGACACTTTACCATCTGAGCCACCAGGGAAGTCTAAAGTGAAGTCACTCAGTCGCGTCCTACTCTTTGGACCCCATGGACAGAGTAGCCTGCACCAGGCTACTCTGTGCATGAGATTTTCCAGGCAAGAATACTGGAGTGGGTTGCCATTTCCTTCTCCAGAGAATCTTCCCGACCCAGAGATCAAACCCAGGTTTCCCACATTGTAGACAGACACTTTACCATCTGAGCCACCAAAGAAGCCTTCCTCCTGTATCTACATTGCTTATTCGTCACCTTCAGAAACTCAGACTTCTCAGTGAAGTCTTCTTGGACCACGCTCTGAAATTGTAACCTCATTATCAAGATGGCACTGCATATTCCACTTCTTTGCTTTTTTTCTCCCTAGCTCTTATTACTGTATGACAGACTCCGTATTTGTTTTTTTCACTATCTCCTTCTAGAATATAAGCTCCATGAAGATCACAGCTATATCCCCAAGGGTCTAAAACAAGCTTATAGTAGGAGGAAGCAGTAAATAAGGGAGACTATGGGAATAACTAAGGAGAGTGGACAAGAATTCTGTTTTGAATATGTTAAGATATTAGATATTTAAGTTGAGATGTCACATAAGCCATAGGATATTTAAATCTTGAGTTGAATTACAAGATTAAGGTTGAACATTTAGTTTATAGTTTTATATATATTATAAAATATTCCTAATTTTAGTTTATAGTTTTATATAGAATATAGAAGAAAATTTCCAAATAGCTTGAATCTGAATATCCTAGGATCCTAAACTAGCAGGAATTTTTCTGTGACTTTTCATCAAAACAAATTCCTAGTACATCCTGGAAAGTTGATAGCCACCGAACCTAGAAACAAAAAAAAAAAAAAACTAGTGTTTGGAATGATAGCCATGGTAGTAAATCCAAATGTCCTCAGTAATTTAAAAGTCAGTTCAATTTTGTGCAATATACAGTTAGATACTTTAGAAATATTATTAACCAACAATGAAATTTTGCCAACCTTGTCAGGTAAGTCAGATAATTAGCTCTTCTCTTGAGTTAACTGAGGTCTTGCTACTGTTTTGTTTTGTTTTGTTTCCAGAACCTAAATTGATCCTAACAAACATGTGTTGACTCTTGATGAGTACATGCCTATAAAATGCATAGTTTTTTATACATGAGATATCTCATTAAGTCTTCTTGAGACAGAGACAGGAAAATAGTCTCATTCACAGTCTACAAAGGGGAGGAAACTGGGAGAGAAGTCAGATTAAATTCCCCAATATCCACACAGCTCTAAGTAGTGAAGCTAAGACTTAAACTCAAGTTTTCTGATGCCCTAGCAGGTGAACTGCCTTCTTAGTGATGGGTCTTTGTGAAATGTATCTAATAGTATTATTTCTACCTCCTTGGGTTGAATTTTTTTACTGGTGTTGGCTTCCCCTAAAATTTAGGCAACTTTTAGTTGTGCAGCAACTCCACCAGGTTTCCTCTTGGTATTGTCTCAAAATTCTCCTGATTCTCACTCAGAATATTTCATAAGACTAGCTCTTATAAAAGACTTGCTCTTCGTTCCAGTTGATTGATTTTAATTAGCTATGTGGAATCAAAGAGTGCTAAAGCTGGAAAGGCCCTTAGGAATCACATATAGGGCAATTTCTTATTTTATATGCAAAATAAATAATAAAGAGGCACATAGGGATTGAGTGGTTGTTCATAGATTTATAGTTATTAAGTTACAGAACCTGTCTTTCCTATGACATCACACTTCATCTTTCATAATTCCTAAAAGAAGGGCTAAAATATGCCACATACATCTAGGGATCTCACCTATTTCAGTTTTACTCACATTGTCTATGCACTGAAACAAGTGCTTCTATTAGCCTAATTCTATGACTTTTCAGTGAAAAACAATAAGATCAGATTTGTGTCAATGTTATTTGTGCCTCCGAAAGAATACTTTTTTTTTTCCTGTTTTTTTCTTCCTCTCCACAGCAAGTTCTCAGGAACAAAAACCAGAAAATTCAAGCAGTGTTAAGGTAAGTATTTTTTCTATAGCCTCTAATTAGAATATATGAGGCCATTTGCTGCTGCTGCTGCTGCTGCTGCTGCTGCTGCTGCTAAGTTGCTTCAGTCGTGTCTGACTCTGTGCGACCCCATAGACGGCAGCCCACCAGTATATTCTATTTTTCAAGGTTAAATCAATGACCATGTGGTGCTGTTTGAGGGGCATCAGGAGCTCTTCCTCTATTTGCAATTTCTTCATGCTCAAATCTCTCCTCCAGGCCAAGACTTGTCCATGGTACCCAAGAAATCCATCAATTCTCACCTTAGGGTTAAGCTATCATTCCTTGCTTAAGTGCACAGGATAAGCCACTGTTCCTCCTTAGCACCTGAAAACAATTCCATTCCTTAACTCTGTTACTGCAGTCACTGGAGGAAATCTGAGAAGGAATGAGTCACTTGGCCCTTCTTAGTAGATCCAAGTGAGGGGTTTGGTGGAGGCAAGGAAGAAACAGAAGCTTCAGAAATGGAAGAGAGCAGGTTATAAGAAATAAATGCTGATTCCATCTATTTCTCTGCATTCCTAAGGAATGACTGCCTGAAGACAGTTTTCCAGAGACGGAGCTATGCTCCAGTGTAAACTCGGAAAGTGTCCTCCTTCCTAATCCTCTTTAGAAAGTTTCCAATGAGTCCTCAAGCTACAAATCCTCTTATGTTGTGGTTGTTTCTTGGCTCAATTTAATCCTATTTCTAAGCAAATCTCCCCAACCCCATGACACCCAATCCATCAATTATCCAGTCACTTCTTATTACCAGAGCAATTTTCAGAGTCAAATCTTACAACTCATACTTAAGATAACTTTTACCATATCTCTAAAGATGTTGGGTTAGTTCCTCACTCAACCTAATCTTCATTTTTAAACTAAAACACCTGTTTGACAACCTCAGGCTTCGCTTACGCCATGTTTTCTAAGTAAAATCAAATGTCACTAAAATGAAGACAATCTCTAATCTAAGGACCTAACAGGCCATTCCTTGTGCCAAACTGAACTGCTGGCTAATCTGCACCCTTTTAGCTCCTGTCCTTTTTCCTCACTTAACTGCTTTTCCATGGTAAAATTGTGCTTACAGTTTTTATTCAGCCCAGTTCTGAGAAAGGTAAAGTAAAGCACATTCCAGTTGTGTGTCTCACTGATTAAACTCTCTAGACAACTACTGAGGGCTCTGAAAAGCAACTGATTCAGTAGCTTGGGGCAGGAAATCAGAACTCCAAGACCATTATGAGTTTCGTGTGTTTTTTCCTCTCACATCTATGATAGACCCAGGGCAGTTCAAATCCTATAATTACATAGAGGGAATGGATAAAATAAGAAATCTCCAAGAGAAACCATGGCTCTCTTACCAGAATTAGGAAGAAGTACCTATGAAATGGAAAGCAGGGAAGCTCACTTTCACCACTATTTCCCCTTCTTCTGCCCACTCTCAAGGCAAGTTTTAGCCATGAACCTGTACAACAGTGGCAATAAAGTTGTGAGGCTCTTAAAACTGAGAGAAAATCATTCTCTCTGACCAGAGGAATTAGTCTCCAGTAACATGAAGAACACTAGGGGGAAACCTGCTACATTTTTCTCTGCCTTCTTTTGTTACTTTACCCTGGACATCGATACCATCATGGGATGTGTGAGACAGCACACAGGAAGGCTAGAGCCATAGCATTCTAAACACAGAATCAGAATAGGGGACTGTTGAGAATCAGAGACACTGAAATCAAAGAGAAGAGGGACATGAAAAAGGAACCTCTCCAAATCTGTTTTTATAAAGTGTCTCCTGAGATGTGCATGCAAAGAACTGACTTGATGTTCTATAGACAAAAGGCTACCCGTGGCTGATTCATGTCAATGTATGGCAAAACCAATACAGTATTGTAAAGCAAAATAAAGTAAAAATAAAAATTAAAAAGAAAGAAATTGAACTACAGTCTTAATAGAGATACACACTAAAAATACTGCCAAGACTCTGAAAACTAAATTTACATTGGAACCACAGTCACAGAAGACAGGGTAGGATGTGTGTTCTGAATTTTAATGGGTTAACTAACTACTTTAAAAATAATCAACCCTCTACAGAGGATTTTAACAGTTCTTAGAATCATATAAATTGTTCAAAAAGGTCAGGATACAATACAATATTGCTCAACATACAAAGAACTAAGACAGTGTCTATAACTTTAAAGGGAAAGGACAAAGATGCCAACTCCAACATAGGCAATATTTTTAAATTTTCAAATAAAAACTTTAAGTGATACTAAATTTAATCAAGCTTCATTGCTTTATTTTTGTTTTCATTCTCATTATTCTAGGAGGTAAGCCAAAAAGATCAAATAAGACCTAACTAAATTTAAAAGCTTTTTCACAGCAAAGGAAACCATATGTAAGACAAAAAAACAACCCTTAGAATGGAAGAAAATATTTGCAAAGCAATTGACAAAGGATTAACCTCCTAAATATACAAACAGTTCATGCAGCTCAATATCAAAGAAATAATGCAACCAGAAAATGGACAGAAGACCTAAATAGACATTTCTCCAAAGAAGACATACAGATGGCCAACAAACACATGAAAAGATGCTCAACATCACTAATTATTAGAGAAATGCAAATCAAATCCATGAGATATCACTTCACACCAGTCAGAATGCCCATGATCAAAAGACACATGCACCCCAATGTTCCTTGCAGCACTGTCTAAAATAGATGTGCCATGGAAATAACCTAAATGTCCATCAACAGAGAGGTGGATAAAGACAATGTGGAACATATATACAATGGAATATTACTCAGCCATCTAAAGGAATGGAATTGGGTAATTTGTAGAGACATGGAGAGACCTAGAGATTGTCCTACAGAGTGAAGTAAATCTGAGAGAAAAACAAATATTGTGTAATGTCACTTACATGTGGAATCTAGAAGAATGGTACAGATGAACTTATCTGCAGAGCAGAAAGAGACACAGATGTAGAGAACAGACTTATGATTACCAAGGGTGGCTGGGAAGTGAGGGTTGAGATGAGTTTGGAGATTTGGACTGCTGTACATACACTGCCATGCACAAAACAGATAACTAATGAGCCCCTGCTGTATAGCAGTGTCCTCTGGTGACCTAAAAGGGGAAAAAATCCAAAGACGACGAGATCCAGGTACAGCTGATTCTCTTAGCTACATAGCAAAATCTAACACAACATTGTAAAACAACTACAATATTTAAAAAAAAAACTATAAATTTTTATTAAAAAGGTTATTTTAACAATGTTCCATGAAGTAACAGCAAATACTTGTGAATCTGATGTAATACTGGAAGTTCTTAGCAGAACTTAAGTATATTTATTCATATGAGACACATGGTAGCATCTGCTTGCTTCTTATAGAATAGGTATTACAACTCTAATTCTCACACATTAGAGTCATGTGTTTTTCTTTAGTGTCAATATCTGCCCCACCCTCAGGGACTTCAATTCCATGGTGGTGTGGGACCCAGGGATTCATATTAATTTTTTTTCATAGATAATTCTACTGTGCAGCCAATGCTGAGAATAAGTTCTTTACACAGTCTCTGCTCCATTTTATTCTTCAAGTGTCCTGTTCAAAATATCTCAAACTCTGCCTCAAATTCTCTTGGAGGAACTGTGGTAGAACTCATCAATATCTGGTGGTCTTTGCATAATCTCTACACAAGGCATTTTGTGTTACATATATTAAGCCTTACTTCATTGACTCATTTCCTTTTTAAATTACTAGCATTCTAAAATAGCTACAGTGAAATCTTGCTACCTGTCCCAGGATACTTCACATCTTTCTGGGGAAATTGCTTCTTTTGCATTCAAAGATAAAGTCCTATGGAATAAAGCTAGTTTCTGAGCCATGTTCCCTGCACTAGATCCACACAGCCACTTGACTTCTCTTCGGAAACAGCAAAGATTTCCATAAAACAAAGCTAAGAGTTATATCAGTTCAGTTCAGTTCAGTTCAGTTTAGTCGCTCAGTCTTGTCTGACTCTTTGTGACCCCATGAATCGCAGCACACCAGACCTCCCTGTCCATCACCAACTCCCAGAGTTCACTCAGACTCACGCCCATCGAGTCGGTGATGCCATCCAGCCATCTCATCCTCCGTCGTCCCCTTTTCCTCCGGCCCCCAATCCCTCCCAGCATCAGAGTCTTTTCCAATGAGTCAACTCTTCGCATGAGGTGGCCAAAATACTGGAGTTTCAGCTTTAGCATCATTCCTTCCAAAGAAATCCCAGGGCTGATCTCCTTCAGAATGGACTGGTTGGATCTCCTTGCAGTCCAAGGGACTCTCAAGAGTCTTCTCCAACACCACAGTTCAAAAGCATCAATTCTTTGGCGCTCAGCCTTCTTCACAGTCCAACTCTCACATCCATACATGACTACTGGAAAAACCATAGCCTTGACTAGACAGACCTTAGTCAGCAAAGTAATGTCTCTGCTTTTGAATATGCTATCTAGGTTGGTCATAACTTTTCTTCTAAGGAGTAAACATCTTTTAATTTCATGGCTGCAGTCACCATCTTCACTGATTTTGGAGCCCCCCAAAATAAAGTCTGACACTGTTTCCACTGTTTCCCCATCTATTTCCCATGAAGAGTTATATATTAAACATCTATTTCTTTCTCTTTTCTTTATTATCAGAAAATAATCTATAACTTACTACTCATTGCAGTTTATCCCAAAGAAGAGGAGGGAGAGACAAAGCTGATAATTTTTTTGTCTGTTATGATACCTGAGCCTTCAGTTATTTGGTAGTCAAGGTTCATATCTATGATAAGGGTCAATCCTAGCCATATAATTGGAAAATGTATGAGTCTCAGAGAATAACTGTAACTGCTGAACACGGAAGTCATATACAATGCTATAATGATTATGCTACATCTCTTGAGGATTTCTAGATATCTCTAGTATGTAGTATCTAATAAAAGGTTGAATCAGTACTTTGCTTTGTCTTGCAGTTTATCACCATTTTTGAAGGAAACAAGAATATTCTTCACAGTGTGAATCCCTCAAATGAAGTCATTTCAGGTACAAAATATGTTATGCTTTTAACATTACTTCTAGAATGAGTAGTTTCTCCTTTGCAGCTTTGATGCATGTTATCAATATGAGATAGCTATACATAAAAATACAAATATTATATATAAATATTAAGATGTTATTTCCACTTGCAGTTTACTATGCAATTCTTAAACCAAAAAGGTAAAAGGTAATGGAACTAACATTGATTAGGTATCAGCTATCCTCATTTTATTAAAGAAAAAGTGAGAATAACTTACTCAAGGTCACCCCAAGCAAGTAAGTTACAGCACTGGGGTTCAAATACAGATCTGCCAGACTTCAAAGCCTGAGCTCATTAAGCATGACCATAGCTGATATACTCAAATGATCACAGGAGCTAAGTAGGTGACAAACAAGAACAGTAGTTTGAGCAGGGATCCATGGCATGCCCCATCTAAAGAAGGGAGCTGTTACACAGGTCCAGTCATTGGCATGCTGGCTTGTTGCCAGGCCTTCTAATTCAGGTCTTAGCATTTTTCAGAAGAAAGTAGAGACAGTTTTGTGTAAAAAATTCTGACTTCCAGATTTCATGATGTAATTTCAAAACACCTGATAAATGAAACAAAACTTGTTCATATCTCCTACACCACATAATATTCCCTCTGCAAGTCTTAGAACCGTAATTTACAAATGAGAAATGAAGGTAAATAACTATTGGAGGTTATACAGCCAACAGATGGAGAGCTTTTAGGGTTCAAAATCATATCTTCTTACTTTTATCCTACATTCTTTCTTCCCTCTCCACTGTGGATCCATACAGTTGCCATTGCATCCCAGAACTAGGTCCTTAGTGGGTAATGAGCAAAGATAGCTTATAGTTTTGTTGTAAAAAGAACTATTAATTGATAAACACAAGGGTTCACTGTTCACTCTGGGAACGATGCTTTTACCCTAGTACACCAGCCACCCACCAGTCTTCTAATAGTGAATATGGATTTCAGCAGTCTTTGGTGTGTTTCTAGAAACTGCTTTACAACACTGGAACCACCCAGAATACCTTTTTGATCATGAAGATATTCCCAGACCCTCTATAGACTGGCTAAATTAGTATCTCGGAGTAATGATGCCCAGAAATCTGCATTTTTAACAAGACCACCAAGTTTTCAGAACAGTAACCCTTACCTCTCCAATGAGAATTTCAGAAGCCTTGTCATAATGCCTCAGTCATGTTAGAAAAATTTTTATCTTTCCTTTTCAAAATGTACATTTTTCTCTTTCATCCATATATCTGTCTTTTTGCTACAGATTTTGGATTTTTTCTTTTTAATTTTTAGATAATTTGAAAAACAATAGCACAGTAAAAATCTAAACAGAGGCTTCCCAGGTGGCTCAGTGGTAGAGAATCTGCCTGCCAGTGCAGGAGACTCAGGAGACTTAGGTTCAATCCCTGGGTTGGTAAGATCTACTGGAGAAGGAAATGGTAACACAGTCCACTATTCTTGCCTGAACAAAAATCCCACAGACAGAAGAGCCTGATGGGCCATACTCTATAGGGTTGTAAAGAGTCGGACACGACTGACCAACCGGGCATGTACAAAAAACCTAAACATAGTTGTTGTTGTTGTTGTTGTTTTAATTCTTTATTCTGTTGGCTTTCTTGGACTTTCCAGGTGATTCAGATGATAAAGAATCTGCCTGAAATGCAGGAGACCCAGGTTTGAACCCTGGGTCAGGAAGAGCCCCTGAAGAAGGGAATGGCAACCCACTCCAGTATTTTTGCCTGGAGAATTACATTAATAGAGGAGCCTGCCAGGCTATAGTCCATGGATCACAAAGAGCTGAACACAGCTGAGCAACTAACACTTTCACTTTTCACTTTAAATTTGCTGTTAGCTGTGTTAGCTTTTAAGGGCTTCCCAGGTGGGTCAGATGTAAAGAACCTGTCTGCCAGTGCAGGAGACACAGGAGACCTGGGTTCGATCCCTGAGTCAGAAAGATACCCTGGAGAAGGAAATGGCAATCCATTCCAGTATTTTTGCCAGGAGAATCCCATGGACAGAGGAGCCTGGCAGTTTACAGCCCATGGGGTCACAAAAGAGTCAGACATGACTTAGTGACTAAACAACATATTAGCTTAACCACAGAAGATCACCTGACTAGTAAAAACAAATCTAGTAACTATAAGAGGTATAGTCATGAATTCTGGCATGAACTGGAATTAGGAAAAGATGGGCTTTTACTCTCATGTGTGCTTCTATGTCCTATCACATCCTACCATAAGTTTTCATAAAAGTATGTAAATATTCACCTCTGTCTTTACATATAACATACTCATTTTGTTAAATTTTTTTTAATTTTTTTTAAAATTTTAATATCTTTAATTCTTACATGCGTTCCCTCATTTACATGAACCCCTCATTTTGTTAAATTTTAATATGATATTCTCTAAGAGAATATCTACAAACAAAGCTAGTGGAGGTGATGGAATTCCAGTTGAGCTATTTCAAATCCTGGAAGATGATGCTGTGAAAGTGCTGCACTCAGTATGCCAGCAAATTTCCAGCCACTGGAAAAGGTCAGTTTTCATTCCAATTCCAAAGAAAGACAACGCCAAAGAATGCTCAAACTACTGCACAGTTGACTCATCTCACACCCTAGTAAAGTAATGCTCAAAATTCTCCAATCCGAGATTCAGCAATAATACATGAACCATGAAATTCCAGATGTTCAAGTTGGTTTTAGAAAAGGCAGAAGAACAAGAGATCAAATTGCTAACATCTGCTGGATCATCAAGAAAGCAAGAGAGTTCCAGAAAAACATCAATTTCTGCTTTATTGACTATGCCAAAGCCTTTGACTGTGTGGATCACAATAAACTGTGGAAAATTCTGAAAGAGATGGGAATACAGACCACCTGACCTGCCTCTCAAGAAACCTATATGCAGGTCAGGAAGCCACAGTTAGAACAGGACATGAAATAACAGACTGGTTCCAAATAGGAAAAGGAATATGTCAAGGCTGTATATTGTCACCTTGCTTATTTAATTTATATGCAGAGTCCATCATGAGAAACGCTGGGCTGGAAGAAGCACAAGCTGTAATCAAGATTGCTGGGAGAAATATCAATAACCTCAGATATGCAGATGACACCACCCTTATGGCAGAAAGTGAAGAGGAACTAAAAAGCCTCTTGATGAAAGTGAAAGAGGAGAGTGAAAAAGTTGGCTTAAAGCTCAGCATTCAGAAAACGAAGATCACGGCATCTGGTCCCATCACTTCATGGGAAATAGATGGGGAAACAGTGGAAACAGTGTCAGACTTTATTTTTGGAGGCTCCAAAATCACTGCAGATGGTGATTCCAGCCATGAAATTAACAGAAGCTTACTCCTTGGAAGGAAAGTTATGACCAACCTAGATAGCATATTCAAAAGCAGAGACATTACTTTGCCAACAAAGATCTGTCTAGTCAAGCCTATGGTTTTTCCAGTGGTCATGTATGGCAGTGAGATTTGGACTGTGAAGAAAGCTGAGCACCAAAGAATTTATGCTTTTGAACTGTGGTGTTGGAGAAGACTCTTGAGAGTCCCTTGGACTGCAAGGAGATCCAACCAGTCCATTCTAAAGGAGATCGGTCCTGGGTGGTCATTGGAAGGACTGATGCTAAAGTTGAAACTCCAATACTTTGGCCAACTCATGCAAAAAGTTGACTCATTGGAAAAGACTCTGATGCTGGGAGGGATTGGGGGCAGGAGAAGAAGGGGACGACCGAGGATGAGATGGCTGGATGGCATCACTGACTCGATGGACATGAGTTTGTGTGAACTCCGGGAGTTGGTGATGGACAGGGAGGCCTGGCATGCTGTGATTCATGGGGTCACAATGAGTCGGACACGACTGAGTGACTGAACTGAACTGAGCTGAAGAGTCCATGCCCTGAAGAAGTGATAAGTGAAAGTGAAGTCGCTCAGTTGTGTCTGACTCTTTGCGACCCCATGGACTGTAGCCTACCAGGCTCCTCCCTCCATGTGATTTTCCAGGCAAGAGTACTGGTGTGGGTTGCCATTTCCTTCTCCAAATCCCATGTGATACAGAACAATAATTCCAAATGGAAACTCTTATTATCCATACAGTTTTCCTTCACATGACAAAAGAAATCACTTGAAGTCAGTCAACTAAAAGTTTACCCAAAGTTGTGAGAAATAATAGCAGTTTTAATGCACTTCTGTTTTCACCTGAGCACTCTGAAATAGACAGTCTCGCTGTATAGAGTTGAAAGTTATCAGTACTCTTTATGTGAGTTTAACTCATTACTTTTTCAGAGGTTCTTCTGCTAGAAAAAGAAAGGTATTCTTTGAACACCTGATTAGAGAAGTATCAGAGTAGAGCAGGTATAATGATGCCATGAGAGGCAGAAAGCTGGACCCTATGGAAGTGGGATGACTTTCTATTAACATGACCTTAGGCAGGGTTTCTGACTTCATCAAGATTCATATCCAAAAATGGGGATATCATTCTGTTTCCTTCACAGGGGTGTTAGAAGGATCAAATCAACAGAATCCTTGTGAATATTTTTTATATTCCATAATTTATTTTATAAATGTCATTTTCTGAACATCAAATCATTAATCCTATGGTATTACTGCCTCAACTAGAATGTCTAATAAATATCGATACTGCTTTGTTTTGTCCACAGAAACTTCCAGGTCTGATGTTCCCAAACAAGGATCTAAAATGCTGGCAAAGGTATCTTCAGCTCTGTCAAAGGTGTTTTCTCGAAATATTAACACCAATATTTCCAAATCTTCCTCACCACCTCACCAGAATGAGCATTGAAGTTTTTATACCTGATATTACTGTGCTTACTTCCCTTAGAAAATAAAATGTTTTTTAAAACATTAACATAGTGTCCAATAAGATGATTCCTATAATTCTGAGCAAAAAGAGCAAGAGAAATAGAGACCTGAGTAACAAAATTTTGACAATGCTTCTGATTAGAATTTTGGTATAAGGAGATGCTGAGTGCTGGTGTTATATACATGCCATGAAGATAAAGAGACAAAAAGCATATCAAGTAAATCAGTCAGCCCTCATTACCCACCAGAAAATGAACTTGAATTTTTTCCTATTAAATTTCCAGAGGGTATGTTCACCAAAATAGTCAGCAAGCTGAGATAAAACTCAAGCTGAATTCTCTGACACAGATATGAAACTGATTGGTTCAGTAGAAAAGATGTATTTGTATGTTCAAATAAGAAGTATCTCTAAGCAACTACAGGTAAAATTTCATCAGTTTATAAAACACCTGCCAAACAAAAATATGTAACTATTGATAAAGAACCATCAAGAAGAATCACTGTGGATAAACCATTGTATATACATAAGATGACCCCTCTCCTTAAAAACCTTTTTCAGACAAGGTACCTTTTTGTATAAAATACCATCAATAAACAAATTGTTGGCACTGTTGTTAAATTCTTTATATAGATACCTTATATGAACATAGATCTCAAGATTCTATTTGTAAGAACATAAAAAGTACTGAGGAAAACCTAACAAGATGGATCATTAGTACAGTGATAGAGGAATTTTTTTTAATATCTGTTAACTTGCTACTTTGTGATATGGATCCAAATTTATTCAGCATGTTTGCTCCTGGGTTCTAAAAGTCTTTTGAAAAGATCCAAAAGATGGACCAAACAGTAAAGAATGTCAGTCATCCAGTGCTGACTCATACATTTTCAGAGAATGTGATATCTTCTCTTTTCTCTATATAATATTCTTGACAGTAGCCAGAATTAAAGCAGAAATATCAGAGAAAATTTTGTTTTACACAATTGGATTTTCTTTAATAAATTTAGTGATGTTATGACAGATAGTTCTAGAGGAAAAAATGTAATTATAAAGAATTTTTATACTCAAGTGATGATGAAATTTCTTATAAATTATTTGATCTCAAAGATCATACAAAATCATATACACTATAGATATAGATATTTTAAAAATGATAGTTGATAAGAAATGATTGCCAGTCCAAATCAAAACTATTTTCAGGAGAGCTAATTCTACCAGTGTGCATAAATTGACAGTAGAGTGTATCCTTATAAATGTCATCCAAACAAATCACTGATTGTCCCCAGCTTTAAAAATCCCATGCTTTCAGGTTGTCTTTTAACATAAAAAAGTTTTACTGTAAATTATTTTTAATCAAAGCTCTCATCCATGTTTTCAAAAGTTGATAAGGAAACAAGCAAATCTTTAGCAAATCTGATTCTAAGGCACTCTGATTCACATATTTCTCTCATTAAAGGTTTAACATGTAAGAGTAATGCACTCTCTGGTAGGATTTTAATGATGAAAGAAATTTTCAGTTTTCTCCAACTGAGGTAGAAAAAGAAGCATAAAGTTCAGAATTCTTGAGGTTGCCAAAATTATGGAAAAAGTGCTTCTAAGGCACTCTGATTCACATACTTCTCTAATTAAAGATTTAACATGTAAGAGTAATGTACTTTCTGATAGGATTTTAATGATGAAAGAAATTTCCAATTTTCTCCAACTGAGGTATAAAAAGAAGCATAAAGTTCAGAATTCTTGAAGCTGTCAAAATTATGGGAAAAGTGATTTAAATTATTCATAAATTTAAATTCTAGGAAAAACTTTAATCCAGAAAAGTTTCTATAACATGTCATGTGTTGAATAAACTTTGTAGCTGTTTAGATAATATTAGAAAAGATACTAAAAATTCAAAGACTGAGTTGAAGCAATGTATATTACCTGATGAAATCTGTAGTAGCCTTAAATTTCTATATGTGATGAACTTTTGATACGGAAAAATATTTTTTAAATCCATAAAGCATGGGAATAATTTCTCAGGCGTTTTTTTCCATTTCTGCTGTACTAATACAGAGGTTGGCAAATCTTTTCCATAAAGGGCTAGATAGTGAACGTCATACTTTTGGAGAGTATAATGGTCTCTGTCAGAACTATTACATTATGGCTTTCTACCACAGAAGCAACCATAGTTAATGTATGAACCAGTGAATATGGCTGGAAATTCGGTTTAAGAAAAGTAAAATTTGAAGTTTAAAATTTTTACATCACAAAACATCTTTTATTTCTTCAGTGATTAAACAGATTATAAAACCATCCTTAGTGCACAGCAGAACGAGATGGTAAGCCAGGTAGACCCCCATGGTAGTAGTGTCCTGACTCATGTACTATGAAAATTTGGGAACCATAAATTAACTGAGTTTGATATTAAAGATACTAATGCTAATAAAAGATACTTTGATATTAAAAATAGTTCTAAATACAATGAATTTTGGGAGTTCCTGGCAGTCCAGTGGTTAGCACTTGGTACTTTCATTGCTGTGGTCCAGGTTCAGTCCCTGGTTAGGGAGTGAAAATCCCACAAGTCATGCAGTATGGCCAAACAAGCAATGAAATTTTACTAAAAAAGTTTCAAAATATATTACAAAAAATTTATACATAAGGTTCAAATATTCATCTTTTTTTGTAATTTTATTATTGAATACATTTCTGAAAAGGCACATGTACATTCTGCTACAAGCTACCTTGAATTGGAAAAAGAAAGATACATAAAGCTTTAATTTGAAGTTGAATTTTCAGTAAAAATTTGTTCTTACCTTAGAAATAGCCAGTCAAAATGGATCCAGACATATTTTCAGAACACTTGGTAGTCACATTTTTGTAAATCTCTCAACATCAGTCTAGATTGCAGCTCAAAGTTCCCATCCCCCTACAGAAACAGCTGACAAGCAAAAACTGTCAAATACAACTTTTCAGAACTTTGTGAAACAGTTAAATGTTTATAGTAACTAATCAAACACTGAATCAAGAAAAAGGTAACTGGAAAAATGGTAGCAAAAATGTATGATGTTTTTACTTGTCCTTGCTCATTCTCTCACCAGCACAGGGGCAGTCCTAAAAGAAAGAAACTCCCATTCCTAGTGTGTAAGTCCTTGGACCCTGCTACTGGAAGGAGCAGAGCAGACTTCCTTGGAAAATTGTTGTTTGTCTGTTACAAACTATCCGAGAGCAGCATGAAATAGTGGCAAAGCACTTGTTCCCAGTTCAACCTAACTGGGAACTCAGAGCAGAAAAGCAATAGACATCACTCAAAAAAACTGCAAGCCAAGCTAACAACTCACAGATGCTTAGGCGGTAAAATATGATGGAAACATAAAACAGATACCAAAATCTGAGGAACAAAAGTCATGTCATTTCATTAAGAAATTAAGACATTCAGAAGCATCTATGAGAGGAATACAGAAAGCGATGCATATTCCCACAGCAAAACTCATGCTCAGAAAAGATATGAAACACCTTAAGCTTTCACTTCAAGCCAATCATTAGGCTAGCTAAGCCTAGCTAGTTATTTAAAGTGGTTCCCCTCATAGATCCTGCAAAGACTAGGATGTGTGCTTTTTAGCTTCTGCTGTTCCAGAAGGAACCTCTGTTAAAACTCTAGCTTAACACAAGGAACAGACTTCAGTGACCACAGAAGACAAGAAATACATCCTTTGAAACTATAGTTTAAGAAATTCACTAAACAAATGGGCTACTGTAGCCTTCAACAATCAAAAACAAACAAAAACACCTGGAAAAGATGGAGACCTGGTTTCCAGGGTTACCATATTATGAATCATGAAGTTCCAGTTTTCAACGACAACAAAATCAGCCCCCAAAAATCCCACAAGGAATACAAAGAAATAGGAAAACATATCCCCTAGAACAACAAAATAAACATTAAGAAACCCTCCCTCAGGAAGCCCAAACTTTGGAGTAATATATAAAGATCATGGAACAATTATACTAAATCTGCTCAAAAAGCCAAAGGAAAACCTGGACAAACACTGAAGGAAATCAGGAAAACATTGCATAAACTAAATGAGAGTATCAATAAAGAAGTAAAAGTATAAACGGGATTCCAACAGCCACCATGGAAAAGGTTGACAGTTCCTGAAGAAGTGAAACATAGAATTGCCATATATTCTATTAATTCCACTTCTAGGTATATACCCAAAGACATCACTTTGCCAACAAAGGCCCATCTAGTCAAGGCTATGGTTTTTCCAGTGGTCATGTGTGGATGTGAGAGTTGGACTGTGAAGAAAGCTGAGCACAGAAGAATTGATGCTATTGAACTGTGGTGTTGGAGAAGACTCCTGAGAGTGCCTTGGATCACAAGGATGTCCATACAGTCCATCCCAAAGGAGATCAGTCCTGGGTGTTCATTGGAAGGACTGATGCTGAAGCTGAAACTCCAATACTTTGGCCACCTGATGCGAAAAGCTGACTCATTTTAAAAGAGCCTGATGCTGGGAAAGATTGAGGGCAGGAGAAGGGGACGACAGAGGATGAGATGGTGGGATGGCATCACCGCCTCAGTGGACGTGAGTTTGGGTAAACTCTGGGAGTTGGTGATAGACAGGGAGGCCTGGCATGCTGCAGTTCATGAGGTCACAAAGAATCGGACACAATTGAGCAACTGAACTGAACTGAATGTTATATTGATAACAGTTCTAATTATATGGTATAAACTTGTAAATGTATTCTCTCCACAGTATCCACAACTAAAACATCTAAAAAATATATACACAATAAAAATATAAGATAATCAAAGGAATCATGACAAAAAAGTAACAATACACAAAGGAAGGCAGTGATGAAGCAAACGAAGGAACAAAAAAGCTGTAAGGATACCAAAAATAAACAATTAAATGGAAAAATCCCTCTCTGTAATTACTTTGAATGTAAATGTATTAAATTCTCTAATCAAAAGGCAGAGTCTTGTAGTAGGAAAAAAATAAAAGCATAGCGCCTCAGGAGACTGTTTTAGGGCCAAAGAAACGAATAGATGTAGAGGATGGAAAAGGATACTCCATGCCAATAGTCACCAAAAATAGGCCCGATGGCTATATTCAATCCAGTTCAGTTCAGTCGCTCAGTCGTGTCTGACTCTGACCCCATGAATGAAACACGCCAGGTTTCCCTGTCCATCACCAACTCCCGGAGTTCACTCAAATTCACATCCATCGAGTCAGTGATGCCATCCAGCCATCTCATCCTCTGTCGTCCCCTTCTCCTCCTGCCCCTCGAATCCCTCCCAGCATCAGAGTCTTTTCCAATGAGTCAACCCTTCGCATGAGGTGGCTATATTATTATCAGACAAAATGGATTTTAGGGCATTGTTACAGAAAAAAATGACATCATATATTGATAAAAGGGTCTATTCATTAATAAAACAATTATAAACATATCTCCACAAAATAGAGGCCCAAAATATATAAAGAAAATATTCAGTTCAGTTGCTCAGTCGTGTCCGACTCTTTGCGACCCCATGAATCACAGCACGCCAAGCCTCCCTGTCCATCACCAACTCCCGGAGTTCACTCAGACTCATGTCCATCGAATGGATGATGACATCCAGCCATCTCATCCTCTGCCGTCTCCTTCTTCTCCTGCCCGCAATCCCTCTGAGCATCAGAGTTTTTTCCAATGAGCCAACTCTTCACATGAGGTGGCCAAAGTACTGGAGTTTCACCTTTAGCATCATTCCTTCCAAAGAAATCCCAGGACTGATCTCCTTCAGAATGGACTCGTTGGATTTCCTTGCAGTCCAAGGGACTCTCAAGAGTCTTCTCCAACATCACAGTCCAAAAGCATCAATTCTTCGGTGCTCAGCCTTCTTCACAGTCCAACTCTCACATCCATATACGACCACTGGAAAAACCATAGCCTTGACTTGATGCACCTTTGTTGGCAAAGTAATGTCTCTGCTTTTAAATATGCTATAGGCCATGGGGAAACAGTAGAAACAGTGTCAGACTTTAATTTTGGGGGCTCCAAAATCACTGCAGATGGTGACTGCAGCCATGAAATTAAAAGACGCTTACTCCTTGGAAGGAAAGCTATGATCAACCTAGACAGCATATTCAAAAGCAAAGACATTACTTTGCCGACTAAGGTCCGTCTAGTCACGGCTATGATTTTTCCAGTAGTCATGTATGGATGTGAGAGTTGGACTGTGAAGAAGGCTGAGCGCCGAAGAATTGATTCTTTTGAACTGTGGTGTTGGAGAAGACTCTTGAGAGTCCCTTGGACTGCAAGGGGATCCAACCAGTTCATTCTGAAAGAGATCAGCCCTGGGATTTCTTTGGAAGGAATGATGCTAAAGCTGAAACTCCAGTACTTTGGCCACCTTATGCGAAGAGTTGACTCACTGGAAAAGACTCTGATGCTGTGAGGGATTGGGGGCAGGAGGTGAAGGGGACCACAGAGGATCAGATGTCTGGATGGCATCACTGACTCATTGGACGTGAGTCTGATTGAACTCCGGGAGTTGGTGATGGACAGGGAGGCCTGGCGTGCTGCGATTCATGGGGTCGCAAAGAGTTGGACACGACTGAGTGACTGAACTGAACTGAGGTTGGTCATAACTTTCCTTCCAAGGAGTAAGCGTCTTTTAATTTCATGGCTGCAGTCACCATCTGCAGTTATTTTGGAGCCCCCAGAAATAAAGTCTGACACTGTTTCCACTGTTTCCCCATCTATTTCCCATGAAGTGATGGCTCAAAGAAGCAACAGTTCTTGCAATTCACCACGTCCCTGATGAATTGAACTTCTATACAGAATATCAATGAGTAAAAGACTAAAACAAAACTACATATTGATTAAACCTAACAAAAATAAAGCACTCCACCTAGAAAGTACACACAAGTGCACACAGAAT
This sequence comes from Ovis aries, assembly GCF_016772045.2. NCBI lineage: Eukaryota > Metazoa > Chordata > Mammalia > Artiodactyla > Bovidae > Ovis > Ovis aries. Next base: position 123,598,701 of record NC_056055.1, on the reverse strand, counting down.
ATTCTTTGGAATAAATCATACTTTAGGCCACAAAACAAATTACTATAAATTCTAAAAGACTAAATCAAAGTTATCTTTTCTGACAACACTGGAATAATGATAGATATCACTAAGAAAAATTGGAAAATTCACAAATATGTGGAAATTAAACATCATACTCTTAACCAATGGGTCAAAGAAGAAATCTGAGATTAGAATATCCTTATTAGTAAATAAAAAATAATGATGCAACATAGCAAAACTCATGGGATGTATCAAAGGCAGTGCCCAGAAGAAAATTTATAGCTGTAAATGTCTACATTAAAAAAGGAGAAAGATCACATCAATAACCTTAACTTTACACCTCAAAAAACTAGAAAAAAAGAGTCAAATAAACCCAAAGCTAGCAGAAACAGTGAAGTAAAAAGATTAGAATGAAGAAAAGTAAAATATGCACCAGAGAAACAATAAAACCTATGAAATCATATATTTGTGTTTTTGAAAAAAAAACAATGAAAATTTATAAACTTTTATCTGCTACTGCTAAGTCACTTCAGTCGTGTCCAACTCTGTGCAACCCCATAGACAGCAGCCCACCAGGCTCCCCCGTCCCTGGGATTCTCCAGGCAAGAACACCAGAGCGGGTTGCCATTTCCTTCTCCAATACATCAAAGTGAAAAGTGAAAGTGAAATCACTCAGTCATGTCCGACTCTTGGCGACCCCATGGACTGCAGCCTACCAGGCTCCTCCATCCATGGGATTTTTCCAGGCTAGAGTACTGGAGTGGGGTCCATTTTTCACCATTGAGTATAATTTTATTAGCTGTGTGTTTTTGATAAATCCCCTTTATCATGTTGTGAAAGTTCTTTTCTATTTTTATTTTTTGAACTTTTTTTATCATTAAATAGTGGTAATTATTGTCAAATGCCTTTTTTCTCTGTCAATAGAGATGTTAATGTGGCTTTTCCTCTTCAATCTATTAAATTAGTCCCAATTGGTTACTTAGGCACTGTAACAAAGCACCACAAATTGAATGGCTTAAAAAAACAGAAATGCTGCACAGTTCTAGAAGCTTGAATTCTAAGATCAAAGTTTTTTGTAGGACGATGCTCCCTCTGAAGGAAATAGAAAAAGATATTTTCTAAGCCTGTCTTCTAACTTCTGGTAGTTCTTTGGCTTTGGGCAGTTTAACTCCAATCTTCACAATGGATTTTCCTTGTGTATGCCTGTATTTTTATATGGTATTCCTTTTACAATAACACTCATCGTATTGAAGTAAGGTACCACCATTGTCCAGTACAACTTCATCTTAACACAAAATTACACTCTCAATGACTCTATTTTCAAAAAAGGTGAGAGGTTAGAAAATCAATATGAATTTGGAAGAGGCACAATTCAAACAATAACACAGTGGATCACATTGATTAATTTGTCCATGTTGAACCTTCTTGCATTTTCTAATCCTTTTAAATTAAATCAGTGTGCTAGTATTTTGTTGAAAATTTTTGCATTTTTGTTCATAAGGACTTTTCTGGTGGCTCAGATGGTAAACTGTCTGTCTACAATGTGGGAGACCTGGGTTCAACCCCTGGGTCGGGAAGATTCCCTGGAGAAGAAAATGGCAACCCACTTCAGTACTCTTGCCTAGAAAATCCCATGGACAGAGGAGCCTGGTGCAGGCTACTGTCCCTGGGGTCACAAAGAGTCAGACATGACTGAGCGACTTCACTTCCACTCATAAAAAATATTGGTATTTAATTATTTTCTTGTGATGTCCTTATATGGCTTTGTGTCAGGGTAATTCTGGCCTCATAGTATAGATTAGGAAATGTTCCTTCCTCCTTTTGATTTTTGGACAAGTTTAAGATATACTGGTGTTAATTCCCATTTAAGTGCTCAGTATAATTCACTAGGGAAGTCATCTGGTCCTGGATTTTTCTCTGTTGGGAAGTTTCTAATGCCCTGCTTCATTTTCTACTATTCAACGTCATAGTAGAACTTTTTTTTACCAAAGCAATTAGGCAATAAATTATGAAAAGCATCCAAGTGAGAGAGAAAAGAATAAAACTATCTCTGCTTGCAGATATGACTAGAGATCCCCAAAGAAGATCCACAAGAAGACTACAGGAACTAATAAGTGAATTCAGCAAGATTATAGGATAGAAGATAAATTTTAAAAGTCTATTGTATTTCTATACACCTAAAATAAATACCCCCCTCAAATTTAGAGCAGTTCCCACAATACCACCTAAATAAGAATCAATCAAGAGGGAGGTGTAAGACATGATAAAACGTTTATAATTTTCAGAAAGAAATTTTAAAAGGACTAAATAAATGGAAAATATCTTTATGATCCTATATTTTTGACTATGGATTATTGAATATGACATCAAAACCATGAGCAACAAATCTAGACTCAAAAACTTATCTGCAAAGAATATTATCATGAAAGCAAAGAGCCAACCTGTAGAATAGATGAAAATATTATCAAATCAAGTATCTAATAAAGGTGTAATGTCTAGAATATAGAAAGAACTCATGCAACTCAAAAACAATTAAAGTATGGGTGTTGACTTGAATAGACATTTCTCCACATAAGATATAAAAATGGCCATAAGATTTTGTAGATATGCAATTCCATTAACTATTAGGAAACTGAAATCAAAACAACAATCATTTACTTTCATTCATACTAAGATGACTTTTTTTAAAGGGAAAAAAAAAATACGTTGAGTGCACCAGGACATAGAGAAAACAGAATACTCATAAATTGTCGTTGGGAATTGCTGCTGCTGTGGTAATGGTGGTTCCTCAAAAAGCTAAACCTAGAATTACCATGTGACTCAGCAATTCCACTCCTATATATACGCCAAAAAGAACTGAAAATGGGAACTCAAACACTTATACAATAACACTCATTGCAGTACTATTTGCCAAATGTGGAAACAACTCACCTATTTATCAACAGATGAATGTACTCAAAAAAAGTGATATATACATATAGTGGAATATTATTTAGCCATCAAAGAATGAAGCCCTGATACATGTGGCAACAGAAACGAACCTCTAAAATGTTATTCTAAATAAATGAAATAATCCAGATTCAGGACAAAAATATATTCTACTTAAATTACATATTGTATACAATTGGCAAATGCATAGAGACAAAAAGTAGATTAAACATTACCAGGAACAGGGGTTGGATATAAGAATGGGGATCACTGCCTACAATTACTGCTTAATTGTGGCAGTTTCTACTTGGACTACTGAGACATTTTTGGAAATGGCAGTGATGATTCCTTAACAGTGTGAATGTCATGCCATTGAATTTTATACTTCAAATATGTATTAAATGTCAAATATTCTATGTTCTATCACAAGAGAAATTTAAAAGCTTCAACTGAAGGTGTGATATCAAACTGGAACTGGTCATATGCCGGGAGCCAGCGTGAGGAACTCCGCTTGTGGCAAAGGTCATGAGGAAGGAGGCTTCATCATATGCAAAGGTGGGATCGAGCCTCAGGAAACCCCCTGTTCCCGAGCAGTACAGTTCAGTTCAGTCGCTCAGTAGTGTCCAACTTTTTGCAACCCCATGAATAGCAGCACGCCAGACGTCCCTGTCCATCACCATCTCCCAGAGTTCAATCAGACTCACATCCATTGAGTCTGTGATGCCATCCAGCCATCTCATCCTCGGTTGTCCACTTTTCCTCCTGCCCCCAATCCCTCCCAGCATCAGAGTCTTTTCCAGTGAGTCAACTCTTCGCATGAGGTGTCCGAAGTACTGGAGCTTCAGCTTTAGCATCATTCCTTCCAAAGAAATCCCAGGACTGATTTCCTTCAGAATGGACTGGTTGGATCTCCTTGCAGTCCAAGGGACTCTCAAGAGTCTTCTCCAACACCAGAGTTCAAAAGCATCAATTCTTCGGGGCTCAGCCTTCTTCACAGTCCAACTCTCACATCCAGACATGACCACTGGAAAAACCATAGCCTTGACTAGACGGACCTTAGTCGGCAAAGTAATGTCTCTGATTTTAAATATACTATCTAGGTTGGTCATAACTTTTCTTTCAAGGAGTAAGCTTCTTTTAATTTCATGACTGCAGTCACCATCTGCAGTGATTTTGGAGCCCAAAAAATAAAGTCTGACACTGTTTCTACTGTTTCCTCATCTATTTCCCATGACGTGATAGGACCAGATGTCATGATCTTCATTTTCTGAATGTTGAGCTTTAAGCCAACTTTTTCACTCTCCTCTTTCACTTTCATCAAGAGGCTTTTTAACTCCTCTTCACTTTCTGCCATAAGGATGGTGTCATCTGAATATCTGAGGTTATTGATATTTCTCCTGGTAATCTTGATTCCAGCTTGTGTTTCTTCCAGCCCACCATTTCTCATGATGTACTCTGCATAGAAGTTAAATAAGCAGGGTGATAATATACAGCCTTGATGTACTCCTTTTCCTATTTGGAACCAGGCTGTTGTTCTATGTCCAGTTCTAACTGTTGCTTCCTGAGGCAGAAAGGTGGTCTGGTATTCCCATCTCTTTCAGAATTTTCCAGTTTCGTGGGATCCACACAGTCAAAGGCTTTGGCATAACAATAAAGCAGAAAGAGATGTTTTTCTGGAACTCTCTTGCTTTTTCCATGATCCAGCGGATGTTGGCAATTTGATCTCTGGTTCCTCTGCCTTTTCAAAAACCAGCTTGAACATCAGGGAGTTCATGGTTCATGTATTGCTGAAGCCTGGCTTGGAGAATTTTGAGCATTACTTTACTAGCATGTGGGATGAGTGCAATTGTGCGGTAGTTTGAGCATTCTTTGGCATTGCCTTTCTTTAGGATTGGAATGAAAACTGACCTTTTCCAGTGTTGTGGCCACTGCTGAGTTTTCCAAATTTGCTGGCATATTGAGTGCAGCACTTTCACAGCATCATCTTTCAGGATTTGAAACAGCTCAACTGGAATTCCATCACCTCCACTAGCTTTGTTCATAGTGATGCTTTCTAAGGTCCACTTAACTTCACATTCCAAGATGTCTGGCTCTAGATTGGTGATCACATCATCATGATTATCTGGGTCATGAAGATCTTTTTTGTACAGTTCTTCCATGTATTCTTGCCACCTCTTCTTAATATCTTCTGCTTCAGTTAGGTCCATACCATTTCTGTCCTTTATCGAGCCCATCTTTGCATGAAATGTTCCCTTGGTATCTCTAATTTTCTTGAAGATATCTCTAGTCTTTCCCATTCTGTTGTTTTCCTCTATTTCTTTGCATTGATTGCTGAAGAAGGCTTTCTTATCTCTTCTTGCTATTCTGTGGAACTCTGCACTCAGATACTTATATCTTTCCTTTTCTCCTTTGCTTTTCGCCTCTCTTCTTTTCACAGCTATTTGTAAGTCCTCCCCAGACAGCCATTTTGCTATTTTGCATTTCTTTTCCATGGGGATGGTCTTGATCCCTGTCTCCTGTACAATGTCACGAACCTCATTCCATAGTTCATCAGGCACTCTATCTATCAGATCTAGTCCCTTAAATCTATTTCTCACTTCCGCTGTATGATCATAAGGGATTTGATTTAGGTCATACCTGAATGGTCTAGCGGTTTTCCCTACTTTCTTCAATTTCAGTCTGAATTTGGTAATAAAGAGTTCATAATCTGAGCCACAGTCAACTCCTGGTCTTGTTTTTGTTGACTATATAGAGCTTCTCCATCTTTGGCTGCAAAGAATATAATCAATCTTATTTCAGTGTTGACCAAAGAAAGGTTTAACAAGGACCTAGAAGAAATAAAAAAGAGTCAATATATAATGAATAATGCAATAAATAAGATAAAAAACACTCTGGAGGGAACCAACAGTAGAATAATGGAGGAAGAAGATGGGATTAGTGAGGTAGAAGATAGAATGTTAGAAATAAATAAATCAGAGGAAAAAAAAGAAAAATGAATGAAAAGAAATGAGGACAATCTCAGAGACCTTCAGGACAATATTAAATGTCCCAACATTCGAATCATAGGAGTCCCAGAAGAAGAAGACAAAAAGAAAGACCATGAGAAAATACTTGAGGAGATAATAGTTGAAAGCTTCCCAAAAATGGGGAAGGAAATAATCACCCAAGTCCAAGAAACCCAGAGAGTCCCAAACAGGATAAACCCAAGGTGAAACACCCCAAGACACATATTAATCAAATTAACAAAGATCAAGCACAAAGAACAAATATTAAAAGCAACAAGAGAAAAACAACAAATAACACACAAGGGGATTCCCATAAGGATAACAGCTGACCTTTCAATAGAAACTCTTCAGGCCAGGAGGGAATGGCAAGACATACTAAAAGTGATGAAAGAAAATAACCTACAGCCCAGATTACTGTACCCAGCAAGGATCTCATTCAAATATGAAGGAGAAATCAAAAGCTTTACAGACAAGCAAAAGCTGAGAGAATTCAGCACCACCAATCCAGCTCTCCAACAAATGCTAAAGGATCTTCTCTAGACAGGAAACACAAAAAGGCTGTATAAACTCGAACCCAAAACAATAAAGTAAATGGCAATGGTATCATACTTATCAATAATTACCTTAAATGTAAATGGGTTGAGTGCCACAACCAAAAGACAAAGATTGGCTGAATGGATACAAAAACAAGACCCCTATATATGTTGTCTACAAGAGACCCACCTCAAAACAAGGGACACATACAGACTGAAAGTGAAGGGCTGGAAAAGATATTCCACACAAATAGAGACCAAAAGAAAGCAGGAATAGAAATACTCATATCAGATAAAATAGACTTTAAAACAAAGGCTGTGAAAAGAGACAAAGAAGGCCACTACATAATGATTAAAGGAGCAATCCAAGAAGAAGATATAATAATTATAAATATATATGCACCCAACACAGGAGCACCATAATATGTAAGACAAATTTTTGTTAACAAGTATGAAAGGGGAAATTAACAATAACACAATAATAGCGGGAGACTTTAGTACCCCACTCACACCTATGGATAGATCAATTAAACAGAAAATTAACAAGGAAAAACAAACTTCAAATGATAAAATAGACCAGTTAGACCTAATTGATATCTATAGGATATTTCACCCCAATAGAATGAATTTCACTTTTTTCTCAAGTGCACACAGAACCTTCTCCAGGATAGATCACATCCTGGGCCATAAATCTAGCCTTGGTAAATTCAAAAAAAATTGAAATCATTCCAAGCATCTTTTCTGATCACAATGCAGTAAGATTAGATCTCAATTACAGGAGAAAAATTTAAAAATTTAAAAATTCCAACATGGAATGGAATGAAGGCTGAACAACACGCTGCTGAATGACCAACAAATCACAGAAGAAATCAAAAAGAAATCAAAATGTGCATAGAAATGAATGAAAATGAAAACACAACAATCCAAAACCTGTGAGACACTGTAAAAGCAATGCTAAGGGGAAAGTTCATAGCAATACAGGCATAGCTCAAGAAACAAGAAAAAAGTCAAATAAATAACCGAACTCTACACCTAAAACAACTAGAAAAGGAAGAAATGAAGAACCCCAGGGTTAGTAGAAGGAAAGAAATATTAAAAATTAGGGCAGAAATAAATGCAAAATAAACAAAGGAGACCATAGCAAAAATCAACGAAGCCAAAAGCTGGTTCTTTGAAAGGATAAATGAAATTGATAAAATTGGATAAAATGGAACCTATTATACACAGTGAAGTAAGCCAGAAGAAAAACACCAATACAATCTAAGGCATATATATGGAATTTAGAAAGATGGTAACAATAACCCTGTACGCGAGACAGCAAAAGAGACACAGATGTATAGAACAGTCTTTTGGCTTCTGTGGGAGAGGGAGGGGGTGGAATGATTTAGGAGAACGGGATTGAAACATGTATAATATCACATAAGAAATGAATCGCCAGTCCAGGTTCAATGGATACAGGATACTTGGGGCTGTTGCACTGGGATGACCCAGAGGGATGGTATGGGGAGAGATGTGGGAGGGGGGTTCAGGATGGGGAACATGTGTGGTGGATTCATCTTTATGTATGGCAAAACCAATACAATATTGTAATGTAATTAGCCTCCAATTAAAATAATTTAATTTTTTTTAAATTTAGAAAAAGAAGAAGTTTACTTTTTCATTAGCAGTGTGAGATCCCATGAAAAACCAAAGGAAGAAATATTAGAACACCTGGAAAAAGATGAAGAAACTGTTTTTCTCTGAGTACCAAAGTATTATCTGAGTAAATATGCAAAAGTCATGTCTGAGTCTTTTGGCTATGGCTCAGGAATTTAATGAATCATCCTCCTCAAAAACAACTATAAAATAAGACAACATTTTCAAAACAAACCATATAAGGAATCTGAAAATAGACCAATGGGAAACAAAAAATTGAAATGGGATTATTCATAACAACCTTCCAGAATTTCAGGTAAGAACAGAATCTGTTTTGCCCATGTGTAATTGCTCCATTGCTTCTCTCTTCCCATCTTGATCAGGGAGGACAGTTTTTACAGAGCATGGCTGATGGGCATAACCAGAAACTTTGTTTCCAGAAAGGAAGACATATTCTTTGAAATGATACATGTGGCAGTTGAATCCAGAAAAGTTACAAAAAATTTAAAAATAAATCAGAATTCATACTGCTACAATATATTACCTAAAATGCAAAATTTTGTTCATTAAAGTTAGGAAATGTGCAAAAAAAAAAAAAATCAGGAAACTCTACTCTGGAAGTAAAGCAGGCAAATATAAAGGACCATGAGAGGGCCTAAGTGTTGGATTGAGTAGACAAATGCCTCAAATATATATATATAGTTTGTATACAGAATATATTTGCGCATACACACACACACACACACACATACAAGATGTCAATTATATTCAGTTGATTGTCCTTATTGATTTATTGACTGCTAAATCTGCCCATTTATAATATGGAGATGTTGAAGTTTCCAGTTATAATAATTGATTTATCTGTTTCTCTTTGCAACTTTATTAGTTTTTGCCTCATGTAGTTTGTCAGTCTGTTTTTAGGTGCATACAAGCTAAGGACTGTTATACTTCTTGAATAATTGATCCTTTTATTATTATATAATACTCTTCTATATCTCTGATAGACTTCCTTCCTTTGAAGTCCTTACTGTCTAAAATTAAGATATCTACTCCTGTTTTCTTTTGATTTGTATTACCGTGTTATATTTTTCTCCACCTATTAACTTTTATATATGTCTTCAAAACAATGCAGTTTCTTGTAGAGAACTTATATTTGAGTCTTTTTTTAACCCACATGACAATCTGTCTTTTAATTGGTGAATTTAGACAACTGATGTCCAAAGTAATTACCAGTTAAAAATGAAATTAGAGACCAAAACTATTAATCTTCCCAAACTTCATAGATAATTTGTTATCTCTTTAATGACAGAGCCATTATTGGCAAAAAAAAAAAAAAGAAAGAAAAGAAAAACTGGTAAACATATAGCTATGTACCAAATTAATCATGTTATCACAAATATGTCTTCAAAAGTAACACTAAATTATAAATTTTTCAATATCAAAAAGAAAACTTGTGTTCTCAAATATTTCTGATACAAACACAAGAATATCATTTAATTTAATAATACTATTTAAGCTTTCAACAGTTGAAAATACTTTTCTGAAGATTATTTTATAATAGTACATAAACAATATGGTAGTACATAAATAAAATCACCACCTTTGGAATTTCTAAGAAAAACTTATTTCAAAAATTCCTATGGACTGAAATTCCAAGAAAGTTGTAGCGGAGAGGTGATACGATGTAAATAGAAGAGTTATGATGTAAATGATTTGCAGTGTGTAAAGCATTTAGAGGGCTTCCCAGGTGACTCAGCAGTAAAGAACCTGCCTGTCAATGCAGGACACCATGAGTTCAATCACTGGGTCAGGAAGATCCCCTGGAGAAAGAAATGGGAGCACACTCCATTTTTCTTGCCTGGGAAATCCCATGGACAGAGGAGCCTGGTGAGCTACAGTCCATGGGGTCACAAAAAAATGGGACATGACTTAGTAAATAAAGAACAACAACAAAGTACTTAGAACAGCCTGACACAAAGTAAATTTAAGAATGCCCAAATGAAATAATTAACATACATTGCCAACCAACTTCTCATTCCTAATTTTTTCTCCAGAAAATTAAAACAATTCAGGAAGTCATATTGAAAGGCACCTAGTTTATTTTGAACCAAAAGAAGAGTTAATGGTTATACAATTTTTTCAAAGGCAATTGAAATGGGGGACAGTGGGACAGTGGCTCAGAAGATAAGGAATCTACTTGCAAAGCAGGAGATCCAGGTTCGATCCCTGGGTCAGGAAGATCACCTGAAGAAGGGAATGGCAACCCACTCCAGTTCTTGCCTGGAGAATTCCATGGACAAAGGAGCCTGGAGGGCTACAGTCCATAGGGGCACAAAAGTCAGACAAGACTGAACAACTAAAACACATGAGGGATCTATGGCCGGAAAGTCTTATAATACTTTCATGTGATGTAAAATCTTCAATTTAGAGACATGCTAACATTACTTTGCCAACCAAGGTCCGTCTAATCGAGGTTATGATTTTTCCAATGGTCATGTATGGATGCGAGAGTTGGACTGTGAAGAAAGCTGAGCGCCGAAGAATTGATGCTTTTGAATTGTGGTGTTGGAAAAGACTCTTGAGACTCCCTTGGACTGCAAGGAGATCCAACCAGTCCATTCTGAAGGAGATCAGTCCTGGGTGTTCTTTGGAAGGACTGATGCTAAAGCTGAAACTCCAGTACTTTGGTCACCTCATGAGAAGAGTTGACTCATTGGAAAAGACTCTGATGCTGGGAGGGATTGGGGGCAGGAGGAGAAGGGGACGACCGAGGATGAGATGGCTGGATAGCATCACGGACTCGATGGACATGAGTCTATGTGAACTCTGGGAGTTGGTGAAGGACAGGGAGGCCTGGCATGCTGTGATTCATGGGGTCGCAGAGTCGGACATGACTGAATGAACTGAACTGAACTGAAGAGTTCTAGAGATAAAGAAAAACAATATACTTAGGACGTACTAGTGTCAGTTAAATTTGATTCTCTTAAGAGTTTACCAACTCTTTTTACCCCAATAAACATGTAAAGATGTTGGTCACAAATTGCTCCTAGTGAGCAGAGTGGCTTCCTTAGAGAACACTGCCATTCCTATCCAGAAAGATCTGAGCTAAGAGAGATCAGAGGTGGGTATGACTTTTCACCTCAATAGGTGCAAACTGCAAGTGCTATGCCTATGATCTTAAAATCCAAATTAAATTGCGCACAAGATTTTAGATACACATTGTGAAGAGGGAGAGCATCAAATATTTACTAAGCTTCTACTATGTCTCAAGCATTGCTCACATTGGGGAATACAGAAATAAGCAGTCAGCAGCCTCTGCCTCAATATAGTGAACAAGGAATATATATTACCTGATAAGCACAATAATGTGTAATAAGTAGTAATGGATAGTGTAAATAAAACATGAAAGATAGATGAAAAACATAGCTAACTGTATCAAATAGCAGAATTTTAAATCACTGAATTTTCAGTTCCATAGTAAATGACATAAGTAAAAATTTGTAGAAAATGAAAATACACATGTATCTTTTATTTTAAAAATAACTATATAACTGATGGTAATATAAGCAGTATGTGCATGCATGCTAACTCACTTTAGTTTTGTCTTCCTCTGTGGCCCTGTCGACTATAGCACACCAGGCTCCTCTGTCCACGGGATCCTCCAAGCAAGAATACTGGAGTGGGTTACCATTTCTTTCTCCAGGGGCTAAAGAACCACATTATATCAACATCGTAGAAAAGAATCCGGAAGTTAGATTTAAAAACCAGTAATGAAACATTTATAAATAGGCATGTATATAAGCAGAAGTCTGGAAGGTGTTATAGGAAATTGAAAAAGTTGTGTTAGCTCTGATGAATATTTTTTTTATAAAATGTTCTTGGGGTTAAAATCAATAAGTGATATTAAATGCCTCATAAAGTACAAATATTATTATCATTTTAATATAAATTTTAACATTAAAAATAATTTATTTTGTATTTCAATGTCAAAGAATTTCAAGAACATTTAGCCATTAAAATGCTTGAAATAATGGTAAGTTTAACAATGTTATAAAAATAATTACATAAAAATGCATACTTATAAGTCACCTTTCTCTCACTACCTCAAATGTATATGGGTAGGTAAATTTTGGAACATAAATTTTAATTTTCTTTCTTCCACAGAAGTGCTTAGTTCCTAGTTGTATAACCCCTCACCGTATTACACAATTACATGATGTGAAGAAAATCAGTTTTTTAATTTTATAAATTTCCAGATTTAGAGTCAGAATTTTATCAATTCATTTTTTCCAATAAAATAAACATGAAAAAAAGACAAAAATATGACTTCTCTCACAAATATTCATTGAGTAGTGCTTCTTTTAAATACTCGCCTCTCAAACATATTTGTGAACTGCCAAATGTTATGCTTCTCTGTTACATTTTGACTAAGCTCGGAATCCATGTTTAATTATTAATAGAACATATTAGGTAATAAGTGCATTGTTCTGATGCTCAGTATAGCACAGTAATCAATATGTTTATCTCATTTACACAAGATGAATTAAATTTTCATTGCATTTTACTAAGATTATTAATATTTAAACAAAATGAAATCTGTACAGAGGAACAAAAGGACAGTGTCTACTTTTCCTCAATTTCAACCACTGTGTGGGCAAAGATGTTTCAAAACCTATTTCTTATGAATTCCTAATAAATAAGCAAAGGCAACACATTCCCAAATCCCTGTTAACACTAGTCTAGTCAAATGTACAACGTATAAGCAGTACACTCGCATTGAATTTTGTCATACTATTTGAGGAAAGCACTACATGATTGGAGAATAAGACCTGCCCTGTAATAACTGTTTATCTGATGACTTTCCTAAATTAATTCATTTAAAAAACATTACTAAATGCCTATTCTAAATTCTTTCCTAAATGTTAGTATATGAACTGGCAAAATTTTAAGTGATCTCATCAGGCCAAAAAATTAATTCATATCATTTGGCTGTGACTAAGAAAAAAAAAGAAAAAACAGGCAATGAAATACAAGAAAAAAAATTAAATATATATATATGTCAGAAAAATAGGTGAAGTAGAACCTTTTATTAAGGATGTTTATAAAATCTTTCTGATACTAAATATTAAATATTAAACACTAACAAGCGATGTTTCCAAAAGAAGATTTGAAACTCTATTTCTGCATAACTTTATCGATAAGCAAATACTCCAAAACTAGGAAATATGGCAGCAACTGACCATATACCAAATACTCTCCCTCTACGCTTACTTGCCAAAACGTGACAAAACAACCAAAGAAAAAATTACTTATCAAAAACTTTAAACGTATGCTGGAACTAAACAATGCTGACAAAAATCCTAGGATAACTTTAAATGAATGCTGCTGCTGCTAAGTCACTTCAGTCGTGCCCGACTCTGTGTGACCCCATAGACAGCAGCCCACCAGGCTCCACTGTCCCTGGGATTCTCCAGGCAAGAACACTGGAGTGGGTTGCCATTTCCTTCTCCATTGCATGAAAGTGAAAAGTGAAAGTGAAGTCGCTCAGTCGTGTCTGACCCTCAGCAACCCCATGGACTGCAGCCTACCAGGCACCTCTGTCCATGGGATTTTCCAGGCAAGAGTACTGGAGTGGGGTGCCATTGCCTTCTCCAACTTTAAATGAATACAAGCAATGAAATAATGTGCATGTGCATGTTCAGTTCCTCACTTGTGTCCGACTCTTTGTAACACTTCGGACTGTAGCCCTCCAGGCTCCTCTGTCCATGGAATTTTCCAGGCCAGAATATGGAGTGGGTTGACATTTCATCCTCTAGGGAATCTTCCTGACTCAGGGAACAAACCCATTGTCTCCTGCACTCCAGGCAGATTCTTCACCTGCTGAGTCATCGTGGAAGCCAATTAAATTAAATAATGGTCAACTAGCAAGTCTCATTTCTCAAAGATCATTTTAAGTTGTTTGTTGTAGTGCTAGAAAATGTCATCAACTACCTAATTTGATGCAAGATTAAAAAAAAAAAAAAACTGAATGAGAAAGAACCACTTTCTACCATCTACCCACTCAGTTCAGTAAACACAGAAAGCAAAGACAAAAGAAAAAAGATTCAAACACAAAGCCAAAAGCGTTTGGGAGAATGTTTTCTTGAATTTGAGCCAGCCTCAAAGGTTTAGGGAAGAAAAGAACATGAAAAACTGTAAACTTCTTTTTTGAAGTTACATTTTGCCAGCACCATGGTTCAAGAATAATTAGAAGAAATTAGATAAAGTCAGCAGACACTGGGGTAATAGAGGAAAAATAGATGAGTTAGTATTACAAAATTTCTACTTAAATTTATTCCCTATGGATATGCATAGGCTTCCCAGGTGTCTCAGTGGTAAAGAATCTGCCTATCAATGCAGGACATGCAGTTTCAATCCCGGGGTCAGGAAGATCCCCTGGAGGAAGAAATGGCAAGCCACTCCAGTATTTTTGCCTAGAAAATTCCATGGACAGAGGAGCCTGGCACGCTACAAATAATACAGGTTGCAGAGAATCATACACGACTGATTACACAAGCATGGATATCCATACGACAAAGAAACAAAAAGAATCAACCTCAACTCCTACCTCACATAATACACAAAAATTTACTCTAAATGGATCATAGATCTAAGCGTAAAAGCTTACAGTATAACATTTCTAGAAGGAAATATTAGGGTACTTCTTTGCCATCTAGCATAGGAAAAAATTTCTTTAGAAGTAGGTAAAATATTTTAACAAACACTTTACAAAAGAATATTTATGGATGGCCAATAAGCACATGATAAGATGCTCAGCAGGTAAGTTGATGAAAAACAATGGTCTATCTGTACAATGATACACAACTCTACAATCAGTAGAATGAATTGCTACTGCTACATGCAACAACATGGATAAATCTGAAAATCACGTTCCTGTGTAGAAATAAATTTAAAAATGTAAGTACTATGTTTTATCCCTTGAACTGCAAGGAGATCAAACAAGTCAATCCTAAAGGAAATCAGTCCTGAATATTCATTGGAAGGACTGATGCTGAAGCTGAAACTCCAATATTTTGGCCACCTGATGTGAAGAACTGACTCATTGGAAAAGACCCTGATGCTGGGCAAGATTGAAGGAAGGAGGAGAAGGGGATGACAGAGGATGAGATGGTTGGATGGCATCACCGATTCAATGGACATGAGTTTGAGCAGGCTCCAGGAGTTGGTGATGGACAGGGAGGCCTGGCATGCTGCAGTCCATGGGGTCCCAAAGAGTCGAACACGACTGAGGCTCTAAACTGACTACATTTTGTAGTGAAATTTCAGAAAATGGAAACATACATAGTGACAAAGAACATTTAGTGATATATGAATCCAGGGGCAGTTGAATGGATAGGCTGCAAAGGTGCATAAGAAATCTTTTTTGGCATGATGGATATGAAGTTTACCTTCAGAATCCATCTGCCAATGCAAGAGACATGAGTTCAGTTCTTGGGTTGGGAATATTTCCTGTAGGAAAAAATGGCAACCCATTCCAGTATTCTTGCCTGGAAAATTCCACAGACAGAGGAGCCTGGTGGGCTACAGTCCATTGGGTTGCATAGGCAGACATGACTAAACACATGCACATAGAATTTTATACTTTCAATAAATTATTTTATATAAATAGCTCAAAACTCATAAAATATATAAAAGGATATTTGTACAAGGATGAATACTATGCTATAATTTTAAATAGCAAAAAAAAAAGTTTCATTTTCAATATATGATATATACATAAATGATTATCCAGTGGCTTAACTCCACTAAAAACAGAACTTCTCTTAAATGAGCAAAGTAACATTGTCATAACTCAGGTTTATTGGACTGACAAAATATTTTGGCCCAAGAGATCAGAGTGAATCTTTGTTTCTCATATTTGGCTTTGTAAATATTTAGAATAACTATATTCTTTTTTCTTTTTGTTATTACACTAATTATCTTACTATTTTGTATTCCTATCATAGAGTACATGTCCAAACAAGTGGTTTTTGGTTAATCCAATATTTAAATATTACAACATGGTGAATAACGACAAAGCTGAGAAACAAACATACCTGGGCGCATATTCCCTCTCTGTCATCCACTACTTTGAACAGGTTACTTATTCTCACTATAAATGGGATACTAAAAATTCCCATTTCACAGAGATGTTGTCAAAATTACTGAGGTATGTAAATGATGCTCAATAACTTTTATTACTTCTGATTATTATCAACTACTGACTTTGTTGAGCAATTTCACTTTACAGATGAGAAAACAAGAGATCGAGAAAATTAACAGATTTATCCAAGGTCACAGATTATAAAATTTAAAGCCAGATTTACAACTATTTATTCTAAATAACAGCTACTTTGCTACATAGTATGTTCATGAATTTTAGTTCAATTTATCATTATCTCAATTTTTCATTAAGTTGAATTGTATAATTCATGGATAATTTTCATTCAGATCAGATTTCCTCAATTCCATAATTTAGAACAATGCCCTAATGTTCCTCCACAGGCCAGAAATAGTCACTCCACTATTGAGTCTTGTGTAGATGTTCCATACTCTAGAAAACATAAGAAAAAGTGAAAATCTCACCTTCCCGCAGTCCATATTCAGAGGCCCATTCTTCATTGCAGTGAAAAAACTATTTCCAGGTAATTAGAAAAATTAACAGGATTCATGTTGTTTGTTTTACTTTTCTCAAAGGATCACAGACTTACACTGCATTTTATCCAATGTCCGAAAATAATTATTTCATATTTTTTTTCTATCTCAATATTTTGTTTTTACCTAAGTAGAGAGGGTAAATCCTGTCCATTACTCTGTCATAGATGAAAAGGGAAGTTATTATTTTATTTTTACTCATTTTAAAATTATTTTATTAGAAAGCCATTAGGCAATTTTAGTTGAAAACTTCCTACCATGATCTAGTCAACTAAAGTATTTTATACGCTAGAGTTTAGTCAGTTCAGTTCATGATCAAAAGCATTTTGTATACATTGCTTGTGGGCACATCAATTTCCTCTGAGTTTGAAACACCACGTCTAAAGATCCCTGACCGCAGGAAAAAAACTAAGAGTGTATGAAATTAGTTTTTTATTGACTTGAGGAGTATAGTTTAGTTAAATCATATTTTGATATTCTAAACAGTTTCATCACATTATTCACAGTAACTATATTCTGTGTTTAAGACTCACATTACTAATATGTGCCAGACTCTGATATATTTATAAAAATTTTACATGTGATAATGTTTTATAGATGATTACACAAAAGATTCCAAAATTCACAAACTTCAATTTCTTTAAAAATTTCTAAAATATGGGTATTCTTTGTCTTAACTAAGAAACAAAAGTTACAAAATAACACTATAATACAATCAGATAATTGATCATTATCAATATGTTTTGCTTTAAATTACTCATTTTCTGAAAATTATACATTTCTAACTTGCTGACAGCCTATTTTAAATACTGAAAAAACTATTTTACTCTCTAATGTATTTCTCTTATGATTTATTTTTTATTGCAATATAAGGGAAAAAGCAGCTGCATTCTCCAGCTGTGACAAAATGTTTCAATATATGAGGCAAGAACATCAGTAATAAATAAAGCAATTTACTTCTTTACAAAAATGACTATCTTTATTTAATAGCAAAGCTGTTGTAAGTGGTAGAGCCTAGCAGCTGGTAAGGCTAAAGTGAATATTCACTGGGAAATTAGGTTGCCACTGTATCAGCTATATTAAGCTCCAAGGGCATACTAAGTTTACTGTGGAAAATGTTTAAGCCCTTTCCTTTTGAATTCACTACCAAGAAACTATCTTATTTCACTTAGGTCACTGATAACAACTGAGTGACAGAATGTAGTCCATTGCTGCTACCACAAAGCAATTGACTTTAGAACTTTTGTATTTTCCAACAACTATTAGTCTATAAGCATCTATGGTTAGGCTGTATTTTTGCATATCATTGCTCTCTAGAGAAACCATGCAACTGTCCAACAGTTTTTTGAACCATCAACCTGCAATCACATTCTCACACTAATATTTGGATAATAGAGATCAAGACATCATCTATTCATGAATTCAGGTATGCATCCTGAATTTATTAATGCATATGTCAAAAACTAAGAGCCAGCATTGTGTTCATATTTTATGGAAATACTTATAGCTTATATTTGGATATCACCTTACAGTTTATGTTATATTTTTGTATATATTTAATAACTGTATAAGATAAAAATGAAGTATAACAGAGAAAAACAAATCTGTTCATATTGGATTTATGCCTTTGGCTCTAACCCATGTGCTTTGTTGCCCATGCTTAGTCATTCTGGCTCTGCATCTTTGTAAAAGAATGTTGCCTATAACCTGAAATATATATATATGATAACCCATTCTCAAGGCTCTGACCTTTAAAAGTATAACATTTTTCCACTCATATAGAGATAAAAACTTGAAGAATAGAGAATAACACTTGTCTTGTTGGAGGTTTACAGGAACGTTGTGAACAGCCCCACATGAACAGATACAACAGAACAAAGGATGCCTGTACAGAGTTTACAACAATCGGCCATACCCTCTCCCCGTTTAGTATAAAAGCAGCCTGAATTCTAACTCTAGGTCTATGAAACAGGATGGAAAGATGAAACAGGATGAAACAGAGATAAGTCCACACATCTATTGTCACCTAATATATGACAAAAGAGGCGAGAATACATAAAGGAGAAAAGGCAGTTTATTCAATTAGTGGTGCTGGGAACACTAAACAGCTAACTGTAAAAGAATGAAATAAGAACACTCTCTAACACCATACACAAAAAATAAAGTCAAAAGGAATTAAAGACCTGAGTGTAAGGCCATATGCTATTAACCTCTTAGAGGAAAACATAGGCGAGACACTCTTTGACATAAATCACAATATTTTTTTGTCCCATCTCCTACAGTAATGAAAATAAAAACAAAAATGGACAAATGAAACCTAATTAAATGTAAAAGCTTTTGTATACCAAAGGAAACCATAAGTAAGACAAAAATACAACCCTCAGAATGGAAGAAAATATCTGCAAATAAAGAAATTAACAAAGGATTCATCTCCAAAATATACAAGCAGCTCAAGCAGTTCAACACCAGAAAAAAAAAAAGTCAATAAATGGGCAGAAGAAATAAATATACATTTCTCCAAAAAGTCATGCAGATGGCCAACAAACACATGAGAAGATGCTCAATATCACTAATTAATAAATTACAGAAATGCAATTTATAACTACAGTGAGGTATCACCTCATACCAGTCAGAATGGCCATCACCAAAAAAATCTACAAATGCTGGAGTGTGAAGAAAAGGCAACCCTTGTGTACTGTTGGTAGGACTATAAATTGATATCAGCCACTATGGAGAACATTATGGAAGTTCCTTAAAAAACTAAAATTAGAAATACCAAGCATTCCTACTCCTGGGCATATACCCAGAGAAAACCATAATTCAAAAAGATACAGGTATCCTAATGTTCATAGCAGCACTATTTACAACAGCCAGGACATGGAAGTAACCTAAATGTCCATCAACAGAGGAATGGGTAGAGATGATGTAATACATATATAGAATGGAATATTACTCAGCCATAACAAGGAATGAAATTTGGTCATTTGTAGAGACATGGAATCTAGAAAAATGATATAGATCTTATTTGCAAAGCAGAAATACAAAAACATAGAGAAAAAATATATGGATAGAGAACACATATGTGCATATAAAGGGGGCAAGAGGAAGAGGAATTAAGAGATTGTTATTGAAACACATACACTATTGATACTATGTATAAAATAGATAATTAATGAGAACATACTATATAACACGAGGAACTCTACTTAATGCACTATGGTGACCTGACTGGGGAGGAAGTTCAAAAGAGAGGGGATATGTGTATATGTATCGCTGACTCACTTTGCTATTCAGTAGAAACTAACACAACATTGTGAAGCCACTATACTCTTGTAAAAATTAACTTAAGTATAGATAGAACTTACCCACAAATTTTAAGAATTTTTTAAGCTTCTGAGAGCAAGTTTTGGGAACCCCTTCCATAGAATATGTTATAGAGTGTGTTACACCAGGCCCATATTCATCTTTCAAATGGGCAGAGAGCTCTGCTTATGCTACATGTAATTTAATGAGTTCTTTTAGTCTGGTCTACTAATCTGACGTTTAATTTTAAACTATTTTTAAACATTTTATTCTAAATTTAAATATTTTAGAATAAATATTTTCCATGGAATATTTTATAAATGTTTGTAAATTATCATTAAACATAGGTAAGTGAAATGTGGGTCAAATTTGTCATTTAATTTGATAGTTTATCACTGTATGTAAAGAAATTTACTTTTCAGTGTCATGAGAGTTTATTATTATATTGATGAATGATTATAAAATTTACCTATATCTGGAGTATATTTTGAAGTATAGAGAAAATATGCAAATATTCTGGCTACGATCAAATTGGATTATGTTAGGTGACTTCAGTAACAGCACTCTCTTCTTTGGCATTAGAAAAAATAGATCTAAAATGTTGCTGACTGCAAATTTTGAGAACCACTCAAAAGCACATGAACATTAGAAATTTTTTTCTTAATGAATGTAATTCTCCTCCCTTATAATGCAAAATATTTAAAATAATCAGGAGTTAGAAACAATCTATAGCAATGAAAATGCTAATATTAAAACTAAGGTAATTTGAAAGCATTATATAATATGGAAAGTAGATTGGCATATCTTACATTACCTGAATAATCCCATAATCCTGTCTTTTACAGTTTCTGGAGTATAAATATATGAAGTTATATTTTCACTTAGAAAGCATTGATCTAACTTATGTGTCAGAAATTGTGAGTAAAACTGGAACACAAAGATAAAATGGATACTTCAGGCATAGACATTATAAAATTTCTAGTTTCTTATATGAAAAGTGTGTATAGGATTTGTTAAGTGTGTGTGTGTGTGTGTATATATACATATATATGAAATCCTTATTGCAAAATTAAGACTTACATTAAAGAAAGTAGCAAAAACCACTAAACCATTCAGGTATGACCTAAATCAAATCCTGTATGATAATACAGTGGAAGTGAAAAATAAGATTCAAGGGCTTAGATTTGATAGACATAGCCTGAAGAACTATGGACAGAGATTCATAACATTGCACAGGAGCCAGTGATCAAAACCATACCGAAAGGGGAAAAAAAAAAATTACAGAGAGCAAAATGGCTGTCTGAAGAAGCCTTACAAATAGCTGAGAAAGGAAGAGAAATGAAACTCAAAGGAAAAAGGAAAGAAAGGCCCATCTGAATGCAGAGTTCCAAAGAACAGCAATGAGAGATAAGAAAGCCTTCTTTGTGAACAATGCTAAGAAATAGAGGAAACAATAGAATGGGAAAGACTAGAGATCTCTTCAAGAAAATTAGATAGGAAGGGGATATTTTATGCAAAGATGGGCACAATAAAAGACAGAAATGGTATAGATCTAGCAGAAGTAGAAGATATTAAGAAGAGGTGGCAAGAATACACAGAAGAACTTTACAAAACAGATCTTCATGACCCATACAACCATGATGGTGTGAAAACTCACCTAGAGCCAGACATCCTGGAATGTGAAGTCAAGTAGGCCTTAGGAAGCATTACTATGAACAAAGCTAGTGGAGGTGATGGAATTCCAGCTGAGCTATTTCAAGTCCTAAAATATGATGCTGTGAAAGTGTTGCACTCAATATGCCAGCAAATTTGGAAAACTGAGCAGTGGCCACAGGACTGGAAAAGGTCAGGTTTCATTCCAATTCCAAATAAGGACATTGCCAAGGAATGTTCAAATTATTGCACAACTGCACTCATTTCAAATGCTAGCAAAGTAATGCTCAAAATCCTTCAAGCTAAGCTTCATCAATATGTGAACCGAGAAATTCCAGATGGACAAGCTGGTTTTAGAAAAGGCATAGGAACCAGAGATCAAATTGCCAGCATCTGTTGGATCATAGAAAAAGCAAGACAAAAAATGCAAGACAGAAAACATCTATCTACTTCTGCTTCATTGACGATATTAAAGCCTTTGACTGTGTGGATCACAATGAACTATCGGCAATTATTAAAGAGATGGGAAATTCAGACTACCTTACCTGCCTCCTCAGAAACCTGCATGCATATGAAGAAGCAATAGAACCAGAAATGCAACAATGGACTGGTTCAAAATTGGGGAAGGAATATGTCAACCCTGCTTATTTAACTTATATGCAGAGTATACCATGCAAAATGTAGGGCTGGGTGAAATACATCCTGGAATAAAGATTGCCAGGAGAAATATCAACAACCTCAAATATGTAGATGACACCACTCTAATGACAGAAAAAGGAACTAAAGAGCCTCTTGATGAAGGTGAAAGAAGAGAGTGAAAAAGTTGGCTTAAAACTCAACACTTAAACATGAAGATCATGGCATCTGGTCCCATCACTTCATGGCAAATAGATGGGGAAAAAATGGAAACAGTGACAGATTTTATTTTCTTGGGCTCCAAAATCATTGTGGACCATGACTGCAGCCATAAAATTAAAAGATGCTTCTTGGAAGAAGAGCTAAAACAAACCTAGTCAGCATATTAAAAACCAGAAACATCATTTTTCCAACAAAGGTCCATCTAGTCAAAGCTATGGTCTTTCCAATAGTCGTGTACAGATGTAAGGGTTGAACCATGAAGAAGGCTGAGTGCCAAAGAATTGATGCTTTCAAACTGCGGTGCTGGAGAAGACTCGTGAAGGAGCCTCATCCAACCCACTGAAGGACTGGATAGACTAAAAATCTGAATAAGAAAAATTATTTCTCACTGCTTCACTGTCTTCAAGTAATCAGTCTTCTGCCCTCAAGCTCAGTCTAAAACTTACACCACTGGTTCTCCTGCATCTCGAGTTTGCTGACTACAGATCTTAGATCTTATACCATAAGTGTACACACACACCCACACACACATACACACACACACATACACACACAAAGGTTTTATATAGAGAGTATATATAAAGAGAAGCCAAAAACTGGGATAGGGTAGAGAAAACGGAGAATTGGTATTCAGTGAGTCTAAAATTTCAACGATGTTGGGTGAATAAATTCTAGAATTGTAGAATATATTCCTAGTTCAGTTCAGTTCAGTCACTCAGTCGTGTCCAACTCTTTGTGACCCCATGAACTGCAGCACGCCAGGCCTCCCTGTCCATCACCAACTCCTGGAGTTTACCCAAACTCATGTCCATTGATTCAGTGACCCCATCCAAGCATCTCATCCTGTCATCCCCTTCACCTCCTGCCATCAGTCTTTCCCAGCATCAGGGTCTTTTCAAATAAGTCAGCTCTTCACATCAGGTGGCCAAAGTATTGGAGTTTCAGCTTCAACATCAGTCCTTCCAAAGAACACCCAGAACTGATTTCCTTTAGAATGGACTGGTTGGATCTCCTTGCAATCCAAGAGACTCGCAAGAGTCTTCTCCAACACCACAGTTCAAAAGCATCAATTCTTTGGTGCTCAGTTTTCTTCACAGTCCAACTCTCACATCCATACATGACTACTGGAAAAACCATAGCCTTGACTAGATGGACCTTTGTTGACAAAGTGATGTCTCTGCTTTTTAATATGCTATCTAGGTTGGTCATAACTTTCCTTCCAAGGAGTAAGCACCTTTTAATTTCATGGCTGCAGTCAACATCTGCAATGATTTTGGAGCCCCCCAAAAATAAAAAGTCAGCCACTATTTCCAATGTTTCCCCATCTATTTGCCATGAAGTGACAGGACCAGATGCCAAGATCTTCGTTTTCTGAATATTGAGCTTTAAGCCAACTTTTTCACTCTCCTCTTTCACTTTCATCAAGAGGCTCTTTAGTTCTTCTTCACTTTCTGCCATAAGGGTGGTATCATCTGCATATTTGAGGTTACTGACATTTCTCCCAGCAATCTCAATTCCAGCTTGTGATTCTTCCAGCCCACCATTTCTCATGATGTACTCTGCATATAAATTAAATAAGCAGGGTGACAGTATACAGCCTTGACGTACTCCTTTTCTTATTTGGAACCAGTCTGTTGTACCATGTCCAGTTCTAACTGTTGCTTCTTGACCTGCATACAGATTTCTCAGGAAGTAGGTCAGATGATCTCCTATTTCCATCTCTTTCAGAATTTTCCACAGTTTGTTGTGATCCACACAGTCAAAGGGTTTGTCATAGTCAATAAAGCAGAAATAGATATTTTTCTGGAACTCTCTTGCTTTTTCCATGATCTAGCAGATGTTAACAGTTTGATTTCTGGTTCCTCTGCCTTTCCTAAAACCAGGTTAAACATCTGGAAATTCACAGTACATGTATTGCTGAAGCCTGACTTGGAGAATTCTGAGCATTACTTTACTAGCGAGTGAGATGAGTACAATTGTGTATTAGTTTGAGCATGCTTTGGCATTGCCTTTCTTTGGGATTGGAATGAAAACTGACCTTTTCCAGTCCTGTGGCCACTGCTGAATTTCCCAAACTTGCTGGCATATTGAGTGCAACACTTTCACAGCATCATCTTTTAGGATTTGAAATAGCTCAACTGGAATTCCATCACCTCCACTAGCTTTGTTAGTAGTGATGCTTCCTAAGGCCCACTTGAGTTCATATTCCAGGATGTCTGACTCTAGATGAGTGATCACACTATCAAGATTATCTCAGTCATGAAGATCATTTTTGTATAGTTCTTCTGTGTATTCTTGCCACCTCTTCTTAATATCTTCTGCTTCTGTTAGGTCCGTACCATTTCTGCCCTTTATTGTGTCCATCATTGCATGAAATGTTCCCCTTTTATCTCTAATTTTCTTGAATAGAGTTTAGTCTTTCTCATTCTATTGTTTCCCTCAAGGTGATTTCATTGTACCAGTTCATAAAATTGTACACAGTAAATACATGCAACATAAATCACTATACTTCAATGATAATAAATAAGCATATGCAGCATGTATTTCAATTATAGGAAACTTCCACAATCTGATGAAATGAATCTAAAAACATCTACAGCCTATATCTTCATTAATGAAGGAAACCTGAATATTTTCTCACGAAGTCAGGAAAAGGATAATGATTCCCACTTTCAACACTCCTGATCAACATTGTTCTGAAGGTCCTAGCCATTGCAATAAGGCAAAAACATCAATAAAAGACAAAGACAGGAAAGTAAGAAATAAACCTTTTGCAGAGCATGAGCCTCTTATCCTCATCCATCAGAGGGTGACAGAATGAAAACCACAATCACAGAAAACTAACCAAACTGATCACATGGATCACACCCTGTCTAACTCAATGAAACTATGAGCCATGCCATGTATGGCCACCCAAGACGGATGGAGAGTTATGACAAAATGTAGTCCACTGGAAAAGGAAATGGCAAATCACTTCAGCATTCTTGCCTTGAGAACCCCATGAACAGTATGAAAAGGCAAAGAGATGTAACACTTGATAGTGGAAGGTGTCAGATTCTTGATCTCTGAAGAAGATTTAGTTTCCAGACCAGGGACCAGGCTTGATCACTCAAGAGCTTTTGTGTAGCAGAATTTTATTAAAGTAGAAAAGTGACAGAGAAAGCTTCTGACATGGATATCAGAAGGGGGATGGAGAGTACCCCCTCACTAGTCGTAGCAAGGGAATTATATATTTTTTAATTGGTTATTACAGTAAATCAAAAGAATGTCTCAAGTTTGCAAAGATCTTACTAGACTCACTCCAACAATTTACATTTTAAAATGACAGGATTAGAACTTCCAGTAGAAAGATCT
This sequence comes from Ovis aries, assembly GCF_016772045.2. Lineage (NCBI taxonomy): Eukaryota > Metazoa > Chordata > Mammalia > Artiodactyla > Bovidae > Ovis > Ovis aries. The sequence continues at coordinate 123,572,735 of NC_056055.1, read as the reverse complement.
GGAAAAGGTCAGTTTTCATTCCAATTCCAAAGAAAGGCAATGTCAAAGAATGCTCAAACTACCACACAATTGCACTCACCCCACATGCTAGTAAAGTAATGCTCAAAATTCTCCAAGTCAGGCTTCAGCAATATGTGAACCATGAACTTCCTGATGTACAAGCTGGTTTTAGAAAAGGCAGAAGAACCTGAGATCAAATTGCCAACATCTGCTGGATCATGGAAAAAGTAGGAGAGTTCCAGAAAAACATCTATTTCTGCTTTATTGACTATGCCAAAGCCTTTGACTGTGTGGATCACAATAAACTGTGGAGAATTCTGAGAGAGATGGGAATACCAGACCACCTACCCTGCCTTTTGAGAAATCTGTATGCAGGTCAGGAAACAACAGTTAGAACTGGACATAGAACAACAGATTGGTTTCAAATAGGAAAAGGAGTACATCAAGGCTGTATATTGTCACCCTGCTTATTTAACTTCTATGCAGAGTACATCATGAGAAATGGTGGGCTGGAAGAAACACAAGCTGGAATCAAGATTGCCAGGAGAAATATCAATAACCTCAGATATTCAGATGACACCACCCTTATGGCAGAAAGTGAAGAGGAACTAAAAAGCCTCTTGATGAAAGTAAAATAGGAGAGTAAAAAAGTTGGCTTAAAGCTCAACTTTCAGAAAATGAAGATCATGGCATCTGGTCCCATCACTTCATGGCAAATAGATGGGGAAACAGTGGAAACAGTGTCAGACTTCATTTTTTTGGGCTCCAAAATCACTTCAGATGGTGATTACAGCCATGAAATTAAAAGACGCTTACTCCTTGGAAGAAAAGTTATGACCAACCTAGATAGCATATTCAAAAGCAGAGACATTACTTTGCCAACAAAGGTCCATCTAGTCAAGGCTATGGCTTTTCCTGTGGTCATGTATGGATGTGAGAGTTGGACTGTGAAGAAGGCTGAGCACCAAAGAATTGATGCTTTTGAACTACAGTGTTGGAGAAGACTCTTGAGAATGCCTTGGACTGCAAGGAGATCCAACCAGTCCATTCTGAAGATCAGCCCTGGGATTTCCTTGCAGGGAATGATGCTGAACCCCAAACTCCAGTACTTTAGCCACCTCATGCAAAGAGTTGATTTATTGGAAAATACTCTGATGCTGGGAGGGACTGGGGGCCGGGGGAGAAGGGGACGACCGAGGATGAGATGGCTGGATGGCATCAGTGACTCGATGGATGTGAGTCTGAGTGAACTCTGGGAGTTGGTGATGGACAAGGAGGCCTGGCGTGCTGCAGTTCATGGAGTCACAAGAGTCGGACAAGACTGAGTGACTGAACTGAACTGAACTGTAGAAAGATCTTATCAAACTCACTCCCTTTATATATCTAACATTAACATTCTATTGATAACACTATTATCCAGAATGTTTTCAAGAAGGAGAAACTATTCTCAAGCAGGATACATTGTTGTTATATAATCCTTAGTACAGAGTTTAATCTGAGTTCTTTGATGTGTAATCATCAGTTCCAGGCTTAAAGAAAAAAACGTTTTATGTGACTAAGACTAAGGAAGATAGAAGAAAAAAGACATTTGTTCTTTCCTCCTCCTTGAAAATTCCAGACCCCATCTCCTATTTGAGAGCCCCAGACCCCTCTGACCTCCTTGGGGACCCCAGACTTTTTATCAACCTGCCTAAGAACTGACTCACACTGAAAGATGAACTCCCCAGGTCGGTATGTGCCTAATATGCTACTGGAGAGAAGGGGATGACAGAGAATGAGATGGTTTGATGGCATTACTGACTCAATGGACATGAGTTTGAGTAAGCTCCAGGGGTTGATGATGGACAGGGAAGCCTGGCATGCTGCAGTCCATGGGTGTCAGAGATTTGGACAAGACTGAGCGACTGAACTGAACTGAGAGAGTATGTTTATTCAAACAGGAAATTCTATGCAATCCACACAAAAATACTAAAAGTTATGAATGAATTAGGCAAAATTCAAGGATAAAAAATAATACTAAAATCAGTTGTATTTTTACTAATCAGTGAGAACAATTAAAAACTAAAACATTTAAACTTCATTCACTGTACACAAAATAAAATACCCAAGATACACTATTTCCCAACAATGTAAATTGCAAATCATTAGTGATAGAAAATGAAGACTACTAAATAGAGAAATATGAATTATTCATGGACTGAAACATTTAATATTTTTAAGCTAGTAAACCCCCCCCATTTCAACTATGTATAAAAGACAACCCCAAATATACAAGTTGACAAGCTGATTCAAAAATGATTTTAAACAAAAACGAAAATTTTAAAGACTTTTTCCACCTAATTGTGAGAATAAGGCTAAAAAATAAAAAACTGGTATTAGTGAAAGATAGATATATACATCAGTGTAGCAAAATAGAACATCCAGAAACTGGCCCACATATATAGGCTTAATTTATTTCTGACAAAGATACCAAAGCAATTAAATTTAATCTCTATGTATAAAGATTGAGTATTCTTCCTTTTATCACACCATGCATAAAAAATGAACTCAAAATGAAAAGCCTAGCTAAACATTCAACCAAAAACTATAAAATGTCATAAAGAAAACAGTTTATTTGTTATCTAACAAAGAATTTTTTTTAATATTTATAAACTAAACAAAACATGGAGCATAAAAGAAAAAATTGTAAACTGAGACTTCAAGTAACAATCAAGCCTTTCTTCACTTACTGTGTGTATTTGTTTGTTAGGGCTACCATAACAAGGTACCAGGATACCACAGGGTTGTTTAAACTTACAGGTCTAGATGCTAGAGATCAAGATGTTGGCAGGGTTACTTCTTCTGCAGCCTCTCTCTAGAGCTTATAGATAGCCACCATCACATGATCGTCCCTCTGTCTTCAACCTAAAATTCTCTTCAGGAGCCCAAACTGTTCAGAGACACAATTGAGCCTATAATACTGTGACAAGGCAGGCAAGAGGCAAAGAAAACAGTATAAGCTAACCAGTGTTCCATGTTTCCCCATGGAATGCTACTGGGAGAGGGTCGGTTAGATTACCCAGCACAGTGGGGGAAACCACCTCATTGCTGAGGATCCTGAAAAAGAAAAAAAAAAAAAAAAGAAGAAGAAAAAGAAGAAGCAAAAAAACCTCTCTTGCCTTTTATAGGCTTAGGTAGCCAGGAGCTGGTGAAGATGTGTTAGGAGTGAAAAAGTGCTGAGTCAGAGTGGAGACAATTTCTTGCTAAGAAGGTTTCAGCTGAGACTAGTCTCTGAATGGAGGTGCCTCCCTTAGGAATGCTGAGAAGCATATGATCAAGGCCGGCCCAGCAGTGGGGGGTTGTGTCCTTGACTGACACTCTCTCCATAGTTACAGTCTCAAAAAATGTGTGTTCAGGAATAAAATGTATAAATCCGTAAATAGGTGAAAGTCTACGTTTTAAATGTAATACTAGGAACACATACACTAGAAGCAACTAAAATACGTTTAATTGTCAGAGTCTAATAAAGGAACTGTGGAAATAACAAAGACTATCCAAATGAAAATGTGCTATTCTCATTTGAACTATCCAAATGCCATTTACTCAGAGCTTGAGATAGCAAGGAAGTCGGCCATCAACTCGTCGACCAGCAGAGACTCAAAGGCAGACAGATTAATAGGAAAGCTTTTTACAGCTAAAAAGGGAAGGCTTCAAGTATCCTCTGATTGGAGGCTGTTGTCATGGAGAAGCTGTAAGCAAACTAGAAGCGGGCACTCTGTATAATTTGTTAGATCCTAAATCAGAAGCAGGGGCAAAAATTAGAGAAGCTCCCAGTTACTCATCAAGCCCTGGCTGTTTTGGGTCAAAGGTTACTGAGGCTGTTGTTTAGCTTCCTGGATTGGCTGCTGCAGGTCGAGGGTCAGAATTCTACTGTTATATATGCTTTTGAGACAGGCTGGGACCTGGGACCCTTTACTAGAGTCCTTGAACCTGGAGAAACATTTCCTCCTTGAGCAACAGAATACAAAGAAACTCTAAGGCATTAAAAATAACTGCAAGTATACACAATTGGGGCAAATAATGAACAATATGATATTAAAAAGTCTGAAAACCAACTGACACTTTATGAGGTTCCAGGGGCAAAAGCAGGGTACTGCACATGATCCCTGCACACAGCCACCAAGAGGATGGGCAGATCACCCATCAGGCTGACCCACGAATCTGCCCCTACCCTCACCCCATTAAAGGAACCAGCTTGCCCCACCCACAGGGAGAAAGCAAGGGCACCTGTTACTTGCTTTTGCTCCCCCTTGCTGCAGCACCAGTCCCAATAAATCCTTGCTTGAGTTTCTTGTCTGCCCTCTTTATCAATTTCTATTTGATTAAAGAGTCAGTTTGATTCAGGTCAGTTTGGCTACTGTCCATTTATATATTCATTCTCTCAGTGAGAAAGCAGTGAAACATTAGTGCAGAATTTTATGACCAAATTATACTGTCAATTCCTTAATAAAGCCCAAGTAACATATATTCTTTTGCATTTCTTTCTAGAGTTTATATGTGGAATTGAAAGTAAAATTAACATGAAATATATAGTTAGAATTAAAGTTACGTTGTAAAGTAGGAAAAGCATTCACAGAGCACAAAATTAGGTGAAATAAGCATGGAAGTACTATAAGATACTGAGGAGTAAAAAAATATAAAAACCTAGATGGACAAAATCAAAAAATAAAATAACTTAAAAAAAGGCAAGTCACAAATAAGGCATAACACAAGATTAGAAGATTAGAGATCCTAAAGGCAAAGTATAATTTTTTTAAATTTACCACTATTTTTCCCCGGGGGGGGGGGGCGGGGAACACTAACCACTTGGAATAGCATGTTAAAGAAGGCATATATTCTGTGGCATTGATAGAATGAATGATTGGAGAAAAAACAGTATTTAAAACTCTCAACCAAGGTTAATTAAATTTGCTCTCTTTATTTGAAAGAATGAAGGATACCAAAACCTCAGAGAAGAGAATAATCTTTGAAACGCAAAAAGAGATTTCTCATATCTGGTAGTTTGATATGATGATTAATAGTGTAATCTCTAAAATCTGCCTAATGTCAAATCCTATCTCTGCCACTTATAAGCTGGTTGTTTTCTCTCTATAACATGGAATTCCTGTCATGGTTATGTACCATATATTTAAACCACTTAAACATAACACCTAATACATTGGTTAATATCTCATCAAAGTTAGCTATAAATGTATGTTTCACATAAGGAATAAGGACTGAGTGCTGAATACAGTCTCGTCACTATTTTAAACACTGGGGATATGATAGTAAACCAAACAGACACAATCTCTGGTTTGATAGTTGCATTCTGGAGCCCTATAAATACTATAAAGAAAAATTAGGGTAAAGTAAGAATTAGTGATACTGCAGAGAGGAGTGTTCTATATATAGAGTGGTCCAGGAGGAACTTCTTCAACTAAGCGACCTTTAAACATAGACCTGAAAATAGAGAGGAGAAAAGTCAGAGGGAAATATAGAAGGCTGTGTTTGATAGAAGGAACTTTGTGGAGTGCCACACATGTCTATGCATTTTTAGCATGTTTGTGTCAAGAACAACAAGGCCATGTTGGCAAAATGGAGACCATGAAATATTTTGAGCAGAGCAATGACCTGATTTTATTTCCAAAGTATTACACTGGATGCTCTTAGCAGTATAGGGCAAAATAGAAGAAAAATCATTATCTTTATCAATGCCCCCCCTCCCTTCTCCCCATATATGTATTTGTACTCAGTCCCTCAATCATATCTGACTCCTTGAGATCCTGTGGACTATAGCCCCTTAAGCTCCTCTGTCCATGAGATTTCCCCAGTAAGAATACTGGAGAGGGTTGCCATCTCCTCCTCCAGGGAATCTTGCCAACCCAGGAATTGAACCCACATCTCCTGCATTACCGGCAGATTCTTTACCGCTGAAACACTGGGGAAGCCCTTCCCCTATATATATATCATTCATTTATTTATTTGTCTGCCTACGTAGAGTATGTTATATCCATAATATATAATATGCATATGTTGCATTTATAAAAGAAGATGAACTCTTATTTTTGCCTTGTTCATCTAAGGTGCTATAGTGAGAACAGTTCTGGAGAGAATTCTTAAAACAAAAGTAAACAGAGGGTATTATTTTGCTTTGGTTTTTGTTTTCTGTTTGTCTTCCTGTTATTTTAATAACAGATGAGAGCCCAGTAAAGTGAAACTCAATGCAAGCAAGGTTGTAAGGATCTAAGATAGGTATGCTTGAGTTTGAACCTTGGTTCTGTGACCATGGGCAAATTATTTAACCTCTCTGTGATTAAATTTCTTCATCTTTAAGTTGGAATAATACGAAGACCTTGATTCATAGACCTGACATCCCAGGTTCCTATGCAATATTGCTCTTTATGGCATCAGACCTTGCTTCTATCATGACCCGGATAATCACGATGGTGTGATCACTCATCGGGAACCAGACATCTTGGAATGTGAAGTCAAGTGGGCCTAAGAAAGTATCACTATGAACAAAGCTAGTGGAGGTGATGGAATTCCAGTTAAGCTATTTCAAATCCTGAAAGATGATGCTGTCAAAGGCTACACTCAATATTCCAGCAAATTTGGAAAACTCAGCAATGTCCACAGGACTGGAAAAGGTCAGTTTTCATTCCAATTCCAAAGAAAGGCAATGTCAAAGAATGCTCAAACTAATACACAATTGTACTCATCTCACTCGCTAGTAAAGTAATGCTCAAAATTCTCCAAGCCAGGCTTCAGCAATATGTGAACCGTGAACTCCCTGATGTTCAAGCTGGTTTTAGAAAAGGCAGAGGAACCAGAGATCAAATTGCCAACATCTGCTGGATCATAGAAAAAGGAAGAGAGTTCCAGAAGAACATCTATTTCTGCTTTATTGACTATGCCAAAGCCTTTGACTGTGTGGATCACAATAAACTGTGGAAAATTCTGAAAGAGATACCAGACCACCTCAACTGTCTCTTGAGAAATCTGTATGCAGGTTAGGAAGCAACAGTTAGAACTGGACATGGAACAACAGACTGGTTCCAAATAGGAAAAGGAGTATGTCAAGGCTGTATATTGTCACCCTGCTCATTTAACTTATATGCAGAGTACATCATGAGAATTGCTGGACTGGAAGAAACACAAGCTGGAATCAAGATTGCCAGGAGAAATATTAAAAACCTCAGATATGCAGATGACACCACCCTTATGGCAAAAAGTGAAGAGGAACTAAAAAGCCTCTTAATGAAAGTGAAAGTGGAGAGTGAAAAAGTTGGCTTAAAGCTCAACATTCAGAAAACGAAGATCATGGCATCTGGTCCCATCATTTCATGGGAAATAGATGGAGAAACAATGGAAACAGTGTCAGACTTTATTTTTGGGGGGCTCCAAAATCACTGCAGATGGTGACTGCAGCCATGAAATTAAAAGACGCTTACTCCTTGGAAGAAAAGTTATGACCAACCTAGAGAGCATATTCAAAAGCAGAGACGTTACTTTGCCAACTAAAGTCCATCTAGTCAAGGCTATGGTTTTTCCTGTGGTCATGTATGGATGTGAGAGTTGGACTGTGAAGAAGGCTGAGCACTGAAGAATTGATGCTTTTGAACTGTGGTGTTGGAGAAGACTCTTGAGAGTTCCTTGGACTGCAAGGAGATCCAACCAGTCCATTCTGAAGGAGATCAGTCCTGGGATTTCTTTAGAAGGAATGATGCTAAAGTTGAAACTCCAATACTTTGACCACCTCATGCGAAGAGTTGACTCATCGGAAAATACTTGATGCTGGGAGGGATTGGGGGCAGGAGGAGAAGGGGATGACCCAGGATGAGATGGTTGGATGGCATCATTGACTCAATGGACGCGAATCTGAGTGAACTCCGGGAGTTGGTGATGGACAGGGAGGCCTGGCGTGCTGCGATTCATGGAGTCGCAAAGAGTCGGACACGACTGAGCGTCTGAACTGAACTGAATACGAAGACCTACAGCAAAGTTGACTTTTTTTGGTGAGAATTGAGTTAATATATACAAATGCTTAGGAAAAATCCTATAACAAACATTTAATAAATGAGTTCTTATTCTTAATATTCTTCCTATTGTTATTATTATTGAAGGAAAAGAGAGAAAAAAATGATTTGTGACCAAACATCAATGTGGCTCCAAAAGAAAATTTTAAGTAGTAGAATACTATTTATTCTAACGTAAGTAGTAGAATTCTGTCAGCACATGTGATTTTGCTCAGCAGCACAGCAGGGAACCCAGCCTTTGACTCAGAGCTCAGTAGTCTCTGGGCAGGGGGTGCTGAGGACAATAGCAGTGAGGTTTATATTATGGATGCCTAGCAGGTGTTGAGTGCAGTTTTGCAGAGTATGCAAAGCAGACAGTCTCTAAATGGGCTAATCTAAAATATCTGACATTGGTGACTGTGGACTTTTCAGTCAATGGGCCCCCAGCCTGTTATGAAGAATTAACCAACATAGAGCCAATAGACAGAGGCCATCTTTGCCTTTTTATACATAAAACAGGCATCTCATGATTCCCAGGTGATGTGGACATAACTATTTCAGAGCCACGTTTGTAGTCAGAGACCCTGAAATAGCAGGGTCCCAAAAGCAGGTGTCAGAAAGGACATCTGACAGAGAGGTTAGAGATGTCTCCTTTTCTCAGGGTAAAAGGAAGACTGAGAGGGACAAGAACTGGAACTTTTCAAATATGTAAACACCAATTCATTCATAAACACCTTGCACCTTCTCTCATTTCTACATTTATTACTCCAACATAATATTCAAACTATCCATACATACCCATATCCAAGAGCATAAAGACCCATTGATTCAAAAGCACACATAAACCCATATTTACATATATATATTTAAATGTAACTGGAATGGACTTATCAATATTATTAGAATAACGTCAATCTTAAAATATTCTTTCCATATTCATATATTCTAATGCTTTAAGTACATATACACTAGAATAAATAATACAAAAATACAATTGAATTTCTTCATTTGGTTTTGCAATATAAAATATTCACATAAGAATTCTTGTAGGACTGTCAACAATATAGCCTATCTGTTCCTTTTTGTTGAAAACATATCAATTTTTGTATGATTAGCTCCAAATATCTAAGGAGTTACTTTTAGTTTTCAAAGTGAACACCATGGAGAATGGGACATTCTGGTATAATAAGTTTCCTTAGATCTTGTCATTAATTTCAGCCAGGTGTATGATTATTTTAGATGTTACATCTTTTAATCTGAATATGAGTTCTCACTGCAACTTTTGAACAAGCTTGTTAGCAAGTCATAGAGTTGGAAGTGCCTAGCTGAGAATGGCCATTACAAAAGAGCACCTGAGATGTACACTCAGCAACAATAGGATTTGCAAAGTGCAGCTGAAAATAAAAAGTCTACTTCATTCTCTTAAGATTAGATTTCAAAATAAAAGGGATAATTTTATACATAAAATTTGCTATAGTGAATGATTGATTCATTTCTCAAAATAATAACCTCCTGGTAGTTACCTCCTGAATAAAAGGTATTTTTGTGGTCCTGGATATGTACAACAGAAAGTTTTAATGCTTTAAAATATATGTAGATTCCAAAATTAATCTGAAGATACAGTATATTTAAATATACTTCAATATTAATGTTGAAATATGCTACTGTTTATCAACAAGTTTATTTTTGGTTTCAGTTTGAATTCATAATTAGACCAACCATGGTCTGAACATAGTTTATGCTTGCAACAAAGTGAGTATTTTGTGTAATTGAATCATAAATTTTACCTATTATACCTGGACTTTACATCTATATCCTTCAAAAGAGCTCTAACATCCTTAATTGCATCCTGTATTATATTTGTAAAATAGCTCTGTTTATAGATTTATTGCACAATTATTTCAGAACAATATGAGGACACAGAGATATCACATTCATTTTATAAGCATTATTTCTTTCCATTGTGTAATGCTTCTGTGAGGAACTGCAGTTCTAAAATTTGTATTTGATTTGAATATTGGACACTACATTAATTTAGTTGAAAATTTCAAACATTTAAAATTGTCTGCAACAAAGAAACATTATTTCAATCTTTTTGGTAGATGTAAAGATGTACAACCAGGTCTCCCATCAGGAAGGCTTACTGCCTAACAGTAGAGAGGAAGGTCTGCAAACAGCTTCCAGTGCATAATTCCTCAGAGCCTGCCTAAGCTGCAAAGAGTTGAATTTACCCAACCCTCATTCCCTTCCCAGGGCATCTGAATCCAGATTGAAGAAAACAAGGAGACAAAGACCTGATCCCTTGGGCTCAGCTGGGTATCATCTGATGGGCAACACTCCTGAGATCTCCTTTCCAGGTTGACCAAGGCTTTTTTTTTGAGTTGGCATTACTCAAAAAAGTTGGAGAGTTTTTTGACATAAAGACCAGACCAGCAGCAGCAGTGTAACTGGGATCTTTTTAAAATGCAGATTCAGCTGATCTCTGAAACACTGAATCAGATATTCTAGGAGTGGATAATAGCAATTTCTGGGTAATTCTGATGGATGCTGAAGTTTGCTCTCCTAAATTCTTTCTCTTCCCTCCCACTACAGATATTACATATGTTTGTGTGTGTGAAAGTTGCTCAGTTGTGTCCAGCTCTTTACAACACCATGGACTGTAGCCCATCAGGCTCCTCTATCTGTGGAATTCTCCAGGCAAGAATACTAGAGTGGGTTACAATTCCCTGATCCAGGGGATTTTGCTGACCCAGGGATCAAACTCAGGTCTCTCTCAGTTGGCAGATTCTTTACTGTCTGAGCCACCAGGGAAATAGATATTAATCTCTAATAAATATCTTGCAGACCAATTCTTTCTCATTACCTGTTTATAGGAAATCCAACCTGGGACAATTTTGTTATACCAGTATCTAAATAAACCATTATGACATTTTAAGAGCTCGCAAAACTTTATCTGTGGGCAGGTCATTATTAACTTCAAAACGCTACACTTTCTGTTAGGAAGCTTGACCTTTAGTTTCTTTGGTCAAGCCTACCCCTCTATCTGCAAACTATATTCAGCCAATTCCTTTACCAGCTTAGAATTACTCTCTCCTACTAGTAGTCACTGGTGAAAAATTAGAAAGCTAGAATGAGGAGCTCACTAGTCTGGTTGACTTCTCTCTGGTTAGGAGAGTTAAATCTAGAATCCAGCATCTTTGGACGCACCTAGCAGTCACTCCAGTGTTCTTGCTTGGAGAATCCCAGGGATGGTGGAGCCTGATGGGCTGCCATCTACGGGGTCGCTCAGAGTCGGACACAAGTGAAGCGATTTAGCAGCAGCAGCAGCAGCAGCAGCAGCAGCAGCAGTCGTGTGTCACTCCCTCTGGAGCATGAACAGCAGCCAGAAACATGAACTGAGGAGTCAGAGTTTCAGAAGCACCAACTTGCATGCACCTATCTTCTGCTCTCTGAACACTGTCAGTCACAGCCTTTCATCACAGGTCTGAGCATCAGAGTCAGGATTACTCAAGCTTACTAGACTCATGATAGCACTTCTTCCCTTTGGTTTCCCTGTTTGAACAATGGTAGGGACTTTATGCAGTTTTGATTCTCTGTGTGCCCTCAGCATCCTTTATCCTCTGTTGGGCTCCACCTGTGAAAACAGCTGACAGTATTTAATCTCTGTATTAAAACTGGACCCTGACTGATACAGGGTGTTTTCTCAGAACTAGAGGGGAGTGGAATATAAATTCTTATATATCAATAAACTGTAGTATATAAACATGAACACTGTGAAGACAGGACATGAAAAGATGTGACAGCATGAGACTACAAGCCAAGCATTGAAATTCCTATCCTGGAAAATCAATTTTAAAAATGCATGTTTAAGAAAATCTCAGTTTTAAATAGAGATCTTTTTCTTCATAGTACATATGTATACAAAACATGACCTAGGAAGTATGAGAAAACCTAACTTAAACAACATCTAATTAGTCTGCTAAATTATAACTTGGGGCTTCCCTGGTGACTCACTGGTAAAAAAAAAAAAAAATCCACCTGCAGTGCATGAGATGTGGATTTGATCCTTGGGTCAGGAAGATCCCCTGATAAAGGAAATGCCAACCCACTTGAGTATTCTTACCTAGGAAATCCCACGGACAGAGGAGCCCAGAGGGCTACAGTGCATGGAGTTGGATAAGACTGAGTGACTAAAACAAACAAAGCAAAATTTTAACTTAGAAGATACACTGAGGAAACTTTCAATTCATTCAAGATGTGTGGATTCCTCTTTAAGATACGAAATATACAGTATTTTTTGAAAAAATATTTCACTTGACAGTAATATTTAATCCAATATTGTGGACAATCTCAAATCACCCTATGGACAATCATTCATATATATGTATAAAAAACTACTGCAGGATGCAGCCTTGGAGATGCTCCCCATCTCACCCCTCCCCTACCCTTGCCTGCTGGGATTCAAGCCCTTCTGTAATACTCTACCCTTGAATATGACCTGGACTTATTTGCTCATTTCTAGTGAATATGATACAGCAGACATGAGATTCAGTCTCTTGTGCTCTGTCCTGGACTGCCCACTCAGAGGGAAACAAGCTGGCAGCCCCGTGGAGAGGTCCACATCGCTGTGCTGACAAGTAGATCTTCTGAGGCCTATCAAGAATCATGAAAGAAAGTCTGGAAGTGAATCCTATCCTAGTTGAGCTATGAGAAAACTGTAGTCCCAGCTCACACCCTGATTGCAGACTCTTGAGAAGCCATGAAGCATAAATACCCAGCAAATCTGTGTCTGGATTCCTGACTGACAGAAACCATGAAATAATAAATGTTTTCTATTTTCAACCACTCTGTTTGGAGTAATGTATGAGGCAGAAGAAGATTACTAATTCAGACTTTGGTGTTTGAATGTGAGGACTGCCATTACAAAAACCTAACCTGTGGAAAAAGCTTTGAAAAGAGTGGTGGACGTTGAGGACAGTGTTAGTAAAAACTTGAAGTGCCTTCAACATTCTGTCTGAGGAACTTTGAATTTTGCACTGCGGCTAAGGATTTATAAGAAAATGAGGAATGTATTTCTAAAAAGAGAAATAAGGTGAATCCTTGTTACTTTGTGATAGAAAGATTAACAACACTAAAATGGATTGTGTAGAAAGTAGAACATGTGACTAATGAGATGAGTGATCTCCCTAAAGAGATGTTTAAGAAAAGAAATATATTAACAAACGAGATGTATATGAAAAATTTTGAAGGTACAGCATACTTTCTAGGAATCATGATGCTAATAGTGAACTCTAAGAGGAAATAGGTAAATTGAAAGAAAGAAGCTTCTTTCTTTCTTCAAACCAGAACTTGAAGGTTTAAAAAATCTCCAGCCACTCCAGAAAGTACATGATCCTAAAACTTAAGAATATAACAAATGAAATGAGGTCTTTGAATGTCCAGACTACTTGCAGGAAGCAGGCAACGCTGTTTAGCAATTAAAAAAAAAAAAAAAGTGCTACCTTTCATGTAATAGGAAAATTACTCACAGGGTGAAACCAAGAGCCTAGAGATTAGACATAAGTGCCAAGGAAAAGTATTTCCAGGCATTGAGGAATAATCAAGGAGTGTCAAACATTTCCATAGGTTTTAGAATTCTTAGGAACAAGTGACTACTTGTCTCAATTGTCCCTTTTTCAAACTGAATGTCTATAGCAGTTATTCTATACCTACCCCACCATTCACCATTAATGTTAGATATTTTTAGTGCAGATAGCATGTCCTTTGAATTTCCAGGGTCTACAGAGGCAGAAATATAATTGAGGAACTGTAATTAAGAAACACCCAGTTGTGGATGTGACTGATGATAGAAGCAAAGTCTGAAAAAAAAAAAAGTCTGATTCTGTAAAGAGCAATATTGCATAGGAACATGGTGTGTTAGGTCCATGAATCAAGGCAAATTGGCAGTGGTCAAACAGGAGATGGCAAGAGTGAACATCAACATTTTAGGAATCAGCAAACAAAATGGACTGGAATGGGTGAATTTAACTGAGATGACCACTCTATTTACTACTGTGGGCAAGAATCTCTTAGAAGAAATGGAGTAGCCATCATAGTCAACAAGAGTCTGAAATGCAGTACTTGCATGCAAGCTCAAAAATGACAGAATGACCTCAGTTCATTTCCAAGACATGCCATTCAATATTAAAGTAATCCAGATCTATGCCTCAACCAGTAATGCTGAAGAAGCCAAAGTTGAATGGTTCTATGAAGAACTACAAACCTTCAAGAAATAACACCCCAAAAAGATGTCTTTTTTATTATCGGGAAATGGAATGCAAAAGTAGGAAGTCAAGAAATACATGGAGTAAAAGGTAAATTTGGCCTTGGAGAAAAAAATGAAGCAGGGCAAAGGCTAATAGAGATTCGCCAAGAGAACTCATTGGTCAGAGCAACTCCCTCTTCCAACAACACAAGAGAAGACTCTATGCATGGATATCAGCAGATGACAATACTCAAATCAGACTGATTATATTATTTGCAGCCAAAGATGAAGAAACTCTATACAGCCAGAAAAAACAAGATGGGGAGCTGACTGTGGCTCAGATCATGAATGCTGGATTGCGAAAGTCAGACTTCAATTGAAGAAACTAGGAAAAACACTAGACTGTTTAGGTATGACCTAAATCAAATCCATTACAATTATACCGTGGAAGTGACAAACAGATTCAAGGGATTAGATCTGATAGAGTGCCTGAAGAACTATGGACAGAGGTTTGGGAAATTGTACAGGAGGCAGGGATTAAGACCATTCCTGAGGGGGAAAAAAATTGCAAAAAGGCAAAATGGTTGTCTGAGGAGGCCTTACAAATAGCTGTGTAAAGAAGAGAAGCGAAAGGCAAAGGAGAAAAGGAAAGATATACTCATTTGAATGCAGAGTTCCAAAGAATAGCAGGGAGAGATAGAAAGCCTTCCATCAATGCAAAGAACCAGAGGAAAACAACAGAGTCGGAAAGACCAGGGATCTCTTCAAGAATATTAGCAATACCAACAGAATGTCATGCAAAGACGGGCACAATAAAGGACAGAAATGGTATGGACCTAACAGAAGCAGAAGATATTAAGAAGAGGTGGCAAGAATACACAAAAGAACTATACAAAAAAGATCTTCATGAACCAGATAATCATGATGGTGTGATACTCACCTAAAGCCAGACATCCTGGAATGCAAAGTCAAGTGGGCTTTAGGAAGCATCACTGCAAACAAAGCTAGAGGAGGTGATGGAATTCCAGTTGAGTGATTTCAAAGTATAAAAGATGATGCTGTGAAAGTGCTGTAGCCAATATGCCAGCAAATTTGGAAAACTCAGCAGTGGCCAAAGGACTGGAAGAGATCAATTTTCATTCCAACCCCAAAGAAGGGCAATGCCGAAGAATGGTCAAACTACCACACAATTGCACTCATCGCACACGCTTGTGAAGTAATGCTCAAAATTCTTCAAGCCAGACTTCAGCTGTACATGAACTATGAACTTCCAGAAGTTCAACCTGGATTTATAAAATGCAGAGGAACCGAGATCAAATTGCCAACATCCACTGGATCATGGAAAAAGCAAGAGAGTTCCAGAAAAACATCTACTTCTGCTTTATTGACTACATCAAAGCACTTGACTGTGTAGATTAAAACAAATTGTGGAAAATTCTTATAGAATTTTCTTAAAGAAATTTCTTAAAGAGATGGGAATACTAGACCAACTGACCTGTCTCCTGAGAAACCTGTATACATGTCAAGAAGCAACAGTTAGAACTAGACATGGAACAACAGACTGGTTCCAAATTGGGAAAGGAAGGCTGTATATTGTCACCCTGCTTATTTAACGTTTATGCAGAGTACATCATGAGAAATGCTGGGCTGGAAGAAGCACAAGCTGGAATCAAGATTGCCAGGAGAAATATCAATTTAAACTCCAATATGCAGATGACACCACACTTATGACAGAAAGCGAAGAACTAAAGAGCTTCTTGATGAAAATGAAAGAGGAGGGTGAAAAAGTTGAATTAAAACTCAGCATTCAGAAAACTAAGATCATGGCATCTGGCCCCATCACTACATGGCAAATAGATGGGGAAACACTGGAAACAGTGGCTGACTTTATTTTTTTGTGCTCCAAAGAGTTGGATACGATTGAGTGACTGAACTTAACTGATCCTTGTGTGGGCCTGATTTAGATGAGATTCTGGACTTTGAACTGTAGGATGTATATCAGAAAATAGAATTGTTTTGAAATGGAAAAGAGTTTTCAAAAACCAACCAAACTTCATTATTTTCTTAAAAAGTACAGGGAGGAAAAATCTCTTATAACCATTTGAAATGAAAAATAGTTATATTTAATTCAAAGTCAGGAAAACCAAATAGTAAACTGATG
This sequence comes from Ovis aries, assembly GCF_016772045.2. Classification (NCBI taxonomy): domain Eukaryota; kingdom Metazoa; phylum Chordata; class Mammalia; order Artiodactyla; family Bovidae; genus Ovis; species Ovis aries. Next base: position 123,556,297 of record NC_056055.1, on the reverse strand, counting down.
AATACCCATTGATATTATTAAACATAATTTCTTACAAAATTTTATTTTTTTTTGAGTTTTATTTTTTTTATAATGTTTTATTTTTTTTTAATTTTTTTATTTTTTTAAATTTTAAAATCTTTAATTCTTACATGCATTCCCAAACATGAACCCCCCTCCCACTTCCCTCCCCATAACATCTTTCTGGGTCATTACAAAATTTTAAAAATAAAGTATTTTTATTTCATATCTCAAAATTATATCAGTTTCATATTTCTCAAATTTGGAAGTAGCAATTTGATTTGGATTAGAAAATGGGAAATGTAAATAAAGATTATGCTGAGTCATTTTAAAGAAGAATTACTTAGCAGTTATCAGAGTATATGATAAAAAAAGAAAAATTAGTGTAATATCAATACATTGAAAGGATCATAGACAATGATAAAGTGAAATTTAGTCCATGGATGCAACAATGCTTCAACATTTGCAAACCAATCAATGTAATATACCATAAGAACAAAATGAAGGATAAAAATCATATGAGCATTATATGATACCAAAGGCAAAGGCAAAAAAAGCAAAAATAAACAAGTGGGACTTCATAAAACTAAAAAGCTTCTGCCCAGTGAAGGAAATCATCAGCAAAATGAAAAGGCAACTTACTGAACGGGAGAAAATCTTGCAGTCATATAGCTGATAAGAGGTTAGTATCTGAAATATATACATAGACTCGAGCAACTCATTAGAAAAAGAAAAAACAATCCAATTTTAAAAGGGCCAAGGAACTTAATATTTTTCCAAAGAAGTCATGAGTATCAGTTCAGTTGCCAAGTCATGTCCAACTCTTTGTGATGCCATGTTGCAGCACGCCAGGCTTCCCTATCCATCACCAATTCCCAGAGTTTACTCAAACTCATGTCCATTGAGTCAGTGATCTCATCTCATCTCATCATCTGTCAACCATCTCATCCTCTGTCATCCCCTTCTCCTCCCACCTTCAATCTTTCCCAGCATCGGGGTCTTTTCAAATAAGTCAGTTCTTCGCATCAGGTGGCCAAAGTATTGGAGTTTCAGCTTCAGCATCAGTCCTTGCAATGAATGTTCAGGATTTATTTCATTTAGGATGGACTGGTTGGATCATCTTGCAATCGAAGGGACTCTCAGGAGTTTTCTCGAACACCACAGTTCAAAAGCATCAATTCTTCGGCACTCAGCTTTCTTTAAAGTCCATTTCTCACATCCATACATGATTACTGGAAAAACAATACCTTTGACTAGATGGACCTTTGTTGGTAAAGTAATGTCTCTTCCTTTTAATATGCTGTCTAGGTTGGTCATAACTCTTCTTCTGAGAAGCAAGCATCTTTTAATTTCATGGCTGCAGTCACCATCTACAGTGATTTTGGAGCCCCCAAAAATAAAGTCAGCCACAGTTTCCCCATCTATTTCCCATAAAGTGATGGGACCAGATGCCTTTGTTTTCCAAATGTTAAATTTTAATTCAGCTTTTTCACTCTCCTCTTTCATTTTCATCAAGAGGCTCTTTAGTTCTTCTTCAATTTCTGCCATAAAGGTGGTGTCATCTGCATATCTGAGGGTACTGATTTTTCTCCTGGCAATCTTGATTCCAGCCTGTTCTTCATCAAGCCCAGTGTTTCTTGAGATGCACTCTGTGTATAAGTTAAATAAGCAGGGTGACAATATACAGCCTTGATGTGCTGTATTTGGAACCTGTCTATTGTTCCGTGTCCAGTTCTAACTGTTGCTTCTTGACCTACATACAGGTTTCTCAAGAGGCAGGTCAGTTGGTCTGATATTCCCATCTTTCAGAATTTGCCCACAATTTGTTGTGATCCATACAGTCAAATGCTTTGGCATAGTCAATAAAGCAGAAGTAGATGTTTTTCTGGAACCCTCTTGCTTTTTCCATGATCCAGTGGATGTTGGCAATTTGATCTCTGGTTCCTCTGCCTTTTCTAAATCCAGCTTGAACAACTGAAAAAGATCACGGTTCACGTTGAAGTGTAACCTGAAGAATTTTGAGCATTACTTTACTAGTATGTGAGATGAGAGCAATTGTGTAGTAGGTGAGCATTCTTCAGCATTGCTCTTCTCTGGGATTGGAATGAAAATTGACCTCTTTCAGTCCTGTGGCCACTGTCGAGCTTTCCAAATTGGCTGAAATATGGAGTGTAGTACTTTCACAGCATCATCTTTCAGGATTTGAAATAGCTCAACTGGAATTCCATCACCTCCACTAGCTTTGTTTGTAGTGATGCTTCCTAAAGCCCACTTGACTTTGCATTCCAAAATGTCTGGCTTTAGGTGAGTGATCACACCATCATGATTATCTGGGTTGTGAAGATTTTTTTTGTACAGTTCTTCTGTGTATTCTTGCCACCTCTTCTTAATATCTTCTGCTTCTGTTAGGTTCATAACATTTCTGTCTTTTATTGTGCCCATCTTTGTATGACATATTCCTTTGTTTTATCTAATTTTCTTGAAGAGAACTCTAGTCTTTTCCATTCTATTGTTGTCCTCTATTCCTTTGCATTGATCACTGACAAAGACTTTCTTATCTCTCCTTGCTATTCTTTGGAACTCTGCATTCAAATGTGTATATCTTTCTTTTTTTTCCTTTGCCTTTTGTTTCTCTTCTTTTCAGTTATTTGTAGGCCTCTTCAGACAATCATTTTGCCTTTTTGAAATTCTTTTTCTTGGGAATGGTCTTGATCCCTGCCTCCTGTACAATGTCACAAACCTCTGTCCATAGTGCTTCAGGCACTCTATATGATCTAATCCCTTGAATCTATTTCTCACTTCCTCTGTATAATCACTAGGGATTTGATTTAGGTCATACCTGAATGGTCTAGTGGTTTTCTCTACTTTCTTCAATTTGAGTCTGAATTTTGCAATAAGGAGTTCATGATCTGAGCCACAGTCAGCACCCGTTCTTGTTTTTGCTGACTGTATAGAGCTTCTCCATCTTTGGCTGATAAGAATATAAACAATCTGATTTTGGTATTGACTATCTGATGATGTCCATGTGTAGAATCTTCTCTTGTGTTGTTGGAAGAGGGAGTTTGCTATGACCAGTGTGTTCTCTTGGCAAAACTCAATTAGCCTTTGCCCTGCTTCATTCAGTACTTCAAGGCCAAATTTGCCTGTTACTCCAGGTATCTCTCTACATCCTACTTTTGCATTCCAGTCCCCTATAACCCAAACATCTTTTTGGGGTATTAATTCTAGAAGTTCTTATAGGTCTTTGTAAAACTGTTCAACTTCGGCTTCTTCTGCATTACTGGTTGGGGCGTAGACTTGGATTACTATGATTTTGAATGGTTTGCCTTGGAAATGAACTGAGATCATTCTTTCATTTTTGAGATTGCATCCAAAACTGCATTTCGGACTCTCTTTGACTATGATGGCTACTCCATCACTGTTAAGGGATCTTGCCCACTATAGTAGATATAGTGGTCATCTGAGTTAAATTCACCCATTCCAGTCCATTTTAGTTCACTGATTCCTAAAACATTGATGTTCACTCTTGCCATCTCCTGTTTGATCATTTCAAATTGGCCTTGATTCATGGACCTAACATACAGATGATCTAAAGAACACATGCAAATGACAAACAGGTACAAGATAAGATGTTCAGCAAATGCAAATCAATATAGTGAGTTATAACTTCATACCTCTTAGAGTAGCTGTGATCAGAAAGTTAAGAAATAACAAATTTAGGCAAGGATGTGGAGAAAAGTACCCTGTGTCTTGTTGGTAGAAATGCAAATTGCTACAGTCACTATGGAAAATGGTATGGGATTCCACAATAATTAAAACTAGAATTACCATATTTACCAGCAATTCTACTTCTGCATATTTATCTGAAATAATAGAAAAACACAGATTCAAAAAGCCATATGCACCCCATGGTCATTGCAGCAACATTTATCATAACCAAGATATGGAAGCAACCTCAGTGTACATCTGTAGAATAATGGATAAACAAGCTGTGGTGAATTTATATATAATGAAATATTATTCAATCATAAAATAATGAAAATTTGCCCTTTTGAAGGCGTTATCCAAAGTGAAATGTCTAACAGAAAAAGAAAAAAAACATTTGATATTTCTTTTATTGTAATAGGGCTTCCCTAGTGGCTCAAACCATAAAGAATTTGCCTGCACTGCAGGAGACCTGAGTTTGATCCCTGCATAAGAAAGATTCCCTGGAGAAGGGAATGGCTACCCACAGCAGTGTTCTTGCCTGGAAAATCTGACCAAGAAGACTGGTGGGCTACAGGTCACGGGGTCGCAAATAGACACAATCAAAAAAATAAATAAACAAGTAAACAAATGAAGCCCACGCCCATAGATACAAGGAAAAAACTGGTGGTTACCAGAGTTAGCAGGGGTAAGGAATGGGTGAAATGGGTGAAGGAGGTCAAAAGATACAAACTTTCAGTTATAAAATGAATGTCATGGGGATATTAATAATATTGTATTGCATATTTGAAAGTTGCTAAGCGAATATATTGGAGAAGGCAATGGCACCCCACCCCAGTGCTCTTGCCTGGAAAATCCCATGGACGAAGGAGCCTGGTGGGCTGCAGTCCATGGGGTCGCACAGAGTCGGACACGACTGAGCGACTTCACTTTCACTTTTCAGTTTCATGCATTGGAGAAGGAAATGGCAACCCACTCCAGTGTTCTTGCCTGGAGAATCCCAGGGATAGGGGAGTCGGGTGAGCTGCCATCTATGGGGTTGCACAGAGTTGGACACGACTGAAGCGACTTAACAGCAGCAGCAGCAGCAAACGAATATATCTTAAAAGTTGTCAGCAACAACAAAAAAATGATTTTTCTAGCTATACATGTGATGGATGGTAAATGAACTTGTGGCCATTTTACAATATAGACAAATACTGAATCATACTGGGTATACTGTTGTATATCCAAAACAAATATAATGTTATATGTCAATTATACCTCAATTTAAAAGAAAACTGTCTATCAAAAAGCAAGTAAACAAAACCAAAATTATGAGTATTTTGTATGCAGGAAGAGGTCCAGGGGGTATATTGCAGTTGGTTTCTCTATGATGGCCCCAAACATTCTTTGCCTCTTGGTAGTCACACCCTTATGTAACATCATCACTTTGCATATGACCTAAATTCACTGATTCACTTCTAATGAATAGAGTAAGACAGAAGTGATGGAATATTGCTCTGAGATTACATTATTAAAAGGTTTCTGTCTGGGGCACTCACCTGCCTTCTTTGGAGGTAGCTCTGTGGAAAGAGGTCCATGTACTGAGGCTGCAAGTAGATCTGAGGTTTTTCAGCCTCTGTGAGAACGAATTTGGAAGATAATTCACTCCCAGTTGAGTCTGAAAATGACTTAAGCCTTCATCTACACTTTGACTGCAATCTTATGAGAAATTCTGAGGTAGGAAAATCCAAGTCTTTCAGATTTGGGGCTTACAGATGTTTCTTGGTTTTGGTTGCTATGTCTTGGGTAATTCAGTGCATAATAGTAGATAAGTCACAAGGCAAGCCAAAGAATGGAAGAAAATACTTTCAAAACAATAATAGCAACAACATAATCTTTTCATCATTAACTATTAGATTGTGTTCTTATTATTGAATTATAAGTGTTTATTATATATCTATACACAAGACCTTTATCAGAAATGTTTTGAAAATATTTCCTTCCATTTTATGACTTGCCCTTTTATTTTCTTACAATGACATTTGAAAAGCATCATAATTTTGACTTTGATAAAGTTCCATGATTTTCTTAACTTTATAATTCATGATTTTTTTTTTTTTTGGTCCAGTCTAAGAAGTATTTGCCTAACCCATGGTCACAAGATTTCTTTCTTTCTTCTCTACTAGAAGCTTTACAGTTTTATTTTTCACATTTAGGTCACTGATCAACTCTCATTTTGGTATCCGTGCTGTGTGTGCTCAGTCATGTCTGACTCTTTGCAACCCCTTGGACTTGTAATCCACCAGGCACCTCTGTTCATGGAGTTCTCCAGGCAAGAATACTGGAGTGGGTTATCATTTTCTACTCCAGGAGATCTTCCTGACCCAGGGATCAAACCCATGTCTGCTGCATCTCCTGTATTGGCAGGCAAATTGTTTACCACTGCACCACCTGGAAAGCCCTGAATTAAGTGTTATAAATGTGTAAATTGAGTTTTTAGGTTCAATTTTTCTCCCCATGTGAATATTCAACTTTTCTGTCATCACTTTTTTTAGGACTATCATTTCTCCCACTGAATTTCTCTGGTACATTTGTCAAAACTGTGATCATATATGTGCAAGAATATTTCTGAACTCTCTACTTCATGCCACCAATATAAACATCTAATACTTAAGTAATAGTACTTCTCTATCTTCAGAGAAGGCAATGGCACCCCACTCCAGTAGTCTTGCCTAGAAAATCCCATGGGTGGAGGAGCCTGGTGGGCTGCAGTCCATGGGGTCGCTAAGAGTTGGACACGACTGAGGGACTTCACTTTCACTTTTCACTTTCATGCGTTGGAGAAGGAAATGGCAACTCACTCCAGTGTTCTTGCCTGGAGAATCCCAGGGACCGGGGAGCCTGGTGGGCTGCCGTCTATGGGGTCACACAGAGTCGGAAACGACTGAAGCGGCTTAGCAGCAGCAGCAGCAGTACACTATCTTAATTACTGTAGTTTTATGGTAAATCTTGAAATCAGGCAGCTTACACCCTTTAAATGTGCTCTTCTTTTTCTAAAATATTTTGGGTTTTCTCAGCTCATCATACTTTCTTATCAGTTTGAGAATCAGTTTATCAGTTTTTGAGAATTCCCAGTGAGGTTTTGATGGTATCTAATATTTGCCATGTTTTATATAAGTTGCTTGCTAAAAATTAGTAGTATACAGAATAAAATAGCTTAGCTTTCAAAACTGCTTACTCTAGGAAAATGCAAATTATTAGTTTGATTGTAATATGGAAAAATATTTTGGCCAACAGGTTTTTAATCAATAATTTTCTTCATTAAAATACATAAATCCAGAATAATTTTTAAATAAAAGAAATATAATATTGTCTGACTCCCTCTCTGTATCTAGCTTCACATCACTGAGATATCTTTCTCACTAGATTACAGGTGAAAATTAAAATGTTGGTGCAAATTAACAATACTTGCTATAATAAGCTTAGTGTAAACCTTTTTTAATGTTCTTATTATTTATTAATGTGACATCAACCCATTTTATTTATATATTAGTATTATTCATTATAAACATAATTAGCACTCTTATTCTTCTCAGGTATACCACTTAATGAGTGTGATAATACAATTCTCAAGAGGGAAATACACAATCCTCTATGGCTAAAAGCAAATTTTCTTTTAATAGATTATCTCTGTAGTAGATTGAAAAGTGCATATATATAAACATTTAAATTCTGTTTAAACAACAGAATACCACTTTAACACATCAAAAATGTTTAGATTTAAATGGATACATTAATAAACAGTCACAACATATCTGTCAGCTCTTTTTGTCTGTATTTATAATATATAGCTTTAATAGAGCAGCATCACTGAACACTTGTACCTTTATTGGCTGGAATGACAATAGGAAATCATATTCAATGGAAACTGGAGAAATTTATTTAAGTATTTGGCCCTCTAGAGAATAAAGGCTCTCATATATCTCAACCTGGTACTGTACTCATCTAGTCAGTTGAAAAGGGCATGCAGGAATCTTCACGGTGTTGGCAGGGATCGGTATTCATAGGTATGTTAGGTTATCTGTCACTCAGTTTCTGTGGATAATCAGTATGTGATTGTCCATTGGCTAGTCATCTTTCATAGTCAGCATATCTTGACAGACACATGTTATCTAAAACTCTGACCATTTCTTGCTATATCCAAAGCTACTAACTATCACCATTCCTCAGCTGGGTAATTATTATAGATTTTTCATTGGTCTTTCCTTTTATTTCTAAGTCTATTGTGGACTCAAAAGCCAGAGTGAGCCTTTGGAATCATTATTCAGATCATCTTATTCTATTTTTTAGAGCCATTCAGTGGCTCCCCATTTCACTCAAAGCAAAAGTCAAAGTTCTCACAATGGTCTGAATGATCCTTCAAGGTTTGTGCTTCTCAGTAAAGTTTTGTCCCTAATTCTCTCAAGACAGTATTCAAGGTCACAAAGAAGAGTGAACATAATTCTACAGTCTGATATTTTCCTATTTAGATCATTAACTTCCAATCTCTGTAGGCATATGATATATGTCTTCCCCCAGCACACACACACACACACACACACACACACACAGATAATTTAACCAGGGATATTATTACCAAATAAGAATTGCCAAATCCCCACTTATTAGTAAAGGTATTAAAATATTCCCATCCTTCTGACACCACCAAAAATTTCATACTTTAGAGCCTGTCAGATATAACACTCTACTTCAAGTATCAGATTGAGTTCAGTTCAGTCAATCAGTCGTGTCCGACTCTTTGCGACCCCATGAATCGCAGCACACCAGGCCTCCCTGTCCATCACCTACACCCAGGGTTCACTCAGACTCATGTCCATAGAGTCCATGGTGCCATCCAGCCATCTCATCCTCTGTCGTCCCCTTCTCCTCCTGCCTCCAATCCCTCCCAGCATCAGAGTCTTTTCCAATGAGTCAACTCTTCGCATGAGGTGTCCAAAGTACTGGAGTTTCAGCTTTAGCATCATTTCTTCCAAAGAAATCCCAGGACTTATCTCCTTCAGAACGGACTGGTTGGATCTCCTTGCAGTCCAAGGGACTCTCAAGAGTCTTCTCCAACACCACAGTTCAAAAGCATCAATTCTTTGGCGCTCAGCTTTCTTCACAGTCCAACTCTCACATCCATACATGACCACAGGAAAAACCATAGCCTTGACTAGACAGACCTTAGTCGGCAAAGTAACGTCTCTGCTTTCCAATATACTATCGAGGTTGGTCATAACTTTTCTTCAAAGGAGTAAGCGTCTTTGAATTTCATGGCTGCAGTCACCATCTGTAGTGATTTTGGAGCCCCCCAAAATAAAGTCTGACACTGTTTCTACTGTTTCCCATCTATTTCCCATGAAGTGATGGGACCGGATGCCATGATCTTCTTTTTCTGAATGTTGAGCATTAAGCCAACTTTTTCACTGTCCACTTTCACTTTCATCAAGAGGTTTTTTAGTTCCTCTTCACTTTCTGCCGTAAGGGTGGTGTCATCTGCATATGTGAGGTTATTGATATTTCTCCCGGCAATCTTGATTCCAGCTTGTGTTTCTTCCAGTCCAGCGTTTCTCATGATGTACTCTGCATATAAGTTAAATAAGCAGGGTGACAATATACAGCCTTGACATACGCCTTTTCCTATTTGGAACCAGTCTGTTGTTCCATGTCCAGTTCTAACTGTTGCTTCCCAACCTGGATACAGATTTCTCAAGAGGCAGGTCAGGTGGTCTGGTATCCCTATCTCTTTCAGAATTTTCCAGTTTATTGTGACCCACACAGTCAAAGGCTTTGGCATAGTCAATAAAGCAGAAACAGATGTTTTTCTGGAATTCTCTTCCTTTTCCAATGATCCAGCAAATGTTGGCAATTTGATCTCTGGTTCCTCTGCCTTTTCGAAAATCAGCTGGAACATCAGGGAGTTCACGGTTCGCGTATTGCTGAAGCCTGGCTTGGAGAATTTTGAGTGTTACTTTACTAGCATGTGACATGAGTGCAACTGTGCGGTAGTTTGAGCATTCTTTGGCACTGCCTTTCTTTGGAATTGGAATGAAAACTGACCTTTTCCAGTCCTGTGGCCACTGCTGAGTTTTCCACATTTGCTGGCATATTGAGTGCAACACTTTCACAGCATCATCTTTCAGGATTTGAAATAGCTCCACTGGAATTCCATCACCTCCACTAGCTTTGTTCGTAGTGATGCTTTCTAAGGCCCGCCTGACTTCACATTCCAGGATGTCTGGCTCCAGATGAGTGATCACACCATCATGAATATCTGAGTCGTGGAGATCTTTTTTGTACAGTTCTTCTGTGTATTCTTGCCATCTCTTCTTAATATCTTCTGCTTCTGTTAAGTCCATACCATTTCTGTCCTTGATTGAGCCCATCTTTGCATGAAATGTTCCCCTTGGTATCTCTAATTTTCTTGAAGAAATCTCTAGTCTTTCCCATTCTCTTGTTTTCCTCTATTTCTTTGCATTGATCGCTGAAGAAGGCTTTCTTATCTCTTCTTGATATTCTGTGGAACTCTGCATTCAGATGCTTATATCTTTTCTCCTTTGCTTTTCACTTCTCTTCTTTCCACAGGTATTTGTAAGGCCTCCCAGACAGTCATTTTGCTTTATTGCATTTCTTTTCCATGGGGATGGTCTTGATCCCTGTCTCCTGTACAATGTCACGAACCTCATTCCATAGTTCATCAGGCACTCTATCTATCAGATCTAGGCCCTTAAATCTATTTCTCACTCCACTGTATAATCATAAGGGATTTGATTTAGGTCGTACCTGAATGGTCTAGCGGTTTTCCCTACTTTCTTCAATTTGAGTCTGAATTTGGTAATGATCTGAGCCGCAGTCAGCTCCTGGTCTCATTTTTGTTGACTGTATAGAGCTTCCCCATCTTTGGCTGCAAAGAATATAATCAATCTGATTTCGGTGTTGACCATCTGGTGATGTCCATGTGTAGAGTCTTCACTTGTGTTGTTGGAAGAGGGTGTTTGCTATGACCAGTGCATTTTCTTGGCAAAACTCTATTAGTCGTTGCCCTGCTTCATTCCACATTCCAAGGCCAAATTTGCCTGTTACTCTTGTGTTTCTTGACTTCCTACTTTTGCATTCCAGTCCCCTATAATGAAAAGGACATCTTTTTTGGGTGTTAATTCTAAAAGATCTTGTAGGTCTTCATTGAACCGTTCAACTTCAACTTCTTCAGCATCACTGATTGGGGCATAGACTTGGATTACCATGATATTCAATGGTTTGCCTTGGAAACGAACAGAGATTATTCTGTTTTTGAGATTGCATCCAAGTACTGCATTTTTGACTCTTTTGTTGACCACGATTGCTACTCCATTTCTTCTGAGGGATTCCTGCCCATAGTAGTAGATGTAATGGTCATCTGAGTTAAATTCACCATTCTAGTCCATTTTAGTTCACCGATTCCTAAGTATCAGATTAAGTATTAGGAAAATTTTGATGGCAAATGATACCTTACCTCTCAGACAAGTTCTAAGAAAAGAAAATATAGTGACTAATTTGAGAATCTGAAGAGAGAAAATGAATTCAGGCCTCTCTTCTCCTACTTACTTAGCTTTTCTTCCAACTGTGTAGGGCTCCTTTTTTGAGTTCTATAATGAGCTCCCACCATTCACATAGGTGAGAGGGCCATCACAGACTTCAACACTACACCACATAGTTTAGCAGGCTTAGAATTGTTTTTTCATCCTCATTATTTGTTTCTTAAAATTAATATTTGAGTGCATATCTCATTGGCACTGTTTACATTACATGCATAATTCTTTGACAAACACTGCTGAGAATGAGAAATTATAATTGGTCTAATTTTGGTTATCATTCCCTCTAAAACCTGGAAATGCCTTACCAGGATGACATAACAGGCAAGAGAGTAATTCCCTGAAAGGAAAGATGCTACACACTGGGAAGAGGAAAATTCTCTGATATCTTGCTATTATATTGTATATTTGCACTTCAATGTTAAGATATGGAAGCTTGTAACATTTTCCAAATTCTGCATTGTTCACTATAATAATAATTACTACTCTGAAAAAAAATTTAATGTTTCTGTCCCAAGCCAGAAGAAGGAAACAAATATCCAGGTAAAGGAAAAATAACCTTTAACAAAATAATGGATAAAGAATATGTGGTATACATATGCAATGGAATATTACTCGACCATAAAAAAAGAATTAAATATAGCCATTTGCAGCAATAAGGATGGACTTAGAGACTATCACACTTAGTAAAATAAGTCAGACAAAGACAAATACTGTATTTTACCATTTATATGTAGAATATATAAACCAGTGTATATAACAAAACAGGAAAAAGTGCAAGGTTTTCAGAGAAAAAAATAACAACAGACTCAGTACTGAAATTTTGCTCTCAAGAAACTTTCTGTGTAAGTAAGTTACAAAGAATGAGAATTCTGAGGCCCATGTAAATGAGAATTCAAGGACTACTGTGATATTTATGAAAATATGATATGATTTAAAGCCACACATGGATGAAGTCTCAAAAAATTTAAATTCTATTATACAAATGGAAACAAATTATTACAAACAGAAAGAGGAAAGGTTGTTGGATCCAATAAGAATTTATGAATTTCAATATAAAAATAATCAATTATAACACAATGCATAAATACATAAATTCACCTAACAAAAATAAATAATACCTTTATGCATGTTATAAAAATCCAATTAAAGAACAGACATGAATAACTACATAGATGTAGACATATCATTTTCATTCAATGATGAAAAATACTAATACTGAAAAGATGACAATGTCTCCAAAATAATTTAAGTATATATTTAAATAATAAATTTAATTTATAAGTGTAAAGAAAAATGAAAAAAATATGCAGTTATATAAAGGGGCCCTAAGCTTTACATGGGAAAACAAATGCCCACAGTGAGCAAAATCAATTAAAAGGAACACACATATGAGAAGCCAAGGAAAACGCACCTTAAATGCTATTAAGTTAGCTGAAGCCATTGCAATTACAACAGTAATGAACTGACATAGACAAACAGAGCAAATAGAATCCAGGAATCAGTATGATTTGTGTAGGTGTATCATCAGAAATAAATGTGAAAATGATACAATGTTCCATAAATTTTGGGGGGAAATATATCTCAATTCATGAAAAAGATAAGATGCTGTTATCACTAACTTGTATCATATATGAAAATGAGCTCCAGGTAGATTAAATACCCAGATATGAGAAATAAAATTATAAAGCCCAGGAAGATAAAATTAAGATGATTTCTGGAGAAAGAAGGACTTTTCATACAGGGCCTAAAAGGCGAACTCTAAGTTAATTTTTAACAAATTTTACTATAATATATAATGATACATGCTTGTTAATTTAGCTACTATAACTTTGATCTAAACAATCTCCGTATCCAATATAAATTTATCAATAATAGTTAATTAATTAATAAGCTAAAATATAAAAAGTACTATTGGGAATACAGAAGGTAATTAAGACAAAAATCTCTTTTCAAGTAGTTGACATGTGCATGAATAACAAAATTCCAAGGAGAATTTGATAGTATTTTTTTAAAGATAACACAAATTACTAGTCATTTTTCTACCCTGAATGTTTTAGAGCATAATTTGTGTTATCTTCTTCCTATTTAAGTGACACATTCAATAATTTTTTTGTTTTCATTTATGATGCTACCAGTCAAACTTACTAATATGTTTGCAAACTTGCTTCAAAATATCTATTAATTTCCACTTTAAAATAACCTAGAAAGGCAAATATATAAATGTTTACAATGGCTTTTTGGCCAACAAACCTGTATACTTTCATTACTGTTGTTTTAACTGTAAAGGCTTTTCTTCCCCATGATTTTACTATGAAAATATCTGTCTAAGTCATATACCATATGGACCACACCAGGGAAAATTCATTTAATGTGTGATAAAAGGCTGTACTCCTCTTTTTAATTAGGACTTTGATGCCAAAAAATTAAATCACATTAACCACTGCATCTCAAGTTACCCACAAAATTATCAACAGCAATGCTTGGATTTAATTAAATATTTTATAACCCCTTTTATCCTGTCAAAGATGTTCACCCTTTTCACATGTCCAGTTATAAGAACAGAATAGTAAATAGCTAATACATTAGAATTAGGTTTATAATTTTATATCCAGAAAAATTATGTGTTTTTGATATGCATTTCAGCTTATTTGTAAATAACCAAAAAGTGATGTCAAAATCTAACCAAGTAACATCCTTTCTGTCATAGTCAAGTACAAGCTGGTGAGTGCTGTGCATTAAGTGACTACAGTTTTCCAAAATGCTACATAATCAATCACGTATTTTAAATGTTCAATAAACAACCATTTATTGTCCTTCCTCTTAAGACAAAGGTAACATATAGCTCTTTATGGAATATTGTATTAACGTCCATCAACCTAAATTTTAAGGTAAAACAAAGCCAGGTGAAAATTGTCAAAAGGAAAAGTTTATTCTGGAATAACAGAGGAACTACAATTCCAGACAGGCAAACTGGCAAGCCTACTAAGGGTTTGGGGTAGGCTGTATATATGGGCAGAGAATATAAAGAGAAAGTGCATTTGGAGTCTGTTAAAATAAAAAACAATTGGGACCAACTTTGAAAATTCCCTGAGCAGACAAGTCCAGTCCAATCATATCAACAAATCTAAATTCAGCATATTTTTCAAGACCAACCAGACCTGGGTCATTTCTTGTTCATGCCTGGAAACCATAAGGAAACTTTCCCAATGTTGATATGAGGCAACCTTAACCACTCCCTATTATTTAAGAAAATTCCATTATCAGTCATCTGTAAATCAAGCATTTACAGGAAATCAGTCTCTCAGTCCTTAAGTTTTGTTTACCTGAGGGCACATGCTGAGATTTTCCATTTTATACCTCTGGCTCCATTTTAGATTGACATTCTTTTCAACTACTTGCACCACTATCAGCTTCTCTTCTCTGACTTGTCCCAGGATAGGATGGCTTTCGTATTCTTTCAAAAAACACCCTCAAATGATTTCTCTGTGCAAGAGTCATCTATTTTCTACTGCCTGTAAGAAAAATGTCTACATTCATTATCTCACTTAATGTCTTTTGTAACCTTGCCCAAATAGTTTTTCAGTAGAATTTCCCATTAATATCTTACAGGAAATTTGTGTTTAAAGATCACGAGTCTACTTACCAACACATAAAAGTGAAGTCGCTCAGGTGTGTCCAACTCTTTGCCACCCTGTGGACTATAGCCTACCAGGCTTCTCCATCCATGGGATTTTCTGGTCAAGAGTACTGGAGTGGGTTACCATTTCCTTCTCCAGGGGATTTTTCCGACCCAGGGATCAAACCCGGGTCTCCCGCATGGTGGGCAGACACTCTACCGTCTGAGCCACCAGGAATGTTTACCAACACATAACTCACTTGTAATTTTACTCAAATCATTGAGTACCTACTACGTGCCAGGTACCACCTTAGCACTCTTGTTCATCTATGTATATATGACAGCCTTTGATGATTTTAATTATTGAAAGTCTATATGTCTTTCATGTCCCAGAACAGACATCATCCATACCAATCCAAACTGCCTAAACTCAGTTATCTCTACTTGAGCCAAGAACCCATATTCTATACAGTCAGAAATACTAACAAGGTATATATCTATATATCTGTGTGTAGTGTTGCACACAGATAATAAAATATTATTTTTTAATAAAATATTATTATTTTATATTTTTATTTTATTGGTTTGATTTACTAAAATTTACATGCATAAATACTGCAGAAAAAGATAATTGGTCCCTCTAACCCAAAGACAAAATATGGCATATGAAAAAAATACTGTTCTTGCTTTCAAGTGCTTTTTGTTGTCGTCGAGTTGCTAAGACGTGTCTGACTTTTTGAGATCCCGTGGACTGTAACTGACCAGGCTCATCTGGCCATGGAATTTCCCAGGCAGGAATACTGGAGTGGGTTACTATTTCCTTCTCCAGGGGATCTTTCTAAACCAAGGCTAAACCTGTGATTCCTGCACTGGCAGGCAGATTCTTTACCACTGAGCCACCAGGGAAGCTCAAGTGGATTATCAGCCCTAAATAACAGCAGATGACCTCTCAAATATTTTCCTCTCCTATAAACCTTAATAGGTATCCACAATACCAATATGCAGACACACAGACACACACACACTGAGCAGTCACACTAGCTTGGAGAAAATAGTTTTCCATAATTTATTTGCATTTAAAATTTCCACTTTTAAGATGTGTGAGAATTAAAACCATGTAGGGTATATTCACACAGTTTACTGTCTATATTTATGTGACTTAGTTACTTCATCAACATGACCAAGTGGACATAAAGTAGTTATGGCTTTCAAGATTTTTTCTGCGTTTTCCAGGAAATTCTTGCCAAGAAAGAAAAAAGCCACAAATAATTTTATTACTCATTTCAGGGACTTCCTGAAAGATCTATTCATTGAACATCAGATTATAGAGTAACTTAATTAATAATCCCAAATGATTGTTTTCTTTCCCCAAACTCCTGTTTTGTTTTTATTAAAGTATACTTGATATACAACATTATATTAGTGTGCAAAATAGTGATTCAACACTTATATACATTACAAAATAATCAACACAATAAGTCTATATTGACAGTTACCATCTCTCATCACAAAAGTGACGTGTGTGTGTGTGTGTGTGTGTGTGTGTGTTGCCACATTTCCTTTATCCATTCTCCCATCAATGGACCTTAGATTGCCTACATATCTTGGCTATTATAAACAACACTGTAATTGACATAGGTGTGCATATATCTTTTCAAATTAGTGTTTTTGCTTTCTTTGAATGAATAATCAGAAGTGGAATAATTAGAACTACCATAAGATCTCTTGGTGCTCAGTTGCTCAGTCATGTGCAACTTTTTGCAGTCCCATGGACTGTATTCCCCCAGTCTCCTCTGTCCATGGAATTTTCCAGGCCTAGACTCTTCTAAACCCTTTCTTCAAAATCCTCACTTTGCTGTATCCACAAGGCCTGAATTATCATATCAATCTTTACCCAGTCCTAATCATATCCTAATCAGACCAATCCTAATCAGACTATAATATCAAAAAGTTCATAAATTTCACAACTCTGGGTCTCCCTCTGTGATGCCAAAACTTTATCTAGGTAGTGCTGACTCTTAAAAAAGAAAGTAATGGATTCGCCTTTGTCTATTAATAAACTGTTTCAGTGGTATTTTGGGGAGACTGGTATTTAATATTTGTCATCATTATACTAAGTATATTCTGTATTTATTTATAGTCTGTATTCCCAGGTAACAAATCAGAAATTAAAACTAAAATACCTAAGAGTAATTTGAGAGACTAAGACCATTTAAGATACTTGGGGCATACGGCAAGATGAAGAAAGAAAGAAGATCATAAGCACAGGGAGAACAATATTTGATGTTTGAAACTTACTTTCTTTTAACACCTGAAGAGAAATTTTGTATACTGGATTTACTATCTCCATATTCTGATATAATTTGATTATAAAAATTATTTAATCCTTGTATTTAAATTGTAGGCAATAAAATATACAGAATAAAAGATAAATTTAGTCAATAATTACTCTCAAGGCTGCTGCTATGAAATAAATAGTAGAATTAATCTATTTTCACTTTTTCATATTTTTAAAGCATTTTATACTTAAGTAGTGATATTCCTATTTATAAAACTACCAATACATAGCATTTCTTGGGAAAACAAAAGTTTGTAACAAGAAAGAAAAAATCTGACTTCATATTGAATATGTTTTTTTTTTTACTTTAATCTTTATAGTCTATTCCTTTGCTACAAGTTAATCACTACAAGTATGTTGCCTATATCTTAAAGTAGGCATAATGGCCCATCTCTGAGAAGCTTGCCTCCCATACAATGAGGTTAAAGGGTGTGGGAGGGAGATCCAAGAGGGAGGGGATATATGTGTAAATGTACATGTATTAATAGGTGATTCCCTTTCTTATGCACAGCATTGTTAAACAACTAAATCTCAATAAATTTCAAAAATACCCTTGTTTACCTCATGGGAAACATCCTGACCAGGCCCACCTGTGAATGACTGTAGGAAAGAAGAAATTAATACATCCCCTCAGAGTCTGACAGAAACCAGGAAACATTTACAACTTTTTTTACAACCCTTTTTACTCACCTCACCTTCTTTGTTCTATAAAAGAAACTAGTATCCAAACTCTTAGCAAGATGGTTCTTTGGGACACTAGACCAAAATCTTCTTGGTCAGCTGGCTTTCTGAATAGTTGCTATTACTTGCCCCAATACTTCATATCTTCATCAATGGCCTGTTGTATGGCAAATAGTATGAATTTAGACTCAGTAACAAGTTCACTCATTTTCTTCACTGAAAAATGTGTAATATTTCATACCAATAACCACTGAATATATTATGGAAAGGTAAGGCAAAAGAAAGAAATACAAAAAGGAAGAAGAGAGAAAGAAAGGGAAATAGAGAAAGAAAGCCAGACATTGCAAAATCTTAGAATATGAATTTGATTTTATGACCTTTATGTTTGTAATAATTCGATATTAGGTTTTAAATGTTCAGAATGCAAAATGATAAAAGCAGCAAAAAGTATTAGAGGATCATTGATTATATACTTAACATCTGAGAAGACTATATTTTTTAAATCCTACATATATAACTAGTTAATATATAAAGAGGGTTTCCCTGGTGGCTCAGCTGGGAAAGAATCCGCCTACAGTGTGGGAGACCTGGGTTCGATCCCTGGGTTGGGAAGATCCCCTGGAGAAGGGAATGGCTATCCTCTCCAGTATTCTTGCCTGGAGAATTCCATGTACTGTAAAGTCCAAGGGGTCAGAAATTGCTAATATATAACCATTTCTATTATTAAGCTAATGGAGTACTTAATCATAAACTAAACTTTTTATTGCTGTTTATTTCTAATATAGCTTTAGAGCTTGTAGTTTATAACATTTATAGTCTACTGTTTTATCATAGGAACAGCCTTCTTAGTATATAAGCATTTATAGTTGTAGTTATAGATGAACAGAAGGCTTGAGTGCTTGTTATTTTTTTAAGGCTACTTAACTAGTAAACAGCAAAGTCTAGATCCAATCATACCTTCTGAATTTAAATACTGTGTCCTTTCTATTATAAATAATCTCCTTTAAAATATTTTTTTTCTTTATTAGTAGTTTTAATCAAGGCAAATACACTCACTAATTATTAATTCTAAGAACTGAATTCAAAACAACCTATTGGCCATTGAAATAGCTCTATGAAGAGCAACTTGAGTAGGCTTGAAAATTTTCGTATGCCTACTTCTGCTCCAGTTATCAAGCATGTTACCTACCAAAGAAATTGTTCTCTCTTAGCTGTAAAATTTTGCTTCTCATCTGTTAGCATTCAGCTAAGACTGGTGAGGAGGAAAAGCACTGATCATTTATTTTGCTCATTTCCAAAGCTCTATTTTCTGCAAAGAGGAAAACCCAAAGCGGAATATTCTCCTGAAATAAACCCCACATTACAATATTGCCATTGAATGATGGTATAAAAAATAGATGAGCAAATAAAACACGAGAACTTCTAGGAAATGTTTCCTTATGGATGTGATATTCAGTTCAGATTTGAAGGATAAGATCAACAGAAGAGTGAAAATGCTTTAGGCAGAGAAACGATGTAGACAAAGCCCCTTGGGAAGAAAATATGCACATTCAAAGAAATTTTGAAAAGTCTGTATGACTAGCACAAGCAAGAAAAACACAATTCATGTTATGATAAACTTTTGACATTGTTTCTGACTTCAGTTTCTCTATTGTCTGTTGCATCTGCCCCTGTGGTTTTCTTGTCTTTACTTCTTTTCACCTTTTCCCTCTGCTATCCTGGCCCTTTTAGTCTTTTAATTTTTTCAAAGAATGGTAAATAAAACCCATGATCAGATAGTAAGTAAACTTACTAAGATTCCAAGAACCATGCCAATAAGTAAAAAATATACAGAATAAAGCATTCTTTCACATATTTTGTTTGTATTAACTAGTTCAACATTTTAACTGGCATCCTTATTTAGGAGTTATCCCATTCATTCAAATATCATGATTCTAAAACTGTAACAAGTCTTTCTGTGATAACTTTATATCCCATAACTAATGTATATTCATTTAGTAAAGATTAAATTAATTCAATGCCAAAATATCCAGACAATCATTTTTACCCACTGAAGTCCATAGAGAGAAAGTGAAAAACAGAGTTAATAAATGTAAGAGCGTGCTGAGTCACTTCAGCCATGTCTGATTCTGTGCACCGTCATAGACTGTAGCCCCCTGACTCCTCTGTCCACGGGATTCTCCAGGCAAGAATACTGGAGTAGGCTGCCATTCTCTTCTTCAGGGGATTTTCCTGACCCAGGGATCAAACCCACATCTGTTATGACTGCTGCACTGGCAGACAGGTTCTTTACCACTAGCACTACCTGGGAAGACCATTAATAAATGAATAACTAACTGCCAAATAGAGAATATTTTGAAACCAATTAGTGAAAAATACCAAAACTGTCTATATAAATTCAATTCCCATGGAATGTGTAAAACTGTCTAAGAAAATCTGGCATAACTCTTAAGCATCTAAATAACAATCTTGAAGGAAATGTAAGTTTGAGGCGAATAGTCGTGCTGCAGGTGAGATATGTAGCATCTCCAGGTTTCTCATGTAATACTGTACAGCAGTCAGGAAGGACTTTTCTGATGGGCTGCCCTGATAGCTCAGTTGATAACAAATCCACCTGCAATGTAGGAATCCCCCGATTGGATTCAACTGAGGTTGGATTCCTAGGTTGGGAAGATCTGCTGGAGAAGGGATAGGCTGCTCACTCCAATATTTTTGGGTTTCCCTTGTTGCTCAGCTGGTAAAGAATCCACCTGCAGAGAAACCTGGGTTCAACCCCTGGGTTGGGAAGATCCCCTAGAGAAAGGAAAGGATACCCACTCCAGTATTCTGGCCTGGAGAATTCCGTGGACTCTATAGCTCCTGGGGTTGCAAAGAGTCAGACAGGACTGAGCGACTTTCATTTTCTCTTTCACTTTCAGTAAGGAAGGAAGAAAAAAGTAGGATATCTGCTTCTGAACTTTCTGAGACCTGTGGTATAAACTAGAATTCTGGACTGAAGATGTTGCAGAATGGAAAATAAAAAAGGTTGAGCAAGAAGCAATTTTGTAACTACTGATTCAAGTCACTTGAAACCAGATAAATGAATTTCCACCTGGAAGAATTGTGAGAACAATAAAAACTCCTGCAGATAATAAAAGAGGGACACCAAACCTGAGGGCAGACCTGTCACCCAAGAAAAAGGGCCCAACAGATGTGGTAAAAAGGATCCTTATAGTATAACCTAATTAAGACGTTCAGATGATTCCTATCATTCTCCCCAACTTTCCCCTACGAATTATTGACCTAAACATAGATATAAAGTTTTTAAAAGTGTCCCTGATACAAAGTATCACTTTTGTTTGAAATTTCCCATTCAAAATAGTGATATTCTTTCTTAGTGCTGAGGACAACACACTTAACAAAAACACACAAGCACACACAAACAAAAACAGTTTTTCAGGGGAAAAAAAAAGAATGACAATACACCTGAAACTAGAACATGCTAAGAGGAGATCCTCAAATTCTAAATGCTAGCAGAAACAATAAGAACTTTGGCGACAACTATAAGCAGCGGTGGGAGTGACGGAGTAGAGTGGGGAGAGACGGTGAGGCGCTGAATGGCAGATACCCCAAATCAGAAGCACAGGTGAGCTTTGGCCGTCTGCTTCATGTGCACAGGATGTGAGCATATGTGAAGGTGTAGAGAGACCTCTATCCTATACTAAAACAGAGGAACACAGCTGGCAAGCAGGGTCTAGGAATTTTGGAGATAACAGCCAGGGAAGTTACTAGAGAGCACTGGAAGCTCCGCAGAACATGACTGAGTTCATAAAAGTCAGAAACAGCTTAGCTACCAACTGGCACGGTAGTTAAAGAGAATAACTGCCCCCACCACTTTCTTGGGGATGACTTCCTTGCTTTCTCCCCTTATGCAAAATGTTGGTATAGAAAAACTAAACTTGGAAGCAGATTCTAGGAGTAAATAAAATGTTAAAAAAAAAAAAAAGGCAAAACTCAGTTTCTAAGAAAAGTAAAACATTTACAGAAGCAAAGTCAAAACCTCAAGGAGCACAGGAGATGACAGACCTGGCTAATAGTTAAGTAGGGAACATAAAGGACAGAAATAAGAAAATAGTGGGCAAATTGAAACAAAAATAAACGTTAAAAATTATTAGTAAAGTGTATGCATACTTGGAATGAATAGGGAAAGTGTATGCATACTTGGAATTTCCAAAGAAAAATATTAAAACAACTGGAGAGAACAATTGTTTAGTAATAAAATTCAATAAACTCCTGAAATAATAGACTAGAATCTGACATTAAAAGATACAATTTTGCAACTCATCCTACCCTCTCCTTTTCCTTCTGTGTCCAGAAGTCTGTTCTCTGTATCTGTGTCTCTATTCTTGCCCTGCAAATAGATTCATCAGTACCATTTTTCTAGGTTTCATATATAGGAAGGAGGGTCAAGGATATATGTAGACATATAGCTGGTTCACTTTGCTGTACAGCAGAAACTAACACAACACTGTAGAGCAATTATACTTCAATTTTTAAAAAAAGAAAGAAAGAATCGGGACATTTATGACAGAGAAAATTACCCCAAAATGTTGAACACCAAGAATAATGCTACAGAAATATTTAGATTTTTAAAATAAAATAGTAATTTTTGGTTATTAGGCCAAAAGATCAATTCATATATTTCAGAAAAAATAAAGAATATGGCTAGTATAAAATTTGTATGCATCAAAATTCAAACTACATTAAGAATTGTGCATATTTTGGGATGAAGATAACTGCATTTGCAATTTAGAGGGTGGCCAGTGGACTGACTACATAGAAAACTTTGACAGTTAGAAGAATAGCAAAATTAAGAAAACAGTTTATAATTTAACAGCGAAAGAGACATAGCTAAAGAAAGAATCAGTGAAGAAGCAGAGAGGTCACAAGTAGATATACAGACTAAAATACAGAACAGAAAAAGAGAATTACTGGGAGAAAATGGGGGGGTGGTTAAGAAATACACAAGCTATGGTGGAAAAGTACAACATAAAATATAGATAAAACTCCACACTAAGTGGAGAGGAGATAGATAATAGGGCAGCAGAAATATCTGCAGGGTTTTTGGTTAAGAATTTATAATACCAAAAAAATTAAAAAAGAATTTATAATACCAATGGAAGACATTAACATATATATATATATATATATTCTATAAAAACTAGAAATACCAAAGAGGAAAAAGTCATAAAAATCATAACTTAAGACATCATCATAGTAAAATTTCTGGGAAAGAAAGGGAAAAAGTTTTAAATGAAGTAAGAAAAAAGATTTCTGCTATATTGAGACATATGTGTTCTTATAAATCATTTTATTAAGCAAAGTGCATAATAAAATCCACAGGGATTATGAGTAAATAGAGCTGTAGGCACAACATTCAAAACCTTTGTCAGCAACACTCAGGTGAAAATCTAATGAAAGCAATAGTACAGTTTTATATACATTAAATTATTAAGAAATACATAAATACTATAAAATTATGGCACTTTCCCTTGAAAAATGCCCAAAGTTTACTTGTCAAGGAAAGTGTGAAAAAAGCTGCAGCACAGTCTTATGAAAAGTAAAAATTAAAAAAAAAATAAAGTAGTTCTCTCTGATGATCAGTCTTCTCAATACCTACATTATAGACTTAAGTTTAAAATATAATCAAATTGCTTACAAGAATGTCTGGCACTTTATGTGTTCACTAATTGTCATTAGTCATCAAGGAAATAGAAATAAAAACTTTGTATTTATTTGTGATAGTGAATGTGATAGCACTTCATACCCAATAAAATGGCTAAAATAAAAATGACTAACTATGCTTAGTGATGACAGAGATGAGGGACAACTATAATTCTCATATATTTTAGGTGAGAAATGTTACAACTACTTTGGAAAACCTTATACAATTAGATAAATATTCATTCTATGTCCCAGAGATAGCAGCTCATGGATCCATACCCAAGAATACATAATGTGTATGCTCACAAAAGATTGGTAAACTAATATTCATAACATTTTTTAAAACCTGGAAACAACAAAATAGCCATTTACAAGAGAATGAATATGAGAATTTTGGCATATTCTTATATTGTGATATTACTCAATAATAAAAAATTTGAACTACTGATCTATGAAACACTACAAAATTTTTTTTTAATTATCATGGATGATTTTAAAAAACAATAAAACATTGCTGAGTGAAAGAAGCCAGGTGAAAGATTATTTTACAACACAACTTATATGTCATCCCAGAATAGAAAAATTAAAGCTTTAGTGATCAGTGATTACCCAGAAGTCTGGACTTTGGAAACAAAAGTTCAGGAAGATCTTCCAATGATTATAGATATAACTTTTATCTTGAGATAGTAGTTCCACAAGTACACGAATTTGTCAAAACTCATCAAATTGTAGTCTTAAAATCTGCTCATTTTAGCTTACATAAATTTCATCTTGGCAAAACTGATTTTAAAAATCGGACTCTTTGTGTCCCATGGACTAAGGCCTGCCAAATTCCTTGAATTATCCTGGCAAGAATACTGGAGTGGGTTGCCATTACTTCCTCCAGGGTATCTTTCTGACCCAGGGTTCGAACCCACATCTCCTGCAGCTCCTGCTTTGGCAGTCAGATTCTTTACCACTGAGCCAGCTGGGAAGCCCCTACTCATATACTAGGATATATAAGAATGACTGAAGCACTGATTCATGTCACAATTGGATAAATCTGAAAAGCATTATGTTGAGTACAAATATCCAGAAATAGATCAGCTGGTATATAAATGCATTGCATTGAATTTCTAAAACCAGCAAACAAAGCTAACATACTAAGTCTGACCGGTGGACTGTTCAGGGGTGGTTTTGGGAGCTTAAATAAAAAAGAGAAAAGTATACATTTCTGAGATGATGAGAATATTCTATATCTTGATTTGGCATAACTTGTCAAACATACAATCAAAATCTGATTTTCTTACATGCTAATTATACTTCAGTAATAAACGAGAATATTCATATCTATGTATGTATATCTTTGAAAAGAAGTAGAATGAAAATATTTAAAATCTGAACTGTTTTTAGTAGTCTTAAACTAGTATGTAAACTAACTGATCAGCATAAAATTCAAGTTCTCTGGAAATACACTTAAAATTCAGGTGAGCAGGAAGAAAAAATTCCGTTAGTAAAAGAAAATGTGGATGATTCAAGTTTTTGTATGGAAATAAGTAAGTAATACAAGGATAGAAAACCTTTCTTTCCTGATAACTGAATCTACTGGTTTACTATCTTGTAGACATTAAGAGAAAACAAAATATAAATGCACAATATCTGTTTGAGGTTTTCAGAGTCAGCTTCAAAAAGGCAACCTATTGTCTTATATATCAAGATGTAATCATGCAGTTCAGTGGCCTGCATCTATGACTTTACTGCTTGAGAGTGAATTTTGCTCATAACTGTATCTAAAGGCTAAATTGCAGCTCTAGTCAATCCAACATCGGTTTAATTTATTTATTGCTCATGATTATAAAAACTACTATGCAGAGAATGCCTAGCTCCTCTGTAAGATTCCTGTGCTGCACTTTTCCATTTTATTTAGTAGTTCTGAAAACACGTTTGCAAATCAATAATACCCCTTGAACCTAATGGAACACGTCTCTTTTTCTATAGATTCTAGATCATATTCATATTTTAGAGTGAAGGTTAGGAATCAGTTAAAAATAAAAGTTGGAAAACCCTAGCTTGACCCCCAGAGGAGCATGCATCAGGCCAAATGTCTGTGGATTCTGTCTCTCCTTTGCATTGCTCATCAACCATGTTCTACAATTTCAAACTTCCTATAATATTCCGATTTGCAATATTCTAATTTGTTGCCACCAAACATTTATAATTCAGTTTCATGTCAATTAACTAGTATCCAGAAACCTACACTATTTGTTGCTTTAACAAAAGATAGTGGAGGTGATGGAATTCCAGTTGAGCTATTTTAAATCCTAAAAGATGATACCGTGAAAGTACTGCACTCAATATCCCAGAAAATATGGAGAACTCAGCAGTGGCCATAGGACTGGAAAAGGTCAGTTTTCATTCCAATCCCAAAGAAAGGCATTGCAAAAGAATGCTCAAACTACCGCACAGTCATACTCATCTCACATGCTAGTAAAGTAATGCTTAAAATTCTCCAAACCAGGCTTCACCAATACGTAAGCCATGAACTTCCAGATATTCAAGCTGGTTTTAGAAAAGGCAGAGGAACCAGAGATCAAATTGCCAACCTCCACAAGAAAAAGTAAGAGACTTTTTCCTCCTCCATGGAAAAAGTAAGAGAGTTCCAGAAAAACATCTATTTCTGCTTTATTGACTATGCCAAAGCCTTTGATTGTGTGGATTACAATAAATTGTGGAAAATTCTGAAAGAGATGGGAATACCAGACCACCTGACCTGTCTCTTGAGAAACCTGTATGCAGGTCAGGAAGCAACAGTTAGAACTGGACATGGAACAACAGACTGATTCCAAATAGGAAAAGGAGTACGTCAAGGCTGTATATTGTCACCCTGCTTATTTAACTTATATGCAGAGTACATCATGAGAAATGCTGGGCTGCAAGAAACACAAGCTGGGATCAAGATTGCCAGGGGAAATATCAATAACCTGATATATATGCAGATGACACCACCCTTATGGCAGAAAGTGAAGAGGAACTCAAACTCCTCTTGATGAAAGTGAAAGAGGAGAGTGAAAAAGTTGGTTTAAATAAGCTCAACATTCAAAAAACTAAGATCATGGCATCTGGTCCCATCATATCATGGGAAATAGATGAGGAAACAGCAGAAACAATGTCAGACTTTATTTTTTGGGCTCCAAAATCACTGCAGATGGTGACTGCAGACATGAAATTAAAAGACGCTTACTCCTTGGAAGGAAAGTTATGACCAACCTAGACAGCATATTCAAATGCAGAGACATTACTTTGTCAACAAAGGTCTGTCTAGTCAAAGCTATGGTTTTTCCAGTAGTCATGTGTGAATGTGAGAGTTGGACCATAAAGAAAGCTAAGCGCCGAAGAATTGATGCTTTTGAACTGTGGTGTTGGAGAAGACTGTTGAGAGTCCCTTGGACTGCAAGGACATCCAACCAGTCCATCCTGAAGGAGATCAGTCCCGGGTGTTCTTTGGAAGGAATGATGCTAAAGCTGAAACTCCAGTACTTTGGACACCTCATGCAAAGAGTTGACTCATTGGAAAAGACTCTGATGCTGGGAGGGATTGGTGGCAGGAGGAGAAAGGGATGACCGAGGATGAGATGGTCAGTGGACATGAGTTTGGGTGGACTCTAGGAGTTGGTGATGGACAGGGGGGCCTGGCATGATGCAGCTCATGGGATCACAAAGAGTCAGACATGACTGAGTGACTGCACTGAATTGAATGGTTGTTTTAACAAGCTCAATCAAGACAGAATTCTCTAAATCAGCAGTTTTTAATAATTTGGGGGCTCATGGTTGGTTTTAGGACTGTGAAAAGTATGAATTGACTCTCCTAGGGAAATATATGTGTGCACAGAAATGCATTCATGTCACATTTACACATGTATATATATAAACATTTTTATACATATATGCAAATTATCAAACTATATATAAAACTATTTTAAAAAATGTACCTATGTGAAGGACCCTCTGTGGATCTTGCAGGTCTTTCTGGACACCAAATTGATAAATATTTCTTATTTGGCCTCCATTTTCGTTTTACTTACTCTGGGCTCTAGCGTTTTGGTAAATACAGTTTTCTCTGTATACTATTATCTGAAGTAGACTTTTACTCAAGTTTTATGAAATTGGCCTAATTTGTTAATAATAACTGAAGAATAAATGGGCTTCCCTACTGTCTCAAATGGTAAAGAATCTGCAGGCAATGCAGGAGACTTGGGTTTGATCCCTGGGTTGGGAAGATCCCCTGGAGAATCGAATGGCAACCCACTCCAGTATTCTTGCCTGGAGAATTCCATGCATAGAGGAGCCTGGCAGACTTCGGTCCATGGCGGTGTGCAAACTGTAATAAATTATATAGATTGCGATTCTAAAACCAGTTTCTCGAACACTACCAACAACAAAAAAAAGCTATTATATCAATACTATGGAGGAACTAGTTTTGATAATATGAAGACCATGGAAAGAGGAATGTTTTCCTCTCTTCCTACAATGAAATCCTTTGTTCTTTCTCAGTTTGGTGAAGCTTTCAGCCACTTCTCTGTATCAGCAGGAAAAGAAGATCACATTGGAACAGATCTTAATCTTTAGAGACCTTTGAAAAGCTTTTAATTTATACAAATTAAAAAAAAAAACTGTGCAGAAAGAAAACTTCTCAGTACAACATGACTGCACTATGATTTCTTATTAACATTCAGGAATCTGAAGAAGATGGACCTATTTATACAGGACAGGAGAAAACTAGAAATCTTGATAGCAAAGACTGAGCAAGGAAGCAAATCACTCAATCTCCTCCCGAGTCTTCAGAGTTCTGCAGATCTTGTCAGACGGATCTCAGCATCTTTGATCAAGGGATCATTCACTGCTATTTACCATCATAAATGTTACTAACTAGCTCATCATGAGAGAAGAGACACAATTATGTGAACTTAACAAAAGGAGACAGAGGTTCCCATACAGATGATTTGATTTGGGAAAGATGATGCATAAACTTTGAAGCCTGGGGCTGGGGAATTTTAGTCGTCCAAGAAGCCCCCTCTATTACCTACTGTTGGTTCCACTTTTCCGACTGAACCTTGACACAGAATTTTGCATGGAGAGTGGTTCCAGAGGAACAGATTCTTAAGGGTAAGTTCTATGAACTAGTTCTAATATTAACAGAATGAGATCTCTAAGCTGATTGGATACAAAAGCATTAATGACTCTGCTTCCAGTAGTAAAGGAGGTGTAGGAGCCTATGACATGTGTGGGAAATGGTTACTCAAATCATCACGCTAAGATGCTTATAATCAAGTGTTGAAAGGCGAGTCTCTGGGTTCCCATAGAATATTTTAGTGAACATAGACACAACAGTACAAATGGTTGGTTGCCGGAGTCCAGCTCCAGCAGCCAGGGATTCAACCTGAAGGGGTGAGCAGTGCCGGTGAGAAATGAGACAGCCTCTCAGCTTTCTTGGACTGCCTATTTATTTAAAGCTTAAGATTCTCTTTTATACTTTTACAAAAGCATTAGGTCAGAGGTTTGACATTTTCAGTTCCCCCTCACCCAGATTTATTATCTCTATAAATCATTGTTGTCCTTCGAACAGAGTTCCTGCTTCAGCGGTTCTCTCAGAATAGTTTTTACTTTAACTCGTGATTACATTGTAACTCGTGCTTCAAGTCTGGGCTGCATACCACAAACCTCAGCTTATTTCTTATCTTTCTAAGCCCTGTTTGCCCCTAGTATCCTGAGCTCACTAACTCTTAAAAAGACTTCTAGCTATTAGTATCTCTAAAATTCCTAACCTCTATAAGCTATAGTAAAATATGCTAACATTACAACATTCCTTAAATCTTTAACTTCTAACTATTTTAATTATTTCTAAGCCCTAAATTCAGTAAACTCCTTTGCCATAAACATTTTCCTCACAAATAAGCTTCAGATAGCAATTCCTCCCATGGCCTCAAGCTTTGGCCTATGTGCTCATCCTGGAACACTCTTTTCTAAAAGTCCTTGAACAAATGTCACTGATTAACTTTATGAATTATTCTCTGAACACAGCTGCAGAAGGCTTAGTGCCTTCTCATCCTCCTCTCAAGAACAATAAGCACCTTAACATTCCCTTTCAGTCAACTCAGCTGAGGAAAGGAAAAAACAAGTCAGAATTACAAGACCTAACTCCTTCATCCTGGGTTCATGCCTATGGGACAAGGAGAGGGGGTTGGGGTCATGCCTCCATTTTGTCAGTTAATGCCTAACATGGCTCCTGACAGTTGGTTTTTTGCTTCTCACTGTGCTGAAGGGTTTGAGAAAGGAAAATTATGCACTCAGGATTTTAAATTCCTTGTTCCAGGCATTAAGTAAGTGATATGAAAGCCTCTGTGACTTTCCTGAAGGAAGTCTTATTTCTGTAGCTACAGAGAAGGCCAAGCCTTCTGAAAACCCAAACAAGAAAACTGAACTCCTAAACTTCTGGGGTCTCTTTTATTATAGTTAGGGCATTAATTGGGAATGAATGAGTTTTTGACAATTATAATGGAATTAGAGGATACTTGACTCAGTATGGAATATGGAAAACTTGAAGTAGGCTGAGAAAACTGCTCAGTTGTGAACATATGCTGCAGCTGCTGCTAGGTCACTTCAGCCGTGTCCAACTCTGTGCGACCGCATAGATGGCAGCCTGCCATGCTCCCCCATCCCTGGGATTCTCCAGGCAAGAACACTGGAGTGGGTTGCCATTTCCTTCTCCAATGCATGAAAGTGAAAAGTGAAAGTGAAGTCTCTCAGTCGTGTCCTACTCTTCGGGACCCCATGGACTGTAGCCTACCAGGCTCCTCTGTCCATGGGATTTTCCAGGCAAGAGTACTGGGGTGGGGTGCCATTGCCTTCTCCACTACCTTTCCTGAAAAAGAAACTTCACTCAAAAGAGCCCAGAATTCTCAAGGCATATGTCCAGTACTAGGATTGATGGGTTATATAATAGTTTTATCCCTAGTTTTTAAAGAAATCTCCATACTGTTCTCCATAGTGGGTGCATCAGTTTACATTCCCACCAACAGTGCAAGAGGATTCGCTTTTCTCCACATCATATAATCTGAGAAAACCATAATTTGAAAAGACATATATATGTAATGTTCTCTGCAGCACTATGTACAATAGCCAGAACATGGAAGCAACCTAAATGCCCATCAACAGATGAATGGATAAAGAAGTTGTGGTGTGTGTGTGTGTGTGTGTGTGTGTGTGTGTGTGTGTGTGTGTATAAATGTTATTCAGTCATAAAAAGGAACAAATTTGAGTCAGTTCAACTGAGGTGAATGAACCTAGAGCCTGTTATATAGAGTGAAGTAAATCAGAAAGAGAAAAACAAATATCATATATTAACACATATATATGAAATCTAGAAAAATGGTACTGATGAACTTATTTGCAGGCAGAAATAGGGATTTTCAGGCAAAGAATGGATTTGTTGACACAGCTGGGGAAGAAGAGGGTGGGATAAATTGGGAGAGTTAACACTGACATATATATATTACCATGTGTGAAATAAATAGCTGATGGGAAACAGCTGTATAACACAGGAAGCCCAACTCTTTAATGACCTAGAGGGGTGGGATGGTGCAGTAGGAGAAAGGCCCAAGAGTAAGGGGATATATGTATACTTACAGCTGATTCATGTCACTGTACAGCAAGAAACCAACACATCATTGTAAAGCAATTATACTCCAATTAAATTAAAATGAAAAGAACCTAGTTGGTTGAGCTCAAAGTCATGACGAATTATTCCAAAGCCTTAAGATCATTCAAACTTCCAACATTATTCTTTATGGACTGCAGAAATTCTATAGGCCAGTGATGAACTTTAGCCTCCCATTCCCACATTTTGAACAGAAATTTCTACAGTGTCTATCCTATATGGGCCTATCATTGTATGTTAGGTATATGGGTAGCAGACAGCTCATCTATTTAGTTTCATGGATCAAAAGGAATTGTGCTCAAAAAGCTATAAAGAAACTACACTTGAGGTGCCTCATCCACACCCAGACCTGTGGAGGGCTTGGAACTATTGGTCGGGGAGAGGGTAGAATATGGAAGGCAGCATCCAAGAGGGCATTCAATTATTTTAGCTCCTGGAATTGGCATAATCCCTTCCCCTAGTTTGTGTACTAAATTTAGTGACATATCTAATGGAGGATCCCCTGGTGGCTCAGGAGGTAAAGAATCTGTCTGCAATGTGGGAGACCTGGGTTCAATCTCTGGGTCCAAAAGACCCTGTGGAGAATGGAATGGCTACCAATATACTTGCCTGGAAAATTCCATGGACAGAGGAGCCTGGCAGGCTATAAAATCCATGGGGTCGCAAAGAGTAGGACATGACTAAGGAACTAACACTTTCACATCTAATACATAAGGTTAAGTGATAATTCACTCTGAGATTAGGTAATAAATATCTGACATACATTCTTACTTCCTCTTAGATCACTTATTCTAGGTGAAGTCAGCTGCCATGTGAGATATAGTAAGGTCCACATAAAGAGGTCAATGTCCAGGGATGAATTGATGCCCTCAGCCCAACACCCACAGGGAACTAAGGTCTGCCAAAAACCTTGCAAGTGACTTTGGAAAAAAAAATCTGCTCTAGTCAAACCTTCACAAGAGATCACAGGCCCAGTTCAGTGTCTGACTATAATCATGAGAAACTCTAAGCCAGAATTACCCATGTAAGCTGCTCTTGACTTCATGATCTGTAAGAATTATAAGATATTTGCAGTTTTAAACTGCTAAGTTTTGGAGTAATTTGTGGCATAATATGTAACTAATATAGTACTGATAAAATGAATAAACAGAATTGTAAGACATACAGACTATAGTTCTGATAATAGCATCCCATGCTGTCTACAAAGCAAGGGAAAAATAAGCCTACTAGCCTTTTCAAAGGAAGGATATTGTTCCTAGTATAGTTTGCATTTTATATGTTGTTCATTTTAGCTGATTCTCTTTAGTGGACCTAATCTAATCATCACTGTAAGAATTCCACTTATTTGTTACAGTGCCCTTACTATTAGGTTCTTAGCTTTTGTTATATTCAGTGCTGCAAGGACCACTTAAGAACTGAATCTTTATCAGTTGGTATTCAATGCGGAGTCTATGTCTAATGTGTTCTACAAAATCCCAGCTTTCTGCTTTACTTGTTAACCTTGAGAATGACTGCCATCTGTTTGCTTGGTCCTACATTTCCTTCTGTAACTAATCAGTCCGTCTTGAGCTCATTTTAGTCAGCCATGTCATCTCTGCACGCTGGGGTAAATGTTAGTTTTTATTCTTACTTTTCACCGTAGTAGGAAAAGGGAGGGAAAATATATCTACAGTCTTACATAATTATGCAGTATTTCTTTTACTAAAAATTTATTTGATGGTAATAGTCTCAGTTTATGCCAGTAGTCCCAACATAATTGTTAGCAAACCTCTTACTCTAGAAAGTGTCTAGATATAAACGATGATTTTGGGCATCTGTATTTATAATCCAAATTGTCCTATCTAAGAGCCTGTGTTAAATTGTGACAAGGAGTATCATTTTCGTCACCAGAAAATTGTAATTGAAATTCTAACACTATCTTTTTTCAGTTTTTTACTCTTAGGCTAATTATTTATCTGTTCTTTATCTCCCAAATTAGAGGGAAAAAAAAGCAATATGAACTAATAGTTTTGTTATGAGTATACAATTAATTAATCCATGAAGGAGGGCATGGCAACCGACTCCAGTATTCTTGCCTGGAGAATCCCCATGGTCAGAGGAGCCTGTGGGCCATAGTCCATGAGGTCACAAAGAGTTAGACGTGACTGAAGCAACTTCACTTGCATGTATGCATTCAATAAGTTAATACATGCAAAATCCTAAGAAAAGTAACTCATACAGTAATTAGTAAATATGAATATTGCTAATTTTCTGTGTTAACTTGACTGGGTCATGAAATCCTCAGATATTTGGCCAAACATTATTCTGGATGCTTCTTAAAAGAGTGTATTAGGATGAGATTAACATTGAAATTGATAGACTGAATAAGGCACGTTGCCCTGGAATACTGACTTCTTCCTACCTTTGGACTTGAACTTAAAGATCAGTGCTTCCTGAAACTTGAGGCTGCACCCCTGCAGATAGGAACTACACAGTAGGCTCTCCTAGGACTCCAGCATGCTGACCCACCCTGTAAATCTTGGGAGTTGTTAGCCTCTATAACTGCATGAGCAATTCCTTCAAATAAATAAGCAATCAAGCAAACATCTTATTGATTATGTTTCTTGGGAAAACCCTGATTAGTACAAGTGTTACACAGTCTATGAGAAAATTGCTTAATAACCAATTGAGCATGCTAGAAATATTCTTCACCTGTTCCATCTTAGCTGCTTAAAAGCGGGGGTGGAGAATTTAACACTGATCTTGAGCAAACTCATTTACAAAATGTTCTGTAGAGATTGTGATTATATTAGCTTATAATGGAAAAAAAAAAGTAGTAAATATAATTCAGGGATTGGGTTCTCAAACTTTTGATACCATGATGAAGATTATGACTATGGAAATTAGACAACTGTTACAGTCACCATTTACCTTAATACAAAGGTACTAAGATTTGAACCCAGGAGTGAGGTGCCTACGTGCTTGCATGTTACACTGATTGCTTCAGTTGTGTCCAAATCTGTGCGACCCTATGGATTGCAGCCCACCAGCCTCCTCTGTCCATGGGATTCTCCAGGCAAGAATACTGGAGTGGGTTGCCAGGCCCTCCTCCAGGGGATCTTCTGGACCCAGAGATCCAACCCATGTCTCTTAAGTCTTCTACATTGGCAGCTAGTTTCTTTATCACTAGCACCACCTGTGAAGCCAGGTCAAAGGAAAAAAAAAAAGGTGTTTCTTAACATTAAAGTGCAAATTATTCAAATTAAAATAATAATAAGCACAATTAACCTATTAAAATAGCAAAACCTTTTCTTTACAAATAACAATAATTTGTTATTGAATAGTACCCTTGAAATGCATAGTTTCTTAGATTTAAAGCAATTATAACATTAAAACTAACTTACCTGGGAAAACAATCAGACATGCACACTCAACCAAATAAACAAAAAATGACTCTAGTCTTATTTAACAGGGTAAATAATTGAAAAAGCAATGGTTATTCATATTACATCACATTGTTTTAAGGCAATAGTACGTAAACATTAAAATTATGGTTATAAAAATTTTATATAGCATTCCAAAGTAATGTTAATTGGCAAAAAATCAGGTGAAATATAATTACAACCAAATTTTTAAAACTTTCTAAGGTGAAAAAATAGACACAATGTTCATTTCATTTCTGGTTAAGAAGATCATAGCTTTTTTGTTTGTTTGTTTGTTTTTCTTTTTGTTTTTAAAAAGAACTGTTTATTTACTGAATGTGGGGCAGATCAGATATACAACCAATTTTAAATTTACATCTTTTAACTCAATTTTGAAGTGTTTGCACACACACACGCACACAAATTGGCATGCAACAGTTGTCCTAAGGTAAAACTCAGTCACCTTAAACTGTTGCAAGTATTTTCACCCAAGGCTGAAAAATGGTTTACCCTGAACATGAAAACCTGTAACAAATTTACTTATACAAAACTCTTTACTTGTAGTTTTCCCCTTGCAAAGATCCAAAAAAAAAAAAAATGTACAAGTAACCAATATATATCAGTCGCAACATAATCCTGGATCATCCCCACAATAAAACCAGATGCTCCTTGATTTTTAAACCCATCATCAGAGACCAAAAGAAAGTTGTTTCGTTCTATACAAAACAAAATTCACATGTGCCAAAAAAGAAAGACCCAAGAAAAACAAAAACCCTAGTACTGACAGTGATGTTCAGTACCCTAATTAAACAGTGGCCAAAATGCCACTGATCAAAAATAAAATAGTGGCTGTATATCACTGCAAAGAAATCCAAGAGGCTTTAACCCTTTGGCATCGGAAATCCAGATTTTTCCAATGACATGAATGCATGCCTCCTACATGCCAGCCTAGAAAAAAAAGAACTACTGTCTGCTGAAACACCCAGAGAACTGGCATTAACAGACTTCTTACAAGGTTAGGCAGAAACCAAAAAATGGTTATGAGCTGCTTGTGTCAACAATTCTAAGTGGAGGTGATTGAGTTCTAAGGTTCAAAGTGAAACTTTGGAGGGGTGGGTAAAGGTTGTTGGTTTAAGTCTTATCTTTAAAGCAAAAACAAGATAGACAAAGTTTAAAAGTACCAACCTGGTCACATACTCTAGTCATAGAGCTCTACCACCAAGCTGGATAGAAAATGTCAAGATTCAGATTGTTGTTTCTCAACAAAATGAATCTTTCTAATGACTTGAACTGCAGGATAAGGGATCCCAAGAATAGAGTCATTTTAGTAAAGTACTATCCTGAACAAACTGTATTTTATAATGAAAATAAAAAGAAAGAAAACTAAGGACTCTACACCTATATTCGGCTTATAGTGTTTGAGTTTTGGGAGGGCCTGTATAATGGAGGCAGAATTCAAATATGAATTTATGCCAATCAAATGTCAAATTTTCACTATAGCTTTCCTAAAAAAAGTGTTTTCCCCCAATATCTATTAATCACAAAGAAACCTAAGCTGTGAAGATACAGTTCAGAAAATAAAAACATAGAAACTAATGACATTATTATGACCAAGATGTTTGGTAAACAGTGAATTATGAATTTGGGATTATGGGGAAAAGGTTTTTAAACAACCCTCCGGACTTCGAAGAATCTCTTCAGGTAGTAGATCTGTCCCAATGTCATGGCAACTAGAACAAGAGCTTCAAAGAAGGACCAAAGGACCACTCTGCTGTTTGTGTTGTCATTGATTGCTCTGTGTATTCTCTCTCGAACTTCCATGTATTCCTGTTCATGCTTCACAGCCGTCATCACCACTGCAAGCTCATTAATCATTTCTTCTAGCTTGTTCTGGTGAGCTTCTGTTTCCATGTCTTGTCCTTTGGGGGCTTCCCCGATATCAATGGTGAACATCACTATCTTTGGAGTCATGGTAGACATCCTATTGCTAAAACAAAACTTATATGTTCCATCCATGTGAGCAGCAAACGTGTATTTCCCGCTGGACTCCCGGTCTCCTTTATAAATTCCTTTATTATCAGGTCCTGTAATCTCCACGTCGATGTCCAGGAAGCCGCCCTCTGCCACCTCGAGGATGAGGCCCATCTTGGTGCCCGAGGTGACCCGCTCGAAGAAGCACTCCTCTGCATGCGCGTCAGTGCTGACGAAGTAGCCCGAGGCCGTGGCCAGGAGGGCGGCCAGGAGCACCAGCAGCTCAGCGAGCGTCACCATGGTGCGGCTGGGGGCGAAGCCAGGACCGGGACTGCTGCCTCCGGAGCCGCCGTCGTCGCTGCCGCCACCGCTGCCTTTTCCAAGATCATAGCTTTTTAAGATGATATTCTTTTGATATTCTTTAAAATTTTAAATACATTTTCCCAAATTCTCACCAATAAGCAGTAATACTTTAATTGTATGGGGAAAGGGAGAAACAACAGGTATTATAAGCAAAATAAACAAACAAAAACTCGATCTGTTCATTTGTTATATATTTTATGCTCAGTGGCATGACTATAAGGAACTTAAAATCTAATTGAGATAATAAATAAAATATTTACTGAACAAAGATGAGCTTGGTATTTGGCATGTTGACTTTGAAGCACAATAAGGACACTAGGGATTAAAGCCATCTCTTGTGTTATATGAGCCACCAGGAATTACCTGTCACTTTGAGTGCCAATTTTGCAAACAATATAACCTTATCACCCTCAGGAGCAAAGTAAGAACTTCTGTCTCCCACAGAGCAGCATTCATAACATGAACACTGGGAGTATATGACTGAGTGAGTGCCTTAAAGTCCTAAATTACTGTAAGTGCATTATTTCTTAATCTTTGCAGTAACGATGCCATTTCACTGAACTTTAATATTCTTCCCTGTTTTCCTTGAATGTAAATTAATAGAAGAACAAATTCCAACAATTCCGACCTACTATATTGTTCTTAGTAAAAGTCTGTATTAAAATCACTCACAAAGGATAACCATCATTAATAGTTTATATTTTTTTCTCTAAATATCTTTCAGATCTCTCTCTCTCTCTTTCTCTTCATTAGTTTATATTATTGGACAGTATAAAATGACTTCTTCATTAAAAATATATAATATCTATCTATCCAGATATAGAGAGTTTTAGCCAATTTAAATTTCTTAAAAAACATAAAAGAATTATGACAATACTCCTTTTATGCATACTAATAAACAATAAAATACATTCTGATTTTGTTTTTTTTTAATTTTCCCAAGATTATTTTCTCTTTACTTGCCAGGTCTCCAAGCAATTCAGTTGAATTTCACTATTTCTTGACGTGTGTACATTAGTTATAGTCAGCATATAACAGAGAACTCCAAGCACAGTTAAATAAACAAATGAGGAATTTAGACATTGATTTCTTAGCCATAACAATCAGGAAATAGATAGCATTATGCATTGTTTCTCTTTCACATAAAGAGATAAAAGTATGTGTGACACCTAATGTGAATCTTCCCCCAAATGCCAAGCATTTCTGCTTATATCTAATTGGTAAGAACTATAATATGATTTAGCTTCCCCTGTGACTCAGTGGTAAAGAATTCACCTGCAATGCAGGAGCAGCAGGTGAGGAGGGTTCAATCCCTGGTCTGGATCTTAATTGACAGGAAGCCTGGGAAAAACATTCACCTGGGTTCATCACTGCCTGATGTCAGATTTCCAGTCTCCAGAATTGTGAGCAGTATATTCTTGCTATTAATCAGCTACTCAGTCTGTGATATTTTGTTGTGCTTGCCTAAACAGACTAAGACAAAAATTGGTACCTAGCAGCAGAGATGCTGTTGTAAAAAATTCTTGAAAATGTAGATGTAGTTTCGGAACTAGACAATGGGCAAAGCTGGGAGAGTTTTGATTTGTATGTAACAAAATACCTATTTTAACATGAACAAACCATTAAAGACAATTCACAGGAGGACTCAGCAGAAGAGGACACCTGCAGAGAGAGCCTCATCAGACTCCTTGGAGAATGTCTCACTGATTGTGAACAGAACGTTGGTAGAAATATGCACAAGAAAGGCCTTTCTGATGAAGTCTCAGATGGAAATGAGGAATGTGTTATTGGAAACTACAGGAAAGGTGATTTTTATTACAAACTGTTGAAGAACTTGGCTGAATTTTGTCAAGTCCTAGTGTTTCATGGACGGAGAAAGCAATTGCAACCCACTCCAGTGCTCTTGCCTGGAAAATCCCATGGATGGAGGAGCCTGGTGGGCTGCAGTCCATGGGGTCGCTAAGAGTTAGACACAACTGAGCGACTTCACTTTCACTTTTCACTTTCATGCATTGGAGAAGGGAATGCCAACCCACTCCAGTGCTCTTGCCTGGAGAATCCCAGGGACGGGGGAGCCTGGTGGGCTGCCATCTACGGGCTCGCACAGAGTCGGACACGACTGAAGTGACCTAGCAGCAGCAGCAGCAGCAAGAGAACTTGTGAGCAGTGAAATTGGATATTTGGCTGAAACTATTTCTAAGCAAAGTGATCCAAGTAAAGATTGACTTCTCTTGAATACTTATAGTAAAATGTGAGAATAGAAATGACTTAAAGAGGTAACTGTTAATCAAAGGGGAAGCAGGAATTTTAAATTTAGAAAATTCCTATCCCATCATTTTGCAAAAAATTTTAGAAAGCATGTTCTGAAGGAAACACTATGGATGTGACCAAGCGATCCTTTGATAAGGGGATTAGTATAGGTATGAACCACAGATTTAATCAGTCATCCCAACAGGAAAACAGACAATCAGAACTGAAGAAGGAGACAGAAAGGAATTTGGAAAGTTGTTAGATTTCCTATATTTTACGAGAAGGGATCACAGAGTTATTCTCCTACTAACATGCAATACTCTTCTCTTGAAAAAGGATTCCAAAGGTGATTCAGAAATCATCAGAGCTGCCACCTTAGTTTCAAAAGTAGGGGTCACTGTTAAATGGGTTTCAACAGGCCAGAAGACCTCTGGCCAAGTCTGCAGGGGTGGTACCACCCAAGCCATGGGGGCTAGACTAGTGCACGGAAAGTCATGTGGGTGAGTCTTCCCCCACAATCACAGACTGGTTGAGCCACTGGCCTCTTTCCAGACCAGGCAATATGCTGCATGATGGTCTGTGCCCAGCAAAGCCATGGGAGCTGGAATGCACTGTGGTCCAGAGGCAGAATCCCCATCCCAGTAGGTCTGAAAGGCAGGGCCTCTGCCCAGAGGGCAGAGCATCAGATTAAAGATTTACTCTCAAGCCTCAGGATTTAATGTTGTTTGTCTTGCTGGGTTTGGAATTTGCTTTGAGTCTTCCCTGATGGCTCAGATGGTAAAGCATCTGCCTGCAATGCGGGAGACTGGGGTTTGATCCCTGGGTTGGGAAGATCTCCTGGAGAAGGAAATGGCAACCCACTCCAGCACTCTTGCCTGGAGAATCCCATGGATGGAAGAGCCTGGTAGGCTACAGTCCATGGGGTTGCAAAGAGTCGGACATGACTGAGTAACTTCACTTGGGACCTATTAGTGAGGTAGAAATTGTTAGGTAGTCAGTGTAGGGCTAGGGCCTTGGTTATTTTTCTGATTTCAACTTATTCTTTCACAAAAACATTTTGCTCCATTAGCCTAAAGCTATACTTGTTGCTCCTGTTTCTAGGCATTCAGAGGAATGCCTGGTCTGGAGGGTAATAAAACATTCAAACCCAGGACAAGACAATCGTTAATTGCAGTCCAGCTTATCAAGGAGAAAAACTTGAGGTGGGCCATTAACTCTTAAACATACATTTGGTCCCTAAATTGTGGTCTGGGGTCTTGAGAAAGGGTTGAGGGATGGCGATGCAAAGTCTGGGGAAACTGAGAGACTGGGGAAATCCAAGAAAGCCATAAAAATGACAAATTGGACATTGCGACATTTAAACTGATTGGTCAGAAATTACATACATCTGGCCCTGAGCCAGCCAAAACACAAACAGATCGATTCTAATAAAGATATAAACTGCCACTATTCCTGCCTTTTCAGGTACTTCACCCCTCTCAGTGCATATGCTGAAAACTTTGTATCTCTGTCCCCTAAAATAAACTTTGCTTGTGAGTGTTTGTGAGTTTGTAAAGTTCAATTTTCAGCTCAGTGAACAAGAATCTTGTTTCACATTTCAATAGTATCACCCTATCCTTCCATCATATATCTCTCTTTGGCAATTGGAATGTTTGTCCTATACCTATTCCACTATTGTATTTTGAAAGCACATAGCTTGTTGAATTTCACAGATTCATAGTTAGAGGGAAATTTGTCTCAGAATGAATAATACTTTGATTCCCACCCCTAACTAATTAGGCGATATTTAGATGAGACTTTGGACTTTAGATTTTTAAGTTGATGCTTGAACAAGTTAAGACTTTTGGAGCTGCTGG
This sequence comes from Ovis aries, assembly GCF_016772045.2. Taxonomy (NCBI): domain Eukaryota; kingdom Metazoa; phylum Chordata; class Mammalia; order Artiodactyla; family Bovidae; genus Ovis; species Ovis aries. The sequence continues at coordinate 123,515,122 of NC_056055.1, read as the reverse complement.
GGTGGAATTAATGTATTTGTATTCAACAATGAAATAAATTTGGCCGGAGGTGGGGGCAGGCCAAGTGCACTCCCCAGGAGGTGCTAGTGGTAAAGAACCCCCCTGCCAGCACAGGAGACATGAGACATGGGTTTGATCCCTGGGTCAGGAAGAAACTCTGAAGAAGGGCATGGCAACCCATTCCAGTACTCTTGCCTGGAGAATCCCAGAGGAGCCTGGTCATCCATTGGGTCACAAAGAGTCAGACATGACTGAACAGCAAAAGGCAGAATGTGATTGTCTGAATCTTTGTGTTCCTCCAAAATTCATTTGTTGAAATCTTAACCCCAAAATGTGATAGTATTAGCAAGTGAGGGGTCCTGAAACTTGAGCCCTCATGAATGAAATTTAGTTCAGTTCAGTATAGTTCAGTTCAGTCACTCAGTTGTGTCCGACTCTACAACTCCATGGAATGTAGCACACCAGGCTTCCCTGTCAATCACCAACTCCAGAAGCTTGCTCAAACTCATCTTCATTGAGTCAGTGATGCCTTTCAACCATCTCAACCTCTGTCATCCCCCTCTCCTCCTGCTTTCAATCTTTCCCAGCATCAGGGTCTTTTCCAAAGAGTCAGTTTTTTGCATCAGGTGGCCAAAGTATTGGAGCTTCAGCTTTAGCATCAGTCCTTCCAATGAATATTCAGGGTTGATTTCCTTTAGGGTTGACTGGCTTGATCTCCTTGTAGTCCAAGGGACTCTCAAGAGTCTTCTCCAAAACCACAGTTCAAAAGCATCAATTCTTTGGCTCTCAGCTTTCTTTATGGTCCACCTCTCACATCCATACATGACTACTATAAAAACCATAGCTTTGACTAGAGGGACCTTTGTCGGCAATGTAATTTCTCTGCTTTTTAATACGCTGCCTAGGTTGATCATTGTTTTTCTTCCAAGGAGCAAGCGTCTTTTGATTTCATGGCTGCAGTCACAATCTGCAGTGATTTTGGAGCCCAAGAAAATAAAGTCTGTCAGTGTTTCCATTGTTTCCCCATCTACTTGCCATGAAGTGATGGGACTGGATGCCATGATCTTTGTTTTCTGAATGTTGAGTTTTAAGCCAGTTTTGATGAATAAGATTATGCTTTACAAAAGAGTCCCCACAAAAAAGACATCTCAACGCTTCTACCACATGAGAAAATAATGAGAAGTCTGCAACCCTGAAGAGGGACCTCACCCAACCATACTGCCACCCTCATCTCAGTCTTTCAGCCTTCAAAATTGAAGGAAACAAATTTTTTTTGGTTATGTTATCCAGTCTGTACGTTTTTTTAATAGCAATGCTAACAGACTAAGAAACCACCCAAAACAAAATTTAAGCTTTGTTACTGAGGAAGAAGGAGAACTGAAATTAGATATGTCAACAATCTCTATCACATTAGCTTTTTATACTACTTTTGTGTGGTGTGTGTGTCTAAATTGCTGTTTTTTTGCTTTTTTGGTCTATTTTTCTGTTTAGCTACTATTTTTTTTTCTGTCGAAATGATTATATAGCTTGATACAATGATGTGCTGGTAAATATTTAACAATTAGTTCTCCTAATCAAATAAGTATAATTTATAGCATTTCTCAGTATTCATGGTACACATAGCCCATGCAGAATAATTTCAAGCTACTAAAGTAATATCACTGAACATGAAGTAGAAAGTATTATTGGAGATAAGTAGTAATAGATTACATAGTATTTCTACCCTGCTGCTGCTGCTGCTGCTGCTGCTAAGTTGCTTCACTTGTGTCCGACTCTGTGCGACCCCACAGATGACAGCCCACCAGGCTCCCCCGTCCCTGGGATTCTCCAGGCAAGAACACTGGAGTGGGTTGCCATTTCCTTCTCCAGTGCATGAAAGTGAAAAATGAAAGTGAAGTCACTGAGTCGTGTCCAACTCTTAGCAACCCCATGGACTGCAGCCCACCAGGCTCCTCCATCCATGGGATTTTCCATGCAAGAGTACTGGAGTGTGGTGCCATTGTCTTCTCTGATTTCTACCCTAAAGATACAGTAAATGTGGACTCAAAAGCATAAATAATAGTAAAATGTAGTAACTAACTAGCAAGTGATGTGTGTATATATAGTGAATATGAGAGCTGAACCATAAAGAAAGCTGAATGCTGAAGAATTGATGCTTTTGAACTGTGGTGTTGGAGAAGACTCTTGAGAGTCCCTTGGACTGTGAAGACATCAAATCAGTAAATCCTAAAGGAAATCAACTCTGAATATTCATTGGAAGGACTGATGATAAGTCTGAGGCCTTAGTTACTTTGCCACCTGATGTGAAGAACTGACTCATTTGAAAACACCCTTATGCTGGGAAAGATTGAAGGCAGGAGGAGAAAGGGATGACAAAGGATAAGATGGTTGGGCAGCATCACTGACTCAATGGATATGAGTTTGAGCAAGCTCCAAGAGTTAGTGATGGGCAGGGAAGCCTGGCGTGCTGCAGTCCATGGGATAACAAAAAGTCAGACACAACTGAGCAACTAAACTGAACTGAATGGCTGTATTTAACCTCTGACACAAGGTTAAATCTAACAATTGGTTATTACAGTGTATTACAATCTACTGTTCATGGTGTTCTAAAGCAAGAATACTGAAGTGGTTTGTCATTCCCTTCTCCAGTGGACCACATTTTGTCTGAACTCTCCATTGTGACCTGTCCATCTTAGATGGCCCTACATTGCCTGGCTGTTATGTTCATTGATTTATACAAACCCCTTCACAATGACAAGACTGTGATCCATGATGCCATCCATGAAATACTAGAGCTCCCTTCAAGGAAATTGGAGATTTCAAGGAAATATTTCATTCATGAATGGACACAATAAAGGGCAGAAACAGTAAAGACCTAACAGAAACAGTTTGGGAACGCATGTAAGAATTAAAGATTTTAAAATTTAAAAAATAAAAAACTAAAAAAAAAAAAAAGAAGAAGAAGAAGAGGCAGCAAGAATACACAGAAGAACTGTACAAATAAGACTTAATGACCCAGATAACCATGATGGTGTGGTTACTCACCTAGAGCCAGACATCCTGGAGTGTGAAGTCAAGTGGGACTTAGGAAACATTATTACAAACAAAGCTAGTGGAGGTGAAGGAATTCCACCTGAGCTATTTAAAATCTCAAAAAATGATACTATTAAAATGCTGCACTCAATATGTTAACAAATTTGGAAAACTCAGCAGTGGCCACAGGACTGGAAAACTGCAAAATATGTTTTCCTGCTAATCCAAATAAAGGCAATGCCAAAGAATGTTCAAACTAACATACAATTGTGCTCATTTCACATGCTAGCAAGATAATGCTCAAAATCCTTCAAGCTAGGCTTCAGCAGTATGTGAGTCGAGAACTTCCAGAAGTACAAAGTGGGCTTAGAAAAGGCAGAGGAACCAGAGATCAAATTGTCAACATTTGCTGGATCGTGGAGAAAGCAAGGGAGTTCCAGAAAAACATCTTCTGCTTCACTGGCTACGCTAAAGCCTTTGACTATGTGGATCACAATAAACTGTGGACAATTCTTAAAGAGAGGGGAATACCAGATCACCTACCTGTCTCCTAAAAAACCTATATGCAGGCCAAGATGCAACTGTTAGAACCAGACATGGAAAAACAGACTGGTTCAAAACTGGGAAAGGAGTATGGCAAGGCTGTATATTGTCACCTTGCTTATTTAACTTATGTACAGAGTACATCATGTGAAATGTCAGGCTGGATGAATCACAAGCTGCCCAGAGAAATATCAACAACCTGATAGCTCAGTTGGTAAAGAATCTGCCTGAAATGCAGGAGACCCCGGTTCGATTTTTGGGTCAGGAAGATCCCCTGGAGAAGGGAAAGGCTACCCACTCCAATATTCTAGCCTAGAGAAGTCCACAGACTCTGCAATCCATGGGGTCGCAAAGAGTCAGACACGACTGAGTGACTTTCACTCACATATGCAGATGATACAACTCTAATAACAGAAAGTGAAGAGGAACTAAAGAGGAGAGTGAAAAAGCTGGCTTGGAACTCAGCATTAAAAAAACTAAGATCATGGCATCTGGTTCCTCAATTCATGGAAAATAGAAGGGACAAAATTGAAAGCAGTGACAGATATTCTTTTCTTGGGTTCCAAAGATACTGCAGATGGTGATTTCAACCATGAAATTAAAAGATGCTTGCTCCTTGGAAGACAAGCTATGACAAACCTAGACAAAGCAGTAAAAAAACTGAGACATCACTTTGCCGACAGGTCCGTATAATCAAAGTTATGTTTCTTACAGTAGTCGTGTATGGATATGAGAGCTAGACTATAAAGAAGGCTGAGCACCAAAGAATTGCTGCTTTAAACTGTACTGAAGAAGACTCTTGAGAGTCCCTTGGACTACAAGGAGATTAAACTTGTCAATCCTAAACAGAGTCAATCTTGAATACTCATTGGAAGGACTGATGCTGAAGCTGAAGCTCCAATACTTTGGCCACTTGATGTGAAGAACTGACTCACTGGAAAAGACCTTGATGTTGTGAAATATTGAGTGCAGGAGGAGAAGGGGCAGGGGAACAAAGGATAAGAAGGTTGGATAGCATCACCACCTCAATGGACTTAAGTTTGAGCAAACTCTGAGAGGCAGTGAAGTGTAGGTAAGTCTGGTGTGCTGTAGTCAATGGGGTTGCAAAGAATCAGACATGACTTAATGACTGAAAAGCAACAACATTTATGAGCCAGCCACAGAAAAGCAATCATCTGACATATGTGTCTGCATGTATGTATCAATGTATATATACTAAGTCATGAAAATATGTTCAATATCACTACTCATTATCACACACTAGAATAGCTAAAATAAAAAATGATATGCTTACATTGTAAAAATAATAACATGTAAAAACATTTTAATGATTTAATAAATAATATTAAATATAGCAATCATGATAACCAAATGCTGACAAAGATGCAAAGAGTCTAATTTTTCTTACACTAGTGGAGAAAATGTAAAACTGTACAACCATTCTGGAAAACTAGTTCAGTTCAGTTCAGTTCAGTTCAGTTCAGTTCAGTCGCTCAGTCGTGTCTATACTTTGTGACCCAATGGATTGCAGCATGCGAGGCTTCCCTGTCAATCACAAACACTGAAGCTTGCTCAGACTCATGTCCATTGAGTTGGTGATGCCATCCAGCCATCTCATCGTGTCGACCCTTTCTCCTCCTGCCTTCAATCTTTCCCAGCATCAGAGTCTTTTCAAATGAGCCAGTTCTTCACATCAGGTGCCAGCGTATTGGAGCTTTCAGCTTCACTGATTTCCTTTAGGATTGGCTGGCTTGCTCTCCTTGCAGTCCAAAGGACTCTCAAGAGTCTTCTCCAACAGCACAATTCAAAAGCATCAATTCCTCAGTGCTCAGCTTTCTTTATAGTCCAAGCCTCATATCCATACATGACTATTGGAAAAAAAACATTGCTTTGATAGACCTTTGTTGCCAAAGTAATGTCTCTGCTTTTTAATATGTTGTCTAGGTTTGTCATAACAATTCTTCCAAGGAGCAAGCGTCTTTCAGTTTCATGGCTATAGTTACCATCTGCAGTAATTTTGGAACCTAAGAAAATAAAGTCTCTCACTGTTCCCATTGTTTCCCCATCTATTTGTCATGAAGTGATGGGATCAGATGCCATGATCTTATTTTTCTGAATGTTGAGCTTTAAGTCAACTTTTCCACTCTCCTCTTTCACTTTCATTAAGAGGCTCATTAGTTCCTCTTCCCTTTCTGCCTTAAGGGTAGTGTTGTCTGCATATCCGAGGTTATTGATATTTCTCCCTGCATTTATGATTTCAGCATAAGTTTCATCCAGCCTGGCATTTCACATGATATATTCTGCATGTAAGTTGAATAATCAGGGTTGCCATATACAGCCTTGATGTACTCCTTGCCGTATTTGGAACCAGTCTGTTGTTCCATGTCCAGTTCTAACTGTTGCTTCTTGACTTGCATACAGATTTCTCAGGAGGCAGGTCAGGTGGTCTGGTAGTCCCATTTCTTGAATAATTTTCCACAATTTGTTGTGATCCACACAATAAAGGCTTTGGCATAGTCCATAAAGCAGAAGATGTTTTTCTGGAACTCTCTTGCTTTTTCAATGATCCAGTGAATGTTGGCAATTTACACTCTGGTTCCACTGCCTTTTTAAAATCCAGCTTGAACATCTGAAAGTTGACGGTTCAATATACTCTTGAAGCCTGGCTTGGAGAATTCTGAACATTACTTTGCTAGCATGTGAGATGAGTGCAATCATGTGGTAGTTTTAACATTCTTTAGCATTGCCTTTCTTTGGGATTGGAATGAAAACTGACCTTTTCCAATCCTGTGACCACTGCTGAGTTTTCCAAATTTGCTGGCATATTGAGTGCAGCCTTTGAGCAGCAGCATCTTTTAGGATTTGAAATAGCTCAACTGGAATTCCATCACCTCCACTAGTTTTGTTTGTAGTGATGCTTTCTAGTGAGAACCCCATGAGCAGTATGAAAAAGCAAAAATGATATGACTGTGGACTCTCCAGGTCAGCAGGGACCCAATACACTACTGGATAAGTGTGGAGAAGTAACACCAGAAGGAACTCAGAGACAGAGCCAAAGAAAAAACAACATCCAGTTGTGGATGTGACTGATGATGGAAGTAAAGTCCAAGGCTATAAAGAACAATATTGCATAGGAACATGCAATATTAGGTCCATGAATCAAGGTAAATTGTAAGTGGTCAGACGGGGGATGGCAAGAGTGAACATTGACATTTTAGGAATCGGTAAACTAAAATAAACTGGAAGGGATGAATTTAACTCAGATGACCATTATATCTATTACTGCAGCCAGAATCCCTGTGGGCCAGAATCCCTTAGAAGAACTAAAGTAGCCATTATGGCCAACAAAAGAGTCTAAAATGCAAACCTTGGGTGCAATCTCTAAAACAACAGAATGATCTCAGTTCATTTCTAAGGCAAACCATTCAATATCACAGTAATCCAAGTCTATGCCCCGATCAGTAATGCTGAAGAAGCTGAAATCGAACAGTTCTATAAAGACTTACAAGACCTTCTAGAATTAACAATTAAAAAAGATGTCTTTTTCATTATAGGGGACTGGAATGCAAAAGTATGAAGTCAAGAGACACCTTGAGTAAGAGGCAAATTTGGCCTTGGAATACAAAATGAAGCAAGGCAAAGGCTAATAGAGTTTTGCCAAGAGAATGCACTGGTCATAGCAAACACCCTCTTCCAACAACACAAGAGAAGACTCTACACATGGACATCACCATTGTCATTACCAAACTCAGGTTGATTATATTGTTTGCAGCCAAAATGGAGAAGCTCTATGCAGTCAGCAAAAACAAGACCAGTAACTGACCGTAGCTCAGATCATGGAAAACTAGTTAAGCAGTGTCTAAGAAAACTAAACTAAACTACATTTAAAACATATATTTGCATACAAACCAGAAATTTTACTTTTGGGCATTTATGCCAAAGAAATGAAAACTTATGCCTTCAAAAAAACTGTCCATGATTGTTCATAGTGGCTTTTAAAAAAATTGTAGCCAGAAATTGGAAGCAACCAAAACATCTCTTAATTATTGAATGGTTAAACACACTGCAGTACCTCCATACCATATATTCAGCAATATTAAGGGACAAACTACTGATAAACATAACACCTTGGATGGATCTCAAGGATATAATGCTGAGTGAAAAAGAATACATTCTCAGAAGTCACATATGTTATGATTTCACTTATATAACAGTCTTGAACCCCCAATATTAAAGAATTGAAACAGATTAATAGTTCCCAGGGGTTAGCAGGGAATACAGAGTAGTGGTTTCCATTTTGGAGGGTGGAGAGTGGAAATGACTGAAAAGGTATACCCTGAGAGATAACTCTGGAGTGATGAGGTAGTCTGTGTCCTATTATAGTGATTGTTATGTAAATCTGCCCATGTAATTAAAGACAAGAACTACACCTACCAATGTCATTGTGTCAATGTTAAATTCCTGGTTTTGATATTATTGCACTATAATTATGTGAGATATAAACATTGGGAGAAGTTGGGTAAAGGATATGTGGGGTCTTTCTGTTCTATTGCTACAACTTCCTTTGAATCTACAATTATGTTAAAATAAAAAGACTTTAAAAAAATAGCAGCAAAATATACATATTCCTTTGTATCTGGAAAAAAAGTTGTCCTAGAGATTATACCATGTTATCTATTTACCATGGCTTCTCAATACATGAAGTTTTAAAATTCTGGTATTGTTTGCTATGTTGTTTTTCTCTGGCTTTTTGGTATAATAAACATTGTCACAGTAAATATAAATAGTATGTGATATCAGCAAGTGCTTATCACAGCAAATTCATATTAGTTGCTTATATGGTAATCTATTCTAAGAGATTAGACAAATAATTTGATGAATCTGTTCTATTAAAGTACTGGCTATATAAGTTTTACATTGTGTTAATCTGTATGATACATTTCCAAGAATGGAATTACCAGATAAATCTACTTTTATTAAGCACAGTTTAAATTAGGTTTAATACTCAGTAGGATAGTACTTTGGCCACCTCATGCGAAAAGTTGACTCATTGGAAATGACTCTGATGCTAGGAGGCATTGGAGGCAGGAGGAGAAGGGGATGACGGAGGATGAGATGGCTGGATGGCATCACCGACTCGATAAACATAAGTTTGAGTGAACTCCGGGAGTTGGTGATGGACAGGGAGGCCTGGCGTGCTGCGATTCATGGGGTTGCAAAGAGTCGGACAGGACTGAGCTACTGAACTGAACTGAATTGAACTGAACTGAGAGATAGTATCTCTTCATTAATTTTTATTTTTACACAATTTCCTAGGAATCTTCATATATTTATTTCAATGTGAATTAGAATCAGTTTTGCTAACTAAAACTTCACACTGACATATTACTGGAAATGTGTTAAAATTATAGATTAAAAGAAGGAGAGTTAGTGCCTTTCTGATAGTGAGTCATCTCAAGAGTAGTCTAATCTGGAAATAGATTAGTCTCTAATCTTACCATGCAAATAGGTTCATCAGTACCATTTTTGCAGATTCCATTCCCTGGTGGTCCAGTGGGTAAGGCTCTGCATTCCTGATGCAGGGGGTCTGGGTTTACTCCCTGGTTGAGGAGTCAGATACCACATGCTGCAGCCAGCTAGCCACACTCCCTCCCTTCTTTCCAGCTCCAATTCCAATTATTGTCAACTAATGTAACCAACAATTTTTTGCCCTTATAAACTTCCCCCATTTTGTAGTCTGACAGAACACAAATCAAGTGCTTCTTGAATTTGTGTCTCCCAGACAGCTGCTGCTGCTGCTAAGACGCTTCAGTGGTGTCCGACTCTGTGCGACCCCACAGACGGCAGCCCATGAGGCTCCCCCATCCCTGGGATTCTCCAGGCAAGAACACTGGAGTGGGTTGCCATTTCCTTCTCCAATGCATGAAAGTGAAAAGTGAAAGTGAAGTCTCTCAGTCGTGTCTGACTCTTAGCGACCCCATGGACTGCGGCCCACCAGGCTCCTCCGTCCATGGGATTTTCAAGGCAAGAGTACTGGAGTGGGGTGCCATTGCCTTCTCCACTCCCAGACAGCAGGCCTAAGCAAATCCCAAATTAATGCCTCCTTATTTCAATCAGGGACTCATTTTTTAAAATTTTGGTAACCTCTTAAAGCATTATATGTTTAACTATTTCAAGTTCTATTATTCTTCAGCTATGCTATGGACTTGGAAAATGTGATTTTATAAATATCAAGGGATTTTTTTACTTTACTATGGAATAGTTTTTCTTTTTGAAGTCAGAGGACATTATTAATAGTTTACATAGACTTATACAGTTTCAGAGATAATCAAAACTAGTTATTTTTTTAAATCCACAAAAGAAAAATTTGTTCTGAAAAGTATCAAATTATTCAGTAAAGGTATTACTTTTTAAAAATAATTCTGTTGATATTGAACTACAATAAATAAAAATGCACTTTTAACTTACTGACACTATGATTAAAATTTTTAAATAAGTATTTCTGTAAATTGCAGATTTCATTCAAATAATATATGTATTCTATCTAGTCTCATAGAGGGGAAAGTTACTAAGATGATGATTATAAATAGATAAATAGAATGATAGAAAAAATATATGGATAGTAAGAAATATGTGACTAAATAAATAAACAAGTATAATTTTAAATATTTATAAATAATTTTAACTTCTTCAAAATGTTATCAACTAAGCATTTGGAAATTTGAATAATTTCCAGAAATCTGAGTTTATCCAGAAATAAATGTTCTAGTCCAGATAAAGTGGCTTATTGAAAGTCTCTTAATTTTTATGGTATAAGGATAAAATAATAGAAATTTTAAACATCTTGTTATCTAGTATTCTACTGGATATTAAAAGAATAAATGTAATATGCCTTCATTTGTATAAATAAAGTTTATTTCAATTCTAAGCTAAATGATAGTTTCATAAGTAGAAATATCTTTTCTTCTCATTCCTACTTTTTCATTTTTATAGATTTATTCTTATTTTATAATGTTTGAGAATATCTTCACTATATTTTTTTAATGTCTTTTGATTAAAAAAAAAGCACCTAAGGGTACCTTATATTATTTACCTTGTGTAATGGATCAGCTTGAGTTGACCTGGAGATTATTGCACAATGATGTATAAGATACTCTGCAAAAACCATTAACTCACATATCTCAATACTGTCAAGAATTCTTGAAACATTGATTTCTCATTCCCATTAAATTTTCAGTTCTAGTCTCCTCTAATATTTTGTATTACCTTTAGTTAATATCTTTGTCTATCCCACTGAGAAAAAAATTATACTCCTCTATATTAATTCTAAATGTTTTTCTGAATGGGTTTCTTAAATCTGTTATTTACTGTTTATTTTCTTTCCCTGATAGTAGAATGCTTTGTTCAGCTTCCAAAAACATTATTCAGTTGAATTTATCACCACCCCAGAACAGATTATATTTTTGTTTGGTTAGCCTTTCTTTTATATGTAACATTTATTTGATTCCTATCACCTTACCTTATTATCAATTAAGAGATATTAGTGATTTGTGTATTTCCCACTATAATATTTTTTCAATATGTATCAAACTCTGGGAACAAGTTGCATAGTCAGTGTAAAAGAATCTTTCATTTTCTCCATTTTTTATATACTAAATATACATATTTTTAACTTTTCAAGGAATTTAAAGCTTTTTTCCAATTGAATTGACCCTCAATGAGAGACTGGCTGCATTTCTCCTGCCCCTGGCTTCTCTTCCCTCCATGCCCCCATCACTCCAACCAGTGAGAAGGAAGAAAGACAGGAAAGCAAGGCAGTCAGAGGAGATGTGACAACTTTAAAGGAAGTTCATAATTTTTAACTTTCTCCTGGAATTGACATAAGCATTACTGAACTAATGTTTGAGGTGAAAGAGAAAATAAAACTTTCTGTTTACTAGCTGTTATAAACTGAATGTCTCCCCAAGATTCATCTCTTGATGACTTAACTCTTAGTGTAACTGATTTGGAGATGGGGTCTCTGAGGAAGTAATTAAGGTTAAGTCATAGGAGTGGGACCCTGATAGAATTAGGGTCTGTATAAGGGGAGACACTGGAGACTTGCTCACACTTTCATGCACATTCAAGGAGGAAAGGCCATGCTAGGACAGAGGGAGAAGGTGGGCAGCTGTAATCCAGGAGGAGAGTTCTCACCAGAAACCAAATCAAGGGGAACCTTGATCTTGGATTTCTGGGCTCCAGAAATAAGAGAAAATTAATTTCTGTTTGTAAGCCTTCTGTTTTATGGTATTTTGTTGTGGTAACTCAAACAGACTAAAACACTAGCAGAAAGTAAAAAAAATAACCTACAGATCTGCTATAGTTTAAATGCAAAAAGAAAAGAAAAAATTGCCTCCAAACTCAGTTTTAAGAGGTTAATTTGGGGAGAATAAAGTGGTTTTCAATTGAATCTTATTTCTTATTGTTCTTTGGACATTTGCACAAAACATATACACATATGTTTTTCCATATTTCTAAAGTTAATTTTTCTAAAATTATTGTGCAAAGTAATATACATCAAAAAAAATTAAAACAAAATGAAAAGAAATACTGTTTTTTTTTTTTTTTTTTACAAAAATGCTTGCTCTGGGGAGATTTTTCTTTCCACTCATTCTCTTGATTCTACTTAAAGGAGAATTTCAACTTAGCAATTTGGAAAGACTGACTAGCTAGGTTAAGATTCATTGCATCTGTTAATGAATGACCTGCTATTTTGCACTTGGTAAAAACCAAATATCATATATATACATATATGTATACATATGTACATATTATATATGTATATATGTTTATATAAATGTATTATGTATATAAGTAAAGTCACTCTAGAAACACTATATGGCAAGGGTGAACGTCGACATTCTAGGAATCAGCAAACTAAAATGGACTGGAATGGGTGAATTTAACTCAGATGACCATTATATCTACTACTGTGGGCAGGAATCCTCAGAAGAAATGGAGTAGCCCTCATGGTCAACAAAAGAGTCCAAAATGCAGTACTTGGATGCAATCTCAAAAATGACAGAATGATCTCTGTCCGTTTCCAAGGCAAACCACTCAATATCACAGTTATCCAAGTCTATGCTCCAACCAGTAACGCTGAAGAAGCTGAAGTTGAACTGTTTTATGAAGACCTACAAGACCTTTTAGAACTAACACCCAAAAAAGATGTCCTTTTCATTGTAGGGGACTGGAATGCAAAAGTAGGAAGTCAAGAAACACCTGGAGTAACAGGCAAATTTGGCCTTGGAATGTGGAATGAAGCAGGGCAAAGACTAATAGAGTTTTGCCAAGAAAATGCACTGGTCATAGCAAACACCCTCTTCCAACAACACAAGAGAAGAATCTACACATGGACATCACCAGATGATTAACACTGAAATCAGATTGATTATAGTCTCTGCAGCAAAAGATGGAGAAGCTCTATACAGTCAACAAAAACAAGACCAGGAGCTGACTGTGGCTCAGATCATGAACTCCTTATTACCAAATTCACACTCAAATTGAAGAAAGCAGGGAAAGCTGCTAGACCATTCAAGTACGACCTAAATCAAATCCCTTATACAGTGGAAGCGAGAAATAGATTTAAGGGCCTAGATCTGATAGATAGAGTGCCTGATGAACTATGGAATGAGGTTTGTGACATTGTACAGGAGACAGGGATCAAGACCATCCCCATGGAAAAGAAATGCAAAAAAGCAAAATGGCTGTCTGGGGAGGCCTTACAAATAGCTGTGAAAAGAAGAGAAGTGAAAAGCAAAGGAGAAAAGGAAAGATATAAGCATCTGAATGCAGAGTTCCAAAGAATAGCAAGAAAAGATAAGAAAGCCTTCTTCAATGATCAATGCAAAGAAAGAGAGGAAAACAACAGAATGGGAAAGACTAGAGATCTCTTCAAGAAAATTAGAGATACCAAGGGAACATTTCATGCAAAGATGGGCTCGATAAAGGACAGAAATGGTCTAGACCTAACAGAAGCAGAAGATATTAAGAAGAGGGGGCAAGAATACACGGTAAAACTGTACAAAAAAGATCTTCACAACCCAGATAATTGTGATGATGTGATCACTAATCTAGAGCCAGACATCTTGGAATGTGAAGTCAAGTGGGCCTTAGAAAGCATCACTACAAACAAAGCTAGTGGAGGTGATGGAATTCCAGTGGAGCTGTTTCAAATCCTGAAAGATGATGCTGTGAAAGTGCTGCACTCAATATGCCAGCAAATTTGGAAAACTCAGCAGTGGCCACAGGACTGGAAAAGGTCAGTTTTCATTCCAATTCCAAAGAAAGGCAATGCCAAAGAATGCTCAAACTACCGCACAATTGCACTCATCTCACATGCTAGTACAGTAATGCTCAAAATTCTCCAAGCCAGGCTTCAGCAATATGTGAACCGTGTACTCCCTGATGTTCAAGCTGGTTTTAGAAAAGGCAGAGGAACCAGAGATCAAATTGCCAATATCTGCTGGATCATGGAAAAAGCAAGAAAGTTCCAGAAAAACATCTCTTTCTGCTTTATTGACTATGCCAAAGCCTTTGACTGTGTGGATCACAATAAACTGTGGAAAATTCTGAAAGAGATACCAGACCACCTCAACTGTCTCTTGAGAAATCTGTATGCAGGTCAGGAAGAAACAGTTAGAACTGGACATGGAACAACAGACTGGTTCCAAATAGGAAAAGGAGTACATCAAGGCTGTATATTGTCACCTTGCTTATTTAACTTATATGCAGTACACCATGAGAAACGCTGGACTGGAAGAAACACAAGCTGGAATCAAGATTGCCAGGAGAAATATCAATAATCTCAGATATGCAGATGACACCACCCTTATGGCAGAAAGTGAAGAGGAACTAAAAAGCCTCTTGATGAAACTGAAAGAGGAGAGTGAAAAAGTTGGCTTAAAGTTCAACATTCAGAAAATTAAGATCATGGCATCTGGTCTCATCACTTCATGGCAAATAGATGGGGAAACATTAGAAACAGTGTCAGACTTTATTTATTTGGGCTCCAAAATCACTGTAGATGGTGTCTGCAGCCATGAAATTCAAAGACGCTTACTCCTTTGAAGAAAAGTTATGACCAACCTCGATAGTATATTCAAAAGCAGAGACATTACTTTGCCAACTAAGGTCCGTCCAGTCAAGGGTATGGTTTTTCTGCAGTCATGCATGGATGTGAGAGTTGGACTGTGAAGAAAGCTGAGCGCTGAAGAATTGATGTTTTTGAACTGTGGTGTTGGAGAAGACACTTGAGAGTCCCTTGGACTTCAAGGAGATCCAACCTGTCCATTCTGAAGGAGATCAGCCCTGGGATTTCTTTGGAAGGAATGATGCTAAAGCTGAAGCTCCAGTACTTTGGCCACCTCATGAGAAGAGTTGGCTCACTGGAAAAGACTCTGATTCTTGGAGGGATTGGTGGCAGGAAGAGAAGGGGAAGACTGAGGATGAGATGGCTGGATGGCATCACGGACTCGTTGGACGTGAGTCTGAGTGAACTCCTGGAGATGGTGATGGACAGGGAGGCCTGGTGTGCTGCGATTCATGGGGTCGTAAAGAGTCGGACACGACAGAGTGACTGAACTGAATTGAACTGAATAGAAACACTTAAGTAGCTTGGTACTGAACTGTCATATAGAATTCGAAACATACAAGCTTACAGTTTGTTTTATCACTTTTTCTGCACATAAAGTATCTTTTTGTTACCAACAGACTATTTGTGAAATTGTTGTGCCAATGTCCTCTCTTCCTCTGGAACAAAAGGTAAGCATACTTGTTGTCCATTATTAAAGACTAGTGTCCCCTAACCTCCAAGTTCTAATGTAACACAATCACTTTCCATGTAGATATCACCTGGCACTCTTCACATCTTCCTGTGGGAACTGGAACCTGGGAAATCACTGCGAGAAAATACTGATACTCTGGCTACTACTATTTCTGTGAGAAAAATATCCTTTATCTAAGACACTGAAATTATGTGTAACTCTCAGCACTCATGAAACCGTGGAAATGTACTTGGCAGAGTAAAATCTCAAGCAGAGTGCAGTCTCAGACCACTCACAAATTTTGATAAATTTTATTACAGTAGCCTGGCTGTGATGAACAGAATCTAGAACAACCTCATGATTGCCACCTCCTGCTGTTTACACCCTTATGGATCCACTCTCTTTGAGTATGGACTAGAAAGGTGACTTGCTGCAAATTCCATAGAATATGGCAAAGAGGGTGCTATGCATATGATTATGTATATGAGATGACATGATAAGAATGGAGTACTTATCCTTTGAGTTTCTTTATCCCTGGTTGGGTGTATGGTGACAGCAGTCTTACGAAGATTCAAGAGATCAGATCTGATAGAGTACCTGAAGAACTCTGGACTGAAGTTTGTAACTTTGTATGGGAGCATTGACCATAAACGTCCCTAGGAAAAAGAAATGCAGCGAGGCAAAATGGTTGTCTGAGGAGGTCTTACAAATTGAGGAAAGAAGAAAAGAGAAGGGCAAAAGAGAAAGGGAAAAATATACCTAACTAAATGCACAGTTCCAGAGAATAGCAGGAAAGATAATAAAGTATTTTTGAGTGAACAATGCAAAGAAATAGAGGAAAACAATAGAACAGGAAAGGTTAGCGATTTCTTCAAGAAAATTAGGGATACCAAGGGAACATTTCATGCAAAGATGGGCACAATAAATAAGAGAAAAGGCAAGGACCTAACAGAGACAGAAGAGATTAAGAAGAGGTGGCAAGAAAACACAGAAGAATTGTACAAAAAAAAAAAAAAAGTCTTAATGACTCACAAAACCATGAGGTCTAGGTTACTAACCTACAGCCAGACATCCTGGAGTGTGAGTCAAGTGGGCTGTAGGAAGCATTACTACAAACAAAGCTAGTGGAGGTGATGGAATTCCAGTTGAGCTATTTCAAATCCTAAAAGATGCTGTGAAAGTGCTGCACTCAATATGCCAGCAAATCTGGAAAACTCAGTAGTGGCCACAGGACTGGCAAAGGTCAGTTTTCATTCCAATCCCAAAGAAAAGCAATGACAAAGAATGTTCAAACTACCACACAACTGCACTCATCTCACATCCTAGCAAGGTAATGGTCAAAATTCTCCAAGCCAGGTATCAGCAGTATATGAACTGTGAATTTCTAGATGTTCAAGCTGGATGTAGAAAAGGCAGAGGAACCAGAGATCAAATTGCCAACATCTTTTGAATCATGAAAAAGTGAGAGAGTTCCAGAAAAACATCTTCTGATGTATTGACTTTGGAAAGCCTTTGCCTGTGTGGATCACAACAAACCATGGAAAATTCTTCAAGAGATGGAAATACCAGACCACCTGACCTGCCTCTTGAGAAATCTGTATGCAGGTCAAGAAGCAACAGTTAGAACTGGACATGGAACAACAGACTGGTTCCAAATAAGGCAAGGAGTATGTGAAGGCTGTATATTGTCACCCTGCTTATTTAACTTATATGCAGATTATATCATGAGAAACATTGGGCTGGATGAAGCACAAGCTGGAATCAAGATTGCCAGGAGAAATATCAATAACCTCAGATATGCATTGGAGAAGGAAATGGCAACCCACTCCAGTGTTCTTGCCTGGAGAGTCCCAGGGACTGGGGAACCTGGTGGGCTGCCGTCTATGGGGTTGCACAGAGTCGGACATGACTGAAGCGACTTAGCAGAAGCAAAAGCAGATATGCAGATGATACTACCCTTATGGCAGAGAGCAAAGAAGGACTAAAGAGCCTCTTGATGAAAGTAAAAGAGGAGAGTGAAAAAGCTGGCTTAAAACTCAACATTCAGAAAACTAAGATCATGGCATCTGGTCCCATTACTTCATGGCAAATAGATGGGGAAACTGGAAACAGTGAGAGACTTCCTTTATTGGGGACTCCAAAATCACTGCAGATGGTGTTTGCAGCCATGAAATTAAAAGACACTTGCTCCAAGGAAGAAAATCTATGACCAACCTACCCAGCATGTTAAAAAGCAGACCTTACTTTGCCAACAAATGTCCGTCTAATCAAAGCTATGGTTTTTTCCAGTAGTCATGTATGGATGTGAAATTTGGACTGTAAAGAAATCTGAGTGCCAAAGAAATGATGATTTTGAATTACAGTGTTGGAGAAGACTCTCGAGAGTCCTTTGGACTGCAAGGAGATCACGCCACTCTGTCTTACAGGAAATCAGTCCTGAATATTCATTGGAAGACAGATGCTGAAGATGAAACTCAGACACTTTGGCCACCTGATGAGAAAAACTGACTCATTAGAAAAGACCTTGATGCTGGGAAAGATTGAAGGCAGGAGGAGAAGGGGTCTACAGAGGATGAGTTGGTTGGATGGCATCACTGACTCGATGGACATGAGTTTAAGCAAGCTTCAGAGTTGGTAATGGACATGGAAGCCTGGCATGCTGCAATCTATGGGGTCACAAAGAGTCAGACATGGCTGAACTGAACTGAACTGATTTCAAATCCTGAAAGATGGTGCTGTTAAAGTACTGCACCCAATATGCCAGCAAATTTGGATAACTCAGCAGTGGCCACAGGACTGGAAAAGGTTAGTTTTCATTTCAATCCCAAAGAAATACAATGCCAAGGAATGTACAAACTACCAGACAATGTTGCACATTTCACATGCTAGCAAGCTAATGCTCAAAATCCTTCAAGCTAGGCTTCAATAGTGTGTGAGCTGAGAACTTCCAGATGTACAAGCTGGATTTAGAAAAAGCAGAGGAACCAGAGATCGAATTGCTAACATCTGTTGGAGCATAGAAAAAAGCAAGGGAATTCCAGAAAATTGTCTATTTCTCTCAGTTGATTACACTAAAGCTTTTGATTGTGTGGCTCACACAACTTGTGGAAAATTGATCAAGAGATAGGAATACCAGACCAACTTACCTGTCTCTAGAGAAACCTATATACAGGTCAAGAAGCCACAGTTAGAACCAGAGATGGAATACTGGACTGGCTCAAAATTGGGAAAGAAGAAGCAGTATTGTCACTCTGCTTATTTAACTTCTATGCAGAGTACATCATGCGAAACGCTGGGCTGGATGAAGCATAAGCAAGAATTAAGATAACTGGGAGAAATATCAATAACCTCAGATATGCAGATGATACCACCCTTATGGCAGAAAGTGAAGAGGAACTAAAGAATCTCCTAATGAAGGTAAAAGAGGAGAACGAAAAAGCTGGGTTAAAATTCAACATTTAAAAAAAAAAAAACCACTACTATCATGTATCTGGTCCCATCACTCACGGCAAATAATGGGGAAAATATGGAAACAGGGGCAAACTTTATTTTCTAGGGCTCCAAAATCACTGCTGATTTTGACTGCAGCCATGAAATTAAAAGATACTTGCTCCAAGGAAGAAAAACTATGACAGACTTAGAAAGCATATTAAAAATCAGACAGCATTTTGCTGACAAAGATCTGTCTACTCAAACTATGGTTTTCCTAGTAGTCATGTATGCTTATGAGAGTTGGACCATAAAGAAGGCTGAGCACCAAAGAATTGATGCTTTCAATTTTTGGTGCTGGAAACCGGTTGACTGGTCATCTCCTTGAGAGTGCGTTGGACAACAAGGAGATGAAACCAGTCTATTCTAAAGGAAATCATCCCTGAATGTTCAGTAACGACTAATGCTGAAGTTGAAACTCCAATATTGGCCACCTTGGAAGAAAAGTTATGGCCAACCTAGATAGTATATTCAAAAGCAGAGACATTACTTTGCCGACTAAGGTCCGTCTAGTCAAGGCTATGGTTTTTCCTGTGGTCATGTATGGATGTGCGAGTTGGACTGTGAAGAAGGCTGAGCACCAAAGAATTGATGCTTTTGAACTGTGGTGTTGGAGAAGACTCTTGAGGGTACCTTGAACTGCAAGAAGATACAACCTGTCCATTCTGAAGGAGATCAGCCCTGGGATTTCTTTGGAAGGAATGATGCTAAAGCTGAAACTCCAGAACTTTGGCCACCTCATGTGAAGAGTTGACTCATTGGAAAAGACTCTGATTCTGGAAGGGATTGGGGACAGGAGGAGAAGGGGACGACAGAGGATGAGATGGCTGGATGGCATCACTAACTCGATGGACGTGAGTCTGAGTGAACTCTGGGAGTTGGTGATGGACAGGGAGACCTGGCGTGCTGCGATTCATGGGGTCGCAAAGAGTCAGACACAACTAAGCAACTGAACTGAACTGAACTGATGAGAAGAGCGAACTCATTGGATAAGACCCTGATACTGGGAAAGATTGAAGGCAGGAGGAGACAAATGAGACAGAGGTTGAAATGGTTGAATGGCATTAGCGACTCAAAGAACATGAGTTTGAGCAAACTCCAGAGACAGTGGAGGACAAGGAAGCCTGGTGTGCTGAAGTCCACTGCATTGCGAAGAGTCATATATGACTGAGCGACAGAACAACAACAAAATCTTATAAAGAAGCACCAGTCAAACAAGTGGGAAAATAAACTCCAATTCTTAATGGAGGTAGCAGAAAATTACACTGCAGTGGACATGGGAAGAATTGTTTTAAACAACTTTCAAAGCAATTCAACACAGTCTGCTCTGTGGTCTCAATAATTAATATCCCTACCACATGCAAAATAACACATTCACCTCTCTCAAGACCCTCAAAATCTCACAATCATGGCTTCAAGCTCAAAGTTTATGAGATGCAGATCAGGCTCCTTGAGCATTATTCTTTTAAAGGCTTTTAAATTGTGTGTGTGTGTGTGTGTGTGTGTGTGTGTGTGTGTATTTTCTTTCTTTCCTTTTTTTTTTTTTTTTTTTTTTGGCTGAAAGAAATCTAGAGAGAAATGTTCCATGTCAATGTAAAACTAGTTATATATGATAAATGAAAACAATTATTGGAATAAGAGCCTATCCTTAAAAATAGAAAATCATTGCTATTTTCCACATCAACTTATTCCTTCCTCAAAACACTCAACTCACTTTTACTTTCTGTCTTAAAATTTCCCTTCCCAGGTAACAACTATAACCACCAATGAAATCACCAGCTCACTCATTTTCTTGCCCTTTGGCCGGTAAGAGTTAATGATCCATGTTTCTTAAAAATGTCAGCAATGAAGTTTAGCAGCAAGAAAATGTAACAAGAGTATGATAGAGCAGGAAGGGTGCATATATTTGTCCCAGCCTAGAAAAAGAAATTAGCAGAGTACAGATTATTGAAGTTCTCTGGTTGATATTATTATCAATTCTTTCTTTAGGTGAAATAGATGTAATTTCAAGCACTGGAATGTGTACATTTTTAAAATCATGGGCAGGTTCCTTTACTAAAATATGATACCTTTCTACTTGCTAGCTTCTAATTTTTCCCACAGATTCTTCTTGTTGCAGATGAATAAAAAGCTAAGAATTCACATCAAATAAATATGCCTGGTTATTCCTTTTACTCTAGAACAATGGTTGGCAAACTTTTTCTTCAAGATCCAGGTAGTAAATACTGTAGGCTTAGAAGATCATGTTGTCTGTTTCAATTACTAAACTCTGCCACTGTAGCCTGAAAGCAGCTATAGCCAATGTGGAAACATATGGGTGTAATGTTGTTTTATAAAGGGAGTCATTGCAACAATCCCACTACTGGGCATATACCATGAGAAAAACATAATTGAAAAAGACACATGTACCCCCAATGTTCATTGCAGCACCATTTACAATAGCTGGGACATGGAATCAACCTAGATGTCCATCAACAGAAGAATGGATAAAGAAGCTGTGGTACATATATACAGTGTAATAATCTTAGACATAAAAAGCAATGCATGTGAGTCAGTGCTAATGAGATGGATGAGCCTAGAGCCTATTATACAGAGTGAAGTAAGTCAGAAGGAGAAAACCAAATATTGTATTTTAATGCTTATATGTGGAATCTAGAAAGATGGTATTAATGAATCTATTCGTAGGGCAGCAATGGAGATGCAGACATAGAGAACAGACTTACGGACACAAGGATAGGAGGAGAAGGAGAGGGTGGGGCAAATGGAGAGAGTAGCATGGAAACATACACACTACCATATATAAAACAGATAGCAAGTGGGAAATTGCTGTATGACTCAGAGAACTCAAACCGATGCTCTGTGACAACCTAAAGGAGTGGGATGTGGAGGGAGGCAGGAGGGAGGTTCAAGAGGGAGGAGAAATAGGATTACCTATGGCTGATTCCTGTTGATGAATGGCAGAAACCAACACAATACTGTAAAGCAAGTATCCATCAATTAAAAATGATTAAAAAAAAATGGGGGTCATTGGTTGGCTTTGGCTCACAGACAGTTTGCTGACTCTTGCCTTAAAGCAGCACTGTCACCTTGAAAAACATGAGCCACACCTCTAATATTACATTTTTTAGTGGCTTTATTTTAAAAAAATTAAAACGAACAGGTAAAATTAAACAGTGCTAAATTTCATTTAGTCCACTATATATAGTCAAGATTTTGTCATTTCAACTGTAATTAACATAAGTGAAGTGAAGTGAAGTCTCTCAGTCGTGTCCGACTCTTTGCGACCCCATGGACTGTAGCCCACCACGCTCCTCCGTCCATTAGATTTTCCCAACAAGAATACTAGAGTGGGTTGCCGTTTCCTTTTCCAGAGGATCTTCCTGACCCAGGCACTGAACCTGGTTCTCCCACTTTGTAGGCAGACACTTTACCATCTGAGCCACCAGGGAAGCAAGAAGTTAAGTAATTTTTTATAAAATTGCTATATTCTATATGCTCTGTATATCTAAATGACATCTTTTTTTTTAACTTACCAGTTTTCTTTTCTTTTCTTTTCTTTATTTATTTATCTTTATTTTACTTTACAATACTGTATTGGTTTTGCCATACGTTGATATGAATCCACCATGGGTGTATACAAGCTCCCAATCCTGAATCCCCCTCCCACCTCCCACCCCATATCATCTCTCTGGATCATCCCCATGCACCAGCCCCAAGCATCCTGTATCCTGTATGGAACATAGACTGGCACTTCGTTTCTTACATGATAGTATACGTGTTTCAATGCCATTCTCCCTCTCTAGATATTTCACATTCTTTTTCTTTTTTGTACTAACTTCAAAATTTAGTGTGTGTCTAAAATTTACAGCACATCCCAATTTGGACTAGTAGCCATATTTCATGTGCTTAATACCTACATGTAGTCTACTGGCTACCTTATTGGACAGCACAGTCATAGAGTATTTATAAAATTTTTTTAAAAAAGAAATATCAACAAAAACCTATTTCAAAAGTGTCCTTTGTTCAGTTCAATTTCTGTTGTACTATGTGTGAATTAAAAGTTTTGGTAGATATTTTAGGGAAGCAAAGTTTGCCACTGCAAATTGTAGCAAGAGTATTCATTTAAGCTGATTATTACCAAGAAACAGAAGACTCAAGAAGTCTTTCTTTTTACCTTCCCCTTAATTGCCTATAAATAAATAAATAAAGGGATAGTTCCCAGAATAGAGAGATCTGCAAAGAATATGGCTAGTTGTGGTGGGGCAAACTCTAGGTCTGCCCTTAGGAAATGGCAACCCACTCCAGTATTCTTGACTGAAGAATTCCATGGACAGAGGAGCTATGGGGTCACAAAGAGTTGGCTACAACTGAGCAACGATGAGTGTCCACTCTGTATCTCATTGTTTCTGCAGGGCCCTGCAAACATTTGCTTATCAAACCTTTGCCTTTCCATCTCCATATGAATTGTTTCTCTCTCCCTCTGAAGCCCCAAACCACCATTCCCAATATTCTGTTTTGAATTTAGCTGAAGATATTTAAGATGAGGACTTTAGCCATTTGGGCAAGTCAGTTTTCTTGTTTCTTACTCAGTTTTCCTGAGTCTCTCCCATCTACATAGGTTAATAAATTGTACTTGATATTCCTCTGAATAATTCCTGCCCTTTAGAGGTCTCGGCTCCAGTAGATAGAATTTTTCACTTACGAGATGCATTTCGGGATGTTTCCAGAGAAAGTGTGACTTGTCATCTTCTACACCTGTCTTTAACTGTTACAGTAATAAAGTAAATGTAAAACCAAGTGACAAATATGAAGCAGTGTGGACATTTTAGTTAAAGAACAGAAAGGGAACAACAGAGAACATCACACACACACATACACAAACACAAAAAGAGATAGGAATCAAAGAAAAGAATGAGAGACAGATATAAACAAAGATAGAGAAAAACAGAGACAAGGAAACAATAAAGCCAAGCAAGAAACAGGAAAGCAAGCACCCGACAAAAGACAAGAGGAAAAAGCCTGACAGGAAACACAAAAGTAATGATTAAGCATCTTTGGATGATATTACTATATTTTCTTTTACTGTCTTCCTGAATTTTTCATATTTTCTATCAGAAGCATTCATTACTTTTACAAATTTTCATATTTTTTACCCATAAGCATCTATTACATTTATAATTAATTTCAAAATATATTTTATGTCTCAATCAGAAAAATACTGTAAATATTTTAGTAGAATTTAATATAGGGACCAAATAATTTTACCCATCCCCATGTAAAAGTATGGCATATATTCACATTCTTGATCTGCAAAAAAGAAAGAAAGAAAGGGAAACAGTTTTTAAGTCACATATAAACCTAAAGAATTTTAGTGTAAATCTGAGTCAATCTCAGAACAGCTTTAAAAATAGAAATTTTTCACAAGTGAAATCTGGGCTCTCAAAATTCTTTTGTTCTTGTTCTAGTGTTCCTTAAAGCATTAGTGTTCTCATCATTTTTTTAATAAGCAAAGTTATAAAAGAACTTAAAATTCTTACAGTAAAGATTAAAATAAAATTTCAACTTTACTTCTCAAGAGAACTCAAATATTATTGAAAGAACAATATATTAGAAGTTCTTTTAAAACCAAGTTAAAAATAGAAGTTTAATACTGACTTGCAGGAGACATAAAAACTCTCAATATTATATCCAACCCAAATATTGTATATAATATGTTCCCACTGTACTTCCTGAGTACTAAGGCATTCTTCCTATAGGGCTTCTCTGTACTCTTCTAAAAAGCTAAAGTAAGTCAACAGTTTATTCATTTCAAAATATAGTTTAGCTTCTGCTTTATGCCCAGATTTGTTCTAAACCTTTTGTATAAAAAGATAATAAAACAGGACTCTGCTACTAAGATCTTATAAAATCATACTTACAATTTAGTGTTATAAAGACTCTAGCAAATGTAAGAATGAAAGATTATATTCAACATACCCATGCATTCAAATTAAATTTCATAAATAGTAGATGTCCAAAAATATAACCAATTTTAAATAAATAGATTGGTAGTATATTGTCAATATTCTGGAGTTTATGTGGAATTGATTTACTCTGTTTTTCACAAGCTAAAAAACAAATCAGCATGGCCCAATTTTTTTACATATAACCTGGTAATGAATCTTGGAGAGATCATTGCTTTTTAAAAAGGGGTAAATAATATTATTGGAAACATAATTTACCAACAAGTGCTATATAGGACCAATACAAAAGTAGTATATCCTTAGTGGATTCTGTTTAAATTTTTTAATAATTTTATTTATCCTGATTCTGGCCTTATTGTTTTAAATCCTTTCTACTTAAACCAAATAAGAGATGACCAGAGTGAACATTGACGTTTTAGGAATCAGTGAATTAAAGGGGACTGGAATAGATGAATTTAATTCAGATAACCATTATATCTACTACTGTGGGCAAGATTTCCTTAAAAGAATGGAGTAGCCCTGATAGTCCACAAAAGCATCCAAAAAGAAGTACTTAGCTGCAATCTCAAAAATGACAGAATGATCTCTGTTCGTTTCCAAGGGAAGCCATTCATCATCACAGTAAGTCTATGCCACAGCCACTATGCTGAAGAAGCTGAAGTTGCATGATTCTATGAAGACTTACAAGACCTCCTAGAACTAACATCAAAAAAAAGATGTCCTTTTCATCCTAGGAGACTGGAATGCAAAAGTAGGTAGTCAGGAAATACCAAGTGACAAATATGGAATAACAGGCAAGTTTGGCCTTGGAGTACAAAATGAAGCAAGGCAAAGGTTAACAAAGTTTTGTAAAGAGAACACATTGGTCATAGCAAGCACTCACTACCAACAACATGAGAAGACTCTACACATGGACATCACCACATGGTCAGTACTGAAATTAGACTGATTATATTCTTTGCAGCTGAAGATGGAGAAACTCTATTCAGTCAGCGAAAACAAGACCTGGAGCTCACTGTGGCTCAGATCACCAGCTTTTTTGAGAATTCAGGACAAATTGAAGAAAGTATGGAAAACCACTAGGTCATTCAAGTATGACCTAAATCAAATATCTTATGATTATACAGTATATATTATACCTGAAGAACAATGGACAGAGGTTCATGACATTGTACAGGAGGCAGTGATCAAGATCATCCTTAAGGAAAAGAAACATACAATGGCAAAATGTTCGTGTGAGGAGTCCTTACAAATAGCTTAGAAACGAAAAGAAGCAAAAGGCAAAGGAGAAAAGGAAAGATATACCAAATTAAATGCAGATTTCCAAAGAATAGCAAGGAGAGGTAAGAATTCCTCAGTGATTAAGCAAAGAAATAGAAGAAAATGATACAATGGGAAAGACTAGAGATCTCTTTAAGAAAATTAGAGATACCAAGGGAACATTTCATGCAAAGATGGGCTCAATCAAGGACAGAAGTGGTATGGACCTAACAGAAGCAGAAAATATTAAGAAGAGGTGGCAAGACTATACAGAACTATACAAAAAAATATCTTCATGACCTAGATAATAGCAATGGTGTGATCACTCATCTAGAGCCAGATATCCCGGAATGTGAAGTCAAGTGGGCCTTATGAAGCATCACTATGAACAAAGCTAGTGGAGGCGATGGAATTCAGTTGAGCTGTTTCAAATCCTAAAAGATGATGCTGTGAAAGTGCTGCATTCAATAAGCCAGCAAATCTGGAAAACACCAGTGGCTATGGGACTGGAAAAGATCAGTTTTCATTCCAATCCCAAGGAAAGGCAATGACAGAGATTGCTCAAACTACCGCATGATTGCGCTCATCTCACATGCTAGCAAATTAATGCTCAAAATTCTCCAAGCCAGGCTTCAACAGTACTTGAACCATGAACTTCCAGATGTTCAAGCTGGATTTAGAAAGGCAGAGGAACCAGAGATGGAATTTCCAACATATGTTGTATCATTGCAAAAGCAAGAGAGTTCCAGGAATAATATCTACTTCTGTTTTGTTGATTATGCCAAAGCCTTTGACTATGTGTATCACAAAAAACTGTGGAAAATTCTGAAAGAGATGGGAATACCAGACCACCTGCCTCTTGAGAAACCTGTAGAAGCAGGTCAGGAAGCAACAGTTAGAACTGGACATGGAACAATAGACTGGCTCCAGATAGGAAAAGGAGTACATCAAAGCTGTATATTGCCACCCTGCTTATTTACTTATATGCAGAGTACATCATGAGAAATGCTGGGCTGGAAGAAGCACAAGCTGGAATCAAGACTGCTGGGAGAAGTATCAATAACCTCAGATATGCAATGACAGCATCCTTATGGCAGAAAGTGGAGAGGAGCTAAAGAGCCTCTTGAGGGAAGTGAAAGAGGAGAGTGAAAATGCTGGCTTAAAACTCAACATTCAAAAAACATAGATTATGGCATTCTTTCCCATCACTCCATGGCAAATAGATGAAGAAACAATGGAAACAGTGAGTGACTTTAGTTTCTTTGGCTCCAAAATCACTGCAGATGGTGACTGCAACCATGAAATTAAGACACTTGCTCCTTGGAAGTGTCTGACCAAACTAGACAGCATATTAAAAAACAAAGACATTATTTTGCCAATAAATGTCTGTCTAGTCAAAGCTATGATTTTTCTAGTAGTCATATATGGATGTAAGAATTGGACTATAAAGTAAGCTGAGCGCCAAAGAATTGATGCTTTTGAACTGTGGTGTTGAAAAATACTCTTGGGAGTCTTCTCAAGAAGAACAAACCATTTAATCCTAAAGGAAATAGTCCTGAATATTCATTGGAAGGACGGATGCTGAAGCTGAAAGACCTATGTGATTCAAAAAACTGACATACTGGAAAAGAATCTGATGCTGGGAAAGACTGAAGGCAGGAGGAGAAAGGGACTGCAGAGGATGAGATGGTTGAATGGTATCACTGACTCAATGGACTTGAATTTGAGCAAGCTCAGGGAGTTGGTGATGGACAGGGAGGCCTGGCATGCTGTAGTCCATGGGGTTACAAAAAGTCAAACACAACTGTGTGACTGAACTGAACTGATATAATGGAGGTTGAATAGATTCTAGAGACTAGATCTGGTAGACAGAGTGCCTGAAGAATTATGGGTAGAAGTTCGTAACACTGTACAGGACGTGGTGACTGAAGCCAATCCCAAGAAGAAAAAATTCAAGAAGGCTAAGTAGTTGTCTGAGGAGGCCTTACAAATAGCTGAGAAAAGAAGAGGAGCTAAAGGCAAAGGATAAAAGGAAAGATATTCCCAACTGAATGCAGAGTTCGAGAGAATAGCTAGGAGAGATAATAAAGTCTTAAGTGAACCAATGCAAAGAAATAGAGGAAAATAGAATGGGAAACACTAGAGATCTCTTTAAGAAAATTGTAGATACCCAGAGAAAATTTTATGCAAAGCTAGGTACAACAAAGGACAAAAACAACACAAACCTAACAGAAGCAGGAGTGATTAAGATAAGGTGGCAAGAATATACAGAAGATCTAGATATAAAAGCTCTTAATGACCTAGATATTTTTGATGGTGTTGTCACTCAGCTAGAACCAGATATCTTCAAGTGTGAAGTCAAGTGGGCCTTAGGAAGCATTACTACAAACAAAGCTAGTGGAAGTAATGGAATTCCAGCTGAGTTCTTTCAAATTCTAAAAGATGATTCTATTAAAGTCCTTCGCTCAA
Organism: Ovis aries; assembly: GCF_016772045.2. Lineage (NCBI taxonomy): Eukaryota > Metazoa > Chordata > Mammalia > Artiodactyla > Bovidae > Ovis > Ovis aries. The sequence goes on along the minus strand of NC_056055.1, from coordinate 123,486,561 downwards.
TATGACAGCAAATTTGGATAACTCAGCAGTTGCCACAGGACCAGAAAAGCTTCTTTTTTTTTTTTCAATCCGAAAGAAAGGTAACACCAAAGAATGTTCAAATTACTGTACAATTGTACTCATTTCACATTACAGCAAGATTATCAATATCATTCAAGCTAGGCGTCAGCAGTATATGAGCTGAGAACTTCCAGATATCCAAGATGGATTTAGAAAAGACAGAGGAACCAGAGATTAAACTGCCAACATACCCTGGGTCTTGGAAAAAGCAATGAAATCCAAAAAACTCTACTTCTGCTTCATTGACTACACTAAAGCCTTTGACTGGGTAAATTACAACAAACTATGGAATATTCTTAATGAGATGGGAGTACCAAACCACATTATCTGCCTCCTTAGAAACCTATATGCATGACAAGAAGCAAGAGCTAGAACAATCATGGAACAATGAACTGGTTCAAGACTGGAAAAGCAGTACATCAAGGCTGTATATTTTCACCCTGTTTATTAAACTTCTACCCAGAGTACATCATGTGAAATGCTGGGCTGGATGAATCACAAGCTGGAATCAAGATTGCTGAGAGAAATATCAATAAAGTCAGATATGCAGATGATGCCACACTTACAGAGGACAGTGAAGTGCAACTAAATAGCCTCTTGAAGGTAAAAGAGAAGAGTGAAATGCTGGCTTAAAACTCAACATTCAAAAAACGAAGATTATGGCATCTGGTCCCATCGCTCAGGGCAAATAGATGGGGAAAATGTGGAAACAGTATCAGATTTCATTTTCTTGGGCTCTAAAATCACTGCAGATGGTGACTGCAGCCAGGAAATTAAAAGACTCTTGCTCCTTTTAAGAATAGCTGTGACAAAACTAGACAGTGTAATAAAAAGCAGAGATATCACTTTGCCAACAAAGGACCATATAGTCAAAGCTTTGGTTTCTCCAGTAGTCATGTATGGATGTGAGAGTTGGACTATAAGGGAAGCTGAGTGCCGAAGAATTGATGCAATTGAACTGTGATGCTGGAGAAGACTCTTGAGAAATCTCTTGGACAGCAAGGAGATCAAACCAGTCAATCCTAAAGGAAACCAACCGTGAATACTCATTCAATTCAGTTCACTTGCTCAGTCGTGTCCGCCTCTTTGCGACCCTATGAATCTCAGCACGCCAGGCCTCCATGTCCATCACCAACTTCTGGAGTTTACCCAAACACATGTCCATCGAGTTGGTGATGCCATCCAGCCATCTCATCCTCTGTTGGCCCCTTCTGCTCCTGCCTCCAATCCCTCCTAGCATCAGTCTTTTCCAATGAGTCAACTCTTCGCATGAGGTGGCCAAAGTATTGGAATTTCAGCATCAGTCCTTCCAATGAACACCCAGGACTGATCTCCTTTAGAATGGACTGGTTGTATCTTCTTGCAGTCCAAGGGACTCTCAAGAGTCTTCTCCAACACCACAGTTCAAAAGCATCAATTCTTCAGCTCTCAGCTTTCTTCACAGTCCAGCTCTCCCATCCATACATGACCATAGCTTTGACTAGACAGACCTTTGTTGGCAAAGTAATGTCTCTGCTTTTTAGCATGCTATCTAGGTTAGTCATAACTTTCCTTCCAAGGAGTAAGCTTCTTTTAATTTCATGGCTGCAATCGCCATCTGCACTGATTTTGGAGCCCCCCAAAAAGGAAGTCTCTCACTGTTTCCACTGTTTCCCCATCTATTTCCCATGAAGTGATGGGACCAGATGCCATGATCTTCGTTTTCTGAATGTTGAGCTTTAAGACAACTTTTTCACTTTCCACTTTCACTTTCATCAAGAGCCTTTTTAGTTCTTCTTCACTTTCTGTCATAAGGGGGTTTTCATCGGCATATCTGAGGTTATTGATATTTCTCCTGGCAATTTTGATTCCAGCTTGTGTTTCTTCCAGCCCAGCGTTTCTCATGATATAATCTGCATATAAGTTAAATAAGCAGGGTGACAATATACTGCCTTCACGTTCTCCTTTTCCTCTTTGGAACCAGTCTGTTGTTCCATGTCCAGTTCTAACTGTTGCTTCCTGACCTGAATATAGGTTTCTCAAGAGGCAGGTCAGGTGGTCTGGTATTCCCATCTCTTTCAGAATTAATACTCATTAGAAAGACTTAAACTAAAGTTGAAGCAGGCAGTAGTTTGTATCCATGAACTTCAGCTCATTTTAAAAGCCTCTAAGTATCAAAGGAATCCATGCACAAAACAAGAGGATTCAGACAGCAGGTTTCAGAATGAGAAAATTAACAGGAAGAAGCAGTTCCTTTCATCTTTCAATTCTTTTCATGTCAGATTCTCATGTTAACCTAACTATAACCTAAGTCGTCAGCAATCAAGACACAAAGATGTTGGTTCTTACCTTTTATTCATATAATTTGGTGTTGAGCAGATGCCACTATTAAATGATGAAAAGAATCATCTATGAAAATGAATGTCATATAGTCATGAAACAAATGCACAAGTCACACTGATTAATAGCATCCTAGTATAATCCCCTTATATGTAGTATTGGTTTATTATAAGTTGCCTTGGAAACTGTTTTGGGAAATTTTGTTTTCAGAGCTAAAATGATTATCCTAATGAGAAGAAAGTTATAGTAAGGGTATGCAATCAGTTCCTCTGCCAAGCCCCTGCAAAAAGAAACAGTAAATAAAACTCCCCTGTGTTTGAGGCTAGCTGCTTAATGCAACCACAATTTTCATATTTTAAGCAAAATTTTCAGTTTGCAACAGCAGAGGAGGGTAGTGCAGTGTTGTGATTATCGAGTCAGGTTTCCATGTTTTGTGCTTGAGGGATAAGGCTTTGGAACCACATGGTTTGGGTTTGAATCTCAGCTCTGCCATTTAGAGCTGGCTGTTCATGGATAAGTTTTTAAAACTGTGTTTTAACTTCCTCATTGGCAAAACTCAAAAGAAGTCTTGCACCTGCAACACAGAACACATGTGTGCATGCTTGTTAAGTCATGTCAGTCGGGTCCAACTCTTTGTGACCTTCAGGACTGTAGCCCACCAGGCTCCTCTGTCCATGAGATTCTCCAAGCCAGAGTACTAGAATGGTTGTCATGCTCTCCTCCAGGGGATCTTCCCAACCCAGGGATCAAATCCACTTCTCTTATGTCTCCTGAATTCCCAGCCAAGTTCTTTACCACTTGCACCACCTGGGAAGCTCAGAACACATAGTATAGTCTTATTAAATGTTAATCATCACCGATAAATAAAATGGAATAAAGGCTTACCACCAATACTGTGGGAACACAGTCTTATGCAATAACTATTGTTATTTCCTGGTTTTCAGACAAGAAGTCTTTTATCTGAAGTTTGCCAGTTTTCAGATAAGAAAATGAGACAATCAAGAGACATACTAGCTACACAGAATTTGGAGGACTAGGATTCCAACTTCATCTTCCGACTTTAAGTGTACCAGCCTAAATGTGCATGTTGGTTCATACTCTGATCAGCATTTTCCTCTGTCTTACCCCCTTCTGCTACCCAACCTGACCCAGGCCATCATCATCATCATCATCACCTTTACCATCACAGCCAGGGTTTATTGGTTATTGATTTCTAACTATGTGCCAGTCACTGAATTTTTTGTTTGTTTGCTTGTTTTATGATCATTACTTAATTATTTCTCAAAATAACTCTGGAAATATGTTGTAATTTATTATCATTTTTACATAAAAAGAAAGTGAAGCTTTAGATTAGCTAGATAAATTTTCCAAGTCTTTGAGTTAAGTAATGAAATGGAGTTGAATCATTTTTTTATGCTGAAGTCCAGATATTATGTTTTGACAGATTCATTTAGATATAATTCACATACTACACGGGCTTCCCAGGTGGCACTAGTGGTAAAGAACCTACCTGCCAGTGCAGGAGACATAAGAGATGTGGAATCTATTCCTGGGTTGGGAAGCTCCTCCGAGGAGGACATGGCAACCAACTTCAGTACTCTTGCCTGGAGAATCCCATGGACAGAGGAGCCTGGCAGGCTACAGCCCATAGGGTCACAAAGAGCTGGACACAATAGAGGAAACTTAGCACATACTACAGAATTCATGCATATAAACTGTACAATTCGATGGCTTAAATATATTACATTATTTTTATTGTTAAAATATATACAAATAAAATCTACCATTTTATCCACTTTTAATCGTACAATTCCATGACATTAATCACATTCACAATGTTATAGAACCATCACCAGTCTCTATTTCTAAAACTTTTTGTCATCTCACATAGAAATTCTGTAACTACAAAGCAAAACCTCTACACCCCACTTCCCCAGCTACAGGTAGTCTCTAATCTACTTTGAATTTGCCTATTTCAGATATTTATATAAATGAAATCATTCAGCGTGTTTTATGTTTTGAGTGTTTATTTCATCTAACATAATGTTTTCAAGGTTCAACCATGCTATAGCATGTATACGAACTTCATTCCTTTTAATGGATTACAATTATTCTATTTTATGTGTATACTGTATTTTACCTAGTCATGTGTTGATGAATATTTGGATTGTTTCCACCTTTTGGCAATTGTGAATAATGCTGCAGTGAACACTGATATACAAATATCTGTTTGAGATCTTGCTGTTCATTAGCTTTAGGAATACACCTAGGATTAGAATTGCTAGATCATATGTTAATTTTAAATTTAGCGTTTTGAGGACTTACCAACATATTTTCTATAACACCTGCATCATTTGACATCCGAATCAGCCACGTAATAAGGGTTCCAATTTTTCTCATCTTTGCAAACATTATTATTTCTCTCTTTTGTAAATGATATCCATTCTTATAAGAGTGAAATGGTATTTCATGGCTTTGATTTACGTTTCCCTAATGAATAATAATTTTGAGCATATTTGCATAACCCTTTTGAACATTTGTACATCTTCTTAGAGAAATGTATAATCAATTTCTTGGTCCATTTTTAAATTGGGTTCTTTGTCTTTTTGTTGTTGATTTACATTAGTTCTTTATATATCTATAAGATATATCCTTATCAGATATATGATTTGGAAAGATTCTCACCTCTTCTGTAGGTTGACTTTATACTTCCTTGATAATGTTCTTTGACGCACATACATTTTTAATTTTTATATAGTACAATTTATCTTCTAAAAATGTTTTTCTTCATATTTTGATGTCATAGCTAAGAATGCTTTGTCAAACTCACATTCATAAAGATTTACTTCTATGTTTCTTCCTAAGAATTTTGTGGTTTTAACTCTATATTTAGGTTTTTGATCATATTGAGTTAATTTTTTAATATGGTGTGATTTAGTGATCATCATCACTTTTTTATATGTGAAAATCCCCTTGTCCCAACATCATCTTTTGAAGAGACTATTCTTCCTCCATTGAATATGCTTGGTATCCTTGCCAAAAATTAATTGGCTCTCAGACTAGGACTAAACCATCTACTTTCTTGAGTACACAGCTTGTCAACTCAAAATTATGGGATTGTCAGTCTCCATAATCATGTGAGCCAATTTCCATTTATATTTAAGAAGGAAGTTTTAGGGAAGCCCAAACACAAGAGAGACAAAAATAAAAAGACTAAAAGAATTCAAAGCCTCTGGCAACTACAGGTACAACAACCACTAAATATGCTATAATTCCTAGCAAGTTTAACATGCAATTTTACAATAAAGGCCTTTACATCTGTTCTAATTATTTAATACACCATATCTGGATTTCAACCTAAATTTACATGGCATGAATAAAGCAATGGAAAATACAATCTGAAGATAAAAAATAAGCATTAAAATAACTATGATTAATATGTTAAAGACTCTAATAGAAAGCACAAAAGATCAGGTACAATACCACAGGTTGGCAGAGAGATAATTGTTTTAAATGTATCAAAACAGTAGAAAATTAAAATATTGTAACATAAATCAAGAACTTCTTTGATGATTAGTAGACTGGGCATGGCTAAGGAATAAATCAGTAGATTTGAAGATATATCAATATAAACTCCCCAAATCAAAATGCAGTGAGAAAAAAAAGAGTACAGAAAAAAAAACAAAACTGTTACAAAGGTGTAACATAATGGAAATGTTAGAAGAAGAAAGAGACAAAAGAACAGAAGAAATGTGATAGCTAAGTAATAATGAATAAGAACTTTCCAAAATTAATGAAAGACAAAAAAAACCCAATATCCTAAAAGATCAGAGAATACCAAACAAGTTTAAAAAATTATATTAAAAATATAGGTAAGCATATCATGTTTGAACTTCAGAAAATCAAACACAAAGAGAAACCTTGAAAGAAGCCAGAGAAAAACAACACCTTATTTATAGAAGAGGAAGGAAAAGAAAAAGATCAGACCTGTCTTCAGAAATCATGCAAGCAAGAAGAAAAAGGAGTAAAATACTTAAAGCATAGAAAGAAAAAAGCTGTCAACCCAGAATTCTGACCAAATTAAATGCTCTTCAATTTAAACGAGAAATGCTTTTTGACACAACCAAAAATGGAGAGAATTTGTCAATAATAGATCTGAATTGTAAGAAATGTCAAAACAAGTTTTCAGAGAGAAATCATAGTTACAGTATCAAATCTTCCAAATTTACCTTAATATTGGATTCATTTCCTATCAAAATTCTAGCAAGTTACTTTGTGAACATCAACAGACTGATTTTAAAGTTTATATGGAAAGGCAAAAGATCCAGAATGGCAAACACAATATTCAACAAAAAGTACAGAGCTACATGATTTTGTGTCTCACTATACAGTTATAACTATCAAGGTAGTGTAGTATTGGTGAAAGAAGATAAATAGATCAATGTGACAAAATAGCCCAAAAAGGGACTTACAGAAATATAGCCAACTGATCATTGAAAAGGGGGCAGAGGCAATGGCAACAGAAAAAGAACAGTCCTTTTCAACCAATGGTGCTGGAACAACAATTCATGTGCAAACTGACCTTACAAATTTCACAAAAATTGACTCACAATGGATCATAGGCCTCAATGTAAAACACAGAACTATAAAACTTGTGGAAGATAACAGAGGAAAGTTTATAAGTGGCTGTGAGTTTGGCAAAATGTTTTTAGGTAAAACAGTGAAAGCATGATACATGAAAAAAAATAATATATATATTGGATTTCATTAAAATTCAAACTATTCTCTACAAAGATGCTATTAAGAGAATGAAAATACAAGTCACAGACTGAAAGAAAATATTAGCAAAATAAATATCTAATAAAGGACATATACCTAAAATATAAAAAGAGCACTCAAAAGTCAACAATAAAAAATGCAACCCAATTTTAAAAGTGGGGAAAGATTAGAATAGATGCCTTCATAGAAGATACAGAGATGGCAAAAACAGCATATGAAAAGATGCTCCATATCATATGTCATTAAGGAACTGTGAACTAAATAAAAAATGAGACAACTATACACTTACTAGAATGACTAAAATCCAAAACACTGATAATACGTCTCTATTATCAAAGCCATAGAGAACCAAGAACTCGTGTGCTTTGCTGGTGGAAACACAAAGGAGTACAGCTGCTTAGGAAGACAGCTCAGCAGCTTCTTAAAAATACTAAATATAATCTTACCATATGATCCAACAATCACTATCCTTGACAGTTACCCAAACGAGCTCAAAACTTATCTCCACACCAAAACTTACACATGTATATTTATAGCAGCTTTACATATAACTGAGAATACTTGGAAGTAACTAGATCTTCAATAGATGAATGGATAAACAAACTGTGATAACCCATTCAATGGAATAAAAAGAAATGTTATCAAGCTATGAAGAGATGTGAGAAAACCTAAAATGCATATTAATAAGTGAAAGAAGCCACTTGAAAAAAGTTTAAAAATTGTGTGATTCCAACTATACGACATTCTGGAAAAGGCAAAATTATGGACAGTAAGCTATTAATGATTTCCAGACATTAGGAAAAATGGGAGAGAGAAAATGAAATTAATTTTATAAAATATATGTATTTATCTTATATATATTTATGCATATATAAAATAAAAATACATTTTTCTAAAGTGTGTTATATATAAAATGTCAAATGAAAACTGGAAAAGGCAAAAGGGAAGGAAATAAAGAAAAAGGGAACAAATATAATGATTAGAAAATAGTTATAAATAAGATAGATATTAATGTAACTCTATCAATAATGCAATAGTCTAAATATGTCAATGAAAAGAGAGATTGTCAGAGTAGATTAGGACAGTCAAGAAAAGACCCAACTGTAAGTTGTCTACAGAAACCTACTTTAAATATAAGGACACTGATAGATTAAATGCAGAGATGGAGAAAGATATATCATGCTAACAATAATCAAAAGAAAGCTGAAGTAGACAAAATAGATTTCAGAACAAGGAACATTATCAGGATTAAAGAGGTATTTCAGAAGGATAAAGAAGTCAATTTTTCATAAAGACATAATAGCCTGTAATGTATACATATCTAAAAACAGTGTCAGAACACCTGAAACAAAAACCGATAGAATTGCAAAGAGAAGCAGACAATTCATGATTGTAGTTGGAGATCCATTGCAGTCAGCAATCCTCTCTCAGTAATCGATGAATCAAGAAGGCAGAAAATCAGTAGAGATATAGATTACCTAAATAGAACTATCAATCAACTTGATTTCATTGATATTTATAAAATAGTCCATTAAACAACTGAACACACACACATCTTTCTCAACCTCACATGTAACACTCACTAAAATAGACTGAATTATAGGGAATAAAATAATAAAATACCCTTTTACCAGTTTTTTTTTACCATGTTTTGCCTTTTTATTCTCTATTTTTAAATTGAAGCATAGTTGATTTACAGTATTGTGCTATACAGAAATTATACACATATTTATACTCTTTTCCATTGCGGTTTATCACAGGAAATTGAATATAGTTCCTGGAGATATAGAGTAGGACCTTGTTGTTTATTCATTCTAGATGTAATAGTTTGCAGTGAGTAACCCCAAACGCCTAGTCCATCCCTCTACCTGCCTTCTGCCCCCGCCACCCTGTCACCCCCTTGACAACCACAGGTCTGTTCCCCATGTCTGTGAGTCTGTTCCTGTTTTCATTTGTGACATATTTTACATTCCACGTATAAGTGATATCATATGGGGTTTGCCTTTCTCTTTCTGTCTTTCTTTACTTTTAATGTGATAATCTCTAGTTGCATGCATGTTGCTGCAAATGGCATTATTTCATTCTTTTTTTTTTAATTTTTTATTTTTTAAATTTTAAAATCTTTAATTCTTACATGTGTTCCCAAACATGACCCCCCCTCCCACCTCCCTCCCCACAACATCTCTCTGGGTCATCCCCATGCACCAGCCCCAAGCATGCTACACCCTACGTCAGACATGGACTGGCGATTCAATTCTTACATGATAGTATACATGCTAGAATTCCCATTCTCCCAAATCATCCCACCCTCTCCCTCTCCCTCTGAGTCCAAAAGTCCATTATACACAGCTGTGTCCTTTTTCCTGACTTGCATACAGGGTCGTCATTGCCATCTTCCTAAATTCCATATATATGTGTTAGTATACTGTATTGGTGTTTTTCTTTCTGGCTTACTTCACTCTGTATAATTGGCTCCAGTTTCATCCATCTCATCAGAACTGATTCAAATGAATTCTTTTTAACGGCTGAGTAATACTCCATTGTGTATATGTACCACAGCTTTCTTATCCATTCATCTGCTGATGGACATCTAGGTTGTTTCCATGTCCTGGCTATGATAAACAGTGCTGCGATGAACATTGGGGTACATGTGTCTCTTTCAATTCTGGTTTCCTCGGTGTGTATGCCCAGAAGTGGGATTGCTGGGTCATAAGGTAGTTCTATTTGCAATTTTTTAAGGAATCTCCACACTGTTCTCCATAGTGGCTGTACTAGTTTGCATTCCCACCAACAGTGTAGGAGGGTTCCCTTTTCTCCACACCCTCTCCAGCATTTATTGCTTGCAGATTTTTGGATCGCAGCCATTCTGACTGGTGTGAAGTGGTACCTCATTGTGGTTTTGATTTGCATTTCTCTAATAATGAGTGATGTTGAGCATCTTTTCATGTGTTTGTTAGCCATCCGTATGTCTTCTTTGGAGAAATGTCTATTTAGTTCTTTGGCCCATTTTTTGATTGGGTCGTTTATTTTTCTGGAGTTGAGCTGCAGAAGTTGCTTGTATATTTTTGAGATTAGTTGTTTGTCAGTTGCTTCATTTGCTATTATTTTCTCCCATTCAGAAGGCTGTCTTTTCACCTTGCTTATAGTTTCCTTTGTTGTGCAGAAGCTTTTAATTTTAATTAGATCCCATTTGTTTATTTTTGCTTTTATTTCCAGAATTCTGGGAGGTGGATCATAGAGGATCCTGCTGTGATTTATTTCTGAGAGTGTTTTGCCTATATTCTCCTCTAGGAGTTTTATAGTTTCTGATCTTACATTTAGATCTTTAATCCATTTTGAGTTTATTTTTGTGTACAGTGTTAGAAAGGGATCTAGTTTCATTCTTTTACAAGTGGTTGACCAGTTTTCCCAGCACCACTTGTTAAAGAGATTGTCTTTACTCCACTGTATATTCTTGCCTCCTTTGTCAAAGATAAGGTGTCCATATGTGTGTGGATTTATCTCTGGGCTTTCTATTGTGTTCCATTGATCTATATGTCTGTCTTTGTGCCAGTACCATACTGTCTTGATGACTGTGGCTTTGTAGTAGAGCCTGAAGTCAGGCAAGTTGATTCCTCCAGTTCCATTCTTCTTTCTCAAGATTGCTTTGGCTATTCGAGGTTTTTTGTATTTCCATACAAATCTTGAAATTATTTGTTCTAGTTCTGTGAAAAATGTGGCTGGTAGCTTGACAGGGATTGCATTGAATTTGTAAATTGCTTTGGGTAGTATACTCATTTTCACTATATTGATTCTTCCGATCCATGAACATGGTATATTTCTCCATCTATTAGTGTCCTCTTTGATTTCTTTCATCAGTGTTTTATAGTTTTCTATATATAGGTCTTTAGTTTCTTTAGGTAGATATATTCCTAAGTATTTTATTCTTTTCGTTGCAATGGTAAATGGAATTGTTTCCTTAATTTCTTTTTCTACTTTCTCATTATTCGTGTATAGGAATGCAAGGGATTTCTGTGTGTTGATTTTATATCCTGCAACTTTACTATATTCATTGATGATCTCTAGTAATTTTCTGGTGGAGTCTTTAGGGTTTTCCATGTAGAGGATCATGTCATCTGCAAACAGTGATAGTTTTACTTCTTCTTTTCCAATTTGGATTCCTTTTATTTCTTTTTCTGCTCTGATTGCTGTGGCCAAAACTTCCAGAACTATGTTGAATAGTAGCGGTGAAAGTGGACACCCTTGTCTTGTTCCTGACTTTAGGGGAAATGCTTTCAATTTTTCACCATTGAGGATAATGTTTGCTGTGGGTTTGTCATATATAGCTTTTATTATGTTGAGGTATGTTCCTTCTATTCCTGCTTTCTGGAGAGTTTTTATCATAAATGGATGTTGAATTTTGTCAAAGGCCTTCTCTGCATCTATTGAGATAATCATATGGTTTTTATTTTTCAATTTGTTAATGTGGTGAATTACATTGATTGATTTGCGGATATTGAAGAATCCTTGCATCCCTGGGATAAAGCCCACTTGGTCATGGTGTATGATCTTTTTAATGTGTTGTTGGATTCTGATTGCTAGAATTTTGTTGAGGATTTTTGCATCTATGTTCATCAGTGATATTGGCCTGTAGTTTTCTTTTTTTGTGACATCTTTGTCAGGTTTTGGTATTAGGGTGATGGTGGCCTCATAGACTTTTACCAGTTTAAAAGGATACAAATCATGCAAAATATATTCTCAGATGACAATGAAAATGAATTAGAAACCAATAACAACCAATAAAAGGTGGAAAATTCTCCAATAACTTGGATATTAAACAACACACTTCTTTTTTTTTTTTCTTTTTTTTTTTTTAAAATTTATTTTTTTTTTTAATTTTTTAAATTTTAAAATCTTTAATTCTTACATGCATTCCCAAACATGAACCCCCCTCCCACCTCCCCTCCCCATAACATCTTTCTGGGTCATCCCCATGCACCAGCCCCAAGCATGCTGCATCCTGCGTCAGACATAGACTGGCGATTCAATTCACATGATAGTATACATGTTAGAATGTCATTCTCCCAAATCATCCCACCCTCTCCCTCTCCCTCTGAGTCCAAAAGTCCGTTATACACATCTGTGTCTCTTTCCCTGTCTTGCATACAGGGTCGTCATTGCCATCTTCCTAAATTCCATATATATGTGTTAGTATACTGTATTGGTGTTTTTCTTTCTGGCTTACTTCACTCTGTATAATTGGCTCCAGTTTCATCCATCTCATCAGAACTGATTCAAATGAATTCTTTTTAACTGCTGAGTAATACTCCATTGTGTATATGTACCAAAGCTTTCTTATCCATTCATCTGCTGATGGACATCTAGGTTGTTTCCATGTCCTGGCTATTATAAACAGTGCTGCGATGAACATTGGGGTACATGTGTCTCTTTCCATTCTGGTTTCCTCGGTGTGTATGCCCAGAAGTGGGATTGCTGGGTCATAAGGTAGTTCTATTTGCAATTTTTTAAGGAATCTCCACACTGTTCTCCATAGTGGCTGTACTAGTTTGCATTCCCACCAACAGTGTAGGAGGGTTCCCTTTTCTCCACACCCTCTCCAGCATTTATTGCTTGCAGATTTTTGGATCGCAGCCATTCTGACTGGTGTGAAGTGGTACCTCATTGTGGTTTTGATTTGCATTTCTCTAATAATGAGTGATGTTGAGCATCTTTTCATGTGTTTGTTAGCCATCCGTATGTCTTCTTTGGAGAAATGTCTATTTAGTTCTTTGGCCCATTTTTTGATTGGGTCGTTTATTTTTCTGGAGTTGAGCTGCAGAAGTTGCTTGTATATTTTTGAGATTAGTTGTTTGTCAGTTGCTTCATTTGCTATTATTTTCTCCCATTCAGAAGGCTGTCTTTTCACCTTGCTTATAGTTTCCTTTGTTGTGCAGAAGCTTTTAATTTTAATTAGATCCCATTTGTTTATTTTTGCTTTTATTTCCAGAATTCTGGGAGGTGGATCATAGAGGATCCTGCTGTGATTTATGTCTGAGAGTGTTTTGCCTATGTTCTCCTCTAGGAGTTTTATAGTTTCTGATCTTACATTTAGATCTTTAATCCATTTTGAGTTTATTTTTGTGTGCGGTGTTAGAAAGTGATCTAGTTTCATTCTTTTACAAGTGGTTGACCAGTTTTCCCAGCGCACCACTTGATAAAGAGATTGTCTTTATTCCATTGTATATTCTTGCCTCCTTTGTCAAAGATAAGGTGTCCATATGTGTGTGGATTTATCTCTGGGCTTTCTATTTTGTTCCATTGATCTATATGTCTGTCTTTGTGCCAGTACCATACTGTCTTGATGACTGTGGCTTTGTAGTAGAGCCTGAAGTCAGGCAAGTTGATTCCTCCCGTTCCATTCTTCTTTCTCAAGATTGCTTTGGCTATTCGAGGTTTTTTGTATTTCCATACAAATCTTGAAATTATTTGTTCTAGTTCTGTGAAAAATGTGGCTGGTAGCTTGATAGGGATTGCATTGAATTTGTAAATTGCTTTGGGTAGTATACTCATTTTCACTATATTGATTCTTCCAATCCATGAACATGGTATATTTCTCCATCTATTAGTGTCCTCTTTGATTTCTTTCATCAGTGTTTTATAGTTTTCTATATATAGGTCTTTAGTTTCTTTAGGTAGATATATTCCTAAGTATTTTATTGTTTTCGTTGCAATGGTGAATGGAATTGTTTCCTTAATTTCTTTTTCTACTTTCTCATTATTCGTGTATAGGAATGCAAGGGATTTCTGTGTGTTGATTTTATATCCTGCAACTTTTCTATATTCATTGATTAGTTCTAGTAATTTTCTGGTGGAGTCTTTAGGGTTTTCCATGTAGAGGATCATGTCATCTGCAAACAGTGATAGTTTTACTTCTTCTTTTCCAATTTGGATTCCTTTTATTTCTTTTTCTGCTCTGATTGCTGTGGCCAAAACTTCCAGAACTATGTTGAATAGTAGCGGTGAAAGTGGACACCCTTGTCTTGTTCCTGACTTTAGGGAAATGCTTTCAATTTTTCACCATTGAGGATAATGTTTGCTGTGGGTTTGTCATAGATAGCTTTTATTATGTTGAGATATGTTCCTTCTATTCCTGCTTTCTGGAGAGTTTTTATCATAAATGGATGTTGAATTTTGTCAAAGGCCTTCTCTGCATCTATTGAGATAATCATATGGTTTTTATTTTTCAATTTGTTAATGTGGTGAATTACATTGATTGATTTGCGGATATTGAAGAATCCTTGCATCCCTGGGATAAAGCCCACTTGGTCATGGTGTATGATCTTTTTAATGTGTTGTTGGATTCTGATTGCTAGAATTTTGTTGAGGATTTTTGCATCTATGTTCATCAGAGATATTGGCCTGTAGTTTTCTTTTTTTGTGACATCTTTGTCAGGTTTTGGTATTAGGGTGATGGTGGCCTCATAGAATGAGTTTGGAAGTTTACCTTCCTCTGCAATTTTCTGGAAGAGTTTGAGTAGGATAGGTGTTAGCTCTTCTCGAAATTTTTGGTAGAATTCAGCTGTGAAGCCATCTGGACCTGGGCTTTTGTTTGCTGGAAGATTTCTGATTACAGTATCAATTTCCATGCTTGTGATGGGTCTGTTAAGATTTTCGATTTCTTCCTGGTTCAGTTTTGGAAAATTGTACTTTTCTAAGAATTTGTCCATTTCTTCCACGTTGTCCATTTTATTGGCATACAACTGCTGATAGTAGTCTCTTATGATCCTTTGTATTTCTGTGTAAACAACACACTTCTAAGCAAAATATATGTCAATGAAGAAGTCTCATGAGAAACTTTTTAAAAATTTCTGAACTAAATTTAAATGAGAATACAATTTAAAATTTGAAGAATGCATTAAATGTAGTGCTTAGAGAGAAATTTAGAGCATTAAGAATACAGATTAGAAACGAAAAAAGATCTAAAGTCAATTATCTAAGCTTCCACCTAAGGGAACTAGAGAAAAAGAAGCAATCTGAGCTAAGCAAACAGAAATAAAGATATTTCTGTTATCTTAAAAAAAAAGAAAAACAAAGTTAAAGCAGTAATTAACAAAATTGAAAACATAAAAATAATAGAGAAAATCAACAAAACCAAATGTTGGTTCTTGAATAAGATCAGTTAGATTGATAAACCTCTAGCCAGACTAACAAAGAAAAAGTGAAAGAAGACAAAATTATCAATATTAAAATGAAAGCGGGGCCATTACTGTTGATCCCATGGACTTTAAAAGGATAATATAGAAATATGGCTGATCCCAGGACCAGGGAAAAATATACAGGATAAACAAGCAACATCTTGTAGTAAAAGAAAAACAAGTGGTATTAAAAACACCAACAACATATTGACAGGGGATAAGGAACATAAGCCAATTTAAACAGTGCTTCCAATGGCCAAAGCTAAAACTGTTTGAGCAAGAAAGCAATGAATTCTTGGTTATAGCTCAAACTATAAACTAACTAGCCATAGTTCCATAATGATATGCACAAGTGACTGCATTAATATTAATAAATGGAGAATGAGAGATAAATATCTCCTGTAAAAGCCAAATGATTTACTTAATTAATAGATACACCACTTCAAAGAGGTTGAATGAACTCCTCACTCAAATGTGAGCTGTGCAGTGACTTCCTTCCCATTATTACAGTATGGAAAGTGGGTGGAAAAAAAACAGTAATCCCACAGTGTAAAAGCTGAAAAGCACTAGCTCAGCCAGGTAATCAAGGTCAACATCAACAGTAATAAATCTTGTAGATAATATGTCCTCTAGACATGATGTGACATGATGCTTCACTTCTATGGTATTCCTCCCCTAAACCTATAATCCCAGTGTACCATCAGAAAAATATCAGACAAATCACAATAGAGTGGCAATCTAAAAAAATATCTGATCAGCACTCAATAAAACCGCCAATGCCATCAAAGAAAAAGAAATTCCTAGAAAATGTCACTGACAAGAGAATCCTAAGGAAACATGACAACTGAATACAATGTAGTATCCTGGATGGAATCTTGGAACAGAAAAAGGAGAGTAAAACCTAAGAATACGTGAGTTACATATGGACGTTAGTTAATAATTATATGTGAGTGGACTTTAGTATCAGTAATTGTTCATTAACTATAACAATGTATTATACTAATGTAAGAGGCTAATAATTGGGAAACGGGGTATAAACACAGGGAACTCTGTACCACCTTCAATTTTTCATTAAATCTAAAAATGTTCTAAAATACAATGCTGATTTAAAAATTAAAGCAAAAAATTCAGGGGAGCAATAAGCCTGGAACATGAAGAAATATGAAAAGTATAAGAAGTGCACCTAAATACAACTCTGCTGCTGCTGCTGCTGCTGCTGCTAAGTCGCCTCAGTCGTGCCTGACTCTGTGCGACCCCATAGACGGCAGCCCACCAGGTTTTCCCGTCCCTGGGATTCTCCAGGCAAGAACACTGGAGTGGGTTGTCATTCCCCTCTCCAATGCATGAAAGTGAAAAGCGAAACGGAAGTCTTTCAGTCATGCCCGACTTTTAGCGACCCCATGGACTGCAGCCTACCAGGCTCCTCCTTCCATGGGATTTTCCAGGCAAGAGTACCGGAGTGGGTTGCCATTGCCTTTTCCGAAATACAACTCTGATTATGTGATTATTTCTGCTTGTAGACCAATATTTGGATATGTACTGTAGAGCATCATATTTGGTTTTTCTAGAGAGAAAAATGTATATTCTTTTTTAAATGTTTATTATTTTTGGCTGTGGACTTTTCTCTAGTCGCAGGCTACTCCAGTGATGGTGTGCAGGCTTCTCACTGTGGGGGCTTCTGTTGTTGCAGAGCACAGGCCAGTGAGCTTCAGTAGTTGTGGCACGCAGGCTCAGCAGTTGTGGCTCCCAGGCTCTAGAGCACAGGCTCAATAGTTATGGCATAAAGGCTTTGCTCATCCCCTGCATGTGGGATCCTCCCAGACCAGGCATCAAACTCTTGTCTCCTGCATTGGCAGGAGGAACTTTACCACTGAGCCACCAGGGAACCCCCATATGTTCTTAAACCACATTCAATTCCTGAGTTCATGTCCTGCTCAAAATTTCATTGTAAGACAGTCAACAATCATCAGTTTGCCCACTAAATGTATCTCCTCTGGTCTCCTCTCCTAGAGCAGTGGTTTGCTTCTCAATTAGGGGCAATTTTGCTTTCTGGAGTAGATCTGTCAATGTCTGGAGACATTTTTGGCTTTCACATCTGGAGGAATGCTGCTAGTATCTAGTAGGCAGAGGCTAGGCTTGCTGCTAACCATCCCACTGATGCAAACAACCCCGACAATAAAGAACTATTCATCCCCAAATATCAATAGTGCTAAACCCTGCTCTAGATTTACAGGTCTGCCTCCCAAATTACTTCACATTAGAGTTTTACCAAATATTTGCTATCATATCACATGAATCACCAATTTTCTAGTCTTCACCACATAAACAAATGTCACATGCTTTGGAGCTTTGTTAGTGCAGCACTGTTTCAGGACCAAATTCTGTGTATGTGCTGGTATGCCACATTATGCTAACATAATAAGGAGCCACAAAATAATTCTTTTTTTTATTTTTTAATCATATTATATGTATCTTTTGTATGGGTTAGAGACCCTTCTCAACCCAAGTCAACGCTCATAAGAGCTCTGTCAGCAAGGATTTCTTTGATATGGTGACAGGGAAAAAAGAGAGACATGAAGACCTTTCACAATTTATAAAATACTGCATCTCAAATTCACCTTACCTACAGCTTTTTTGGTAAAAATTAACCCTGTGGTTTCCTCCAGTACTAGTGATACCAAAGAAAGAGAACAAGAAATAAGGCAGCCAAAGTATCTTATACACCTCAGTCTCAGAATGACAGATCATTACTTTTTCTGTACTCTCTTGGTCAGAGATGAACCACTGTAGAGCATGGGAAGGAGAGGAAGAATACAAAGGCGTGAATGCCAGGGCGCCATTTGGAGGCTATCTTCTATCTTCTAGCCCCTGACTTAAAATGACTTATATCCATTCCACGTGCAAAATATATGAACACCTTCTCGATATCCCTAAGCATCTCATCCCATGACCCATAACAACCAGCTCCCAGTCCAGAATCTCATTATCAAAATTGAATCTGAGTGTGAATGAGATCCCTTAGGTGTTGTTCCTTATGAACATCTCCTTGTGTATGGCTCCTCTTGATCTGAAAACTTGAAAACTAAAGAGAAAGTGGTGTGTCTCATACACTCAATGTGCTGAGACGGAAACAAGATAAATGTTACAGACACTCTGCCTCAAAGATGGAAATTTGGCACACAATAGATACTGGTAAAAAGTAATTCTTAAGTACATTCAAGAAAATATTTCAAGTTACTTAATTAAAACTTAGTGCTATCCCTACCTGGAAATAACTTTACTCATCTCTTGGCTCTAACTCCAGGCTTCCAGCTTCCACACTCCAATTTACTCTTCCTCTGTGTATCAAGTGACTGAAAGTAGCTCAGTCGTGTTCGACTCTGCAATCCCATGGACTATTCACTCCATAGTATTCTCCAGGCCAGAAAACTGGAGTGGGTAGCCTTTCCTTCTGCAGAGGAATCTTCCTAACCCAGGCACCAAACCTAGGTCTCCCACATTGCAGGCAGATTCTTTACCAGCTAAGCCACAAGGGAAGCCCACATGTATCAAAGATAGCATGTATTTTTGGCTGAGGGGTTTTTATTAATCTGTTTGTGTTTGTAAAAGAATCATGATCAGATGTGGTAAGAACAGCCCTATGCATAACCCTGTGGGAGGGATCTGAGTCTCCTGTCATCAGCCGCAGGGGTGTGCTTAGAATAGATCCTCCAGCCCTTCTCTTTTCCTCTTATACTCTTAAATCCAAGCTATCAGTATTTCAGTGCTTTCAATCCAAGACAGCAATGCTTCTATGGATATAATTTTACTGAAAATACTGTGGACCTTCTATTAATTTTATTGCTATTCACTCCATTAAACAAAAGTCAGGCACAATATCTACTTGAGATAGGTTCTTCTCTTCTCTGGGCTTTCACTGAGATGACTGAGAAACAATGACCTTAAGCTTCCTAGAAGCCCCGTTTTGTGATTGAGAGAATCTGAAGAACACTTAATCATTCACAGTGCATTTTGTATAAGCTAGATCTCAAAAAAATGATTTTACAATTATATTCCTTTGGCTTCATCTCCAAACCATGCTTTCCTAAGAGCTGCCTTGATGTGATCTTTGCTTAGAAGCCTTTTATTAATTTTAGCTTTCTTTGCCACCTGAAACAGTTGGTAACCTTCAAAATCAGGAAGTCCCAGCTTCATTATTTAATGGACCTTCTAAATTAGCTTATCTTTCTCTTCTCACATTTTGCATCAAGAAAAGCAAGATGGCATTTTCAACCCTATAGTTACATAATTCCTTAGCTATATCACCCAGTTCATTGGCACATTGTTTAATTTGTACATTACTACAAAAAATGGGATTAATAAATTTTATGCCATAACATAAAAAGGATCTCCTTTATTTCAACATCCACTCCAGTAGTATTTTTGTCACTTGAAGACTTCACCAAGCCACCTCAGAGTTCAAAATTCTATAAACAGTCTGTTCAAGGCATTTAATGATTTAACTAACAGTTTTCTCAAAATCCTTATAGCTTTTCCCAATTCCATTCCAACTCGCTCCCATATTTTAGGTTTTTGCTTTGATAGTACTCAATTTCTGATACCAATCTATTTTGTTATTGTTGTTCAAACATCACCCCCAAACTTAGCAATTTAAAATGACGAGTGCGTATTACCTTATACAATATTCAAGGTGCAGCAATCGAGGAGCATGCTTTCCTGGGTTTCTCAGGGCTCGATGTTTCTTATGAGATTGCAGTTAAGCTGTCAGCCAAAGATACCATTTCTGAAGAAAAATTCATTCTTAGCATATCCATATATTTGTAGGAGAAGCTGCAATTCCTGACAGTGTGGGTCATTTCATAAGACTGTTTATGAGCTGCCTTTCTCTAGAAAAAGTGCAGAGAGATAGAAGGGAGCAATGATAGCTTTCATAACCTAATTTTGAAAGTGTAATGTATTGGTCACATAGAACAACTCTAGCACAAAGAATTTGGGCAGAGACTATACCAAGAGGCAAAATGACAGAGGTTAGACGCATTGGAGGGCATTTTTGGAGGTTAGGTACCTCAGTAAGCTGTGTGAGTTTCCATGCAGGCAGAATAGTAGAATTTGTTGTAAAGAGTAGTTCACTCTTTTTCACAATATAAAGCAGTCATCAGCAAGATTGAGTAAGGCAAGAGAGTCACTGGGGTTCTATGAGGAGTGAGTATAAGTGAAATTCTTAGAGAATGGAAAGAAAAAAGAGTAAGGGTATATGGTAGGATTGCCATGCTATACTAAGCAACCACTTAGTTAAAATTTTAAAGTGCAACCAGTCAGCAAACTGTGTTTTCTCATAATGTTCTCTTGCTTGTTGGTAGCTCAGTGCAGATGAATTTATGGGTTTTTATAAGGTGGGAGTTTTGCAACCAAAGTGCAATGGATTGTTTTTAAAAGTTGCAGGAAACAAAAGTGTTTGACAAGAAAATATTAAATGCAATTGAAATGGGCAAATGCTGGGGAGTAGAGCTCAGATCAGAGTAATGGTTAGAGAATAAACTACCAGAAAGAAAATATTTTTAAGTCTTCAGAAATGGATTAATGCTTTTTCAAAGAGAGAATTGCTGATGTGTGAGTCATTAGATGGTATTTGCTATATGCTTTGAGGCATTGTCAAGAAGACTTAATTTTTAAACAAAAAGAAATAAATTTAAATAAAAATCCATCTAAAAAATTATTACAAGAAAAGGATTAGGCTCCAAAATAACTATAACACAAAATTGGTAAATGTATATTTTATGTTGTAGGCTGCAGTCCATGGGGTTGCAAAGAGTCGGACATGACTGAGCGACTTCACTTTCGCTTTTCACTTTCATACATTGGAGAAGGAAATGGCTACCCACTCTGGTGTTCTTGCCTGGAGAATCCCAGGGACTGGGGAGCCTGGTGGGTTGCCCTCTATAGGACTGCACAGAGTCAGACATGACTGAAGCGACCAACAACAACAACAACATATACACATACTGACCACAATTTTCTTTATATTCTACCTAACATAAAACTGACAGAAACAATAAAGACCTCCTTATTTCAATGTAATCTATTGTTTATAAATATGTCACAAATTAAAATGATTTCTTAATTTCCTTTAAGCTTATCTTTGACATTGATAAATGCAAGTCTATTTGGAATGAAAAATTATTCCTAACTACACTTCTAAATTTTGGTATAATAAAACTATATTCCTATCACTTATATCCTATCACTAACCAGGTTTGAGAAAAAATAAATGTTCATATTATTATATTTCATGTGTGAATGAGGAAGAGGCTATTAGTTGTCTTCATATTGATAAAAATTATCATTTCTTGATTGACTTCACTACATGACCAGTATTTTCAACAAATATCTTAAATTTTAAAAATGATTTAGTAGAAAAACAATCATGATCAGCCATGCCTTTTTTTCTTTAAGACAGAAATTTTTTAAAAGTAGTTCCTGTGAAAACAGTAGATTTTAGTCTCCTATTTGTTAAATAGTTCAGCTTCAAAAAATACATTTTGAAAGTACTTTAGCTACTTAAAGGAAAATCTGAGTGCTGAATTCTAGATCATTCTCTTCCTTTCTGAAAAGAATAGTATTTTAAAGTTGTAAAAACCATTCAGTAAATGAATAGGTTATATCACTAGAATATTTTAATATTCTTTTTGATTTTTAGATTTTTCTCTATTTAAAATAATGAGAAGAAGGAAAAAAATGATTCTTTTAAATTCTTGTATTTAACATAAATTATAACGAGTTTTAATATACAATTTCAAAAAAAAATACACAATTTCCATAATTGGAGGGAAAGTTCTGATTAGGCCAGCTTTTTATTCAGATTTGTTTTTGTGTAAATATGGTTAATTGTTCCATTTCCTATTTTTCTTCTTCTGTGATCTCAGCATTTAATATTATAAATTTCTCTTTCAGTTCAGTCAGTTCAGTCCCTCAGTCGTGTCCAACTCTGCAGCCCCATGGACTGCAGCATGCCAGGCTTCCCTGTCCATCATCAACTCCCGGAGTTTACCCAAACTCATGTCCATTAAGTTGGTGATGCCATCCAACCATCTCTTCCTCTGTTGTGCCCTTCTCCACCTGCCCTCAATCTTTCCCAGCAGCAGAATCTTTTCAAATGAGTCAGCCCTTCTCATCAGGTGGCCAAAGTATTGGAGTTTCAGCTTCAGCATCAGTCCTTCCAATGAATGTTCAGGACTGATCTCCTTGCATAAATTTCTCTTTAAATATCCCTTTTTATGTATACCACAAATGTGATAAAATACTTTCATTAGTACTCAGTATCAAATATTTCTAATTTTCAAGTTACATTCCAATTCATTCATACTATTTTATATTTATATTTATTTGGCACAGAAAGGTGAGGGTTTACCTTTCCAACATAACAGAGATTTTCAGTTACGCTTTTATTTTATTTTATTTTTTTATTTCTTTTTTTTTAAGTTTTTTATTTTTTAATTTTATTGTTTTTATTTTTATTTATTTTTTTTTAAATTTTAAAATCTTTAATTCTTACATGCATTCCCAAACATGAACCCCCCTCCCACCTCCCTCCCCATAACATCTCTCTGGGTCCAGTTACGCTTTTATTATTTAATTGCAACTTAATTTCATTGTGGCCAGCAAACTGGTCTCATTCTTTTAAAGAAATTATTATGAAAAATAAATAAATAAAATAAAATAAAGAAATTATTATGGCCCAATAGATAGTCAACTTTTAAGTGTTATGTTTGTTTGGAAAGAATATGTATTCTCCAGTTCTAGAGCAAAGAGTGAGATATACAGATGACAGATCAATGCAAGTATAGACACATATAGATACAGAGGTAGATATATACATTAACATGCATATGCTGGACTAATTATGCTTGTAGTTTTCTTAAGATTTTGAGTCTGAATCATCTATAAACTAGTAAGAAAACTGAGTTAAAATTTCTTCTGTTTGGTTCTGTCAATTTTTGCTTCACATATCTTCAATCTATATTAGTAAGTGTATACAACTTTATAGTTATTACATATTCCTGGAAATCTGGATCTTTCAAAAGCTTACAATGGATTTTTTAAAAATTTCCAGCAATAATTTTTTTTGGTCAAAAAGTCTATAGACATAAAAATTTCTTTTTGGTTGGCCTTTCCCTTGTGGTTTTTTTTTTCTTTTCTTTTGACATGCCTTCACTTTCAAGATTTCTCTGTCTGTATTCCAGGTATGATTTTATTAAATTATGCAAAAGCACATTTTTGTCTCATCCAATTTGACAATTTTTATCTTCGTTGGAGGATTAGTACGTTTGGACTGAGTGTTGATGGATATATATGAATTCATTTCTAACATCTTGTGCTTTTCATTTAATCTCCTTTGTACACTTTTTTTTTAATCAGTGTACCTTATACATTGTTTTTTTCTGTTCTCCTGACTTCATTTGTGTTACTGAATTTATGTTTCTTTTTTCTGAATGCATGCTTTCTCTCCTTGCTTTGTATGAGATTTTCTTATATAATCTCCTAACATCATCTTTGACCTTCATTAAAATCAAGGCTTTGTTTCCTGGTCCCCAAGGAAGTGGCCCATTAAAACTAAGGGGCTAGGCCATCAAAAATAAACATCAAGTGGAAAGATGCCAGATCTAAAGATTTTTTTCTTTAGAATCATCAGTGATTAATACCACTGAACAACCTGACTAGCACAACAAGAGGAAATCTAAACAAGGCTCCATTCAAGGAACATTTCCCTGGAGAAGAGGATGAGTCTCATAATTTTACCCAAGAATATGCTTGGGTTTTGCAATTTATTCACCTCAATTAGCTGCCTTTTCTCAAAGTCTATGCAGCTTCCACATGTGCTAACATATATTAGTGCTTTTTACTCTGGATTAATGCTTCTTTGTTGAATTGTTTACTATCTTATCATGGAAAGAGAAACCTCTCTAGTTATTTAAAGCATGAGAGCCTTAATGCAGGGAACTGGATATGGAAATGGAAGAGCAGAAGGGAGAAGGAGAAAATGTCCCACGGACAGAAGGAACAAAAGGAAAAAAAGCTATCTAGAAGTTGCTTCCTCCTTCAGGATGGAAGCTATGAGCTTTCATGTGTCACTAAAATGGTTGAAGTGATGTCATTTTTCCCCCCTGCATTTAAAATTGGACTGCTGCCAATTCAGAAGCCCTCAGTCGTGTTCATATTGTTGGAATGTCTCCTGACCCTAAGGGAACATAGGTCTGTTTTCAATCAACTGCTGTTCTTACTACCAGCAATCACTGATAGAGGAGAATATTAATAGCTCCCACTTTCTTTCTGCTTTTTGATCTTTCATCTATACTTTCTCACTGGCAAAAGCTAACATGAAGTCAGGTGACAAGCAGCTCTGGAGAGTGTAATTGCAAGCTTCCAGCCTCAGCGAATAAGAAAGCACAGGTTTCCCCCATTATCCGAAAGTAGAGCATTCCCATGAGAACTTTCATAATGGCATAAAGTAGAGCACACTTGGAACACATCTGGCTAATGGATGCACAAAATTGAGACACAGCATAGACCCAGTTACAGCAGCTTATTACTAGGATGCTGAGTGAAGTTACAGGGCAAGAAGCTTAGTGGTGGTACTCTTGCTTCCAAGGTATAGGTTGCCTATATAACATCTGGGTGCAAAACAAACTATGAATACTATTTTCACTTTTTGCCTTTTTTATACAAGTGAAAATCTTTGTATTTCTTTCAGTTAATGAAAACTAATGTAGGTAATACATGTAGGTACTATTGTAAGTCTTTTGTAAAAACAAAGCACAAAGCAAACTTTCAAAAAGTGAGGGACACCTGTATAGATGTGCCAATGTGGGAGGGAGACTAGATTCTACCACTCCTTCTACAATTCAGCATCTGTATACTTTTCTGTACTTGCTAAAGACTGATAGTTTGTGTCCTCCCCCACCTCAAAATCCATACCTTGAAGCCTAATCTCCAATGTGTTCATATTTGAAGGCAGGGCCTTTTGGGTGTGACTAGGTCAGGACACTGGAGCCCACACGAATGTGCCCTAATAAAAGACACCGCAGAGTTCCTTTGCCTCTTCTACTATGTGAGGAAACAGCAAAAAATCCACTGTCTATGAACCAGGAAGAAGGCCTCTACCAGACAGGGAAACTTCCTGTGGCGTTTTTTACTTCCTAGCCTTCAGAACAGTAGGATATAAATTTCTGCCATAGTCCAACCCATCTATGGTATTCTTTGTGTGTGCTCAGTCGTGTCTGATCCTTTGCAACCCTATGGACTGTAGCTTGCCAGACTCCTCTGTCCATGGGATTCTCCAGGCAAGAATACTGGAGTGGGTTGCCATTTCCTACTTCAGGCGATCTTTCCAATCCTGGGATCGAATCCACATCTCCTGTAGATCCTGACTTGGCAGGTGGGTTCTTTACCACTGAGCCACCTGGGAAGCCCATGGTATTCTATTACAGCAGCTCAAATGAACCAAGACACTACTCATATTTGAATTTCTATTCAACAACAACAAAAACAGTATAATGTTTAACCTAAAAAAATGCAACAATAGCTCATATAAATGAAAATAAATTCATCCTCCCCTCAAAAAAGGGAAAACAAAAATCCTATCAGTTATCGTATTCATCTGTGAAATATATCCGCTCCTCTTTTCTAGAATTAAAGATTACATGTTAAATTTATCTATGAACAATGTACTTTATTCAAAATGTTAGTAAAATAGAAGAATAATTACCATATTCAAATGTGGAAACAAGTGCCTACGATTCTATTTGTATAATTTGTTGTGAGGTTATACATGATATTTATAATTTTCATGAGATATTACAGGCTTTTTTCTAACTTAAGCAAGAACCTCATATAGCCAAGGATCTTTACTAATTGATCATCCCCCACTAAACTAATTGATCATCCCCCACTAAACTAATTGATCATCCCCCACTAAATTATTAATTGTCCTGTCTTTTTGTGTTGTCTTATTCTTCTATGGCTTTGTAATAGATTACTTTAACTGTCTGTTGAAGTAAAATATGTATACACAAAGATACTAATGTAATAAATGTACAGATCAAATTATTTTTCAAAACTGAATATTTCTGAATAGTCAGCACAGATAAAAATCAACATTACCAGAAACCTGGAAGCTTCTCTCATGCTCCCTTCCATTCACTGTCTCTCCTAAGAGTACCCATAATGTTGACTTTAATTTTCACTTGTTTTTACACTTCAAACATTTTTACTTTTACCTGATTTAAAATTTTACATGAATGGAACCAATTGAATATAAATATGTGTTAGAGTTCTCCAACTGCTAAGTCACTTCAGTCGTGTCCAACTCTGTGCGACCCCATAGACGGCAGCCCACCAGGCTCCCCCGTCCCTGGGATTCTCCAGGCAAGAGCACTGGAGTGGGCTCTCATTTCCTTCTCCATTGCAGGAAAGTGAAACGTGAAAGTGAAGTCGCTCAGCCATGTCCGACTCTTAGCAACCCCATGGACTGCAGCCTACCAGGCTCCTGCATCCATGGGATTTTCCAGGCAAGAGTACTACCAGTAAATAGATAGATGATAGATTTATTAAGATGACTTGTGTCACATGCTTATGGAGACTGAGAAGTCCAACAATCTGTTATCTTCAAGCTGGAGACCCAGGAAAGCCAATCATATAATTCAGTCTGAGACCCAGGAAAGTCAATGATGTAGATTCCAGTTTGAACTGGAAGGACTGAGAGCCAGGAGTACCAAGAGCAGGAAAAGCTAGAATGCCCCAGCTGAAGCAATCAGGCAGGAAAAAGGTAATTCCTCCTTCTTGTACCTTTTCTTCCATTCAAGCCTTCAATGAATTGGATGATGCCCATCCACGTTGGGAAGGGCAATCTATTGAATCCACTGATTAAAATGCTACTCTTATTCAGAACACCCTCACAAAAACACCCTCATTAATCTGGTTGTCCAGTAGCCAGTCAAGTGGACAGGTAAAATTAACTATCACAGTATTCTTTTGTGCCTGGCATCTTTTCCTCAACATTATGTTTGTGAGATTCACTATCATTCATTTAGTTTTAGATTGTTCATATTTCTATTTCATGGTGTTAGAAATTTGGGCAGTTTCTAATTTTTACCTATTAAAAATAATACACATACATTCTAGTATATTGCTTTTGATAAACATGTATTAATTTCAGTTGAACATGTATAAGAATTTGAATTTCCGGATCATGGGAAAATATTTAGTTAAAGTAGATACTGCCAAACTATTTAATCTTCCAGTAGGATTTACTACTGGACACAGAATCACTAAAGGGATACACCATAGAATGCCATCCATAACCTTCCTTACTTGTATTATGTAGCAGAAACCTCAGTGAGTACAGTCATACCTCAGAAATACTGAAGTTTGTTTCCAGAACATCACAACAAATTAGGATGGTAGTAAGGTGAATCAAAAAAAATTTTTGGTTTCCCAGCAGATAAAGAGTTCAGTTCAGTTCAGTTGCTCAGTCGTGTCTGACTCTTTGTGACCCCAAGAATCGCAGCACGCCAGGCCTCCCTGTCTATCACCATCTCCCGGAGTTCACTCAGACTCACATCCATCGAGTGCGTGATGCCATCCAGCCATCTCATCCTCGGTCACCCCCTTCTCCTCCTGCCCTCAGTTCCTCCCAGCATCAGAGCCTTTTCCAATGAGTTAACTCTTTGCATCAGGTGGCCAAAGTACTGGAGCTTCAGCTTTAGCATTATTCCTTCTAAAGAAATCCCAGGGCTGATTTCCTTCAGAATGGACTGGTTGGATTTCCTTGCAGTACAAGGGACTCTCAAGAGTTTTCTCCAACACCACAGTTCAAAAGCATCAATTCTTCGGTGCTCAGCCTTCTTCACAGTCCAACTCTCACATCCATACATGACCACAGGAAAACCCATAACCTTGTCTAGACGGACCTTAGTCAGCAAAGTAATGTCTCTGCTTTTGAATATACTATCTAGGTGGGTCATAACTTTTCTTCCAAGGAGTAAGCGTCTTTTAATTTCATGGCTGCAGTCACCATCTGCAGTGATTTTGGAGCCCCCCAAAATAAAGTCTGACACTGTTTCTACTGTTTCCCCATCTATTTCTCATGAAGTGATGGGACCAGATGCCATGATCTTCGTTTTATGAATGTTGAGCTTTAAGCCAGCTTTTTCACTCTCCTCTTTCACTTTCATCAAGAGGCTTTTTAGTTCCTCTTCACTTTCTGCCATAAGGGTGGTGTCATCTGCATATCTGAGATTCTTGATATTTCTCCCGGTAATCTTGATTCCAGCTTGTGTTTCTTCCAGCCCAGCGTTTCTCATGACATACTCTGCATATAAGTTAAATAAGCAGGGTGACAATATACAGCCTTGACGAAATCCTTTTCCTATTTGGAACCAGTCTGTTGTTCCATGTCCAGTTCTAACTGTTGTTTCCTGACCTGCATACAGATTTCTCAAGAGGCAGGTCAGGTGGTCTGGTATTCCCAGTTCTTTCAGAATTGTCCACAGTTTCTTGGGATCCACACAGTCAAAGGCTTTGGCATAGTCAATAAAGCAGAAATAGATGTTTTTCTGGAACTCTCTTGCTTTTTCCATGATCCAACAGATGTTGGCAATTTGATCTCTGGTTCCTCTGCCTTTTCTAAAACCAGCTTGAACATCAAGAAGTTCACGTATTGCTGAAGCCTGGCTTGGAGAATTTTGAGCATTACTTCACTAGCATGTGGGATGACTGCAATTGTGCGGTAGTTTGAGCATTCTTCGGCATTGCCTTTCTTTGGGATTGGAATGAAAACTGACCTTTTCCAGTCCTGTGGCCACTGCTGAGCTTTCCAAATTTGCTGGCATATTGAGTGCAACACTTTCACAGCATCATCTTTCAGGATTTGAAACAGCTCCACTGGAATTCCATCACCTCCACTAGCTTTGTTCATAGTGATGCTTTCTAAGGCCCCCTTGACTTCACATTCCAAGATGTCTGGCTCGGTATTAGTGATCACATCATCATGATTATCTGGGATGTGAAGATCTTTTTGTACAGTTCTTCCATGTATTCTTGCCACCTCTTCTTAATATCTTCTGCTTCTGTTAGGTCCAGACCATTTCTGTCCTTTATCGAGCCCATCTTTACATGAAATGTTCCCTTGGTATCTCTAATTTTCTTGAAGAAATCTCTAGTCTTCCCCATTCTGTTGTTTTCCTCTATGTCTTTGCATTAATCACTGAAGAAGGCTTTCTTATGTCTTCTTGCTATTCTTTGGAACTGTGCATTCAGATGCTTATATCTTTCCTTTTCTCCTTTGCTCTTCACCTCTCTTCTTTTCATAGCTATTTGTAAGGCCTCCCCAGACAGCCATTTTGCTTTGTTGCATTTCTTTTCCATGGGGATGCTCTTGATCCCTGTCTCCTGTACAATGTCACGAACCTCATTCCATAGTTCATCAGGCACTCTGTCTATCAGATCTAGGCCCTTAAATCTATTTCTCACTTCCACTGTATAATCATAAGGGATTTGATTTAGGTCATACCTGAATGGTCTAGCGGTTTTCCCTATTTTCTTCTATTTCAGTCTGAATTTGGTAATAAGGAGTTCATGATCTGAGCCACAGTCAGCTCCCAGTCTTGTTTTTGTTGGCTGTTAAGAGCTTCTCCATCTTTGGCTGCAAAGAATATAATCAATCTGATTTCGGTGTTGACCATCTGGTGATGTCCATGTGTAGGGTCTTCTCTTATGTTGTTGGAAGAGATAATTTGCTATGATTAGTGCATTTTCTTGGCAAAACTCTATTAGTCTTTGCCCTGCTTCATTCCACATTCCAAGGCCAAATTTGCCTATTACTCCAGGTGTTTCTTGACTTCCTACTTTTGCATTCCAGTCCCCTATGATGAAAAGGACATCTTTTGGGGGTGTTAGTTCTAAAAGATCTTTTAGATCTTCATAGAACCGTTCAACTTCAGCTTCTTCAGCGTTATTGGTTGGGGCATAGACTTGGATAACTGTGATATTGAGTGGTTTGCATTGGAGAAGAACAGAGATCATTCTGTCGTTTTTGAGATTGCCTCCAAGTACTGCATTTTGGACTCTTTTGTTGACCATGATGGCTACTCCATTTCTTCTGAGGGATTCCTGCCTGCAGTAGTAGATATAATGATCATCTGAGATAAATTCACACATTCCAGTCCATTTTAGTTCGCTGATTCCTAGAATGTTGACATTCACCCTTCCTGTCTCTTGTTTGACCACTTCCAATTTGCCTTGATTCATGGACCTGACATTCCAGGTTCCTATGCAATATTACTCTTTACAGCATCGGATCTTGCTTCAATCACCAGTCACATCCACAACTGGGTATTGCTTTTGCTTTGGCTCCATCCCTTCATTCTTTCTGGAGTTATTTCTCCACTGATCTCCAGTAGCATATTGGGCACCTAATGACCTGGGGATTACCTCTTTTGGTATCCTATAATTTTGCCTTTTCATACTGTTCATGGGGTTTTCGAGGCAAGAATATTGAAGTGGCTTGCCATTCCCTTCTCCAGTGGACCACATTCTGTCAGACCTTTCCACCATGACCAGCCTGTCTAGGGTCATGCCTACAGGGCATAAAGAGTTATGTTTACAGAGTCCTAGAGGCCACTAAATGTGCAAATAATAGCATTATTTCTAAAAAAAAAAAGTATATATCTTAATTTAAAATTTCTGTATTGCTAAAAAAATGTTAACCACCATTTGAGACTTCAGCAAGTTGTAATGTTTTTGCTGGTGGAGGCAACTTGATGCTAAAGGATGCTGACTGTCCAACGAGTGATTGCTGAAGGATTACTATCACTGTGGCAATTTCTTAAAATAAGCCAACAGTGTAGTGGGCCACACTGATTGACTCTTCATTCCACAAAAGATTTCTCAGTAGCATGCAATGCTGTTTGATAGCATTTCACCCATAGCAGAGCTTCTTTCAAAACTAAAGTCAATCCTCTGAAACTCTGCTGCTGCTTTATCAACTAACTGTTGGTAATAGTCTAAATCCTTTACTGTCATTTCAGTCATCCCCACAGCATCTTCACCAGGAGTAGATTCCATCTCAAGAAATCACTTTGCTCATCGATAAGCATCAACTGCTCATCTTGTTAGTTTACAATGAGATTGAGCAATTCAATCACATCTTCAAGCTCCACTTGTAATTCTAGTTTCCCAACTATTTCTGCCACATCTGTAATTTACTTCCCCCATTGAAGTCTTGATTCCCTCAAAGTCATCCATGAGAGTTGGAATCAGTTTCTTCCAAACTCCAGTCTGTGTATGTTGATATTTTGATCTCTTCCCACAAATCGTGAATTCTTCATGGCATTTATTAATAGAATGGTGAATACATTCCAGAAGGCTCTCAGTTTGGCTTTGCTAAGATCCACCAAAGAAATTGCTATGACACCTATAATCATATGAATATATGTCTTAAACAATAAGGTTTGAAAGTGGAAATTACTTCTTAACCATGGGCTACAGAATGGATGCTGTGCTATGCAATGCCAGCTGCTTTTTATTTATTTGTTTAATTTTTTTGCATCACCACGTGGTTTACAGGCTCTTAGTTCCCTAACCAAGGACTGAACCCAGTCCTTCAGCTGTGAAAATGTAGAATCCTAACCATTAAACCAATGGAGAATGTCCCCCAATTGTTTTTAGATCTTAGAGTATATGGGTTTTTAAATGTACAAACTTGACAACAAAAACCCAAGAGCAAAGA
Organism: Ovis aries; assembly: GCF_016772045.2. NCBI lineage: Eukaryota > Metazoa > Chordata > Mammalia > Artiodactyla > Bovidae > Ovis > Ovis aries. Next base: position 123,454,446 of record NC_056055.1, on the reverse strand, counting down.
TTAAAAATCTAGAGTAGAGGTTGGATTTTCAAAGATACAATATTAAAGAAAAGCAGAAGGAAAAAGGAAGAAAGAAAAAAAAGAATTATTAAAAAACAAACAAACAAAAAAGAAAAACAAAACAAAACACCAACAACCATCCAAAGAGTATATATGGTGTTTGCCTTAAAAAAAAAAGTCTTTTTTTAAAAAAATAGTAATACTATGTTATAGAAATAAAAATTAGAGGAGCAATAGAAGACTTAACAATTAAAAAAAGCTAGGAAAAAAAAGAAAAAAAAAACAAAAAAGCAAAAAAAAAAGGAATGATTTTAAAAAGAGTATATGGGAAGACCAGTGAACTCAATCAACATAAGCTTATTATAAAATATATTTTGCTGATATAACCATGATCAGAAACAAGGCTGTGTGAAGCAACATGGTAGTAAATAACTATTTCATAAATTTTTCATGGTGCTGCTAGCAGAAGCATTGTAACCAAAAATGGCAATACAATCTCTAGGATAAATTTCTTTTTCAGTGAATTATATAATGCTCTTTTTTAAGAAAGGTGAATTTAACTGTCATTCAAATTCTACAAGGAGCAATCAAATTTCAACTTTGATATTCAATGGTTATAGTTCTTTAGCTTTTGTTATCTTCCTATGTCTTAGTTATATGAGGGACTGGCAAGAAATTTAAGTGTGTGAATTACTCATTTTCTCTCTGGAAACTATCTAACGTAGTCAGGAAATGGTGATTGTTAACGTTATTGAGGTTCTGAAGGAAGTCACAGGATGGCAGAGGATGATCAACTACATATACAGGGCAAAGTGTGAAAGCTAGAAGACCTCTTTAGCAGTGTAGAAAAACATCTCATCTTCAATTTGGCACCTTCTCAGGACAGGGACAGGACCTTGACAGTTCTGGACAAAGGCATGTAGCCTATAAAGCTCTACAAAGCCAGAAAAAAAAGACCCTATGGAGATGGCAGTATTCTTCCATAAAATGAGATTAAACACCCTGAAAAGGAGCCTGGTAAATGGTGCTGTCTAGAAAGGATCCTGGAAACTTAAAGAAAGTGATAGTCCACATCAAGTAAGGTAGTAATTCCAGCATGTTCTTAAGAGATGGAGGAAGAAGACCCTAAGAAGGGAATAAAGTACACAAGGCTGGAAAATCCACCAGTTGATCATGTTCTTCAGAAAAGACTAGAGAAAATCAAAACAACTCCATTTATCAATCAATAAAGAATGTACTGGTGAGAGGCATCAGCACCTCCAAGAAGATCAAGTTGGCTACACTGTTTGGACAAGGGATGACTATGAGAGATTCTGTTATTCACCGAAATGCCTTATTTGAAAGGAACGTGGAGAATAGAACCCTGAAATAACTGAGATCAGGTAGCAGCACCTAACAGAAACAAAGTAGGTGAGTTACTGTACTAGGAGCAAGATTTGAATCGCAACATGGGGGACCTGAATGGTCAAGAGACATGAAAACATGAGTTATAAAACAAGAGTTATAAAACATGGCATATGTAATGTCAATATAGATAGCAGCCAACAAGTGTATTTTTAACTCTTTACAACTAAAAGAGATGCAAGACGAATGCTTGGATCCTGGCTTGGAAAAACCAGCAAAATAAACAGCATGATGCCTTGTCTAACTGGGTCCAAGTTTACTTTCAAGTCCCAGTTAAAAAAAAAAAAAAATATATATATATATATATATATATATATATATATATATATATAAAATAAGTATTCCCCCTGTCTTCTCCAATTGGTAAATGTACTAAGAGAAAGAGAATACTTGGTGACGTTGAGAACTGTTGGACAACGGGTCCAAGTTGACATCAATACTGAGAGACCCAAAATTTCATTTATAATGAGGACTTGTTAGAAGCATGTCATAAATGTAACCTTGTCTCAGGATCAGTACAGAAAATAACCACAGGGTTCACAGACCCATCCAGTGGCCATATAATCAACTCACAAATGTGTAATTGAAATAGATATACTTGGTGTTTGACAGAATATCCACATGGATACCTGGTCTTTGGGGGAAATTCTATTATAGAGCACAAGGCCAACATGCACCTTTAAAACTACCCTCCAGGTGTCAAGTTGGTAAACCAAAGGCATCACTGCCTGGTAAAAATTGCAGAATTTAATGCAACTTTTAAGTTACTCCCACTAATCTGTGTCTAAGTTTCCCTAGGAAAAGAAACTAGCTAGAATAATGGAAGAGCTGTTCCCAGATGAACTGAAGTTAATGCATTGACCTGAAAGGCACAAGTGTTATCAGAAGCAGATACTGCCACATGCTAACCGGGTTAGGACCAAGGCATTAATTCCCCCAGCTGCTGGGAGGGACACTTAATGATGGCTGAAACTGACTGACTCCCCAGAAATTGTCTTTGGCAAGACAAAATCATATAACCCCAAATTATGCCTCTTCTCCAGAGGCATCTGACAGCCAAACACTTGCCTATGAGTGAGTACAAACTCTGGGTCTAGTTTCAGAGCTCATGGTACAGTTGGTTGAGGCTTGGCAGTAACTACATAGCACTTCAGCTTCTCGCTCTTCCCAGGTTTGCCTTCGTCACTCCCTAATAGCCATCATGCCCTAGAGAACTGCCCCAGTAAAGTCATGCACACAAACTTCCACTTTAGAGTCTATTTCCCACATGGTCGTTACTTAGTCAGTCACGTCCTGCTGCCCACCAGGCTCCTCTGTCCATGGGATTCTCCAGGCAAAAATACTGGAGTCGGTTGCCATGCTCTCCTCCAGGAGATCCTCCTGACCCAGGGATCGCACCCACGTCTCTTATGTCTCCTGCATTGGCAGGCAGAGTCTTTACCACTAGTGTCACCTGGGTAGCTTGCCTAAAATAAAGACGGAGGAAACACCACTGTGTTTGGCAGTTCTGAGTATACAGTGACATTGTAAAGAGGAAATCATCTTGTTCTGCTTCTGACATTAAAAACACTAGAGCTTGGTTATTAATTTTCTTGTTTATCCATTAAACATTCATAAAAAATACATACAATAACAATAGAGGACCTGTTTTACTCTCCATTTAAATAGAGAACATTTACACATTTATATATGTAAATAGAAAACATTTACACATTGATATATGTAAATAGAAAACATTTACACATTGATATAAACAAAATATTTCTCATATTTACTGAGTGAGATAATAAATTTTATAATCTCCACTTAAAAAGCTGCAAATTGTTTTAAAATCAACTGATAAATGATGGGATTTGTGACTAAGTGGTTAATCCCAAAAAGAAGATCTTTTAAAAATTTTCTATAGCTAGGACTTTCCTGATGGCTCAGTAATAAAGAATCTGCCTACCAATGCAGGAGACAAGAGTTCAGTCCTGATCTGGGAAGATCTCATGTGCCTCAGAGCAGCTAAGCCCGTGCACCATAACTATTGAGCCAGTGCTCTAGAGCCCCGGAACTACAACTCCTGAAGCCACGTGCTGCAGCTACTAAAGCCTGCAGGCCCTAGAGCCTGTGCACTGCAACAAGAGAAGCCACTTTAATGGGAAGTCTGAACACCAAAATTAGGGAGAAGCCCCTGTTCACTGAAACCGGAGAAAAACCTCTGCAGCAATGAAAACTCAGCATGGCCAAAAATAGATGAGTAGATACAATTTTTTTTTTAATTTCTATAGTTAATCCAAAACATTTATAACTCATTGCTTTTCAGAGCATTTAGAATACAAATAAATAAATACATTTCCATCTATTGTATCAATATTCAATTCTTCCCTTCATAAATATGATTTATTTATTTTGAATTTGTCGCTATCATATCAACATATATTATACAAAATTGCCACTATATTGCAAAAGCAAAATAAAATGCTAAAGACAAAAGTAGTTCTTTTCCAATAACATGTGAATCACTTATTTCAGTTTTATTGATATTATATTTAGAATAAGTAAATGTCTATAATTTTTTTTATCTTTTTTTTTTTAATTTTAAAATCTTTAATTCTTACATGCATTCCCAAACATGAACCCCCCTCCCACCTCCCTCCCCAAAACATCTCTCTGGGTCATCTATAATTGAAAGACTAGAAAATATAGAATTTCTTTTTAATTTTTAATGCACTTTATAATAAGACTGACAAATTAAAATTGAATTAAACCCATAAGAGCTTGCATCCATTGAAGTGATTTTTTTGAAAGAGAAAAACACATAACTACATGGTATATTCTACTAACGGTAGAATGTTCTTAAAAGACTTATATCAATTTTGACCAGTTAATTTTCATTGCAAGTTTCTAGGTAGAAATCTTTTCTGTTACAAGAAAGAAAAATGTATTTAGGAGAGCACAGAAAAAGGAAAGTTTATTTGAAAGAATACACTAATTTGAAAAAAAAAAAAAAAAAGGAGACAGCAACAACAAAAAGTCCCTAGACTTTTCCTAAAAACTCAGCACCCAAGTCCCAGGAGGATCAAGGCCGTTGAATATGCAGCTCTACTCTTTTCCTCTTCACTCTTTTTCAGAAGCTCTGTTCCGGAGTATTGTCCGAGTATTTATTTTTCTTTTGTGATTGGTTTGCTGTCTCCACTTATTAATCATCCATGAAGCTCTTAATACTTCTCTAAGATGGCATCAACAACCAAAACCTCCTTTCTTGACTGTCAGAATTCCAAATAAATCCAATTTTCCCAACTCATCTCTGTGAGACTTACACAAATCATGAGTACTTAGTCAGGTGAAGATTAGTCAAAAACACACAAAAAGGTTTGGGATCACATGGTACTAAAGTCTCAGGAGAGTCTATAAGGTGGAGTATTCTCCCCTTAAGCTATAAACAAAACCAAATATCTTCAAGTAGAACAGATTCTGAGACACATGTTAGTCAATTTTTCAATGTCTCATTTTTTTAATTGATTTTTTGTCCTTGCCATTTTATATTTGTTTTTAAATATCACCTGTTAACCCCATGTGCTGGCAAGACCTAAGAAAATTAATATAGAAAAGTGGTGAGTGGCAAAAGAAAAAAAAAAAAAAAAACTGTTGCAAAGCCCTGACAGACTGATTTCCAAGAGAGAAAGAATCTCTCCATGGCCCTATGAAAACAACTAGCTAAAAAATTAAGGGGAACTCTGCCTCTGAAATGGCAATGGGAGTATCTCAAAGACCTATTTCCTTGCACAACAAGTATAAATGGTGGGGGAAATATTTTAATGACGTTTTAGGAAACAGTTTCAAGGGCAGAAAGTAAATAGCAAATATTTATTTAAGAAAATCTATTAGAATTCAGTAAGAACAAGGAGAGCCCTATGGTATTTGAACTTGACCCACTTCCTCCTTCCCCATCCTGGCTCAGCAAATGGAAGCTCCATAAGGTGACTACAGTCAAGAGTACAGGTTTTCTTTTCCTAGTCAAGGGTGATGGTATTGTTGGGAAGGAAGACATTTTCTTTTGCCCTTCCAGATTCTCCTGGCTGGTCAAAGTATTAAATTGACGTCAGGCAGACTAACAAGAAAAACTAAACAAAAATTTAATAACATGTACCCATATGGGAGGCACAGGAAAACTCATTAACTTACTTAAAATGGCCAAAACCCTCAGCTTAAACACCATCTTCAGCTGAAGACAAAGAGGATGTTGGGGGTAGTAGTTTGGGAAATCAAAGGGGAAGAAGGAAATGTTCATAGTGATGGAAAAGCAAATGTTTAGTAAACAAATGTACATTGGGCCACGTGCAGACACTGGGACACCGAATGGACTCTGATCTCTAGGCCCTGCTGTCCCTTCCCCACCACACCTGGCTCATATTCTTTACAGGTATCTCTGGTGATACCTGTAAATTCTCTATTCAGGGAATAAGCCCTGTATCTAAGTTATTTTAGGTAGCTAAAGTAGAAGTCAAAATTTTTTCCTGAGTCTGTTAAGCCTTAATTGTTTTCAGTTCAAAATAATCCACATGCCAAAGATATATTTAAGGTTGGCAATTTTGCTCCCTTACAGTATCATGCAGTGGGGAACAGGCTACCAGAATTTCTTATCTCTGACAGATATGAGTTGCAGGAACTAAATCTCAGGTGAGTGCACCCAAGATGTTAGAGGTTCTCTTTGCCATCAGTCCCCACTCATAAGATAGAGGATCAACCTCAAGCATGAAATGCCAGGAAAATGGCTCCAGTCTATCCATATGGCAGCTCATATGCAGTGTAGAGGTTCCATGCCATGAAACACAAGCTGAGTAGACCAGAGGCTACCACCCTGCCCAGCACCTTGCTCTTAAAGCAGAGATGTCACTCAGAGAAAAGTAGGGCCCCTGTGCCATCCACAGACCCAGAGCCAGGACTCAGAGATTTGGCCAAAAGAGAGGCAGGCCTGAAGAACAGGGTGCTGTGAAGTGAACAGAGGGTGGAAAAGGTCAAAAATAGTGGTGCACTCCAAAACATTGAAGGTTTTGGTGGTAAGTAATTAAGGTGATGTCACAAGAGTAACAAGTTAAGTCCTAGAGAACCAACTAAATAAGAAAAATCCAAGAATAGAGACACCTAGTAATCCTCATGGTACAAGCCAAAACCTCTAACGATGGCCTCCAAAACTACTCCAGTAATGGGCCAAATTTAAGTATATCAGACAATGGAGCAATTTACAGTCAAGGGCATTGTCAAAAACAAGATCAATTAGTAAAGTCTAACAGCTGGGTTTAATCAGGTAAAGGAACAAACAGAGCCCTGCTAAAAACACCACTGTCACCCCAGAGTGAATATGCACACACCCACGACTATACCACTGAGCAATAAACTCAGAGACTTCACACTGCAGGGGAATTAGCTGTCACTGAAATAGTCTAGCAGGTCTCAACAAACAAACAATCCAACAACAAACCTCAGATAGAGGGCAGCTGCTCCAATATATTATCTATGGTGTCTGATTCTCAACAAAACAAATGAAAACATACGCAAACAAACAGCCACACAAGAATCGGAAAGGCATGAAAATGATGTTGAAAAAGAACAGTGTCAGCAGGCTTACACTTTCTACTTTTCAAAACTTACTACAAAGCTGCAGTAATTAAGACTGTATGGTACTAGCATATGAACAGAAATACAGGTACATGGAACAGAATTGAAAAACCAGAAATAAAAGCTTTCATGTTTATGTTCAGTTGATGGCAAGATGGGCGTCAGACCATTCAATGGGTAATTCATAGTCTTTTCAACAGATGGTTCTGTGACAATAGGATATCCTCATACAAAAGAGTGAAGATGTCTCCCTAACTCACTCGATATTAAAAAAAAAAAAATCTTAAAAGGTATCAGGAACCTAAGCATAGGTGCTAAAACTATAAAATTTATAGAAGAAAACATAAGAGTAAACGTTCATGACTTTGAATCCAGCAATGACATAACATTCTTAGATATAACAGAAAAAAAAATGCTACAAGAGAAAAAAATTAGATACATAAGGCTTTACAAAAATTTTAAAACTTTGTACTTCAAAGTGTATCATCAAGAAAGTGCACAGACAACCCACTAGATGAGAGAGAGTATTTGCTGCACTGTAATTAAAAAAAAAAGATGAAAAGTGCAGAAAACCTCTGAAAGTTATTCTTTCAACAGACGTACAGTATACATTAATTTGAAATATATACATGAAAATAGCAAGATTTCTAACATGTTTCAGTAGAGAGAACAGAGGAAAGAAATAAAAAAGAAAAGAAAAAGATCACAGAAGGCTTTGACAAAAACAAGTTGCCTTAAAAACTTTGCAATTTTAACCACTCTTATTGTGACATTTTCATCTCAAGGAAAAATTTTGTTTCAACCACAGGAACCCAAGATACATATCAAAGTGATAAAAAGCTTGACTTTAGTGTTCTCAGCATGGCAACAAAATTGGAAGTATGTCAGAGTTATAAACACTTGATAATATCCAAGGAGGGAACAAAGCAAAATTTTCTGATTGTTTAAAACAAAATAAAAAGCACTTTATATCCTTGCAGTTTGAATGTTCTGTTTCTGAAATGCTGATACAAGTGCATAATCTCATGAAGTAGTCAAAATTATAAATTATAAGCTGTGAAATACTGTTAAAAATGGCAGGTTGAATATGTAATGGGGTATTAACATAAACTATGTAGGAATACTGCTATACTGCAGTGGGAAAAAAAAGGTGAAAGGATTAGTCGCTCAGTCATGTCCAACTCTGTGACTCCATGCACAGTAACCTGCCAGGCATCTCTGTCCATGCAATTCTCCAGGTAAGAACAATGGAGTGAGAAGCCATTCCCTTCTCCAGGGGGTTTTCCTGACTCAGGGATTGAACCCAGGTCTCCCACATTGAAGGCAGATTTTTTACCATCTGAGTCACCAGCGAAGATAGTATGTTATACACAGACATCATTTTGACACCAAGAAAATTCTGGCAAAGTAATGTGTGTTCAAATTCCCTGCTTGTAACTCCATTAAAACCGAAAATTGATTTGGTATAAATTTTAAGTTATTATACCTAAAGAAAAAGAAACACAAAAAAGCATGGCTGTCTGGGGAGGCCTTGCATATAGCTATGAAAAGGAAAGAAGTGAAAAGCAAAGGAGAAAAGAAAAGATATACCCATTTAAACGCAGAGAGCTATAGAATACCAAGGAGAGATAAGAAAGACTTCCTCTATACAAAGATATAGAGGAAACCAATACAATGGGGAAGACTAGATCACTTCAAGAAAATTAGGGATACCAAGGGAACATTCCATGCAAAGATGGGCTCAATAAAAGACAGAAATAGTATGGACCTAACAGAAGCAGAAGATATTAAGAAGAGATGGCAAGAATACACAGAAGAACTGCACAAAGATGATCTTCACAACGCAGGTAATCACGACGGTGTGATCACTCACCTAGAGCCAGATATCCTGGAATGTGAAGTCAAGTGGGCCTTAGGAAGAATCACTACACACAAAGCTAGTGGAGGTGATGGAATTCCAGTTGAGCTATTTCAAATCCTGAAAGATGATGCTGTGAAAGTGCTGCACTCAATATGCCAGCAGATTTGGAAAACTCAGCAAAGGCCACAGGGCTGGAAAAGGTCAGTTTTCATTCCAATCACAAAGAAAGACAATGCCAAAAAATGCTCAAACTACTGCACAATTGGACTCATCTCACCCGCTAGTAAAGTAATGCTCAAAATTCTCCAAGCCAGACTTCAGCAATACGTGAACCATGAACTTCCAGATGTTCAAGCTGGTTTTACAAAAAGCAGAAGAACCAGAGGTGAAATTGCCAACATCCGCTGGATCATGGAAAAAGCAAGAAAGTTCCAGAAAAACATCTATTTCTGGTTTATTGACTATGCCAAAGTGGATCACAATAAACTGTGGAAAATTCTGAAAGAGCTGGGAATACCAGACCACCTGACCTGCTTCTTGAGAAACCTATATGCAGGTCAGGAAGCAACAGTTAGAACTGGACATGGAACAACAGACTAGTTCCAAATAGGAAAAGGAGTACATCAAGGCTGTATATTGTCACCCTGCTTATTTAACTTCTATGAAGAGTGCATCATGAGAAACACTGGGCTGGAAGAAGCACAAGCTGGAATCAAGATTGCCAGGAGAAATATCAATAACCTCAGATATGCAGATGACACCACCCTTATGGCAGAATATGAAGAAGAACTAAAGAGCCTCTTGAGAAAGTGAAAGAGGAGAGTGAAAAAGTTGGCTTAAAGCTCAACATTCAGAAAACAAAGATCATAGCATCCGGTCCCATCACTACATGGCAAATAGATGGGGAAACACTAGAAACAGTGACTGACTTTATTTTGGGGGCTCCAAAATCACTGCAGATGGTGACTGCAGCCATAAAATTTAAAGATGCTTACCCATTGGAAGGAAAGTTATGACCAACCTAGACAGCATATTAAAAAGCAGAGACATTACTTTGCCAACAAAGGTCCGTCTAGTCAAGGCTTTGATTTTTCCAGTAGTCAGGTATGGATATGAGAGTTGGACTATAAAGAATGTTGAGCTCTGAAGAATTGATGCTTTTAAACTGTGGTATTGGAGAAGACTTTGAGAGTCCCTTGGACTGCAAGGAGATCAAACCAGTCCATGCTCATGCTCATCTTCTGCAGGAACACCAAAATCACAACTAGCTGCTGGACAATCATTGACAGGAGAATGTTGGATCTCATCTAAAAAAGATACCCCATATCCAAAGGCAAAGCAGAAGACCCAACAAGACAGTAGGAGGGATGAAATCATATTTAGAATCAAACCTCATACCCATCAGAGATGCTCAGAGGGCACAAACTAACCTTTTGTGCACCAGGACCCAGGGAAAGGAGTAGTAACCCCCACAAGAGACTGACCAGACCTGCCTTTGAGTGTTTGAGTGTCCCCTGTAGAGGCAGGTCAGCAGTGACTTGCAGCAGGGACAGGGGCTCTGGCTGTAGCAGATCTGGGAGGTATGATGTGTGGCATAGTCCCCTTGGAATAGGTTGTCATTAGCCCCCATTAGAGTCACTGAGCAGATGACCTACAAAATGAAGAACAATTATACCAAAGAAATTCTCACACTGTTGCAAAAGTTCTAGGGCTCACAACAGATTTCCCAACCTGGAGATCTAGCAAAGGGACTGAGAACCCCCAAGGATTTTGACTTTGAAGACCAGTGGGATTTGATTACAGAACTTCCATAGGACTGGGGAAACAGATTCTTTGAGGGCACAAACAAAACTTTGTGCACAGCAGGATCCAGGAGAAAGGAGCAGTAAACCCAGAAGAGACTGAGCCAGACCTGTCTGTGAGTACCCTGGAGTCTCCAGTGGAGGCATGGGTAAACAAGGGCCTGCTGAGGGGTCAAGGGCACTGAAGAACAGTCTTGGGAGACAGTGCAAGACTCAGTTTTCCCCATAGCTGGTACCTCCCATCAGGAAACTTCCACAAGCTTCTTATTCTCATCCATCAGAGGGCAGGCTGAAAACCACAATCACAGAAAACTAACCAAACTGATCACATAAATCACAGCCTTGTCTAACTCAGTAACAGTATGAGCCATGCTGTGTAGAGCCACCCAAGACAGATGGGTCATAGGGGAGAGTTCTGACAAAACATGGTCTACTGAAAAAGGGAATGGCAAACCACTTTAGTTTTCTTGCCTTGAGAACTGCATGAACAGTATGAAAGGCAAGAAGATATGACCCTGAAAGATGAACTACCCAGGTCAGTAGGTGCCCAATATGTTACAGGAGAAGAGCAGAGAAATAGTTCCAAAAGGAATGAAAAGTCTGAGCCAAAGTGGAAAAAATCTCCAGTTGTGGATGCGTCTGGTGGTAAAAGTAAAGTACAAAACTGTAAAGAACAACAATGCATAGGAACGTGGAATATTAGGTCCATGAATCAAAGTAAATTGGAAGTGGTCAAACAGGAAAGGAGATCCAACCAGTCCATCCTAAAGATTAGTCCTGGAGGTTCATTGGGAGGACTGATGTTGAAGCTGAAACTCCAATACTGTGGCCACCTGATGTGGAGAGCTGACTCATTTGAAAAGACCCTGATGCTGGGAAAGTTTGAGGGCAGGAGGAGAAGGGGTGACGGAGGATGAGAAGGTTGGATGTCATCACCAACACAATGGACATGGGTTTGGGTGAACTCCGGGAGTTGGTGATGGACAGGGAGGCCTGGTGTGCTGCAGTTCATGGGGTCACAAAGAGTCAGACACGACTGAGCGACTGAAATAAACTGAACTGAACTGAAACAGGAAGTGGCAAGAGTGAACCTTGACATTTTAGGAATCAGTGAACTAAAATGGACCTGAAGGGACGGATTTAATTCAGATGACCAGTATATCTACTACTGTGGGCAAAAATCCCTTAGAAGAAATGGAATAGTCCTCATACTTAACAGAAGAGTCCAAAATGAGTGCTTGGGTACAATATCAAAAACAGCAGAATGATCTCTATTCATTTCCGAGGCAAACCACTCAACATCATAATAATCCAGGTCTACGCCCCAACCACAAATGCTGAAGAAGTTGAATGGTTCTATGAAGACCTACAAGACCTTCTATAACTAACACCAAAAAAGGTGTCCTTTCCATAGGGGCCTGGAATGCAAAAATAGGAAGTCAAGAGATACCTTAAGTAACAGGTGAGTTTGGCCTTGGAGTACAAAATGAAGCAGAGCAAATGCTAATAGAGTTTTGCCAAGAGAATGCATTGGTCATAGCAAACACCCTCTTCCAACAACAAAAGAGATGACTCTATACATGGACATCACCAGATGATAAACATTGAAATCAGATTGATTATTCTTGCAGTCAAAGATGGAGAAGCTCTATACAGTCAGCAAAAACAAGACTGGGAGCTAACTGACTCAGATTATGAACTCCTTATTACAAAATTCAGACTTAAATTGAGGAAAGTAGGGAAAACCACTAGACCATTCAAGTATGACCTAAATCAAATCTGTTAGGATTATACAGTGGAAGTGGAAAAGTGATTCAAGGCATTAGATCTGAAAGCCAGAGTACCAGAAGAACTACAGAAGGAGGTTCATAACATTGTACAGGAGGCAGAGATCGAATCATCCCTAAGAATAAGAGGCAAAAAGTCAAAATGGTTGTCTGAGGAAGCCTTATAAATAGCTGAGATAAGAAGAGAAATGAAAGGCAAGGATAAAAAGATGCATGCATCTGAATGCTGTTTCAAACCTTGAAAGATGATGCTGTGAAAGTGCTGCACTCAATATGCCAGCAAATTTGGAAAACTCAGCAGTGGCCACAGGACTGCAAAGGTCAGTTTTCATTCCAATTCCAAAGAAGGGCAATGACAAAGAATGCTCAAACTACCACACAATTGCACTCATCTCACACGCTAGTAAAGTCATGCTTAAAATTCTCCTAGCCAGGCTTCAGCAATACATGAAGCGTGAACTTCCTGATGTTCAAGCTGGTTTTAGAAAAGGCAGAGGAACCAGAGATCAAATTGCCAACATCTGCTGGATCAATGAGAAAGCAAGAGAGTTCCAGAAAAATATCTATTTCTGCTTTATGGTCTATGCCAAAGCCTTTGACTGTGTGGATCACAATAAACTGTGGAAAACTCTGAGAGAGATGGGAATACCAGACCACCTGACCTGCCTCTTGAGAAACCTATATGCGGGTAAGAAAGTAACAGTTAGAACTGGACATGGAACAACAGACTGGTTCCAAATAGGAAAAGGAGTATGTCAAGACTGTATATTGTCACCCTGCTTATTTAACTTCTATGCAGAGTACACCATGAGAAACGCTGGACTGGAAGAAGCACAAGCTGGAATCAAGATTTCCAGGAGAAATATCAATAACCTCAGATATGCAGATGACACCACCCTTATGGCAGAAAGTGAAGAGGAACTCCAACGCCTCTTGATGAGAATGAACGAGGAGAGTAAAAAAGTTGGCTTAAAGCTCAACATTCAGAAAATGAAGATCATGTCATCTGGTCCCATCACTACATGGGAAATAGATGGGAAACAGTGGAAACAGTGTCAGACTTTATTTTTTTGGACTCCAAAATCACTGCAGATGGTGACTGCAGCCATGAAGTTAAAGGATGCTTACTCCTTGGAAGAAAAGTTATGACCAACCTAGATAGCATATTGAAAAGCAGAGACATTACTTTGCCAACAAAGGTCCATCCAGTCAAGCCTATGGTTTTTCCAGTGGTCGTGTATGGATAAGAGTGTTGAACTGTGAAGAAAGCTGAGCGCCAAAGCATTGATGCTTTTGAACTGTGGTGTTGGAGAAAACTCTTGAGAGTCCCTTGGACTGCAAGAAGATCCAACCTGTCCATTATAAAGGAGATCAGCCCTGGGTGTTCTTTGGAAGGAATGATGCTAAAGCTGAAACTCCAGTACTTTGGCCACCTCATGCGAAGAGTTGACTCATTGGTAAAGACTCTGATGCTTGGAGGGATTGGAGGCAGGAGGAAAAGAGAACAATAGAGGATGAGATGGCTGGATGGCATCACTGACTCGATGGACGTGAGTTTGAGTGAACTCTGGGAGATGGTGATGGACAGGGAGGCCTGGCGTGCTGCAATTCATGGTGTCGCAAAGAGTCAGACACGACTGAGTGACTGATCTAATCTGATCTGAATGCAAATTTCCAAAGAATATGAAGGAATGATAAGAAAGTCTTCTTCAGTGATCAGTGCAAAGAAATAGAGGAAAACAATAGATTGGCAAAGACTAGGGACCACGTCAAGAAAATTACAGAGACATTTCATGCTGAGATGGTCACGATAAATGAAAGAAACTGTTTGGACCAAACAGAAGCAGAAGAGATTAAGAAGACGTGGCAAGAACACACAGAAGAACTATACATAAAGATATTAATGACAAAGATATACAAGATGGAGTGATCACTCACCTAGAAACAGACATCCTGGAATGTGAAGTCAAGTGGGCCTTAGGAAGCATCACTATGAACAGAGCTAGTGGAGATGATGGAATTCCAGTTGAGCTATTTCAAATCCCAAAGTATGATACTGTGAAAGTGTTGCACTCAAACTGCCCACAAATTTGGAAAACTCAGCAAGGCCACAGGTCTGGAAAAGGTCAAATTTTGCTCCAATCCAAAAGAAAGGCAATGTCAAAGAATGTTCAAACTACTGCATAATTGCACTCATTTCACATGATAGCAGAGTAATGCTTAAAATTCTCCAATCTAGGGTTCAACGGTATATGAACCAAGAAATTCCAGATGTTAAACTGAATTTAGAAAAGGCACAGAAACCAGAGATAAAACTGCCAACATCAAAGAAAAAGCAAGAGAGTTCCAAAAAAACATCTATTTTGACTTCATTGACTATGCTTAAACTTTGGACTGTGTGGTTCACAACAAACTGTGGAAAATTCTTCAAGAGATGGGAATATCAGACCACCTTACCTGCTTCCTGAGCAACCTGCATTCTGGTCAAGAAGCAGCAGTTAGAACTGGACATGGAACAATGGACTGGTTCAAAATTGGGAAAGGCATCAAGACTGTATATTGTCACCCTGCTTACTTATATGCAGAGTACATCATATGAAATGCCAGGCTGGCTGAAACACAAGCTAGAAACAAGAATACTGGGAGAAATATCAACAGCCTCAAATATGCAGATGACACCACCCTTATGGCAGAAAGTGAAGAGGAACAAAAGAGCCTCTTGATTAAAGTGAAAGAGGAGAGTGAAAAACCTGGCTTAAAACTCAACATTCAAAAAAACAAAGATCATGGCTTCCAGTTCCATCACTTCCCAGCAAATAGATGGAGAAACAATGGTAACAATAACAGACTTTATTTTCTTGGGTTCTAAAATCACCGCAAATAGTGACTGCAGCCATGAAATTAGATACTTGCTCCTTGGAAGAAAAGCTATGACCAACCTAAACAGCATATTAAAAAGCAGAGACTTTACTTTGCCAACAAAGATTCATATAGTCAAAGTGATGGTGTTTCCACTAGTCATGTGTGGATGTAAGAGTTGGACTATAAAGAAAGCTAAGAACTGAAGAACTGATACTTTTGAACTGTGGTGTTGGAGGAGACTCTTGAGAGTCCCTTGGACTGCAGGAGATCAAGCCAATCAATCCTAAAGGAAATCAACCCTGAATATTCATTGGAAGGACTGATGCTGAAGCTGAAGCTCCAATACTTTGGCTACCTGGTGTGAAGAGCCGACTCATTAGAAAAGACTCTGATGCTAGGAAAGATTGAAGGTAGGAGGAGAAGGCATCAATAGAGGATGAAATGGTTGGATGACATCACTGACCCAATGAATATAAGTTTGAGCAAGCTCCAGGAGAAGCTGAAGGACAGGAATACCTGGCATACTGTAGTCCATGGGGTCACAAAATAACAGGCATGCCTGAGCAACTGAACAACATGCCTTTATTGTGAAAGGTCATACATAGCTCTTTGGTCTGTTTCCAATGTCAACTCACCAAATAAGTCATTCCATCATATACTTTAATGAAACTGTTGTTCAATTGCTAAGTCGTGTCTGACTCTTTGTGACCCCACACTGCAGCATGCCAGGCTTCCCTATCCTTCACTAGCTCCTGGAGTTTGCTCAGATTCATGTCCATTGAGAAAATGATGCCATCCAACCATCTCATCCTCTAGTGCCTCTTCTCTTTCCTTCAATCTTTCCCTGCATCAGGCTGTTTGCCAAAGAGTCAGCTCTTTGCATCAGGTGGCCAAGTTTTGGAGCTTCGGCTTCAGCATCAGTCCTTTGAATGAATTTTCAGGGTTCATTTCTTTTAAGATTGACTGGTTTGGTCTCTTGGCAGTCCAAGAGACTCTCAAGAGTCTTCTCTAGCACCACAATTTGAAGGCATAAATTCTTCAGCACTCAGCCTTCTTTACAGTCCAACTCTCACATCCATATATGACTACTGGAAAAACTATAGCTTCCGTTATACAAACATTTATCCCGCAAAGTGATGTATTTGCTTTTTAATATGCTGCCCAATTTTGTCATAGTTTTCATTCCAAATTACTTCCCTAGGTAAATATTTTAGACATGTAAGGTGCTACCTACTGAATTAACTGGTTAAATAATTAGGAGTACACAGCTAAAAGAGGCTTTCTTTTTTGTACTATTATAATCCAATTGTTTAGTCTCTCAGTAGCATCTGGCTATCTGCTACCCCAAGGACTGAAGCATGCCAGCTTCCCTGTTATTCGCTATCTCCTGGAAGTTTGCTCAAACTTATGTCCTCTGAGTAGATGATACCATCCAACCATCTCATCCTACATTGCCCCCTTCTAGTCCTGCCCTCAATCTTTCCCAGAATTAGGGTCTTTTGCAAATATTTGGCTCTTTGCATCAGAGGCCAAAGGACTAGAGCTTCAGATGCAGCACCAGTCCTTCCAATGAATATTCAGGGTTGATTTCCTTTAGGAATAAACGAATTTTATCTCCACAATAAAACTGTTAATATTTAATATACATTTATATTACTGCATTCATATTGGCTTAACTTTTCATACTTTATGTTTGCTCCACAAACTGTTTCATAAAATGAGTTGGGAAAATTTTGATCATGCACTATATTTCAATTACTTAAGCAAGTAAGCCATTTATTTGATTATAAATTCTTAGTAACAATTAATAACAATTTTCTGCTATGGTTCAAAGCCTAAATACCAAGAATGCTACTATAGATAGTTTAAAAGTTTTTGAGGAAATTATTCATATGTATTATTCAATATACATTTAATTATTTACTTCAAATACTTTTGCAACCAAAACATTAAAAAAAAATTTTTTTGTATCAGCCAATAATAGAAAGTTTCAACTCTTCATCCTCAAAAACCATTGTATGTACTAGATCCCCCACAGATAGAATGAGAGTCAGGTAACCAAGGGATAGAAGTGGGCTTGCTTATCATACAAGAACATTTACTTGGGAAATTTGTGGTTTCTATTTTTGATGATGTTGTTCTAGAGATCCCAGTTCTCAGAAGGATTGTTTATACCATTAAGTGATGGTTGCTATAGGTTTCTTCAAGGTCCTAGTGCGGAAAGAAAGCATAGGAAGGAATCACGACACTGGCAATTGACCTTGATTATCAAGAGGAGTCTCTGGAGAAGGAAATGACAGCCTATTCCATTATTCTTGCCTGGAGAATTCCGTAGACAGAGGAGCCTGGCAGGCTACAATCCATGGGGTCACAAAGAGTCGGACACTATTGAGTGACTAACACTTAACACACACACACACACACATCAAGAGGAGATGGGAATGCTACTAAAAACTGGAGGCAGAAAAGAAAACATTTGTCTCCTTGCAGTCCACTCGGGTATTTCCTAATACTCCTGCTCTGCCTATGTGTAGCAGCAAATAGATAAGTGCAGTAGCCTGGTAACCTGAAGAGGCCATGATAAACCAGTCTCACAGGTGTGAAGGTCTGAAAAAATGGTGAAAGTCACTCAGTCGTGATCAACTCTATGCAGTCCATGGTTTTCACCAGACCAGAATGTTGGAGTAGGTAGCTATACCCTTCTCCAGGGGATCTTCTCAACCCAGGGATAGAACCCAGGTTTCCCACATTGCAGGAGAATTCTTTGCCAGCTGAGCCAGGGAAGCCCAAGAATACTGGAGTGGGTAGCCTATCCCTTCTCCAGGGGATCTTCCCGAACCAGGAATCAAACCAGTGTCTCCTTCATTGCAGGCAGATTCTTTACCAGGTATGAAGGTCTGGCTTATATCACCCAGAATAGAGGAGGTTCTAGCTGACAGGGAATTTAGAATGATTCAAAGATGAGGGAGATAAGGGGTATCAGTTGTATCCTCAAGACCAGTTGCAGTTGTTGGGATTTTAGTCCTTCCCACTCACCTGGTTTTTGTAGTGTCCCTAGAGAAGGTATTTCTATAGAGATACCTAGAGAAGGTATTTCTAGATGAGCTAAACTTACTACAGGAAGCAAGTGGGTGTGAGTGGCACAAAATAAGCTGTTCTGGATGCTGTGGTGCCCACAAGAATTGCCCTCCAGGCTCAAGGCATCTTCCCTCTGCTGACATCTCACATCTAATTTGCTCTCCAGGAATTTTCTTAAACACAGACAGCTTCCTCTGTTTTCTTTTTTCTTTCTGTTGCCAAACTCTGGTTCCTTCAGGGTAATGAGATATGGTATCCTCTCACTGGTCCAAGACAACTCTGGAAACTGTCCAGCTCCAGAGTTCTCCATATAATTGGCTTCCATATAGCTTTCCTTTATTATTATTATTTTGCACTAGAGTTTAACATACTTTTTTCCCAAGTCTGCCTCTCTTGAAAATCTCCTAAGAAACCTCCTGCATAAAAATTTCTGCCTCAGAATCTTAGAATGGAATAATTCAGTCTAAACCAATAGGAAAATTGCATGAATAGGATGAATATTTTTGAGTGTGTTGTTAAAATATGTCAAGCCATCATGACTGGGAAGATTACAAAAATACTAAATAACAATAAATAACAATAGGCTTTTTAGAAAAAATAAGTTAAGGATGTGTCTTTAAGCATAGCAAAAAATGAAAGGTACAAAAATGTTAAAAATGTTCACTCTAATAAAGATGTTTCTGTTATTCAATAGGAAACATTTAGTCTGACTAATCAGAATAGTTTAATTAAATTTGAATAGCCCTATTTTGTGACTCATAATGAAAAATATGGTTCTAACAGTGATTATCAGTGGCAACCAATATTACAGAAAGACACAACCAGACGCACATGCTTCCTGATAGATGTGTACAACACCATATTGAAAGTGTTTTACTAAATAAAAATATATAAGGCTGATCTAGCCATTAACTACAAAGCCTATAAGAATACATTAAATGACAATAGAGTGTCATTTTAAATGATTCAGAAAGTTCAAACAATAGGAACTATGGGACAAACAAAACTAGTTAATAAATAAATTGAGAAAGGGAGGCAGGAAGAAAGAGACTGATATGTGCACAATCATGGGAATTTGAACACAGATGATATTAAAGAATTATTATTGTTTAATTACATTTTATATATAATAATAGGTCAAATTAAGTTTGTGAAGTTTTTAGAAACACAGATTAGCATTTAGATGAAATAAGATTGGCCATGTATTATTATTAAAGCTGGATGAAAGGTAGATAGAGGTTCATTCCACTAGTCTCTCTACTTCATTATATATTTGAATTTTTCCAAGTTTAAAAATGAAAAAGATTAGCTCACAAAAAAGTGAAAGTCACTCACATGGAAAAAATGCCTGCCATTCTCTAACTGATATGGTATGCAATGATTAGATATTTCATTTATCATATTATTGTTATTTGAGTATTTTCTTCAAGTATAGCTTCTAATGACCTATCATTTATATGGAATAAAATTGATTTCTGAATTTTAATATTATACCCAACATTTTTCTAAATCATCTTATTCTCTTAGATATTGCAAATAAACATAATTTTTATACTCATGACACAATAGAAGCATATCTTTTTTTTTTTTTTGCATTAAGTGTAATTGTTATTTTTGAGTGGGGCCATTTCTGGTTTATGATAGTAAATAAGTATCTGTCTAGCCCAGTTTTCTGAGAAGGCAATGATGACCCACTCCAGTACTCTTGCCTGGAAAACCCCATGGGCAGAGGAACCTGGTAGGCTGCAGTCCATGGGGTCGCTACAAGTTGGACATGACTCAGCGACTTCACTTTCGCTTTTCACTTTCATGCATTGGAGAAGGAAATGGCAACCCACTCCAGTATTCTTGCTTGGAGAATCCCAGGGACGGAGGAGCCTGATGGGCTTCTGTCTATGGGATCGCACAGAGTCGGACACGACTGAAGCGACTTAGCAGCAGCAGCAGCCCAATTTTATTAAGTGTAGGCAATTATGGAGATAATTATGATTTCTTAATATTGGATCATCTTTCCATCGCTTTATAACTTGACTTGTTCAAAGTTTATTATTCTTTCATGTGCTGCCTTCCCCCCCCCCCCCTTTTTGTAGCAACATTCAAAAAAATTGTCTTGGTTTCTGCTTTCTAATTCATTGCTGTCTTTCACAGACCTTGGTATTCTTCCAAAGGATTTGGAATTTGGATGGATTTCTTTTTTATATTCTTCCTTTCCTGTTGTTGTTTGAATAATTCTTTAAAAAATGTTTTGAGCTGGAATTATTTCAGAA
This sequence comes from Ovis aries, assembly GCF_016772045.2. Classification (NCBI taxonomy): domain Eukaryota; kingdom Metazoa; phylum Chordata; class Mammalia; order Artiodactyla; family Bovidae; genus Ovis; species Ovis aries. The sequence goes on along the minus strand of NC_056055.1, from coordinate 123,433,781 downwards.
ATAGTTTTTTCTCTTTTCTCATTTTTTAATATGCAGAATATTTTGTTTGGATTTTGTATCTCTTTTGCCATATATGTTTTACAATTACCTAAAATTTCACTCATTCCAACCAGGTTTTTCAAATTAACTTGCATAATTCTGATTGAAGTGAGCTTATTATTTATTAAGATAAGCATTTAAAGCTACAAAGTTCCACTAAAAATATTATTTAACTATTTCTCATGTGTTTGAATATAGAACGCTACAGTTTTTATTTGCTCTGTCTTTTGCAATAACAACTTTGATTTTTTGTGTGGCCCAAAAGTTTTTTAGAGTTATCTTAGGTCTTTTTCAAGCATACATTTTGTTTCAGGTGAGTAGAATTTTTTTTTTCTAGACATAGTGTATAGGAACAAAAAAGAAGTGAGACTTCATAGAGGATTTGACATGTCTGCTAGGACCATAGTGATATGTCGACATTTTCCAATGAGAGAAAGGATCTCCCAAGACATTCACTCCCTTTTGCTGTACGATAACATTTGTGCACATGCGCTGTACTGAACAAGTTTGGTCATACAGTCTGGAATTCTGCCCAGAGGGGATGTATATAAATAAACCGTGAGCTCGCTGGTGCACGCAGTTCTTATCCCTCTGAAAAAAATAAAAAATAAATAATAAATAATAAATAAATAAATAAAAAGAATAAAACCTTGGTACTTGAAAGACTCATTTATAAATCTATAGCATTGTGTCATATGTACTGTGAGGAGCATTCCATATATTATGCTGTAGAGTAAAGCAAAAAGAGATAGATAATAGATGGCTTTGCACATGATGCAATTTATACTTTATCCTAAAGAACAACTGAAATATTTAGTCATGGAAGCAACTACATCAAATTTAAACATTATAATCGCAACAAGGCACTTATGAGAAGGATGGAATGGAGAAACAAAGATTGCAGATTAGAAATTTCAACATTATTCAAGCAAGAAGCAAAAATAATCTAAAATAAGATGATAGCAATGGCAATAATATCTTTACCAATTTTCCTGGACTTGGTCTCTGCTATAATATGAATATTTGGGTCCACTCCCCAAATTTATACATTGAAGCCCTAACCCTAGTGTATCTATATTTGAGGGGGAGGCTTCTAAGGAAATAAATGAGGTCCTTAGGATGGGACCATGATCTGATAGGATTAGTGTCCCTACAAGAAGAGACACCAGAGAGCTCACTTGCTGTCTACAAACACACAAAGAAGAGGTCACGTGAACACACGGTGAGACAGCAGCTGCCTACAAGCTAGGACAAGAGGTCTAAGAATGAAACACCTGGATGGCACCTTAACCTTGGACTTCCTACCCTCCAGAACTGTGAAGAATGAATTTCTGTTGTTTAAGCCATCCAGGATATAGTATGTTGTTATGGAAAGCCAAGCAGACTTACAGCGTCACTTACTGAATTTTGGGATGTGAGAGGAAGAGAAAACAAAAGAGGAATTTTGAGAGTGTCAATGGCCTTGGTAGGAAGGCCAGAAGTCTCCAAGCAGCAGGAGGAAATAAAACTGCAAGTGGAAAACTTTTTTTTTTTTTTGCTTTTCTTTTAAAATTCTGTGTTGTCATGACGACACTTGGTTCCACCTGAACTTAACTTTGTCTCAAACCTTGAGCTAACCAATGCACTTTGTCCATGAAAATGTTTTCTTTAAACTATGTTAATGAGCCATGTACTTACTTGAAAATCTACCTTTCTTTAAGATTCATGTCTGTTGTTTTATGGCCCAGGATGAGTCACTTTGTGCCAATGCTATCTCAAAGTGCACGTTGTGGGTGAGGGGCCTGATGCAACTCTCAGTTTTGAGGCATTTCCTTTCTCTAATTAGCAGCTTGCTAACAGGTATATAACTCCTTGCTAAAAACTAGCAAGGGGGCACTCTTTCTGTCCCCTTCTGATGTCTGTGTCAGAAGCTTTCTTTATATCTTTTATACTTTAATAAAACTTTATTACACAAAAAGCTCTGAGCAATCAAGCCTCATCACTGGCCCTGGATTGAATTCCTCTCCTCTGGAGGCCATGAATCCTGGCGTCATTCACAGCTTTTAGCAGCAACATTTCACTTTCTTGATAGAATGATTGAATAAAAAATGCATTAAAGAAATTTAAAAAACATCCAGGTATATTGGGCTTCCCTTGTAGCTCAGTTGGTAAAGAATTTGCCTGCAGTGCAGGGGACCTGGTTTTGATCCCTGGGTTGGGAAGATCCCCTGGAGAAGGAAATGGCAACCCACTCCAGTATCCTTGCCTGGAAAATCTCATGGACAGAGGAACCTGATGGATTGCAGTCCATGGGGTTGCAAAGAGTTAGGCACGACTGAGTGACTAACATTTAACACACACAAGACTGTAATGTACAGCATAATAAATACAATTAACACCTCTGTGTGTTATATATGAAAGTTTCTAAGAGAATAAATTCAAAGAGCTTTCATTAGAAGAAAAACAATTTTAATATTTTGAATTTATATCTAAATGAGATGATGTATGTAAATCAAATCATTATGCTGTAAACCTTAAACTTACACAGTGCTGTATGTCAATTATATCCCAATATAGCTAGTTTTTTTGGCTTGATTTGAGGTTTATTTAACATTCATCATCTCATACAGACACAAAATTAAATAAATTATTTATGCAATTTACTAAATAATAATTATTTATATAATTTACTAAATATTTATATAATTTTCATATTTATATAATTTGATTAAAATAGCAACAGGATGCATATCACTAATTTTCAAATTCAAGTTTTAAAATCTACAATCGTTTCAAAATACTTCACTTTATCTCTGAGATCTGAGACCTTATTTAGTTGATAATACCTTCATGAATTATATAAACATTATGAGCCTAAACAACTTCATATTCTAATGCCTCTACTGTAGCTACTATTGCTTTGTACACGAAAGGAGCAAAGAGAGTGAATTCTTGAGCCATTTACTCAATTCCTGCGTGTGTGTGTGTACGTGTGTGTTTGTGCGCTATCCTTCAGTCCTGTCCAATTCCTTGCAACCCCATGGACTACAGCCCATCAGGGTTGCCTGTCCAAAGAATTTTCTGGGCAAGAATACTGGAGTGGGTTGCCATTTCCTACTCCACAGAATCTTTCCAACCCAGGGATCAAACCTGCAGCTGTTACATCTCCTGCATGAGCAAGTGGATCTTTACCACTGTGTCATCTAGATATTTTCACCAAATCAATTCAGTTCAGTCGCTCAGTCATGTCCAACTCTTTGCGACCCCATGAATCACACACACCAGGCCTCGCTGTCCATCACAATTACCCGGAGCTCACTCAGACTCACGTCCGTTGGGTTAGTGATGCCATCCAGCCATCTCATCCTCGGCCGTCCCCTTCTCCTCCTGCCCCCGATCCCTCCCAGCATCAGAGTCTTTTCCATTGAGTCAACTCTTCACATGAGATGGCCAAAGTACTGGAGCTTCAGCTTCAGCATCATTCCTTCCAAAGAAATCCCAGGGTTGATCTCCTTCAGAATGGACTGGTTGGATCTCCTTCAGAATGGACTGGTTGGATCTCCTTCAGTATGGACTGGTTGGATCTCCTTGCAGTCCAAGGGACTCTCAAGAGTCTTCTCCAACACCACAGTTCAAAAGCATCAATTCTTCAGCACTCAGCCTTCTTCACAGTCCAACTCTCACATCCATACATGACCACTGGAAAAATCATAGCCTTGACTAGGCGGACCTTAGCTGGCAAAGTAATGTCTCTGCTTTTGAATATGCCATCTAGGTCGGTTATAACTTTTCTTCAAAGGAGTAAGCATCTTTTAATTTCATGGCTGCAGTCACCATCTGCAGTGATTGTGGAGCCCCAAAAAATAAAGTCTAATATTGTTTCTACTGTTTGCCCATCTATTTTCCATGAAGTGATATGACCGGATGCCATGATTTTCGTTTTCTGAATGTTGAGCTTTAAGCCAACTTTTTCACTCTCCTCTTTCACTTTCATCAAGAGGCTTTTTAGCTCTTCTTCAATTTCTTCCATAAGGGTGGTGTCATCTGCATATCTGAGTTTATTGATATTTCTCCTGGAAATCTTGATTCCAGCTTGTGTTTCTTCCAGTCCAGCATTTCTCATGATGTACTCTCATGATGTACAGCCTTGACGTACTCCTTTTCCTATTTGGAACCAGTCTGTTGTTCCATGTCCTGTTCTAACTGTTGTTTCCTGACCTGCATACAGATTTCTCAAGAGGCAGGTTAGGTGGTCTGTATTCCCATCTCTTTCAGAATTGTCCACAGTTTATTGTGATCCACACAGTCAAAGGTTTTGGCATAGTGAATAAAGCAGAAATAGATGTTTTTCTGGAACTCTCTTGATTTTTCCATGATCCAACAGATGGCAATTTTATCTCTGGTTCCTCTGCCTTTTCTAAAACCAGCTTGAACATCAGGGAGTTCATGGTTCATGTATTGCTGAAGCCTGGCTTAGAGAATGTTGAGCATTACTTTACTAGCATGTGAGATGAGTGCAATCATGCGGTAGTTTGAGCATTCTTTGGCATTGCCTTTCTTTGGAATTGGAATGAAAACTGACCTTTTCCAGTCCTGTGGCCACTGCTGAGTTTTCCAAATTTGCTGGCATCTTGAGTGCAACACTTTCACAGCATCATCTTTCAGGATTGGAAACAGCTCCACTGGAATTCCCTAATCCATCACCTCCACTAGCTTCGTTCGTAGTGATGCTTTCTAAGGCCCACTTGACTTCACATTCCAAGATACCTGGCTCGAGATTAGTGATCACATCATCATGAATATCTGGGTCGTGAAGATCTTTTTTGGACAGTTCTTCCGTGTATTCTTGCCACCTCTTCTTAATATCTTCTGCTTCTGTTAGGTGAAGACCATTTCTGATCTTTATCAAGCCCATCTTTGCATTAAATGTTCCCTTGGTATCTCTAATTTTCTTGAAGAGATCTCTAGTCTGTTCCATTCTGTTCTTTTCCTCTATTTCTTTGCATTGATCACTGAAGAAGGCTTTTTTTTTAATCTCTTCTTGCTGTTCTTTGGAACTCTGCATTCAGATGCTTATATCTTTTCTTTTCACCAAATAAGTAATAGAAAATAAGATATAATTATGTCAAATCTATTTTCACAAGTATTACAATATGTATACCATATGAAAGTATATTAATTTAATAGAATGAATTACTCAATTATAGGGGAAAATGGTTAGTTTCCAGAACCACTATGATTGATAGAGTCTTTCATAGACATGTTGGAAAAGACCTTCATAATCCTCACACTCACCTCCAACACACAGTTCCAATAGGCAATGCCTGTCTACCCTGACTACCTAATTAAATAACTAACTAATGCAATATCAACTAATGGACGATGTGAAGACCCTTGCAGGCATGTATACACACACACATACACACGTGCTCACGCATACACAAACACACCCATTTCTCCAAGTGAAGAGTTTGCCAATAGAGGCTTATGTTTTGATTGTTAAAAAGAGGCTGAAAAGATGTCACATACTTTCAGTCTCATCAGTTACTAGCTTAAATCTAACAGAAACGATACCTGGAATTGGAACCTTGGGAATGAGACTATATTGGAAGATAATTTGGAATACACCAAAAACAGAGTTTTCTGATCTATAAAATGTTGCTTTTCACTAGTTCTTTAGGCATTATACATTTTATTTGTCAGTCTCTATACCTGGGAAAACATTTGTGTCATAGGTAAACTGTTGTAGTGTCACTATAAAGTAGTTACTGTGGTGTTTCTTAAACTGCACAGTTTTGACAATAGGAAGTCAGTGTGTGCACTCAGAAAAATGAGGAACAGATGATGACAGTGTTAAATCAATCACTTCTTAAGTCTCCAGGCATTGGTACCCACTGGTACTGAGAAAGATTATTGCCTTTCAGGATCCTTAGAACTCATGGCTCTAAGCACAGCCTTGGGAAGTGAGAAAATAAAATGAGGGAAAGAGCCCTATAGTGTGAGAACAAATAAGGCTATAACAAGATAATAAGAATGCTGAAGAATTTAGCAAAGCACATAAAACTCTATTCCTTCTCTCTTTTCCCTTTCTTTTTTTCCCTGTCCTTCCTTTATCTTCCCCTCTCCCTCTCTACCTCTGTCTCTGTCTCTCTCTCTCCCTCACACACACACACCACATACACACATACCACACTGTCCTCATCATCTGCTCTTCATTGAAAGGAAAATAAAAGGGGATGAGAGTACTGTATTTGTAATTAACAAACAGAACAAACCTTTGAAAACCTCAAATCCTCCCTTCTCAACATCTCGTTTCACTAATTCTTCATTCAGTCAATCTATTATTGAACATAATTTTCTAAATGTCATCAAGAATTAAACATAATATTTTCACAAATAAAAGTTAAGGCTTTGGAAATAAATAAACCTAGTGAAATCTAAGTCACTAATGTAAATTTGATTACCAAGCTGAGAGTAGAAATGTCCATCTAGTTTTGGCAGAATTTTTCAATGAAAAGATAATTTACTAACAGTAATATGGAAGTGTGGCTTAAGGTTATGTTAACATCTAAAAGAGGTAAATAGGCAGGGACATATAGATCTTATAGAAACAACTGTTTTGCCTTAGGAAGATTTACGAGATAAAAGCTCTTGGTGAGAGTGATACAGAATTTCTACCCTATTACTTTCATTTATTGTCAATAGACTATTGACTCTAAATGAATATCTCTGTTGAGAAAAGCCTGTGGAGTTCCAGACCTACACAGCCACAGGCCAGGTGGGTCGCTCCATTTCCATCTCAGTGTGTTTAAAACTGAAGCCCTCTTCCTAACTTGAACCTGTTCTGCGATCTTTAGTAAAATGGCAGCATTGTCATCCAATTTCCCAAGCCAGAAACCTGAGCTTCAATTTTAAAGTGATCATATATTCTTTTCATTAGTGTCCCCTTTCACTCTCAAAAGTATATTCATTTGCATAATAAATTATATGATTACCTTAACCATCTTTGTCTCTTCTCTTTTACTTTCAACTTGCATCAGTATGCTACTATCTCTCCCCTGGGGAAAAAATTACACAGAATATTTGAAGCGTCTTGCAAAGCAGGGAGCATATCTATGCTGTTTAATTTTATATCCTCAGTCCAGTGGGGCACCTGTGTGAGCTTGTAAATGTTTGTTGTTTAAATGAATTATCCAGTGATCCTGAACCTGAGACACACGATTATAATGGACCTAGTAGATCTGTCCCTCTATTTCCCTCACACCATCCTTGGTGGGATCAGTAATGGTAGTAAATGGTAGTACATGGCCAGTCTGGGCTTCCCTGATGGCTCAGCAGGTAAAGGAACCACCTGCAATGCAGGAGACACAGGAGATGTGGGTTTGATCCCTGGGTTAAAAAGATCCTCTGGAGAAGGAAATGGCAACCCACTCCAGTATTCTTGCCAGAAAAATCCCATGGACAGAGAAGCCTGGCGGGCTACAGTCCAAAGGGTTGCAAACAGTCAGGCATGCCTGAGTGACCAAGCATGCAAAGATTTGGGATCTGACTCAAACTCAACAGATGGACCCTATCCTAAGAACTTCAAATCAGTACTAAGAGATTCAAGGATCAGTCTGACTGCTTCCTCAAAAAGAGATAATGTAAACTGAGAAACTGGGAAACAGTGGATGCTTGCCTCAAAGGGGAATGGTGGATGATGCTGACATGCAGAGACAAAAAGAGGTCAGAAAGCAGGCTTCAGGAGAAGCCCTCCATGGAGCCCCTTCCATGCTCCCAGGCCCTGGCTCTGTTCTGTGATTTCTGTAACCTTAAAATAAGCCCTCCTTTTATAAGATAGCTCTAGAGGAACTTTTTTTAAAATTTTTTTTACTTATAACCTGAAAAAGCTTAATTAATTCAGTCTCGCTATCATCTGTGAAGATTTTTCAAAATAAAAATGACAGAGCCCACGCCAGGAGATTCTATCTCAGCTTGAGACTCAGTGGGAATGGACCAGGAGGTTGGCCTCTCTCACAATATTTTTAACAGCTTCACAGATCATTCTGATGCTCAGCCAGGGTTGAAAACCACTGAACTCTACTATGTGTTGTAGGGAATTATTAAAAAAAAAAAAAAAAAGACAGTAACCCAGTACTCCAGGAATTTTAGATTTCATTAATTACATTGGACATTCATGTGTAAATAACACTTGAGCATGCTTTCAAAGGAACGTATCAAATGTTGAAACTGTTTAGAAGTATAGAATGATATGATGGAAATGGGACACTGGAATTATAGCAAACTTTCTTTTAGAAAAATGCATTTATCTCGATCTCAAAAGTACCTTTCAGTACTATATATTAGAAAACTAATTAACCTCTTAATAACATAAAAATGATAGTCATTTAGGTAAAGATGACAGAATTTGAGATTAAATAAAAGGGTCAAAATGCTCAAATCATGCAAATAAATTGTAAATTAGGATTCAATTCTTGAAATGTTAAGACCATAAAATTGAAATTTTCATTTGATTTATTGCCAGATGAACCCATCCTATGTAAATTCTATATATCTGCTCTGGGCCATTCCTCTCTGAATTATATGCTATTCATCATCCTGACATTACTAAAATAGCACAAACTTCTACTGATAAAGATAATGCATTTTAAATGTCATTGCTGATATTGTTTGTGTTTTGATGTGCACTGAAACAGAGTCACGAAAACATGCAATATGTAAATAACATATTGACCAACAATATAATCTGATTCCAGAGAAAAAACGTGTGTAATAATTTTTCTCCATCAAAATAACTTGCTTATACCTCATAAAAATTCTCTGTATGAGGAAATGTACATAGAGATGTTATTTACAAGATCAGAACCATACAGGTCTCTCAACTCCTAGGCTACCCCTGTCCACTTATTTAAGCATTCATCTATGTTTTGTACAGCATAAAAACTGCACATTTCTTCTGAAAGGAGACACTTGCTTTCCCTCAATTGCACTTTATAATCCTGAATTTCATACCATTTGTTATGCTTTTGTGGCCATAATTTTTTAAGTATGATCACTCAAAAATATTTCTTTTTCAGACGTTATCACTGTTTATAAATTTCCATCAATATATGAAACCTCAACACACAATTGATTAACTTATAGTGGTTTAGAGGCTTCCTTAGTGGCTCAGCTGGTAAAGAATTTGCCTGCAGTTCAGGAGAGTTGGGTTTGATCCCTGGATTGGGAAGATCTAGAGAAAGGAATAGCTACCCATTCCAGTATTCTTGCCTGGATAATCCAATGAACAAAGGACCCTGGCAGGTGATAGTCCATGGAGTCGCAAAGAGTCAGACACGAGTGGCTAAGCACACACACATATTGCTTTAGGAACCAGAAGGTAGAAGTGAATCTCTTATATAAGGAGTAACCCACTTTGTAGGGTCTAGTTCTCAACCTTACAGGCATAGAATGAAATGTTCATTTGCTGAGTATTTTGTTCAAGTTTACTAATCATACAGTGCTTGCTCTGCGACCACAAGGGTTAAGATGGGGTGGGAAGTGGGAGGGAGGTTGAAGAGGGAGGGGACATGTGTATACCTATGGCTGATTCATGTTGATACATGACAGAAGCCAACACAATATTGTAAAGCAAGAATCCTCCAATTAAAAATAAATTTAAATTAAAAAAAGTTTACCAATCATATGCATTGCTATTTTTCTCAACTGCCTATTCAATTTTTGTCTGATTATTTTCTATTGCAGAACTCAGTAGTTTATCATTGATCTTTAATAATTTTGCTTTATAAATCTTTATCATATGCATTGCTAATATTTTCCTAGTTTTCTGTTTTTCCTTGATTTGGCGTTTGCTTTTCAGTTGTACAGTTTTAAATATTTGTAAAACTCAAACTATCAGGATTTTTTGTCTTTAGTGACTTATTTGTCCTGACCATTCTTCAGAATATTTATTATAGATAATGTAGAAATAAATAAATTTCAGTCCAAAAAAGCATGGCTAAAGTTAGCTATATCAAGAGAGATTTGGTCAGTCACCTGTTTTGCTTCTTAGCAGGACATTTCCTTCTTTCTTGACATTTTTTCTTTGTTTTCCATGACAGTAAAGCCTGTTAGTTTTCATCTTTTCCCTCTTGCCCCTCTTTTTCTGACTTCTTCACAGGGACATCTTACTTTACATACAATAAATACCACAAATCCTTCATATTTGGCCCTAGGAGGACTCTGGCATCATTTTGCACTCTCATCCTTGGATGCCTCATAGAAACCAATGAATTTAACTGCTATATATGGCCTATTGTTTACTCACATTTTTACAGCTCCAGCCTGAATCATTCATCTGAACTCCATATATATTCAACTGTCTACTTTTCATATGTACTCATAACTCAAAGTATCTGAAACTCAGATGTATGAAACTTAGACCTTTTTTCCCTCCACTCCCTAGCCAATGTGATCCTCTTCTGATATGAACTAACTTTTGGATGCTGTCAACATGTACATGATATTCAGAAATTTAGGAGCCTCTTGACAACACATTTTCCTTTATACTTACACTCAGTGTATTGTTAAGTGAAGGTACAATTATCCCTCTTGGATTCACCTGTTAATCTCTATCTTTATAAATTACTATCAGATCTCACCTGGATCAATTCAGTAACTGAAATCAGGAGTCAGTAAACTTTTTCTGTCAAGGGCCATGCAATAAGTATTTTAGGGTTTTTGAACTTTGCTGTCTGTTGCAATTACTAATGCTGAGGTTGTCATGACAATAGCAGTCAGAGGTGGGATATTAATGACATGAATAAGCATGGCTAAGTTCCAATAAAACTTTGTTTATGAACACTTAAATTTGCATTTCATATAATTTTATGACATGAATATTATTCTTCTATTTTTCCTTCAAACATTTAAAAATGTAGAAACTAATTTTAAGTCCTGGATTGAAAAGAAAAGTAGGTGATAGTCTGGATTTGACCCTGCTGCAGCTAAGTCGCTTCAGTCGTGTCTGACTCTCTGTGACCCCATAGACAGCAGCCCACCAGGCTCCCCCATCCCTGGGATTCTCCAGGCAAGAATACTGGAGTGGGTTGCCATTTCCTTCTCCAATGCATGAAAGTGAAAAGTGAAAGTGAAGTCACTTAGTCGTGTCTTGACTCTTAGCGACCTCATGGACTGCAGCCTACCAGGCTCCTCCGTCCATGGGATTTTCCAGGCAAGAGTACTAGAGTAGGGTGCGATATATTGGCATGATTTATGTCAGAGAATGTTTTGCCTATATTGTTTTCTAGGTGTACAGATCCCTAATTTGCTAATCCTTGTCTTAAGTGGTCCTCCACCTTCTTCTGCATATCTTTTAGATTTATTTTTAACACTGCAGGAAGAGGAATCTTGCAGAATTCAAATCTAATTATGTCAGACTCCTGCTCAATAACTTTCCTCTGTTTTTAAGGCAAATGTTAAGCATTCTGATATTGTTTCAAGGCTCTGTAGGATCTGATTCTTACCTTTTTAAATTTTCATTTTATACTATCTTGATGGACATTTCATATCGTACTCCAAGCATTTCTCTCTTCAATAATTTTGACCAGAGCTTCTTATCAGTATAACATGGAAATTCTGACTCTTAATTTTCATGTCCTGCCTACAATACAGAATATGATGATCAAGTATATATTAGGAAAGTTTGGCTAGAAGTTCTTTTACAAACTGTTTATGGAAAGTGAATTTTACATCTTTGCTTTCCTGCATTTCAATTTATTAAAAAAATATATTTTCTCATTGTTAGATCCTATATGATACTCATGTGGTGTCATTCAGTTATAATCTTCAAGACAGCATCTAACTCTGTGTAATGTATTTTAAAAACTCTTGCTAAACTTTGGCAATCATAACTCAATACTTCTAATAAGACCTTGTAGTAGAATTTACATAAATTTGTTCTTTATGGATAACAAAACAAAAAATGTTTATTACTATTATTTAAATGTTGCTTTCTACATGAATAATCTGTACTGAATGTCATTTTTCAAATCAGCTTATTTAAATGACTTTTGACAAGCTATTAAATAATGTCCATAAGCCGGTAAGTCAGAAATACTAGATTGTTATTGTATCTGACACCTCACTGTACTGGGGGCAACCTGTACAATTTAATCAAAAGAAGCTCACCTTGCTTCTATACCTATGCTGACTCTCCACAGAGCTAATTAAACAGGTTATCTGTGCTAAATCTCATTAATATAATCTGCACATTAAATGTTATTTAAAAATGAGTCTCTGTAGTCAGAGTACATCTTGACTCTTTATATTAAGAATCATAATTCATTGTTCAAAGTAGTTTAAAAAATTGAAACAAGTCTAAACATTATAAATTGTGATTTCTCACAATGGCCATCCAAAAGGTAAAAAAAAAAAAATAGATTACAAGAGCTGGAAAACTTAAGAGTGTTTTAACTAATGTGATTTAAATACAGAAGTTAGGGCTGAAAGAACTAGTTAATTGATTTCAGACAAGTCACTTAATTTCTCTTTGTCTATTGTCACATGTAGTCAAACATATGGTTTTTCCAGTTGTCATGTACGGATGTGAGAGTTGCACCTTAAAAAATGCTGAGCCCCATCCCCAGAGGCAGAGGCAGATGAGGGACAGCCAGAGCTGGAAGGCAAGGGGCTGCTGCAATCTCAGCCCCAGAGACTGCATCTTCCACCAACTATAAGCAGGATCCCATTTGCTAACCTCATTTTTCTGGAATCCTGGACAGTTGACATCTGCCAGGATTGTCACAGCCTGAGATCAGCTCCCCAGAGGAGACACGGCATACCTGGGACTGTGCTCTTGTGCAGAATCTGGGAAACCGAGCTGTGGGGGCCTGGAAGGTGAATGAGATGCATGGCCCACGTGGATGGTGCACTCACCAAGCACCCGGTCAGCTGAGCTGCTCAGACCTGGCAAGGGCACAAAACGTACAGCCCGTCTAGTCTGTACCCCTGGGGAGCACATGAGAACCTGAGCGGCTTAGACCTGGGAAGTGCACAAAATGCAGGGACCACTTACAACAGTGCCCTTGCAGAGCACCCTGGAGACTCAGCAGTGTAGACCTAGGAAGCACATGCTACCTTGGACTGTGGCAAACCCACTGTGGTCCATCCACTGCGAACACTCACCACACATGCCAGTTCAAAACACAACAAACAAGCGAGTCTAAATAGGTGACTAACTTCACCTCCTTGCATCGGGGTAGAAATTAGACACTGAAGAGTCTTTCAAACAGAGGAAGCCAAAATAAACAAAGCTGAAGGCCAAAGAATTGATGCTTTTGAACTGTGGTGTTGGAGAAGACTCTTGAGAGTCCCTTGGACTGCAAGGAGATCCAACCAGTCCATCCTAAAGGAGATCAGTCCTGAATGTTCATTGGAAGGACTGATGCTAAAGATGAAGCTCCAATACTTTGGCCACCAAATGCAAAGAACTGACTTACTGGAAAAGGATGTTGGGAAAGATTGAAGGAAGGAAGAGAAGGGAATGACAGAGGATGAGATGGATGGATAGCATCACAGACTCAATAGACATGAGTTTGAGCAAGCTCTGGTAATTGGTGATGAACAGGGAAGCCTGGTGTGCTGCAGTCCATATATTCCAGAGTTGGACACAACTGAACAACTGAACTTAAAGTGGGCTAACACTAACAACTTCATCATATACATTAGATAAGTGTGTGTGTGTGTGTGTGTGTGTGTGTGTGTGTATCTGGGTGAGTGTGTGTAAACACTGTTATACACATATAAGATATAATGCTCACTTTCCTGTGGTGCATTTGGAATATCAGTCAATCTTTTATTCTTGCATTGTTCTAAATACAATGAAATTTCTGATATGAATGGTTTTATGGCATCAGTGTCTCAGTGGACATGAAGTTGAATAAACTCTTGGAGATAGTGGGGGACAGAGGAGACTGGAGAGCTGCAGTCCATACAGTTGTAAAGAGTCAGACATGACTTAGCAACTAAACAAAAATTACTTTCAAAGGAGGTCTAATCTGATTGTCTTCTCTTAAGCTGCAACTCAAATAATGCACCCTGCACCCTGCATTCATAACCTACCTTGTTCTTTTTATTCCTTGGCATATATCACAATAAGCATACACGATTTCTCTACATGTGGTATTTCTTTTCCTTCTCTCCCTACTATAATTGAAAGTTCTGTGAGAAGTGCAAAAACATTTTCTTTCATTGTGGGGATTCAAGAAAAATGTTTACTACATGAAGTAATTAAGACCTATTTGTTGGATAAATGAATTAATGAACTTTATATTTTGACTTTTTGAGGCTTTCATTTTTCACAAAAAAACAGAAATACTTTAAGCCTCCAAAAATTCAAGTCTAATGTGTTCCCATTGACCCCAAAGTTTATTTCTCTACACTTATTCAATATGTAATTTTAGTGGTGTTAGTTATTTGGTCATTATGAATCATTTCAACATGCTTTCCAAGAAAGTCAATAGGTGTTTCATCTAATCCTATGGGAGTGTTTTGTGAGTCAATGATCATTTTTTTCTTCTTGAAACTCTGTCACACTAAAGGAATAAGTTGTCATGTCTGCTGTTTTTAACAAGCACAGACCTTCTAATAAACATCATTTGGCATAGTTTAAATTATAGAATAAAATGACATGTTGGGATAATTATGATCATTTTTATTCTTAAGTATAAAATGACTTCATCATTTATTTTTCTTCTCTCATTCAGGAAAACATAAGTATTTTAGTTCCTTTGAAATGTCCTCTAAGATATGGCTACTTTAGAGGATGTGAAGTAATAAAGAGTCCCTGAAACAAAAATTGTAGGCCATAAATACACTTTTGTGGGAGATATTCAGCAATAATGCTAACATTAAAGAGAAATTTATTCAAGAAATGTCTAAGTCTCTGGGTGAATAACAGATTGATCACTAGATATAATACTTTTGGAGAGGTAATAAATACAAAAGATCAAGCTTAGACCTGGGAAGTGCACAAAATTACCACTTACCACAGTGCCCTTGCAGAGCACCCTGGAGATGCAACAGTGCAGACCTATTTGCTGATAGAATGTAAATGGTGAAGAAAGGTAGAAATCTGGGTGGATGAGTGGATTTACTGAGATAGTGAGCCATGTTTGAGGACCATGATAGATATGGGGTGTCAAGAGCTCTATTTTTCTTTGACGTGGATATGGGAAATTCAAATAAAAATACTGGACACTTCATTCTGGAGTTTCAAGGAAACTTTCTACTGAAAGCTGATATATTCCATAGAATTACCTCTTATTATATACACATGGACATCACCAGATGGTCAACACCGAAATCACATTGATTATATTCTCTCCAGCCAAAGATGGAGATGCTCTGCACAATCAGCAAAAACAAGACCAGGTGCTGACTGTAGCTTGGATCATGAAGTCCTTATTGCAAAATTCAGACAAATTGAAGACAGTAGGGAAAACCACTAGGCCATTCAGGTATGACCTAAATCAAATCCCTTATGATTATACAATGGAAGTGAGAAATAGATTTAAGGGACTAGATCTGATAGACAGAGCACTTGATGATCTATGGACCGGAGGTTCATGACATTGTACAGGAGACAAGGATCAAGACCATCCCCATGGAAAAGAATTGCAAAAAAGCAAAATGGCTGCCGGGGGAGGTCTTACAAATAGCTGTGAAAAGAAGAGAAGCGAAAAGCAAAGATGAAAAAGAAAGATATCCTCATTTGAATGCAGAGTTCCAAAGAATAGCAAGGAGAGATAAGAAAGCCTTCCTAGGCAATCAGTGCAAAGAAATAGAGGAAAAGAACAGAATGGGAAAGACTAGAGATCTCTTCAAGAAAATTAGAGATACCAAGGGAATATTTCATGCAAAGATAGGCTCAATAAAGGACAGAAATGGTATGGACCTAACAGAAGCAGAAGATATTAAGAAGAGGTGGCAAGAATACACAGAAGAGCTGTACAAAAAAAGAGCTTGACAACTGAGATAATCATGATGGTGTGATCACTCACCTAGAGCCAGACATCCTGGAATGTGAAGTCAAGTGGGCCTTAGAAAGCATCACTACGAACAAAGCTAGGGAAGGTGATGGAATTCCAGTGGAGCTATTTCAAATCCTGAAAGATGATGGTGTGAAAGTGCTGTGCTCAATATGCCAACTAATTTGGAAAACTCAGCAGTGGCCACAGGACTGGAAAAGGTCAGTTTGCATTCCAATCCCCAAGAAAGGCAATGCCAAAGAATGCTCAAACTACCGCACAATTGCATTCATCTCACATGCTAGCAAAGTAATGCTCAAAATTCTCCAAGCCAGGCTTCAGCAATACATGAACTATGAACTTCCAGATGTTCAAGCTGGTTTTAGAAAAGGCAGAGGAACCAGAGATCAAATTGCCAAAATCTGTTGGACCATCGAGAAGGCAAGAAAGTTCCAGAAGAACATCTCTTTCTGCTTTATTGACTCTGCCAAAGCCTTTGACTGTGTGGATCACAATAAACTGTGGAAAATTCTGAAAGAGATGGGAATACCACACCACCTGACCTGCCTCTTGAGAAACCCACATGGAGGTCAGGAAGCAATACTTAGAACTGGACATGGACCTACAGACTGTTTCCAGATAGGAAAAGGAGTGCATCAAGGCTGTATATTGTCACCCTGCTCATTTACTTATATGCAGAGTACATCATGAGAAACGCTGGGCTGGAAGAAGCACAAGCTGGAATCAAGATTGCAGGGAGAAATATCAATAACTTCAGATATGCAGATGACACCACCCTTATGGCAGAAAGTGAAGAGGAACGGAAAAGCCTTTTGATGGAAGTAAAAGAGGAGAGTCAAAAAGTTGGCTTAAAGCTCAACATTCAGAAAATGAAGATCATGGCAGCTGGTCCCATCATTTCATGGCAAATAGATGGGTAAACAATGGAAACAGTGACAGACTTTATTTTCTTGGGCTCCAAAATCACTGCAGATGGTGACTGCAGCCATGAAATTAAAAGACGCTTACTCTTTGGAAGGAAAGTTATGACCAACCTAGACAGCATATTCAAAAGCAGAGACATTACTTTCCAAACAAAGGTCCATCTAGTCAAGGCTATGGTTTTTCCAGTGGTCATGTATGGATGTGAGAGTTGGACTGTGAAGAAAGCTGAGTGCCGAAGAACTGATGCTTTTGAATTGTGGTGTTGGAGAAGACTCTTGAGAGTCCTTTGTACTGCAAGGAGATTCATCCTAAAAGACTGCAACCAGTTCATCCTAAAAGAGATCAGTCCTGGGTGTTCATTGGAGGAACTGATGCTGAGGCTGAAACTCCAATACTTTGGCCACCACATATGAAGAGCTGACTCATCAGAAAAGAGTCTGATGCTGGGAGGGATTGGGGGCAAGAGGAGAAGGGGACGACAGAGGATGAGATGGCTGGATGGCATCACCGACTCGATGCACATGAGTTTGAGTGAACTCTGCGAGTTGGTGATGGACAGGGAAGCCTGGCATGCTGAGTTTCATGGGGTCTCAAAGAGTCAGACACGACTGATTGGCTGAACTGAACTGAACTGAACTTATCTGAATATTTCTTATTTTTACATTATTAAAAATAGAACTTACGGTGATGATGCAAAATTGTACAGCCACCTTGAAAGACAGTTTGGCAGTTACTTACAAAACTAAATATCTCCTTACTATATGATCTAGCAACTGAACTCCTTGGTAAGTACCCAAAAGAGTTGAAAACTGAAGTCTATAAAACATTACACATGGATTTTTATAGAAACTTTATTCTTAATTCCCCAAATCTGGAAGCAACTGAGATGTACTTCAATAGTTTACTGAATAAACAACTTGGTATATACAGACAACAGAATATTATTTAGCACTAAAAAGAAATGATTAATTTAGCTGTGAAAAGCCATTGAGGGATCCTAACTGCATATTATTACATGAAAAAAAAATATGAAAAGTCATAGAATACATGATTCCAATCACTTAATTTTCATGAAAAGGCAAACCATAGAGATGGTGAAAAGATCAGTGGTTGTCAGGGCTTTGGGGGCAGCGCACAGAGGATTTGGGGGCAGTAAAACTATCCTGTATATAATATATAATAATATATACATGTTACTGTACATTTGCTAAAACCTGTAGAATATGCAACAGGAAGCGCAAACCCTTTGTGAACTATAGTCTTTGGATGATAGTGAAGTATTGTGGATACGTTGATTGTAACAACTGTATCACTCTGGTGTAGCATGTTGATAGTGGGGGACATAGCTCGGAGAAGGCGATGGCACCCCACTCCAGTACTCTTGCCTGGAAAATCCCATGGACGGAGGAGCCTGGTAGGCTGCAGTCCATGGGGTCGATAAAAGTCGGACACGACTGAGTGACTTCCCTTTCACTTTTCACTTTCACGCACTGGAAAAAGGAATGGCAACCCACTCCAGTGTTCTTGCCTGGAGAATCTGAGGGACGGGGGAGCCTGGTGGGCTGCCGTCTATGGGGGTCGCACAGATTCAGACATGACTGAAGCGACTTAGCAGCAGCAGCAGCAATGGGGGAAGCTGCACATGTATGCAGGCAGGGAGTATATGGAAACTGTACCTTATGTTCAATTTTTCTGTGAACCTAAAACTGCTTTAGATGAAAAAATGTTTAAAGCTAGTTGCAGAAAGATACTTTTTAAAATAGACTTTGCAAGCAATGATGTAATAATTTCAAATTGCAAACAGGAAGTTCTGTCAACTAATACTTTGCTGAAGTAAGCCAAAACCATCACTAAAACTTATTATAGAAAGTGAAAATATGAAATACATGTTAAAAATTATTTTCCAAATTGAGTTACCAGTAGACATGTTCTTCTTAAAAATTATAGGGACAAGTTCATCAACTATGTCTCTAGTAGATTTGTTCTTTCATTTTCTTTTGCTTCCTAAAAGCCTTAAGGTCTTTACAGAAATTGCTTTTGCAAAACTTGGAAAGCTCATTACTTTTTTATTGACATTCAATGAACCCGCTGTTGAAACCGGCACACTTTCTGAAGAGATGATGCCCTTTTCCTTGTAATGATGCATAACACTTGTTAATTAATTTACTGTCTCAGAGTTCTCTTATAACATAAAGAGACAATTTCATGAACAATGATATGTGATTCAAAGTGAAGAGGAACTTAAAGAGCCTCTTGATGAAAGTGAAAGAGGAGAGTGAAAAAGTTGGCTTAAAGCTCAACATTCAGAAAACGAAGATCATGTCATCTGGTCCCATCATGGGAAATAGATGGGGAAACAGTGGAAACAGTGTCAGGCTTAATTTGGGGGGCTCCAAAATCACTGCAGATGGTGACTTCAGCCATGAAATTAAAAGATGCTTACTCCTTAGAAGGAAAGTTATGACCAACCTAGACAGCATATTCAAAAGCAGAGACATTACTTTGCCAACAAAGGTTCGTCTAGTCAAGGCTATGGTTTTTCCTGTGGTCATGTATGGATGTGAGAGTTGGACTGTGAAGAAAGCTAAGCACCAAAGAATTGATGCTTTTGAACTGTGGTGTTGGAGAAGACTCTTGAGAGTCCCTGGACTGCAAGGAGATCCAGTCAGTCCATTCTAAAGGAGATCAGTCCTGGGTGTTCATCAGAAGGAGTGATGCTAAAGCTGAAACTCCAATATTTTGGCCACCTCATGTGAAGAGTTGACTCATTGGAAAAGAATGCTGGGAGGGATTGGGGGCAGGAGGAGAAGGGGATGACAGAGCATGAGATGGTGGGATAACATCACTGACTTGATGGACATGAGTTTGAGTGAATTCCGGGAGTTGGTGATGGACAGGGAGGCCTGGCGTGCTAAGATTCATGGGGTCGCTAGGAGTTGGACATGACTGAGCGACTGAACTGAACTAAACTGATATGTGATTATACCAAATAACTCAAGATTGAAAATTAAATTTAAACACTTATAACTTGAATTTAAAGCTGAATGCAATAGATATATTCAGTTCGGTTCGGTTCAGTTCAGTTGCTCAGTCGTGTCTGACTCGGCGACCCCGTGAATTGCAGCACACCAGGCCTCCCTGTCCATCACCAACTCCCAGGTTCACTCAAAACTCACGTCCATCGAGTTGGTGATGTCATCCAGCCATCTCATCCTCTGTCGTCCCCTTCTCCTCCTTCCCCCAATCCCTCCCAGCATCAGAGTCTTTTCCAATGAGTCAACTCTTCCCATGAGGTGGCCAAAGTATTGGAGTTTCACCTTTAGCATCGCTCCTTCCAATGAATACCCAGGACTGATCTCCTTTAGAATGGACTGACTGGATCTCCTTGCAGTCCAGGGACTCTCAAGAGTCTTCTCCAGCACCACAGTTCAAAAGCATCAATTCTTCTGTGCTCAGCTTTCTTCACAGTCCAACTCTTGCATCCATACATGACCACTGGAAGAATCATAGCCTTGACTAGACGGACCTTTGTTGGCAAAATAATGTATCTGCTTTTCAATATCCAGGTTGGTCTTAACTTTTCTTCCAAGGAGTAAGTGTCTTTTAATTTCATGGCTGCAATCACCATCTGCAGTGATTTTGGAGCCCAAAAACTAATTCAGTTAGTGAAGGATTTATCTGACACTTTGGTGGACAGAGCACTATGTTAGATGTCTTTAGATATATAGGATGATAGAAATACATGAGCAGTATGAATATTATACACATACAGAAGAAGCAACATGTAGAAAATTTACTAATAACATTGTGCCTTTTCTTTGGTCATGTAGAATTCTTTTAAACAGGGAAGGGAAGGCTTTGCAATTTTCATCTCATCTCTGACCACATAACAATAAAATTTACTTTTGTCTGCAAATCTGTAATAAAAGGAAATAAAAGGGGGAAAGGAACAATTGCAGGAAAATTATAAAAAATAGAATAAGCAATTATTTACACAATTTTGGTAGACACAGGTTTGTGTGTTTAGATTAACATTTACAATTTTATGGTTAAAACTCTTTAGATATAAATAGACACATCAACGTTAGTCATTAAATTCATAGCCAATTCTCCATCGTACTTGTGATATTTTACATTACCTGGAAATAGAGGAAACCGATGAAAGATATTCACAACCAATGTGTGAAGCTGATTTGTAATTTCTGTGAACCTTGATTCTGAATACATTGTAGCCGTGCATCAAAATCATAAGCTGATCTATGATGAAATTTGAGACTTATGTAAATTTACTTATCTTTAGGTTATTAGGAAACTTTCTATATCTTTGTGTGATATCTCAATGAGAATATTTCATTGCTGTATATTTCATCACATCTCGTCAAATTATTTTGCTTGTGGTGCTATTTGTTATTTTTATTTGACATAAACTTTCGCATCATTTTTGCTAACTGAATTTGTTTCACCTCAAGAGCTCAAGAGAAATAAGGCTTATTTCAAATTTTTATTCTGATTTATTAAAGTGTTTCTTATGCGTTCAAAGTTATAATTCTTGGTTTTTCACTTAAAAAGTCATTTTTTCTGAATATTTAAGTAATATTTATACAGTATTTTAAAATCTGACATTTAGCTGGAAACAATCCAGGAAATATTTATATGAATGGAATGCTTCACTAACATATAAATTCAATGTGAATTTGTATATGTTGAATTAAATTCTGATATAGAATTATTTCTACCAATAACAAAAAATAATATAGAGCACTTTTCATGAGGTTTATTATTAGAGTCTGAAGGAATTAATCTTTGCCACAAACTATAATATAACAAAATATAAAATTCATTACATATATTACCCAAACATCATAAAGTGTACAGTTATTTAAAAACAAAGAAAAAAGTTGAGGCAGAAGCATTGAAAAGAAATTTAATTATGGTGACTTACTTGTAATTATAATATTTACTACTGTATACTCATAATTTTCTGTTGATATGGCCAGGATTAATTATGCTAACCGCAGGTGTGATAATTAAGATAGGTTTGATATTATCAATTTATTTACATAGTTGCAAATATAAATCCATACAGTTCAGTTCAGTAGAGTTCAGTCGCTCAGTCATGTCTGACTCTATGTGACCCCATGAATCGCAGCATGCCAGGCCTCCCTGTCCATCACCATCTCCTGGAGTTCACACAGACTCACATCCATCGCGTCGGTGATGCCATCCAGCCATCTCATCCTCTGTCATCCCCTTCTCTTCTTGCCTTCAATCCCTCACAGCATCAGAGTCTTTTCCAATGAGTCAACATTTTACATGAGGTGGCAAAGTACTGGAGTTTCAGCTTTAGCATCATTCTTTCCAAAGAACACCCAGGACTGATCTCCTTTAGCATGAACTGGTTGGATTCCCTTGTAGTCAAAGGTACTCTCAAAAGTCTTCTCCAACACCACAGTTCAAAAGCATCAATTCTTTGGTGCTCAGCTTTCTTCACAGCTTAATTCTCGCATCCATACATGACCACTGGAAAACAGTAGCCTTGACTAGATGGACCTGTGTTGGCAAAATCAAGTCTCTGCTTTTCAATATGCTACCTAGGTTGGTCATAACTTTCCTTCCAAGGAGTAAGCGTCTTTTAATTTCATGGCTGCAATAACCATCTGCAGTGATTTTTGAGCCCCAAAAAACAAAGTCTGACACTGTTTCCACTGTTTCCCATCTATTTCCCATGTAGTGATGGGACAAGATGACATGATCTTCGTTTTCTGAATGTTGAGCTTTAAGCCAAATTTTTCACTCTCCTCCTTCACTTTCATCAAGAGGCTCTTTAGTTCCTCTTCAGTTTCGCCGTAAGGGTGGCATCATCTACATATCTGAGGTTATTGATATTTCTCCCGGCAATCTTGATTCCAGCTTGTGCTTCTTCCAGCCCAGCATTTCTCATGATGTACTCTGCATATAAGTTAAATAAGCAGGGTGACAATATAGAGCCTTGACGTGCTCCTTTTCCTATTTGGAACAAGTCTGTTGTTCCATGTCCAGTTCTAACTGTTGCTTCCTAACCTGCATATAGGTTTCTCAAGAAGCAGGTCAGGTGGTCTGGTATTTCCATCTCTTTCAGAATTTTCCACAGTTTATTGTGATCCACACAGTCAAAGGCTTTGGCATAGTCAATAAGGCAGAAATAGATGTTTTTCTGGAACTCTCTTGCTTTTTCCATGATCCAGCAGATGTTGGCAATTTGATCTCTGGTTCCTCTGCCTTTTCTAAAACCAGCTTGAACATCAGGGAGTTCACGGTTCACGTATTGCTGAGGCCTGGCTTGGAGAATTTTGAGCATTACTTTACTAGCATGAAAGATGAGTGCAATTGTGCGGTAGTTTGAGCATTCTTTGGCAATGCTTTTCTTTGCAATTGGAATGAAAACTGACTTTTTCCAGTCCTGTGGCCACTGCTGAGTTTTCCAAATTTGCTGGCATATTGAGTGCAGCACTTTCACAGTATCATCTTTCAGAATTTGAAATAGCTCAACTGGAATTCCATCATCTCCACTAGCTTTATGCATAGTGATGCTTTCTAAGGCCCACTTGACTTCACATTCCAGGATGTCTGGCTCTAAGTGAGTGATCACACCATCATGACTATCTTGGTCATGAGGATCTTTTTTTGTACAGTTCTTCTGTGTGTTCTTGCCACCTCTTCTTAATATCTTCTACTTCTGTTAGGTCCATACCATTTCTGTCCTTTATCAAGCCCATCTTTTCATGAAATATTCCCTTGGCATCTCTAATTTTCTTGAAGAGATCTCTAGTCTTCCCATTTTGTTGTTATCCTCTATTTCTTTGCATTGATCACTGAGGAAAGCTTTCTTATCTCTTCTTGCTATTCTCTGGAACTCTGCATTCAGATGTTTGCATCTTTCCTTTCCTCCTTTGCTCTTCACCTCTCTTCTTTTCATAGCTATTTGTCAGGTGTCCCCAGACAGCTATTTTGCTTTTTTGCATTTCTTTTCCACGGGGATGGTCTTGATCCCTGTCTCCTGTACAATGTCACGGACCTCCGTCCATAGTTCATCAGGAACTCTATCTATCAGATCTAGTCCCTTAAATCCATTTCTCACTTCCACTGTATTATTGTAAGGGATTTGATTCACTTCATACCTGAATAGTCTTCCATTCAGCGGTTTTCCCTGCTTTCTTCAATTTAAGTCTGAATTTGGCAATAAGGAGTTCATGATCTGAGCCACAGTCATCTCCCGGTCTTGCTTTTGGTAACTCTATAGAGCTTCTCCATCTTTGGCTGCAAAGAATATAATCAATCTGATTTCGGTGTTGACCATCTTGATGTCCATGTGTAGAATCTTCTCTTGTGTTGTTGGAAGAGGGTGTTTGCTATGACCAGTGCGTTCTCTTGGCAAAATTTTATTAGCCTTTGCCATGCTTCTTTCCTTATTCCAAGACCAAATTTGCCTGTTACTCCAGGTGTTTTTTGACCTCCTACTTTTGCATTCCAGTCCCGTATAATAAAAAGGACATCTTTTTTTGGATGTTAGTTCTAAAAGGTCTTGTAGGTCTTCATAGAACCATTCAACTTCAGCTTCTTCAGTGTTAATAAATACATACAAAGGAACATAAAAAAAGTCATGTAAAAATCTGAAATGAAGAATATATGTTATTAAAAGGAAAGTTAATGTCTTGCTAATTTTTGCATAGCTTTTCTCATAGCTCCAGAATATGTCCCTGTATACTACTTAGGAAGTAGAAAAATTACATCTTCAGCCAAGATTGTGGTGTTTCCTCTTGTCCTTTTCTATCATCATGCATAAATTCTTTTGCAATTAAATGCTTTGCATATGAGAGACTGGTCTCATTTCTTTTGCATATGTATGGGAAAAGGGAGGATAATGGTATCCAAATAAGTAGATGTCAATGAAATTAAAACAGGAATATTCTATTTTTATGGGGATGACCATGTTGATAGTAAAATGTTCATATGGGATGCTATGATACATCAGGCCAGTTCTAACCATTAGTCACTCAAACTTACTGACATATTCACCAATGTCAATATCCAGGGAACTAGATCAACAACTTCTTAAAGTCCTTTCTTGAATTATGAATCTATAATTTAATGCATTGTTTGAGTTTACTAGTATACCTTTTTCATTGTCATGAGATTAAAATTCATATATTTCACATATATGTAAACATGCTCTCCTTTTTCATTAAAAGGCCTTTACTGAACAAACATTTCCTTTTAAAAAATCTACTAATTACTGCTTCAAGCTAGAAAGCAGTTACAACCTAGGTAAAATCTCTTCTGTAAACAATTGGAAACTATAAAATTATTAAAAGTTGTTTTGAGAGACCAGAAAGGAGGCAGCTCAGAACTATGATTCCCAAGACAAGAGAAATAAGTGAGGTGAACAATAAAACTACCATAGCTTTCCGCCTACAGGCAATTTCTAGACCAGGAAAACATGCAAGGGGAACCCAAACCAAGCCTAGTGACCTGGTTGATGTAGGAAATAGAGACTGCAATCTGACATATTTATGGAGTCCTAACAGGGTCAAGATTTGGGAATGGCAACCGACTCCAGTGTTCTTGCCTGGAGAATCCCAAGGACAGAGGGGCCTGGTGGGCTACAGTCCACGGGGTTGAAAAGAGTTGGATGCGACTGAGCGACTAACACTAACTTTAAGTTTAAACAATCTCTAGAGTGAGTCTAAAGTGCATACTGAATCACTTCAGTCATGTCTAATGGACTGTAGCCTGCCAAGCTCCTCTGTTCATGGAATTCTCCAGGTAAGAAAATTGGACTCGGTTGTCATGCCTTCCTCCAGGGATCTTCCCCACCCAGAGATGGAACCTGCGTTTCTTAGGTCTCCTGCAATGGCAGGCAGGTTTATACCACTAGCACCACCTAGGAAGCCCAGCTACTCCTTATCTGCCCCCAAAGATCTAAAGAATTGTTTTAAAGGGATCAAAATGATCTCCAATAACTTTTGTTATTGCCCAACCAAACAAAAATAAATGAAACATTCTTTAAAGGAAGAGAACAAAATCCAAACATTCAGCAAGGTAACTAACATGTTTAACATAAAATAAAATTTTAAAAAAAAATTACTACTCATGTCTCAAAGCACAACAATGTAACCTATTACCTGAATAAAAGTAAGCCAATAGAAACAGACCCAGGAATGACACTATCAGAAAAGGGAATTTTAAAAAGCTATTTTTTATATACTTAAGAAGATAGAGAAATAAATAAATATGACAGGAAATAGAAATTATAAAAAATAATCAAATGCAAATTCTAAACATGAAAAATATAACATCTGAAATGCAATTGTCCCTGGATGAGATTAAAAGCAGATTAGACATTGAAAAAGAAAAGATCATTGAACCTGAGGGTTAAACAATGAAGCAGAAAAAAAAGAATATTCATGTCCCCTAGTCTGATATTTTTCATTTCCTATATTTCTTATGTAAGAAAATATAATACACAGAAGAATAAAGGTAAGAATAGAGACCTCTAATTAGAAACTAAGCAAGTCACATATCACAGAATTATATCATTACACGCTAAAATTAAAGAACCTGTCATAGAATTTTATACCTCCACCTCAAAAAACAGTTATTCAAAAAATAGTTTCAGAAAAACAAAAGTTGAGATAATTCTTTGCAATCAGAATAACACCACAAGAAATGCTAATAAAAATTCTTTGGAAGAATAAAAATGGTTACATATGGAAAGTAAGATTTCTACAAAGAAATAAAAAGCACAAGACATTGCAAATGTTAGTAAATGTAAAATATTGCTTTTTTCATTTTAATTGTGTATAAATCAATTTTTAAGTTTATGTGAAATTTATAATATATGTAGAAGTAGAATGTGTTACCAAAAAGTCACCAATTATAGTGAAAGAACAGAAATACGTGGTCTAAGAATCTTACATCTGGGAAGTGGTAGAAGTTTTTGGAGAGCTAGCTAAGATATGTTAAAGTATACTGTGACAAATGAATAAACAAGGAAAATGCTCCAATCCCAAACTCTGTGTGGCCTGGTCACTAAGGTCACATTGCTTATACATACATTTCAAATTATGTTCAGGCTTCTATTTATTTTTATCCTTTCCGTTGTTAGACCAACATCCTGGAACTAGGAAGAGAAATAATATAATCTTGTGTTTAAGGGGTAGGAGATAAAGGTACAAACTACTATATATAAAATAAATAAGCTACAAGAATATATTGTGCAGCCCAGGGAATATAGCCAATATTTTGTAATAACCTTAAATGGAGTATAATCGTTAAAATTTTGAACCACTATTTTATACACCTGACACTAACATAATATTGCAAAATAATTATACTGCAATTTTAAAGACCCCACTTACAACTGCATCAAAAAGAATAAAATACCTAGGAATAAGCCTAACCAATAAGGCTAAAGACTTGTACTGAAAATAATAAGGCATTGATGAAACAAACTGATGACAACACAAATAAGTGGAAAGATATACCATGCTCATGGATTAGAAGCATTAATATTGTTAAATATCAATACTACTAAAGCTGAAACTCCAGTACTTTGGCCACCTCATGTGAAGAGTTGACTCATTGGAAAAGACTCTGATGCTGGGAGGGATTGGGGGCAGGAGGAAAAGGGGACAACAGAGGATGAGATGGCTGAATGGCATCACGGACTCAATGGACATGAGTTTGAGTGAACTCCAGGAGTTGGTGATGGACAGAGAGGCCTGGCGTGTTTCAGTTCATGGGGTCACAAAGAGTCAGACACGACTGAGTGATTGAACTGAACTAAACTGAACTGAACCCAAAGTAACCTACAGATTCAGTGTAATTCCTATCAAGACGCAATGACATTTTTAACAGAACTAGAACAAATAATCCTAAAATTTGTATGGAAACAAAAAGAACCTGAATAGTCAAAACAACCTTGAGAAAGAACAAAGCTGGTGGCATCATACTTCCTGATTTCAAACCATATTATAAAACTGTAGTAATCAAAACACTACTCTGCTGGTGAGGAAAAAAAAAAAAAAAAGACATGTAGATCAATGCAACAGAATATAGAGCCCAGAAATAAACCTATGCATAGACAGTCAATCTAAAATAAAGAAAGCAAGAAAATAAAATGGGAAAAGACTCTCGTCAATAAACAGTGTTGTTTAGGTCTTTTGCCGACTTTGTGATTGGGTTGTTTTTCTGGTATTGAGTTGTATGAGCTGCTTGTATATTTTGCAAAGTAATTATTTGTCAGTTTTTTTTCCTTTGCTATTATTTTCTCTTATTCTGGGGGTTGCCTTTTCACTTTGTCTTTAGTTTCCTTTGCTGTGCAAAATCTTTTAAGTTTAATTAGGTCCCAGTTGTTTATTTTTGTTTCTATTTCCAGTATTCTAGCAGGTGAGTCATAGAGGAGCTTGCTTTGATTTATGTCATCGAGTGTTCTGCCTATGTTTTCCTGTAAGAGTTTATAGTTTTCAGTCTTACATTTAGGTCTTTAATCTATTTTTGGTTTATCTTTGTGTATGGTGTTAAGAAGTGCTCTAATTTCATTCTTTTACATGTAGCTGCCAAATTTTCTTTTTCAATGTCTAGTCTGCTTTTAATCTCATCCAGGGGCAATTTCATTTCAGACATTATATTTTTCATCTTTAGAATTTTCATTTGATTATTTTTTATAATTTCTATTTCCTGTCATATTTATTTATTTCTCACTTATTGAAGAGGCTATCTTTGCCCCATTGCATATTCTTACCTCCTTTGTCAAAAGTAAGATACCCATAGGTGTGTGGGTTTAGCTCTGGGCTTTCTGTCTTGTTCCATTGGTCTATACTTCTGTTTGTGTGTCAGTACCATACTGTCTTGATGACCAGAGCTTTGTAGTATCGTCTGAAGTCAGGAAGGTTGATTCTTTCAGCTCCATTCCTCTTTCTCAAGATTGCTTTTCTCAATATTCTGGGTCTTTTTTGTTTCCATATGAATTGTAAACATGTTTGTTCTAGTTCTGTGAAAAATGCCAGTGGTAACTTGACAGAGATTGCACTGAATCTGTAGACTGCATGTGGTAGTATAGCCATTTGCACAATATTGATTCTCCCAACCTAAGGAACATGGAATATCTCTCCATCTGTTTATATTGTCTTTGGTTTCCTTCATCAGTGTCATATTTTCCTGCATACAGTTATTTTGTCTCCTTAGGTAGGTTTATTCCTAGATATTTTATTCTTTTTGTTGTAGTGATGAATGGGATTGATGCCTTAATCTCTCTTTCTGATTTTTCATTGTTAGTATATACGAATGCAAGTGATTTCTTTATACATTTCCCCAAAGAATACATACAGATGGCTAACAATCACATGAAAAGATGCTCAACATCTCTCATTATGAGAGAAATGCAAATCAAAACTACAATGAAATATCACCTCACACCAGTCAGATTGGCTATTATAAAAACGTCTACAAATAATAAATGCTGGAGAGGGTGTGGAAAAAAAGGGAACCTTCTTGTACTATTGGTGGGAATGCAAATTGATACAGCCACTATGAAAGACTGTATGGAGATTCCTTTAAAATCTAGGAATAAAACCACAATATGACCCAGAAATCTCATGAGTAGGCATATACCCTGAGAAAACCAAAACTGGAAAAGGCACATGTACCTCAATGTTTATTTACACTATTTACAATAGCTAAAAGATGGAAGTAACTTAGATGTCTATTCACAAATGAATGGATAAAGCAGCTGTGATATATACATAAACACACACACAATGGAATGTTACTCAGCCATAAAAATGAACATAGAGCCCATTATACAGAGTGAAGTAAGTCAGAAAGAGAAAAACAAATGTCATACGCTAAAGCATATATATTGAATCTAAAAAGAGGGTACTGATGAAATTATTTGCAGGGCAGCAATGGAGACACAGACATAGGGAACAGACTTACGGACATGAGGAGGGGCAGAGCAGGAGAGAGTGGGATGTATGGAGAGAGTAACATGGAAACTTACAGTACCATGTGTAAAACAGATAGCCAATGGGAATTTGCTGTATAACTCAGGGAACTCAAACTGGGGCTCTGCAACAACCTAGAGGGGTAGAATGGGAAGGGAGATGGGACATATGTATACCTATGACTGATTCATGTTGATGTTTGGCAGAAAGCAACAAAATTCTGTAAAGCAGTTATCCTTCAATTAAAAAAATAAACTTGCAAGACAGCAAAAAAGACACAGATGTGTATAGCGGACTTTTGGACTCAGAGGGAGAGGGAGAGGGTGGGATGATTTGGGAGAATGACGTTGAAACATGTATACTATCATGTAAGAATCAAATCGCCAGTCTATGTCCGATGCAGGATAC
Source organism: Ovis aries (assembly GCF_016772045.2). Taxonomy (NCBI): domain Eukaryota; kingdom Metazoa; phylum Chordata; class Mammalia; order Artiodactyla; family Bovidae; genus Ovis; species Ovis aries. Next base: position 123,403,420 of record NC_056055.1, on the reverse strand, counting down.
AGCATGCTTGGGGCTGGTGCATGGGGATGACCCAGAGGGATGTTGTGGGGAGGGAGGTGGGAGGGGGGTTCATGTTTGGGATCACATGTACACCCGTGGTGGATTCATGTCAATGTATGGCAAAACCAATACAGTATTGTAAAGTAAAATAAAGTAAAAATAAAAATTAAAAAATTTTAAAAAATAAAAAATAATAAATGGTGTTCGGAAAACTGGACAGACATATGCAAAATAATGAAACTGGATCACTTTCATATATACAAAAATTAACTCAAAATATATTAAAGGCTTAAATGAAAAACCTGTAACCATAAAAATCTTAGAGGAACCCATAGGAAGTAGACTCTTTAACATTGATCTTAGCAATATCTTTCTGGATCTGTCACCTCAGACAAGGGCAAAAAAGCAAAAATAAACAAATGGGCCTACAGCAAACTAAAATGCTTTACCACAGTAGAGGAAACCATCAACAAAGTGAAAAGGCACATCACTCTTGTGAATAAATGTGTAGAGTGTCACTAGCCTCATAGTCAATTTTGGTTTGTCATGCCATTTGGAGTTGTGTTGATCTGGGTTCAAACACAAGTTAAGACACCTTGGGAAAGTTCTTTAACTTTTCTGAATTTCAATTTCTTATCTCAAGAAAAGTAAAAATGTCTTTACATTTCTCATTGGTAAGGCTTTTATTTGTGAGACTTAATTAAGACAATGAACATAAATCAGGAGCTTAGTACCAGGCACATGAAATGTGTTAGTAAATCATAATTTATTCTGACACTGAAATCACCTGCCTCCTCTAATGAAATTCCCTCCATTGATTTCTTAACTCCTCCAAACCAGTTTTACATGTTCTTAGATACAAGGCTCTGTTTCTCTCTCTCTCTCTCTCTCTCTCTCTCTCTCTCTCTCTCTCTCTCTTTTTTTTTTTTTGTATTCCAGATACCACATAGCAAGCAAATTAAACTTCAGCTGGGACTGAAGAGAATGTTCAATTTCTTAAAAGCCAATCATTCAGTGGTATGTTATTTCCAGCCCCATTTAGGAAGAAAGACCTATGCAATTGAGCATAATATTATAGATATACTTTTGTGGCTTCCAGCAAGGTCTCAAAGTTGTCAATCACGGTCTAGCAGATCAGCCAGATGGCTCTCCGGAGACATTACACAAGGCAAGTCTTTTAATATTTTATCAGCTACTGTTGATAGGAGGCACTTCAGCTTGGTGAGTCTTTTTATTACTTCCTTTCATTTATTCTTGAGACACTTTTATCTCTGTTTATTGATTGCTACCTTTTAAATTTTTATTTAACACCGGTAAGCAGTGATGTGATTAATAAATTTGATTAAATTTTTCAGTAGAAAATTACTTTAAGTGTGCTTTCACAAACCTAATTCAGTGATCTTCTGGTAGATATTTTTGCATGTATTTGTATTTACTCCTTTGTTATGTTGATTCTCTGAAGACTGATACTCAAGTGAAGTAAGAAAGCAGAATTGTAACTAAAGAGAAACTCTGCATAATTCTCAGAACACTCTTTTCAGGCTGCTTCAGACAGCAATACACTAGGGATCACATGCTAAAGATCAATCATAAACCTCAAAAAAAAAAGAAAATAACAGCTACAAATATATACACAGAGAATATTTAATCTCTAAAATGACTGAAACTGGCTTATGCTTCTTCCTCCAAGTATGAAACCCCAAATAACATCCAACTGTCACAAGAGAAATATGCCAAGTAGGCAGAAAAAAATTACTCAAAAGCCTCTTTTAACTTACTCACAGAAACTTGCTGATTTCAATCCTTCCCATTTTAGCAGCTGCAAAACTGAACAAAGTGAGAGACAGCTAGCAGAGCTAACCAAAGTTCATTAGACTCAATATACACCCTCATGAAACTTATTGTGAAGATGCCACGGCTGTTATGGCATATTTCAAAAGACTGCTAGGTTAGCAAGCTTTGCCATGGTTCTCTCCTGAGCCCCATTAATCTTGCACTGGCCAGTTGTGTTTCTTAGACAAGGTAGAATGCAGCTGAAAGACCTGATTTTTATGTTATTGTTGCTTGCTTTAACAAAAATAACTAGGCAATTCTGTCAAATATATTAAATTGGAAATTTGGGGACTGATCCTGACCACAAGGATGACTGCTCACAAACCCTAGGAGAAAGGCAAAAAGGGACCTCAACCAATCAATGTTTGAGTGGAGCTAACTCCCTTGAAATCATTCACTTTCTAGAAATGTTTCTGTACTTATACCCCTTGGGAACTCTTTAAATCGGAATCTGTCTAGTGTGTCAGGGATTAGGGGTCCTAGCTAAATCTCACTCATATTAGGATATTTTCAGTTCAGTTCAGTTCAGTCGCTCAGTCATGTCCGAACTCTTTGCGACCCCACGAATCGCAGCACGCCAGGCCTCCCTGTCCATCACCAATTCCCGGAGTTCACCCAAACTCATGTGCATCGAGTCGGTGATGCCATCCAGCCATCTCATACTCTGCTATCCCCTTCTCCTCCTGCCCCCAATCCCTCCCAGCATCAGGGTCTTTTCCAGTGAGTCAACTCTTCACATGAGGTGGCCAAAATGTTGGAGTTTCAGCTTTAGCATCACTCCTTCCAATGAACACCAAGGACTGATCTCCTTTAGAATGGACTGGTTGGATCTCCTTGCAGTCCAAGGGACTCTCAAGAGTCTTCTCCAACACCACAGTTCAAAAGCATCAATCCTTCAGTGGTCAGCTTTCTTCACAGTCCAACTCTCACATCCATACATGACCACTGTAAAAACTATAGCCTTGACTAGATGAACCTTTGTTGGCAAAGTAATGTCTCTGCTTTTTAATATGTCATCTAAGTTGGTCATAACTTTCCTTCCAAGGAGTAAGTGTCTTTTAATTTAATGGCTGAAATCACCATCTGCAGTGATTTTGAAGCCCAAAATTAAAATCTAACACTTTTTCCACTGTTTTTCCATCTATTTCCCATGAAATGATAACATATGCAAAATAGGTATGCTGGTGGTAAAGAACATGCCTGCCTGTGCAGGAGATATAAGAGGCATGCATTTGATCCCTGGGTCAGAAAGATCCCCTAGAGAAGGGCATGGCAATCCTCTCCAGTATTCTTGCTTGGAGAACCCAATGGACACTGGCAGAATCCAATGGAGCCTGGCAGGCTATGGTCCACAGGGCTCCAAAGAGTCAGACATGACTAAAGTGACTTAGCATGCAGGCACACACAAAATAATGATGTGAGACTGGAAATGTATATAGATTTTTTTTTAATCAAAAAGATTGCCTTTCAGCCTATCAACCCTGGATGCACATGAGAAGCACTTGAGAAAATTTCTAAAAATCATAATGCCCAGGCCAATTAAACCAAAATCTCTTGGGTAAGAGACTCAGAAATTAGCTTTTTTAAGCTCCACCCAGTGAATAAAATGAGAAATAAAAGATGAGAAAGATTGCTCTAACATATATGCTTGCCTTCTGGCTGTATCTCGCTGTATCTGTCTTTAGTCCCCGGAAGTTTATAAACCCATGTATACAAATACACGAATTCCTTAGTGTTGGCAACTATTTACAACTGTGCAGTTAAAAATTATTTGTATACAACACTATATGTGCTACACACACACAAATGCACTTGATCATATGGCCCATTTATTCTACTAGGAAACTTGGGTGGGCTTAGGTTTACTAAACTCCCTCAACAGACATAAACGAAATCTCCCCCATTTATATTTTCTCAGGTTATCTCTTTCTTTTCTAAGTGAGTAATAATCATTCAGCACTTCACTCACCACTAAGCCCTTCCCCCAAGATGATACCTAGAAATATATATAAGGAGATGTTTAAGGTCTTCTGGGCTATTGAGGAACAAAACCTCACAACTGGGAATTCTCTTTTGGGTGTTTCAGAAGTATCTAAGGGAGATTGCTGGATACCTTTAGATCCTGTCTGACCTTACTTCATGCTTCTTATGCTGTAGTAGATGATTTTACCAGCTTCTACTGGGTACTTATGACCATGCTTGTCTATAGTCTATGTAACAAAGTTTAGAACTTAAAATCTATCAGAAGTTCTCCATCTTCTGGCTCCTGACTTTTCATATTCCATGGGTTCTCACAACACTCTTAAACTCTCTAATGATTCATGAAAACTCAACTGCTTCCTAGGAATCATCTCTGTGGGACAGACTCCAACTCCCCTTCTGTGGACCTTCATCAACTACTTGTAAGTGATCTCTGTGTCTTGCTGAACTCAGAACTTAACTGACAAATTTGAGAGTTTCATAATAAATTAGTCAATTAATTTAATCTCTCTAAGAAGACATTTCAGTAGATCCAAATAAGAAGGGGTCAGCTGAATGACGATTTGGAGAAACTGTGTGCATGCTCAGTTGCTCAGTCATGTCTGACTCTTTGCAATCCTGTGGACTTCAGCATACTAGAAAGCAATCCAAATGCCCAGCTTGGGAAACACTTGGCCTGTTGTAAAACAGGAATGACAAGATAGACGGTAGTAATCCAGAGGGTGAAAGTGGCAAAAGATGGCGTGACAGAGATAAATCAAACTAGTAGCGGAGCACTGTAGACCCGGGCAAGAAGGCTACATTTCATTATAAGTGCAATGAAAAAACAAAGATTTCTTGTTGAGAGACAATGTGGTCTAATTCAATTTTTAAAGGTTAGTTGTACCTTCTTTAGAGGAATAGAGTATAGATTACAGAAGAATCGATTATAGAAGCAGGGAAAATAGGCTATTACAATAGTCTACATGAGATGCAAGTATGACTTGGGCTACAGTGGCAGCAATGGAGATCTGATGAGAATCAAGTGATGAGGAAAACATCTGATGAAAACGCCAGCTAGATTTGCTCATATTGATATACTGCATGTGTGTGTGTCAGGAAAACAGATAAATCAAGGACTATTCCTGTATTCTGGCTGAACAGTAGTAGTGGTTTGATTTATTGGAGAAAGAAGAGTGAGGCAAGAAGAATCAAGTCTCTGTTTTTACAACTTATATTTGGATTCACGAGATCCATGCTCAGATGCCAAGTAGGTAGTTATGTGTACCAGCTTAAATGCCTCAGATGCTGATTTGGGTGTTACTGATATGGAGAAAACACTTAAAACTGTGAGACTGGTTGACATCAAGTAGGCAGCAAGGTATAAGCTCCAGGGAACTTGAACCTTTAGAGAGCAGGCAGGAAAAGAAAAATATTGTAAATAAAACAAGGATAGAAGAAATCTAGGAAGAGAGAGATGTGTGTATGTGTGTATGCGAGAGAGAGAGATCAGAGGAAAAGAGGAAGTAGGGTACCATGAGGGTAAGAGAAAGCACACCACAGAATGCAGCAGAACAACCTGTGTGGGAGAACATCCCTATAGAGGAGGGCTGGTGGCCCCACCTTGGTTGCTGAAGCATGAACAGTTATTGTAGCATCTTTGCAGAGGGGTGACATGGTACCACGAATCTGAGCCTGAGCAGGATGAGACGAACATCTACACAGAGGAGGGCAGTGGGGACAACAGGAAGATCACTTATATACAGACGGAATGGCCAACTATGGTACATAGATTGAATCTAGTAGGAGTCACATGTACTCAGAGAAGGGCATATAAAACTAGAGAAAACAAGGAAAAATCCTGAGTGTTGCAGTAGAATTGAAGGCATTGATGATAGCTAAAGAGACAGAGACAGAGGAACAGAGAGAGAAGGAAATATAGATACAATGTATGGTATAGAAATACAGAATTAGTGTAGATGTAAACGTATGTATGTATCCATGTACACATACACTTATTCCTTAGATGTGTCTATTGAGCAGCCCTGGGAATAAGGCACCTTATGAATAAGTGCTACCAGCTCTTGGATTCTGAACATCATTCTTCACTAACAGAACCTCAGGATCTTTAGTAAAATAGCTCACTAAGTCAGAGAAAGTTGAAAATGGGCCTAGAAAAATCTTACTAATGCCAGAAAAAAAGGCTTAAAAGACAATTTGGATATATTTCAAAAGGATACAGAAGCCATATTATAGAGTCCCCCTTCGGCTAAATGTAGAATAATTTGGGCATCACAATAAGTAAACTTACTATTCTAAACGTTCAAGCTACTCCACGTTCAAGGTCAGGAGGGGCAGCTCTGAGGAGATACCCCTCATCCAAGGTAAGGAGCAGCAGCTACGCTTTGCTGGAGCAACTGTGAAGAGATACCCCACATCCAAGGTAAGAGAAACCCAAGTAAGATGGTAGGTGTTGCAAGAGGCATCAGAGGGCAAACATACAAACCATAATCATAGAAAACTAGTCAATCTGATCACACAGACCAAGTTAGCACCCTTGTCTAACTCAGCGAAACTAAGCCATGCCATGTGGGGCCACCCAAGACAGGCGGGTCATGGTGGAGGGGTCTGACAGAATGTGGTCCCCTGGAGAAGGGAATGGCAAACCACTTCAGTATTCTTGCCTTGAGAAGCCCTTGAACAGTATGAAAAGGCAAAATGATAGGATACTGAAAGAGGAACTCCCAAGTCAGTAGGTGCCCAATATGCTACTGGAGATCAGTGGAGAAATAACTCCAGAAAGAATGAAGGGATGGAGCCAAAGCAAAAACAATACCCAGCTGTGGATGTGACTGGTGATAGAAGCAAGGCCCAATGCTGTAAAGAGCAATATTGCATAGGAACCTGGAATGCTAGGTCCATGAATCAAGGCAAATTGGAAGTACTCAAACAGGAGATGGCAAGAGTGAACAGTGACATTCTAGGAATCAGTGAACTAAAATGGACTGGAATGGGTGAATTTAACTCAGATGACCATCATATCTACTACTGTGAGCAGGAATCCCTTAGAAGAAATGGAGTAGCCATAATGGTCCAAAAAAGAGTCCGAAATGCAGCACTTGGATGCAATCTCAAAATGAAGAAATGATCTCTGTTCATTCCCAAGGCAAACCATTCAATATCACAGTTATCCAAGTCTATGCCCCAACCAGTCATGCTGAAGAAGCTGAAGTTGAATGGTTCTATGAAGACCTACAAGACCTTTTAGAACTAACACCCAAAAAAGATGTCCTTTTCATTGTAGGGGACTGGAATGCAAAAGTAAGAAGTCAAGAAACACCCGGGGTAACCAGCAAATTTAACCTTGAAATACTGAATGAAGCAGGGCAAATGCTAATAGAATTTTGCCAAGATAATGCACTGGTCGTAGCAAACACCCTCTTCCAACAACACAAGAGAAGACTCTACACATGGACATCACCAGATGGTCAACACCGAAATCAGATTGATTATGTTCTTTGCAGCGAAAGATAGAGAAGCTCTATACAGTCGGCAAAAACGAGACCAGGAGCTGACTGTGGCTCAGATCATGAACTGCTTATTGTCAAATTCAGACTTAAATTGAAGAAAGTAGGGAAAACCACTAGGCAATTCAAGTATGACCTAAATCAAATCCCTTATGATTATACAGTGGAAGTGAGAAATAGATTTAAGGGACTAGATCTGATAGTTAGAGTTCCTGATGAACTATGGACTGAGGTTCATGACATTGTACAGGAGACAGGGATCAAGATCATCCCCATGGAAAAGAAATGCAAAAAAGCAAAATGGCTATTTGGGGTAGGCCTTACAAATAGCTGCGAAAAGAAGAGAAACAAAAAGCGAAGGAGAAAAGGAAAGATATAAGCATCTGAATGCAGAGTTCCAAATACTAGGAAGGAGGGATAAAATAGCCTTCCTCGGTGATCAATGCAAAGAAATAGAGGAAAATGGGAAAGACTAGAGATATCTTCAAGAAAATTAGAGATACAAAGGGAATATTTCATGCAAAGATGGGCTTGATAAAGGACAGAAATCGTATGGACCTAACAGAAGTAGAAGATATTAAGAAGAGGTGGCAAGAATACAAGGAAGAACCGTACAAAAAAGAGCTTCATGACCGAGATAATCACAACGGTGTGATCACTCACTTAGAGCCAGACATCCTGGAATGTGAAGTCAAGTGGGCCTTAGAAAGCATCGCTATGAACAAAGAAAGTGGAGGTGATAGAATTCCAGTTGAGCTATTTCAAATCCTAAAAGATGATGTGAAAGTGCTGCACTCAGTATGCCAGCAAATGTGGAAAACTCAGCAGTGGCCACAGGACTGGAAAAGGTCAGTTTTCATTCCAATCCCCAAGAAAGGCAATGTCAAAGAACACTCAAACTACCACGCAATTGCACTCATCTCACACACTAGGAAAGAAATGCCCAAAATTCTCCAAGCCGGGTTTCAGCAATGTGTGAATCGTGAACTTCCAGATGTTTAAGCTGGTTTTAGAAAAGGCAGAGGAACCAGAGATCAAATTGCCAACATCCACTGCATTGTGAAAAAAGCGAGAGAGTTCCAGAAAAACATCTATTTCTGCTTTATTGACTATGCCAAAGCCTTTGTGTGGATCACAATAAACTGTGGAAAATTCTGAAAGAGATGGGAATACCACACCACCTGACCTGCTTCTTGAGAAACCTATATGCAGGTCAGGAAGCAACAGTTAGAACTGGACATGGAACAACAGATTGGTTTCAGATAGGAAAAGGAGTATGTCAAGGCTGTATATTGCCACCCTGCTTATTTAACTTATAGGCAGAGTACATCATGAGAAACACTGGCTGGAAGAAGCACAAACTGGAATCAAGATTGCCAGGGGAAATATCAATAACCTCCAATATGCAGATGACACCACCCTTATGGCAGAAAGTGAAGAGGAACTAAAAAGCCTCTTGATAAAAGTGAAAGAGGAGAGTGAAAAAATTGGCTTAAAGCTCAACTTCAGAAAACGAAGATCATGGCACCGGGTCCCATCACTTCATGGGAAATAGATGGGGAAACAGTGGAAACAGTGTCAGACTTTATTTTTTTGAGCTCCAAAATCAACGCAGATTGTGATTGCAGCCATGAAATTAAAAGACGCTTACTCCTTTGAAGAAAAGTTATGCCAACCTAGACAGCATATTCAAAAGCAGAGACATTGTTTTGCTAGCAAAGGTCTGTCTAGTCAAGGCTATGGTTTTTCCTGTGATCATGTATGAATGTGAGAGGCGGACTGTGAAGAAAGCTGAGCACCGAAGAATTGATGCTTTTGAACTGTGGTGTTGGAGAAGACTCTTGAGAGTCCCTTGGACTGCAAGGATATCCAACCAATCCATTCTGAAGGAGATCAGCCCTGGGTGTTCTTTGAAAGGAATGATGCTAAAGCTGAAACTCCAACACTTTGGCCACCTCATGGGAAGAGTTGACTCATTGGGAAAGATTCTGGCGCTGGGAGGTATTGGGGGCAGGTGGAGAAGGGGACGACAGAGGATGAGATGGCTGGATGGCATCACCAATTCGATGGACGTGAGTTTGGGTGAACTCCAGGAGTTGGTCATGGACAGGGAGGCCTGGCGTGCTGCAATTCATGGGGTCACTAAGTGTTGAACACGACTAAGTGACTGAACTGAACTGAACTATTCTAAACAAATAACTGAATGTTTTGAAAGTTTAGTAAAGATGGGAATGTTTACACAGTCTCAAAAATACCCTTTCATAAAGTTCTTAATCATTACAAAAGTAGATGAGTTAATTTTACAGTGGATAAACCTTGCAGACATGATTTAAATACATAGTCAAAGTTAACACTATGAATAATGAGACAAATTAAAATAATATGCCTCCTGACAGGAATATAATCTCATTTCTGTGATATTCTTCCAAAGTGTGCATAACTGGAATCTAACCAATCAGAACCTCAGACAAACCCAAATTCAGAAACATTCTACAAAATAACAGACCTATCATCTTCCAGCCTGGCAAGCTACAGTCCATGGGGTCCCAAGAGTTGGACATGACTTAGCAACTAAACCACCACATCATCTTCCAAAGTGTCAAAGTTGTGACAGTCAAGGAAATCGACACTACTCAGAACTTTCCAGACAATGTATTGATTCAGTCTGAGATAATGAATTTTATTCCTTCCACAAAATGTTGTAGGCTAGAAAATTGTGCCTAAAGTCAAAGCATTAAACAACTTTCAGTTACTTTAGCATAACTCACATTTTTTTCATATTTGCGAGTTAAGAAATTTTAGTTCACAATCAAAGATTTTTACTCATAAATTATATGACCACAACATATTGATCATCAAAGCTAAAGTGAATAACTTGTTTTAGAAACACAGGCAATGCTTATTTTTTTAATTATATTATGTAAAGATAGACAATTATAACCATTTTTACTTCTAAAATCACTTCAGTTATTGTTTTTTCTTAGCTAAAATAATCTAAGCTTAAAAGACAGTAGAATACTTCATTCCATTAACATCTAAACCACAGTTGTATAGTTTTCTTTGAATCTTTAACTGTGTGTGTGCTAAGTCACTTCATTCATGCCCAACTCTTTGTGACCCTATAGGCTGTAGCCTGCCAGGATCCTCTGTCCATGGGATTCTTCAGGCAAGAATAGTAGAGTTGGGTTGCCATGCCCTACTCTAGGGCTCTTCCCAACCCAGGATTGAACCCCCTGTGTCTATCTCCCACATTGGCAGGTGGGTTCTTTACCACTAGTGCCATCTAGGAAGCCCACATCTTTTTTACTGCAGCTTATTTACTTTTTGAGAGAAGGTTCTATAAAATTGATTTTTTGCTCATTTATAATTAGCACCTTGAACTTTTGTCACCTGAAAGTAAGATGGTGTCTGCCTACGAGAGCAGTGTGTTCAGTTTTACCTTACCAGTCATTTGAATTATTTTTGTATGGTTTGATGCTTTTTTAGCCAAAAATAGGATTTATAGGTTTTGTCAGTTCTGTTCCATTGTTCTTATAGTACGTGATTAAAAAGTGAGAACTGTTTTTAAAATGATAAATGATACAAGAGCATGACCAATTATTTGTCATAACACAAGATAAGTTGCTAGTATTCAATATCTTCACTTGGGCTCTGCTGGACCATATATAACCTCTTTGAGTTGTCTTACAGAGCACCTAAAAGCATTTTAGCCCGCTGGTTCAGGCAACCTATATGTCAAGCAGAAAATATAAAACCACCGTTTTCAGGTTTGTGTTTCCCTGGAGGAAGAAAACAGTTGGATGCAATTTGTCAAAAGCCAGAGCGGTACTTTAATGGACAATTTACTTTAAATGGCTGCCATTATTGCAGAACAAAGGCCCATAGCCCAAGATAAAAAATCGTTTCCAATTGGTTTTACCTAGATAGATTTAATTCCTTAAGATTAACTAAGGATAACTACCCTTTCATACTCCTCATCTATCTAAAAGCAATAAAAGTAAAAGTAAAAACTTCTGAGTTCCTTCACCTTAAATATGTGAAAAGCAATCAAACCCCTAATATGGCATTCTGTTCAGATACTTGAGATAAGGGACTCAAGGAAAATGACAAAAACACAACAACAACAAAAAAAACTTCCCAAACTCTAAAGAATTTTTGCAGTTCTTGGTAAAATTTCCAAATAACCTTAAAATTATTATTGACATATTTATATGTAAATATATATGTACATATATAATATAATAATCAAATTCATGAAAAGTTTACATTAGAAACTTAAGAATATTTCTGTTGCTGTTATTGTTTATTTGCTAAGCTGTGTCTGACATTTGTGACCCCATGGGCTGTAGCCCACCAGGCTCCTCTGTCCATGGAATTCTCCAGGCTAAAGAATGGCAAGCCACTTCCTCCTCCAGGGGATCTTCCTGACCCAGGGATCGAAACTGTGTCTCCTGCATTGGCAGTTGGATTCTTCACCACTGTGCCATATTTCTATTTTCTCTTAAATGTATATTTATAAACTAAAATATTTCATAATGGAAAGTTTAAGAAATATCTACTCAAATCTCATGTTCCTTTATATTTTCCTGTCAGCATTAATTATATGTTAATATTTCCAATATTTGAGAGTTGACTGAAAACAGTACCATTATGATTCTGTGTTTATCTCCCTGTTCCAGAGTCCTTCACTAAGATTAACCCTGAGTGGCAGAAGGCAAGAATTGCTGAACGTGGACATGTGTGTTTGCCTGAAGCTGACCAGAGTCACACATATTCAGTTTCTGCGCTGTGAACTGATGCTAGAAAAGTGGCCCAGAGACAGTGAGCAAAAGAAAAACTGAAGGGGTTCAAAATAGTAATCTGATAAACTAGATGAGAGCAATCTGAAATTTCTGTTCCTCTTTCAATGCGCATCTCTTCATGCATAAGTAACCCTTTATGAAGGACTGCACAAGAAAAAAACTCCAAGAGACACAAATCAACATTAATGTTCTCAATCCCAATCCCCATTAATTCACTGTTGACTGTAAGGATCTGCTGAGAGCATGAGTTAGCTAGACTTGATAGGCTAAAGTTAGCTCATATGAATACTGTATATGCTATTTTCAAATAAAATGAATGCATACCTTAATACCCATATATAAAATAATTAAAGTTAGCTTGCGAAGTACTAAAAAGGCAACATTTTATATTTATCATCCACATCTATACTTAACCACACACTCATAACTGATAGCTCATAATTTTCTCTTTCCACACATCCTGCAGAGACATGAAAGCCTGAATAGCATCTACTTCAAAATGTAAACTTTCTTTTCTTTAGATGGAATTCTGCTCCATTTAGGAAGAAACAAATCATTGATACACACAACGACATGGATGAGTCTCAAAATAATTTTGCTGACTGAAAGAAGTCAGACAAAAAGAGCATATATTACATGCTTCTGTTTATATAAAAATCTCAGAAAATGCAAGCTAATCTATTATGACACATTACTGACAGAAAAGGTGATGGTTTGATATAAGTATACATTGTAAAACTATTACCACAACCAAGTTTACTCACACATCCATCATCTTACACAGTTACCATTTTTGCATGTGTGTGTGTGTGTGTGTGTGCACACTTATTTGTGTTTGTGTATGTGTGGTGAAAACTCTTAAAACCTACTCTATTAAAAATTTCCAGTATACAATATGGTACTGTATCTTCTCAAAACTCCACGTTGGCAGCATCTTGGCCTTAAAGAAACATAATGACCTAGCCCTTATTTGACTTCGTATTCAGTTAGTGTTCTTGCCTGGAGAGTCCCAGGGACAGGGGAGCCTGGTGGACTGCCGTCTATGGGGTCGCACAGAGTCGGACACGACTGAAGTGACTTAGCAGCAGCATTCTCTTCTTGAATCTATATCAAAGTAAATTTATAAAGCAGTAAATTTAGTTATATTGTATCTAATTACCAGAATAATACATGTCTTTCCAACACCAGTTCTGTCTATGACCACTGGACACATGCACATACACACATTTCTGGGGTAAGAAATTAAACTAAACCTATGGGTAATGGACGGAGAAGGCAATGGCACCCCACTCCAGTACTCTTGCCTGGACAATCCCATGGACGGAGGAGCCTGGTAGGCTGCAGTCCATGGGGTCGCTAGGAGTCGGACACGACTGAGCGACTTCACTTTCACTTTTCACTTTCATGCACTGGAGAAGGAAATGGCAACCAACTCCAATATTCTTGCCTGGAAAATCCCAGGGAGAGGGGAGCCTGGTGGGCTGCCGTCTATGGGGTCGCACAGAGTCGGACACGACTGAAGTGACTTAGCAGCAGCAGCAGCATGGGTAATGGAGAAGCAGTCTATTTTGCAAAATTATTTTGTAACCCAGCCATTATGTAGAACCTTTCAATCTGTGGATTATCTTTTCAGCCATGGGCTTCACGTTTGGCATATAGCTTACCAGCACTAACCAGATGGATACTCATTGCCAAGCTCCAGGCAGTATGCTGTTCTTGGACACAAGTGAAAGAAGACATACTTTCAGGAGCTTACAGTATATGAAAGGAAGTAAAAAAATTAAAACATTTTAATACCAGAAACAAATAATTTTGAGAGTGTACATTCAGGGTCCTATGGGAGCACATAAGAAAGAGCAAGAGGTTATTTATTATGTAGCATCTACAGTCTATCACCTCACTACCCTAAGTACCAGCATACACACACACACCATGAGCAAACAGCTTCAGCATCACCAGTAAGCTTTCTGAAATTCAGAATCTCAGACCCTACTGCAGACCTACTGACCCAGAATCTGGATTTTTGCAACATTTCCAGATGATTCACATGTACACGAAAATTTGAAAAGCACTGTCCTAAAGCCCCAACTGAAATCTACACACACACACACACACACACACACACACACAAATAGCCAAAGGAATACGATTTAATTAAATTTTAAATGCCATGTGGCAGTTACTTGTTTATCATTTCTAAATGAGAAACTTCAGCTACTTTCTTAGCAATCACATTATTTTTATCTATTAATCAGCCCATTCAGGAAGGTAGTGAGATGCTTAGGCCATCATTAGTGTAAATCTCATAAAATAATTAACAGTTTTTGCCTTTATTATATACTGTGTACCAGGAACTTCTCATATCCCATAATCTCATTTAATCCTCAATTCAGATAACGAAATTAATGTTCCTTCTCAACAGGTAGTAAATTCACGTAAAAGCTGGTTTCAAAATCAGGTTTCCCTGACTTCAAAGTTTAGTCTGACAAATACTCAACATCCCTAATTTTCATATAGAATGAGAAACAAAAGTCTATATACACATTTATTATTTCTGTGTAGTTCACTCATGTGTAGACTAAACTATCACTTTTAATAGAAAATAATGCTCAGAAAAATTCTAATAGATTCACCAATTTATTTTTCAGAAAGTATTTAATATTAGTTTAATTATTTAATTAACTTTTTTGTGTTCTGTATGTCAAAATGGCTTCCCAGATGGCTCAACAGTCAAGAATTCCCCTGCCAAGCAGAAGGCATGAGTTTGATTCCTGAGTCGGAAAGATCCCTTTGAGGAAAAAAAATGGCCGCCTACCTCAGTATTCTTGCCTGAGAAATCCCATAGACAGAAGAGCCTGGTGGGCTACAGTTCATGGGGTCACAAAAGAGTTGGACAAGCTTAATGACTAAACACAAAAACGACATGTCAAAATGGTTAAATTTTTTAATATTTATATACTATTTTACACTTCTGCACCTGGGATACAGCATTTTGTTTTCAATTATGTCTTAGATAATTAAAAAGGTATCTCAAAACAGAGGGAAATAAAGGAAAATAATCAGAAAATTATCTTTCAAATTCGTCTATAGTATGTAATTCTTTGGACATTCTATATCGAACAATATAGAGGCATATTAAAGTGATATGTAAAGAGTCCAAGGTGGGACAAAGCATTCATTCCTTTTAAATGTTATATTTTTTAAATAACTTTAATTTATGACCCACCTGTACAACTCATTTTCCAAATAATACATTCTTAAGTCATTTTTATGGACATTGTTTACATCAAGAATAGCAGCCACATCTTTACAAGCTACAAGTTATCTCAAATACTGGTCTAGTCCTGTTTTCCAGCCAAATAAATGAAAAAGTGCGAATCCTAGTCAGGAAGAATACAATACTGTAAGAAACAAAATTGTTCTTAAAACTGAAGGTAAAAGGCCTTTAACAGAAAAATTGGGGTCAGGTCCTTTAACATGTATCAGCTATACTCAGAATCAGTTTAATATTTTCTGTGGTCTGAGAATAAAAAACAATTGATATCTGATCAATGATAGTGTTAATAGTACAAGGGTTTTCAGGCATTCACAGCAGTAAATCAATATATAATAAAGTTTTCAACTTATTGGGCATAACAAATGGCAACAAACATAATGAAAACCATATGGTAGTGGTTAATGGTACATTTAATGTCAGTGCTAACTCTATTTCTCCACAGATAATGGCTATAAATTTGTGCAGCATGGTTGAGTGACTCATTTAATTCTATGAAGTGATTTTCTATGTAGTAACAAGGCATTTTTCTCTACAGCTTAATTTTTGGAATTGTCATATTAGCTGCGAGGCACAGGACTTAAGTCAGTACTTACAAGACTAAATAAGCCATTCAAGTTACACTGCAACTATATCATGGGAACTCAACATACACAAACAACTTGTCTTGTAAATTGTGTATCTGATTTTTCAAAATAATGTGTATGTCTATTTAAAATACTTTGTGTTACATCAAATGTTATCACTTCTTTAAACATGACATTTATTTTATAGAATTTGAGATTGTAAAAGTAATGTTTATAGAAAACGGGGGGTAAAATATAAAACCTAAAGGGGAAGGGGAGTCATTCCTAAAATGCTCACCTAGTAGTATTTTGGTATTTTCCCTTTCATTATATGCATTAGGTATCTTTCTTTCTACAACAATATTTTTACTTAGAGGAATAAAGTTAAGCCATATGGAAAAGCTTAAAGTAAATAAAAATAACCACTTTTCAGTCTCTCTTCTTTATTATCTCCTATCACACCTCTTCTTAAAAATAATTTATAATTTTTGTCATAATTTTTCTTTTTACCACCAGGCTCATGATATATACTAGTTATAATTTGTAGCTTGTGCTTATGTTTATAATATAAAACAATCCATTTAAACCTCTGTCTCTTGCTCTTTCACCTGCATGGTGATCTGCTGGCTGATCTAGAAAACCAAGTGAAAGTGAAAGTGCTAGTTGCCCAGTTGTGTCTGACTCTTTGAGACTCCATGGCCTGCACCCTGCCAGGCTCCTCTGTCCGTGGAATTCTCCAGGCAAAAATATTGGAGTGGGTTGCCATTCCCTTCTCCAGGGGATCTTCCTGACCTTGGGATCGAACCCAAATCTCCTGCATTGCAGGCAGATTCTTTACCATCTGAGCCAGGAACATACTTTTTACTTCTCATCTTTCAGATTTCTGTCTGTTATACGATTAATTTCTGTTCCCAAACTATCAAATTTCTGTGTGTTGGCAATAGAAAAACTCCATAATTTTAAAGTTGACAAAACAGCCATTATATGGTACACTGTTGGTGGATTGTAAATTGGTGCAGTCACTGTGGAAAATAATATGATGATTCCTCAAAAGAAAATAAAAAATAGAACAAATATATGATCCAGCAATCCCATTTCTTGATATTTATCCAAAGAAAATCAAAGCCCTAATTCAAAAAGCTATAGGCACCCCCATGTACACACCAACATTTACAACAGCCAAGATATGAAAACAACTTGTGTTCATTGAAAAATGAATGGATAAAGATGATGTCGCAAATAGTTGCAAGAGTTGCAAAGAGTAGGACATAACTGAAATGACATATATACATACACACACACACACATATATATATATATACATACATATATATAGATGGAATTCCCTGGTGGCTCAGTGGTAAAGAATCTGCCTGCCAACACAGGAATTGAGGGTTTGATTCCTGGGTCAGGAAGATCCCCTGGAGATGACAATGGCAACACAACTAAGTCCCTAAGTCATGTCCAACACTTATGTGACCCCATGGACTGTAGTCTGCTAGGCTCCTTTGTCCATGAGATTTCCCAGGCAAGAATACTGGTGTAGATTGCCATTGCCTTCTCCAGGGAGTCTTCCTGATCCAAGGATGGAACCTGCATCTCCTGCAGCTTTTGCATTGGCAGGTGAAATTTTTACCACGTGTGTAAATGTATACATATATATATATCTGTGTGGGTATGTGTAAAGAAGCTGTAAGAAAGAATGAGATCTTGCAATTTGCAACATCATTGAAAAAGCGAGAGAGTTCCAGAAAAACACCTATTTATGCTTTATTGACTATGCCAAAACCTTTGACTGTGTAGATCACAATAAACTGTGGAAAATTCTGAAAGAGATGGGATACCAGACCACCTGACCTGCCTCTTGAGAAACCTATATGCAGGTCAGGAAGCAACAGTTAGAACTGCACATGGAACAACAGACTGGTTCCAAATAGGAAAAGGAGTACATCAAGGCTGTATATTGTCACCCTGCTTATTTAACTTATATGCAGAGTACATCATGAGAAATGCTGGGCTGGAAGAAGCACAAGCTGGAATCAAGATTCCTGGGAGAAATATCAATAGCCTCAGATATGCAGATGACACCACCCTTATGGCAGAAAGTGAAGAGGAACTCAAACGCCTCTTGATGAAAGTGAAAGAGGAGAGTGAAAAAGTTGGCTTAAAGCTCAACATTCAGAAAATGAAGATCATAGTATCTGGTCCCATCACTTCATGGGAAATAGATGGGGAAACAGTGGAAATAGTGTCAGACTTTATTTTGGGGGGCTCCAAAATCACTGCAGATTGTCACTGCAGCCATGAAATTAAAAGACACTTACTCCTTTGAAGGAAAGTTATGACCAACCTAGATAGCATATTAAAAAGCAGAGACATTGCTTTGCCAACAAAGGTCCATCTAGTCAAGGCTATAGTTTTTCCAGTGGTCATATATGGATGTGAGAGTTGGACTGTGAAGAAAGCTGAGCACCAAAGAATTGATGCTTTTGAAGTGTGGTGTTGGAGAAGACTCTTGAGAGTCCCCTGGACTGCAAGGAGATCCAACCAGTCCATTCTAAAGGAGATCAGTCCTGGGTGTTCATTGGAAGGACTGATGCTGAAGCTGAAATTCCAATACTTTGGCTACCTCATGTGAAGAGTTGACTCATTGGAAAAGACTCTGATGCTGGGAGGGATTGAGGGCAGGAAGAGAAGGGGACGACAGAGGATGAGATGGCTGGATGGCATCACTGACTCGATGGACACGTGTCTGAGTAAACTCCAGGAGTTGGTGATGGACAGGGAGGCCTGGCGTGCTTCGATTCATGGGGTCGCAAAGAGTCGGACACAACTGAGTGACTGTACTGAACTGAACTGAAGAGAGTAGATCTTAAAAGCCCTCATCACAAGGAAAAAAAAAAAGGTTTTAGTTATATATATATGGATAGATGTTAACTAGACTTAACTTATTGTGGTGATCATTTTACAATATATAAAAATATTATTTCCTTTTATAATATACTATTGTGTCTGATTCTTTGACACCCCAGGGACTGTAGCTGCCAGGCTCCTCAGTCCATGAGATTTTCCTTAAGACTATTGGATGGGGCTGCCATTTCCTCCTCCAGAGGATCTTCCTGACCCAGGGATATATCCAATGTTCCCTGCATCAGCAAGTGGATTCTTTACCATTGAGCCACCTGGAAACCCATATAGGAAATTAATATGTTACATGTTATATATCAATTATACCTCAATTTTTAAAAAGTTTGCTGTACAAATAAAATTGTTATATAATCTTTCTATATTGACTTTTTTCACTCAGAATAATTCCCTTGCGAACCATCCAAATTGTTATGTGTGTCATTTGTGTGCTTCTTTTTACTACTGTGTAACATTATAGTTTGTTAAACTAGTTACTTATTGAAGGACATTTGGGATTTTTTAAGCATTTGCTATTACAGATCTGTTATGAGCATTTGGTATACAAAAAATATAGTTATTATAATTCTGAGGTTATTGTGCACTTTAGAAGTAAATTTAATTGTATTTCACTTAATCCTAAAGTCTTCCTGCTCAAAGACAAGTGCTCTAAGCATCAAAGTTCAGTCGATCCACTTTGATTTATTGTTGACTCCCTCTACTTGTTTCATATTATACTTAGCTGCTCTTCATTATTGTATATCATGTTCTGCTTTTTTTTTTTCTGTAAACAGAATTATAGATCCAAACTCAATTTCCATTAGAACTTGGCACTTTCCAGTCTCCTGTTGTTGATAAGTTATTTGAAGCCATTCTCAGTTGCATTCATTTGGTTGTATTTTTTTTTCCTATATATGCTTAAACCATTTACTTAAATCATCAGTGATGTCATCCAGCCATCTCATCCTCTGTCGTCCTCTTCTCCTCCTGACCCCAATCCCTCCCAGCGTCAGAGTCTTATCCAACGAGTCAACTCTTCGCATGAGGTGGCCAAAGTTATCCTTTAGGTCTCCCCAACTTGACTATGAACTCTTTTGAAAAAACGTGCTGGATGCCTTATTCAATGTTGTATTCTCAAGTAGCCTGAAATATAGTAGGTAATCAATAATCATTTGTTGAACTAAGCTGAATTTAATACATAATGTGAAGGCTTAAGTTTGAAAGGAAAGAAACTGAACCATCATTTAAAAATGATGCCTAATACTTATATTAAGGAACATATTCTTTCCTTGATAGTACAATAGGTAGCCTTTCAACTGACCTCTACAAACTATAGGTTACCACGCAATACTAATAACCATGGCATCCTGCACACTTCTGGTTTGTAGGGCTGTATTATCTAGGACTCCAATGCATGTTTCCTGCCTCAAATTGAGAACATTTTCACAAAATTGTTGAGGTAGGCATGAGATAATCCATTAATAAGATCTACTCTCTTTTGGTTGGTATTTTAATTTGATTAAAGTCACTTATTGAGAAATTTTCAACTAATTCTTGCTTTATGGAATATATGGATGGGGGAATGTTGAAACACTGTATTCTACTGCTTGACAGAGTCAGACAATAAGTTGGGAAAGCAGACAGGAATCTTTGCTTATCGAATCCAAAAGGTGAAAGGAAATGACTGAAGGATTTTCAATTGAAAAGTGAAGTGGTCATAGTTATGTTTTGGAAATCTCTTTCAAGTCTTCAATAGCTTGTGAGATGGTGACTGTTAGAAAATGAATCTGTAAGCTGGAAGACAGAGAGCTATTTTTATTTTATTTTATTTTTTAATATAAATTTATTTAATTGGAGGTTAATTACTTTATAATATTGTATTGGTTTTGCCATACATCAACATGAACCTGCCACAGGTATGCACATGTTCCCCATCCTGAACCCCCCTCCCCCCTCCCTCCCCGTACCATCCCTCTGGGTCATCCCAGTGCATCAGCCCCAAGCATCCAGTATCATGCATCAAACCTGGACTGGCAATTCATTTCATATATGATAGTATACATGTTTCAATGCCATTCTCCCAAATCATCCCACCCTCTCCCTCTCCCACAGAGTCTAAAAGACTGTTCTCGACATCTGTGCCTCTTTTGCTGTCTCACATACAGGGTTATCGTTACCATCTTTCTAAATTCCATATATATGCGTTAGTATACTGTATTGGTGTTTTTCTTTCTAGCTTACTTCACTCTGTATAATAGGCTCCAGTTTCATCCACCTCATTAGAACTGATTCAAATGCATTCTTTTTAATGGCTGAGTAATATTCCATTGTGCATATGTACCACAGCTTTCTTATCCATTCATCTGCTGATGGACATATAGGTTGCTTCCATGTCCTGGCTATTATAAACATGCTGCGATCAACATTGGGGTACATGTGTCTGAAAGGGAGCTATTTTTAAAAGCCCATCAAAAGATGATGATGGAAATAGGCATAAAGTTACAACTGAGCAAGATGAATAAACTCTAGATATCTACTGTACAATATTATAGGT
This sequence comes from Ovis aries, assembly GCF_016772045.2. NCBI lineage: Eukaryota > Metazoa > Chordata > Mammalia > Artiodactyla > Bovidae > Ovis > Ovis aries. The sequence goes on along the minus strand of NC_056055.1, from coordinate 123,382,001 downwards.
ATGGTCAACAATAAATTATTTCAAACTTAAATATTTACAAAGAGAGTAGATCTCACATTAAGTGTTCTTACAACAATAAACTAAATTTTAAAGACGATGGGAGGTTGGAGTGGCATATGAGAGGGTAAGGAATGTGAGGCAACTGTGATATCTCCCACTCCTCCAATCTACTTTCAATCAGCTTAACTGCTGGGCAAACTACGTGATAACTCACTGAGAAAGATAACTAGTTTAGCAAGAAGTTCATATAACTTCCTTTTCAAGGTTGAATGTTCAAACACTGATCAATAAGATGCTTTCCCACAAGAAACAATTTCATGTATATCCAAATGTAAAGGTGATAACTTAACAGCTTAAGAGTAATAAAAACATTAACAGTCCTAACATACTAGATCATGGAGATAGATTGAAACTACTAGATCAAGGAGATAGATTGAAAAGACATGAAGTAATAAATGATTTAACCTCAGTAGGTACAGTAAGGCTGTCTGTAACATTCTTTCTGCCCCTTAAGATTTTAGCATTTTTTGCACTTGGATGTGTGGACACCTGTTTACTCCAAAGATGGAAACTTCTGACTCTCTGTCAAGGTTGTCAGGGCTTTTACTTTCTCTCAATTTAAGGTAAGAAATTTATTCTTAGCAATGAATGTCTCTATTTTTATTTCCTTTAAATAGTCAATGCAAGGTCAAGATCAAGAGGTCAATGGCTTAATATAATTTCACCATGCTTTGTATAAAAAACATAAAACATTTTAAAAATTGTATTCTTTTTTTTTTTTAGGTTATATGGTGCTATCTATATACAAACCCCTAAGTTAGAGGGGAAAAAAAACTAAACATTGTACAGCTCCTATCTTTTTAGACATTTTCACACTGAAACTAATGATGAAAATTTTTCAATGCACATCCTTTAGCTAAAATAAAATTCTTTGCATAAAGTAAAAAATATGCCAATTAAATGGCCTTTCTCACCTTTTTGCAAAACCAGCAAGTTAAAAACAGAGAAATGGAACTGAAGATATCAATTCTCAGTTACAATTTATATTAAGAAACAATATTTCAAGTATTTTTGTTTTAAAAATATTATAAATATATACTACTTATTGCATATTAATAAGGCATTAATATCCCTGATTTTATTGTTTAACCCCAAAAAGCACTATGGCTAAATTATAAAGACCATGCTAATAATAATAATAATGAAAGGAAATACATTTTCTCACCTGAGGCCCTTGTACCTGGAACTTTCTGTCCCTAAGGATGCTTTTTCTCATTTCTTCTTCCTCCTTCTGACCTCTGTAAATCAAACTTCGCATCCTTCATTTTTAATGTTAAATTCTCAGAAAATTTCCTAACTAACCCATCTTCCATCTTCTATTATTTCTTCCCTACTTCATAATTCTCTGAAAAATATCACAACTTAAAATTTTTTGTTTATTTTTCTTCATTTAGGTCAAGCACCTTCTCACTCTTGCTTGCCATCATAAACCTAGTACTTAGAACAACTATGAAAAAGTTTTTAAAGTAATTATTGAAATCAAGTCAAGTTTTTCTCTAACCACAATGGTATGAAATTAGAAATCAAAATGGCAACCCACTCCAGTATTCTCACCTAGAGAATCCCATGGACAGAGGAACTTGGCAGACTACAGTTCATGGGGTTGCATGGAGTCGGGCATGACTTAGGGATTAAAACACTAACCACTACCAACAGGAAGAAAGCTGGAAAATTCACAAACAAGTAGAAATTAAACAACATGCTACTGAACAACCGAGTCAAAGAAGATCAAAAATGAAATTACAAAGTATCTTGAGACAAATAAAAAGGAAAACACACTAAAACAGATGGGATGCAGCAAAAGCCATTCTAAGCGGGAAGTTTATAGAAATAAATACTATATTTAAAAAAAGAGAGAGAGAGCTAAAATAAACAAACTACCTTTACAGCCTCAAATCATTAGAAAAAGAACAAACTATGCCTGTTATATGAGAGAAAAAAAAATAAAGATTAGATCAGAAATAGATGATAGAGACTAGAAAAATAATAGAAAAAAATTAATGAAACTAAGAGTTTATTTTTAGAAAAGGTAAACAAAATTGACCAATCTTTGACTAGATTAACCAAGAGAAAAGAGAGAAGACTCACATAAAATTAAAAATGAAAGAGGATTCATTGTAATTATTACAACAGAAATACAAAAGATATAAGAAGCTACTGTGAACAATTACAAGAACTGTACAAATTAGAAAAAAATTTCTAGAAACATACAACCTACCAGGACTGAATCATGAAGAATTAGAAACTCTAAAGAGATTAATAATGACTAACAAAATTGAAGTAATAATCAAAAACCTCTTTATAAAGACCTATATTTATAAATACCCTCTCCAGAGCTGCCTGTTCTAATGCCCACCCTCCATTGTCTGTGACTCTACTTCGTATAAGAGTACCATTCCTACACATGAAAACACCTTGAGCCTTGCCTAAAAAATGAATTCAAAGAAAAAGATACTTAGGTTTGATTAATCAACTAAACAATGATCCTGTTTACTTTTAATACAACCAGTGCAAATCTCCCCTATCTAATCCTGTGAACACATCTTACTCTACTCACCAGAATTAGACACAGCTGAAGGTTTTTCCAGTAGTCATGTGTGGATGTGAGAGTTGGACTGTAAAGAAGGCTGAGCACCGAAGAATTGATGCTTTTGAACTGTGGTGTTGGAGAAGACTCCTGAGAGTCCCTTGGACTGCAAGGAGATCCAACCAGTCCATTCTGAAGGAGATCAGCCTTGGGATTTCTTTGGAAGGAATGATGCTCAAGCTGAAACTCCAGTACTTTGGCCACCTCATGCGAAGAGTTGACTCATTGGAAAAGACTTTGATGCTGGGAGGGATTGGGGGCAGGAGGAGAAGGAGACGACAGAGGATGAGATGTCTGGATGGCATCACTAACTCGATGGATGTGAATCTGAGTGAACTCCGGGAGTTAGTGATGAACAGGGAGGCCTGGTGTGCTGCGATTCATGGGGTTGCAAAGAGTCAGACACGACAGAGCGACTGAACCGAAACCAAACCAAAGAAGCTTTTCTTGAAACGTTCTCTCTCATTCCTCACCTTCTCCATATCTTCATATCTCAGTGATTATTCTTAATGTTCATAGCAGATTTCTCCTTATTTCCCTATTTTGGATGAAGAGCAAACTTATATGTGCAAAACTTCACTCTTAGTTAAGCCTCTTGTGTCCAGCTCTCTAGACAACATCACCATGTGGATGTCCCAGATTAAAACCAGGATTAACACATTAAAACAAACAAACAAAAAGCATTTCCTGCATTTTCCTCTGTTTTACTCACCTTAGTAAATGGTACCAACATTCTCAGTTGTTTAAGCCGATAAAACATCATTTTTTAAATTTTTCTTGTTCTCACATCTCATACCTTAATCATTATCAAATCAGATCTGCTCTAGCTTCTAAATGTTGGCCAGATCCAACCAATACTCACCATTTCCACATCTATAATTCTAATTCAAGTTACCTTGCAACATCCCTTGCCAGGACTACTGAAACAGCTCCCTAGTTGGCCTAATTTCATTCTGCCATCCTACCTTTATGTCTGTCCCTATAGATTAGAGTACTGTGTACTTTAGTCTTTTTGTTTCAGCTTAAAGAGTTCTTTTCCATTTTTTTTGTAAGGTAGGTCTAGTGGTAGTGAACTCTCTGTTTTGTTTATCTGGGAAAGCCTTAGTTTATCCTTCATATTTGAACGGTAACTTTGCTGGATAGAATGTTCTTGACTGGTAATTTTTATGGTTCAATATTTTGAATATGCCATTCTACTATCTCCTAGCCTGTAGAGTTTCTACCACGAAATTTCTTGATAGCCTAAAGGGGGGTACCTTTATAAGTGATGGTCTTTTTTTCCCTTGTTGGTTTTAAAATTTTTCCTGTATTGTTAACTTTTGATAATTTCAATATAATGTATCTTGAAGATCTTTCTGCATTGAGATAATAAGGTGTTGTATAATTTCATAGACTTGTATACCAAGTTCTTTCCAGGTTTAGGAAGTTCTCAACTATCATTTTTTAAATATACCCTCTGCTCCCTTCTCCCTTTCTTCTGCTTCTAAAAACACATTGTTCTTGTGTTGACTTTTCTAATGGAGTAAGTTCTCACATAGTTTCTTCACTTTTAAAAAACCTTACTTTTCTTTCTTCCTCAAAATTATTTCTATATTTTTTCCCTTGAGCTTGCTAATTCTGTCTTCCGTATGATCTGTTCTATTTCCAAAGCTTTCTAAGGCATTCTTTACCTTATTTATTAAGTACTTCAGCTCCAGAATTTCTACTTGTTTCTTTTTTAGAATTTCAGTCTCTTTAGTAAAGTAATCCTCCATCTGTTAGTTTTTATTTCTGAGGTCATTGAACTTCCCTTCTGAATTTTCTTTAATTTGTTGGATTTCTTCATAACAGTTCCTTGAAATTCCTTATATAGATCATAATGGTCCATGTCTTTGGGTTTGGTTGTTGGAAAACTGCCATTTTATTTTTGTGATACCATAATACTGTGATTTTTCATAGTGTTTGATGAGAAGTGTCTCTGCCACTGCATTTGACATAGTGAACACCTTTCTTACTTAAGCAAGGCTTGGGTCACTTCGATTATAATAGCTCAATAGAGTGATAGTTAGGAGCCTTTTTCTTTTCTTTTTTCCATCTCTCAGAAGCATGTTTTTCGTTAAAAATCACTGGTGCAGGACATCAGATGCTACATCCTTCCCATTTTCCCTGCTCACAGTGTCTCCTCTCTGGGTACCCTGAGCTACTCTCAATGCATTCTCCTCCCGTTTGCTCAAGAGACCAAGAACACACATCACAGCCTTGTCACCTGTAATGGGCTAAGGCCTGGATGAGAAGGTCACTGTTCCAGACATCGTCTGGAGGATTCTATTGTTTCCTGCATCTTTTTTTTTCAGGCTTGCCTGCATTCTTCCCTTTCTTTATTGTAATCTGAAATTTGTACTTCTTTTTAATCCACTGCTGAATCTGTTTACTCTTTGCATCCCAATCATGTTGTCCAACGTTTGAAGAAAAAATCAGTTCCTTTGTCAGGGTGGGTTCCGGCTTGAGTTCAGCCCTCTCCGTCTTTCTGAGCCACAGCTGCACCTGGTGGATCTGTGAGCAGGTGAGGAGCTGATACTGGGCGGGTTCCACACTTAGGTCCCTCTTCACCAGCCGTAGGTCCCGCTCGGCAGCCCTGAGCCTGATCGTATTAGCTCTGTGCATGTGGTCATTGGCCTGCTCCTCCAGCATATGAATGATAACACTTGATTTTTTTTCCCAACGTTACTGACAGACAACTCATCCTTTTTTTTTTTTTTTTTTTCTCCCCTTCCCTCGTCCTGGGTGTCTTCAGTACTAAAAGCTTTTGTGTGAATGAGGCAGGCTGATACTGGGGACCGCTGTACAGGCACGGGCTTCTGTAGGATGTAGTTACCCAAATATCTTCTAATGGAGTTATTCTTTCTGGCTTGTAATGTGACCTTCTTCAGGAAAAGAGCAACCATCCTTTTTAGGAAGAACTGTAATCATGCCCAGTGGATGGCATTTACTGGAGTTCAGTTCAGTTCAGTCGCTCAGCCATGTCCGACTCTTTGTGACCCCACGAATCACAGCATGCCAAGCCTCCCTGTCTATCACCAACACCCGGAGTTCACTCAAACTCATGTCCGTTGAGTCGGTGATGCCATCCAGCCATCTCATCCTCTATCGTCCCCTTCTCCTCCTGCCCCCAATCCCCTCCCCTCAGCATCAGGGTCATTTCCAATGAGCAAACTCTTTGCATGAAGCGGCCAAAGAATTGGAGTTTCAGCTTCCGCATCAGTCCTTCCAATGAACACCAAGGACTGATCACCTTTAGAATGGACTGGTTGGATCTCCTTGCAGTCCAAGGGACTCTTAAGAGTCTTCTCCAACACCATAGTTCAAAAGCATCAATTCTTCAGTGCTCAGCCTTCTTCACAGTCCAACTCTCACATCCATACATGACCACAGGAAAAACCATAGCCTTTACTAGATGCACCTTTGTAGGCAAAATAATATCTCTGCTTTTTAATATCTCTGCTATCTAGGTTGGTCATAACTTTCCTTCCAAGGAGTAAGCTTCTGTTAATTTCATGGCTGCAATCACCATCGGCAGTGATTTTGGAGCCCAAAAAAATAAAGTCTGACAATGTTTCCACTGTTTCCCCATCTATTTCCCATGAAGTGATGGGACCAGATGACATGATCTTCATTTTCTGAATGTTGAGCTGTAAGCCAACTTTTTCACTCTCCTCTTTCACTTTCATCAAGAGGCATTTGAGTTCCTCTTCACTTTCTGCCATAAGGGTGGTGTCATCTGCATATCTGAGGTTATTGATATTTCTCCTGGCAATCTTGATTCCAGCATGTGCTTCTTCCAGCCCAGCGTTTCTCATGATGTACTTTGCATATAAGTTAAATAAGCAGGGTGACAATATACAGCCTTGACATACTCCTTTTGCTATTTGGAACCAGTCTGTTGTTCCATGTGCAGTTCTAACTGTCGCTTCCTGACCTGCATATAGGTTTCTCAAGAGGCATGTCAGGTGGTGTGGTATTCCCATCTGTGTCAGAATTTTCCACAGTTTATTGTGATCCACACAGTCAAAAACTTTGGCATAGTCAATAAAGCAGAAATAGATGGTTTTCTGGAACTCTCTTGCTTTTTTGATGATCCAGTGGATGTTGGCAATTTGATCTCTGGTTCCTCTGCCTTTTCTAAAACCAGCTTGAACATCTAGAAGTTCATGGTTCACATATTGCTGAAGCCTGGCTTGGAGAATTTTGAGCATTACTTTACTAGCTTGTGAAATGAGTGCAATTGTGCAGTAGTTTGAGCATTCTTTGGCATTGCCTTCCTTGGGGATTGGAATGAAAACTGACCCTTTCCTGTCCTGAATGCCAGCTAATACTTGAGACGGAATCACTGAAAAACTCCACATCCTACGAGTACCGGAAGACAGACTGACAGATGTCCCCAGAGCCCATCTCCTGTGGTCATGGTTCCTCTCCTACAGCTCCTGCTTCTGTCCTAACTGCTTTTTCCGGGGCTCTTCAGCAACAACCCTGACTGTCCTATATCAGACCACTGATTGATAAGGTTTGGCAGAAGCAGCCTGCAAACAGGCTCTGGGGTGAAACCCCTTTGCCTTCCATAGTGCGGAGTCTATCTTTTGCTTTCTAGATAGAGAACAAAATTTTAGTTTTTCTTATTGGAGCTGATTTCTGGTAATGTTGGTAGTTATGCATTAAAAAAAGAAAAAGATGGTGCCAGAGAAGGGTGAAGTATGTACTTAACACTGGGGACTTCGGGTGTGCCCACAACTTGGTGGGAAGATCTTTTAGCTGGAGGTCTCAGAAGCCAGTGGACAGTCCTCTTGCCTTTCTAGGCAGACAACAGGAGATGTTTTGCTTCTATTCTCTCTGTCTAGCTATTTCCCTTTCTTTTCCTTCCCTGTAGACAGTGCAGTCTCTCCTCAGGAAGCACCTACTCCCTCCTGCTGTACACACATGGCCAAGTGGGCCCCATTCATTGCCTTCATCCTCCACCCTTCTCTACCAGAAAAAGGGCGCCAGCACACAGCTGGACTAGCAACCAGCTTCTCTTCCATCACTGCCCCTGGCCACTGCTGGCCTCTCTGCAACTCTCCTTGCTCCGTCACCTCCTCCGTGATCCATTCCACCCACTTTTGGGTGCATAGATGAATGAATCTCTCAGGTGCCTGGTACTCTTTGCAGAAGTACTTTTTTTTTTTTTTTTTTTTTTTTGGTTATAGTTGTCTGATTAGTTGTAAATCAAAGGCTAGATTTAAAAAAGCATTGATTCACATCACCATCATGCTGATTTCACTTCAACTGTCCCTTTTACATGGTTAAGAAGGATTGGAATATGGAAAAGACATTGCAATTAGAAATATGCATATGTATTCCAATTGTCCATCTTTAAATATATTAGCATCATTTCTGTGTGACCGTATTTTTTCAAATATAATATGTTGCATAAATCATTTTTCATGATACCTACTCTCATCATTCTACTTCTGCTTTCTATCTCTGAAACTATTGCTGTTAACTCAGGCTCCAGTCGTCTCTAAAGATTGCCTTTTTCTAATGTCCCATATCCAATCAGTGATTTTTCCATTTCAATACCTCTTACAACTTCCCATTTCTTTCCATTTCTGTTCAGGCCCTTATCGCTTCTCACCTGGATTACTTCAATAGAATTATAATTGGTCTCGAGGTTTCAGGCACTTCTCTTCACTCTCCATCTTGCTTACTATTGATAGATTAATCTTCCTAAAAGGCCTACAACACACTTTTCATCATGTCATTTCACTGTTCAAAAATCTTCAGTGAGAACATAGAAAAATGAAAATAGATCATTTGCTTGAGAAGGGATGCAAGGCCAAGTTATTTTTTCTTTTGCTTTTCTTTTTAAATCCTACATTATTTTTGCAGTGTTGCTTTGTGTGATTAGTATAATACAATTAATTACCTAAAAGTTAAAATTCTAGTAACCTCTACCATATACTTCCAACATTCTTTACTACTTCTTATTCCACCATGCCCATTCCCTCTACTTTAAAACTATAAAAATTACAACCTTGAATTTTTTTAACTTAAATCCCAATCATATGTAAATTTCTTAATTATATTAACTGGAAATAATTCCTTTGTATATACACAAACCTAATTTCTTGTGAGAACAAATAATTTGACCCTCATCATTTAAAGTTTTTCATTAGTATTTATGTTTACATCTCAATTTTTCATTTCTCCTCTAAGTGAAAAAAAAAGCACACTCTTAAGAACCAAAACTCTTCCTCTTCTCTAAACCAGAGGCCACAGCAACTTGAAAACACACCATAGGCATTTAATAAATATATATGATTTCATTAAATCAATGATCAAATGCTTCAAAGACAATAGGGTATTTGCTCATGGAGTACCTTTTGATTTTTGTTTTAAAATTAAAACCAGAAGCCAAGAAACAGAAGCCTTTGAGAACTCTCAAAAAAGCCAGCATTATAGAAATTGTTCAATCTAATATCTAAAGACTGAGTATAAATGTGACACACCCAATTGTCACATTTATTGAACAATTCATTTATTGAGTACAAATGAGATGCTCTTCTCTCATCCACTTAAGTTAGAAGGTACCACTCAGCACCTGGCTCTTCAATCTGAACTTAAGATGCAGGGAATATGAGTAGTACTCTAACTGTCCTTTTCTTGGGCTTTGATTTCATGAGTATCCCTCAGAGATCAACACTAACTTGAATTGCTATCATTGTGGAGCTTGGATAGGAGAAATTTACTGGATCTATCATTAATGCCTTTTTAAAGAAATATTTAATTGCTGTGGCACAGAGTGTATGAAGTGTGACAACTTGTGCCTAAGGGGAGGGGAAAACTTCTCTTTTCCCTTCTCTTCCAATGAAACAACTAAGTTAGGTCAAAGAAAACAAATGAATATATAGCTCCTTGTACAGATACACTGATATTTTTACTACACATTTAATCCATGTTTCACTGCAGTAAGCAATACAGGTGAACATCTGATTACTCAATCATCTGATACTTATTACAAAAGCTGGAAATTACACTCATTTTAATCTTATGTTAGCAGGCAGTAAACATAGCTTGAAGCTGGTCAAGTGGCTGCTTGTAAAATTCTGGGAAATTGCCAGAGGATGTAGAATAGCTCTTTTGGCCTCTACTTTCCACCTCAGTTCAGCAAAAGAGAGAGATGGCAATACACCCAATACCTCAGCCACCAGTTTCTGCATCTGTCAGCTTCTACCTTAGAAAAATCTTAACTGAACCATCACTTATTGAACAGATTTCCACATACTAAACCTGAGGAATAGGTTCAGCCCACTGGTGGTATAGCCAGTGATAACCACAGTGACCACTGAATTCTTCTTAAAAATTATTTAAAAAAAAAAAAAAAGCTAGATCAAATCATGTAAGAAAGTATTTCCTTGCTTTAACTGAAATATAATGAGCAACAAGTATGTAAAATACAGAAATTTCTACTTAGTTCTTTCTGTTCATGTGGAGTAGATTTGGAGTAGACTACAAATCCTAAGGGATTTTTTAACTCTATTTCCTACCATTGGGCTTCCCTGGTGGCTCAGATGGTAAAGCGTCTGTCTGCAATGCAGGAGACCCGGTTCAATCCCCAGGTTGGGAAGATCCCCTGGAGAAGGAAATGGTAGTCCACTCCAGTATTCTTGACTGGAAAATCCCATGGATGGCGGAGCCTGGTAAGCTACCTTCCACAGGGTTGCAAAGAGTCAGACATGACTAAGGGACTTCACTTTCACTATCATTTTCCTACCATTGCAACTTTTAAGTATGCAAAACAAACTCAACACATTTTTAAATTCCACCATCATTTTTTGGTACCAAATAAAATGCTACTGCTAGTCAGAGTTATTTGATGCTGTTTGTTGGATGAACAAATGACATCTATCCCAGAGCAATCATATTACCTCTTTATATTGTCAATCTCTATTACCCTTCATCCAAATATATCCATAACCAGGATTATTTCTTTACGTACTACATAAAGTGTCTTGGTTTGTGGCACAAATTGATATCTGCAGAGTCTGGGGATCTTTGGGATGATAACTGGCTGATTTTCTGCTTCTGTTTCCCATTGTTTCCGTTTGCTTCAATTCACTATCCCTCAACACACCCTTCAATAGTGGCATCTTCCACCCCTCTAATAGCTTTGCCATTGTCATCTGTCTGCATTAACAGATTGTACTTTAAACTGATTTTATTCAGTTTAGGAAATACATTTTCAAAAATACATTGTGTGTGTGTGTGTGTGTGTGTAGATAGGTAGATAGGAATATATATCATGATAGGAATATGATAAGAAAAATATTCTTTTGGGACCTGGAGTCTGATCTTAATAAAGGAGAGTTATTTGTTTTTTAAGCTCTGAGGAAACTGTTCTACAGTGGTAGGCTCAGGTCCTATTATCTAACTGATATATTGCAGTGCTTTAAAAAGCTTCAACTGGATTTACAAATGAAACCGTGATTGTAACTGTCATTTTTTTTCTGTTTGTTTAAAATCCTGTGTCTTTCTAAAAATAGATTCTAAGAACAAAGAAAGATAATAACACATTCATTTTCCATTGCTAGATGTTAGCCTCAAATTTATTACTGATATTCTCAGCAGCCAATGCAGAAGATAAAATGAAATTTATAGTGTTCATAAAAAAAAATATATATATATGTATGTACACATATGTATATATTTTTTCTTAAGGGAAACAAGCTATCCCTGTTAGTGTACTAAGCTTATTACTCCCATAGATTCTTATAAACAGATCCTTCAACAAACACTAGTTGAACCTTGCAAATGTAAATTATATATCCAAATGCTTTCCAAAAGTCATGAAGTCTCAATGTAAATTTCAGTTCCACTATTCCTATTAACATTTTTGGTTTTGTACTCTCTCCTCCATTAATTATGACACTATTTTGGCAAGGTGTGTCTATTCTCAGTTTCAGTCCAAACAAGGGCACAGACTTGTGTTCTTTCACTGCCACATCCCAGACACCAAATCAGTACCTGGTATATAGCCAGCTCACTAATATTTGTCAAATGAACAAATGAAATTTGTGACTTGAACAATCATGGAACTTTTTTAAAGAGTTTATCTCCATTTGTTATCTTGATCCAAATATATCTAAGATCCCAGGGTTAGTTTTTCCCAGAAGTCTTTAAATCTTTCTAGTTGTCATATAACCAGAAATAGTGGAATAGTCCAAATTTCTGTTACTCACAACAATAAAATATTCTACAGTGTTTTATTTTATATTTTCTTATATATATATATATATATATATATATGTAAACAAGTCAAACAAATTGGAATCTATGTAATCTGAAAAAATATATAACATCTATGCTATGTTTATAACAATTGGTTTCAAACAATGTAAACAATTTTAAACCAATAACTATAATTCAGATTCTAGATAAGCAGATGGAATTTACTAACACCGTCAGTCTTGCTGAGTATATCAGTAAGACTTCAGCAACCCAGAAGTTGTTCTACATATATACCTTCTGAAATGTAGAGATAATAGTTTTTCAGATGCTAGAATTACCTTGAGATTTAACCCTGTGTCTAGTCAATTAAATATTGTAATACCTGATTTGCCTTCTCTTCCATGAGAAAAGCTCTGTTCAAGCAAGATTTTCCTTCTCAAACTCTAGAGGAACAAAAATCTTTAAATTTCAAGTGCAAATATAGAAATGGGGCTATAATAGAGTTTATGCCATTTATTCAACCATAATGTTTCTTAACCCCTTCAACAAACCCATTTCAAACCCTAATCAATTTTAGATCTGTTCTACAGCAAAAATCTTTTTTCTAACCCTTATCCTCCTTTCTCTCTTATGCCAATTGATTAAACTCACTTCAATTCAGCTGAGGAATATCAATTATTAAGGGATAATGGGTTGAGAGTTTACCAAAGTGGATTTTGCTGGACACAATATTGCTTCCATAGTGACTCTCCCTTAACATTCCTTAGTGTTCCTGCCTCAAAAACTCATTTCTTGCAAAGGCCCAGAAAGAATTCTCATACTCCAGCTCCAGATTTCCTATCTGGATAGCTTTATTGAACTTATTTATCAAAACACCAAAAACAAACATACAAACCAATCTTGGATGGCCAGTTGGCAGCCATACATTGCAAATAGCAACTCAAATGATTACAATTTAATCTATTTTATTATTCATCATTCAACTGTCCTTACTCATCATATTGCATCTTGTAAAATTCTGTGTATGCTTCCTAGAGATGCATTAGAGTAATTATAAGTGAATTAGACATTATTAATCCAAGGCTGTAACTGGCTACTATCTGATGCTGCTTAGTGACTTAATTATGTTAGACAGACTAAATTGTTTCAAATGAACCTTCACAAAGGTCCTTAATAAAATAAAACAGTGATTTTATTTTGTGTTATCTACTTTCTGCCAGAAGGTTCTCTAGGGGCTTCTGTAGTTTTCTTTTCTTTCCTATTAGCTAGAAAGCACAATCTAGTAAGCCTATGAACCTTGCAGGAGCTTACACAGAAAATATTTCTCACCCTTTGACAAGCACTGTGGTAAGATTTGGGGCTGCTGTATAACCAGCAAGATTTAGTGGTTTTGTCTTAAGGGAGCTGGTTCCTGAAGTGACTTAGTATGCTTTAGGAAAGAAAGGAAGAAGTTTCATACTTATAGTGTATGGAGGGGATAACTTTATATAAAATTTTGAGTAGAGTGGATATTTGAAATAGAGTGGAAATTTCCAAAGTAGAATTTAAGGTGTCAGCAGATTCACAGAAGAACTGCCTTACATAGCAGGCTGTGAAAGATTAAATTTTAAAATAAGAGATTACATTGTTTCTTTAGTTTGCTTTGTGCAATAGCAGAAGTTCACGAACGAGGGTAGGCAATGCGTCTATTATTTTCAAGACTGAGCATATCAGCCGTGACTTCACTCAGAAGGCCCCTCACCCGTGAGAGGTGTGATGAGAGGTTGAATGTGCACAAAGTATTTCTCATTCCCACAGCAGTTTTGGCAGGCAGGTCAAATACGTGAAAAAAGATAATGGGATAATAAAGTGACTACACTTCTGAGCAAGATGTGCAGTGTAGCAGTCAAAGTGGGGGTCTTTGTGGGAAAGTTGCAGACAAAAGTGGTTCTCTGTGGGAAAGAACTTCTTGGGACCGTGGAAGCTTCCCAGACTAGTTGTTGCTATTCTTAGTCTTCCCTCAGTGTGAAATCTATGCTCAGCAGAGCCAGACTGTTGTATAGAATTATTTATTTCTCCTTTCCCCCTGCACACTCCCAACAAGAAAACACCACATGCACACCAACTCAGGTATTCAGAAACTCTCCTATTTTTGACATTCCTTACTTACTGAGTACCAAATCACACTGGAATTTTCCAGATGTTTTAGTCCTTTTATTTCTGAGTATCATCCCTCGTGTGTAGAGCACAATGAGGATGACAGCAAAATCTAGAAATGAAAATAAGGATTCCATTTATTGTCAATGAAATTTTCTGTCATCATGATGCATACCTTAACTGCTAACAGGTAGATTTTTATCGAGAATATTTCTGTAGATCTCTTTTGAGCCTTACAAATTTTAATTAGTCAATATTGACAAATATAAAGAGTATGTTAAAACTAAAAATGCACTTAAATATTAGCCAAATAAGTAGCTTCAGTGAAAGCCCAAAATTTTAAGTTTTACTTGAGAAAGAAAAAAAAAAAAAAAACATAAAGATAGCTTATTCCATACAGGTGAAATAGCAAGACACAAATGAGGAAGTAAACAGGTTCTTTCCGAACAGCTGGGAAAAGCATGAACAAGGAGCTCATTGAACTTTAAATACTATTAGTGATCAGAAGAAACCTAGTAGGGATTCATAATTAGGCCCTTGGCGTAAACATAAGAAAGAAATATAAAGTTGAGACAGTGTAAAGAAAAGTCAGTTTTCAGAAACTATATTTAGTCAGAAAGAAGCAAGAACTAGTTTGGTTTTAAAATATGAACTCTCCAGGAGTCAACCTTGATGCTATATCTTTGAACATCCAAATACAACAGACCTTGAAAAAAAAAAACAAAAATCTCTCATCACTTCAAAAACTAGGGCCAACAATCAATTTACAGCAGTAATCTAAAAACAATCGACACCAAGACATAATAAAACTGGACCAGGAAGCTTTCATTATATTATATTTGTCAGAAGCTGAGCAAAGTTGCTAGCCAGAATCAATGTTAGAAGTAAATTTTCTTTGAGTACTTCAATTTTTCCTGGGCAGATAAATGCAAAATCTGTAAGCAATAAAATGGTCACCTCTTTCATTTCTTTCAAGCGACTGGAGAACTGGTCACCCAATTCCTCTATAATTATTCTTGTCTTACATTTCTACATCCATTCTGAGATGGATTCTCCTGGAAAGAATGGTAAGAAGGATATAGAAGGAGAGGATTGGGGGTGGCATAGGCCATTTTGTTAAAGAATAGATCCCAAAACATAAAACTTTTTAAAAGAATGACAAAGGAGTGGAAACTAGGAAGCTCAGTGTCATCAGTACCTTTTAAAAGTGTCATCAGCACCTTTATAGGTTTTCATGTACATTTCCTCATGAAAGTGGCATAAACCAATCGAAAGAGAGATATAATAGCACATGAGTCTAATATAAGTATAGTAGATAAAGGCATTCTTAGGTTGGACTAAGAGCAATATACATTAATGTGTGCTTCTGATTTTTTTTTTTTTTCTAACCAAAGAAGTGGATTCAATTCTGATCCAGGTGAATTAAAAACAGGCATTCTGACTTTTGGCAAACCTTTGGTCTGAGCATTCTTTCTTTCTTTGGCAATAAACTAACAGAAAATAGGAACATTAATAAAAAATAATAATGGTACAACTCTCTTGAATAAACACTGGACAATAAGGTGAATTTTAGTTTTTTCAAAGTTCTGTTTGTGATTATCAAAATGTGTAGATTTGTTAAGCAAAAATAAAGCAAGTGTCAGGTATGAGAAATTCCTCACATAGAACATTTCTAAATGTTCTGTTGGAAAAGAGAAGCAAAAGCAATACAAACAAGTACCAGAAAGTATGTGTTTAGGCCTGACATGTCTCATGAAGCGAAGATATCATTGTACATGTCAATATCAATTAGCCAGAAGATTTTGATTTATTAACTATCTATTCCTAAAGATTTTTAAGAGCCACGTGTAAAGTACAACTCCACTGACTTAATAGATTTTTAAGAAAAAAATAAATCAATGAAAATTACTGTCTTCGCATACTACCTGGATGCCTGCATTCCCTGATACATACATGCACACCCTCCCCTCAAACTTCCCACAAACATACACATACACACTTCCCAAACGTCTATAGTTAAGAAAGAACCAGGAAAGCCTAATCATTCTTAAAGGTGAAAATGCTAAGGAGGTGGAGTGGGGGCTGGGGATCATTTTATAAAATACCATAAACATGATAATGGCCTATATCTTCCAGTGTTGCATTATATTCATTGTATTTAGATGATACTCAGAAAAAAAAAATAACATTCTACTGGTAATATAAGAATTAGGAATATGAGAAACTAAGACAGAGTACGGGACAATTGATTAACAATATATATCCCAAGATAAAGAATAGTCAAACAATGAAAATTCACTCTGATGTTTAAAGGAAGAAAATGAAGATTGAGTGATCTTTGACACTCCTATTTTTTTCACATGTTACTAAATAGCTACATTTCCACAGACATTTCTCTTTCTTTTAAAAGTTCTGAGGTATTTAATCTGACTGATTCATAAAGATAAATGTGGCTGTTCTTAGTCATTGGTCATTTTCACTCTTTTTGACCCTTTGGACTGTAGCCCACAAGGTTCCTTTGTCCATGGGATTTTCCAGGCAAGAATACTGGAGTGGGTTGCCATTTCCTACTCCAGGGGATCTTCCTGACCCAGGAATTGAACTCATGCCTCCTGTGTCTCCTGCATTGGAGGTGGGTTCATTACCCACTGACCCATCAAACTCAAAGATAAATGAGAATAATTGCAGTAAACCCAGGAGACATTTGCCCATGGTTTGCTATGTCTGTTGCAAATAAATTCTTTCATCTATTTTTTACATTTTTAGTTTGTTAAAATTTTAACAACATTAATATTTTTTATTTTAAAATCTGGTGATTTTTCCTTCAAAGATTTCACCTTTATTGCTAAGCTTCAATGATCCTGCCACAGTTAATGATCTTATATTAATTTATCCAGTTATTAAACAATGTGGAGAGCTTCCCTGATGGCTCAGTGGGTAATGAACCACTATTAGCAACCCTTGGAAAATGCTATACAATAGACATATATTGCTGAAAATTGCTAAATAAGGGAAAAATCAAGTATGTATCTGCCTTTTCTGTCTTAATTTTTTAAATTTATGTTGGGGTATATAGTTTATTTACAAGGTTGATTTGGCTTCAGGTGCACAGCAAAGTGGTTTAGTTATACATATACATATACATATACATATACATATACATATACCCATTCTTTTTCTGATTCCCTTCCCACATAGGTCATTACAGAATATTGAGGGCTATACAGTAGGTCCTCGTTGATTAAATATTTTTGGACCTAGAGATTATCACACTAAGTGAAATAAGTTAGAGAAAGAGAAATCTCAAATGATATAACTTACATGTGAACTCTAAAGAGATGATACAAGTAAAATGATTTACAAAACAGAAATATAGTCACGGATTTAGAAAACAAACATGGTTAAACAAAGGGGAAATTTGGGGGAGGGGGAGATAAATTTGGAGTTTGGGGTTAATATATCAGCCTTTTCTATAAAATTCTACCTCAAAGTAACCAAACTACTGATAAGGAAAATTTTCTTTCATGAAATGTTTATGGAATTAGTATATGAACATTTTTGAAAGTCTTAATGAGATAATTGAGTTAGAGTTAGATTCATTGACTTAGACAAGGCTGTGGTCCTAGTGTGATTATATTGACTAGTGTTCTGTGAGTATGGTTTCAGTGTGTCTGCCCTCTGATGCCCTCTTGCAACACCTACCATCTTAGTTGGGTTTCTCTTAACTTGGGTATGGGGTATCTCTTCACGGCTGCTCCAGAAAAGAACAGCCGCTGCTCCTTATCTTGGACGAGGGGTATCTTCTTACGGGTGGGTCATGGTGGAGAGATCTGACAGAATGTGGTCCACTGGAGAAGGGAATGGCAAGCCACTTCAGTATTCTTGCCTTGAGAACCCCATGAACAGTATGAAAAGGCAAAATGATAGGATACCAAAGAGGAACTCCCCAGGTCATTAGGTGCCCAAAATGCTACTGGAGATCAGTGGAGAAATAACTCCAGAAAGAGTGAAGGGATGGAGCCAAAGCAAAAACAGTACCCAGTTGTGGATACGACTGGTGATAGAAGCAAGATCCAATGCTGTAAAGAGCAATATTGCATAGGAACTTGGAATGTCAGGTCCATGAATCAAGGCAAATTGGAAGTGGTCAAACAAGAGATGGCAAGGGTGAATGTCAACATTCTAGGAATCAGTGAACTAAAATTGACTGGAATGGGTGAATTTAACTCAGATGACCATTATATCTACTACTGCGGGCAGGAATCCCTCAGAAGAAACGGAGTAGCAATCGTGGTCAACAAAAGAGTCTGAAATGCAGTACTTGCCTGCAATCTCAAAAACGACTGAATGATCTCTGTTCATCTCCAAGGCAAATCATTCAATATCACAGTTATCCAAGTCTATGCCCCAACCAGTAATGCTGAAGAAACTGAAGTTGAATGGTTTTATGAAGACCTACAAGACCTTTTAGAACTAACACCCAAAAAAGATGTCCTTTTCATTATAGGAGACTGGAGTGCAAAAGTAGGAAGTCAGGAAACACCTGGAGTAACAGGCAAATTTGGCCTTGGAATGTGGAATGAAGCAGGACAAAGACTAATAGAGTTTTGTCAAGAAAATGCACTGGTCATAGCAAACACCATCTTCCAACAACACAAGAGAAGACTCTACACATGGACATCACCAGATGGTCAACACCAAAATCAGATTGATTATATTCTTTGTAGCCAAAGATGAAGAAGCTCTATATAGTCAACAAAAACAAGACCAGGAGCTGACTGTGGCTCAGATCATGAACTCCTTATTACCAAATTCAGACTGAAATTGAAGAAAGTAGGGAAAACCGCTTGACCATTCAGGTATGACCTAAATCAAATCCCTGATGATTATACAGTGGAGGAGAGAAATAGATTTAAGGGCCTAGATCTGATGGATAGAGTGCCTGATGAACTATGGAATGAGGTTCGTGACATTGTACAGGAGACAGGGATCAAGACCATCCCCATGGAAAAGAAATGCAAAAAAGCAAAATGGCTGTCTGGGGAGGCCTTGCAAATAGCTATGAAAAGAAGAGAGGTGAAAAGCAAAGGAGAAAATGAACGATATAAGCATCTGAATGCAGAGTTCCAAAGAATAGCAAGAAGAGATAAGAAAGCCTTCTTCAACCATCAATGCAAAGAAATAGAGGAAAACAACAGCATGGGAAAGACTAGAGATCTCTTCAAGAAAATTAGAGATATCAAGGGAATATTTCATGCAAAGATGGGCTCGATAAAGGAAAGAAATGGTCTGGACCTAACAGAAGCAAAAGATATTAAGAAGAGGTGGCAAGAATACAAGGAAGAACAATACAAAAAAGATCTTCATGACCCAGATAATCATGATGATGTGATCACTAATCTTGAGCCAGACATCTTGGAATGTGAAGTCAAGGGGGCCTTAAAAACCATCACTACAAACAAAGCTAGTGGAAGTGATGGAATTCCAGTTGAGGTGTATCAAATCCTGAAAGATGATGCTGTGAAAGTGCTGCATTCAATATGCCAGTAAATATGGAAAACTCAGCAGTGGCCACAGGGCTTGAAAAGGTCAGTTTTCATTCCGATCTCAAAGACAGGCAATGCCACAGAATGTTCAAACTACCGCACAATTGCACTCATCTCACATGCTAGTAAATTAATGCTCAAAATTCTCCAAGCCAGGCTTCAGCAGTACGTGAACCGTGAACTCCCTGATGTTCAAGCTGGTTTTAAAAAAGGCAGAGGAACCAGAGATCAAATTGCCAACATCTGCTGGATCATGGAAAAAGCAAGAGAGTTCCAGAAAAACATCTATTTCTGCTTTATTGACTATGCCAAAACCTTCGCCTGTGTGGATCACAGTACACTGTGGAAAATTCTGAAAGAGATGGGAATACCAGACCACCTAACCTGCTTCTTAAGAAATCTGTATGCAGCTCAGGAAGCAACAGTTAGAACTGGACATGGAACAACAGACTGGTTCCAAATAGCAAAAGGAGTATGTCAAGGCTGTACATTGTCACCCTGCTTAAACTTCTATGCAGAGTACATCATGAGAAACGCTGGACTGGGAGAAACACAAGCTGGAATCAAGATTGCCAGGAGAAATATCAATCACCTCAGATATGCAGATGACACCACCCTTATGGCAGAAAGTGAAGAGGAGCTTAAATCCTCTTGATGAAAGTGAAAGGGGAGAGTGAAAAAGTTGGCTTAAAGCTCAACATTCAGAAAATGAAGATCATGGCATCCGGTCCCATCACTTCATGGGAAATAGATGGGGAAACAGTGGAAACAGTGTCAGACTTTATTTTGGGGGGCTCCAAAATCACTGCAGATGGTGACTGCTGCCATGAAATTAAAAGACGCTTACTCCTTGGAAGAAAAGTTATGACCAACCTAGATAGCATATTCAAAAGCAGTGACATTACTTTGCTGACTAAGGTCCGTCTACTCAAGGCTATGGTTTTTCCTGTAGTCATGTATGGATGTGAGAGCTGGACTGTGAAGAAGGCTGAGCGCCAAAGTATTGATGCTTTTGAACTGTGGTGTTGGAGAAGACTCTTGAGAGTCCCTTGTATTACAAGGAGATCCAACCAGTCCATTCTGAAGGAGATCAACCCTGGGATTTCTTTGGAAGGAATGCTGCTAAAGCTGAAGCTCCAATACTTTGGCCACCTCATGCGAAGAGTTGACTCATTGGAAAAGACTCTGATGCTGGGAGGGATTGGGGGCAGGAGGAGAAGTGGGCGACAGAGGATGAGATGGCTGGATGGCATCACAGACTCGATGGACATGAGTCTGAGTGAACTCCAGGAGATGGTGATGGACAGGCAGGCCTGGCGTTCTGGGATTCATGGGGTCACAAAGAGTCGGACACAATTGAGCGAATGAACTGAACTGAACTGAAAGTTCAAACCCTGAACTTTAACTTTTATTCATTAAAAACCTTAAAATGAAGGGCACTACTGTACATTTTAGAAGGAAATATTTTGTTTAACAAAGCATTTTTTTTTTAATTTTAAAAACTTTAATTCTTACATGCATTCCCAAACATGAACCCCCCTCCCACCTCCCTCCCCATAACATCCTTCTGGGTCATCCCCATGCACCAGCCCCAAGCATGCTGCATCCTGCGTCAGACATAGACTGGCGATTCAATTCACATGATAGTATACATGTTAGAATGTCATTCTCCCAAATCATCCCACCCTCTCCCTCTCCCTCTGAGTCCAAAAGTCCGTTATACACATCTGTGTCTCTTTCCCTGTCTTGCATACAGGGTCGTCATTGCCATCTTCCTAAATTCCATATATATGTGTTAGTATACTGTATTGGTGTTTTTCTTTCTGGCTTACTTCACTCTGTATAATCGGCTCCAGATTCATCCATCTCATCAGAACTGATTCAAATGAATTCTTTATAACAGCTGAGTAATACTCCATTGTGTATATGTACCACAGCTTTCTTATCCATTCATCTGCTGATGGACATCTAGGTTGTTTCCATGTCCTGGCTATTATAAACAGTGCTGCGATGAACATTGGGGTACATGTGTCTCTTTTAATTCTGGTTTCCTCGGTGTGTATGCCCAGAAGTGGGATTGCTGGGTCATAAGGTAGTTCTATTTGCAATTTTTTAAGGAATCTCCACACTGTTCTCCATAGTGGCTGTACTAGTTTGCATTCCCTCCAACAGTGTAGGAGGGTTCCCTTTTCTCCACACCCTCTCCAGCATTTATTGCTTGCAGATTTTTGGATCGCAGCCATTCTGACTGGTGTGAAGTGGTACCTCATTGTGGTTTTGATTTGCATTTCCCTAATAATGAGTGATGTTGAGCATCTTTTCATGTGTTTGTTAGCCATCCGTATGTCTTCTTTGGAGAAATGTCTATTTAGTTCTTTGACCCATTTTTTGATAGGGTCGTTTATTTTTCTGGAGTTGAGCTGCAGAAGTTGCTTGTATATTTTTGAGATTAGTTGTTTGTCAGTTGCTTCATTTGCTATTATTTTCTCCCATTCAGAAGGCTGTCTTTTCACAGAACTAGAAAAAATAATTTCAAGATTTGTATGGAAATACAAAAAACCTCAAATAGCCAAAGCAATCTTGAGAAAGAAGAATGGAACGGGAGGAATCAATTTGCCTGACTTCAGGCTCTACTACAAAGCCACAGTCATCAAGACAGTATGGTACTGGCACAAAGACAGACATACAGATCAATGGAACAAAATAGAAAGCCCAGAGATAAATCCACACACTTATGGACACCTTATCTTTGACAAAGGAGGCAAGAATATACACTGGAGTAAAGACAATCTCTTTAACAAGTGGTGCTGGGAAAACTGGTCAACCACTTGTAAAAGAATGAAACTAGATCACTTTCTAACACCGCACACAAAAATAAACTCAAAATGGATTAAAGATCTAAATGTAAGATCAGAAACTATAAAACTCCTAGAGGAGAACATAGGCAAAACACTCTCAGACATAAATCACAGCAGGATCCTCTATGATCCACCTCCCAGAATGCTGGAAATAAAAGCAAAAATAAACAAATGGGATCTAATTAAAATTAAAAGCTTCTGCACAACAAAGGAAAATATAACAAAGCATTTTTGAATAAAGATTTGGAAAAGACAATGATTATAAAGGAAAGGACACACTTGACATCATTAAATATAAAAGCTTCTAGACTCTAAAATCAAAATAAATGCACCAAATAAACCATTTAATAGTAAAAAGGTAACCAGATTGGTAAAGGATATTCATAATCAAGGCTGACCTTTGATCAGGATGTACTGGAAAAGTCATAACTTTCTTTAAAATGATCCAGCACTCATTATGATTAATGGTAGCTGCTCTGAGCTCCTGTAAGACTCCTTATTCTGGCCTTCCCAGTCTTTTCAGGAGCTCCCAGCCACCCACCTAATCCAGCAGACTCAGCAGACTCCAGTCACTCTCAGCAAACTTCTGTTAATTATTTTGATTATCATGCTTGCTTGTAAATCATGTGACCAATAGAGGGAAAGGAAAGATAGGATAACTGTATCAGTGATATCACTTCAAAAAACAAAAAACATTGGCATGAAGTCAAAGTCAAAACATGAACATAGAGATATACAGATGTTTACCATGTTTTAGTTTTTATATGTTTGACATATTTAACATTAAAAAGATTTTTAAATGAATGAGAATTATATATTATATATCAAAAATAATATTTCTAGTTTTTGATCCTCTAATCTCATCACCAAGGGTCAACCCCCGAAAAGTAACAAATCAAAATCATTTAGTGTCTATATTTTCCTACAAGTCTACTTCTGGTTCATTGACTACACTAATGACTTTGACTGTGTGGATCACAATAAACTGTGGAAAATTCTTAAAGTGATAGAAATACCAGATTAACTTACCTGTCTCCTGAGAAACCTGTATGCAGGTCAAGAAGCAATAGAACTCAAGATTGCCAGAAGAAATATCAACAACCTCAGATATGCAAATGATAACCATTTTAATGGCAGAAAGTGAAGAGGAAGTAAAGAACCTCTTGATGAGGGTGAAAGAGGAGAGTGAAAAAGCTGGCTTAAAACTCAACATTCAAAAAAGTAAGATCCTGGCACCCAGTCCCATTACTTCATGGCAAATAGATGGAGAAACAATGGAAACAGTTGCAGATTTTATTTCCTTGGGTTCCAAAATCACTGCAGGCAATGACCACAGTCATGAAATTAAAAGCTGCTTGCTTCTTACAAGAGACGCTATGACAAACCTAAACAGCATGTTAAAAAGCAGGGACATCACTTTGCCAACAAAGGTCTGTCTAGTCAAAGCTATAGTCTTTCCAGTAATGTATGGATGTGAGAGTTGGACTATAAAGAAAGTCGAGCACCAAAGAATTCATGCTTTTGAACTGTGGCATTGGAGAAGACTCTTGATAGTCCTTTAGGCTGCAAAGAGATTGAACCAGTCAATCTTAAAGGAAATCAGTCCTGAATATTCACTAGAAGGACTGATGCTGAACCTGAAGTTCCAATATTTTGGCCACCTGGTACAAAGAGCCGACTCATTGGAAAAGACCCTGATGCTGGGAAAGATTGAGGGCAGGAGGAGAAGAGGGCAAGAGGATGAGATGGTTGGATGGCATCACCAACTCAATGGACATGAGTTTGAGCAATCTCTAGGAGACAGTAAAGGACCAGGAAGTCTGGCATGCTGCAGTCCATAGGGTCACAAAGAGTCAGGCATGACTGAACAACTGAACAAACAAAGCCTTGCTATTCCAGGAAAAGACTCCTCCTGTCTTACTTCATCCATTGCCTCAAGGAATATCACCAACTTTCCCCTGCACAAACCCTTTCCCTCCTCAATCCATAAGTGCCTTTATATACCCTTGGTTTTGGGCCTAGTACACATTTTCTGCCAACTCCAATAGATATAATGTTTAGGGCTGTGTGTTACTTCCTGAGACTACCTCACCAATTTCTTGTATTAATATATGCTGGTATCAGCCAACAGAGTGACACCTCCTCTGTTCAGTGTAGACATTAATCCTAATGTCCTGCCTTTTTCTTTGGCCCAAAGTGTGAGGTCAGGTGATTGTTTTTGTCAGTTTTCTACAGCCATTGCCAAAATATAGTGACATAAAAAACAATTATTTTATTTATCTATAACTGTGGGTTACCAATATGTTTTGTGCTTAATTAGGTGGTTTTCTTGGAGAAGGCAATGGCACCCCACTCCAGTACTCTTGCCTGGAAAATCCCATGGATGGAGGAGCCTGGTGGGCTGCAGTCCATGGGGTCACTAAGAGTCAGACACGACTGAGCGACTTCACTTTCCCTTTTCACTTTCCTGCATTGGAGAAGAAAATGGCAACCCACTCCAGTGTTCTTGCCTGGAGAATCCCAGGGACCGGGGAGCCTGGTAGGCTTCCCTCTATGGGGTCGCACAGAGTCGGACACGACTAAAGTGACTTAGCAGTAGCAGCAGGTGGTTTTTCTGCTATCTGTAGCAGGGTCACTCACATAGCTGCACCAATCTGATGGATCTACTGCACCTGGATTTGGATTTTTGTTTTTTTACTTTATTTTAATTTACAATACTGTATTGGTTTTGCCATACATTGACATGAATCTGCCACGGGTGAACATAATTAAATTTATTTATTTTTAATGGAAGGATAATTGCTTTACAGTATTGTGTTGGTTTCTGCCAAAAATCAACATGAATCAGCCATAGGTATACCTGTGGCCCCTCTTTCTTGAACTTCCCTCTCACCTCCCTCACCAGCCCACTCCTCTAGAGCCCCTGGTTTGTGTTCCCTGAGTCACACTGCACCTGGATGGTTTAAAGACCCCCACTCACGTCTGGAGACTTGCTGGCTGTTGGCTGGGCCATGTGTCTCCAGCAGACTAGCCTGGATGTCTGGCAGCTTTTCAAGAAAGCAAGCCCCCATGTGCAAACAGTTTTCAAGCTCCCACTTGCCTCATGTTTACTGATACTCCATTTGCTAAATAAGTCACATGACCAGATTCAATGTGCCATGACCAGATTAGGCATCCTATGTGAAGGGGAAATTAAGCAAGGACATAAACACAGGAAGACAAAAGTCACTAAAGGGAATTTCTTTAATATCGACTACAATTATATTGCCTATACCAATCAGACAATTCAAGCTAAATACAATATGAGAATTGTTTACTAAATTATTAAATGCCCAAAACATAGATTTTGTTTTTAAAATTACATTTTAAACACATGATAGTAGACCTTGGCATAGTATCCTATAAAATTTCAGATTACAGAATTAATTTTTATTTGTATGTTTGTTTTGGTCAAATAGGAGCATTTAAAATTTATACATGTGAGCCAGAGAACTTAATATTTTAAAAGACAGTCAATCATGTTTTTATATAAATTCACTCCTTTCTCTGCTTTATTGTGCTAGATGGTAACATGAAGGATAAATGGGTAAATATAATTAAATATAATTAAATCTTTAATTATATAAATATAATTAAATCTTTGATTTTAGCACGTATAATTTTCCATTTTATGTAAAGTTTAAGCACTGAAAATTTGAATAGATCAGCAAAGTAATCAAACATAACTCACAGCTCTTCAGAAACTCACACTTATTTGCAGATATATCTGAATTAACTTATATGTCAGTGTATCTAAATACATGAAATAGAGTCATATTTTTATCTGTAATTTAGATTGAAGGGCTATTTTCATTTCATTCTTATATAATAAGATTATGAAGTTAAGTATTAAAAATGCATAACCTACAAAAAAATAGTTTCCATTTGGCCCTGCTCTTGTGGTTTTTAAACTAAGCATGTATCAGGTATTTTTTTGTTTCAAATTATTTGGTACTTTTTGGTTTCATTTAATGTTAGAAAACTAACAACTGGCTTTTAGGCATCATGTGTTAAACAGATAAGACGTGACAGTTATATATAAACTTTAAATAATTATGCCACTCTTCATTAAAAATAATTATTTTGATACACTTTTGAAGTCTAAACTGGTTTCTAAAATTTAAATTTGGATTGTTTCCGTGAAGTTTTATCCCAAGCGTTGGCAAATTCTATTTTGGTAACAGACCATAAAACATAGCTTTCAACTCCTCTGAAATCAATATTCACATTCAACTGGAGCAGAAATTGAGTCTTTTTCTTTTTTGGTTTTTGGGTCCTTTAAATTTTTTTACACAGCAGTGCCCTTAACTATTCAACATTCAGTTTTGTGACATAGGCACAGCTTCCTATTTCACCTAACACAAAAAGAAAGTCAACATGTTAAAATCAAACTGCTCAGGACTTTGAAGGGATACAACCAGGTTATTTCTTTCTAGACAAAAAGGAATCTCAGCACAATAGCTGACATTGCTCACTGCCTGCTGATCCACAAGTTATTCATATGTGAGACCAACTGGCCAAGAGAAACTAAAGACACACACTGACTGATATGTTAAACACCAGGTGTCCTGAGAGATTTGTTGCCAGTTATAGCACTTCTTTTGAAACTTGTGATGCTAACGGATGTTATAATTTCTTATATAAATAAGACATTTACAAATGGTAATTTAGGCACTGAAGAAAATAAAAGAGTTGAATTATAAATGTAATAGCCAACTTCCATGTTCCAGTGAAAAAATTAGAGAATGCAATGTCAGATGATTTAAATTAACAGAACATTTAAATATCAATCATATTTAACTTTGAAGTTTATGAATTAATATATTCATATGAAATATCTATGTGGATTAAATGGACATCCATATCCACTGAGAATGCTAATGAAAGCATGATTTTATATTCTGAAAACACATAACCAATGACAGAGGGAAAGGTGGTCCAGACACCATCTGTTCCTTGGCAGGAGGCTGACAACTTGCATCTAAAATTTGCTTCAGAGATAGTTAAAGTTAATCCTATGTATGGGATTTACTATCCCAAACTTAGGTATGTGGAAATAAGAATGCAACCTATTTTAAATGATATATACAGATCTATGCAAAATAGGTTGCACCCTTATATCTATATACCATTTAAAATAGGTTGCAGTCTTATTTCCACATACCTAAGTTTGGTGTAATAAACCCCATACATAGTGTTAACTTTCAATGATCTCTGCAACAAATTTTAGATGCAAGTTATAGATATAGATATAAATAGGCTTCCCTGGTGCTCAGATGGTAAAGAATCTGCCTGTAATGTGGGAGATCCTGGTTCAATCCCTGGGTCAGGAGGATGCCCTGGGGAAGGGAATGGTTACCCACTCTAGTATTCTTGCTTGGAAAATTCCATGGACAGAGGAGCTTGGCAGGCTACAGTGCACGGGGTCACAAAGAATCAGACATGACCGAGCAACTAACATTTCTTTTTCATAGATATCAATATTGATATAGATATAGATGGGTTTCCCTGGTGGCTCAGATGGTAAAGAATCCACCTGCTAATGCATTAGACGTGGGTTCAGTCCCTGGGCAGAGAATATCTCCTGGAGAAGGAAATGGCAACTCACTCCAGTATTTTTGCCTGGAAAATCCCATGGATAGAGGAGCTTGGCGGGCTATAGTCCATGAGGTTGCAAAAGAGTCAGATATAGGTACATATATATATATATGCATATATACATATATATAGAAAGAGAGTGAGAGATTAAAATGTATATATTTACATCCTCATTTGTTTTTTCAGCCTATAGCACATTAGGCACAGATGCCAGAACTGCCGAACAGAGTCCTGGTGATTCAAGCAGGGATGCAGGCATGCTAGAATAAATTCCTACACGTCATCAGGAAGCCCACCAGTTGACCAGGTTCTCTTTGAAATCTCAGAGGATGCTTTAATAAACAATTAGAAACGAGTAAGTGTGGTACTGCATGGATGAGAAGCACAGTTGTCACTGTCCTTTGCAGACGTGGTAGACAGTAGGTGGACAGCGGTGAACTACTATGCTGAAACTGGACTAATTAATATGATTGGTAATGACAGGATTCTGGAATAGCAAGGGTCTTAAGGAGGTGGGTAGCCATCAGAGGCAAGTGGACATAATTACCACAATGGAAGTAAACTCAGAATGATATTCAGTGAGCTGTGACTTATGGATTCTTGGCCAGGGCTCACAGACAATGGCATTCCTACAACTCCCTGCATATGGAATAGGTAGGGTCACGTTATGCAGTAGAAGACAGGCATGAGAATGCCTGGATCCAAGGACAGAGAATGGGATGATATTCGTTGGTTTTACATCTAGTGTTAATGCTAAAGAGACATTTACAGCCCCTGCGACTTGAGAAGAATGGTAGTTTGGATAGTCATTAATGAGTGTCATGTTCACCCAACTTGGAAGTAAATGTAGAAAAATAGAAGTGGTTCATAAGGGTGACTGGAGTCTAGGTCAAGTGGTAAAGAAAGAAGATTATCAACGGTAGCCTTAGTACCAGCTACAGTAGTTTTTCTCCACTAAACTTCTGGTTTTCAGGTTGGTTTTTCATAAAGTGTGAACAAGCATCACCCTGACAAAGCAGTCACAAGATGTAATGAACTTAACGTAAGACATGCATAAATCTGAGTGGCATAAGGAGTGGACTAGAGTAGATGTTCTCAGGGCACCACTCACCTTAGGCCTGACCATAATCAGTGTGTTCTAGACAAATTCCAGCTGAAAGCTTCTGTATCTCTATGAGCAAAGCCCATTTTGAAAGTGCTGGGAGGCTGCCCTGCCTGTTTGCCAGGAAATTTACTACCAGAAGCAACCTCAACAATGACTATCAGAAATTGGTATAAGTGTCTAATCATTCTCACACTCAGAAGATTCTTCTTTAAAAAAAAAAAAAAAAGGTTTTATTTAAATGTAATCATGTACTTGTTTAATATAGAGAGACATAATTTACTGTTTCAAGTGATAATTTAAAATGTACAATTTGATTTTCTTATAGGATGTGTCTACTGGCAACAATTCTTTTCAGTTTTTGTTCATTTCCAAATGCCTCTTGTTTTCACTTTCGAAAGATAGCTTTGCTGAATATAGGATTCATGGTTGACAGCTTTTTTCCTTCCCTCTGAGCACGCTGAAAACGTCATCTTACTGCCTGCTGGCCTCTGTTGATTCTGAGGGGATGAAACTTGTTAATCTAATCTAAAAGGCTGTTCTTGAAAACGACAGCTTTATTTTTTTCCCCCAGCATTTTTACTATGATGTGACTGTCAATGGACTTTCTTTTTGTCTTACTTGGAATTCATTGAGAGTTCTGGATGTGTAGATTATTGTTTTTTTTTTTTTTATATGGTACATCCTTTATTATGCATGGGAATAAAGTAATAGCTTAGCATACTTTCAAGTAGGCAGTAAATACTTTTGGGGCCTTTTTCTTAAAAAAAAAAAAAATTGCCTAAGAAGTCTCTGATTTCTAGAACACACTCTGTAAAGGAAATTCTAATCAAGATATTCTATGGCCTTCAGAAAATGCTAGGCTTAAACTTAAGTATCAATTCAAAATATAGTGGGCAGATTTTCTTTTTCATAAACTCTTCTGCTCATCATTATTCAATTTTTTAAAACATAAATTTATTCTGACATAGAGTTCAGGAGGGGGCAGAAGAGGTGCCCCCTTGTTAGCTTCTAACAAGTAGTTATATCAGTTCAATTCAGTTCAGTTCAGTCGCTCAGTCATGTCCGACTCTTTGCGACCCTGTGAATCAGAGCACACCAGGCCACTCTGTCCATCACCAACTCCCAGAGTTCACTCAGACTCATGTCCACCGAGTCAGTGATGCCATCCAGCCATCTCATCCTCTGTCGTCCCCTTCTCCTCCTGCCCTCAATCCCTCCCAGCATCAGAGTCTTTTCCAATGAGTCAACTCTTCACATGAGGTGGCCAAAGTACTGAGTGTCCATAGAAGCCTCTATAAATCATGTTTAGAATTCCCCAAAGCTATATTTTCCATCTTCTGTGTTTCCTAGGAGAAAAACAGGTTTTACTATCACAAAATGAAAAGTACTTGTTTATTTAAATGTATATGTAATCAATGCATGCATTTATTGTTCTCTATAAAAACATTATTCAAAACCAAATATGATAATTTCCAAACATTCTGTTATTTTCAAACAATGCATTACTAAAACATGTATCTTGGAGGAAAATAAAAGCAAGTTGTAAGAACCAAGAAATTACCTCATTCTTGTGAAAATCCCTCTGTGTATGGACACAAAAACTAAATTATTTTCAAAGAGCCCACTAAAGGAAAGAGGAAAAGATGGGCCATGTTGATATATGGCAGAAACCAACACATTATAAAGCAATTATCCTCCAAGATATGTATTTACTTGGAAATCTTTTCTTTCTTCAAGATTCCTATCACCTGTTTTGTAGCCAGGCATGACTCACCTTGTTTCAGTACTGTCTCAAAATAAATGTTGTAGGTGAGGTGCCTGGTGTAACTCTTTCAGTTGAGGCGTTACTTTTCTCTAATGAGGATTTGCTAATAGGTATATAACTATTTCGTCTAGTCAAGGCTAGGTTTTTCAGTGGTCATGTATGGATGTGAGAGTTGGACTGTGAAGAAGGTTGAGCACTGAAGAATTGATGCTTTTGAACTGTGGTGTTGGAGAAGACTCTTGAGGGTCCCTTGGACTGCAAGGAGATCCAACCAGTATAATTCTGAAGAAGATCAGCCTCGGGATTTCTTTGGAAGGACTGATGCTGAAGCTGAAACTCCAGTACTTTAGATTATTGTTTTTAAATAAATAAATGAATGAATTTAGCCATTATTTCTTTGAAAATGTTCTGCTCCTTTCTCTCTCCTTTCATTCTTGTGCTCTCATTACCTGTGCATTTAATACTATCCCATATTTCTCTGAGGCTCTGTTCATTTTTCATTTTTTTTAATCTCTGTTCTTGAGATGGACATAATCTCTATTAATCTAGCTTCAAGTTCAATAATCTTTTCTTCTGTCAGTTAAAATTTCCTAGTTAGCCTGTCTAGTAACCTTTTAACTTCAATTATGTACTTTTCAATTCTAGAATTCACATTTGGTTCTTTTTTTATCATTTCAATCAATTGTTATTCTCTGTTTAAGCAAACATCGTCATCATATCTTCTTTCATTTTCTTTAATCATGGTCTCCTTTATTTTTCCAATTATCTACATAATGACTACTTTAAAGGCTTTGTCTGTTAAGCATGACATCTGGCCATAGGCAGTTTTAGTTTTCTCAGTTTTCTGGACTATGGATCATTACTTTTCTATTTCATTGCATGTCTCAGGAATTTTGTTGGAAACTGGATATTATAATACAGCAAAAGTGGATGCTGGTCACCCACGCCTCTTTGGGACTTGTTATTGTTATTTATTAATTTGTTTAACGTTTGGATTATTTTAGTGAAGTGTATATTTCCCCCCTAGAGTGTTAAGCTTTTGATGCTGCTACTCAGAAGGTAAGCAGTAAAGAATATGCAGGAGAAACAGGAGACATGGTTCAGTCCCTGGGGTCAGGAAGATTGCCTGGAGAAGGGTATGACAACCTACCCCAATATTTTCGCCTGGAGAATCCCGTGGACAGAGGAGCTTGGTGGGCTATCGTCCACAGGGTCGCAAAGAGTCAGACATGACTGAAACAGCTTAGCACAGCACAGCACTCAGAAGATACAGCTTTGGATATACCCACAGTTACTCTGAGATGATGGTGAGTTTTGCAGGGGTCTCTCTGATTGTCCCTTTCCCTGAGAATATTAAGTTGCTAAATTCCATTAATTTCTAGCTGAGTGCTCTATTGTCTTAAAAATTGCATTGGAGCATATATTGCTCCACAAGTTAAAATGAAAAACTCTGGGCTCCTTTGAAAGGATTGTCTCCTGAGGTCAGTGTTGGAGATTTGTTTTGATACCAAGGGGGCGCCAACCAGATGTCTCTTGGGCAAACTTCTAGTTTAGCCTGTATTTCCAATGAATTTAACACTCTCCTCTAAATCATCTTTTAGAACTACTTCTACTATTTGGGGGAACACACCAAGCCTTAAACACTTCCATCAAGAGTCACAAATGAAGTCACTTCCTTTGAGAAGAGATTAGGAGCTAACAGTTTTTTAACTTGTGTCTCTCCCCAGGAAGATTCTGAACCATGTCTCTGGAGCTGGACATAGGGACAATCACATACATCTGTATGAGTGACACCCTCCACTTTAAGACTAGTCCCTAGTTGGTGTGGATCAGGGTCAGGTGGGAAGGTGCAGGAAGTAGCCTCACATCTTCTCAGATTACCTCTCCCAATGTAGAAATTTATGAGCAAAGACAATTGAGGGCCCAGTATTCTCAATGGCTCCACACCCAAGGAACAGTCTCTGCCCTGCGTGTGGAGTAGACCAAAGAAGGGAGCCCCCCTCTCAGCTAATCCAGAGCTTAGGTACAACAAACAGTACCTGAGGCAGGATAAGATATCCTTTCTTTCTTGGGAGGTGGGGGGAAAGGGAGCACTCTATTCTTGACTGCAACAGTCTAAGAGTTTCCACCTTACTGAACTGGGAAGGAGGAGGGAGAAAATAGGTCTTGGTTCAAATATCGTTTACTCTCCCTATTCTTACTGAACTTTAGTAGCTTTTCCTGAACAAATTTTCATCATTTTCTGCATACCCTTGGAAGCATTTCTAGAGATCTAAAATTTTTTATCATTTTTGTGAGTTTCACTAGAAAGTAAGATCAGAAAATTGCTCACATGATCATGCCAAAGTACTTTCTCTAGGTGGGATACTTCTAAGGCATGTGTTTTACACCATTTCCTGATCACAGTCCGGTTGCACACAGGGGTAGCAGACTTAAATATCATCCTTTGTTGATTGTTTTCCCTATGCTGTATCACTTCTCATCCCTCTACTGGTGGTCCTTGAAAGTCTTCAATAAACTCCTCACTATTGAACCTTTATCTTATGTTCTGCCTTTGGATAATGCTAAACTGAAATTCCAAAGATGAAGCTTACTTTATGGCTTCTGCAATTGAGCACTTAAAGATATAGGGATTGTGGAATAATGAATAGGATACAATGTATGAGAAACTAGAAAGAGGATGGTTTCCAAGGCCTACGTGCAAAGAATTGACTTAGAAGAGATACTTCCTCTATTAAAGCAGGACAGCAAGAGAAAGAAGGGAAGAATGGATGCCAATGTATGTACACGTTTCCATTTGGTGGCAAGAATCACACTACTGAGATGATTTTCCAAAGGGGTGTTTATACTTCTAAAAGTCCTTTACTTCACAGACTGCTTAAACATCTTAGAAATACACTTGCTTGCTAAAATATACAAACACTGATCCTAAGGCTTCCTCTTCAAATTTCCTTTGGATGTCATTACCAAAGTCTGTCTGAGACTTCTTTTTTTTTTAATTTTTTAAAATATAAATTTATTTATTTTAACTGGAGGCTAATTACTTTATAATATTGTATTGGTTTTGCCATACATCAACATGAATCTGCCACAGGTATACACGTGTTCCCCATCCTGAAGGCCCCCTTAATTACTGCATCCAAGTCTGATGTAATACAGTCGTGTAATTCATTCTTTCAATATCAGATTATGACCAACTCTTAGCGCTGGGAACTATTTCTCCTCCTTTGGGAACACTTCTAGCTCTGCACTAAATCTTTCACATGGCTTTTAAAGTTTAATTCTAAGAGTTAATTCACTTATAACTCCTTTGTGCAGTTTCTCACTGTAGATGTTAAGCACTCACTAAAGACTTGATGAAAAAGTCATGTGGTCCTGGAGCAGTTTAGAAAAGGGAGAGCACATTCAGTTAGAGATGGATCAAAAAGACTATAAAAAGATAGATTTGTATTTCAGAATATGCTTTGGATGATGAGCAAAGGAAAAAAAAAGACTTAAAGGAGTGTTTATACATAAATAATGAGGAAAGCATGAAGTAAAAAATATGATCGAAAAATTACAAAAATTCTTACAAGATAGATGTCATAGAGTTTAAAGAGAAAAGTTAGAGAGTTGTTTTGGAACACATTATAGAAGGCCTTGGAAGAGGATGTACTTAATTTGATAGACAATGAAGGATTACAGAAAAAGATAACAATTTAGTAATATGTCTGATTGGAGCTATGCTTTACCAAATGCTATCCAAAATCATTGTTAATAATGTCTACTATATCTGTGGCTACTAACAAGTTAAGCATGAAGTCTTTCATTGTAGTCATCTTGGATCTGTGTATCCTTTTTACTTCATAATATCTGAAAATGAATTATGATACCAGACAGTACATTTTCAGATACTATCATCTATTGTGTATTGTTCCCACATAATGCTTATTCGGTCCTGAAAGCATGACTGCCTACCTTATATGAAGCTCTTTTCTTCTTCTTGCTATTCAGCTGCTGGTTAGGAACTCTGGAATTATTTTTCTGCTTGGATGAGAATCCTTGTAGAGCTTCTGTAGAAAAATACACCTGTACCTAATGGAGAAACTGTATTTTCAAACTTCGTTATCAGAGACATTACCACCAAATTTGACCTGAAATATAGGATGCAGGTGTCCACAAGTGTAACTTTCCAAGTTATAATTAAAATTTTGCTTTTAACTTAACACTGCCTCTCTATGAGAAATTCATTTATGCTACTTTTATACAGTTGATCCTTGCAATATTTTAGTAAAGTAAGCAGAGCAATACATGTGTTACAAATAAGGTATAGCCCTTCACAAGTGCTGTAATTCTGAATGTAAAGTCTGGGAATACATATCCATGTGAAACTGTGGAAAGCACTCTGTACTTAGTCTTCTAGTACCTATCATAGTATCATAGCTTGTAATTCAATACTTATCTTGTTGTTGCTCCAAGGCATATCTCTCCATGATGATATTATACAAGTAAATGAAAAATCTCACCCAGAAGCATTACTGAGTATTGAGAGTGATACTACTGATAGCAAAATTTGTAAAAAGAAATTTGTGGGTTGCAACTATCCCCTTAGAGATTTGCTCAACAATATAATTGCTCTAATCACTTTTCACATTCTTCTTTGACTAGAACAGTCTGAATTCTACCTCCAACTAATGAGCTATCCTTCTCCTAACACCATGGTTATTCTGCTACCTCTTTATTACATATAGAAATTTAGTCTTCAGGCAGAAAAAAACATCTTCTAAGGACAGGCCCTAGAAAAGCTGGGAAACTTCCAAACTCTGCAATGATGTTTAGTTTATAACCTTTTCTACTTACCCAATCCCCATCTTTCTTAGATCTTCTTTACATAAGTAAAATGAATGAATGTTTGACAAAAAGAACTGGCAATGACTTCTTGGTTCAGTGAAAATATGTAAAGAAAGAAGAATGAGAATAATTAAATGAAATATTTGTGCTATTTCATGGTTTTGAAATTCTGTCCTTCCTTTTAGAGGTCTAAGGAGTTATAATTCCAGCATCTTCATTTAACTTTTCATTAGTAGAGAGCTAAGAAGAGCATAACTGTGACATGTTATTTAATTAATTTCTGATTTGATGTGTCATTTTAATTAATTTGGGGTTAAGGTACATTTACTATAAGGTACAATGATAAGGGTTCATATTATCCCTTTAGTTTTCCCATAACTCTCAAGAGAAGACGCAAGAGTACTAAAGCTTTTAATACCAAAGTTTGCAAGCTGATGAAAATGTAAGTTTAGCACAGACTTTGTGCTACTCAAGCAAGACACACTAGCTGAAGAATATTTCAGCATCAAATATAGTCATAGACTTTCTCAGAGACTTTTTTTTCCTTGACAAAATAATACTATTTCTTAAATCCACCAGTACTTATCTTTTATTGAAATATTCTGTTTGAATAAATAAATACTCTCTGACTTAATATCAGAATCAAAACCGGTACTGCTTATACCAAGATTATTAGCAAGATTATCATTATTATTTCTCTTTACCCACTGCCATTTGTTAACACTTTTGGCTCCCCTAGCCAAGTGCCCAGTCATTGTTTAAAATCGCTTGGTATACCAATCCTCAGCAGTCAGCCCCACAAACCATCACCAGCTGGATTTCTTTAGCCCTTTTTCCTCTCTGGATCACTTGGAAATACCTCCCTTTTTCACAAAAGGAGCTACTGCCCAATTGTTTAGGGTCTCAGCTCTTTATTTATGAATTTCTACAAGATACTCATGAATATTTCTCTCCAAAATAGTTTTTTTTATTAATTTCAAGATCCAAAAGATAATGAAGAAAATTTGACTCACATTCATCCTCATTTTATAAAATATATTTATTTTTGCCATGCATCCATAAACTTAGGTAACTACTCTAAACCAGAGGTCAGCAATTTTTTTCTAAAGGAGCCAACTAATAAATATGTTTGTCATTGTGAGCCATATGGTCTCTGTTATAATTACTCAACTCTGCCACTACTTAACTGCCACTGCAGCAAAAGCAGCTACTAAAGACAATCCATAAGTGAATGCTTGTTGCTATATAATAACTATTTTTAAAAATTGGTGGTGTACCAGCTTTGACCCATGGAACACAGTTTGCTAACCCCTGTTCTTATCTAGTAACACGCAAGAAAGTGCACTGGCATGAGGGAAAGAATGTGGTTATTGAAATCAAACCAGCATGCGTTCAAATCCTGTTCTGGCGATATATACAATTTGGGATCAATCATAATACCTTTTTTAGTCTGTTTTATCATTCATCTTTTAAAAGAAGGTTGTATTCCCCACCTTGTGCATGCTCTGTGAATATTAAACAAAATAAATAATGTATGTAAAAACTCTAAAGAGAAGACTTTATAATAATAAATTATAAAAATAACATTTCCATATTTGTAAAAATAATAACAATTACTATTTTCACTTCTATTACACTTGCCTCAGACTCCGTTCCATGCCTGACTTAGGATGTTTGTACGTATATAAACCAGATATCTTTAAGCTATGCTAGTGGGTAAAGCACAATAAACATGAGATTTAACTGTTTGAGCAGTGATCATCAATCAGCAATTTGAACATAAGAAAAGTTTCATTGAATAACCTATTCAGCAGACTTGTGGGTTTTTATAGTTTTCATCTTGGAAACCGATCTTAGTAAGATAAATGATACCTATCTATTATAATTGCTACATTTCTGTGATGTAATTATTCATTGAGATAATCTCCATAGTGAAAGTATTTAAATTATCTGTAAACTATGTTTGATTTACATACATTTATAATAATTTTTAAATCTGCATTTGGTTATTCTGACTAAATATGAATATCACAGTCTTATCATATGGCCATTTCCAAATGTCCACTATAACAGTAACACAAGCTACTGTTAATGAAATCTATCCTGCATATTAACACCTAAGCCAAACAGAATCATCAATAAAAGTTGCTAATAATGTTTCATGCAAAAGTATAATTTACATTACTTTCATTGAATGCTTTTTTTCAGATAAATTATAATAATTATACAGGAATGAAACTGTATACATGCGTAGAAGATAGATATAAGAACACAGGCAAATATTTATAAAGGTTATGTGAGCCAAAAATTTTTTTGCTATCTATTATTTCAAGATACGATTCATGGCTTTTCTACATTTCTAATATCAGCTTTTGCTCCAGACTGTTTTCAAGGACATTTGTACAGCAAACAGCCTTGGAAGACAGAGATAGTGTCTCCCTCCAGGGAAGGGGGTGGATTTATGTCTTGACATTCTAATAAAGACAATGTCTCCTCTGAGACACAGATTTAGCAGGTTTGCTTTATAGTGCCTTATAAAATAGGGAGTGTCCTAAAATGTGGGTGTTCCTCATCTCTGACACAAAACCATTGTGTGTACAGCATCTACCTGGATTCAGTTCTGCAGTTTCTGCTGCACCTCCCAATACCGTTGGGACTTGGCAATGACAAGGGAAACTGTGAACTTAAAGCTCACCGCAGGCTGCCGTGGCATGATCAGTAAAGTCCTTTGTCTCTGATCCAGGAGTGCTGTGTCTTCTACTAACATCTATGAAATTGCAGCAAGCTAATTTGTTAGTCCGAAAACAGGGCAAACTCTGAGAACCTTTCATCTTTGCCATATTGCACACATGACAGTCTTTCCCTTTTGCATTGTTGTTTTTCATCAAATCCTCTGTATACAAGTATATTATTCTTTAGTGCTATACTTTAATATTTCTTTGAAAGCTTTGTATTTGCTTAGTTGTCCAGTAAAGTCACTTGAAATGTGTTGTATCTGGCTATCTTTTAAGTATTTTTAGATTGGTTCTAGAGCAGCTTTTAGCCTAGTACTAATTTGTAATCCACCCCTAATCCCAACTCAACCATCACCAAGGTAATACCCTTTGGGATATTTTACCCAATACACATTAAAAGATCTTTCTTGGCGGGGCTGGTAGCAAATTTACTCCCAGTCCTGTCTGAACTCTGGCAATTGTTCAAACTACTGCTTACAACTGGTTTTTTCATCTGGCCTCTGCAGTTTCCTCTAAATAATGTTCAGACTATACTAATAGTATAGAGAAAAAGACTAAAGTGGGTCCCTCCACATATCTTCAGAAACTTCACATCCCCAAATTTCATTCTGTCTCTTCAACACAAGGAGATCACCAGGCTGTTTTGCTCCCTACTCTGTGACCTGGAAATTGCTTGCAGGTAATGTGAAATTAAGACAACTCAGAATTCAGTGTTCGAAAGAATAGCAAAGAGAAGTAAGAAAGCCTTCCTAAGTGATCAATGCAAAGACATGGAGGAAAACAATAGACAGGGAAAGACTAGAGGTCTCTCCAAGAAAATTAGACACACCAAGGGAACATTTCATACAAAGATGGGCACAATAAAGGACAGAAATACTATGGACCTAACAGAAACAGAAGATATTAAGAAAAGATGACAAGAATACACGGAAGAACTTTAAAAAAAAGTACTTAATGACCCAGATAATCACAATGGTGTGATTGTTCACCAAGAGCCACACATCCTGGAGTCCAAAGTCAAGTGGGCCTTAGGAAGCATTGCTACACACAAAGCTAGTGGAGGTGATGGAATTCCAGTTGAGCTATTTCAAGTCCTAAAAGATGATGCTGTGAAAGTGCTGCACTCAATATGCCAGCAAATTTGGAAAACTCAGCAGTGGCCACAGGATTGGAAAAGGTCAGATTTCATTCCAATCCAAAAGAAAGGCAATGCCAAAGAATGTTCAAACTACTGCACGATTGCTCTCATATCACATGCTGGCAAAGTGATGTTCAAAATTCTCCAAGCAAGGCTTCAACAGTACATGAACCAAGAACTTCCAGATGTCCAAGCTGGATTTAGAAAAGGCAGAGGAACCAGATCTCAAATTTCCACATTCCTCTGGATCATAGAAAAAGCAAGAGAGTTCCAGAAAAACACCTAATTCTGCTTTATTGACTATGCCGAAGCCTTTGACTGTGTGGATCACAACAAACTGCAGAAATTCTTTAAAAGGTGGGAACACCAGACCACCTTACCTGCCTCCTGGGAAATCTGTATGCAAGACAAGAAGCAACTTATAGAACTGGACATGGAACAATGGACTGGTTCCAAATTGGGAAAGGAGTACATCAAGGCTGTATATTCTTGCCCTGCTTATTTAACTTCTATGCAGAGTACATCATGCAAAATGCTGGGCTGGATGAAGCACAACCTGGAATCAAGATTGCTGGGAGAAATATCAATAACCTCAGATATGCAGATGACACCATCCTTATGGCAGAAAGCAAAGAGGAACTGAGGAGGCTCTTAATGAAAGTGAAAGAGGAGAGTGAAAAAGCTGGCTAAAAAACCAACATTCAAAATACGAAAATCATGACATCTTGGCCCATCACTTAATGGCAAATAGATGGGGAAACAATGGAAATAGTGACAGACTTTTTATTTTCTTGGGCTCTATAATCACTGCAGATGGTGACTACAGCCATGAAATTAAAAGACACTTGCTCCTTGGAAGAAAAGCTATGACCAACCTAGACAGCATATAAAAACAGAGACATTACTTTTCCAATAAAAGTCTGTCTAGTCAAAGCTACGGCTTTTCCAGCAGTCATGTATGGATGTGAGACTTGGACTATAAATAAAGCTGAGCACTGAAGAATTGATGCTTTTGAACTGTGGTGTTGGAAAAGATTCTTGAGATTCCTGTGGACTGAAAGGAGATCAAACCAATCATTCTTAAAGGAAATCAGTCCTGAATATTCTTCAGAAGGACTGATGTTGAAGCTGAAGCTCCAATGCTTTGGCCACTTGATGTGACGTACTGACTCGTTGGAAAACACCTTGATGCTGGGAAAGACTGAAGGCAGGAGAAGGGTATGACAGAGGATGAAATGATTGGATGGCATCACCAACTCAGTGAACATGAGTTTAAGCAGGTTCTAGGAGTTGGTGATGAACAGGGAAGCCTGTCCTGCTGCAGTTAATGGGGTCGCAAAGAGTTGTACACAACTGAGTGACTGGACCGAACTGAACTGGAAACTGCTTGCAGGTAATATGGAAGGGATTGAGGCAGGAGGAGAAGGGGACGACAGAGGATGAGGTGGCTGGATGGCATCACTGACTCGATGGATGTGAGTTTGAGTGAACTCCAGGAGTTGGTGATGGACAGGGAGGCCTGGTGTGCTGCAATTCATGGGGTCACACAGAGTTGGACATGACTGAGCGACTGAACTGAACTGAACTGAACATGAAATTGGGACAACTGTAAGGCTCACTTCAACAAAAAACTTGTT
This sequence comes from Ovis aries, assembly GCF_016772045.2. Classification (NCBI taxonomy): domain Eukaryota; kingdom Metazoa; phylum Chordata; class Mammalia; order Artiodactyla; family Bovidae; genus Ovis; species Ovis aries. Next base: position 123,340,730 of record NC_056055.1, on the reverse strand, counting down.
TTCTTTCTATCAGGGACCATGGTCCTGTTCTGCTTATTGTCCAATATATATAAATCATTTTTTGTAAATTCTGTTCAATTTTCTAGGTGTTTCCTTACAATGTGAGCATATATTGAGTCCCTGTCACACTATTACCATTTACAGTGAAAGTACGTTTGCATTTCTAATCTCTGCAACATGATTAAGTTGCTTGGAAATAGCTCTATTGTAATAACATAAATACCTTAAGACATTCTGAGGGAAAAAAAAAAAGCCCACATTTAAGAGGTTTTCCTACAGATTAAGTGTCATTCAAATGATACATGTTTTGTGGGTAAATAGGGTTACTGATAGTGTCAATAATACAAATAATAGTAAGTAAGTCACATTATTTTGCTAATTTTCTTAAATTCTCTGAACTCATTATCTCCTAATAATTTCTGAGTAACTATTGGGTGAGACTTTTATTAGGTGTTCTGTGTCATTCAAAGACATGTTTCAGTTCATTATATTCAGGAACTTCAAATCTAGTCATGGAAACAAGTAAACTAATACAACTTTGGCCTGCTCATTATTCATTATCACTATTCAATATCTTGTGTGTTTATGAAAATCACTTGTTATCCAAGCTCAAATTTCTTCATCTATACATGAAAAGTTTAGCCAGGTCATATTTAAAGTAGCTCTTATCTCAGAAACATTACTTACTTGGAAACTATGTTTAAAGCTTTATCTGTGTTCTCGCTTCTATGTTAGGTCAGGGAAAATTAGAAAAAAAAAATGTCAAACACATACTCTAAAAAGGTTCCCCAAATAACTACATTTTTATGTAAATAAGAATGTCAACAACAATACTGTGAGCTACTAAAATATGCACTGCTAATAATCAGTGCAACAACATTAATTAGTATGAGTTGGGATTCCCATTATTATGGCTTCCCAGATAATCACAAGATAGAGCTAGGGGAATATAACTTTCTTATTATACTCTAGGCTTAATTGGAAAGTGACAAAAGGGAGAAATTCCTCTCCCTGAGCATAGTCTTAATAGGTAACACACCTTGTAACATTTTTAAATGCAATAGTTTGAGCCTAGTATTCTAAACCCAGCCCTGTGAAATAAAAAGCTGACAGAAGGGCAAATTCCGGTAAGATGGCAGGGATTTCATGCTTTAAAGCACTTATTTCTCTACTTTAAAAACAAAACAATTATAGATAAAATATAAGAAAAGAAAAAGTGTCTGACTGGGCTCAAATACAAGACAAATAATTTTGAGAGCCAGAAACAGAATAATGCTCAACTGGCTAACGGGACCAAAGTAGCAGGTGCACTGCCCTGTAGAGCCAGAGATAGGCAACGTCTCAGGTTTGGCTGTGGTGAGGTAATGAATATCAATATTTGCTCCAAGAGGGACATGGATCAGAGTGAGGCTCGTGACCTGATGCCAGGAGGTGGGAAGGTTTAGAAGTGGGCCAGCATACTCTATAAAGAAGGATAGTCCAAACTGTTTCCAATCTGCTGAATGTAACTATGACAGACAGGAAACTATAGGCAAAAAGATCAAAAGACAAAACTGAACTGCATGGCCAGGAAGAGACCTAAAAACACTCCTTGACCCAGATTATAAGATTGGGCTCTGAACCAGTTGCCTGAGTGTTGGTTTAAGGCAACCACAAAACTCATCATTTCAAAAAAAAAAAAAAGGGGGGGGAACTGAATGCTAAGAAAGGCAGCAAATATCAACATCAAAATAGGTATGCACTCCAGAAGATATTTAACTTCATAGAACAATTTAGCAAACTTTAACATAAATACTATGAATACTCAGAAATAAATGAAAGCTTATAAGCTGTGAAAGAAAAAACACTAAATTATATAATAAAACAGGAAGAAATGATACAAGAACTTTAGATAAAGGGAAGAAGTAGTATAGTTAAAAAATATAATCACTGAAATGAAAATCCTAATTTAACAATAAAAATAGAAATAATCTTCAAAGTAAAAACAGAATTGAATAAATTACTCAAGATATAGCATAGTTTCTGATCTTACATTTAGAAAACTCAAAATGGATTAAAGATCTAAATGTAAGATCAGAAACTATAAAACTCCTAGAGGAGAACATAGGCAAAACACTCTCAGACATAAATCACAGCAGGATCCTCTATGATCCACCTCCCAGAATGCTGGAAATAAAAGCAAAAATAAACAAATGGGATCTAATTAAAATTAAAAGCTTCTGCACAACAAAGGAAAATATAAGCAAGGTGAAAAGACAGCCTTCTGAATGGGAGAAAATAATAGCAAATGAAGCAACTGACAAACAACTAATCTCAAAAATATACAAGCAACTTCTGCAGCTCAACTCCAGAAAAATAAACGATCCAATCAAAAAATGGGCCAAAGAACTAAATAGACATTTCTCCAAAGAAGACATACGGATGGCTAACAAACACATGAAAAGATGCTCAACATCACTCATTATTAGAGAAATGCAAATCAAAACCACAATGAGGTACCACTTCACACCAGTCAGAATGGCTGCGATCCAAAAATCTGCAAGCAATAAATGCTGGAGAGGGTGTGGAGAAAAGGGAACCCTCCTACACTGTTGGTGGGAATGCAAACTAGTACAGCCACTATGGAGAACAGTGTGGAGATTCCTTAAAAATTGCAAATAGAACTACCTTATGACCCAGCAATCCCACTTCTGGGCATACATACCGAGGAAACCAGAATTGAAAGAGACACATGTACCCCAATGTTCATCGCAGCACTGTTTATAATAGCCAGGACATGGAAACAACCTAGATGTCCATCGGCAGATGAATGGATAAGAAAGCTGTGGTACATATACACAATGGAGTATTACTCAGCCGTTAAAAAGAATTCATTTGAATCAGTTCTGATGAGATGGATGAAACTGGAGCCGATTATACAGAGTGAAGTAAGCCAGAAAGAAAAACACCAATACAGTATACTAACACATATATATGGAATTTAGGAAGATGGCAATGACGACCCTGTATGCAAGACAGGGAAAGAGACACAGATGTGTATAACGGACTTTTGGACTCAGAGGGAGAGGGAGAGGGTGGGATGATTTGGGAGAATGACATTCTAACATGTATACTATCATGTGAATTGAATCGCCAGTCTATGTCTGATGCAGGATGCAGCATGCTTGGGGCTGGTGCATGGGGATGACCCAGAAAGATGTTCTGGGGAGGGAGGTGGGAGGGGGTTCATGTTTGGGAATGCATGTAAGAATTAAAGATTTTAAAATTTAAAAAATAAAAAACAAACAAAAGTTAAAAAAAAAAAGATATAGCATAGAGAGATAAAAATATAAATGTCATAAAAGTAATTAAGAAATAAATGGATGGCTAATAGGTGTTACTGAAAGCAAAATTTTCAAAAGGAATGAAGGGTAATAGTTGAGAATTTTACACAAAGGTATATGACTAGTAGATAAACATATATACTCAATATTAGGCAGAATAAATCAATAAATACAAATCCACAGGTAGTCACATTATACTGAGACTGCAGGTCATTAAAATATAGAGCTAATATATATAAAATGCCAGCGTGAAAAGACAGATTGATTTTAAAAACTTGGCAATCTGCATGACAGAAACCTTTTCATGTAAGAAGCCAAAAATCTATAAAGTAATATCTTCAGATTTCCAAAATAAAAACCTGTCGGTGTAAAATTTTATATCCAGATTCTATATCATTTGGGTTTCCCTGGTGGCTCAGATGATAAAGAATTTGCCTGCAATGTAGGAGTCCTGCGTTCAGTCCCTGGGTCTGGAAGATTCCCCTGGAGAAGGAAATGGCTATCCACTCCAGTATATTTGCCTGCAGAATTCCATGGATAGAAGCAGGCTACAGTCGACAGAGTTGCAAAGATTTGGACATGACTGAGCAACTAGCTTATATTACTCTATCATTTAAAAGCAGGAACAAAATAATGACACCAATCAACTTTTGAGAAAAGAATGATTAAACATTAAATTCTGCTGTTAATACAAGAGATCAGAAAATGTACTGGAATAAAGTTTTTATATCCAATAGCAACAAAACCTTAAAATCTCTGCTTAATGTCACCTATCCAAAGTGGCCTAACTTGGTAAATACCAAATTGAAATTAGGGATTATTTCTGGAGATGATAGGAAAAGATATTGGGAAATGTTCATAGGGGGGCTTAACCACATTTATAACATTCTATTTCTTTTTTTAAAAGTTTAAAAGGACAAACAAAAAGCAAAAATTGTTTTAACCAAACAAGAGGCCAGCAGTGAAAACGTTATTAGGTTCTAATAGATCTGGGTGTGCACACAAAGTGGTTTATTATTTTCTTTTCTTTCTTGTGTGTTTTTCAAAATATCTTACCCTACTAAAACTATGACAGTAGGAAAAGTATAAAATCAAGCGTTTATATTTTCCAATACATTATTGAAATATAAGTGGTCAAAATATGAGATCTGTAAAGAAGGTTATCAAGGTGGTAAATGTTTTTTGTTCTAATTTCCAAATCAAACAATAGCACATATCAAACCCACTGTCCACTGAGGCTAATCCCTTTTCACTCTGTGTAATGTTAGACTCTGTCCATCCATCTAGGAAACAGACATGGCTTCTCAAATTTTGAGTTTGTGCACTGATTTCCAAAGAGTGCTGACAAATTAAGGCTGCCATCCACAGACATCAGAGAACAAAGAATGATACAGTGAACAAGCAAAGAGTGTGAGGACTTTAACGACTTTACATGGCTCCAGGTAATAATCCTAGTTTATGCACAGTTGAGAGACTTGAGTATAGTCATAGAAACATGATAATTTAAACAGTGACATTAGGACAGAAAATTGTTTTGGGAGCATTCAGAAAACATAGCTAGAGTGGCAAGACAGGTTCTTTTGATGAGGATCCTTGAATTTCCTGTTGATGATTTTAGACTTGCAAATTTTATCTGAGTAAATTGTTTCTATATGCATGCATAATATTGTTAAACAGCAAAAGTAAGGTAATTACAGCCATGAAAGGATATTTAATGGCAACTCTAAATGTATACTTTATAGGGCTGTGGAAAGAATGAGAAAAATAAAATAGTAGCTAATTTGAGTAAATGAGTAAATGTTTTGCATTAAGTGAGTTTTCTACTTAAAATCTTATTTTTATTGAAGATAAATGGAGAGAAATAAAAGATATGGATAATTTCATTTTAAATCCATTCCCCATACAATGAGATCCTGTGTGTTTCCTAGTTAGACAAGGAATTTGTTGGATAAGAGGAATGACAAGGGAGAGGTGACTAGCTTAAAATTTTCTTAGTTATCCTTCTTGTGAATTTAACTTTAGAGGACAGATAATTTTGCTATCCTTCAGGATTATCTTTATTCCAAATAAGGCAAATGTTCTATTTCAAAATAAATGATGATATTGAAACAAAGTTTAAAAATTGCATATTAGGCAAAAAAGCTGATCTATTTAAATTAATAGTGCACTATTAGAATGTTTTAAAAATGCTAAAACCAATGCCACCCAAAGAATTTTACAATAATGCATCTCCCAAGATTATGCTCAGGTAGTTCCAAAGTAAATATAACTATGAAATAGGTACTAATCAGATGTTTCTCTGTGAAGGAAGATACTTTACCTTCAGTATTTAGCATCTAGATTAATGATATCCATCAGAACTTTCTATGATGACAGCAGTGTTCATTCTGAACAGTCCAATATTATATTTAATGACCACCGTGGCTATTGTGCATGTAAGATAGGGCTAGTGTAACCAAGGAACTGAATGTTTCTTTCATTTCTTTTAAAAAATTAAAATTTAAGTAGTTACATGCTGCTAGAGGCTAGTGTATTGGACAGCATGGACCTAGGCAATTAGTATCTAATTCAACCTTGACTGATTATAGTCAGAAATGAACAAAGACATGAAAAACATAAAGTAGTTGGTAGAAGCTAATTGCTACTTATCCTAAAGGCATGGAGAACTATACTTTCCATATCTTCTTATATGCTGACCTAATAACCATTCTCCAAATTTATATAGACTATCCCCAGCAGTAGTAAACATTGTAAAGTATCTATGGAACCTATACAATCACTTAAGCTGAAAATCTTTTCTTCCATCACACGCTTGTGAAAGTTAAAAAGTGACACTAGTCTCAGTAATGTGACGAACCCAACGAAGACTTATAAAGTCCTGTGTTTTACTGCAATAATTCCCACGTGTTACCAAGAAAAGGCGTGTGTGCATGCTTAGTCACTCAGCAGCGTCCAACTCTTCGTGCATCTGATATGGGATTTCCCAGGCAGGAATACTGGAGCAGGTTGCCATTTCCTCCTTCAAGGGATCTTCCCAACCCAGGGGTCGACTCAGGGGTCAAACCTATGACTCCTGCATTGGCAGGCAGATTCTTTACCACTGAGCAGCCTTAAGAGGGCAGTGATTCAGAAAACCAATTCCTTCAATGGATGTGGCTTTGCACTTATAGGATGGCTATTCGGCCAGAATTAAAATTCATGTGGTAATGAAAGCTCAAACGCTCACTTTCCCATTGCCATTACATGCTGTTCTCCTCATTTCTAAAACGTTTTCTTCACAACTTTCTTTTCCCTTGGAAATAATTTCTTTGCTGGAGCCAAATTTCTAATTTATCTGCATGTTTAGCACATTACTTCATTTCAAAGTACTTTGAGAGAGTGAGAAGTTAAAGGCTAGAAATCAAGAGCAAAGTAGAAAATCTAAATTAAACAATCTGTTTAAACCCAGTAGGTTTATATATCTTTCTTTCAAAGCTTTGTGGACAGTTTCCTTTGAATAAATACACAGAAACCTTGCCTAGATACTATCACACTATCTGGATAGAAATAAGTCTCATAACAAGTCTGTGTACAAAGTACTGTATAAGTAGATTAAGTATCAAGTTAAATATTATGATTTTACATCAATTTTAATTACTTGTTGTTATCCCATGAAGCACATGAATTTTAAGATTAGAGGGTAAATATTTGCACTTTAGTGTATTTGGAAAAAGAAAAAGCCCTTGTATTTATTTATTTATTAGTTTAATAAATAGAAACACCTTAAGCACTGCTTAATATTACCAGAGGCTATAGAAAAATAATACCAATGACAAGCCAAAATATAAAAGTGTCAGTGACTTTTCCATAAGATTTAGTTTCAACTCAAATGCTTGCCCCTTTAATTCAACTTTTGCTCCTGACTCTTTTATGCAAATAGTTTTCATTTGACTTCCTACAGCAAATCCAGAATTTGAAAATAATCAAAGAACAGTGTGCAAGTTAAGATCCTGACAACAAGTACCAAAATGTTGTTTTATGCTTGAGGGAACTGTGCACAGACCATCTGTGTCTTGATCAATCCCATGAAGCCTGTCAAAGCAGGCATGCATGAAGAAACAGACAGTGAACGGGGAGACAGTCTCACTGCCAGTGGAAGAGGGATCTAGGAAACCACAACATTCACACCGGACATTATTCAGACTAATAATTAGATCCATGTGATATATTTTAGGTCCACCTACTGAACCCAAATCCCAAAGAAGAATGCCATTGAGAGATTTGATTATGATGTCATTGTACACTTCATGCAGTTTGAATTAAGAGGATAATTTAACAGAACCTTAGGCCGCACTTGCACTGCATTGTGTGACATAATGGAAATAACATGGAATAGGCAACTTACACTATTTTATCAAATAGTCTGCAACGTGATAGATGCATGCTACTTAGGAACTTATTCCCAAAGCAACACAGGATTTCTCCTTGCTTGTTTATTCACAGAATAAAATTACTTATGCTTAGTAATGAATGCCCAAACACCCAGACTTTGACTTTTAAATAAAAGGCAAAACAGTGGATAGAACAGATTCACACAATGTATACATATAAAATTAGAAAAGACCTAACTCACCTTCCCTACAAAATAGTAAAAATTCTGAATACCTTTGCCAACAAAGGTCCATCTAGTCAAGCCTATGGTTTTTCCAGTAGTCATGTATGGTGAGAGTTGGACTGTGAAGAAGGCTGATGCCGAAGAATTGATGCTTTTGAACTGTGGTGTTGGAGAAGACTCTTGAGAGTCCCTTGGACTGCAAGGAGATCCAACCAGTCCATTCTAAAGGAGATCAGTCCTGGGTATTCTTTGGAAGGAAGGATGCTAAAGCTGAAACTCCAGTACTTTGGCCACCTCATGCGAAGAGTTGACTCATTGGAAAAGACTCTGATGGTGGGAGGGATTGGGGGCAGGAGGAGAAGGGCATGACAGAGGATGAGATGGTTAGATGGCATCACCGACTTGAAGGACGTGAGTTTGAGTGAACTCTGGGAGATGGTGGTGGACAGGGAGGCCTGGTGTGCTGCAATTCATGGGGTCACAAAGAGTCGGACACGACTGAGTGACTGAACTGACTGAACTGACTGACTGAATCACCTCTCTCCACCTTATCTCCAGGATAAGAGACCCTGGACTTGTACTAACTATGCAGGCCTTACAATGAGTTATTCCTAGAGCTAGATATGAATAAAAGGAATGAATTATACACAAGTTATCTAAGTGAGGAATCTGCAGCTGCAAGCGTGCTAAGTCACTTCCGTTTTGTCTGAACTCTTTGAGATCGTATGGACTGTAGCTTTCCAGGCTCTTCTGTCCATGAGATCCTCCAGGCAAGAATACTGAAGTGGGTTGCCATTTCCTTCTCCAGGGCATCTTCCCAACTCACGGGATCTTCTTCGATCCTATGGGATAGAACCGCTTCTCTTATATGTCTCTTGTATTGGCAGGCGTGTTCTTTACCACTAGCGCCACCTGGAGAAGGGTTTGTGTATGTGAGTCACGTTTTCATTCCAGACTCTGCGACCCAGTGGACTGTAGCCCTTGAGGCTCCTCCGTCTGTCTATGGGATTTTCCAGGCAAAAGTCCTGGAGTGGGTTGCCATTTCCTTCTCCAGAGGATCTTCCTGACCCAAGGATCGAACCCAGGCCTCCCACATTGTAGGGAGACTCTACTTTGAGCCACCAGAAAGCCCCTTTTATTCCAGAGGGCAATCAATATACTTTTGAGAGGATTATATTTCACATGTTCTGAAATTGTGTATTTGGAAGTTAGTCAGTAGAACCTATAACTAGAAATAATTTTTATAAGGAAAATGGAACCTTACTCATAGTATACTGGGATACATCTGTTAAGAGTTACTGTACCATCAAAAGAGTGTGTCATACAAACCAGAGTTGCTTACGTCTCCTGCATTGGCAGGCAGCTTCTTTACCACTAGTGCCACCTGGGAAGCCCCATGTCATTCCTACTAGCTGCATATCTGGTTTTTTGACATTAACTTATCTTTAAATAATAACTCAAGATAGTGATTCTTACAGTATTCATCCTTGAGTTCAACGCCTGCAATGCAGGAGACCCAGGTTCTGTTTCTGGGTTGGGAAGATCCCCTGGAGAAGGGAATGGCATCCCACTCCAGTATTCTTGCCTGGAGAATTCCATGGACAGAGGAGCCTGGCTGGCTACAGGCCATAAGGTCACAAAGAGTCTGGACACGACTGATTTGACTAACGCTTTCAATTTCACTTTTTTAGTTCAACCAAAAAGTGAATGCAACTGAGTGTTTGCAACAGCCTATTGGAGAATCTAACATTTAAAGAAAGAGACTGATTTAATGGTTTGGTGGTAGTGCTGGGAAACTCAATAAATTATGTTTTACAAGTAGACAGAATACATACATATATTGAAACTACTGAAATCATTGTATTTCAAGTCAAGGTACTAAACATATATAAATGCATCGATTAGTGACACAATTTGGGAAGCGAAGTTAGGGAAAAATGTTATTGTGGAAAATTATGGAAGATTCAGTTATAGGGGTTTATCACATTGTAATCTCTTCCTAGGCACACAGAAAAACCACATTTCCCCACTTCTCTTGCTGGAAGATTGAACCAAAGACAGTTTTGGCCAACGGGATGATGGCAGATGAAAAGTAAGCCACTTCCAGACCTGATGATTCAAAACCTCCTACACAATCTTACAACTCCTCTTATCCTGCTGTATTGATTTTGGAGGTCATGTGTTCCAGATGGCCTGGCTGTAAGATAGAGAAGAGCCTGCTAAACTTTATTAGACTTTACAGGCGTGAGATGTAAATCTTTGTTTTACAAAGGTACCAGGGTATGGATTATATATATTTTTTCCTTTGCAGGATAATCAAGCCTGTTCCATATAACTCAGAGAAGTTCTCAAAACTTCTTAGAATGTTTTTAACATCCTTTCAAGCTTCTACTGTTACAATGATACTTTGGCTTCAGTTGTGAGCAGCTTATAAATTTCTAACGTTTCTCGTGTATACGTAATTGCTCTCCATTTAATTTCCTGGATACAAGGTAGTAATGTAAAGAAGCTTACCGTGATTTTTGAGAATTTACCTAATACTTCTCAAACAAATGACCATGTTTAAATAATAATTCCTGATGGTTGACCAAAAATGCTTTAAGAAGGATTTTTGGAGAACTAACCAAGGAATTGTCCAGTTGTTCAAATTGCCCTTAAATAGAAAAACAACAGAAACAATAGCTGCTACTTGGATTTGCATGTCCACCTAAACCACGTTTTTTGTAACATACTGAGGACATAAAAATTACAGATATATTAGGTTTATCACAATGAGCATTTTGTATGTACAGAAATATGCACTATTAGTGCATCAGGAACAAAATTAGTGTTATGGGTCAATTATACATCAAACAAACAGAAAATCTCATAGACAAACAGATCAGATTTTTGGTTACCAGAATTGGGCTGGGAAGGTGGGGAATTGGATGAAGGTAGTAAAAAGGTAGAAAATTCCAGCTATAAGATAAATAAGTACTTGGGATGTAATATGTGACATGATAAATATAATTAACACTAATATGGTATAAATGAAAGTCGGTAAGAGAGTAAATCCTAAGAGTTCTCATCACAATTTTTTTTCTCTTACTTTCCATCTATATGAGATGATGAATATCCCCTAAACTTATTATGAAATTATTTATGATGTATGTAAGTCAATCATTATGTAAAACACCTTGAACTTAAAACAGTGCTATATGTCAACAATATCTGAAAAAAACTGGAAGGAAAAGAGCATATTAAAATATCATACAGTTTCATTCATAATAAAAAAGTCATATATGAATATTTTATGCTGTTTATAAATATTATTTGCTCATTTTATCACAAAATTAATCATGTTCAAGAACTCTGAGATAATTTTAAATCAGTTGTTTTTTTATTTCTACCATGTCATAGGACCTTCTTCACTATGTAGAATCCATAATGCATATGGACCAATGCCATTGCCGCATCAGTTCAGTTCAGTTCAGTTCAGTCGCTCAGTCGTGTCCGACTCTTTGTGACCCCATGAATCACAGCACGCCAGGCCTCTCTGTCCATCACCAACCCAGAGTTCACTCAAACTCATGTCCATCGAGTCGGTGATGCCATCTAACCCTCTCATCCTCTGTCGTCCCCTTCTCCTACTGCCCCCAATCCCTCCCACCATCAGAGTCCTTTCCAATGAGTCAACTCTTCGCATGAGGTGGCCAAAGTACTGGAGTTTCAGCTTTAGCATCATTCCCTCCAAAGAACACCCAGGACTGATCTCCTTTAGAATGGACTGGTTGGATCTCCTTGCAGTCCAAGGGACTCTCAAGAGTCTTCTCCAACACCACAGTTCAAAAGCATCAATTCTTTGGCACTCAGCTTGCTTCACAGTCCAACTCTCACATTCATACATGACCTCTGGAAAAAACATAGCCTTGACTAGATGGACCTTTGTTGACAAACTAATGTCTCTGCTTTTGAATATGCTATCTAGGTTGGTCATAACTTTCCTTCCAAGGAGTGTCTTTTAATTTCATGGCAGCAGTCACCATCTGCAGTGATTTTGGAGGCCAAAAAATAAAGTCTGACACTGTTTCCACTGTTTCCCCATCTAGTTCCCATGAAGTGATGGGACTAAGTGCCATGATCTTAGTTTTCTGAGTGTTTAGTTTTAAGCCTACTTTTTCACTCTCCTCTTTCACTTTCAGCAAGAGGCTTTCTAGTTCTTCCTCACTTTCTGCCATAAGGGTGGTGTCATCTGCATATCTGAGGTTATTGATATTTCTCCTGGCAATCTTGATTCTAGCTTGTGTTTCTTCCAGTCCAGCGTTTCTCATGACGTACTCTGCATAGAAGTTAAATAAGCAGGGTGACAATATATAGTCTTGACATACTCCTTTTCCTATTTGGAACCAGTGTGTTGTTTCATGTCCAGTTCTAACTGTTGCTTCCTGACCAGCATACAGATTTCTCAAGAGGCAGGTCAGGTGGTCTGGTATTCCCATCTCTCTCAGAATTTTCCACAGTTTATTGTGATCCACACAGTCAAAGGTTTTGGCATAGTGAATAAAGCAGAAATAGATGTTTTTCTGGAACTCTCTTGATTTTTCCATGATCCAGCAGATGTTGGCAATTTGATGTCTGGTTCCTCTGCCTTTTCTAAAACCAGCTTGAACATCTGGAAGTTCATGGTTCACATATTGATGAAGCCTGGCTTGGAGAATTTTGAGCATTACTTTACTAGCGTGGGCCACATCAATCACTTTCAAAAGCATTTCTAAAAGTATGATTTTAAAACTATACAATTATTAGAAGCAAGTTCTCAAGAAATATATATATACGTATATATTTTTTCCAGCTACAACCAAATGCTGAAAAAGAGCCATGTGCTACTTAAATACCTACTAGAGTAACCTTGTGACAGCTTCAGATAAGCTTTTCTGATGATTAAAGTATTACATTAACTAAGGGAGGTGAAATATAATATATATGCTAGATCATTTTTTTGTATATAATAATGGGTTTTGTTTTTTTTAGTTCCTGTAATTGACCATTACAGGAACACATAGGCTAGGATAAGCTCAGAGTTGTACACTTTTTACTTTGCTTCTCATCTGCTTAATACTACCTGACTGAACTCATTCATGGGAAAGGCTCTGAGAGAGAATTTCAAAATAGTTATGTTAATAAAGTAGCATACTTGCAGTCAACCCTCTCTCTGTCCAGAATTCACTGTACAAATTTAGAGAAGACACCTAGTCTACCTATTCAGTTACCTTGGGGATAAAATAATTTATTTCAAGCCTAAAATTTCCAACTACAGATTTCTGAGTTACTATTTTCCATTTTTGGTAGAAGTGATAAAGAAAAGGTTTCATCTTCAGCATGAAACAGGTTAAATTTTTTGGAATAGTGATTGGAATTGAGAAATATATTGTAAAGAAAGCTTTGAAATTTCATTTCTTGCATGATTTTTAAAGTATGCGGGAATTGTCTCTAGACTTGTCTCTAGAATTGTTTCCATGTGATCTTGCTAAAGTTCAAGGAAAATATTCAATGTAGTTTTCCATTCTGATTTCATATTTCCAATAACTCCAGCAAGCAATTTGATGATTTTCCTTTTCATGAACTTTGTAGTACTGAATTTTAAAATCAACTGATATTTGGGTTTAGATTCAATTTTTTATACCAGTTGCCCTATAACATCACCAAGCCACTCTCCAAAGACCTCCACAGAACCCTCTCAGTATGGTTCTCATTACCTTTACCTTTAAAGTTAAGGAAGTTGATCAAGACAGCCTCAAATTTCTCTCGGCTACTAAACTTTAGTCAGGCTTCCTCTTGCTTCTAAACTCCTTGATCTGCCTCCCACCCCTGACTTTACATGGCCAGATGACCTGATCACAGACGCCCCCTCTTCCCTATTCTTAAAACAACTATTATAGGAAACGTGCTGTTGTTATTCTTTCTCAGTCCACTGACAAATAAATCTTTAAAAACCCACTTCCCAGTTTACAATCCAGAAATGTCTTTCTCAAGGACCTGGCAGCCATCTCTTTGAAATAGAGTCATCAAAAGACAGTGTCTCTATTTCCCAGTGTCTATGGGAAGGCAGGATCCTAATTCTATGGGTGACTTGCTCAAGAGGTGAAAGTACTTCCTGTCACAAAGCTATGAATGTTGACTTTTCCTTCGGGTAATGCCAATTAGCAAACATTAAAATTCTCCCACCCTTCGAATTTAGACTACATTCTCGTCCCTCTCCCCTATTATAACAGACACTGAATAAAGTCATCTCTGCCTGTTTAACAACATCGAGTGCAATTTTATTTTAATAGATTTATTAGATAGTGTCCAAGGCCCTTTGCAATTTTAAAATTTTATATTTCTATAAAAAGACCTTATTTTTAGCTGAAATTGAAGAAAGTAGTACCCACTTTACAGAATATAAAGAAGATGTGATAGAGCTTCAAATTTAGTAAAATTATAGGTTATCTGCCTACTTATAGCACTCACCAGCAGACCAGACCCAATCAACCCCATTAATCTAATACTCTAAATCCACTTCCAGCACTGACTAACACTACAACATCCCTTCAAGATGAAAGTCAAAGTTTTGCTATTGTCACTGGAACTACTTTATTTTGTTTTCTTCTATTATAGTCTAATTTCAGAATTGTTAAAGGAGCTTGAATTCACAAATATGAGCAATTTAAATTTATATAAAAATATAGCTCACATCCAAGAATATGGTGAGGTAAGCAGTCAATCAGCTGCTTTCCTATACTCATGAAAGAACACTTTGTCTTTAGTTAAAGAAAAAATACAGTCATCTGCCATGTTGTCACTGAGTTTCTTTCCTTCAAAATTCACTGCTATGGTCTTGTCAAGACTATGTCAATTTTCAATATTACCACCATCATACATTGTGAATATTTACTGAATAAATGCATGAGTGGGAAATTTTGTGGTCATTTTCTATTATGACATATCTTTCTGTGGTAATATATTGCAACATGTTCTTAGTAAGCACATACTTTGCATTTCGTTTAGATTGTTATAGAAGTGGTAGTTCATATTTTAAGTACTGCTGTGATCTAGTTTTGATGATATACCTTCCCTAAGTATTATACTCATCATATAATAATATTTTACAATTTCACATTTTTATTGTTGTTGTTGTTTAGTTGCTAAGTCATGTCCTGCTCTTTTGTAACCCCATGGACTGTAGCCCACCAGGCTCCTCTATCCATGGGATTTCCAAGGCCAAGAATATTGGAGTGTGTTGTCCTTTCCTTCTCCAGGGGATCTACCCAACCCAGGGATCGACTTCATGTCTCCTGCATTAGCAGATGGACTGTTTACCACTGACCCACCAGGGAAGTCCCACTTTTACATTAAAATATTCAAATCTAGAATAAATATTGAATGCATAATCCTTAAAATAAACAAAAAAACTACATGAAAGCATCAGATAGCAAATCTTCCCCATCGTTAATCATCTCATAGTTTCAATATTACTTAACATCATGTCTTATCTCACAAGAAGTGATATCCCTGAGCAAGAAATCATGTTTATGATTCATAGCAAGGAACTCTGCCTTTTTGTTCAGTGCTTATTCAGAGATTTGAATAATTTTGTGACAGTGTAATATGTGATTCATAACAAAAAGCACAATTCAGAAAGACTTCAGGAAACTTAATTGACTAGAACTAGAGGTGATCTACTATACAGTGTTTATTACAGTTCCCTAAAAAGCAGTTTTCTGCTGCCTTAGTATTCACAATATGGTGATGTAGATTATGTGTTGAGTGCCAAATAATCTAAAGCACTGCTGGAAGAGTACCTAGGCCAACATCAAGATCCTCCTAAACCTATCTGGAATAATTAACACGGCAACAATTAACACAGGCAACAATGAGACATGGGAACACGTTGATGGGGAATAGAAGGCAGTCTTGGTGTTCTCAGAGTTTATCTACTCCTTCCAGCAGTAGAAAAAAGAAAGAAGCAAGCATTGTGGCTCAGCTGGTAAAGAATCTGCCTGCAGTGCAGGAGACCTGGGTTAGATCCCTGGGTTGGGAAGATCCCCTGGAGAAGGGAAAGACTACCCACTCCAGTATTACAAAGAGTTGGACATAACTGAGTGACTTTCACTTCACTTCACTTCAGGCAATCTATTGATAGAAGGAAAGGAATTCTTATGCATTTAAAAGAGCTCCAAAAGCAACTTACCAAGAAATTTTAAATATTCAAATTACATCAAAATGGCAACTGTTTTTTTCCCCCAGTGTTTGTTGTTTACTTAAAAATCACAATCTGATAGCAAAACATGGAATAAAGAACTGATCCGGGCCACAAATAGGAACGGGAATTCAAGAAAATAAATATAGGAGATGAAAAGTGAAAGAGTTATAGTTGTTTACTTTGTTACCAGATTATTTCACTACTTCAATGGAAAATTATTTAATGAATGCACAATTAAAAATTATGAATCTGTGGCCTCACAAACTGAAGTACTTTTCTATTTCTCTGAAATCACAGAAGGGAAATTTTTTCCTCATCCATAGGGCATTCTATAGCAAGCCTCAGTTTATTTGCTGCTACAAGTCTCTTAGAAAGTTTGATGGCACAATTAAGCATGAGTTGCTTCATAAAGTTTACTGCACGTGTGATCACATCTTTTTTATCTCATCAGATTAAATTGAAAGCAGCTTGATTCCTCACATGCCAGATGAGCAAAAATTTGAGTATTCTCTGTTTAAATATTTTAACTTTCTATAGAGTTACCTAGGAAATGGCAACCCACTCCAATATTCTTGCCTGGAGAATCCCAGGGATGGGGGAACCTGGTGGGCTGCCATCTGTGGGGTCGCACAGAGTCAGACACGACTGAAGTGACTTAGCAGCAGCAGAGAGTTACCTTAGACTGAGTGGCTGGAAGAAGGGGTTTCCTGTGACTTCAGCCTTACTGTCTGCTTTCCTAAAAAATGCTGCTGCTTTGTGTTGCCAAAGGGGCTATCTCTCCCTCCATCCTAGGCTCCTGCACGTAGTTTAATCCCTAAGGTACTTTGCCAGGGTTCCATGTGCCTCAAAACATCCTGGATACTCAAGAAAATGCTGGAATTTGAGGATATCATACTGTAAAATATTACTACACATCATGGTGGAATCATCACCATTTCTCATCCTGATCTTGTGCTATATGTTAAACTAAGACTTCACTGGACATTAGAAATATCATGGGGGTAACTCAGTGGCCATGGAACTAAGACATGGAATGGGTAGGGTGAGTGGGGAAGACCCTGGGCAAAAGAACTTCTTTCACTTATTTAGGTACTGGGAACCTTTGAATACTAGTTTTAAATATGGTACTCCACGTTTTAAAAAATACTTTGAAACATGGTCTGGTGTATGTAGGAAAAAAATGTTAAATGAATTATTGACAGCAGCCTTATTGACAATTTTGCTATAAATTGTACTTTCACTATGCAGATGTCATCACAATATTTACTTAATCAAAATCCTGAATAAATTATCAGTAGCTCTAGCAAAATTTTTAAAAATACAGCTCATATTAACGAAGAGAATTCCATAATTATAAGATAGTTTCTCATATAAGTTTTAAATAAGTTAAGGACATGCAGTTACTATTATTTGAATTGTATCTGATTAATTAATAACATAAAGGAAGAATACTCACTGATATGTTATTAATGAAATATTTCTCTTGGAATAAAAACATTGGTATAGTCAAACAAGGACCCATTAAATAAAAACTAAAAAAAGAAGACAAAGTCTCAAGTTGTCAGAGAAATATTTCATTAAGAACTGTGCTGTAGATAAGAACAGGTGGCAATAATTGGATTTCCCATCTGCAGACTGTAAAATCAAATACAGGTTGGCTTTCAAAAGTATTATAGCCAATATGTGGAAACCAATCCATTTGCAAATTATGCCAGGTGGACCCTGACCAAATTCAGCCAGCTACACGGGACCAATGTTCTTTCTGATGTTTTTCAAAGTTTAAAGCAGATGACCATGCCATTTGCACAGCAAAATGAGAACTGTGAACAGTATGTGAGCTGAATTTATTTAGTGAGTTGAGAAAGGTCAGTTAATGACATCAGAACTCCTTTAAAATCCAGATCCCAACAATCAAAGTCCTCTGCAGATGTGACCCATTCAGAGATAATGATGAGACTGGAGATTATTAAGTTTTTAAATGAAGACTCCAGTATTTCAACTTCTTCTTAGGAAATAGATTAAGAAATTTCCAGAGATGTATAAGAGGATTTATAACTGTCACATTGTGGCTTGTACTTTCAATATAATCACTCAATATGTAGAACTGTGCTCTGTGCTAGCCTAGTAATGTTTATTTTGCTTGTGAATCTTTTTGCCTTAAAGCTGCTTCAAAGTAAAAGGACTTTAATGCTCATCAGAAACAGTGTATCAACAGTGCATAGCTGCAGCATTTGTAATGGTGTGGTCTACTGGCATCAGTGTAGTGCAGCTGAGCATTTCCTTCTCATAATCACAAAACAGCCAATATTGCAATCCCTGTCTGGCACCCTCTTTCTCAGACACTGAAAACAAGAAATATATTAAGGAAAAGATAGGAAAGAAATGGAAGGAAAGGGAAGAGAAGGGAAAGGACTGAGTGGGAAAAAAATAGAATAGAAAGAAGAATAGAGAATAGGAGAAAGGAAGGAAAAAAGGCAGAGAGGGAAGGAGCTAGGGAGGGAGGGAGACAGGCAGCTCCTAAAATGGATATAAATGTAATTAGCACTAAAATGCCTTAAAATAGAGGGAAACAATTTTGTTGTTCATAAGGAAAGATATCATAACAAAGATGCAGATTATATACAAAATTAGCTTATCTATGAGACAATAAAACTGAATTCGAATACCTTCAACTATGAGAATTAGTTTCCTTTAGAAAATTCTTCTTTTTGTCCCCAGAGCTTTGAGATTCCCTAAAGCTGAAGGACCTCCTTCAGGTGAACTAAAACTAGCTGCTATCTCTTGGGAGAAAATAAATATAGAAGGTGGCAGGGTTCTTCCCATATTCTTCTTTAGGAAAAAGCAATAATCTAGTTACCCATTTAAGAGAATTTTTTTATAAACTAAAATATTTATTCATCAAATAATCTAAATTTATTGAAATATTCTAATTCCAGTGTCTTATGACAGTATGGAAATAATCATCAAAGAGAACACACAATTTATGGATGGATAAAACAATAATATCACAGTAATCCAAGTCTATGCCCTGACCAGCAATGCTGAAAAAGCTGAAATTGAACAGTTCTATGAAGACCTACAATACCTTTTAGAACTAACACACACAAAAAGATGTCCTTTTCATTATAGCGGACTGGTATGCAAAAGTAGGAAGTCAAGAAACACCTGGAGTAACAGGCAAATTTGGCCTTGGAGTACAAAAATGAAACAGGGCAAAGGCTAATAGAGTTTTGCCAAGAGAACGCACTGGTCATAGCAAACACCCTCTTCCAACAACACAAGAGAAGACTCTACACCTGGACGTTACCAGATGGTCAACACCGAAATCAGACTGATTACATTCTTTGCAGCCAAAGATAGAGAAGCTCTATACAGTCAGTAAAAACAAACAAACAAACAAACAAAAAAAGACCAGGAGCTGACTGTGGCTCAGATCATGAATTCCTTATTGCCAAATTCAGACTTAAATTGAAGACTGTGGGGAAAACCCCTAGACCATTCAGGTATGACCTAAATCAAATCCTTATGATTATAGACTGGAAGTGAAAAATAGATTTAAGGGACTAGATCTGATAGACAGAGTGCCTGATGAACTATGCACAGAGGTCTGTGACCCTGTAGAGGAGACTGGGATCAAGACTATCCCCAAGAAAAAGAAATGAAAAAAAGGAAAATGGCTGTCTGAGGAGGCCTTACAAATAGGTGTGAAAGGAAGGGAAGTGAAAAGCAAAGGAGAAAAGGAAAGATATACCCATTTGAATGCAGAATGCCAAAGAATACCAAGGAGAGATAAGAAAGGCTTCCTTCCTCTACGATCAATGCAAAGAAATAGAGGGAAACAATAGAATGGGAAAGACTAGAGTTCTCTTCTGAAACTTAGTGATACCAAGGGAACATTTCATGCAAAGATAGGCTCAATAAAGGACAGAAATGGTATGGACTTAACAGAAGCAGAAGATATTAAGAAGAGGTGGCAAAAATACACAGAAGAAATGTACAGAAAAGATATTCACAACCCAGATAATCATGATGGTCTGATCACTCACGTAGAGCCAGACATCCTGGAATGTGAAGTCAAGTGGGCCTTAAGAAGCGTCACTACAAACAAAGCTAGTGGAGGTGATGGAATTCCAGTTGAGCTATTTCAAATCCTGAAAGATGATGCTGTGACAGTGCTGCATTCAATATGCCAGCAAATTTCGGAAACTCAGCAGTGGCCACAGGACTGGAAAAGGTCAGTTTTCCTTCCAATCCCAAAGAAAGGCAATGCCAAAGAATGCTCAAACTACCACACAATTGGACTCATCTCATACACTAGTAAAATGCTCAAAATTCTCCAAGCCAGGCTTCAGCAATATGTGAACTGTGAACTGCCAGATGTTCAAGCTGGTTTTAGAAAAGGCAGAGGAACCAGAAATCAGATTGCCAATATCTGCTGGATCATCAAAAAAGCAAGAGAGTCCCAGAAAAACATCTCTTTCTGCTTTATTGACTATGCCAAAGCCTTTGTGTGGATCACAATAAACTGTGGAAAATTCTGAAAGACATGGGCATACCAGACCACCTGACCCGCCTCTTGAAAAACCTGTATGCTGGTCAGAAAGGAACAGTTAGAACTGGATATGGAACAACAGACTGGTTCCAAATAGAAAAAGGAGTATGTCAAAGCTGTATATTGTCATTCTGATTATTTAACTTACATGCAGAGTACATCATGAGAAACACTGGTCTGGAAGAAGCACAAGCTGGAATCAAGATTGCCAGGAGAAATCTCAATAACCTCAGATATGCAGATGACACCACCCTCATGGCAGAAAGTGAAGAACTAAGAGCCTCTTGATGAAAGTAAAAGAGGAGAGTGAAAAGTTGTCTTAAAGCTCAACATTCAGAAAACTAAGATCATGGCATCCAGTCCCATCACTTCATGGCAAATAGATGGGGAAACAGTGGAAACAGTGGTTGACTTTATTTTTGGGGGGCTCCAAAATCACTGCAGATGGTTATTGCAGCCATGAAATTAAAAGACACTTACTCCTTGAAAGGAAAGTTATAACCAGTCTAGACAGCATATTAAAAAGCAGAGACATTATCTTGTCAACAAAGGTCTGTCTAGTAAAGGTTATTATTTTTCCAGTGGTCATGTATAGATGTGAGAGTTGGACTGTGAAGAAAGCTGAGTACCAAATAATTGATGCTTTTGAACTGTGGTGTTGGAGAAGACTCTTGAGAGTCCCTTGGACTGCAAGGAGATCCAACCAGTCCATCCTAAAGGAGATCAGTCCTGGATGTTCATTAGAGGGACTGATGTTGAAGCTGAAGCTCCAATACTTTGGCCACCTGATGCGGAGAGCTGACTCAGTTGAAAAGACCCTGATGCTGGGAAAGATTGAGGGCAGGAGGAGAAGGGGTAGACAGAGGAAGAGATGGTTGGATGGCATCACCGACTTAATGGACATGAGTTTGGGTAAACTTCGGGAGTTGGTGATGGACAGGGAGGCCTGGCATGCTGCAGTTCATGGGGTTGCAAAGAGTCGGACATGACTGAGCTACTGAACTGAACTGAAAACAACAAATTAAATAGTTAATCAATATCACCTGAATTTTGTGGAATTCTGTATACCTTTCACTTGATTAGAATCAAGTTAACTTTAAATTTTAAAATGTATGATATTTTAATATAAAAAATCTTATATTAAAATCCTCATGAGGGGACTCATTCATAGTTTATAGCTATATTAAGATATAATAGAAGTATCATAAATTAGATATGTATTCAATTTGAAAAGTTTTACTTTATCAATATACCTATGAAACCATCATAGCAAATCAAGGTAATGAACATACAATCACCCCCTAAAGTTTAAATAATCTCCCCACTCATTCCCAGGCAGCCACTCATCTGCATTCTGTCACTATAGATTAATTTGTATATCCCAGAATTTTAAATAAGTGTGTGTGTGTGTGTGTGTGTGTGTATATATATATATATATATATATATATATATATATATATATATATATATAATGTCCCCGTTTTTTTCCTCTGTGTGTGTTTGTGCTCAGTTACTTAGTCGTGTTCAACTATTTTTGTAACCCCGTAGACTGTAGCCTGCCAGGTTTCTCTGTCCATGGGGTTTTCCAGGCAAGAGTACTGGAGGGGGTTGCCATTTTGTACTCCAGAGGATCTTTCCTACACAGGGATCAAATGTGTGTCTTTTGTGTTTCCTGCCTTAGCAGACAGATTCTTTACCACCATGCTACCTGGGAAGCCCTTTTCTCCTCTGGCTTGTTGTAAATAGCATAATTATCTTGAGATTCGTTGATGTTGTTGCTTGAATCAGTATTATTTTAAATTATTGAGTAGTATTTCATTATATGGATATACCACAACTTGCATATCCATTCATCTGTTAATTGATAATTGATGTTTGTGTTGCTTACCATCTGGGATTACCAAAAATAAAGCATCACAACTTCCCTGGTGGCTCAGATGGTAAAGTGTCTGTCTACAATGTGAGAGACCTGGGTTCGATCCCTCGGTTGGGAAGATTCCCTGGAGAAGGAAGTGGCAACCCATTCTAGTACTTCTTGCCTTGAAAATCCTGTGGATGGAGGAGCTTGGTGCAGGCTACTATCCATGGGGTCGCAAAGAGGAGGGCACGACTGAGTGACTTCATTTCACTTCACTAGTGTTTATATGGACATACCTTTTATATCTCTTCAGTATACAACTGGCAGGGGATGATTAGGTCGTACAAAAATCATATGTTTGAAAGGTTAAAATACTGTGAACCATTTTTCCAAAGTAATTATAATAATTTACATCCTTCCAGCAGGATATAAGAGTTAAAGTTGCTCTGAGCACTTGGTATGGCCCAAACGCTTGACTTTGACGATACTCCTAGGGATACAGTGGTGTCTCATTACAGTTTAGTTTGCATTTTTCTAATGACTAATGATCTTAAGCATCTTTTTGTGTGTTTATTTACATCAATACATATCCTTTACTAAAGTCTCTGTTCAAAACTTTTGTTCATTAAAAATTGGGTTATACATATTATTTTTTACCAAGTTGTAAGAATTCTTTTTATATTTTAGAAAGAAGTCCTTTGTCAGATAAATGTTTGGAAATATTTTGTTCCAGTCAGTAGTTTGTCTTTGCTTTTTTGTAACAATATTTATTGAAGAGTATTTAAAATTTTGATGAAATCCAGTTTAGCAATTTTTCATTTGTGTTTTTTACTTTGTGTATCTTGTTGAAGAGATCTTTGTCAAATCCAGGGTCACTAAAAGTTTCTCCTCTTTCTTCTAAAAGGTTCATCTCTCACATTTGGATCTATTATTCACTTTGAGTTAAATTTTGAATATAGTGTGAAGTAAGGGTTGGCCTTTTATTTGTTTTTCTATGGCTATCCAGCATCATTTCTTATAAGTTCATCCTTTTTCCCACTCAGTTGCCTTGGTACCTGTGTCAAAAAACAATTGCTTATATATGTGGGGTCTATATGTCCATTTTCATGTCAATACAAAGCTGTCATGACTAGAACAGCTTTTTCTTAGGTGTTGAAAGCAGACAGTGTGACCAGTAACTTTGGTATTCTTTTTCAAAATCATTTTAGATATTGTATTATATTTATATTTCTTTTTAAGTTTTAGAATCTGCTTGTCAATTTCTATAATGAAGACTGCTAGAATCTTAAATATGATTGCTGAAAACTTTAGAAAAATTTAGAAGGAATTAATATTTTATAACAATTTTCCAATAAAAATTAATGTCTACTTATGGCTTCCCTGGTGGCTCATATGGTATAAATCTCCCAGCAATGCAGGAGACCTGGGTTTTGTCACTGAGTTGGGAAGATTCCTTGAAGAAGGGAATGGCAACCCACTCTAGTGTTCTTGCCTGCAAAATTCTTTGGACAGAGGAGTCTGGTGGGCTACAGTCCACGGGGTTGCAAAGAGTTGGACATGACTGAGAAACTAACACACGTTCTTCTACTTACACAGGTCTTCTCAGTGCTTTGTAGTTCTCAGTGTTGCTTGCCTTTTTCAAATTTATCTCGGTTTGATGCTTCTGTAAATAGTATTTATTTTAATTTCAATTTTCAATAGTAGTGTATAGAAACAATAGATTTTTAAGTGTTTTTACAGGTATACTAATTATTATAATTGATATTTTTAAAACCACATAGTTAATGTATATAATTTGATGAGCTTAATGCATGCATATAATTGTGATAGCGTCACCACAATCAAGGTAATAAACATCCATCACCGCCAAAAGTTTTCTTGTGTCCCTTTGATTTTGGGGAGTGAGGTTGTTTTTTTGTGTGTGTAGTAAAAGCACTTAATATTAGATCCATTCACTTAAATTTTTAAGTGCATCATTTCAATTGTTAACTATAGGCAGTATGTTGCATAGCAGATGTTTAGAGCTTATTCATTTTGAATAAATATAACAACTCCCCATTTCTCCCCCTCCTCCCATCCATTGATAACCACCATGCTATTTTCTGCTTCTATAATTTGACTATTTTAGGTATTTCATATAAATGGAGTTATGCACTGTTTGTTTATAACTTATTAGGTTGCTCAATGGTAAAGAATTTGCCTGCCAATGCAGGAGACACAGGTTCAATCCCTGGGTCAGGAAGATCCCCCGGAGGAAGAAATGACAACACACTTCAGTATTCTTGCCTGGAAAATTTCATGGATAGAGGATCCTGGTGAGCCACAGTCCATGGAGTGGCAAAGAGTTGGACATGACTGAATGAGCGTGCATGCATGCATATTAAAATTAGGATAATATCTTCCAGATCCATCCATACTTTGCAAATGATAGAATTTCCTTTTTCCTAAGACTGAATAATATTTCACTGCATGTATATACCCTATTATCTGTCAATGAACATTTGGGTTGCTACCATATTTTGGTTATTGTGAATAATATTGTAATAAACATTTTCATTAGTTTTCATAAATTTACATATCTTGGAGTAATTTCATACATTTTCTATCTTGGAATCTTGCTACACTCATAAATCAGTTCTAGTAAGTTTTCATAGATTTCTTTGCATTTTCTACATAATTAGATATTCCACAAATAAAAAGTTTTACCTCTTTCTTTCCAATTTATATGTCTTATATTTCTTTTCCTCACTTAATTAGAGTAGTTAGGAATTCCAATAAAGGATTAAAAGAAGTGAGGAGAAACGATATCTTTGCCATGGTCTCCATGTTAGAAATAAACAACGAGGTTTTACCCATTAAATATGGTGTCGTGCTGTGCTCGTGCTTAGTACCTCAGTCATGTCTGACTCTGTGATCCCATGGTGCTGGGGCCCTCCAGGTTCCTATATCCATGGGGATTCTCCAGGTAAGGATACTGGAGTGGGTTACCATGTCCTCCTCCAGGGGCCTTCCCAACCCAGGATCAAACTCAGGTCTCCTGCACTGTAGGCAGATTCTTTACCAGTTGAGCTAGCAGGGAAGCCTTAAATATGGTGTTAGCTACTGCTTTTCTTAAAGCTGTTCATCAAACTAGGGAAGTTATATTCTATTCCTAAATGACTTAGAATTTTACTCACAAATATAGGTTGAATTGCCGGGGAAAAACTATACAAAAAAGATCTTCATGACACAGATAATCAAGATGGTGTGATCACTTACCTAGAGCCAGACATCCTGGAATGCAAGACAAATGGGACTTAGGAAGCATCACTACAAACAAAGCTAGTGAAGATGGTGGAATTCCAGCTGAGCTAGTTCAAGTCCTAAAAGATGATGCTGTGAAAGTGCTGCACTCAGTATGCCAGAAAATTTGGGACTGCAAAAGGTCAGTTTTCATTCCAATCCCAAAGAAAGGCAATGCCAAAGAATGCTCAAACTACCGCACAGTTTCACTCATCTCACATACTAACAAAGTAATTCTCAAAATTCTCCAAGTCAGTCTTCAACAGTACATGAACTGTGAACTTCCAGATGTTCAAGCTGGTTTTAGACAAGGCAGAGGAACCAGAGATCAAATTGCCACATCTGCTGGATCATTGAAAAAACAAGAGTTCCAAAAAACATCTATTTCTGCTTTATTGACTATGCCAAAGCCTTTGACTGTGTGGATCACAACAAACTGTGGAAAATTCTTCAAGAGATGGGAATACCAGACCATGTGACCTGCCTCCCAAGAAATCTGTATGCAAGTCAAGAAGCAACAGTTAGAACTGGACATGGAACAATAGACTGGTTCCAAATTGGGAAAGAAGTAGTCAAGGCTGTATATTGTCACCCTCCTTATTTAATTTATATGCAGAGTACATCATGAGAAATGCTGGATGAAGCATAAGCTGGAATCAAGATTGCCGGGAGAAATATCAATAACCTCAGATACGCAGATGACACCACCCTTAATGCAGAAAGTGAAGAACTAAAGAGCCTCTTGATGAACATGAAAGAGGAAAGTGAAAAATTAGGCTTAAAACTCAACATTCAGAAATCTAAGATCATGGTATCTGGTCCCATTCAATTCAGTTCGGTTCAGTCGCTCAGTCATATCCAACTCTTTGTAACCCCATGAAGTGCAGCACGCCAGGCCGTTCAGGCACCTGGACGGTTTCTTTGTGTAAAGCTTTTTCACTACATGTTCATTTCCTTTCATGTATATGGGGCATTTCAAGCTGTTTATTCTTGAGTTAGATTTGTTAGTTTCTATCCTTCATGACCTTTGTTCATTTTACTTGTATAAAATTGATCAAAATATGCCCCTTATTTTCCTTTAAAAACGGTAGAATCTGTAGCAATGCCTTCTCTATTACTTATGGTATGGCTTGCTGTTGTTTAGTAGCTAAGTTCTTTTGCTTTTGGACACTTTTGGGGACCCCACAAATTGTAGGCTGCCAGTTTCCTCTGTCCATTGGTTTCTCTAGGCAAGAAGACTAGAGTGGGTTGCCATTTCCTCCTCCAGGGGATCTTCCAGATCCAAGGATCAAACCCACGTCTCCTGCATGAGCAGGCGGGTATTTTACCACTGAGCCACCAGGGAAGCCCTATGGTATGGGTAATTTTGCCTTATTTAGTTTCCTTTGTCTCATTAATTGTTACAAATCAATCATATTCACTAATCTGCTTAAAGAAATACATTTTTGTTTCTTCAATTTTTCTGTTGTTTTTGTTTTCTATTTCATATGCACTCTGAACTTTATTGTTTCCTGTCTTATGATTACTTGTTGGTCTACTTTGTTTCACTTTCTCTAATTCCTTAAGATCAAGTTTATGTTATTGTCTTAAGATTTATCTTTCAATCTAAATATTCAGTGGTATTAAATTCCTAATAAGCACCCTTTTAACTGTATCGCACAAATTTTTTTGTTTCATTCAGCTTAAAATACTTTAATATTTCTGTTGTTTCTTCCGTTGCCCATCCATGTTCTTAAATTTCCAAATATTTCTATAGTTTCCAGATTTTCCTTATTATTACTTCTAATTTAATTCTACTATGTTCAGACAACATACCTTTTTATGATTTTAATCTTTTAATAATTATTGAAATGAACATTTTGGCCCAGAATATTGTGTCTTAGTATTTTTTCCCTGTTTTTAGTCTTCTATTTAGGGACAGAGTATTTTTCAATGTTAATTAATCACTTGGCATCTCACTTAAATTTAGTCACATCTCCAGGAATAACTATAATTTGAGGCCCACAGTTGATTAAGATCATGAACTTCTGTCAACTAATGAATTTCAGCATATGTTAAAATTAATTAAATGCCATGTTGTAGAGGCACAAATCCCTACCAGTGCCCTTTCATCTTTTTGCTGTATGCATTGTTTTAGAAAATTTTGGTTTCCAGTTGGGTCAGTTGTGGGCGTCTGTTTGAGTGTTGTGTTTCCCCCTCCTGTACCCAGGGTTTTGAGGGACTTTGTTGTTATCATTCCTTGTTTTGTTGTTTGAATTTTTGTGGTAGTTAATGGATATACTTAAAGGAGAGTGTGTCCTTTGTATACTCCTAATATTTACAAGTTTCTTCCTCCAAAGAGTCTCAATTAATTATTGTCAGATTTAAACATGCTCCCATGGCTTTGTTGAGCTTAGGATCACAGGCTTATGCTGGGTTTATCCTTGACAACACCATAGTAATACCTTTGATACCACTTTACCTTTACCTATACCCTAAAAATAAGTATTATTTATCAGAAACAGAGGCAAAAGCAGCAGCAACAAAGGCATTTTAGAGGATTCTAGTGATCTTTTAAGAGCATGAAAATCATCATGCCACAGGATGACTGCTCTTCTTCCACGTAAACAAAGAACCAGTGCGCTTATACCTTACAGAGCATTGGTCTTTCCCTTAATAAGAGTACACCAACATGGTCACCACCCCACTCCAGTACTCTTGCCTGGAAAATCCATGGACGGAGGAGCCTGGTAGGCTACAGTCCATGGGGTTGCTAAGAGTCGGACACGACTGAGCGACTTCACTTTCACTTTTCACTTTCATACATTGGAGAAGGAAATGGCAACCCACTCCAGTGTTCTTGCCTGGAGAATCCCAGGGATGGGGAAGCCTGGTGGGCTGCCATCTATGGGGTCACAAAGAGTCGGACACAACTGAGGCAACTTAGCAGCAGCAGCAGCAACACGGTCACAGCTGGGTTCTTTTTCCTATTAATGTCATTCTTAAGTTTCATTGGCATATATTTTTACTTGAGCATCCGTAATTTAGTCTTCAAATCTGTTATGATTTTTCTCCTATTTCTTTTTAGAATACAAAATTCTTCTTAATTTTTTTCCTCTTTTTGTTCATTTTTCTAGTTTTAAAATTTTTGATCTAAGGTTAAATTCTGGCTGTTTTCTCACCCTCAAATTTTTGTTTAAGCACACTTAATTGAGCTTGATATTTTGTGTAAAATGCTCCTTTTGCTTCATAATTGTGTACTACCAGTGGTGCTGGATCCCACAGCTCACAAAATGACACCTTTGTTGGAGAGATGTTAAATTTTCATTCAGGGGCATGGGGAGACATGATAAAGGGGCATCTTATTTAGCTATGATGTGATATAACTTTCCTGACTTCTACTTTAAAATCACTTTCTAGTAGTTATCACTCTGGCCTTTTTGAACTCTTTTTCAATATTTTACACTTTGAGTTGACTTTCCATTTCAGGGTTTATTTTAGCCGCAATCTCCCATTCTCTCTTCCACTTATGTTTTCTGTACTCTTTAGGTCTCCACAAAATTTTAAAATGTGATATTAAGAAGCAATTCTTATGAAAATTTTGGTTTTTTTAATACTTAAGAGATTTGAAACTTATAGAAAGTTTGTATAATTTATTTGTTCTGTGCTGTTCTCTAGTTTTTGAGAGAAGTCTGGAGAGATGTAATCAGCCATCATTACTTGAATTCCTCAAAAATAATTTACCTTGAAACAAAATCTTATATAAAGAAACTAAGGTAGATATTTTTATTTAAGAATAGAAGGTTCTTATTCTCCAAATTCCAGACGAAAACAGAAATTATTATTTTCCAAAAACTCTGTGTTGAATCAATTTCAGAGCCCCCAAACCTATAAGAGCAAACCCCAGTAATTATGTAATCAATCTATAAACCCTCCTACTTTTTTGATATTTACCAGTCTCTGAAAGCTACATCCCCCAAAATCTCCTATGAGGTTACTTGTTGGTTTTGGAGGAAACTGAACATCCACGTATAGCTTTCCATTGCTTGTCAATAAATCAATTCAGTACTTTTGTCTGAGATACTAAGAGGTTGTCTTTTCCGTCCTTCAGTAGTATTTAGTGACTTCCCAGGTGGTGCTAGTGGTAAAGAATCCACCTGCCAGTGTAGGAGATGCAGGTTCTATCCCTGGGTAAGGAAGATCCCCTGGAGGAGAAAATGGCAACACACTCCAGTATTCTTTCCTCGAAAATCCCAAGGACAGAGGAGCCTGGTGCACTACAGTCCATAAAGTCTCAAAGAGTCAGACACGACTGAAGGAATTTAGCATGCACACAAATCTCCTACTTTATTTCTGCCTTCCCAAAATTTCAAGAGTTATTTCCTTTAAATGCAGATCAGATTAAGCTCTTTTTTTACTCAGATCTTCAATTGTTCTTCAAAGTAAAATTTTCAGCAGACTTTCAAGACACCTAAACATTTAAGTAAAATTATTATTTCCCTGAAATCTGCCCTTACACACACACACACACACACACACACACACACACACACACACCCTGCACATAACTTTTGTTTTAGCTAAAGCAGCCTGAAAATGAAAAGTGTTAATTGCTCAATCATGGCTGACTCTTTGAGAGCTCATGGACTGTAGCCCACCAGATCTCTCTGTCCATGGAATTCTCCAAGCAAGAATACTGAAGGGGGTAACCATTCTCTTCTCCAGGGGATCTTCCCAATCCAGGGATCAAACCCAGGTTTTCTGCATTGCAGGCAGATTCTTTACCACTGTGCCATCTGAGAAGCCAGTAAACAGTATTACATTCATATTTATATGATGGAAATAACTGAGTAAAATTTAAACATTTTTTCTCCAGTCATCATTATTTCCACTGGTATGATATATCTGAATTCTTGGGAATATAATCAAATATAAATGAATCAGTCTTCCCAAGTACATGTCTAACTAACTCCCCTTCCCTGATTACAGCCCTGTGAAGCCCCCAGTCCACCCTTCCTCCAGTGGTCAGCTTTCACAAGTTGGGGGATTTGTTAAAATACTCCCATATAGACCTCCTGCCCATAGCCTATTCTCCAGGCAGTGGAAAACTGACCAATTCCCTGGTGGCTCAGCAGTAAAGAATCTGCCTGCAATGCAGGAGACAGATGAACTAGGGGCCATGGGTTTGATCCCTAAATCAAGAAAATCCCCTAGAGAGGAGAATAGCAACCCCACTCCACCATTCTTGTCTGGAAAATCGCATGGACAGAGAAGCTTGGTGGGATACAGCTCATGGGATACACATATCATCATCATTTTCTAGAAGTGCTGGTGAAGACAAGCAACTATTTTACAGGCTTCCCTAATAGCTCAGTTGGTAAAGAATCCACCTGCAAAGCAGGAGACCCAGTTTGATTCCTGGGTCAGGAAGATCTGCTGGAGAAGGAAGGGATAGGCTACCTAGTCCAGTATTCTTGGGCTTCCCTTGTGGTTTAGCTGGTAAAGAATTGGCCTGAAATGCAGGGGACCTGGGTTTGATCCCTGGGTTGGAAAGATCCCCTGGAGAAGGAAAAGGTTATCCACTCCAGTACCCACTCCAACTTTTTCTTACTAACATTTATGCTTTGTCATAAATGCATGTCATAAATGTCACCATTTGTTACATTATGGAGGTGTTGCATTTTTCTTGAAATATACAAGAACCTATGGCATCCCAGGGCTCCAACCTTCTCACACTAAAAGTTCAAAAGCAAATATCTATAGAAAGTTACCTAGTTCTGTAGTCAAGTCCCATTCAGGTGTCTATCTTTGCTATGATTTTAGATGGACTACTATATTTTTATTGGTATCTCAAATTCCCTATGATGACTTCCCTGTGGGATGACATAAAAAAGCAGATACACTATTATGAAGAAAAAACTGGTGCTGTTGAATAAACTTGTACTGGAACTAACAAGTTGGCATTTTCACTGCCATTGGGGAGTAATAGATTTCATGGTTAGGAAGAAAAGGTAACCTTTAACATCAGCAGAGCAGAAAGAAACTTGAAAGTGAAGTGTTTGGGCTTTAAAACATTCTGGTTCAGCAGACAGAGCACTCATCTTATACAAAGACCACATCTGATGATCCATAAGGATGTTTAGATTTAAATTTCATTTTAGTATATGGAGGTATTCCTTTAAAATGCTTCTGTACTACAATGATGAGATATTTAACAGTCCCATTTATCTTTTTATTAGAACTGTCTACATATTAGTTAACTGGTAAATTGATATAGAATGGCATTGTTTTAATATCAATAAAAAGCAGAAAAATGATTATACCTATTTATAGGTACCCTGTAATACTTAATCTCTCAGGTGTATAAACTGTTTTTCATAAAAGAAAATGTTGAACTCAACAAATTACCATTCATGAGATCTGGCTTCTGTTTAAAAAAAATTGGGGGGGGGTGGCATTTTATTACAATTTTATTTTAGAAAACTTACACATACCACAAAATAAATCAAGAGACAAAAACAAAAGTACAAAAGAGAGGAAAAAGATACAAGGAAGATTTTACTTTATCTCCTGAATTCTAGATAAGTCTAAGGAATTCAAGCATAAGGATATGGATGGATTACAGAGAAACAGAATCCCCATCCCAGTAGCACTAAGGGAATTGAGGGTGCAGGGGAAGTTGCTTTTTCAGGCACTTTGCAATTTGTTAGTTCTTTTGAAATATATAGGCTTTCTGTCAGACTTTTATAAGCTTTTTCCTTATGCATAAAAATGTGGCAAAAAGTTTCTGTGTGTGTGTGTTTCAAGAAGTGTTAGAAGCCAAAAAACTCCTACCAATTGAAAAAAAAAGGACAAATTTAAATATGAGTCAACATTATGGAAAGGAATCAACTAATTTAGTCAGTCTATTAGTTTCAATTATTGTTAACAGTATCTGAGTTCAGAGGTAAAGCCGACTAACAGATCAGGTATTCTTTCAAGATCCCAATAACAGCTGTGGAAGGTGGGCTGGAAGGCACTCACAAGCATAGAGCTCATGGTGAAAATTCCAAGTCAGGGAATCAAATGAATGTGACACCTATATGCAGAGTATATGTGCACACACACACACATGCGTATGTACACACGCAGTAAAACCCTGCCTTCTTTCTTCCTAAAATATGAATGGACAAGGAGTGATACACACAAGGAGGACTAAGAGCATGCAAAAGGAAGACGGCGCAAAATGAAAAGCTAATCCCACTGGGTGGGGAAGGACGCAAGAAAGAGAAGGTAAGATAACAATATTCTCAGAGAGGACTGAGGGAACATGATTTCTGTAAATCAAGAATGGAGTTCCAAGAAAAGGATACAATCATATGGCAAGAAAATATCTGAAGAGTAAAAGGATCATACCTAAAATTTTAAATGTCGGAAGGCACTTAGGGAAAAAGACAAGGTAGCCTCTCAGAACATAGATCAAAAAGACAGATAGAAAACATGAGGAACATTAAATGGAGGCTGAATCCAGGGAGTTCAGCATTCATCTCATAGGAATTCCAAAGCAAGAGTGGATGGAATAAAATAAAGAAATAAGAGAAGATTATTTTCAAGCACTAAAGAAAGACAAGCTTTAGGCAATCTGTCGTGTAGCACAGGGAACTCAGCTCCCTGTTCTGTGATGACCTAGAGGAGGGGGATGGGGGAGGTGGTGGGAGAGATGTCCAAGAGAGAGAAGATACATGTACATTTACATCTCATTCACTTTGTTGAACAGGAGAAACTAATGCAACATTGTAAAGCAATTATACTCCAATAAAAACATAAATAAAATTTTAAAGAATAAACCTTGATATTTGTTCATACAATTTTAGACCATACTAAAAGAAAATATTTTCATAATGGCTACAGAAGAGTCAAAACAAGAATCAAACTGGAAACCAGCATCTCACCAAAAATATTATGTGTTAAAATAATGGAGACATAAGCTTCAAAACATGGAGGAAACTTAAAATGCAGTGCTCAGTCAGTGCATCCAGCAAGAGTGAAATTGAAGTCGCTCAGTCGTGTCCGACTCTTTGCGACCCCATGGGCTGTAGCCTACCAGGCTCCTCTGTCCATGGGATTTTCCAGGCAATAGTCCTGGAGTGGATTGCCATTTCCTTCTCCAAACAAGAGTGAAAGCATTTTCATATGTGCAAAGGCTCAATAAGTTAATTTTTCATGTACCTTTTCTTAAAAGTTCCTTATAAGTGTGGATGTTATAGCAGAACTGAAAGTTGGGTCAGGGATCCACAGAAATAATCTGAAGACTCAGACTACCTCTAAGTTTTTCATTTCTGTGGCAAAGGAAACAGAATTTACCAGAAATGTCCACACAAAAAAGATACAGCACATCCTTGTGTAACTTTTTCCTGGACCCTCTGTCCCTGTAGGGTACACAGCTGCTGGCAAAACTCAAAATTCCTGCTAAACCACTTTTTTTTTATACTATGGCTTCAGTTCCCTTTCACATCTTAACCTCGCCACCCGTGTACTTCTGTTCAAGGAAGTCTTTAGAAAAACCTAGCTTTTCTAGATTTTGAAGCAAACTTATTACTAGAAAGGTATTTTTTAAATAGGCAAGCAGAGTCAGCATCCAGTTGTTCCTGAAAAATATTGAGGTCTACTATTTTCCAGAGTCTCAGAAAAACCAGTCTTCTCACCATGTCACAACCAAAACACAGCAAAACAAAACCAGTGAAACCCTGAAGACGTGAAATACGGGAAGCTGTGGGTTCATTTGAGGGAAAGAGTGAAGAGAAAGTCCTGGGGTAGCACCTGTGCAGGGAGCTGGGAGACACTGGGTCCAGTTGTGAACAGAACACACACACCTCTGGGAGGAAAGTTTCTAGAGCAATTCCATGCACATTTACAGTTTCCTTTACCCTTCACTTTTCTAGATTTCACTTTTCTTACTCATCTAGTTGAGGGTAGGTCTACTTGAAACTGAAGGAAATGTTTCAGATTAAGAAAACAAGAGTTTGGATTTTGGACTGGTCTTATTATTTCTTTCACTTTCTTCTTCAGATTTGGGTATTATTACCATTTGGGGTGTTTCAACTAGGTTCTCAACATTAAAAAGATCTCACACTTAAAATGAGTTAACTCGAAAAGAGCTTACTGAAAAAAAAGGCCCATTATCAAACTGTAATGGGATGCAGCAAATGGCTGGAGACAGCAGGGACCCAGGACAAACAGGAGCAGAGCTCTGCCTCAAGAGATGAGGGAAGATGTTACTGAGATCTGAATGAAGAGAAATTCCTGCTGATCAGATTATCTGGTAAGGATCAGGAATCTTAAGGGATGTGACCAGCTCTAGGCAGGGAGTTGGGAGAATGAATGCCCACGTCACACCCTTTATCTTTCCCTATTTCCTGCTGGAATTCACCAGGGCTGAACCCAGGTAGAAGCCAGAAGGCACAGAAATCTGAGTAACAGTCAGTCTCCTGAGAAAACAGCAAGGTGGGGCAGGGGGAAGGGTCTGGAAAGGAAATGAAGATATTTTGCCCATATATCATCCTGTTTCCTTATCTTTTTAATAGATAAGATGACCTGTGATCCTCTTGGCTTAAAAATCTTTCATCCTTTCATAATCATGTGTAGGATTTTAGTAATTTGGCTTTTTGTCTTTTTTTTTAACCTTATGCTAGTTCTTTTTTTAATATTTATTTCTTTGGTTGAGCCAGGTCTTAGTTGTTATTTGAGATCTTCAGTCTTCTTTGTGGGATGCAGGATTTTTAGTTGCAGCATATGAACTCTTAGTTGTGGCGTGTAGGATCTAATTCCCTGACCAGGGAACAAATCCCAGCCTCCTGAATTGGGAGCATGGAGGCTTAGCCATTGGACTACCACAGAAGTCCCAGATAATTAGGTTTTGAAGTAATCCACTTATTATGGAAATGAAGATATCTTTGGTACCAAAACAAATAGCTGTAGCCTCGAGTCACAAGAAACCAAAAAGCTCTGAAGAGTATAGAAAACGATTGTTGAGTACAAATCCTGCTGAATTTGAAGTAGAGAACACAGAGGTAAGTTGACCTTATTCTGGAAAAACCCCAGAGTTGTCTTGGTAATGGAAGGGTGATGAAACTGGGAAAGAATTATAAAATGTCACAATTAGTGTAGAGGCAGGGGTTTGGAGTTCAGTCGTCTCTGGTTATTATTCCTCTCCTTTTGTCTACAAGTCTTGCTCAAAATAAGCTAGGTAAGAGACATCCGTAACTCACTTTTTTGCAAATGTAGTCATAACACTTCTGGCTCATAAGAGAACAAACCTGGCATCACATTTTATATGTGGCCACAGGGACACAGGACTCATTAGAAATGAATCTGGCTGCTAGTAACAAGTTCATTCTAAAACTGCTCTGAAAATACTAATAGCTGTGTATGCAACTGTTTCTCTTGGCTGCTTTAAACATGTGATTATCCTTAACTGATAAGTTATAGAAAGTGAATGCAAGAACAATCATTTATCATTTCCAGAGACTTAAAACTTAAGTAAGATGGCTATTGGTGCTCTGACAGTTTCATATCACATGCAGAAACCTGAACTTCATTAAGTGAAATGGCTTTATACCCAGGGATTCTTGTTGCTTTTGTTCTGCCTGACTATTTACTACCTTCCCTTTGCAATAGAGTAAACTACTCATTAATTTTGTATATTTGGTTGGTGACATTTTCTGTTCTCAAAATCCTTGTGATGAATCACACGACACAGTGGAAACAACTATAGAACAAAACAAAAACACACCACATGTGGCTTGCTAACCAGAATTCTGTCAAACAAAATTGGATGCTATGTTCCCATGGTTTCCTTCCAGTAGTAAAAGGGAAAATATATGCTCATAAGCATCATTTCTGTAAATTGCTGAAAAGTCTTCATATTAGTGTAGCCTAGAAAATATTTTGGTGGCAAAAAAAAAAAGCTGCAAGAAAACCAAGTAATACATTTTTTTTTTCTAACACAAAAAATATTCTTTACAAGGACATGGGGCAGAAATGATAACAACAGTTTCATTTCGCTCATTCAATAATAAACCCCCATTAGGGAGAAGGTATTTTAACAAGTATGTGTTTTATCCTGCCTTGTGAAATAAGAATTTTAAAATATCACATATCACACCTAGTGAGAAAAGAGACAGAGTGCATAACAAAAAGGAAAGAATAGGACCTGGCCCTTGGAGAATTAACCTCTGGAAATCAATACATAATGGATGAGGTTAACCATCTCTAGGAGTCTCCTAACAAGAAGGGATGTTGCCTAGGACAAAATTGGAAAACCAAAGCCTACAAATCTAATTATGCCTAATAGGTCTTGAAAGATGATCCTAATTTAATCAGTGGAAGGAAAAGAAGAAAAACAAGGAAATAAAGTCATTTGTGACTAAAAAGATTCTACATAAAGTCTTTAGAAAGTGGATCCAGGAAGTATTTTGCCAGGGCTTATCCAGGATTCTCCAAAGCTGTGACAACCCTATCTGGAGGTCTCTATTTAGAGAAAACCATGATCATCAATCAGGCTTTGTCACAGCCTGCAGAATGTATCTCAAAGCTACCTTCTGATGGCCCTTTAGTTGTCCATGTTCCCATACACCAGGAAGGAAGCATTCTAATAAGTTATAAAGGAAGAAAAGATCTCCAAAGACAAATTTAAGCACTGGAATTTCAAGATCTATGCCAATTACTCATCTGTCCCTAACTAGCAGATCAACTTTGAAAGCACTCACAAAACTACTTCTCCAAAACTGGAGACCTGACCTCACTGTTTGTTTTTTTTTTTTTTAATCTTCACTTTATTGAAGTATAGTTGATTTACAATGTTGTATTAATTTCTGCTATATAGCAAAGTGATTCAGTTATACAGTATATTTATTTTTCATTTTCTTTTCCATTATAGTTTATTATAGGATATTGAATATAGTTCCCTGTGCTATACAGTAGAACCATTTTTATCCTTATTAAAAGGGGTTCTTTTGAACCCTTTGACAATATTTACCTCATAAAACCTTACTTCTTGTTTCTTAAAACTCACTTCAATTATTCTTTTTATTATAAAATAATACAGTTTAGTGGTGGGGGGGGGGGCCTGAAAAGCACAAAAGAAGATGTGTGGCAGGAGGTATGGAATATTACCAACCAAGGAAGTTCATCCAAGCCTTGGTGTCTAGAGGTTTCACTCACGTTCCATCACATAGGAACAGATTCCCACCAGGAGATCTTAGGCTCTATCCCTTCAGAGATTGGGCTTCATGACCCAAAGCCCCTTCCTCCAGATCATATTATGATCATCTGTCTTAATCTGTGATCTTCCCTGTGGCTTAATCACAGATCTTCCCTTAATCTGTGAGTTTCCCTGGTGGCTCAGAGTGTAAAGGGTCTGCCTACAATGCAGGAGACCCAGGTTCGATCCCTGGGTCAGGAAAATCCTCTGGAGAAGGAAATGGCAACCCACTCCAGTACTCTTGCCTGGAAAATCCCATGGACGGAGGAACCTCATAGGCTACAGTCCATGGGTGCAACGAGTCTGACGCAACTGAGTGACTTCACTTTTCTTTCCTTTACTCTAAATCACACTGTTATAATCTGGCTTAGCCAGCTCCCACCCCCAATCACATTAGACTATCCAACACAAGGATCCCAGACAAACAAAGACACATCTCTATAAGGCATGACATTCCTAGAGCTTAAAGATTAACAAAGTGAAAGTTATTAGTCGCTCAGTCTTGTCCAACTCTGTGTAACCCCATGTACTGTAGCCCACCAGGCTCCTCTGCCCATGGGATTTTCCAGGCAAGAATATTGGAGTGGGTTGCCGTTTCCTTCTCCAGGGGATCTTCCCCACCCAGGAATCAAACCAGGGTCTCCTGCATTGTGGGCAGACTCCTCTTTACTGTATGAGCCACCAGCTGAAGGCAAAGGCCAGGCCTCTTTGAGAGAAAAGTTAAATTTTTCAATATACATCTGATTCTGACTAAAGTTGAGTGTCTTTCATATATATATATATATATATATATATATATATATATATACACACACACACATATATATACACACACACATATTGACTGTTTAATTTTCCATCTCTGTACTATCTCTTTCATACATTTTTTTAATTTAGGTAAACTGTCTTTTTGCTTATTGAAATTTAACAAGTCTATATACATAGCGGATATGACTTCAAAGTTAAATGTGTATGGCAAAGGCTTGCCGTGCCTTTTTCATTCTGTTTATGATACCTATTTTACAACAGAAATTCTGAATATTAATGCAGCTGAATTTATCCTGTTTTCATTTAAGTCTTCATTCTGTGTCTGAATTAAATCTTTCCCTATCCCAAAGGTCATGACAATATTTCCTCTATTACCTTCTAAAATGTTTATAGTTTTTCTTCATATTTAGGTTAATAACACCCCTGCAACGGGTTAATTTCTATACAGTGTGAGTTATGGATCCAATTTTTACCCAGATAGATAACAAAATTTGCCAGAACCGTATATTGTAAAAATTTATCTGCCTTCATCTGTTATAGACAGATGTAACCAAATAAGTCTCTGTTTATATCTATTTGTTTTTATTCTGTCTATTCTTTCTATTCTGTCTCATGGGGATATTTGTCTGTTCTTCCGCCAATATCATACCATTTTAATTACAACTTCAGCTTTTTTAAAAAATAATATTACTTCATTTATTTTTGGTGGTTCTGGGTCTTCATTACTGCAACGGGTTTTCTCTAGTCGTGGCGAGCAAGGACTATTCTTCACTGCGGTGCACAGGCTTCTCACTGCGGTGGCTTCTCTGGCTGCAGAGCTCAGGCTGTAGGGCGAGTGGGCTTCAGCAGCTGCAGCTCACAGGCTCGAGAGCACAGCTCAGTCACTGTGGCTCACAGGCTTAGCTGCCATCTGGAATGTGTAATCTTCCTGGACCAGGGGTCCAACCTATGTCCCCTGAATTGGCAGGGGATTCTTATCCACTGTGTCACCAAGGAAGTCCCAGCCATAGCTTTATAATAAATCTGGACATCTGCTACAGCAGATCCTACCACATTGTTCTTTCAAGAGTGTTTCTTTTTTGCACTTTTAAACTTTAGAATCAACTTCCCAAATACTACTCCCCCCTCAAAAAAAAAAAAAAAAATCAGTATCTCAAGTGGATTTTAAGGATTCTCTGACTCTGGTGGAATGAAATGGATATCTTTACAATAGTCTATCTTCCTGTCCATGGATAATATTTTTACAATCCATCTATTAATATTTCCACTTTTGTATAAAACTTGTATTAGACTTTTTAAGTTTTTCTTCAAAATAATAGCTTTAACACTTTCTCCTTTTAACCTCACAGATATTGTTACGTTGTTTTATAGAGTAATGTTTCTTTAGACTTATCCACGTATTTACCATTTTATTTGTTGTTCATATACTTTTGGAAATTGGTAATTTCTATCAAGTGTTGCTAACTTTTCTTTATATATATATATATATATATAAGCTTTAGAATTTTTATTTTTGAAGGTTAACTGGTAATAAACTCTGTTTCTATATTTTTATCTTTATTTTGCTCTCATTCTTGAAGGATATTTTCTCTAGTACATAATTCTATGTTGGCAGGTATTTTCATCCAGCGCATAAAAGATATAAAGAAAATACTTGTTTTTTTAATGAAAATTTAAAAGCATAAAGACAAAATGGTTTAAAAGGCCCCAAATCAAACTGCCCCGTGACTGCTAACATTTTGGGGTTTACCTACCCAATCTTTTCATGCCTAGACATGTAATTCATTTACAAAAGTTAGATTTTAGTTTTTGAAAACTGATTTGTTTTTACTTGAAAATATATTGTTATTCTTCTTTGCATAGTGTCTATGAAATTTTTAAGAGTCTAGGTTTTGGAGTCAGACACTCAGGTTCAAATCTGACTCAGCTACATAGTAACTGTTTAACCTTGGCCTGAGTTTCTTTCTAGGTAATCCAGCTGAGACTCCTATTTCCACAAACCAAAGTGTATCATTCAAGCCAAGCTAAGATCACTTTCATATTATATATGACTCCTCCTATAGCTCAGATACAACTCAAAGACAAGCACTAAATAAATACTAAAAGCTGACTACATTGTTTCCCTGATCTCTCTAATTTGCCCTATCCTTTGGATCAATGCTAAATTCCTATTCATGTCCTAAGCATATTGGAAAAATCTTACAAATGTTCATCAGTATTTTCAGTTCTCCTCTCCTTTGGGGTCCTGAACACATCTAATCATCTAATCAGTTTTTTTTCTAATAACAGTACACCCAATATTTAAAGAGGCCTTTTCAGTTCTGCCTTGGTCTTTTCTATTCCTGGCTGAATATCTCTAGTTTCTTTACCTATGTCTCAAGAGAAGTGATTTCCCCTTTACTCTGTATCCTTTTTGTTAGCTTATGATCATTTAATTTTGTTTACAACCCTTGTAAAGTGTAGCACTAAGCACTGACTGTAGCACTCTAAGTATTTATAAACTGTGGCTCTGGGGAAGAAACATAAGAAAGTATTTAATAGAAGGATGGTCCAAAATACATAAAAGTAAAACAAAACACAGCAATAAATTTTTACTGTGAGCAAAAATTCTAGTGTTGTTGGGAAAAAGGAAGAAAGCATAGTTTAAGAAAAACTCTGTACAATGTTATCAATAAGGGATAAAAAGTCAAATATAAAGGGATGATCAGATTTAATTAGAAGGTCTGCCATGGAGATAGGCACTGTTGGGATAGAGGTGAATAATATATATTTTATGACGCTCCAGAGAGCTAAACTCTACCCAATGAGTGGAATTTTAAAAGAAGGCCTAAAATAGCTTAAAATTTAAATCAAACTTAATATTAACTGATGCTTTTCATCAGTGTAGAGAGCTGCCTCTGAGGAGACAAAATAACTGCTAGTTTTATTTTGAAGTCTTTTATAATCTTTCAAT
Source organism: Ovis aries (assembly GCF_016772045.2). Taxonomy (NCBI): domain Eukaryota; kingdom Metazoa; phylum Chordata; class Mammalia; order Artiodactyla; family Bovidae; genus Ovis; species Ovis aries. The sequence continues at coordinate 123,298,958 of NC_056055.1, read as the reverse complement.
AAAACTAAAGCCTCTCTGTGATGAATTGCATAAAATCTTAAAATCTTAGCATCATCCCTGGCATCTAATATACAAGGGATGCTTTACACAAGACAGGCCCTCTATGACTCTTTTTTGAGTGAATAAGTGAATGAATGCTTTAGAAAATATTCATTTATTTGAAAAAAAAAAGGCAGCAAGCAAATCATCTCCCTGTTTCTTTACAACTCGAAGAGGCCAGGCATTCATAAAGTTATGTTCGGTTTTCAAAGCTACAAAGAGTTTGGAAGGTATTGATGGTAGATAGTCTTTTCAAGAATGTGGAAGTATCAGTAACTCAACTTTATCTGGAAAACAATTTAGGGTATTTAAAAAAAGAATTAGCCATGGCCAGTATCTTTGATGTATTCATTTCCATGTAAAAATATCTCCGGGGTACAAAATCACGAGCTTCAAGATCATGAAATACTGCTTTTTCTCATGGGTAAGATAATTGTGTAAGGGAACATGATAATTTAAATATTTTTAAATATAGCCAATATCTTCAGTTTTCTCATTAATAAAATGTATAGGCACACACACACAGAGGGGCTTCCCAGGTGATGTTAGAGGTAAAGAACCCGTCTGCCAATTCAGGAGACATAAGAGATGCAGGTTTGATCCCTGTATAGGGAAGATCCCCTGGAGGAGGGCATGGCAACCCACTCCAGTATTCTTGCCTGGACAATCCCATAGACCAAGGAGGCTGACAGGCTACAGTCCACAGGGTTGCAAAGAGTAGGATAGGACTAAAGTGATTTAGCAAGCACTCAAACGGCAATGGCACACCACTCCAGTACTCTTGCCTGGAAAATCCCATTGACGGAGGAGCCTGGTAGGCTGCAGTCCATGGGGTCGCAAAGAGTCAGACACGACTGAGCGACTTCCCTTTCACTTTTCACTTTCCTGCACTGGAGAAGGAAATGGCAACCCATTCCAGTGTTCTTGCCTGGAGAACCTCAGGGACGTGGGAGGGGTGGGGGGGGGGGACTGTTGGGCTGCAGTCTATGGGGTCGCACAGAGTCGGACACGACTGAAGCGACTTAGCAGCAGCAGCAGCAGCAGAACACTCTATGTGTATTGCTTGAATGAATACTTGCTGCTGCTGCTGCTAAGTCGCTTCAGTCGTGTCCAACTTTGTGTGACCCCATAGACGGCAGCCAACCAGGCTCCTCTGTCCCTGGGATTCTCCAGGCAAGAATACTAGAGTGGGTTGCCATTTCCCTCTTCAATACATGCATGCATGCTAAGTCACTTCAGTTGTGTCCGACTCTGTGAGACCCCATGGACAGCAGCCCACCAGGCTCCTCTGTCCACAGGATTCTCTAGGCAAGAGTACTGGAGTGGGTTGCCATTTCCTTCTCCAATGTACATATATATTAATTCCTGTATAGAAATAAGTTTGCTTGATTCATGTTGATGTATGGTAAAACCAATACAATATTGTAAAGTAATTGCTGCTAAGTCACTTCAGTCATGTCCGACTCTGTGTGACCCCATAGATGGCAGCCCACCAGGCTCCCCTGTCCCTGGGAAATAAGCCTCCAATTAAAATAAATAAATTTAAAAAAAGAAAAAATTTAATCACAGTACAAAAACAATTTAATAAAATTTGAAGAACTATAAATAATTTTAAACCTACCACACACATATGTGTGCATTTATTTTTTGAAAACAACCTTTTCTTACACATAATTGGCTTTTAAACTTTTCTAGCTAGAGATTCATGGATTGGTTTTTAATGCAAAACCATGGCTAGAGAACCCTTCAAAACCTGGCCCTCAGGTACCTTTTAGATCTCCTCTTCTACACAGGGTTCCCATTTCTCTCCATTCTATCCATACTGACCTTCATTTCCTTTCTCAAAAATGGAAGGCTGTGTCTCTCTCTGTAGCTCTTATCTGGAAAGTTTTCAACCCATATCTTTGCTTGGCTGTGCTCTGCTGACAGACAGTTCTCCATGGGTTTCTCACAGTTGTAGGCATTTATCACTATCTTTTCAAGGATATTTATAAACTGCTTCCCTCAAGGCAAAGAACAGATTTATTTACTGAACAGTATACTACAGATAATGTTTCCTCCTGGGGAGTTCAGGCAGTCTGACTTGCAGTCCATTGTAAAAAACTAAAGTAGTCTAAGCTGTGGTTCCTCAGCTGAAATGCAAGCCCACAGCCTGTGCAGTACCCATTGGAGTCCCCCTGCTCTGCCCCAGTAGGAGTTAGGAGTCAAAAAGAACTGACACAAACATGCAATTTATGCTGGTTGCTCTGGTGTGAGTAATAAAGTCGTTGCTGCTGACCCATGAGAGTTCCCTTTCTGCAACACATACTATAAAATTGTGACTTCCCTGAAAAGACAAGCTACCTGATGTTCAAGAAAGCTATTTCCAACTCATAACAGGCAATCCATTTGCTTGACAACACTCACTGAGCAAGTGCATCAGTGAGGTATACTATACCACCGGACTTCCCTGGTGGCTCAGACAGTAAAGCATCTATCTACAATTCAGGAGACCCGGGTTCAATCCCTGGGTTGGGAAGATCCCCTGGAGAAGGAAATGGCAATCCACTCCAGTACTATTGCTTGGAAAATCCCATGGACAGAGAAGCCTGGTAGGCTACAGTCCATGGTGTCGCAAAGAGTCGGACACGACTGAGCGACTTCACTCACTCACTCATACCAGACAGGCAGAAAACAGTGAATTGGAGTTCAATCCTAGCCTCAAGGTGAAGAGATAAGCAAGCAGAAAAATTACCAAGTAGTGTGGTGCACACATTTATAGAATTATGAACAAGTTATGAACAGAGAAAGCAGATTAGGCTAAATTTAAGCATTCAAATCAAAGTGGAGCTGGCTATGCTGGAATGGAAAGATTAACATTCCAGCAGAGACAGTAGCAAAGAGTTTTGAAAGGGTTTGAAGAGTTTGGCAAATGTCATGACTGAATTAGAGGATGGCTTTCATTATGACTTTCTTCATGTTAAAGATGATGAATTACACTGTCTTTCCTTTAGAAATCTCTTATTTTGGAGGGACACTTTTATTTAGAATGCTGCTAGAAAATCCTTGAGGAAAAAATTGTGACTTATTTGGATGTTTACACAGTCAACTCACTCTTTCAACACAGGAATTTGGAAGAGTTCACTTTTTTTTTTTTTTTTTGACTCATTATTACCACTTAGACAAGCATTAAACTTCAGTAACTATTATAGATTGAATTGTGGCTCCTCAAAATTCATATATGGAAAACTAAACCCCAGTGTGACTGTATTTAGAGTTAGAGCCTTTAAAGAGGTTATCAAAAGGTTCAGCTCAGCTCAGTTCAGTTCAGTCGCTCAGTCGTGTCCGACTCTTTGCGACCCCATGAATCGCAGCACGCCAGGCCTCCCTGTCCATCACCAACTCCCGGAGTTCACTCAGACTCACGTCCATCGAGTCAGTGATGCCATCCAGCCATCTCATCCTCTGTTGTCCCGTTCTCCTCCTGCCCCCAATTCCTCCCAGCCACTTCATGTGAACAGTTGACTCATCAAAAGGTTACATGAGGTCATAAGGGTATCACCCTAATCCAATAGGATTGCTATCCTCAAAAGGAAGTATACATAGAGAAAAGGCAAAGTAAGGGCACAGTAAGAAGGTAGTCATGTGTAAGTCAAAGAGAGAGAAAGACTAAAGGGGAAACTAAACCTACCAACAACTTAATTTTTGATTTCCAATTCAGAATTGTGAGAAATCAATCTGTCATCCAATCTGTGGTATTTTTTTATGGCAGCTCTAGCAAACTAATACAATAAGTCATATAATAAAGATTAAGTTTCTGTTTAAATACAATTTTGGTCAGATAATTTATATCAGTGAAAATGGATGTTCATTTATATGAAATTTAGTTCAACAGTTATTAAGCATCTGGTTCCAGGAATTATGTTAGAACTTGAAACAACTGCCAATTTTAAAATAATTTACTGTTTAAAAAACAGCAATCAAAAAGGACAATCAAAAAGATATATTCAACTCAATGCTCATGAAATGAAAGTGTGAAAGTGAAAGTCACTCTGTCGTGTCTGACTCTCTGTGACCCCATGGAATAGTCCATGGAATTCTCTAGGCCAGAATACTAGAGTGGGTAGCCTTTCCCTTCTCTAGGGAATCTTCCCAACCCATGATGGAACCCAGGTCTCCCACATTGCAGATTCTTTACCAGCTGAGCTACTAGGGAAGCCCTCAATGCTCATAGCAGCACTATTTCCAATAGCTAGTATATAGAGGCGATATAAATGTCATTCATCAAAAAATGAATGGAAAAAAGATGCACAATGCGTGTGTGTGTGTGTGTGTGTGTGTGTACACATACACAATGACAAACTACTCAGCCATAAAAAAGAAAGAGATTTTGCCATTTGCAATATGGATGGACCTAGATGGAGGGTATTTTGCTTAGTGAAATGTCAGAGAAAGACAAGTAATATACATTATATCTTATATGTGGAATCTAAAAAATAAAACCACAAATAAAACAGAAACAGAACCCACAGATACAAAGAACAAACTCATGGTTACAAGTGGGAAGAGGGAAGGAATGAGGAGCAAGATAGGGGAAGGGGAATAAGAGACACCAACTACTATGTATGACATAAATAATCTGCAAGGATATATTGTAGAGCACAGGGAATATAGCCAATATTTTTCTACTAACTTGAAATGAATTTTAATCTATAAAAATATTACATCACTATGTTGTACACCAAAAACAAGTATTATTGGTATTGAAGTATAGTTGATTTACAATATCAACTATTAAAAATGGGCAGAAAAGTCTAGGTGTAACATCACAGGAAGTGATGTAATCTGTTGTCAAATTGGAGGCTACATGCACAGTCAGAATGCTTTCTTTACAAACTGAATTGTAAACATTATATCAGCCAACAACTCATAACCTGTAGGTAATTTCAGGCCTCAAGATGAAAATGTGTGCATCTTTCAATAGTGTTAAAGTCAACAATTATTTTCTTGCTATTCCATTTTATAATAACAAAGTTAAACTTTTATAAATTTATTCCATTTTGTGTACTAGGCATACAGAACACACATTTTATTTGTTTCTGTGATTTTATTTATTGTTTTGCTTAATACACTCTTATATTTCTCTGCTTGCGAGAAATCACAAGGTTTTCAGAGAACTAATCTAAAATCTGGAAGAAACCTAGATTTACTGCCAGGCAGTCTAGTCGTCTTCTCCTGAAATAAAATATTATTATCTCCTAAAAACATCATAACTTTTTTTGAATAAAAGTTCAACTATACCACAATTTCAATAAATTTCTCATGTGATGTTTATTTGCTGTTCCTTTGCCTTGACTCTTCTGTATTTCCCCCTAACTTATTAAATTCATCAGTGCTTTAGCACTGTTTTAGATTTGCACTAACATTTACATTTTCTTTATGAAAGAGATTGTTAAAAATGAAATGAAGAGCAAAGCAGAAGAACAAGTTTACTAATTAAAATTTTAGAGAATTTTTTACTTTAAACCCAATTTAATTCTTTAAAACATGTCACAAAATTTAATCAACCCTCTATATTTGGTTGAGATGGATATCAGGATTACTATCAGTGTTCTCACTTGGGCAGCTGGTGAATCTCTATATCATTCACTAAGACAAGGAATACAAAGGGATAAGCCAGTGTAGAATGGGACAGTAATTTCAATTTGATATATGAGAAATCTGAGACAGCAGAGGGATGATCATATGTAGATATTCAGAAAGTAGCTGGGTGAACTCTGCTGTTCTAGACTGCAGACATAGATATGAGACTCAGCAGCAAGTAGCAAGCTGTTCAGAGCATGAGTATTCCAAATGAGGCCACATAGGAAGAGGACATAGATTAAAAGGAGGATAGTGCCAGGGACAGAGGCCACAAGAATGCAGAAACTTAAAAGGATGATTTTTGTTAAAGGTATAAAGAATACTAAAAAGGAATTATGAGACAAGTATTATTTTTAAAAACACACAAAAGCTGAGCGGGAAGAGAGTGTCATTGAATTAGTCTAAAATTTGTCAACTGTCACAGAATGATCTGGTAAGAAAAGGATGAACAAAAATGCACTGCCTTGGGCAGTGTGGAGGTCATTGATAACCTCCCTAGTGGAAAATAAACTGCTTCACAATCTCCCTGTTCACATTTTTTCCTCTCTAAATTGAAAATGAAAAGTCTTATCTTACAAGTATTTTCCAAGGATTAGAATTTAACTATATATAAATCTGAACTCCTGATAGTTACTATACAAACAAAAGAAATAATTATATGTTTACATCATTTAACAGCATTATTTACTGACTTCTAATTCACAGTCACCTTCACAAAGGCATTATAAAAATGCCCCCATATTTCTCAAGGTGCAATTAACTTTAGCTTAGAGGCAGCTCTTTTACCTCTTGGGAATGAGAGATGCCTATACTTAATCCATAAATCAAGGTCACTGGTAATTATAATCATTTAAATGCACTAATCTGACTCAATGCAAAAAAGGCACCTTAAAACAGTACCCTATTTTAAGCACATTCTGTGAATAATTATGGGAAATCGACTATTGATGACTTCACATGTAGAACTGGAAGATCTCCCACTGTATCACCAGGAAACACATGCAGATTGATTTCCATTATTCCAGTATTCAGCATGGACTGGAGCCCACCAGGCTTCTCTGTCCATGGGATTCTCCAGGCAAGAATACTGGAGTGGGTTGCCATTTTTGTCGCCAGGGTATCTTCCTGACCCAGGGATCGAATCTGCCTTTCTTGTGTCTTCTGCATCACAGATGGATTCTTTACTGCTGACCCACTGGGGAAGCTGCAGAATAAATAGTAACTATGGTTATTCTGACTTCAGTATCTACTTCAGTAGACATCTACTCAAAAGTGAACCAAGTGAGCCTTCACTTCAAGAAAAACAACAGTATTTGTTACCAATACAGGATTTCAAGCAAAAGTTAAATATATAACATATATATATATATATTAATCCAACAAGTTAGATATATAATCCGACAAGACTGGTTTCATGTTTACATGCCTGCTCAGTCGTATCTGACTCTTTACAATGCCATGGACTATAGCTTACCAGACTCCTCTGTCCATGCAATTTCCAGGCAAGAATACTGGAGTGGGTTGCCATTTCCTACTCCAGGGGATTTTCTCAATTGAGGAATCAAACCTGTATTTCATGCAGATCCTTCACCGTCTGAGCCACCAGGGGAGACTGGTAGTGATAGTAACAAATCAACTTTGGATATTTTAAAATGAACAGATCAACACTTAGAAAGCATACATTTTTCGGGGTACTAATATTTTGCAAGTGATCAACTGTCACAAAATCATGCATTGGGTAAAATATCAATTCTAATTAAAAGATAAATCAATGAATTTTAATAAACTAGAACCTAAATCATTCTTCAGTATAATTTCATACAAGTCACCTTTATGAAAATGCACTGTCAAGTTTTGGTATAGTATCAAAAGTAATATCAGTAATTGCTTGAAAATACTACGCAAGTACTCCACCCTTTTGCAACTATGTACCTGTGTGAAGCCAGTCTTTCTTCAGATACTTCAATTAAATTGATATATGACAACATATTGAATGCAAAGTAAGATTAAAGAATCTAGCTTTTATTAAGCCAAGTATTTTTAAAATTGCACAAATATAAAACAATGCTACTCCTGATAATTGTTCTCTGTCTAGAAGATAGTTACTTTTCATTAAAATGCTAATATATAATTTTTTAATTGAAAATTCCCATTTAAATTTCTAATATGTTAAGTATACATTAATAAAATAGAAAATACATAAACAAAAAATTTTTGGTTCTGAATAATTTTTTAGACTATAAAGCAAATGTGTGACCAAAGATTTGAGAACCACTGCTAAAAATAAATTTAAGAGCCAGGTTAGAACTTGCAAAAAGATATTTGCAATATCTAAAACTAACAAGAATTTACTGTTGAGAAAAAACATATAAATTGGCATTAACAGAACACCCAACTAGAAAAAGTAGGCCAAATAGATAAACTGGAAACTTACAGAAGCAAGGATTCAAAAAGACAAGCAGACTATGAATAAGTAGTCACCAGGCATCAAAAAAGGTAAATTAAAATGACAAAAGATAACATATTATACCCATCAAATGCACAATAATCAGTGGAAATCTTATGCTCATTTAAACACTTAAAAAAAAAAAAGGAATGTAGAGAAATGTATTGAAGTTAAGCATTTTATTTGCTACAATTTCCAGATACAGACAGAAACCTTCACACAAATCCATTAAAGTGAACACTTTTATGCTTACCCTTCAAATACAGTGGTTAAAATTCTACCCTCACATGCTTGCTGTGCCACATGTAAAGTATCTTCTCCTGAGCAAGTCTCTACTATTTCTTCATTTGTAAAAGAAATATCACAAATTCTACCTCAGGTATATGTGTTGAGATTAAAGCCAAATAATTTGTACCAACCACTTAATTCATGGCACAGTGCTCTGAAAGTATCAATAGGAAATCCCAATTAATGTTCTAACTCCAACAAGTAAAATGTAAATATCTGAAAGTAAGAAACAGGGTGGTTATTATTTGTATTTGAAACATATGGAAAACAACTAGGTTAAATAAGAAAACTGAGTACGATTCCTGGATACATACTCAACACACAGAAACTGATAGCTGCCGTATACTTCATGATTACACAGAAAACAAATAGAAAAAATCGTGGGAAAATCATTCCCTGGCCAACCTCAATCGAAATTAAAGAATACCTAGGAAACCTGATAAAAATTGTGTAAGATTTACATAAAGAAATCAATAAGATATAGGGAGTTTAGGATGGACAGGTACACACTGCTATATTTTAAATGGATAACCAACAAGGACATACTATATAGCACCGGCAACTCTGTTCAATGTTAAGTTGCAGCCTAGATGGGAGAGGAGTTTGGGGAAGAATGAATACATATATATATATATATATGACTGAGTCTCTTTGCTGTCCCTATCACAACGCTGTTAATCGGTTACACTCCAAAACAAGATTTAAAATTTTAAAAAAGAAATTTATAAAACTTTACTTAAGGACAAAAATAAGGCCCCAACAAACAAAGCAGTAAGTTTATTGAGTGGGAAACATTTAAATTGTGAAGCTGTCAATTTACTGTAATTGAATTTATCAATCTGATGTAATCTAATCAAAATCTCATCTCTCTGTTAGGTGAACATATGGTTTCCTGATATAAGAATATATATCCTTCAATTCTTCTAAAAATTAGTTAAATTGATTCCAACATTTATGAAAGTAGAAATTCACAAGTCTAGTCAAAGACATATTGAGAAAGAATATATGTGAAATTTATCCTAGATTTTTTAAAAAGTATGCTGAAAGTATAAAGGCTCTTAAAGAGTATCAGAGTTGTGAAGACACAGAATTATGAATGTAACAATATAGTAGGTTAAGGAACTACACTATGTATCTATATATAGTGGAGTTTAATATAATAGCATTTTTGTTTTGTTTTGTTTTATTCATTACACACAGGATAGAGTGCCAGCTTAGGTTTGACTGCAAGTGACAAAACCCAAAACAACAGTGGCTTTAATAAGATAAAATCTAATTATTCTTACACATAAAATGAACTTAGTAAAAAGTGTACACAGGATCTTCATCAAATCAGGAGAGACTCAGGCTTTTCTATTAATATCTTGCTGCTTTGGTGTGCTCAGCACATGCTTCTCACTTATGCTAAGACAGATGCTAGAGCTCCAAGAACGCATGCCCATTCCTACCAGTACAAAAGAGGAATGGTGAAGGTGGCTGCATGTTACTTTAAGTAAATATCTAAAGAATTTTAATCCAAAGACTGCAAAATGTAGTCTTACTCTAACCAGCTATACACTCAGGTAAAAATAAAGCTCTTACTACTAAAGGGAAAAAAGAGATAAAGATATTAGAGAACAACTTAATTGTCTATCAAAGATGGTTCTTCATGATAAGGTGTTGAGTCAACTAACTCTCTATAGAAAAGGATAAAGTCACAACATTGAAAATTCAGTCTAAAGACCTAAATGTAAATACAAAATTATAAAAGTGAGAGTTGACTTCCACTTACAGAAAGACAGAGTAGATTTGCAGTCAATCCCCATTATTCACCAATTTCGTATTTATGAATTGACCCGCACTCTACAATTTATTTGTAACTCCAAAATCAATACTCATGGTGCTTACACAGTCATTTGTAGACATGTGCAGAGCAGTCACAAATTTGAGTCACCCATGGTGCACATTCCCAGCTGAGATGAAACAAGATGATGCTCTCTCTTCTTGTATTAGCTCTCACACAATAAACAAATTCTTTTCACAGACTATTTAGTGATACTTTTTTTTCCATTTTTATGCTTTATGTTGGTTATTTCACTGCTTAAAACGGTCCTCAGATATACTGTTGGTGCTGTCTAGTGTCCCTAGGTTCAGGAAAGCCATGATGTAATTTATGCAGAAAAGACATGCATTAGATAAGCTCTATTCAGACCTGAATTATAGTGCTGTTGGCCCTGAGCTGAATTTCATTGCATCAACAATATATACTAAGTAATCTGACATTACACATCAAACAAGTTTGTGTATGGATCAGTTGATGAAAATACTGAGAACAGAGGCTCACAGAACCCTAACCCTGACTTTCCTATAGGAAATTTCCTGTTGAGCATTTGCTAATTCAGTGTTCCTGGTGACTTTATAGAAATAACTATCACAAATAACAAAAAACAACTTCACTTTTCCTACTCTTCCCACTATTAACAGCTATATTCCCTAGAGATAATGTATAAAACAAATACGAAATGCTGAAAAGTGAAAAGGAGATAGATGGACTAGGGGTCTCAGGGCCCAAAAAGGGATGCGGCAGTGACTTTCCTGGGTTTTGTCCTCTTTGTGTTTTACATATCCCAGACAAGGTTCTGGAGAAGTGAGTCAGCTGGAAATACCAACAGGCATATATCAAAAGAGCTCCAGAAAAGTCTGCTCTCCCTAGCTATAACGCCAGGAAAGGGGCAGGTACCAAGCTAGACAGAAAATGTTTAGCCAGTAACAACTTTGTAATGTTAGACTTAATAAGAATACACAATGGGAGAAAGATAGTCTCTTCAACAAGTGGTACTGGGAAAGTTGGACAACCGCATGTTAATTAATAAAGTTAAAACACATCTCTCACCATACACAAAACAAACTCAAAATGGCTTAGAGACTTAAACATAAGACATGACATCAAAGAATTCCTAGATGAGAACAGAAACAATACATTATCTGAGATAAATCATACTAATGTTTTCTTAGGCCAGTCTCCCAAGACAATGGAAATAAAAACAAAAATAAACAAATGGAAATAAATGGAAATAAAAAGCAAAAATAAACAAAGTTCTAATCAAACTTACAAGCTTTTGCACAGCAATGGAAATCATAAACAAAGTGAAAAGACAACCTACAAAATGGGAGAAAATATTTGCAAACGATCCAACCAACAGGGATTTAATTTCCAAAATATACAAACAGCTCATACAACTCAACAATAAAAAAAATAAAGAATCCAATCCAAAAATGGACAGAAGACCTGAATAGACATTTCTGCAAAGAAGATATACAAATGGCCAACAAACCCATGAAAAAGATTCTCAACATTACTAATAATCAGAAAAATGTAAATGAAAACTACAATGAGAAATCATGCAGCAGTCAAAATCAGTTCAGTTCAGTTCAGTTGCTCAGTAGTGTCTGATTCTTTGCAACCCCATGAATCGCAGCACACCAGGCTTCCCTGTCCATCACCAACGCCCAGAGTTTACTAAAACTCATGTCCATCGAGTCAGTGATGCCATCCAGCCATCTCATCCTCTGTCGTCCCCTTCTCCTCCTGCCCCCAGTCTCTCCCAACACCAGAGTCTTTTCCAGTGAGTCAACTCTTTGCATAAGGTGGGCAAAGTATTGGAGTTTCGGCTTTAGCATCAGTCCCTCCAATGAAGACCCAGGACTGAACTCCTTCAGAATGGACTGGTTGGATCTCCTTTGCAGTCCAAGGGACTCTCAAGCATCATATCCAACACCGCAGTTCAAAAGCATCAATTCTTCGGCGCCCAGCTTTCTTCACAGACCAACTGTCGCATCCATACATGACCACTGGAAAAACCATAGCCTTGATTAGATAGACCTTTGTTGGCAAAGTAATGTCTCTGCTTTTGAATATGCTCTCCAGGTTGGTCATAATTTTTCTTCCAAGGAGTAAGCGTCTTTTAATTTCATGGCTGCAGTCACCATCTGTGGTGATTTTGGAGCCCCCAAAAATAAAGTCTGACACTGTTTCCACTGTTTCCCTATCTATTTCCCATGAAGTGATGGGACCGGATGCCATGATCTTCGTTTTCTGAATGTTGAGCTTTAAGCCAACTTTTTCACTCTCCTCTTTCACTTTCATCAAGAGGATTTTTAGCTCCTCTTCACTTTCTGCCATAAGGGTGGTGTCATCTGCATATCCGAGGTTATTGATATTTGTCCTGGCAATCTTGATTCTAGCTTGTGTTTCTTCCAGCCCAGCATTTCTCATGAAGTACTCTGCATAGAAGTTAAATAAACAGGGTGACAATATACAGCCTTGACGTACTCCTTTTCCTATTTGGATTCAGTCTGTTGTTCCATGTCCAGTTCTAACTGTTACTTCCTGACCTGCATACAGATTTCTCAAGAGGCAGGTCAGGTGGTCTGGTATTCCCATCTCTTTCAGAATTTTCCACAGTTTATTGTGATCCACACAGTCAAAGGTTTTGGCATAGTCAATAAAGCAGAAATAGATGTTTTTCTGGAACTCGCTTGCTTTTTCCATGATCCAGCAGATGTTGGCAATTTGATCTCTGGTTCCTCTGCCTTTTCTAAAACCAGCTTGATTCAAAATTCTTCAAGCTAGGCTTCAACAGTACATGAACCAAGAACTTCCAGATGTATAAGCTGGATTTAGAAAAGGCAGAGGAGCCAGAGATCAAATTGCCAACATCTGCTGAGTCATAGAAAAACCAAGGGAATTCCAGAAAAATATCTACTTCTGCTTCATTGACTACACTAAAGCCTTTGACAGTGTGGATCTAGCTAAGACGTGAGATAACCTAAATATCTATCAACAGATGAAAGGATAAAGAAGATGTGGTACATATATACAATGGGATACTATCAGTCATTAGAAAAGAACAAAATAATGCCACTTGCAGCCACATGGATGCAACTAGAGATCATCGTAGTAAGTGAAGCCAAAAAGAGAAAGACAAACAACATATGATATCACTTACATGTGCATGCTGAAATACGACACAAGTGACCCTTTCTATGAAACAGGAACAGAATCATGGACACAGAGAACAGGCTGGTAGTTGACAAAGCAGAGGGGTTGGGGGAAGGATACAGTAAGAAGTTGGGATTGGCAGATATACACTTTGATAGAGAGAGTGAATAAACAAGGTCCTACTGTATAGTACAGAGAATTACATTCAATATCCTGTGATAAACCATAGTGGAAAAGAATATAAAAAAGAATGTGTATATATATTCAGTTATATATACAACTGAATCACTTTGATATACAGCAGTAATTAACACATTGTAAATCAACTATACTTCAATTAAAGTTTAATAATATGGTATTGGCCTTAAGAAAAGTACTTGTGTGACTGAGTTGTGAGCTGAATTATTCTTATCGTGGAACAAATAGTAATATAGAGAACAAAAATGCTCATCTTTGAACTTGAAAATGCTGCTTTTAATAATTTTGCACAAGATCACTCCTTCAAGCCAAGGTAAATGGGTGGGGATTGTGACAATAAATATTTCATTTCATATGGTCAAATACAAGAAAGATTTTTCAAGTGTATTTCCCCCAAAAAACTACCTAAGGTCAGTCCCAATTATTGAAAATATTGAAATTTGTGCCAAATGTCTTTGATGTAACAAAAGACAGAGGAAGATGTTCCAAAATTACTACAAAATGCCAGACACTTTGAGATACGAACTACTGTGACTTAGATATGACTTCGGTTAACTAAGGATTTTACTAAAATTTTAACAGCAATAAGCTATATATGTTTCAAGCGACTGAAACAGGTGATGTATATATCTTCTTTTCTAAGGGACTGAGAAAGTTAGAAGGTGAGCAGTTGATCAGATGTAGGATATGGCTCAAACAGTAAATAATATGCCTGCAATGCAGGAGACCCAGATTCAGTCCCTGGGTCAGGAAGATCCCTGGAGAAAGAAATGGCAACCTACTCCACTATTCTTGCCTGGAGAATTCCATAGACAGAGGAACTTGGCAGGCTACAGTCCATGGGGTCACAAAGACTTAGACCTGACTGAATGACTGAACACTCACTTTCAGGATACGACAACACTTTTGAAATTAGAGATCAATTTACCTTAACGTCGACATCTTTCCTGATAGTAGAACAGATCCCCCACAAGCAATTTGTAAAGCTCTAGAAAGTACAGGAGGCAGGGTAATAACCACAATGACTTGGTGAACAACAAATCATGTCAGTCCAATAATATTCCCTTTGATAGCCTTATACAATAAATGGAGGGGAACAAATAGTCATGTATCTTGGCTTCACAAGGCTTTTGACTGTAACTCATGAGATACTCAAAAACAGAGTAGTAAAATACTGTTTAGAGCATAAACTTTGAGAAGTAATTAGTTATTGCTCATTGTTCAGATATTACTCTTGCAGTGATGTATATCAAGGATATTACCTAAGTATATCTCTAGGAAATATTTTTATTAATGACTCAAACATTAAAATACAGGCATTTTCATGAAACTCATATATTAAGAAGCAGTATATTTAAAGAAAAATTCAAATTAGGTCATCATATTTGGAATTCTTGTAAGAGGTCATTTCCATTTGGTATCCCTTAAAGCCTGTTTCTAAATCATTTGCATAGAATATAATGATATTCATAGAATGTGTAGGTGTTCCCATTTTTTCATTCTGTCTCCATTGGAATTATGCTCCCTAGTGAAATTCAAGATACAGGCATTGTTCCTGGATCAGTGGGAGGCTGTGAAATCGCCTTCCAGGAAAGATAATTTTCCCTTTCTTGTTACATTTACCTTTTGTGTTATGTCTTCAAGTGCCATGTTTTTATTATGAATTAATAGACCACAGCTACTGTAGTGAAGGGCACCACTCAACATCAAGGCAGATTACATGTCAGAAATGTCAGAAGATGATCTTAAAACTGAAAACCTATTTTAATACAGAGTAATAAGAAAGCAAAATAAGACTGACATAACCTAGATAGAGGAGAGAAAGTGTAACACTTTGTACAGGCAATTCATTTGAATGTAAAGTTGAACATGATATGAAAATATTTCATTTAGGACAGTTGTGGCTGCATTCATAAAACAGCCTCTCATTTTTGTGTGATATCAGCTTTGGACAACAGGATTATGGTAACATTATAGGCTAAATCAAGTGACTTTGTAAATGTATTATCTGTTTTCTATAATAGCTCACCAATAAAATCCTATGATTCTATAGTCTTTTGGGAAATAATATTTTAGTAACTTCAAATTTCTCAATTATTAGTCTTAGTTTTCCCTTTCTTCTTGAACTGTTTTCAGCAATATAAATAAGCCAAGAACATCTCTCCATTCACAAAAATTTCAAAGGATTTTTGCTAAATTACACATAATAAAATATGAGTTCTGTTGCCATGACTTATACAAGTAACTACACTGCCTTTTGTCTCATAGTCCTTTTTATTCAAATAAGCATTAATATCGTGGTTACTCTACAGTGTTTTTTTAAGGACTCAAAGAGTTCAAATGCACAAAACTCAGAAAAGAAAACAAAAATACACACTTAAATAATCTTTCTTATCCTTTTTGTTACTGATATTATTATCTTTTCTGAGTAGGCACAAGAGGGCCTAGAGGAACTATCCCATGTTGAAGGTCAGGAACGGAGCCTGTAAGGAGATACCCTTCGTCCAAGGTAAGGAGGAGCGGCTGTGCTTTGCTGGACCAACCGTGAAGAGATAACCAACACCCAAGGTAAGAGAAACCGAAGTAAGATGGTATGTGTTGTAAGGGGCAACAGAGGGCAGAAACACTGAAACCATACTCACAGAAAACTAGTCAATCTAATCACACTAGGACCACAGCCTTGTCTAACTCACAGAAACCAAGCCATGCCTGTGGGGCAACCCAAGATGGCCGGGTCATGGTGGAGAGGTCTGACAGAATGTGGTCCACTGGAGAAGGGAATGGCAAGCCACTTCAGTATTCTTGCCTTGAGAACCTCATGAACAGTATGAAAAGGCAAAATGATAGGATACCAAAAGAGGAACTCCCCAGGTCATTAGGTGCCCAATATGCTACTGGAGATCAGTGGAGAAATAACTCCAGAAAGAATGAAGGGATGGAGCCAAAACAAAAACAATACCCAGCTGTGGATGTGACTGGTGACAGAAGTAAGATCCAATGCTGTAAAGAGCAATATTGCATAGGAACCTGGAATGTCAGGTCCATGAATCAAGGCAAGTTGGAAGTGGTCAAACAAGAGATGGCAAGGGTGAGCGTCAACGTTCTAGGAATCAGTGAACTAAAATGGACTGGAATGGGTGAATTTAACTCAGATGACCATTATATCTACTACTGCGGGCAGGAATCCCTCAGAAGAAATGGAGTAGCCATCATGGTCAACAAAAGAGTCTGAAATGCAATACTTGGATGCAATCTCAAAAATGACAGTATAAACTCTGTTTGTCTCCAAGGCAAACCATTCAATATCACAGTTATCCAAGTCTATGCCCCAACCAATAACGCTGAAGAAGCTGAAGTTGAATGGTTTTATGAAGACCTACAAGACCTTTTAGAACTAACATCCAAAAAAGATGTCCTTTTCATTATAGGGGACTGGAATGCAAAAGTAGGAAGTCAGGAAACACCTGAAGCAACAGGCAAATTTGGCCTTGGAATGCAGAATGAAGCAGGGCAAAGACTCATAGAGTTTTGCCAAGAAAATGCACTGGTCATAGCAAACACCCTCTTCCAACAACACAAGAGAAGACTCTACACATGGACATCACCAGATGGTCAACACTGAAATGAGATTGATTCTATTTTTTGCAGCCAAAGATGGAGAAGCTCTATACAGTCAACAAAAACGAGACCAGGAGCTGACTGTGGCTCAGATCATGAACTCCTTATTACCAAATTCAGACTCAAATGGAAGAAAGTAGGGAAAACTGCTAGACCATTCAGGTATGACCTAAATCAAATCCCTTATGATTATACAGTGGAAGTGAGAAACAAATTTAAGGGCCTAGATCTGAGAGAGTGCCTGATGAACCATGGAATGAGGTTCATGACATTGTACAGGAGGCAGGGATCAAGACCATCCCCATGGAAAAGAAATGCAAAAAAGCAAAATGGCTGTCTGGGGAGGCCTTGCAAATAGCTGTGAAAAGAAGAGAGGCGAAAAGCAAAGGAGAAAAGGAAAGATATCAGCATCTGAATGCAGAGTTCCAAAGATAGCAAGGAAAGATAAGAAAGCCTTCTTCAGTGATTAATGCAAAGAAAGCGAGGAAAACAACAGAATGGGAAAGACTAGAGATCTTTTCAAAAAAATTAGAGATACCAAAGGAATATTTCATGCAAAGATAGGTTCGATAAAGGACAGAAATGGTATGGACCTAACGGAAGCAGAAAATATTAAGAAGAGGTGGCAAAAATACACAGAAGAACTGTACAAAAAAGGTCTTCATGACCCAGATAATCATGATGATGTGATCACTAATCTAGAGCCAGACATCTTGGAATGTGAAGTCAAGTGGGCCTTAGAAAGCAACACTACGAACAAAGCTGGTGGAGGTGATGGAATTCCAGTTGAGCTGTTTCAAATCCTGAAAGATGATGCTGTCAAAGTGCTGCACTCAATATGCCAGCAAATGTGGAAAACTCAGCAGTAGCCACAGGACTGGAAAAGGTCAGTTTTCATTCCAATCCCTAAGAAAGGCAATGCCAAAGAATGCTCAAACTACCGCACAATTGCACTCATCTCACATGCTAGGAAAGTAATGCTCAAAATTCTCCAAGCCAGCCTTCAGCAATATGTGAACCGTGATCTCCCTGATGTTCATGCTGGTTTTAGCAAAGGCAGAGGAACCAGAGATCAAATTGCCAACATCCACTGGATCATGGAAAAAGCAAGAGAGTTCCAGAAAAACATCTCTTTCTGCTTTATTGACTATGCCAAAGCCTTGGACTGTGTGGATCACAACAAACGTGGAAAATTCTGAAAGAGATGGGAATACCAGACAATCTCACCTGCCTCTTGAGAAATCTGTATGCAGGTCAGGAAGAAACAGTTAGAACTGGACATGGAACAACAGACTGAATCCAAATAGGAAAAGGAGTACGTCAAGACTATATATTGTCACTCTGCTTATTTAACTTATATGCAGAGTACATCATGTGAAATGTTGGACTTGAGGAAGCACAAGCTGGAATCAAGATTGCCGGGAGAAATATCAATAACTTCAGATATGCAGATGACACCACCCTTATGGCAGAAAGTGAAGAGGAGCTAAAAAGCCTCTTGATGAAAGGGAAAGAGGAGAGTGAAAAATTTGGCTTAAAACTTAAAACATTCAGGAAACTAAGATCATGACTTCTGGTCCCATCACTTCACAGCAAATAGATAAAACAGTGGAAACAGTGACAGACTATTTTCTTGGGCTCCAAAATCACTGGAGATGGTGACTGCAGCCATGAAATTGAAAGATGCTTGATCCTTGGAAGAAAAGCTATGACCAATCTAGATAGCATATTAAAAAGCAGAGATATTCCTTTGCCAACAAATGTCCATCTAGTCAGAGCTATGTTTTTTCCAGTAGTCATGTATGAATGTGAGAGTTGGACTATAAAGAAAGCTGAGCATCAAACAATTGATGCTTTTGAACTGTTGAGAAGACTCTTGAGAGTTTCTCAGACTGCAAGGAGATCAAACTAGTCAATCCTGAAGGAAATCAGCCTGAATATTCATTGGAAGAACTGATGCTGTGCCTGAAACTCCAATACTTTAGCCACCTGATACAAAGAACTGATTCATTGGAAAAGACATTAATCTTGGGAAAGATTGAAAGCAGAAGGGGAAGGAGATGACAGAGGATAAGATAGTTGGCTGGCATCACTGACTCGATGGACATGAGTTTGAGCAAGCTCTGGGAGTTGGTGATGGACAGGAAAACCTGGTGTGTTGCAGTCCTTGGCATCACAAAGAGTCAGACACAACTGAGACTGAACTGAATTGAAAATTAAAAATGATAAACTAATACAGAAACGTATATGAAAGAAAGAAAGAGGATGAGGGAGAGAAGAATGGAAAGAAAGAAGGCGCAAGAGGAAGAGGAATGAGGGAGGGAAGGGAGAAAAAGAAAAAAAATTTAGTAGCTGAAAAAGAAGAGAGTTTTGGAAAAAGAAAAAAAAAAAAAAAGAATTCCTATCATCATGAGTCCCAACATTTCATATTTCCTTGTCTTCACTATAGTCATTCCTCTTATAAGTGATTATTTTAATCTTTCATCAAGTTTGGTCCTGGAAACAAATGTTCAATAGATTTGTTGTCAATAATTTATACTCTTATCTTCCACTCCTCTTTTCAGTTTTTCTGAGTCTCTGGAGTTATTCTGCTCACTCAACTGCCTTCAACTCTGCAATATATTGTACTGACACCATGTCAAATTTTTAACATTTACTTCGCCTCCCTCAGCTGCGAGGATAACCCTGATCTCTCAGAAATGGGGACTAGTGAGCATGTCATTCTATTTTGCTCCTGCTAACACATTAGCTAGCTAATCCTGAACATGCAGATAATGAAATTACATTTATCAGAATGTATTTAAAATGATAAGCATATGTAATTTTATATAACCCCTTTGTTCTTTTGGTGAAAATACAAGGAAATGTTATTTTCTTGCAACTTTATCACATGCTTTTTATTAATAATTTCCAAATTATGATACTGATAAGATGTTTAAGATGTTTTAATAAGTTCTAAATTATAAGATACTCATAAGAGTTTTAAGCCACTTGAAGGAATTAAGGAAGAAGATATTTGAGGTTAAAATAGGCATTTCGATAGTCTTACTATAATTATACTTAAGGCCAGTTCTAACTGCAGGCACTAATGACAGAAAATTGAAGCTGAAACTGTTACACTCTTCATATTTCTTTATTATTTTCCTTGTAATTACTCCTTTCTATTTCATGTGTGGCTACATGTTTTATATATACATATGTGTTTTATATACATCAGTACTAAATATATGTGTATATGTTTATGAGTATTTGGAACCACCTATAAAATTTTGCAAAGATTTAAAGAAAGTATATTTTGTAATACACATCACACTTTCTGTCTCACTGAAAAGAAATAAAACTATCTATGGCCCCTTTTAATGAGTCAAATATTCCAAAAAGAGAACAAATAAGGATA
Source organism: Ovis aries (assembly GCF_016772045.2). Taxonomy (NCBI): domain Eukaryota; kingdom Metazoa; phylum Chordata; class Mammalia; order Artiodactyla; family Bovidae; genus Ovis; species Ovis aries. Next base: position 123,278,369 of record NC_056055.1, on the reverse strand, counting down.
AAAGAGTTGGTATCAAAAGAAGTCTACTATTAGAACAAAATCTGAAATGGGACTAGTAAACAGGGTCTGAAAAAACAAATTCATATTGATATGCAATCTTATAAAATTATTAGCTTTATTATTTCAAAAATCAAGATAATTGTCTCTGCCATTCTGGCACTTGCCTGAAGCAGAAATATGGTGGGGGCACAAAATGTTAAGTGATACTTTATCTTTGGTGACTGTTGGTCCTTCAGGGACACTCATTTTTCAATTTGCCAAAGGCAGGAAGAAACCTTGAGTCAGATAATGAAAAAAAATCTTTTCAAAGAGCCAACAAAACAGCTCATTTCTAAGATGTTCTAGCAAAAAAGATTAAAAGATTCAAAAGGAAAAACACTTGAAAATAGAAACACCAAAACTTTATAATTTAAATACCTTAGTGTGGTTTTTCAAAAGCAGATCCTTAGATAAACCTGAAGTTGCAAGTGGTTTCTTTGCTATATGGTCCCAGTGAACAATGTATAGGAATCAGCAAATGAGGAGAACAAAGAAGAAAGTCACTAAAGAATGTTAGTTGCTAATGTGACAACTGGGGCTCAGTTTCTCTAGGGACCTCACAGAGAGCCAAGTAGAATGCACCTCACAATTCATACTGAGATGATGAGGAATTTCTTCACCAACCCCATTACTTTTGACTACAATAACTGCTTATTGTGACAGCTCCTACCTCCTGGTTAGAAGAATACAGGGGACAGCAGTATTTAGCACGTTTGCTTCCCTGTGAACTCTCAAGTGGACTGAAGGGTTATAAGCAGGACACTGACAATTTCTACCATGAGTAGGCTTAATTCGTTATAGCTTGTTTGGCCGGAGGTGATCAAGGGCAAACAAAATATAATGAAAAAGGTCAGTCTTCATTGCAATCCCAAAGAAGGGCAATACCAAAGAATGTTCAAACTACAACACAGTTTCACTCATTTCACATACTCGAAAGGTAATGCTCAAAATCCTTCAAGCTAGGCTTCAGCAATATGTGAACCAAGAACTTCCAGATGTACAAGCTGGATTTAGGAAAGGCAGAGGAACCAGAGATCAAATTGCCAACATCCATTGGATCATCAAAAAAACAAAAGAATTCCAGAAAAAACATCTGCTTTATTGACTATACTAAAGCCTTTGTGTGGATCACAACAAACTGTGGAAAATTCTTAAAGAGATGGGAATACCATCACCTTAATTTTCTGCTGAGAAAGCTGTATTCAGGTCAAGAAGCAATAGTTAGAACTGGACATAGAACAAGACTGTTTCCAAACTGGGAAAGGAGTACATCAAGTTTGTGTATTGTCACTCTGCTTATTTAACTTACGTGCAGAGTACATCATGAGAAATTCTGGGCTGGATGAGTCACAAGGTGGAATCAAGATTGCCAGAAGAGATATCAACAATCTCAGATATGCAGATGATACCACTCTAATGGAAGAAAGTAAAGAGGAATTGAAGAACCTCTTGATGAAGCTGAAAGTGGAGGATGAAAAAGCTTGCTTAAAACTCAATTTTCAAAAACCTAAGATCATGGTACACAGCCCCATCATTTCATGACAAATAGATGAGGAAAAAGAGGAAAAAGTGACAGATTTTATTTTCTTGGGCTCCAAAACGACTGTGGATGGTGACTGCAGCCATGAAATTAAAAGAAGCTTGCTCCTTGGAAGGAAAGCTATGACAAATCTAGACAGCATATTAAAAAGCAGAGACATTACTTTGCCGACAAAGTGAGTATAGTCAAAGCTATCGTTTTTCCAGTAGTCAGATACAGATGTGAGAGCTGGACTATAAAGAAGGCTGAGCACTGAAGAATTGATATTATCAAACTGTTATGCTGGAGAAGATTCTTGAGAGTTCTTTGGGCAGCAAGGAGATCAAACCAGTCTATCCTAAATGAAATCAACCCTGAATATTCATTGGAAGGACTAATGCTGTAGCTGAAACTCTAATACTTTGGCCACCTGATGTGAAGAGCAACTCATTGGAAAAGCCTCTGATGCAGGGAAAGATTAAAGACAAAAGGAGAAAGGGGGTGACAGAGGATGAGATGGTTTGATGGCATCACTGACTCAATGGATATTAGTTTGAGCAAGCTCCGTGAGATAGCAAAGAACAGGAAAGCCTGGTGTGCTGAAGTCCATGGGGTTGCAAAGAGTCAGACATAGTGACTGAACAATATTATAGTTTAAAATAGATCTGCTCTAGAGATTTGAATTTTCTATAACATAGTCTTCCTATGTTGACAATGAATATTTCTGCATTACCAATGTTTCTCATAGGTCTCAGCACATATTAAATATGTTTAGATCATTGCTGGATGAATAATGCATCTTTTGATGGAGATAAATACATGAACAAAAAATGGCACAATAAACAGGGAAAAAGTGTATTCACATTTTTTAAACAGAAGTCTAAAGAACATACCCAGAATGTTGGCTGAAGACAGGCCTTTGCAACAATCCTCTAAAGATATAAAAATATAACGTCCAAGGTCAGGGGCAGTGGCCTAGAGTGCCAGGCTGTGATGGTGCACGAACGGCCGAGAGGAGCTACCCTGAGTCTGAGGTCAGGGGTGGCAGCCGAGAAAAGCTACCCTGAGTCTGAAGTCAGTGGCAGCCAGGAGGAGCTACCCCACGTCTGAGGCCAGTGGTGGCCAGGAGGAGACACCCTGCATCCGAGGTCAGGGGTGGCCGGGAGAAGCCACCTCACGCCCGAGGCCAGGGGCAGTGACCCTGAGGAGCCACCTTGAACCTGAGGCCAGGGCTGGCAGCTGGGAGGAGCCACCCACGCCCGAGGCCAGGGCAGGGGGCCAGGAGGAGTAACCTGAGGAGCAGTGGCTGTGCAGGCACAGGAGGGCCTAGAGGAACTATCCCATGTTGAAGGTCAGGAACTGCAGCAGTGAGGAGATACCCCTCGTCCAAGGTATGGAGCAGGAGCCGTGCTTTGCTAGAGCAGCCATGAAGAGATACCCCATGCCCAAGGTAAGAGAAACCCAAGTAAGACGGTAGGTGTTGCAAGAGGGCATCAGAGGGCAAAAACACTGAAACCATACTCACAGAAAACTAGTCAATCTAATCACACTAGGACCACAGCCTTGTCTAACTCAAAGAAACCAAGCCATGCCTGTGGGGCAACCCAAGACGGCCGGGTCATGGTGGAGAGGTCTGACAGAATGTGGCTCACTGGAGAAGGGAATGGCAAGCCACTTCAGTATTCTTGCCTTGAGAACCCCATGAACAGTATGAAAAGGCAAAATGATAGGATACCAAAAGAGGAACTCCCCAGGTCATTAGGTGCCCAATATGCTACTGGAGATCAGTGGAGAAGTAACTCCAGAAAGAATGTAGGGATGGAGCCAAAACAAAAACAGTACCCAGTTGTGGATGTGACTGGTGACAGAAGTAAGATCTGATGCTGTAAAGAGCAATATTGCATAGGAACCTGGAATGTCAGGTCCATGAATCAAGGCAAATTGGAAGTGGTCAAACAAGAGATGGCAAGGGTGAGCGTCGACATTCTAGGAGTCAGTGAACTAAAATTGACTGGAATGGGTGAATTTAACTCAGATGACCATTATATCTACTACTGCAGGCAGGAATCCCTTGGAAGAAATGGAGTAGCCATCATGGTCAACGAAAGAGTCTGAAATGCAGTACTTGGATGCAATCTCAAAAACGACAGAATAATCTCTGTTTGTCTCCAAGGCAAACCATTCAATATCACAGTTATCCAAGTCTATGCCCCAACCAGTAATGCTGAAGAAGCTGAAGTTGAATGGTTTTATGAAGACCTACAAGACCTTTTAGAACTAACACCCAAAAAACATGTCCTTTTCATTATAGGGGACTGGAATACAAAAGTAGGAAGTCAGGAAACACCTGGAGTAACAGGCAAATTTGGCCTTGGAATGTGGAATGAAGCAGGGTAAAGACTAATAGAGTTTTGCCCAAAAAATGCACTGGTCATAGCAAACACCCTCTTCCAACAACACAAGAGAAGACTCTACACATGGACATCACCAGTTGGTCAACACTGAAATCAGATTGATTATATTCTTTGTAGCCAAAAATGGAGAAGCTCTATACAGTCAACAAAAACAAGACCAAGAGCTAACTGTGGCTCAGATCATGAACTCCTTATTACCAAATTCAGACTCAAATTGAAGAAAGTAGGAAAACCGCTAGACCATTCAGGTATGACCTAAATCAAATCCCTTATGATTACACAGTGGAAGTGAGAAATAGATTTAAGGGCCTAGATCTGAGAGATAGAATGCCTGATGAACTATGGAATCAGGTACGTGACATTGTACAGGACACAGGGATCAAGACCATCCCCATGGAAAAGAAATGCAAAAAAGCAAAATGGCTGTCTGGGGAGGCCTTGCAAATAGCTGTGAAAAGAAGAGAGGCGAAAAGCAAAGGAGAAAAGGAAAGATATAAGCATCTGAATGCAAAGTTCCAAAGAATAGCAAGAAGACATAAGAAAGCATTCTTCAGTAATCAATGCATAGAAATAGAAGAAAAGAACAGAATGGGAAAGACTAGAGATCTCTTCAAGAAAATTAGAGATACCAAGGGAACATTTCATGCAAAGATGGGCTCGATAAAGGACCGGAAATGGTATGGACCTAAAGAAGCAGAAGATAATTAAGAAGAGGTGGCAAGAATACACAGAAGAACTGTACAAAAAGATCTTCACCACCCAGATAATCATGATGATCACTAATCTAGAACCAGACATCTTGGAATGTGAAGTCAAGTGGGCCTTAGGAAGCATCACTACGAACAAAGCTAGTGGAGGTGATGGAATTCCAGTTGAGCTGTTTCAAATCCTGAAAGATGATGCTGTCAAAGTGCTGCACTCAATATGCCAGCAAATTTGGAAAACTCAGCAGTGGCCACAGGACTGGAAAAGGTCAGTTTTCATTCCAATCCCTAAGAAAGGCAATGCCAAAGAATGCTCAAACTACTGCACAATTGCACTCGTCTCACATGCTAGTAAAGTAATACTCAACATTCTCCAAGCCAGGCTTCAGCAATATGTGAACCGTGATCTCCCTGATGTTCAAGCTGGTTTTAGCAAAGGCAGAGGAACCAGAGATCAAATTGCCAACATCTGCTGGATCATGGAAAAAGCAAGAGAGTTCCAGAAAAACATCTATTTCTGCTTTATTGACTATGCCGAAGACTTGGACTGTGCATATCACAATAAACTGTGGAAAATTCTGAAAGAGATGGGAATACCAGACCACCTAACCTGCCTCTTGAGAAATCTGTATGCAGGTCAGGAAGCAATAGTTAGAACTTGACATGGAACAACAGACTGGTTCCAAATTGGAAAAGGAGTACGTCAAGGCCGTATATTGTCACCCTGCTTATTTAACTTCTATGCAGAGTACATCATGAGAAATGCTGGACTGGAAGAAGCACAAGCTGGGAGAAATCTCAATAACTTCAGATATGCAGATGACACCACCCTATGGCAGAAAGTGAAGAGGAGCTAAAAAGCCTCATGATGAAAGTGAAAGAGGAGAGTGGAAAAATTTGGCTTAAAGCTCAACATTCAGAAAATGAAGATCATGGCATCCGGTCCCATCACTTTATGGGAAATAGATAGGGAAACAGTGGAAACAGTGTCAGACTTTATTTATTTGGGCTCCAAAATCACTGTAGATGGTGACTGCAGCCATGAAATTAGAAGACGCTTACTCCTTGGATGAAAAGTTATGACCAACCTAGATAGTATATTCAAAAGTAGAGACATTACTTTGCTGACTAAGGTCCGTCTAGTCAAGGCTATGGTTTTTCCTGTGGTCATGTATGGATGTGAGAGTTGGACTGTGAAGAAGGCTGAGCACCGAAGAATTGGCGCTTTTGAACTGTGGTGTTGGAGAAGACTCTTGAGAGTCCCTTGGACTGCAAGGAGATCCAACCAGTCCATTCTGAAGGAGATCAACGCTGGGATTTCTTTGGAAGGAATGATGCTAAAGCTGAATCTCCAGTACTTTGGCCACCTCATGCGAAGAGCTGACTCATTGGAAAAGACTCTGATGCTGGAAGGGATTGGGGGCAGGAGGAGAAGGGGAAGACAGAGGATGAGATGGCTGGATGACATCACGGACTCAATCGACATGAGTCTGAGTGAACTCCGGGAGATTGTGATGGTAGGTAGGCCTGGCGTGCTATGATTCATGGGGTCGCAAAGAGTTGGACACGACTGAGCGATTGGACTGATGCACTAAATAGCTCAAAGGACGCACAGAAAGGGTTGAATTCTACAAGATACAACTCATAAACATGATACAATTAGATAATCCAGCAGAAATAAATACTGCAAAATACTATAGAGGAAAAAAGAATAGAGTTAGAATTTGTTTTTATGCTTAAGGTTGTTAAAGTTCAATTTTGGGTAAATCAAGTGGTACTAAGCTAAAATATAACATAAAATAATGGTATCCCACTAACAATTAACATCCTGTTTATATGCGTACATTTTGAAATAATATATGCCAAGTGGGCAGTCCTAAGATGGTGGAGGAATAAGAAGGGGGACCACTTTCTCCCCCACAAATTCATTGAAAGAATATTTGAACGCTGAGCAAATTCCACAAAACAACTTCTGAATGCTGGCAGAAGACATCAGGTAACCAGAAAGGCAGCCCACTGTCTTTGAAAGGAGGTAGGAAAAAATATCAAAGATAAAAAGAGGGGCAAAAGAGGTAAAGACAGAGATCCGTCCTGGAAAGGGAGTTTTAAAAGAGAGAGAAGTTTCCAAACACCAGGAAACACTCTCACAGGCGAGTGAGAGTGGTGGGTGAGTGTGGTTAGCCTTGGAACCTCAGAGGGCAACATAACCTGGAGGAAAAATAAATAAATAATAAACCCCCACAGATTACCTGCCCAAGGGTAAATCCCAGGGGAGAAGCAGCACTGTGCTCGCATCTGCCACTAACAAGCAGGGGCTGGGCAGGGAGGCACTGGTTGCATTGCTTAGGGTAAGGACTGGGCCTGAATGCCCCGAGGGCAATCTGAGGGAACTAACTTGAGATAGCAACTCAGAATGTGGGATAGCTATTCTGCGAAAAGCCCTAATCTAAGACACCACTCACAGAACAAAGGACTGAGCAGAGCTAGCAGGCTTCTGACTGGCCCATCCCCCACCGGAAACAGGCAAGCAAGGGCAGCCAGAGCCAGAAGAGGGCAATCATAGCCCCAGAGAGGCATCATCTACCAAACTGCAAGCAGACTTCGTTGCTAACCAAGACTTCTTGGGATTCTGGAAGGTCAACATCGACCGGGAGGGTCGCAGCCAGAGATCAGCTCCCCAAAAGAGACACACAGCACACCTGAGAAGGTGTGCCAGTTGTACACCCAGAAAACCAAGCGGCAGGGACAGGGGAGGTGATAAGATGCAGCCTCCAACTGGGTGTGAAGGCGCTCACCAAGCACCTGGTCACCTGAGCTGCTCAGACCTGGGAAGGGCACAAAACGCAGGCCCAACCAAGTCTGCACCTTTGTGGAGTACCTGAGAACCTGAACCTGAGCTGAGTAGGCCTGAGAAGTGTAGGCAACCCAGGGCCCACCTCTGACAGTTTCTGGAAGAGCAACCTAGAGCCTGAGCAATGGAGACTGGGAAAGCACACATGCTGTGAGCAGGGACAGACCCAGTGTGGCTGAGACACTGTGAGCACTCCACACACACGCCAGTGATATTTGTTTGCAGTGTTCCTCCCTCCCCACAGAACGACTGAACAAGTGAGCCTAAAAAGTGTCCACCACTGCCCACTTGTGTCAGGGCAGAAATTAGACACTGAAGAGACCTGCAAACAGAAGAAGCTAAAACAGAGGGAACTGCCTTGGAAGTGACAGGTGCAATAGATTAAAACCCTGCAGCTAGCACTGACTACATAGGAAGGGGCCTATATATCTTGAGAAGTATAGCCAGATCAAGGAACTATCTGAAGATGAACTGACCCTACACTAGCCACAACAACACCAGAGAAAGTCCTAGATATATTTTTACTATTATCATTTTTTAATTAATTTTTTTAATTTTTAAGTCCTCTATTTACCTTTAATTTTCATTTTTATAACCTACCATTACTTTGCAAAAAAAAAAAAAAAAAGCAAGACCTTATTTTTAAAGCAAACTTCAGTGGGATGACCCAGAGGGATAGTACAGGGAGGAAGGTGGGAGGGGAGTTCAGGATGGGGAACACGTGTACACCTGTGGTGGATTCATGTTGATGTATGGCAAAATCAATATAATATTGTAAAGTAATTAGCCTCCAATTAAAACAAATAAATTTATATTTTAAAAAATTAAATAAAGCAAACTTCATATATATATATCATAATTTTTGAGACTTTGTTTTTTTTCTTTAATGTTGTATTTTTGAGAATCTAACCTCTACTCTAGATTTTTAATCTTTGCTTTTGGTATTTGTTATCAATTTTGTACCTTTAAGAACCCAATCTTTGGTACCCATTTTTACTTGGGAGCGAGATTACTGGCTGGATTGCTCTTTCCCCCTTTGGACTCTCCTTTTTCTCCAACAGGTTGCCTCTATCTCCTCCCTCCCCCTTCTGTTCTCTATCCAATTCTGTGAATCTCTTTGTGTATTCTGGTCTGTGGAGAACACTTAGGGAACTGATTACTGGCTAGATCTGTCTCTCTTCTTTTGATTCCCCCTTTTCTCCTCCTGGCCACCTCAATCTCCTTCCTCCCCCTTCTCTTCTCTGTATAACTTCGTGAACATGTCTCAGGGATCCAGACTGTGGAGAGCACATAGGGAAGTGATTACTGGCTAGCTTGCTCTCTCCCCTTTTGATTCCCCCTTTTCTCCTCCTGGTCACCTCTATCTCTTTCCTCCCTTTTCTGTTCTCCATGTAACTCTGAGAACCTCTCTGGGTGTCCCTCACTGTGGAGAAACTTTTCATCATTAACCTAAATATTTTATCATTGGGCTATATAGAGAGAGAAGTCTTGAGGCTACTGTAAGAATAAGACTGAAAACCAGAGACAGGAGGCTTAAGTACAAATCTTGAGAACAAGAGAACTCCTGACTCCAGGGAACATTAATCAATAGGAGCTCATCAAATGCCTCCGTATCTACACTGAAATCAAGCACCACCCAAGGACCAACAAGTTCAAGAGAAAGACATGCCATGCAAATTCTCCAGCAAAATATAAACATAGCCTTGAGCTTCAATATACAAGCTGCCCAAAGTCACACCAAACACACTGACATCTGAAAACTCATTACTGGACACTTCATTGTACTCCAGAGAGAATAAATCCAGCCCCATCCACTAGAACACTGACACAAGCTTCCCTAACCAGGAAACATTGACAAGCCACACGGCCAATCCCACCCACAATAAAGAGAAACCACAAGTTACCAGAAACAGAAAGGCTACCCCAAACACAGCAATATAAACAAGATGAAAAGGCAGAGAAATACCCAGAAGGTAAAGGAACAGGATACATGTTCACCAAACCAAACAAAAGAGGAAGAGGTATGGAATCTACCTGATAAAGAATTCCAAATAATAACAGTGAATATTATCCAAAGCTTGAAAACAAAATGGAGTTACAGATAAATAGCCTGAGACATGATTGAGAAGATACAAGAAATGTTTAACAAGGACCTAGAAGAAATAAAAAAGAGTCAATATATAATGAATAATGTAATGAATGAGATCAAAAACACTCTGGAGGGAAACAACAGTAAAATAACAGAGGCAGAAGATAGGATAAGTGAGGCAGAAGACAGAGTGGTAGAAATAAATGAAGCCGAGAGGGGGAAAAAAAGTTAAAAGAAATGAGGACAACCTCAGACACCTCTAGGACAATGTGAAATGCCCCAACATTAGAATCATAGGAGTCCCAGAAGAAGACAAAAAGAAAGACCATGAGAAAATACTTGAGGAGATAATAGTTGAAAACTTCCCTAAAATGGGGAAGGAAATAATCACCCAAGTCCAAGAAACCCAGAGAGTCCCAAACAGGATAAACCAAGGCAAAACACCTCAAGACACATATTCATCAAATTAACAAAGATCAAACACAAAGAACAAGTATTAAAAGCAGCAAGGGAAAAACAACAAATAACACACAAAGGGATTCCCATAAGGATAACAGCTGATCTTTCAATAGAAACTCTTCAAGCCAGGAGGGAATGGCAGGACATACTTAAAGTGATGAAAGAAAAGAAATTGACAGCCCAGATTACTGTATCCAGCAAGGATCTCATTCAAATATGAAGGAGAAATCAAAACCTTTGCTGCTGCTGCTGCTGCTGTTAAGTCACTTCAGTCGTATCTGATTCTGTGCGACCCATAGACATTAGCCCACCAGGCTCTCCCGTCTCTGGGATTCTCCAGGCAAGAACACTGGAGTGGATTGCCTTTTCCTTCTCCAATGCATGAAAGTGGAAAGTGAAAAGTGAAAGTGAAATCATTCAGTCGTGTCTGACACCCAGTGACCCCATGGACTGCAACCTACCAGGCTCTTCTGTCCATGGGATTATCCAGACAAGAGTATTGGAGTGGGTTGCCATTGCCTTCTAAAAGCTGAGATAATTCAGCACCACCAAACCAACTTCAGACAAATACTAAGGGATCTTCTCTAGACAGGAAACACAGAAAGGGTGTATAAACTCAAACCCAAAACAATAAAGTAAATGGCAACGGGTATCAATGGTATCAATAATTACCTTAAATATAAATTGGTTTAATGCCCCAACCAAAAGTCAAAGACTGGCTGAATGGATACAAAAACAAGACCCCTATATATGTTGTCTACAAGAGACCCACCTCAAAACAAGGGACACATACAGACTGAAAGTGAAGGGCTGGAAAAGATATTTCATGCAAATAGAGACCAAAAGAAAGCAGGAGTAGCAATACTCATATCAGATAAAATAGACTTTAAGACAAAGGCTGTGAAAAGAGACAAAGAAGGACACTGCATAATGATCAAAGGATCAATCCAAGAAGAAGATACAACAATTATAAATATATATGCAACCAACATAGGAGCACCACAATATGTAAGACAAATGCTCACAAGTATGAAAGGGGACATTAACAATAACACAATAATAGTGGGAGACTTTAACTCCCCACTCACACCTATGGATAGATCAACTAAAGAGAAAATTAACAAGGAAACACAAACTTTAAATGATACAATAGACCAGTTAGACCTAATTGATATTATAAGAATTTCACCCCCCAAAATGAATAATACCTTTTTCTCAAGTGCACACGGGAACTTCTCCAGGATAGATCACATACTGGGCCATAAATCTAGCCTTGGTAAGTTCAAAAAAAATTGAAATCATTCCAAGCATATTTTCTGACCACAATGCAGTAAGATTAGGTCTCAATTACAGGAGAAAAACTATTAAAAATTGCAACATATGGAGGCTGAACAACACGCTGCTGAATAACCAACAAATCACAGAAGAAATAAAAAAAGAAAACAAAATATGCTAAAAATGAATTAAAATGAAAACACAACAACCAAAACCTATGGGACACTGTAAAAGCAGTGCTAAGGGGAAGGTTCACACCAACACAGGCTTACCTCAAGAAACAAGAAAAAAGTCAAATAAACAACCTAACTCTACACCTAAAGCAACTAGAAAAGGAAGAAATGGAGAACCCCAGCGTTAGTAAAAAGAACGAAATCTTTAAAATTAGGGCAGAAATTAAAGCGAAAGAAACAAAAGAGACCATAGCAAAAATCAACAAATCCAAAAGCGGGTTCTTTGAGAGGATAAATAAAATTGACAAACCATTAGCCAGACTCATCAAGAAACAAAGGGAGTCTAAAAGTCCGTTCTATACATTTGTGTCTCTTTTGCTGTCTCGCATAGAGGGTTATCATTACCATCTTTCTAAATTCCATATATATGTGTTAGTATACTGTATTGATGATCCAGAGAGATGATATTGGGTGGGAGATGGGAGGGGGGTTCAGGATTGGGAACTCATGTACACCCGTGGCTGATTCATGTCAACGTATGGCAAAACCAATACAGTATTGTAAAGCAAAATAAAGTAAAAATAAATATTAAAAAAATAAAATAAGAAACAAAGGGAGAAAAATCAAATCAACAAAATTAGAAATGCAAATAGAGAGATCACAATGGACAACACAGAAATACAAAAGATCATAAGAGACTACTATCAGCAACTACATGCCAATAAAATGGACAACTTGGAAGAAATGGACAAATTCTTAGAAAAGTACAACTTTCCAAAACTGAACAAGGAAGAAATAGAAAATCTTAACAGACCCATCACAAGTATGGAAATTGAAACTGCAATCAGAAATCTTCCAGCAAACAAAAGCCCAGGACCAGACGGCTTCACAACTGAATTCTACCAAAAATTTAGAGAAGCGCTAACACCTATCCTACTCAAACTCTTCCAGAAAATTGCAGAGGAAGGTAAACTTCCAAACTCATTCTATGAGGCCACCCTAATACCAAAGCCTGACAAAGATGCCACAAAAAAAGAAAACTACAGGCCAATATCACTGATAAACATAGATGCAAAAATCCTTAATAAAATTCTAGCAATCAGAATTCAACAACATATTAAAAAGATCATGTATCATGACTAAGTGGGCTTTATCCCAGGGATGCAAGGATTCTTCAATATCTGCAAATCAATCAACATAATATACCACATTAACAAATTGAAAAATAAAAACCATATTTTTATCTCAATAGATGTAGAGAAAGCCTTTGACAAAATTCAACATCCATTTATGATAAAAACTCTCCAGAAAGCAGGAATAGAAGGAACACACCTCAACATAATAAAAGCTATATATGACAAACCCACAGCAAACATTATCCTCAGTGGTGAAAAATTGAAAGCATTTCCCCTAAAGTCAGGAACAAGACAAGGGTACCCACTCTCACCACTACTATTCAACATAGTTTTGGAAGTTTTGGCCACAGCAATCAGAGCAGAAAAAGAAATAAAAGGAATCCAGATTGCAAAAGAAGAAGTAAAACTCTCACTCTTTGAAGATGACATGATCCTCTACACAGAGAATCCTAAAGACTGCACCAGAAAATTACTAGAGCTAATCAATGAACATAGTAAAGTTGCAGGATATAAAATCAACCTTGCATTCCTATACACAAACAATGAGAAAACAGAAAGAGAAATCAAGGAAACAATTCCATTCACCATTGCACCAAAAACAATAAAATACTTAGGAATATATCTACCTAAAGAAACAAAAAACTTATATATAGAAAAGTATAAAATACTGGTGAAAGAAATAAAGAGGACACAAATAGGTGGAGAAATAAACCATGTTCATTGGAAACAGTGTCAGACTTTATTTTGGGGGGCGCCAAAATTTCTGCAGATGTTGATTGCAGCCATGAAATTAAAAGACACTTATTCCATGGAAGAAAAGTTATGACCAACCTAGATAGCATATTCAAAAGCAGAGACATTACTTTGCTGACTAAAGTCCATCTAGTCAAGGCTATGGTTTTTCCTGTGGTCATGTATGGATGTGAGAGTTGGACTGTGAAGAAGGCTGAGCACCGAAGAATTGATGCTTTCGACTGTGGTGTTGGAGAAGACTCTTGTGAGTCCGTTGGACTGCAAGGAGATCCAACAAATCCATTCTGAAGATCAGCCCTGGGATTTCTTTGGAGGGAACGATGCTGAAGCTGAAACTCCAGTACTTCGGCCACCTCATGCAAAGAGTTGACTCACTGGAAAAGACTCTGATTCTGGAAGGGATTGGGGACAGGAGGAGAAGGGGATGACAGGATGAGACGGCAGGATGGCATCACCGACTCAATGGACATGAGTCTGAGTGAACTCCGGGAGTTGGTGATGGATAGGGAGGCCTGGCATGCTACGATTCATGGGGTCGCAAAGAGTTGGACACAACTGAGCGACTAAACTGAACTGATGGAGGGGAAGAATCAGTTCCTTCACATATAATGAAAATGAGTATACTACCCAAAGCAATCTACAGATTCAATGCAATCCCTATCAAGCTACCAATGGTATTTTTCACAGAACTAGAAAAAATAATTTCATAATCTGTATGGAAATACAAAAAACCTTGAATAGCCAAAGCAATCTTGAGAAAGAAGAATGGAACTGGAGGAATTAATCTGCCTGACTTCAGGCTGTACTACAAATCCACAGTCATCAAGACAGTATCGTACTGGCACAAAGACAGAAATATAGATCAATGGAACAAAATAGAAAGCCCAGGGATAAACTCACGCACCTATGGACACCTTATCTTCAACAAAGGAGACAAGAATATACAATGGAGAAAAGACAATCTCTATAACAAGTGGTGCTGGGAAAACTGGTCAATCACTTGTAAAAGAATGAAACTAGAACACTTTCTAACACCATACACAAAAATAAACTCAAAATGGATTAAAGATCTAAACTTAATATCAGAAACTATAAAACTCATGGAGGAAAACATAGGCAAAATACTCTCAGACATAAATCACAGCAGGATCCTCTATGACCCACCTCCAGAAATATTGGAAATAAAAGCAAAAATAAAAAATGGGACCTAATTAAACTTAAAAGCTTTTGCACAACAAATGAAACTACAAGCAAGGTGAAAAGACAGCCCTAAAAATGGGAGAAAATAATAGCAAACAAAGCAAGTGACAAAGAACTAATCACAAAAATATACAAGCAACTCCTGCAGCTCAATTCCAGACAAATAAACAACTCAATCAAAAATGGGCCATAGAACTAAACAGACATTTCTCCAAAGAAGACATACAGATGGCTAAAATATACATGAAAATATGCTCAATATCACTCATTTTCAGAGAAATGCAAATCAAAACCATAATCAGGCACCATTTCACACCAATCAGAATGGCTGCTATCCAAAAGTTTACAAGCAATAAATGCTGGAGAGGGTGTGGAGAAAAGGGAATCCTCTTACACTGTTGGTGGGAATGCAAACTAGTACAGCCACTATGGAGAACAGTGTGGAGATTCCTTTAAAATCTGGAAATAGAACTGCCATATGACCTAGCAATCCCACTGCTGGGCATACACACCAAGGAAACCAGAATTGAAAGAGACATGTGTACCCCAATGTTCATCACAGCACTATATACAATAGCCAGGAAATGGAAGCAACCTAGATGTCCATCAGCAGACAAATGGACAAGAAAGCTGTGGTACATATACACAATGGAGTAATACTCAGCCATTAAAGAGAATTCATTTGAATCAGTTCTAATGAGGTGGATGAAACTGGAGCCTATTATACAGAGTGAAGTAAGCCAGAAAGAAAAACACCAATACAGTATACTAATACATACACAGTGGAAGTGAGAAATAGGTATAAGGGCACTGATAGACAGAGTGCCTGATGAACTATGGAATGAGGTTCGTGACATTGTACAGGAGACAGGGATTAAGACCATTTCCATGGAAAAGAAATGCAAAAAAGCAAAATGGCTGTCTGGGGAGGCCTTACCAATAGCTGTGAAAAGAAGAGAGGTGAAAAGCAAAGGAGAAAAGGAAAGATATAAGCATCTGAATGGAGATTTCCAAAGAATAGCAAGAAGACATAAGAAAGCCTTCTTCAGCAATCAATGCAAAGAAATAGAGGAAAACAACAGAATGGGAAAGACTAGAGATCTCTTCAAAAAAATTAGAGATACCAAGGGAACATTTCATGCAAAGATGGGCTCGATAAAGGACAGAAATCTATGGACCTAACAGAAGCAGAAGATATTAAGAAGAGGTGGCAAGAATACATGGAAGAACTGTACAAAAAAGATCTTCATGACCCCAGATAATCATGATGATGTGATCACTAATCTAGAGCCAGATATCTTGGAATGTGAAGTCAAGTGGGCCTTAGAAAGCATCACTACAAACAAAGCTAGTGGAGGTGATGGAATTCCAGTTGAGCTATTTCAAATCCTGAAAGATGATGCTGTGAAAGTGCTGCACTCAATATGCCAGCAAGTTTGGAAAACTCAGCAGTGGCCACAGGACTGGAAAAGGTCAGTTTTCATTCCAATCCCAAATAAAGGCAATGCCAAAGAATGCTCAAACTACCACACAATTGCACTCATCTCACATGCTAGTAAAGTAATACTCAAAATTCTCCAAGGCAGGCTTCAGCAATACGTGAACCATGAACTCCCTGATGTTCAAACTGGTTTTAGAAAAGGCAGAGGAACCAGAAATCAAATTGCCAACATCCGCTGGATCATAGAAAAAGCAAGAGAGTTCCAGAAAAACATCTATTTCTGCTTTATTGACTATGCCAAAGCCTTTGACTGTGTGGATCACAATAAACTGTGGAAAATTCTGAAAGAGATGGGAATACAGACCACCTGACCTGCCTCTTGAGAAATCTGTATGCAGGTCAGGAAGCAACAGTTAGAACTGGACATGGAAAAACAGACTGGTTCCAAATCGGAAAAGGAGTATGTCAAGGCTGTATATTGTCACCCTGCTTATTTAACTTCTATGCAGAGTACATCATGAGAAACGCTGGGCTGGAAGAAGCACAAGCTGGAATCAAGATTGCCGGGAGAAATATCAATAACCTCAGATATGCAGATGACACCACCCTTACGGCAGAAAGTGAAGAGGAGCTAGAAAGCCTCTTGATGAATGTGAAAGAGGAGAGCAAAAATGTTGGCTTAAAGCTCAACATTCAGAAAACGAAGATCATGGCATCCGGTCCCATCACTTCATGGGAAATAGATGGGAAAACAGTAGAAACAGTGTCAGACTTTATTTATTTCGGCTCCAAAATCACTGTGGATGGTGATTGCAGCCATGAAATTAAAAAATGCTTACTCCTTGGATGAAAAGTTATGACCACCCTAGATAGTATATTCAAAAGCAGAGACATTACTTTGCGGACTAAGGTCCGTCTAGTCAAGGCTATGGTTTTTCCAGTAGTCATGTACGGATGTGAGAGTTGGACTGTGAAGAAGGCTAAGCACCGAAGAATTGGTGCTTTTGAACTGTGGTGTTGGAGAAGACTCTTGAGAGTCTCTTGGACTGCAAGGAAATCCAACCAGTCCATTCTGAAGGAGATCAACCCTGGGATTTCTTTGGAAGGAATGATGCTAAAGCTGAATCTCCAGTACTTTGGCCACCTCATGCGAAGAGCTGACTCATTGGAAAAGACTCTGCTGCTGGAAGGGATTGGGGGCAGGAGGAGAAGGGGACGACAGAGGATGAGATGGCTGGATGGTATCACGGACTCGATGGACGTGAGTCTGAGTGAACTCCGCGGGTTGGTGATGGACAGGGAGGCCTGGCGTGCTGCGATTCATGGGGTCACAAAGAGTCGGATATGACTGAGCGACTGAACTGAACTGAATGCATATATATGGAATTTAGAAAGATGATAACTTTAACCCTGTATGCAAGATTTCAGAAGAGACACAGATGTAAAGAACAGTCTTTTGGACTCTGTGGGAAAGGGAGAGAGTCGGATGATTTGGGAGAATGGCATTGAAACATGTATATTATCATATGTGTAAGTAATGAATCACCAGTCCCGGTTTGATGCATGATACAGGGTGCTAGGGGTTGGTGCACGGGGATGACCCAGAGGGATGGGATGTGGAGGGAGGTGGGAGGGGGGTTCATGATGGGGAACACATGTACACCTGTGGCTGATTCATGTCACTGTATGACAAAACCAATACAATATTGTAAAGTAATCAGCCACCGATTACAGTAAATAAAGTTATATTTTAAAAAATAATATATGCCCATAATGCCAAGGTACTTTAATACTTTATGAATCAGAGCAATCCATCCCTCATTCCCTCTCCCTATCTCCCTCTCCTCTCTCAAGCTCTCTCATCAGTTAGGGAAATCTGATTTGATAAATCAAAAAACTTTATTCTCTTAGTTTTCAAAAAGGTTTCCGTATATTCCCTTCAAATGACTAAGACTCCTGGTTTTAATATATTGCATAAATGTACCCATTAAACGTAAGGTGTACAACATCCCTGAGACTTCAGGTTCTAGTAACCACTCCCCACCCCTCCCAACCCCCCAAACTCACCCTCACCCCCACCCCCAGCCCAGTATCCTTAAAGGCTTACTGCTGCTACAAGCCTCAGGGTAAGCTGCTTTCTCGAAACCTTGTAAATATTGTCTTCATTACATGTTCCTCAATTATCCAGCCTGTGTGTATATCTAAATTATAATAATAAAACCCATACGACCTTGAAATGCAAAAGGTAAGCATGGGAAGTAAATCTTGCACCCTCATTACTATTGACCACATGTGTACCTAACACAGTGGCTGAAGGCATCTGATACAAGGTAGATAGATTCCTGATGCAGAAATCCCAGAATCAGATCTTCAAAATCACTCCTATTCAGGGAAATGTAACATAAGCAGGACTAGATGCTCTGGTAGGACCTAAAGAATATATTTAAGTTTCCAAATAGGTCAGACTGGTTAAATACTATAAGAAAAGACAGTGAGATGCTAGAGACGGAGTCCATATCTGTAAAAATGAGTAAACAGCAAGGCATAAGTAGTCTGGATATGTTTTTATGGTTAATTAAATGTCATTCATTGTAATATTGTAAAAAATATATATTAGAGGGGAGCGTAATATTTTATCTTTTGCCTTCCTTCAACAGACAACAAACTCTACTTAACATCCACGCACGCACTTCCCCACCCCTACCACCCCAGGAAATATACGTTCACTAGTACAACATAACATCAATTATGGAAGGATAACCTACACTTAGAACTTAACATTTTATAGGTGACAAAACTTGAATCAATCTAGCTTAAACGATAAGTGACAAATTTTAATTCACATGAATAAAATTCCAGTAGCAGTTCTAGATTCAGGCTAGTAAAAATTCATCATGAGTCTTTTTCCCTCCCATACAAGGTCCTGGAATTCAGGGTCTCCCAATATCCCTAAATGTGTCATGTATCTCGCCCTAATTCAACCACCGTGCTCAATGGAATAGGACTTAACAATAAAGTAAAGCCATAGAAATCTACCCTTGAATCAACCTTCATAGATGACAGTGAAGTGGTGTAAACTCTTCAAAGGAAAACTGAGACTCAACTGGTGAGAAAGAAAGGAATGAGTCCTGGGAAAGAACAAATACATCTCTCCTGCTGCTGCTGCTGCTGCTAAGCCACTTCAGTCATGTCCGACTCTGTGAAACCCCATAGACGGCAGCCCACCAGGCTCCCCCATCCCCGGGATTCCCCAGGCAAGAACACTGGAGTGGGTTACCATTTCCTTCTCCAATGCATGAAAGTGAAAAGTGAAAGTGAAGTCGCTCAGTCGAGTCCCACCCTCAGCGACCCAGTGGACTTCTCAAAGCATTAAACATAAGAATTTGGAAAGAGCTATACAAGAGGATAAAGTCCTTTTCCTTCTACCCTTTCTAAGTTCTCAGCTGGGGTCCCCATAATGAGAGACCGATTAACAAGAGAAAAACAAATGTTTATGAACATGTGTATTTTAACATATACCTCGGAGAAACCAGTCAATAAGCCACTCAAAGAAGCGACTTAGTATCCCAGCTTACATGGTATCTTCAACACAGAACAATAAATTTGTGGAGAAATGACAGGATAAAAGAAAATGGTTTTGGCTTCCATGGGTGGCAAACTGTGACAAGATAAATGTAATAGAGGAAACTGACAGAGTAAGGTTTGTCTGCAGACTCCTCTGCTGCCTATCTGGGCTGACAAGTGTGTAGACTCATTCTATGTTTGGACAAAAAAAGGAGAAAGTGGACAGAGCTTTCCCTGAATTTGCTACTTCTTAATTACCTTCAGTTCAAAATAATTTTTAGGTCCAAGAGGCATATTTTTTTTCCTTCAAGTTCTAAGTAAAGCAATTAGTCAGTTATAACCAAAGTAATCATTTAGCTTATCACACAAACCAGAGTGCTTTTGAGAGTGAAAGTAGATGTTATTAATAATTCAGCTAGCCAAGCAGTTGTAAATTAGGACAGACTCTTTCTGTCCTCTTCCAAGAGTCTGATGGCTCCCAGGAGTTGTGGTTCTTCTTCGTTTGCAACTACAGCTCTTCAGTCTCTGCCTCCGTCATCACATAGCATTTTTCTTCATGTGTCTGTGTCTCTGTGTCCTTTCTCCTCTTATTCGGGTACCAGTAATACTGGATTAAGGGCCCATCCTATTTCAGAAAGACTTCATCTTAACAATTAATTGTATCTGCAATGATCCTATTTACAAAAAGGTCCTTTTATGAAATACTGGAATGAGGACTTCATATATATTTTATGATACAAAACTTAACCCACAGTGCATGCTGCATTTCCTTCAGCCAAGACTCTACACTCAGATGATTATTTATCATTCAACAGAAACTCAAATGTCACATACTTAGGGAAGATTTTCCCGGCACAGAGTATCAATCAACTTCCTCTATTACACATTCTCTCTATACCTCCAATCTTTCATCCGTAAGAATGCTCACATTTATACTTTTACTTATTACTTAATATTGTTTTAAATTTTTATTGGAGTATAAGTTAATTTACAGTGTTGTGTTAGTTTTATGCACACAGCAAATTGAATCATTTATATATAAAACATATATCCGTTCTTTTTGAGATTCTTTTCCAATACAGACAATTACAGAGTATTGACTAGACTTCCCTGTGGTATATAGTACATTCTTATTAGTTATTTATTTTATAGATATTAGCGTGTATATGTCAGTCCCAATCTCCCAGTTTATCCACACACCCTTATCTCCTGGTAATCATCTAGAAAATCAATCTAGAAAACTTTTCATATTGACACCCGGTATTTTATCATTCCTGAACACAGGAATTAAACTCTGAAGATATTTTAAGTTTCAAATTTGAATCATATTTTTAGAGCTTTTATTCTGTTCCTCTTAACTAATTTCTTAGTACCAGTGTCATGATTAATACTCCAGAATCTTGACCTTGTGCTCTCTTATATAACATGATTTTTTTTTTTAGTTTTAACTCTTGAGGACAGGAGATAAAAACAAAGATAATGGATATTTGAAACAGTATTGTAAAATGTATACCCATAAAGTGTCAAAATCAACTAAAAATCTGAGATTATATGGAGAAAGAACCACCAAGATAATTTGTTTTCAATCTACAATTCACATTTAGTATATTATCACTCCCCTCCCTGTGTTTAGAATTTATTGTGCCAAGATTCTATTGTCAATACAATTGGATAATGCAGAACACATCAGACTGTCTACTGAAAATACCCAGTACATATTTATCTTCATAGTCTTGCATGACCTCAGCACGTAACAGGGCAATTCTACCCAAACTAGAATATACTAGCTTTCTGCTTTACGTTGTCCTATGCATCATTCAAATATTTTATCACAGATCTTATTTGGTAGCTCTAAAAAATATCAGCTGAAATTCTTGCCAAATTCTTTTCCCTTTTGTGTTAATGACAACTGACATGAGCAATTAAGCTTACTGTAGCAAGATAATATAGGAGGGGAGGCTGGAAAAACAAAGTGGAAGACAGGTAATATATTCTGAAAACCTAAGTCATAAAGTTTTTGGACTTAATTGACCCTAAATATTCTACCTCTTCCAAGTTTGTTTTCCATATACTCTTTTATTATTTTCAATTAAATTATTTTTTAATAAAACACCCTGCTCTTATTATTAACTCTTCTTCAGTTCAGTTCAGTCATTGCTCAGTCATGTCTGACTCTTCGCAACCCCATGAATCACAGCACGCCAGGCCTCCCTGGCTATCACCATCTCCCGGAGTTCACTCAGACTCATGTCCACCGAGTCTGTGATGCCATCCAGCCATCTCATCCTGGGTCGCCCCCTTCTCCTCCTACCCCCAATCCCTCCCAGCATCAGAGTCCTTTCCAATGAGTCAACTCTTCTCATGAGGTGGCCAAAGTACTGGAGCTTCAGCTTTAGCATCATTCCTTCCAAAGAAATCCCAGGGTTGATCTCCTTCAGAATGGACTGGTTGGATCTCCTTGCAATCCAAGGGACTCTCAAGAGTCTTCTCCAACATCACCGTTCATAAAGCATCAATTCTTCGGCGCTCAGCCTTCTTCACAGTCCAACTCTCACATCCATACATGACCACAGGAAAAACCACAGCCTTCACTAGACGGGCCTTAGTCCTCAAAGTAATGTCTCTGCTTATGAATATACTATCTAGGTTGGTCATAACTTTTCTTCAAAGGAGTAGGCATCTTTTAATTTCATGGCTACAGTCACCATCTGCAGTGATTTTGGAGCCCAAATAAATAAAGTCTGACACTGTTTCCACTGTTTCCCATCTATTTCCCATGAAGTGATGGGACCGGATGCCATGATCTTCGTTTTCTGAATGTTTAGCTTTAAGGCAACTTTTTCACTCTCCTCTTTCACTTTCATCAAGAGGCTTTTTAGCTCCTCTTCACTTTCTGCCATAAGGGTGGTGTCATCTGCATATCTGAGGTTATTAATATTTCTCCCAGCAATCTTGATTCAAGCTTGGTGTTTCTTCCAGTCCAGCATTTCTCATAATGTACTCTGCATAGAAGTTAAATTACTTGAATAATAAAAGACAAGTAGCTCAACTGGAATTCCATCACCTCCACTGGCTTTGTTCATAGTGATACTTTCTAAGGCCCACTTGACTTCACATTCCAGGATGTTTGGCTCTAGGTGAGTGATCACACCATCGTGATTATCTGGGTCATGAAGATCTTTTTTATACAGTTCTTCTGTGTATTCTTTCCACCTCTTCTTAATATCTTCTGCTTCTGTTAAGTCATAACATTTCTGTCCTTTATTGAGCCCATCTTTGCATGAAATGTTCCCTTGGTATCTCTAATTTTCTTGAAGAGATTTCTAGTCTTTCCCATTCTGTTGTTTTCCTCTATTTCTTTGTATTGATTACTGAGGAAGGCTTTCTTATCTCTCCTTGCTATCCTTTGGAACTCTGCATTCAGATGCTTATATCTTTCCTTTTCTCCTCTGCTTTTTGCTTCTCTTCTTTTCACAGCTATTTGTAAGGCCTCCTCAGACAGCCATTTTGCTTTTTTGCATTTCTTTTCCATGGGGATGGTCTTGATCCCTTTCTCCTGTACAATGTCATGAACCTCCGTGCATAGTTCATCAGGCACTTTGTCTATCAGATCTAGTCCCTTAAATCTATTTCTCACTTCCACTGTATAATCATAAGGGACTTGATTTAGGTCATACCTGAATGGCCGAGTGGTTTTCCCTACTTTCTTCAATTTAAGTCTGAATTTGGCAATAAGGAGCTCATGATCTGAGCCACAGTCAGCTCCCATTCAAACAGGAAAAGGAGCATGTCAAGGCTGTATATTGTCACCCTGCTTATTTAACATATATGCTGAGTACATCATGAGAAACACTGGGCTGGATGAAGCTCATGCTGGAATCAAGATTGCCAGGAGAAATATCAATAACCTCAGATATTCAGATGATATCACCCTTATGGCAGAAAGTGAAGAGGAACTAAAAACCCTCTTGATGAAAGTGAAAGAAGAGAGTGAAAAAGTTGGCTTAAAGCTTAACATTCAGAAAATGAAGATCATGGCATCTGGTCCCATCACTTCATGGGAAATAGATTGGGAAACAGTGGAAACAGTGTCAGACTTTATTTTGGGGCTCCAAAACCACTGCAGATGGTGATTGTGGCCATAAAATTAAAAGACACTTACTCCTTAGAAGGAAAGTTATGACCAACCTAGATAGCACATTCAAAAGCAGAGATACTACTTTGCCAAGAAATGTCCATCTAGTTAAGGCTATAGTTTTTCCAGTAGTCATGTATGGATGTGAGAGTTGGACTGTGAAGAAAGCTGAGCACGGAAGAATTGATGCTTTTGAACTGTGGTGCTGGAGAAGACTCTTGAGAGTCCCTTGGACTGCAAGGAGATCCAACCGTCCATCATAAAGGAGATCTGTCC
The DNA here is from genome assembly GCF_016772045.2 of Ovis aries. Classification (NCBI taxonomy): domain Eukaryota; kingdom Metazoa; phylum Chordata; class Mammalia; order Artiodactyla; family Bovidae; genus Ovis; species Ovis aries. The sequence goes on along the minus strand of NC_056055.1, from coordinate 123,254,341 downwards.
TGGGTGTTCACTGGAAGGACTGATGCTGAAGCTGAAACTCCAATAATTTGGCCCTCATGCGAAGAGTCAACTCATTGGAAAAAAAAACCCTGATGCTCAGAGGGATTTAGGGCAGGAGAAGAAGGGGATGACAGAGGATGAGTTGGCTGGATGGCATCATCGACTCGATGGACATGAGTTTGAGTGTACTCCGGGAGTTGGTGATGGACAGGGAGGCCTGGCATGCTGTGATTCATGGGGTTGCAAAGAGTCAGACACGACTGAGTGACTGAACTGAACTGAAGACATATATATATATATATATATATATATATGTATGTGTATATATATATATATATATGTATATATACATATAAGATATATGTTCTTGCCTGGAGAATCCCAGGGACAGTGGAGCCTGATGGGCTGCCGTCTATGGGGTCGCACAGAGTCGGACACGACTGAAGTGACTTAGCAGCAGCAGTAGCAGTAGCAGCATAAGATATAATGTATTTTATATGATAAGGGAAAAATTAATTCCCATATTGATATATTTTCATAGGAAGCATACTGAGATATCAAAGAAAACGTACCATTTCTTTCAAAGCTTTATTTCAGTTCTTTATTAAAAGATAAAGGGTATTTCTGTCATGTCAAGGTAAAATAGGCTTATAAATCTTCTGACCTTGTCCCCAGAACTCTATGTGTTTGAAATTTCTTTATAGTATTAATTTCAGTATACTGAAGAGATATCACATCTATTATTGTCATGTTTTTAAAATGCTTTAATATTTTATTCTAAAAACTGACCATATCAGCATATTTCTATCTTGTGCATTTCCTTCTATCATACTCTGAAAGTCCAACTTTCACCAATCTCTGGACATTTTTCTTTTAGAATGTTTTTATCTTAACTTTATAGCATATGTTGTTTTAAAAAATTCTAATGACCTTGAAAAAATACATTTTTTCATTTTTAATAAATAATCAACCCATTTAGGCATATTGTTGTTATTCAGTCACTCACTCATGTCTGAATCTCTGTGACCCCATGGACTGCGGCATGCCAGGCTTCCCTGTCCTTCACCATCTCCTGGAGCTTGCTCAAACTCATAGATGGTTTATGCCATCCAGCCATCTCATTCTCTGTGGTCCCCTTCTCCTCCTGCTTTCAATCTTGCCCAGCATCAGGGTATTTTCCAGTGAATCAGCTCTTCACATCAGGTGGCCAAATTACTGGAGCTTCACCTTCAGCATCAGTCCTTCCAATAAATATTCAGGGTTGATTTCCTTTAGGGTGGACTGGCTGGATCTCCTGGCCATCTAAGGGAATCTCAAGAGTCTTCTCCTACACCACAGTTCAAAAGCATCAATTATTTGGTGCTCAGCCTTCTTCATGGTCCAATTCTCACATCCATACATGACTACTGGAAAACGTATAGCTTTGACTAGGCTGACCTTTGTCCACAAAGTAATGTCTCCGCTTTTTAATATGCTATCTAGGTTGGTCATAGCTTTTCTTCAAAGGATAAAGTGTCTTTTAACTTCATGGCTGCAGTCACTATTTGCAGTGATTTGGGAGCCGAAGAAAATAAAGTCTGTTATTATTTACATTGTTTCCTCATTTATTTGCCATGAAGTGATGAGACCAGATGCCATGATCTTAGTATTTGAAAGTTGAGTTTTAAGCCAGCTTTCTCACTCTTCTCTTTCAGCTTCATCAAAAGGCTCTTTAGTTTTTCTTCACTTTTTGCCGAAAAGGTGGTGTTATCTGCATACCTGAGGTTACTGACATTTCTTCTGGAAATCTTGAGTCCAGCTTGGGCTTTATCCAGCCTGCCATTTCTCATGATATACTCTGCATATAAGTTAAATAAGCACTCAATATACCAGCAAATTTGGAATACTCAGCAGTGGCCTCAGGACTGAAAAAGGTCAGTTTTCATTCCAATCCTAAAGAAAGGCAATGCCAAAAAATGTTCAAACTACCACACAATTGCACTCAACTAACAAGCTAACAAAATAATGTTCAAAATTCTCCAAATTTCAACAATATGTGAACCAATAACTTCCAGATATACAAACTGGATCTAGACAAGCAGAGGAACCAAAAATCAAATTGCAACCATCCATCGGATCATAAAAAAAGCAAGAGAATTCCAGAAAAACATCTACTTCTGCTTTATTGACTATGTTAAAGCCTCTGACTGTGTGGATCACAACAAACTGGAAAATTCTTAAAGAGATGGGAATACCAGACCACCTTACCTGCCTCCTCAGAAACCTGTATGCAAGTCAAGAAGCAACAATTAGAATCAGACATGGAATGACAGACTGGTTCAAAATTGGGAAAGAAGTACATCAAGGCTGTATATTGTCACGTTGCTTATTTAACCTATATGCAGAGTACATCATGCTTAGGCATATAGATATGCCAAAAAATAATTCAGCATTAAACACCTCCAGGCATATTTTAAATTTTGGTTTATATAATACTACATATACATCATAAAAGTAGTTAATTTCCAAATTTTCCTTTTATACCAATGGTTTTATTTTCATAGGGAAATGAATTTCAGTAATTTCTGATATCCAGCCAAGTTAAAGACAAACACCTCTGGCTATTTCAAAGGTCTATGTACACCTAGGCTACTCCATGCAGATATGGAAGACCAGCAAAAATAGAAACCAAAATACATTGAGTACCTATAGTCTCGGAGCCATGACGTATGTGTGTCTTGGCTATGAGACTAAATACAGCTTTGTATCACTATGATTTTATATGACCTCTAGCTCTTCTTCTGTTCCCCACTCCCAAATATCTGAAGGGCCAGATTCAAGTTCAAAAGCCTACAAAAGCACTTGGCAGTTAAAAAGAATTTGTTGTATCAAATAAATACCGTTTGTTCCTTTAAGCTGGAGAATTATCAGAAAATAGCAGTAAAAAAATGAAAAGAAGAATAATAAAACTACAGTGGTGGTTGGCAACTCTAATGGTTCTTCCCTCTAGCAATCACTTCTCAGTGCCCTGTTCTCAGTAGGAATGCCAAAGCCCTGCTTCCAAACCAGGGGAGTGCTGTGCCATGGGTAGAGAGAAGTGGCAACATACTGTGCACCAGTTTTTCTAGGCAAGTATGCACTTAGACTCCTGGAGCCTTGCCATGATCTCTTTATTCAAGGGGTGCATGCGTGCGTTCTTTTCCGCAGATGTACTCTGGATTATTTTTTCCAATGTCCTTATGCATGTCCTGAGAGTAAAACAGACATTTCAAGTGAAAACTCAGCCTATAAGAAGTGGAATAAGTCATGGGATTCTATATATTATGAGAGCTTTATAGTACTTGCACAAAAAGACAGTAAAGCATCTGTGTGGGGCCCTTTGGTACAGGAGGGTGTTGTCATTTATGCTGTTCTAAGCTAACTTTGTTGTCTAGAGTAAAAATGGAGCAATTTATGTGACTATTAGATTCCATCACCTAGGGGGTTTATTTACTTTATGAGCATCTAGAAATCATTATTTTAAAGCCAGTAGTACACCTATGAAAGCTCCACAAGAAGTCATAAAGCCTTTGATAATGTAAGATATGCATATTTAAATGGAGAAGCTAATAAACATACTAAATGTAAGGGAGCTAGAACTATCTATCCTCAGCATTAGTATAAGTGGTAGCATATATCAGATGGTCAAAAAACAATGAGTGAATAAGTTAGTGAATGAATAGATACTCGGGTGTTACATCATGGGTCTGACTCAATCTTCTCAACATAGGAGCTTTTCAGGTTTATGATATCACAGGGTTTAGAACAAAACATTTATCCAAGATGTTCCTCATATGCACAGCTGATGAGAGAAGGAAATTTTGTTCATTTCACTTTACTTTTTTACTTCAACGCTTTATTTTGGGAAATCAGCACAAAATTATTTAAAGGTAAGATCATAATTCTATCTGAGGTAACAACAATACCCCTAAATAAATGATGTTTTGGAGTAAATATTATAATATATATATATGCATACATACACGTATATATATCACATATATACCATACAGGCATTCTTATGTTTTTAAAGATAGTTATAGGTATCTTTTACATAATATTTTAAATATATATATGTATATGTAAACATGAGAATGCCTTTATGATAAATGTCATGACCAAATAAAATTGCTTTCTTTCTGTCACTAATGACCCTGGCATCCCTGATGTGTAACTTACACTTAACTGGCAACATTCTGGGTTACTCATATTAACAGCAACAGTCTGAACAGCTTGAACCTCAATAAAATGTGCATTAAGTGACTGAGTTAATTTAACCTCATTAATCCTCAACCCAATAGAACCATCTGAAGCCTTCCAAGCAGCCTGTGCTTCATCTACAACATAAACATGTCCCTGTAGGAAATCAACACCCAGAATGTGCTGAAGCTCTAGCTCCCAAGTTGTCACTGAGGGGTAAATGGCTGCATAATTGCCAGGACCAGGCTCCAATTGCATTATATGATTCACTCATTTCATTATTCTTGTTAACAGGGAGATGAGTCCTCTAAAAATAAAATTCTCTCTGAACTTTTTCTTGGCACTGGCTCTCAACTAAATATTCTAATTCATCAAAGAGTAGAATTCTTGTTTAAGACACATTTTTTGCCTTGTAACTTAGGAAATATATTTATGGCAAATAAAGGACTGTGTTCAATTAAAAGGAAACTTTAACTCATCTACCTCCTACATCTTCCCCTTTTAGGATTAATTACAGAACCAGTAATAGCAGTTAATTCTCACACTTTTAGACATAAAAGGTTGAGAATTCAAACTAGTAAAAGGTTATCAACACAATTTCAATACTAAGTGAAATGTTTGTTGCTGTACCCAAGACATTTTAATTTTATATAATAGTGTAGGACTTTTATAAATCTTGATCTTGATCAACTTAAAAATGAGGGTTAATATATAATTTGTACTGCATTGCTCTTTCCACTATTTAATGACATTAAAAATATATTTTATTTTGGGTAGTTATTAGTTTATTTACATTACTCTCAAGCCAAGAAAATAAGTACTTTACCTGAATGTGCCTTCATTGCTTGTTAAGAGACAGCGACCTCTATAGGAACAGAGTACTGCATCTGAACCCAAGACACTGGATTTGCTCTAGTTTTATTGACCAAAATTTGCAGGCGTACTATTTAAATAATCCCTTTTCAGCTTGTGGGAATATACATGCTACCCACCAAGTCAATACATGTTTGTAATGATCAAATCATATAAAGAATTCAAATCATATAAAGAATTCACATACTGTAATGTCTACAAATACGGTTATTTTTATTTTTTCATAAGCACAAGTTTGTGGTAATAATATATACATCAAAAGATGGGTAAAACATAACTCAAAATAGATAATATTCATAGATTGTATGTTATATTCATCACTAGTTCTCCACAGCATTTCTAAAAAGCTCCTTATTCTTGAAAACAATTTCATAACTTCATTACCAGGAAATAGCAGAAATAATACATGAAAAGATACTATCTAAATTTTGTTTGGTCCAATACTTCTCAGAGTCAAATGATAAAAGTTTCTACTTGGTAAAAAATGTTTTCTTTAGTCAAATAATTTCAAAAATAATTTTCAATACAGTAGTTACAGAAATGTATTCTTTATTTTCTGACTTTTTATATACAGGTAATAATAAAAGTGGATGTTGGCAATTTGATCTCTGGTTCCTCTGCCTTTTCTAAAACCAACTTGAACATCTGGAAGTTCACGGTTCAAATATTGCTGAATCCTGGCTTGGAGAATTTTGAGCATTACTTTACTAGCATGAAATGAGGGCAATTGTGCGGTAGTTTGAGCATTCTTTAGCATTGCCTTTCTTTGGGATTGGAATGAAAATTGACCTTTTCCATCGAAAAAGCAAGAGAGTTCCAGAAAGCCTATGCCAAAGCCTTTGATTATGTGGATCACAATAAACTGTGGAAAATTCTGAAAGAGATGAGAATACCAGACCACCTGACCTGCCTCTTGAGAAACCTATATGCAGGTCAGGAAGCAGCAATTAGAACTGGACATAGAAAAACAGACTGGTTCCAAAGAGGAAAAGGAGTAAGTCAAGGCTGTATATTGCCACCCTGCTTATTTAACTTATGTACAGTGTACATCATGAGAACACTGGGCTGGAGGAAGCACAGGCTGAAATCAAGATTGCTGGAAGAAATATCAATAACCTCAGATATGCAGATGACACCACCCTTGTGGCAGAAAGTGAACAACTAAAGAGCCTCTTGATGAAAGTGAAAGAGGAAACTGAAAAAGTTGGCTTAAAGCTCAACATTCAGAAAACTAACAGCATGGCATCTGGTCCCATCACTTCATGAGAAATAGATGGGGAAACAGTAGAAACCACATCAGACTATTTCCCTGGGTTCCAAAATCACTGCAAATGGTGATTGCAGCCATGAAATTAAAAGTCACTTATTTCTTGGAAGGAAAGTTATGACCAACCTAGATAGCATATTCAAAAGCAGAGACATTACTTTGCCAACAAAGGTCCATCTAGTCAAGGCTATGGTTTTTCCAGTAGTCATGTATGGATGTGAGAGTTGGACTGTGAAGAAAGCTGAGCACGGAAGAATTGATGCTTTTGAACTGTGGTGCTGGAGAAGACTCTTGAGAGTCCCTTGGACTGCAAGGAAATCCAACCAGTCCATCCTAAAGGAGATCAGTCCTGGGTGTTTATTGGAAGGACTGATGCTGAGGCTGAAACTCCAATACTGTGGCCACCTCGTGCAAAGAGTTGACTCATTGGAAAAGACTCTGATGCTGGGAGGGATTGGGGGCAGGAGGAGAAGGGGATGGCAGAGGATGAGATGGCTGGATGACATCACTGACTCGATGGACATGAGTTTGGGTAAATTCCAGGAGTTGGTGATGGACAGGGAGGCCTGGTGTGCTGCGATTCATGGGGTCGCAAAGAGTTGGACACGACAGAGCGACTAAACTGAACTGGATAATAAAAGCAAAAATACTGTACCATTATTTTACCACCATTAAGATGACAGTTTCCAGAGTATTATATCTGGGTTTTCTCCCAACTTAAAAAAAAATTAATATATGATTTCAAACAATTGGTACATTTGTCCTTCCCAGTTTTCATCAGTTATAGGAAACAAAATGGACCAAAAATTCCATAGGGTTATGACTCCATAAAGTGAGTAATTGACTCAAACTTCAGAGAAGGCAACACAGAAAAAATATATATTCCTAAAATACTAAAACACATTTTTTGTAGCTATAATGAAATATAAATTAAAACATCTTCCTTCTTGGCGAGTTCCAATATTTTTCTTACCAGGTAAACTCTCTCCTGGCAAGAAGTTTAAACAGTTATTTCATTTAGAACTGCCAGTTTCAGAAATATGATAGTCCTCAAGTAAAACACACTTCAAAAAATATATCATGCCAGCACAGTTCTGTTATAGTCTTGGAAGACAGATTTTAAATTACTATTTAACCAAGTACAATTGTACCCTAAGAAACAATTTATGAAAATAACATAAATCAGATGTGATAAAATCAGTAATAAATATTGTGAATGAAAGATTTTTGAAAAGATAAGCTATCTTTAGAGAAGATAGAACAATTTACATTTCCAAACCACAGTCCATAAAATCTTTTAAATCACCTCCAAGATGCTGATAAATATAAATATATGCATATTCTTGCAGTCAGAATATACCTTTTGATAGTGGCCTAGCTTTACACCTATGTGCGAGTGCTTTCATAGAAGTCTGTTTCCCTTTTTTAAATATATTTTTGCAATATACTTATCAAGTAAAACAAAACTAAAACATATTCTTAGAGCTATCTTAAATGTAACATACCTCTTATTTTCAAATTCTGACTGCTATCTACAGAAAATGAATTACCTTTCCTGGATAACAATTAAACATACATTATTAAGCCATGAAAATTTCCTGATGAAATAGAAAAGTGAAAACAGCCACCCAGGACATTTCAAGTTACAACATCAGCACCTTTAATATGATCCCTACATCTGTTTTACTGCTCTAGTGTCCTTATCCAGACTTGGTGCCATTCTTAAATGAAAATATATTCCCCAACATGTTACTGCATTCCTAACATCTGCCCAAGGCTCACTTCAAAAACTGGTGCCCTGTACTTTCACAATTTGTTACAGAAAACAAGCTGCTTCTCTGTAGCTTATTTACAATGAAATAAAAACAATCTTTTAAATCTCTCAGGCATGACTGCCACCATAAATTTATCAGGCACTAATGCAATGGTAAAGTATTAAAAGATATAGATCCTAGCAAAATTTTATTTCATCTCCATATTATTGCACATTTCTTAACAAGGAAGTATTCAAAATAATCATCAGAATAAAGTGTGATTGCAAGACAAAGTTGAATCATGTATGTTTATTAGCACATGGATTGGTTAGGCAAGGAAAAAAGATACACTTAATTTATTTCAGCTAAGGGCAATTAGTTGTAATGATACAGGACCTGGTCCAGAATCAGCTTTAAGAGCTGACTAACTTCTTTCTCCACCCATAGCTAAATTAGCTTTCTTAGTGTCACTGTTCTCTCTCCTTATCCACAGCATTCATATTTGCTATGTGGTTTCCTCTGTTTATCCAGTTTTTGCTGCCTCATAAACTCCTTTTGTACATGACACCAGTGCAGGAACTACCTCACAGCATCCTTTTGGCTGTTATGCTTACTGCTAACAGACTGTGCTTTCCAGTTCAGACTCCCAAGAGCAAGAATCTGATTGACCTAATTTACCTGTTTACAGCAGAGCAAGTAACAGGCTGCTATTGAGCCCATCTATTGACTGTACTCTTCTTACTATCAGTTCTCCGTCCTGGTCCACTTAACTATAGCCAAAAGAGAGGATCTTGAGGTATAAAAATGGCCACGAAGGAAGAAGGGACTGAGTGAAATGTATTTTAGCTAGAATAATTGGGTATGTGAGCGTATATTAACTGACAAACTTACTGTGCTATGCTTAGTTGCTCAGTCTTGTCCAACTCTTCACAACCCCATGGACTTTAGCCCACCAGGCCCCTCTGTCCATGGGATTCTCCAGGCAAGAATACTGGAGTGGGTTGCTATCCACTTCTCCAGGGGATCTTGCAAACCAAGGGATTGAACCCAGGTCCCCCACATTGCAGGCAGATTCTTTACTATCTGAGCCACCAGGGAAATGTCTTCCTTATTATACCATATACAAATCCATTTACTTTGAATGACTATTTTAATGAGGCAGTCCACAACAAACCTTGTCTAGGAATGAATTCAAGTGACTTTGCAATACCAGTTCAAATCTTACAAATCTGACTGAGAGGTCAACTTTGAATTTGGATATGTGAGCACTGGGAAAATCTATTGTAATTTTCCCAAATTTACCATCTAAGGAAAGAGAAAGACTATATCTACAATGACACTTGCATAATATTTCTACCTGGAATTAAATTAGTGTGTGCATGCCAAGTAGCTTCTGTCATGTCCAACTCTTTGCAATCCCATGGACTGTAGCCCACCAGGCTCCTCTGCCCATGGGCCTCTCCAGGAGTGCTGTCCAAATAGTGATAGAGCAATTGGGGCTAAGAATTTAAAAGACAGCCTCTTTAAACATTTACAGTTGTTTAAGCAGAAGTCCAGGATCTACTGAGTTTAGTGAGCAATTTTAGTATGTCTTCATGTAGCTTTATGCCACTCATGATCAAACTATCATATTTTCATATATTTCAAATGTAATCCACCTGACCAAAAATAATAGGTGCAGAGTTCAGTTCAGTTCAGTTGTTCAGTCGTGTCCAACTTTTTGCGATCCCATGAACCACAGCACACCAGTCCTACCTGTCTATCATGAACTCCTGGAGTTCACTCAGACTCACATCAATAGGTGCACACAGCATTCTAATTAATATATTTCACTTTTTCAACATAACCTATAGGGTTTCCACATTTTAGCTGAATACTGAAATTGAATCCTCCTCAATAATAAACACACCTAACATTTATGTAATGTTAAATTGAAATGTTTTCAAACAGATTACATCATGTATTGTATATCACAGCATTTATTCTAGAAAGAATGAAACCTGGACACAAAAGATTTAAATAACAGCTTGAAAAGCCAGAGCCAGGATACAAATCTATTACCATTAGGAACCAATACCACAATGCGTCGTGATCCACACAGTCAAAGACTTTGGCATAGTCAATACAACATCTGGAACTCTGTTGCTTTTTCAATGATCCAGTGGATGTTGGCAGATTGATCTCTGGTTCCTCTGCCTTTTCTAAATCCAACTTGAACATATGGAAGTTCATGGTTCATTTATTGCTAAAGCCTTGCTTGGAGAATTTTGAGCATTACTTTCCTAGCATGTGAGATGAGTGCAATTGTGCAGTAGTTTGAGCATTCTTTGGCCTTGCCTTCTTTGGGATTGGAATGAAAACTGACCTTTTCCGGTCCTGTGGCCACTGCTGAGTTTTCCAAATTTGCTGGCATATTGAGTGCAGCACTTTCACAGCATCATCTTTTAGGATTTGTTTTTTTTTGTTTTTGTTTTTTTTTTTTTTTTCAAAAAAGATATTTAAGTTTAATACAAATTTTATACAAAGAAAATGTGAAAAAATACTTCCATATGCTAAAAGCAATTATGCTTCACAAATAAGGCCAGCTAGGCTAGGGTTTTTTTTTTTGTTGTTTTGTTTTTTTGACAACTGCAATCGACAAATGTTCTTTCCTGTTTTCTTCTAGGACTCTCTTTTTTATTTCTTCTCTAATATGGGTAACTAGCTGGAAACTGTACAGTTCGCATCCTCTTATCAACAATGGAGAGAAAGGGAACGAGACTAAAATGTACAACAGAATGTACTGGAATGATATCGTACAATTGATTTTTCTCATATACATACATCACCTTTTTGCTCTGTTCAATGCTTCTTGTTTTACACAACATACAAAAGGATCTACAGCATACGTAGTGTTGACAGCACGGCGGCGTCCTGCTCCCCCTCAAACTGCCTTGGTTTCATGCTGACATAAAAACGTACAATTCCATCGTATAAATATTACATACATGCTTCATCTCAGACTCAAATGTCCTCTCCGCGTGCGTCTCGCCTTTGACTTCTCACTTCCGTGAAGCACGGCCATCTCTTACCAAGCGGGTGTGAGTGTCTTTAAAGGAACCACAAAGCAAAGAAAAACTCTCTGTTTCGGAGCTTCTGACTCGAACGCTTTCTACGGTCCTCTCTTCGGCAAACTGAGCTGAGCGGGGCTTGGTTCTAGCTAATCTTCTGTAAACAAGGATGTGGGGTTTTGTTTTGTTTTGTCTTTTTTCCCTTTTATAGGAGTAGAGTCATCGTGGAAATCACATAAAATTAACGAGCTCCTCCGTGTGTCCTTCTGGTCCAGAGAGCTTGCCTTTTGTAACATGATAACGTAGTATTTGAAAGGGGCCAATGGGGGCATGTGATGTTGTCCACAGCAGCACCGAATTCTGTGCTGGAAATTCCTGATCCCAACGTGCTGTGTACAGACATACGAATGGAAACTGCTCACGGGGCATCAGAGGAATAGGAGCTGTGCGCCCCAAAGCGAGCCCCGCGCCCTCTCCGCACCCGTCACAGACGGGCTGGCTGACCATCCTTTCTCCAGCATTCAAACATTATTTTTGTTGTTGGGTGTGTTTTCTGTTTTTTATTGTTTTTTCTCCTCTCTCTCTTTTTTTTTTATAAGTTAAAGTCAGTACAAATATAAAAAGGGGAAGGTACTCTAGGCTCGATGACATCCACAAATTGTACATTATTTACATCTAAAGCAAAGGTTTCACGTGGGTGGAACAGTCCTCAGTCAAGGCTATCGCCGGACGTGATGTAGTGTGGGCGGCCCTCTGTGCCGGGCGCAGAGGCCGAGTCTGAATGGCTGGCATCCTCCAGGCTGAGGGTGGCGGTCTTCCGGACTCACGTTTCTTTGCGGTTTCCGGTTTCCCTGGTGTCTGGGTTGTTTCCCTCCATGGGGCGGGCAGCTTGTGTCCCAGCGTGTCCCTAGTCCCAGAAGGTGTCCAGGCGGGACTCTTTCGGGATGAGGCTCTTCGAACTGGTACCGGCATTGTGCTCGGAGCGGGCTGACCCTCGCTTCTCCTCGCTGCTGCTCCAGCAACTGGATTTACTGCTCCGGGAATGGTACTTTTGGGCTGGGTAGTTGGGGTGCGGCTGGTGGTCTGTGGAGGTTGGGGCAGAGGCAGGTTGCTTGTCGCACCTGTTGCTAACAGAGCCTTGGTTGGAGCCTAAGAGAATGGAGGAGGGCGTCTCCCTGGAGCCAGAGAGGTCGACGGTCGAGCCACCGTCCTTGCTTTTCTCAGCTGGTGTCTCCTTCTCTTTCGAGGCGCTGCTTTCCGTGGGGGCTGCCTGAGTGCTGGAGGAGGCGCCCTGGGATGATTTAGTTAGTGTTTCTGTGTTTACCTCAGGGTCTGCTTCCTGCTGAGGGGCGGTAGCTGACTGGGTGCAAGACTTCATGTGCTCGGGCCAGTGGGCCTGCTGGCAGGGGTAGTCACAGTAGCTGGTGTTCCAGCAGCAGTAGAAGATGGCCTCCTTCTTGCAGTTGGCGCACCACTGCTTCTTCTTGGTCTCGTCCACCGCCTGCTGCTTCTCCAGCTCCAGCTGCTTCTTCACCTCGGCAATGAGCCGGTCCCGCTCCTGCTCCAGGCTCTGCCGCATCTCCGCTATGGTCAGCTCCAAGTTGTGTTTCATTTCCGAGAGCTCCTGCTGGTGCAGCCACTGGAGTTTCTCTATCTCAATCCTCAGCCTGCGGATCTCGGCTATTGTGCTTCCGGTAGTGTTCTTAGAAAGATCGTTGTATATTTCCGTCATCGTGCCTTTTATTGCATCCATCATCTTGCTAGTGTACTTGGCGATGTCTGCAGTGACATCAGCTGAAGCGGTGGCGATGGGCAGGTCTGCGCTGACTGAAGATGCGAGCGTGCTAGTGGTCCCTGAGCTGGTGACCAGGGGCGACGACTGGGTGCTGGTCACCAGGGTGATGGTGGAGGTGGATGGGCTCTGTGTGATCTCTTTCTGCTGGACAGTTGATGAGTTCCACACGACCCGCTGCACAGCCGGGGCAGTCTCCTTCGGTAAAAGCGGCCTCTGCTTTTTCACCGGGCTCCCCGTGGTGGTGGTGGCGGCGGCGGCAGCGGCGGCGGTGGCGGGGGCCGTGACTGTGGACGTGGTGCTGGCCGTGACTCCAGCCGTGGGAGTTTGGGAGGATGAGCAGGTGAGGACCGGCGTTTCGGGGGGAGACTGGCTGCCCGCTGGCGTGGATGGTGGAGCTTTACCTACAACCTCCTGCTTGGGAGATGGTTCTTTGGGTTCCTTCTTATTTTTTCGACCCTCCCGCCCAGAATGGGCTTCTCCTAAATCTATGACAAGTTCGCTCTCTGAATCGGAGTCCAGGCCCAAATGCACTGTTGGGGAATCCGTCTCATCTTTTCCCTTCAGCTTATCCTTTGTGGGATGAGGCGAGGGTTTTGCTTTGTCTGAAAAGTCCTTCTCAGGCTGGGGGCTTGTCTTCTCCTTGACCGAGCTTGGGTCCGCTTTCTCACTGGCTGGTGACGTGCTGACTTTCAGCTCCTCTTTCGTCTCCACTGGGTTCGGCAATTTGGGCTTTTTTTTGACAGCAGATGGCTCTTTGTCCATCCGAGCCCCCTCTTTGTCTTCAGCATCTTCTGGCTCGTTCTTGGACCTCTGTTCCTCATCACTGATAGAGTCACTACCGCTACTATCTGACTTCTCAGAATCCTCCGAATCGCTGTGCTCAACAGCCGTATAAACATCTTCCGAGATTTCATTTATGCCTAGTTGTGCTTTGCAACTCTCTATGGTCTTGTCGAGATTTAGCTGGAATCTGCTGCGAATCTGTCGCTTGGGAGAGATGAGAGGAACAGGAGTAGACTGCTGCTGGACAGACTCACTCAGCTCCTTCAGGTCCATCTCGGCCTTGCTTCGATCCAGGTTAAGATTCAGGATGCTTCCCGTGGTGGGTGTCTTGTCCGTTTTCGTGGTGACTGGCGTTGATACTTGAGGAGAGAAAGGTTTTGGGCTGCCGGATAAACTCCCCGCTTGTCCTGTCTTGGTGGAGGCTGGTGAAGCTGTGCTCTTGTCCAGGAAGTCCATGGACTCTTCACTGGCGCTGAAGTGGCTGGACGTGGCCTTCTTCTCAGCGTCCTGCTCCACATCAGAGCCCGTGTGCACGGAGGAGTTTGTACTCATGGGGGAGCGAGGCATGTCGGACAAGGAGATCCTGCGGCCTGCGCCCCCGCTCAGCATCGGCTTGCTCATCAGGATCTTGGGCGATGCCGTCATGTCAAAGCTAAGCTTGACCTTCTCCTGCTTGTCCATCTTGGCGGCACCAGCACCGGGGTTGGAGGGGTCGAGCAGCATTTGGTACTGGCTGTTGGGCGTGTAGGGTGTCCTGAATGGAGAGTAATTAAAAACTCCGAACTTCCGGCGGATGTTCTCCACGTAAACCTCCATCTCTTGCATTGCACTGTTGAAGATGCTTTTAGTCTTTTTCACAGAAAAAGGAATTTCTTTAGACATGAGGTAGCAATTATTTATTGGAACCCAGGCCCTGTCGTGTTGTCCAAAGAAACGGGCATCCACCTGCCCATCTTTATCCCTCAGAGCTTTCGCAGGCCAGAATGGAAACCCCTTCAGTTTTGCCCAAACCAAAGGATGTGGATTGCTACAAGGCTCACAAAACCAGTTATCTCGTTTTTGGCAGGCAGCTAGATAACACTCTGGACAAACTTCAATTTCATTCATCTCATGCTCACAGATTTTGATGACTACTTTTGCAATTTGTGTCAATTTGTGATTTCCCCCATTGTAAATGATACAGTTGTGCAAAATCCACTTTGCATCAGCCAGGAAGGCTTCTGTGCAGCCATACATTTTCTTTTTAGCATTCTTTTCCAATGTACAAAGGTCCATGGGGTGGAAGATGTATTCTGCATAGTCAGGATGTTGCTCCAATGGGACAGGCTTCTGAAATGCATCTGTCCCTGGCTGTTTCATTTTCTGAATGGCGAACTTGAGCAGATATGATAACTGTTCGATGGTGAGCATCGTCATGGCTTTACTCTGAGTCTCAATGCATTCCGCTACTGTGATCTTCTCACATTCAGGACAAAACCAGTCCCCCTCTGGTTCCGATGTCAGTCTCAGACACTTAGCGTGATAAACCCGGGGACAGAGCTCACAGCAAAGGACTTGGCCTTCCCGGTGACAAACCCAGCAGTAGAAATCATTTTGTCCGTCCTGCGGTACAACATCAACAGGGTCTGTGGTGAGTGGCTGCTTCATATAATAAAACGGACCATGTCTTAGTTCTGACTGCTCCTTATTGTTATTGTTCAGTAAGCCGGGTTTCTTTTTCTTTTTAATGGGACTTGGGGATGTGTCCTGTGGCGAGTGGCCATTGGAGGAATGAGGAGGGCTGGGGAACTTTCTTTTCTGGGCTGTTCTCTCTGTGGAGCCAGGATCTGTGAATCTGCCAGAAATGCATGTTCTCAGGCTCCATGTCAGATCTACAGAATCAGAAACTGGAGCAGGGCCCAGCAATCTGGGGTTTAAGCAGGCTTCTGGAGGATTTGGGTGCACGCTAATTTGAGATGCTCTCACATGTGTGTTTGGGAGACAGAGTCTGAGTTCTCCAGTCTCAGGAATCGCCTTTCCTTCCTCATCGCCATCTAGAAGGTTGGTTCAAGACCTGCCATTGAGAAAGCTCTGCCGTTCGGAGGGCCTAGCCTCTCTTTTCATCTTTTAGGATTTGAAATAGCTCAACTGGAATTCCATCAACTCCACTAGCTTTGTGTGTAGTGATGCTTCCTAAGGCCCATTTAACTTCACATTCCAGGATGTCTGGTTCTAGGTGAGTGATCACACCATTGTGGTTATCTGGGTCATGAAGATCTTTTTTGTATTGTTCTTCTGTGTATTCTTGTCACCTCTTCTTAATATCTTCTGCTTCTGTTAGGTCCATTCTATTTCTGTCCTTTATTGAGCCCATCTTTGCATGAAATTTTTCCTTGGTATCTCTAATTTTCTCAAAGAGATCTCTAGTCTTTCCCAGTCTATTGCTTTCCTCTATTTCTTTGCATTGATCACTGAGGAAGGCTTTCTTATCTCTCCTTGCTATTCTTTGGAACTCTGTATTCAAATGGGTATATCTTTCTTTTCTCCTTTGCCTTTAGCTTGTTTTCTTTTCTCAGCTATATGTAAGGCCTCATCAGACAACCTTTTTGCCTTTTTTGGGGGGATGGTCTTGATCCCTGCCTCTTGTACAGTATCATTAACCTCTGTCCATAGTTCTTCAGGTACTCTGTCTATCATATCTAATCTCTTGAATCTATTTGTCACTTCCACTGTATAATCATAAGGGATTTGATTTAGGTCATTCTTGAATGGTCTAGGGTTTTTTCTTACTTTCTTCAATTTGAGTCTAAATTTGGATTAAGGAGTTCATGATCTGAGCCACAGTCAGCTCCTGGTCTTATTTTTGCTGACTGTATAGAGTTTATCCATCTTTGGCTGCAAAGAATATAATCAATCTGATTTCGGTGTTGACCGTCTGGTAATGTCCATGTGTAGTCTTCTCTTGTTTGCTATGACCAGTGTGTTCCCTTAGCAAAATTCAGTTGGCCTTTGTTCTGCTTCATTTTGTATTCTAAGGCTAAATTTGTCTGTTACTCTGAGTGTTCCTCAACTTCCTACTTTTGCACTCCAGTCCCCTATGATGAAAAGGATACCTTTTTGGGGTGTTAGTTCTAGAAGTTCCTGTAGGTCTTCACAGAACAGTTCAACTTCAGCTTATTCAGCATTACTGGTTGGGGCATAGACTTGGATTACTGTGATACTGAATGGTTTGCCTTGGAAACAAACATGTCATTCTATCATTTTTTGAGATTGCCTCCTAGTACTGCATTTAGACTGTTTTGTTTACTATAATGGCTATTCTATTTCATCTAAGGGATTCTTGCCCACAGTAGTAGATACAATGGTAATAGTTAAATTCACTCATTCCAGTCCCTTTTAGTTAACTGATTCCTAAAATGTCAATGTTCACTCTTGCCTAGAGATGGGAATATCAGACCACCTAACCTTCCTCCTGAGAAATCTGTATGCAGGTCAAGAGCAACAGTTAGAACTGGACATGGAACAACATAATGGTTCCAAATTGGGAAAGGAGTACATCAACACTCTATATTGTCACTCCACTTATTTAACTTATATGCAGAGTACATCATGTGAAATGCCAGGCTGGATGAAGCATAAGCTGGAATCAAGATTGCTGGGAGAAAATTAATAACCTCAGATATGCAGATGACACCACCTTTATTGCAGAAAGCAAAGAAGAACTAAATAGCTTTTGATGAAAGTGAAAGAGGAGAGTTGAAAAAGTTGGCTTAAAATTCAACATTCAGAAAACTAACAGCATGGCATCTGGTCCCATCACTTCATGAGAAATAGATGGGGAAACAGTGGAAACAGTGAGATACTTTATTTTTGAGGGCCCCCCCCCAATCACTGTGGATGGTGACTGCAGTCATGAAATTAAAAGATGCTTGCTCCTTGGAAGAAAAGCTATGACCAACCTAGAGAGCATATTAAGAAGCAGAGACATTACTTTGTGGACAAAGTTCCATCTAGTCAAAGCTATAGTTTTTCCTGTAGTCATGTATGAATGTGAGAGTTGGACTATAAAGAAAGCTGCACACCAAAGAACTGATGCTTTGAACTGTGGTATTGGAGACTTGAGAGTCCCTTGGACTGCAAGGAGATCAAACCAGTCAATCCTAAAGAAAATCACTCCTGAATATTCATTGGAAGGACTGATCCTGAAGCTGAAACTCCAAAACTTTGGCCACCTGATGCGAAGAACTGACTCATTGTGTAAGACCCTGATTCTGGGAAAGATTGAAGGTGGAAGGAGAAGGGGTTGGCAGAGGATGAGATGGTTGGATGGCACCACCAACTCAATGGACATGAGTCTGAGTAAGCTCCAGGAATTGGTGATGGACAGGGAAGCCTGGCATGCTGCAGTCCATGGGGTCACAGAGAGTCCGACACGACTGAGCAACTGAACTGAACTGAACAATTACCACAGTACTCTTCCGCTAGAGAGGCCTGCTTGAATCAGTGGAGGAAGCCAAAAAGAAGAGGCAAAGAACATAAAGTCTGAAATCCAAAGCATCTGAGACTAATATCATGAGGATAAAATGCAGACCCAGGAAAGAAAAGGGTTACTAAAGTGACTGATCTGACAGGAAGTGATCTTAGTTTCTCTTGAGTTTTTGTCTCTTTATTTGGACATATGACCAATTAATTTTTACTTTATATACAAACTTTGGAAACTTGGGACTAGGTTCTTAAACAATTTGTGGAAAGAATTCTGAGGTCATGTTTAAGCCTAGTGAGAAAGAATGCCATGTTGGATTAGGTATGTCTGCCATGGGTGCAGGAGTCGAGAATGGAAGCACAGTTGCTACATAATTGCCAGCCCTGGTTTAGACCTTCCATTGTCTGGTTGGTATATATACATAGCTCTCCTGGCATGAAGTCCTGCCTGGTGTGTAGGGCTAGAAGCTATAAGGATCCAAAGAGACCAATTCACAAATCTTTAGTAAACGTCATTAGTAAATGTTGGAGATGCATGAAAGTGGTGAAGTAGTCCATCCATTCTAAAACTTGGTCAGAGGACCATTGTGAAAACAGTTATTAAGAGTAAGATGAAGTTAAATCTTAGAGTCAACTCTGTAGCCCCTGTTTCTATCATGGAAAATTGCCATGAAGACAAGTCATCATTTCTTTGAGAAATCAATTCCAAGTAAATCCTATCCTTTATCTTTGCTGAGGATCGACTCTGATAGAAGAAGATCTAGATGGCAAGGTAAGAGAAACTAGCAAATCAGAAATACATGCAAATGTTTCAAAGTGGTATAATTTTAACGTACACTTTTAGTCTTCTCAAACACACTCCTCTGGCTCTTCAAAAGGAACATCCTAGAAAAGAAAAGCCTGAAGGGGTTGAACCTTCATCACCAGTCCATTGCTCAATCAAACAAGAGACTTGGATATCCTGGATAATTTCAGTTTTATCTGTGGATTCCTAGAATGTACAGGTAGCATAACCACTTCCTTTGCTGTTCACTCTCAACTTCCCAACAGCTCAAGTCTGCAGTAAAATAAAAAGTAGTTCCTCTGCACAAAATCTAGAGACATCCTTGTTCAAACTTTAGAATTCTGTCAGCACTCACATATCTAATAATTTTTAATAATCCATATTATCATAATTTCACCAAAGTATAATTCATACATTTCACCAAAACAGCAAAAATTTAATAAGATCTCATAATATTAAGGCAATAAGGTTTTTAAGAAATATTATTCACATTCATTAGTTTGCTATTTAATCATAAATGATTAAAATTGAAATGTTCTTGTCAAAATAGGAGATAAATTAGAGTTACAAATTAAGTTATAAATTAGAATGAGAAAATTTATTAGGGGATAACATTTTATTCATTAGGGTGCAACATTTTTATAACTAGCTAGAGTTTTATGGATATGGCTATGAAATCAGATTCTATAATGTGAAATATTTTATTGCCCTTTATAGAATTCACTGGGCTTCCCAGGTAGGCACAATGGTAAAGAATCCACCCGCCAATGCAGGAGATGCAAGAGTTGCAGGTTTGATCCCTTGTAGTAGAAAATGACAACACATTCTAGTTTTCTTGCCTGAGAAATTTCATATATAGAGGAACTGGCAAGCAAAAGTCCATGGGGTCACCAAGGGTCAGATATGATGAGCGACAGAACACACACACATAGAATTAATTATTACCTATAATTTTAAAAAATATGAAAATCAAATTATAGAATATTATATATGATATTATCCTTTAATATTAAACAAAATTATATAATTGATAATATTTCTGGAAGGAAAGGTTCCACACTGCAAGTAATCATCCATATTGGAATTTTCATAAGAATGCACTCATTTTATTATCATCAGAAATAATAATATGAGGGAAGAAAAAGGAATTTTGAATACCTGTATATTTTGAAATATATTGCAAGTAATCTTACTCCTTGGAAGAAAAGTTATGAATAACCTAGATGGCATATTCATAAGCAGAGACATTACTTTGCCTACTAAGGTCAGTCTAGTTAAGGCGGTAGTTTTTCCTGTGGTCATGTATGGATGTGAGAGTTGGACTGTGAAGAAGGCTGAGTGCCAAAGAATTGATGCTTTTGAACTGTGGTGTTGGAGAAGACTCTTGAGAGTCCCTTGGACTGCAAGGAGATCCAACCAGCCGATTCTGAAGATCAGCCTTGGGATTTCTTTGGAAGGAATGATGCTAAAGCTGAAGCTCCAGTACTTTGCTCTGTCTTCGCATGAGGCCACCTCATGCGAAGAGTTGACTCATTGGAAAAGACTCTGATGCTGGGAGGGATTGGGGTCAGGAGGAGAAGGGGACGACTGAGGATGAGATGGCTGGATGGCATCAGTGACTCGATGGACATGAGTCTGAGTGAACTCTGGGAGTTGGTGATGGACAGGGAGGCCTAGCGTGCCGCTATTCATGGGGTTGCAAAGAGTCAGACACCACTGAGTGACTGAACTGAACTGAACTTCTCCATGGCTTTATTCTATAAAAATAAAATATTCTAACTTAATAATACTTTCTTATGAAATTTCTGCATGTAAACTGTAATTTTAAGATATATTCCTACCTAACATACACAACAGTCACATAATCTTCAGAAAGAATTTACATATGGATGCAATTTGGCTTTTGCGCTTCCAAGTACCAAAATGATTACACACACACACACACACACACACACACACACACATAGTGTATATACATATATATGTTCTTAACATGACTAATATGTGTAGAAGGACACAAAGTTAGAATAACATATTTTCAAGTGAATCTAACCTAATGCCCTACTTTAGAGAAATTTAATTTATCCAATGTCTTACTGCTTATGGCAATCTTTATGATTTTCAATCTAATACTCTTTTAGACAGAGCAAATTGTTATGATTCAAAGCATTCAGATAATAATTTCTGGCTATCAGAACAACAATATGCCTACTATCATAACTACTCAAATACCATTTAGAGATCCATTACATTAATGATGTGTTATCCATAACATATTAAACAGACAAATTATGTTATGATTCAGAATATTTAATCTGTGATGAAGGCCATCAAAGAATGATAGAGAGCAAATATCTAGCACATGAAATTTTGAGTCATAAAATAGAGGGGAAGCTTTTTAGGCAAAGAGGAGACCTCAGGGATAAGTCAAGGCATGCTATTTTTGTTTGGAATTAGGATAATGAAAACAAATCTTATCTACTTCCTAAGGTTGGTTCAGGTTGAAAGTGAAAGTCATTAAGTCCTGTCCTACTCTTTGCGACACTAGGCCAGAATATTGGAATGGGTAGCCTTTCCCTTCTCCAGGGGATCTTCCCAACCCAAGGATCAAACCCAGGTCTCCCACATTGCAGGCAGACTCTTTGCCAGCTGAGCCACAAGGGAAGCTCAAGAATACTGATTCAGATTTGCCATAAGTAATTCCATGATACAAAGTGTTTATTTCTCTGATTTATTTTAATATGAATATAAATAGTTCAAAGGATAAATTCAGATAATGAAATTGGAGAAACGAAGCTCTTCTTAAGGATCCCTTCAGTAACAAATTCAAAACTGACAAAATCCAAAGTCAAAAAATAAATAATCATGATTGTCCCTCAGCAAATATTTTGAAATATTCCAGAAGTTACTTATATATGTGCATTTAAATTCCTTTACCATTTCAGGTTGGATATAATAAAAATTTGATTTGTTATTATGCCTGATTAAATAGTTCAAGAAAATATTTTGTGATAGTCTACTTTCTAATTCAGTCTCAAATTCAAACATGTTCTTCTTTCCGTCCTCAAAAATATTATTCCAAATGCTTTTTACAAAGTGCAAAGTACAAGCTCCATCCTCATTAAAACAAAGAAAGGAATCCCAAATATATACACAAAATTGGAGAATAAATGAAAAAATAAATAAATAAGTAAACATGACCAGAACATGAATTGAAAATCTAGCTGCCTATAGAAAAGGACACTGACAAAAAGCTAGTCAATAGAAAGACTCAGGGATCTGAGCCATGGAAGGCCTGAGTGAAAAATGGGGCAAGAAACATTAGGATTGTTTGAAAGCCTGTAGAGAGAAAACTAGATTTCTTCTCTCTTCTATCCATAGAAAATATGGTATTTATTCCCTTGCTAGCAATTCAAAATGTTCTTTGAGGATCAGCAGCATCAACATCATTCAGAAGCTTATCAGAAATATAGACTCTCCAGTCCAGCTTTAAACCTTATATATCTGAGCCTGCACTTTAAGATCCTCAGGTTTTTCCTATGCACATTAGGTTGAGAAATATTATTGAGGAATTGAACTACAGGAGTATAGGATTTGGGGATGTCAAGCAGAAGTGGGTAAAGATTAACCAATAAATGAGGATTTCCATATTAAATGGTACAACCCTCAGCTGCCTTTCCCTGCCCGGGTCTAGAACACTGATTTCCTGCCTTATCTTCAACTCCTGGTAAAAAGTTTCGAGAAATCATTTCTAAAGAAATGGAAGCCCTAAAAGTAATGTTCTCTGTCAGGGGTCAGCAAATTAGAGCTTTCAGGCCAAATTTAGTTTACTACTTTTTTAATAAATAAAGTTTTATTGGAACACAACCACACACATTCATTCACTATTGCCTGTGGCTTCATTCACTCACTATAAGGCCAGAGTTGAGTACAGATCTTCCTCAACTTAGACTTCCCAATACACCCATCATAAACTGAAAATATCTTAAATTGAAAATGCATTTAATACACCTTACCTACCAAATACCAGAGCTTAGCTTAGCCGACTTTAAATGTACTCAGAATAATTACATTAGCCTGCAGTTGGGCAAAATCATCTAATGGAAAGCCTATTCTATAATTAGGTTTTGAATATTTCATGTAATTTATTTAATACTTCACTTAAAGTGAAAAATAATGGTTGTATGGGTACAGAATGGTTGTCAGCATATTGACTGCTTATTGTTATGATCGTGTGATTAACTGGGACCTGTGACTCTCTGCCACTGCCCAGCATCACATAAGAGTGTCCTACTGCATATCACAGCTTCAAAAAAGAGCCAAATTCAAAATTTGAAGTATGGTTTCTACTGAATGCATATCACTTTCACACAGTCACAAAGTCAAAAAATCTTTAAGTCAAGCCATTGTAAGTTGGCAACAATCTGCAGTTGTGATGATTACTATAAAGCACCCATTAAACCTAAAATATTAATCTGTCCTTTACAGACAAAATTAGTCAATCCCTCATTTCATATACAGACATTTGAAGGTTCAAAGTTAAAAAAAATAATAACATTGATTGATTACTTGATGATCCTAGAGAAAAAGCTATGATTTATCCATGCCCAACAATGCACATAATTTCCACTAGTGTTTCAGCGACTCATTCTAAAATGAATGGAAAGTCAAGAATATCAAACATACAAAAATTTCTCTCTTTTTCTTTTTTTAATATAAATTTATTTATTTTAATTGAAGGTTAATTTCTTTACAATATTGTATTGGTTTTGCCATACATCACCACATGGAAATATATACCAAATCAACAAGAAGAAAAGAAAAACACTCAGATGACACAGAGAATGGCAGGAACAGAAGAAATTTTATAGTAAGCTATAAATGATACTATCAGTGAGCTAAAAAATGACTATCCCAATTATTAAAGGAAAAAATATTACATGCATCAAAATGAATATTTATAGAGCAAGATAAAGTTCTCAGGTATTAAAAATATGGCAAATGAAGCATGTTTGGTTTTTTTTTTTTTTATCATGAGTGAAGAAAGGTTAGTTGATAAAGTCAAATATATCTTCCAGAATGTGTTAAGAGAGAAGGTGATGGCCAGGAAGAGAAGAATAGCAGGAAGACAGGAAGGGAGAGAGAAGAGAAAGAAAGAGAGAAAGAAAGAGAACAAGGGGGAAAGAGGGAAGGGGAGGAGCAGGAAGAAAAGAGGATGAGAGAGAAAATAAAGAAAGGAATGAAGGAACTATGGGATGGCACAGAATGCCCAAAAGGAAATTAAAGAATTTCTAGAAATTCTAATGTTGTAATGTTGCCTGGAAAATCCCATGGGTGGAGGAGCCTGGTAGGCTGCAGTCCATGGGGTCGCAAAGAGTCGGACACGACTGAGCGACTTCACTTTCACTTTTCACTTTCATGCATTGGAGAAGGAAATGGCAACCGACTGTTCTTGCCTGGAGAATCCCGGGGATGGGAGAGCCTGGTGGGCTGCCGTCTATGGGGTCGCACAGAGTCAGACACGACTGATGCGACTTAGCAGCAGCAGCAGCAGCAGCAGCAGCAGCAATGTT
Source organism: Ovis aries (assembly GCF_016772045.2). NCBI lineage: Eukaryota > Metazoa > Chordata > Mammalia > Artiodactyla > Bovidae > Ovis > Ovis aries. Next base: position 123,229,783 of record NC_056055.1, on the reverse strand, counting down.
GTAATCATTTCTCAGTATACACATATATCAAATTTATCCTGTTGTACATCTTAAATTTACACAATGATATATGTCAATTATATCTTGATTAAGTTGGGATGAAGAAGTAGTCCTTTAAAAAAAAGAAACAAGGAAACTAAAAGAAAGTAAATTATTTTAAACAAAAAATACAAGATTTTCTTAAACAGAAGGAAATGGGTGTCCTTTGAATACTGCCTAGCAAAATGGATGTAAAAAGATCTGTATCAAGGTACATCGTTATAGAGTTTCAGAACAAGAAAAAACAGATGATCCTAGAAGGATTAGGTCACACAAAGAGAATGAGAAAAAAACATTATGAAGATCAGAAGGCAGTGGAACATGACCTTCTTATTGCCAAGGCCAAATCATTTCTGGCCTCAATGTGTGTATCAATCCAAATTATTAGTCAAAGAATAGGGTAGAGAAAAAAGAAAACCCTATCTGACACTAAGGATATTAAAATTTTACTTCTCATGAATTCAATATCATGGATTTACCAGAGAAGATAGGGCAAGGAAAAGAAATACGGAAATTAGAGATTCAAGGGGAGAGGAAACAGGAGTTCCCAAAATAGCATTTCAGCAGATCTTAGCAAGCAACTATATCTGCGGAGAGTGGAATTATGTCAGATTTATGATTAATTTACCAAAGACAAACAACACTGGAGTAGATATACTAACTGATAAGACTGAGGAAAACTGTAATAGAAGGCATTTTACAGAGGACAGAAGAACAGAGATGTCATAGACTAAAGAAAATTAAGCAAATGAAAGAAAAAAATAAACAAAAGGAAAAGAAAACTAGGTAATTCTCTAAAGCAGGAAGAGCATGATTCTTAGCTGCAAAGCAAAATGTTGTACAAAACAGAAATGTAAACAAGGTAAACTACTTGGCTTGGTAGTTAATCTTTTTCATATTATCATACTATAGGAGGAGTAACTATGGATTTAAGAGAAAAATTTAATATCACCATACATAGTTAAAGAAGCAGAAAAGGGGGTCATAAGAGACATAAAATCTGCAATCACTACAGGAGAAAGTCAACACATAATGTTCAAAAATGACAAAGCAAAGTAATGGAGTATTTAGTTGGTTAGATATATGGAAGTAAATGCATTTTCCTGGTGGCTCAGACAGTAAAGAATCTGCCTGCAATGCAGGAGACCCGAGTTGGATCCCTGGGTCAGGAGGAGACACTCGAGAAGGGAATGGCTACCCACTCTAGTATTCTTGCCTGGAGAATTCCATGAACAGAGAAGCCTGGTGGGCTACAGAGTTGGACGCAACTGAGTGACTAATACACACACATGGAGATAAATACTAGAAGTAATTACCAAAATACTGTAAGATAGTGTTGGGAAGGTTGCAGGTATGACTGTTTTTCATAACATTTAACATTTTTTGACATTTTAAACTATGTGTGCTAAGTCGCCTCAGTAATGTCCGACTCTGCAGCCCCATGGGTGTAGTCTGCCAGACTCCTCTGTCCATGGGATTCTCCAGGCAAGAATACTGGAGTGGGTTGCCATGCTCTCCTCCAGGGGAATCTTCCCTACCCAGGGGTCAAACCCACGTCTCCTGTGTCTCAATGCATTGGCAGGTGGGTTCTTTACCACTAAAGCCACCTGGAAAGCCTGCCTTTCAACTATGATTAAGTATTTATTTAATTTAAATTATTTTTTAATATAAAGGTAAATGTAACACCCCTATAGGAAACTCACCTGTTGTTATATGAACAACTCTCCACAACTTATATTTTTTAAAAAGACTGCTCAACTCTTGAGAATTGTGATGACAGATAGAACCCTGGAAGCCTTTGAGAATTTGTAATAAAATAAAATTCAGAAAACTCTTTAATATATTCCCTTTAATGAGTTCCTATGCTGTAAATAATTCTATTTGACAGTCCCAGATTATCTTTATGCCAACATTTAGATTTTTTTTTTTTTTTGTATTGCAAAAGAAGTAGAGACTGATATGTTTAGATACCAATAACTCCCAGGTGTGTTGAAATCCAGTTTCATTTTACATTGCTTCTAGGCCCCTTTAAATCATTTCTGTGACTCAGAACGCCTCAAAATTTGATCTGTGTGTTGTCCAAATGCTGTCGGTAGCCTAGTGAAAGATTCGATATTTTTATTGCCAAATATGTCTCCAGAAGTTTTAATCCCCTTATCTTTCCATTACCCATTTGTGAAGCAGGCTAATGCAATATTGGTGTCAGACTGAGTCAATGAAGTAGCAATTCAAAATATGAGGAAGGAAACTCGTCAGTTGTTGGAGGCTTAGCAGAATATCTTAAACTACTTTTCCAAACTTTTAAGGATAGGGAGACTTAAACTTGTTGGCTGTCGGGCTGTTAGTTGGGTTTAAAAATAAAAACAACAGAACACTTGTAAACTGGTTTCTTGTAAGGGAATTTATTTACTGTGTCTAATTTGTTGGAACTTAAATTTTACTTTTAAAGTAATTAGAAAAAAAAAACTAGTAATTAAGGGAACTGAGATCCTAGTCCCTGTTCTACCAATTATTCAATATATTCAACAAACTTTTAATGAACACCTCAAAGTCCTGCCCTGAGATATTACAGATGCATTAAGTGGATGAAGAACAAGATCACTTCCTAAGAAGTAAGATCAAATTATCTACACTATAAATTTATAGGTTTTCCACAAAGTTTTAAACCTTGGATTATGAGGTATGTCAGACCTTTTAGAAACTCCCTTTCAGGAAAATGGCTCATATTTAGAGGATGATTACGGCAGAGTATAGACTCTACTTAATCTCAAACCTTGATTTGGACTATTACAGATAACCACAGTGCCCTGAGAAATGCAGTGAAACAAAGAAATTAGTGTTCTTCAGGGTAAGAGCTGACCTTAGCAACTTGTCTTTTATAAAATAAGCATTTGAAATATTAACTCCTGTTTTGTTATTGCAAGAGGCAGAGGAGTTGGTAAGTCAACAAAGTCTACCTTGAAAGACTTTCATGTTGAAAAGAGAGGGTTTTGGTTGCCTAGCCAATCCTCATAGGCATCTTCTGTACTGATCCCTGACTAGTCCCTTCCTCCTAGTCTCTGAATCATTACATACCTCTTAAGGCATCTAAGTACTTCAAGTGTTACTGAGTACTAAAATAGCAACAGAAATAAATAGGCTAAGAAAGCAGAAACTTTAAAGTCTATGAGGTAAATCATCTAATATAGCTCTCTTTGTATCTATTAATAAAGACATAGAGAACAAGGAAACAAGTCATCCATTAGCTCCTGGATATCCTTGAGACATTTTTATTCAAGTCTGTGAAATCTTCCTCAGTTGAGAAGCATTCTGAAAGCTATTAAGGCTTAAAAACTCTGACATTCATAATAAGTAGAGATGGATGAATTCAGTTTCTTAATTACAGACATTTGAGTTAGGGAAATGGATAGCATCACAGTGGTTACTGTTATTTTATTTAAGACAGAAATTACAGTGCACAAAAATTCAGTTCAACTCTTCTGGTATAATCTCTCCCCAATCCAGCTAAAAGCATTACTCTGTCTTGCATCCATTAGAGCAGCCATTACGTGTTGAATGTTTCTTTTATGTGAAAAGAGTGTGCTTTTCTCTCAAATTTAAATCACTCAGTATCTTTTGAATGTCTCTTGCATATGTATTGAATCCACAATAATTAATAATCATTCATTTAACCCTACCAGGATTTTCATTCCTAATAATCAAATATTCTTCTTTCTTTTACCTTTTTTCACATTTAATTTTCTTGGAGCCCATTTCACATTTTCTTCTGCCCACCAGCCCAAACATAAGCACTCAATGCATAACCATTGCAGGCAAAATGTGAATTTTACTTCTTCTCTCAAGGAAACTTATCTAGTCTCATTTCTCCTCAAGTTATTCTACAGATTCTGCCCAATTCCAAACAAAAGCCCAGGAGACTTTTATGTAAAAACTGGCAAGGTGATTCTAAATTCATATGGAGATAAAAAGGGTCTAGAATAGACAAAGCAACCTGCATAAAGAACAGAATTGAAAGACTAACACTACCTAATTTCAAAATCTAATGTAACGCTACAATATGGTATCAACAGAAGAGAACAGAGAATCCAGAAATGGACCCATACATGTATATGGATAATTACTTTTTACAAAGGTACAAAGCAAATTCAGTGTAGCATAATGATGGTCTTTTCAAAGAGTTCTTAGATATGTTAGGTAGTTATAATAGGAACTAGGAGTCCCAAGTGGTAGTGGCTAAATGACAGACAAAGAAAGGGAAAAGCCCGCATAAAGGGAACAAAGGAAAACTCTGAATCCTGAAGTGAGAGCCTCTGGTGAAACAAACATGCCCCCTTCCTGGTTAGCCTTTATTTGCATAAAGCAGATGGGGGGGGGGGGGAGGAGACAAAATGTATAAAAAGAGGAAGCCAAAATGGATTTGGGCCTCTCCTGCAGGAGTGGCCCACCTACGCACCTCAGGGATGGACTTTCTTTACCAAGTAAAACTCAGCTGTAACACTGGTCCACTATTTCAAATCTTTGTGGTAAGAGAGAACCAAGGAAATTACACACTCCCTCCACATATCAAACACCAAAAGCATGTATCTATAAAATTCAAAAATGGTATACTGAGATTAGAAAGACAAAAAACTTTTCTCCCATAAAAGATATTGATAAGAGAAGGAAAAGCTATATAGATTGGGGGAAAATACCACTCACATATCTAACAAAGGACTTATATCCAGTATATATAAAGAACTCAATACTCAACAGTACAAAAAAAAAAATCCATTTTTTAAATGGGCAAAATATTGGACAAATACTTCACCAAAGAAGACACACAGAAGATGTACACATAATAAGCATGTGGAAAAAGTTACAAACTTATTAGCCACTAGGGAAATGTAAATTAAAACAATGAGATACTACTATACACACCTATAAAATGAGATTTTACAGCACCTCCCAGAGTTGATGATGGACAGGGAGGCCTGGCATGCTGCACTTCATGGGGTCACAAAGAGTCGGGGGTGACTAAGTGACTGAACTGAACTAAACTGATACACACCTAATAAAAGAAAAAAAAAATTTGAAGACTAAGAACTGACACTACTCAGTGCTTGTCAAGATTGTGGACAAACTAGAAATCATATATTTTGCTGGTGGAAATACAAAATAGTACAGGTACTCTCAAAAACAGTTTAAAAGTGTTTTTACTGCGTGAAATATATACTTAGAGGATGCCATATTCTTCTCAAAACTTCAGTCACTCCTTCTCAGTCACCCTCACTTGTATCTGGTGTTTTACCTAGACTATACTGATATCCCTAAAGGCTTAGTTTTTGTCCTTCTTTTCTTCTTATACTCTACTCTCTCCCTAAGCAATCTAATCTACACCTTTGACTTCAATAGACATCAAATCACTGATAATTCCCAACTTTGTATCATTATGTTTTACCTCTTCTACAGCTTCAGATCTACAAATCTGAAGACCTCCTGTATATATCACATGTGTCAAAGTTGCCTAAAACTCAACATGTCCCAAACATCCTTTCTCCAAAGCTAGTCTTCTTTGAGGTTTCCTTGTTCACTGAACAGAATAACCATATTCTCAGTTCCTCAAAACTGAACAAGAATCAACACTGGCAAGTGTCTCTCCTTTTCCACTCCTTTCTCTGTATCAATCACCAGTCTAATGATGTTTTCTTTGGCTATCTATGAATCCCATCTTTTCATCTCAACCGTATTGGAAGCTACCACCATATTTCCCCCAGACTGCACCTAGAACCATCCAGCTTAGGCCAGTCTCTCTCCCCTGGTCCATTCTCCAAATAGTACATGAGCTAACCATTTAAAATTGCAAGTGTGATTTTATCATTTTCCTGCTTTAACCCTTTTTCATTGGCTTTTAAGATGAAATTTCAAATTCTTACATGGCCAAATCCCTCTACAATCTCTTTATCTAGCCTCAAGTCACACTATAATTACTCCTTTTATCTTCAGTCAGTTCCTTGAAAGTGCTATACCTTTCCACACGCTGTTTCCTGTTCCTAAAATGTTTTTTTTTTTTTTCCTTCCTTGCTCCTTCCATTTCACAAAACACCTATATTCATTATTCCAATCTCAAACCAAACATAACTTATTTGCAGAAAACTTCACTAATTATTCAGCCTAAATTGAGTTCTCATGATATTGCATACTTCACAATACTTTCCTTCACAACAGCTTCCCAATTTGAAATAATAGATTTATTTGTGGGTATCCTTAATATATTTATTTGTGGACTTCCCTAGTGGCTCAGACGGTAAAAGCATCTGCCCGCAATGCAGGAGACCCGGGTTCCATCCCCGGGTCAGGATGATTCCCTGAAGAGGGAAATGGCAACCCATTCCAGTATTCTTGCCTGGAAAATTCCAAGGATTGTGGAGCCTTGGAATTCCAAGGATTGGGTCGCAAAGAGTTGGACACAACTGACTTCACTTTCACTTTCATTCTTAATATATGCCTCCCTCCCTATGCTGTAAGTTCCATTAAATCAATAGCCATAGTTGTTTTGTTGAGCACTGCACCTTGAGTACTTTTTCACTGTCTGGTACATGAAAGTGTTAGTCGCTCAGTCATGTCTGACTCTTTGTGTTCCCATGGTCTGTAGCCCGCCAGGCTTCTCTGTCCGTGGGGTTCTCCATGGACGTGGCAAGGATACTGGAGTAGGTAACCATTCCTTTCTCCAGTAGATCTTCTTGACCCAGGGATTGAACCAGTATCTCCTGCATTACAGGAGGATGTTTTTACCATCTAAGCGACCGAGGAAGGCTGAATAAATATATAAGGTAGAAATAATTCCTATATTACAGATGTAGAAACTGTAACTTAGAAAGGTAATAAAACTTACTTCTGTGCCACACTGCAATAAGGAGAAAGAAGCAGAATTTGAATCCAAGTACACAGAATTCTAAAGTATGTTCACTTATTCAGCTGAGTCACTCCTTTTATCCTAATTGTTTCAGCTAATTAGATACAGAAACTCATGATAGGTTTGTCCATCATCTCCCTTTAGTTTAAACAGCTTTGTTGAACAGTTTCAAATAGCAATTATTATCTCAGTACACTGCCAATTAACTGAACCTACAGCACCCACTCCACTTATGCAGTAGCGAATTCTAGACGACCAATGAGAATGAGCCTATCTAGAGCATACATAACTAGTGGATCAAAATGTTTCCAGAAAGTTAAATTTATCCTCCATTTTGTCCATCGGATGGCAAAGCTACAATTGGCAACTGTGGAAAGATCGTTTGCCACCCGCAGGTGGTAGAAGAGAATTAAATGACAAACACAAAAATGTGGTTTTCAGCTGTTACACAGTGCTACTATGTTAGCCAAGAAAGAAGCGGAATTTCTAGTGGCTTGAATTTCCTGAGATTTTATGTTCCAGTCAAAAGAGTTCAAATTAAGGGCAGTACTTCCCAAACAACACAGCACATGACTTTTCCTTTTGTGTCTCTTCTGTTTCATATCTAGCCTAAGTTATAATTGAGTTATAATGCTGGTTGACTTGGCTGATGTTAACTGCTGACATTAACACTTTTTCTCTATTATTAAATGACTATCTAATACAGTTTAATAACTCTCTTTTGAAATTCCCTTCACAAGTTTTGACAAAAGTTTTGTCAGAATTTTGAAAAAAAAAAAAAAGTAATGCTGATATGGTATCTTTTATCACCCATCTGCCAGGAAAATCTTTCTTATAAATATAGAAAATTATTATGTCTATAAATAAGGAAAAGTTGATGTTCAATATGATAGGGCTGATAAAAATGTTAGTGGAATTTTTTTTATTTTCTTTTTCTGTTGCTTTTCATTTCCTATATTTATATTATCAGATTTTGGGTAGTGTTTGCTCAGAAACTCTTGTTAAAAGTCTATTGTTGCCCTTGCTGATTTATTTTACCCTGTGTTGCTGAAAAGAGAAAAATTCATTAAAAATAGAACAGGAAAAGAAGAGGCAATATAAATCAAGTTGTAATTTTAATATATATGATATAATACAATTAATACAAAAGTATAACATCATACCAATGAAATGTGTGAAAGATATGAAGGTACAAATTCTCTAGGTAGTGTATTATTACAAGTATTCCTTTAACTGTAAAAATTAAGGGAAAACAAACAAAAAACAAGCTTATCCAAATCTATTCCAATCAAGTCACAATGACTTAATGAAACTATCCATCTTAAAACACTGCTTTAAAGAGTAACTCCAACTTTCCATGCTTCCAAGTCTCTCACTCTTCATTATGTCAGAGTATTTTTGTGGGGTATTTCTTACCTTAAAATGAATAGTTCATTAAAACGATGAAATAACGGTGATTCTTCTGAGATGGTAGCTGTTTGTCCCTGGGCCCTAGCTTCTCTTGCTTCTGCAGGAGATAGAACCCTAAGAGTTGGAGCCAGCATCAGCCTGGTAATCCAAATGATATGTATACCCCTTCACCAAGACTCATCCAGCCTAGTAATATCCTTCTCTTGCCACCAAAATCAGGAGTCTAATTCTATGAGATACCCAAGGTCATTATATCAGAAGCAACGTTTTCCCCTCTCCAACAGCCCTGGACATCTCTGGCACTTAATGTTTTCTCTACAGGTTGCCCACCATCAGCTTTTTCCCTCCCTTCTAATAAATTTTACTGCTTCAATAAACATATACAAAGCAGCTACTATGTTTCAGACTCCGAGGAAGGAGTGTCTCTGACAATGAACAAAACAGAGATTGTCCCTCCCCTATCACAGATTAGACAATAAGTGCATCAACATGAGTAAATAAAAGTTTGATCTTAGGGTCTCTCTCTTTTGTTCACAACTCACATTCGAGCTTCCCTGGCAAGTACTTCCTTAAAACAATATTCTGATAACTAGATTTTTTTATTTTCTTTTAAGGGACAATAACTTTTAGGGGCACCCAAGCTGATATTTTTACAATACCTCCTTAAATGCCACAAAATGAAGAAAAACAATAATTCTCTATTAGTACGATTCAGAGAAGATTCCACAATTTCCTCCCTTCCTGGTTGTAAAATAATGAAGCTTAGATGTAGTGAAGTGCATCACCACACTTAAATTTCAGTAATTTTTGTTTGTTTCCCCTTTAATATTTACAGTTTTATAATAGATGATATAAAGGAGTTAATCTAGTAGGTTTTGCTCATCACTAAAAAAATGGCTAGAATAGAGTTTTGGGGGCAAGTCATGTAATATTGTGGTTCCCAGACCTTATGAGATTATAGGAATCATTTGGGGAACAAAAAACAAGACAAAACAAATCTGTCCAGGCCCTTCACTGGCACGGTATTTTTTTTAAGTACTCCAAGAATTCTCATGTGCAGTCACAATGAAGTGATTACCTGCAAATGAAACCTAACATTTACCTATGGATTTCTGTACTCTCTCTGCCAGTCCCCTTCTCAACTTTTTATTTACTGAGCATGTCCAGAGTTTCATGTAGATTTTTATTTATTGAAAGAGTATGCCTTATTTGATCATTTCAATTTTCCCTTTGCAAGATGCTTACAGAGACCCTTTACATTTTTGCTGACTGTCAGATAAACTGATTTCTCAGTGGTTCCCATTCTAGTATCTAAACTGCCTAAAAAATCCTACCTAGATCATTCTCACTTTTGTGACAAAGCATTTCTTTGCTGCCCAAACTTACAAAATGTTATTCCAGAGCCTACTTGACAAGCATTACAGGCTTCATTTTGATGATTTCTAGCAATTTGAAGGAAAATGTTCCCACTGATTCAACACTACTGCTCACAGATTTTCCACAGCTCATGATAAATAGCAGCATATCTGCCATCAGGAAAACAACCAGCCATTCTTAGTAGCATCAAACATACAGATAAGGAAGTATTTTTTCTGCAGAAAATCATAAGGATTTTTTTCCAAGGAGATATATAAAAGCACATCTACTTATATTTTTTTGTGCACAGAATGAAAGCCTGAAACTCTCATTTATTTTTAGTTAAGTAAATAAAAATCTCTAAGTGTCTACTTCATGCTTCCCTTGTAGCTCAGTTGGTAAAGAATCTCCTGCAATGCAGGAGACCCAGGTTCAATTCCTGGGTCAGGAAGATTGCCCTGGAGAATACCTGCTTCAGTATTTTTTTTTTTTTTAAGAGATACATTATCTGGAGTTTATTTTCAATTAGAAACACAATCAAGCTTTTATCCGGCCTTTCCTTTGGGAAACAAGACTCAGCCACAGCCGTATCAACTGATAAGCAGCATAGAGTTTCTTTTTATAGATATCCCAGCTAATAAAGTAGGAAGGAATGATAAACTACTCATCTTCACAACATCTAATGCAAGAACAAATCTAGGCCTTCACTCTCAAATCGTTTTCTCTTTTGATAAAAGTACATATACTGTGACTTTTCTGGCGGTCTTGTTAAAACTCCATGCTTCTAATTCTAAGGGTGAGAGTTTGATCCCTGGCCAAAGAACTAAGCTCCCACATGCCTGCCACTTGATGTGGCAGAAGGAAAGAAAAAATAAACACCAAAATACACCATTTATACAGAGTCTTCCCCCCAAAAAAAGATATAAACCATTTACCTGATCAAGCCTCTAAATGTAGGGGACAAAAACCAGGTTGTGTTTCTATGGCCACACAGTCACTAAAATTCAGACTGGAGAAAATGAGGAGATAAAAGAGCCAGTTTCATTAGCAAATAACTTAAAATATAAGAAGAATGGAAACAGAACAGAGAGATAAGGCAGATAACCAATAACAATGAACAATCCTTTCTTGGATACCGATTTGAACAAATAAACTATTTAAGAAAATATAAACTTTTCATACAAATGAGAAAACTTGAATGTTGGTAAGGTATTTGATATTAAGAAATTAATTTACAGCTTTAGTAATAAAAAATGACATTGTGCATGTATAAAATAGACAGCTAGTGTGAAGTTTTGTATAGGTCAAGCGTTCAGCTCGGTGCTCTGCAGTGACCTATAGAGGTGCGATGTGGGGATAAGAAGGAGGCTCAAAAGAGAGGGTATATGTGTATACATATAGCTGATCCACTTCATTGCACAACAGAAACAAACAGAACATTGCAAAGCAATTATATTCCGATGATAGAATTTAAAAATAAAAAAATTTTAAAGATATTGTATAGCTGTATCTGAAATCAGTCTATAATAAAAAAAAAATTTAATCCAAATGAAAGAAAACCATATTGACCAAGGAATTTGTGGGGGCAGGTTATACCACAAATCATTAACATCAGTTACTCAGGGAAACAGGATTACTTATGAGTTCTTTTTTTCCTTTCTTTTCTCCATATTATTAATTTTGTTACAGTGATCATGAACCATGACATGCTAAACATGCAGAAATTTTAAAAAGAGCACATCTCTAAGAAAAGCAGAAGTCAAAATCTAAAATTGACTTAAAAATTGGAGCTAAATTTGTACAGCAGTTTTATGTATATGAAGTATGTATTTCTTGTGAGGCAACACATATGAGATGTAAATAGTTCCAGTCAATGACTGCAGCTGGTAAAACCGGTGATAAGCTCAGTAAAAATTATTCAAGACTCTGCATTTGGAGTCACATACATTAAAAATACTCCTAAGCAACTCTTCACAGGTCCTGTTGTTGCTATAGGTTACATCTTCCTTGCCATCGTGAGTTCCTTGTTCCCACGCCTCTTCATTCAGAGATAATTTTTTTCACCACTGAATCCTGAGTTAAAATTCAGAGCTCTGATCAGAGGTGGAATCAAAGTCAAGTGCTAAGGTACTAAAATCATTTCCACTACAATAGTTAGTCAAATCCTTGTTAGCAAAGAGCTCCCTTTTTGTGATCTGCTGTATCAAAGATGTATAATTCTGGGAGCTCTGTGATCTCAGCCTTGAGATGTTTTCAGAACTTGTGAGGATAAGTGAGTATGTTGCAGTCTCAGGAGAGCTAATATGAGAGATGGATGGGGTTCTTGGAGACACTATCCGAGACTGTGAAGTGAAGGCGCCATCTTTCTCAGAACTGGAGAAGAGCATGTCGAGCAGAGGGATGTGCTCAGCCATCATTTTCTTCAGTACCTCTTCAAAATCTTTCTTGCGGTTAGTCTGTGGGCTGTAAAAACTGCTAGACTGGTATTTGATAATCTGTCGGATGGGATCAGAAATGTCTTCTCTCTTTTGGATGGCTCACAGTTTTCTACAGATGCTATCCATGGGGTTATGCCGCTTCTCAGCGACCTTCTTTGCAGAGGCCATTGTTGACTTTCCTCCAGTGAGACAGAGGAAGTGTTTTCACTTCACCAGCATCCAAGAATCATCTTCTGAGAACTCAGAATGGACAGAGAGGCCTTCAGGACCAGAAGATGTGGGTGTAGCTAAAGTCTTCGCTCCAGTATACTTGCCTAGAGAATTCAATGGATAGAGGAGCCTGGAGGGCTACAGTCCATGAGACTGCAACAGGGTTGGACATGACTTAGCAAATAAACCATCACCAAATGTCTACTAAAGTGTCATACTATGATCAGTACAGCAGAAGTAATACAAAAAAAGAAAGGAAACTATAATAAAAATAATAAGAAAGGGAATGGGTATGGCAGGGTGGAGCAGACAGGTATGGCACAAGCCCTCTTGGAGGAGGTCACCATTAACCCCACCACAGAGCTGCCAGAACTTACACAGGACTTGGAAATAGACTTTTGGAGGGCACAAACAGAACTTGCACGCACCAGGACCCAGGAGAAAGGAGCAGTGACCCCAAATTTGTACCAGACTGCCCAAGAGTCTCTAGCAGAGACGTGGGTCAGAAGTGGCTTGATGCAGGGTTGGGGGCACTGATTGTAGCAGTACAGGCATGGACCTTTTGAAGGAGATCACCATTATCTTCATTACATCCACCATAGTTTCAGTTCAGTTCAGTTTCAGTTCAGTCGCTAAGTCCTATCTGACTCTTTGTGACCTGTAGACTGGACCATTCCAGACCTCCCTGTCCATCATCAATGCCCAGAGTATACCCAGACTCATGTCTATTGAGTTGGCTCTGTCGTCTCCTTCTCCTCCCACCTTGAATCTTTCCCAGGATCAGGGTCGCTTCAAATGAGTCAGCTCTTCTCATCAGGGGGCCAAAGTATTGGAGTTTCAGCTTCACCATCAGTCCTTCCAATGAACACTCAGGACTGACCTCTTTTAGGATGGACTGGTTGGATCTCCTTGCAATCCAAGGGACTCTCCAGAGTCTTCTCCAAACCACAGTTCAGAAACGTCAATTCTTTGGCGCTCAGCTTTCTTTATATTCCAAATCTCACATCCATACATGACTACTAGAAAAACCATAGCCTTAACTAGACAGACTGCTGGCAAAGTAATGTCTCTGCTTTTTAATATGGTGTCTAGGTTGGTTATAACTTTCCTTTCAAGGAGTAAGCATCTTTTAATTTCACGGCTACAGTTACCATATGCAGTGATTTGGGGGCCCAAAAAAATAAAGACAGCCACTATTCCCACTGTTTCCCCATCTATTTGCCAGGAAGTGATGGAACCTGATGCCATCATCTTAGTTTTCTGAATGTTGAGCTTTAAGCCAAATTTTTCACTCTCCTCTTTCACTTTCATCAAGAGGCTCTTTAGTTCTCCTTCGCTTTGTGCCATAAGGGTGGTGTTATCTGCATATCTGAGGTTATTGATATTTCTCCTGGCAATCTTGATTCCACCTTGTGCTTCATTCAGCCCAATGTTTTGCATGATGTACTCTGTATGTAAGTTAAATAAACAGGGTGACACTTTTCAGCCCTGACATACTCCTTTCCTGATTTGGAACCAGTCTGTTATTCCATGTCCAGTTCTAACTGTTGCTTCCTGCCCTGCATACAGATTTCTCAAGAGGCAGGCCAAGTGGTCTGGTATTCCCATCTCTTTCAGAATTTTCCACAGCTTTTTGTGATCCACATAGTCAAAGGCTTTTGCATAGTCAATAAAGCAGAAGTTGATTTTTTTAGGACTTCTCTTGCTTTTTTGATGATCCAGTGGATGGTCACAATTTGATCTTTGGTTCCTCTGCCTTTTCTAAATCCAGCTTGAACATCTGGAAGTTCATGATTCATGTATTGCTGAAGCCTGGCTTGGAGAATTTTGAGCTTTACTTTGCTAGCATGTTGCAATTGTGCAGTAGTTTGAGCATTCTTTGGCATTGCCTTTCTTTGGGATTGGAATGAAAATTGACCTTTTCCAGTCCTGGGACCACTGCTGAGTTTTCCAAATTTGCTGACATATTGAGTGCAACACTTTCATAGCATCATCTTTCAGGATTTGAGATAGCTCAACTGGAATTCCATCACCTCCACTAACTTTGTTTGTAGTGATGCTTCCTAAAGCCCACTTGACTTCACATTCCAGATGTCTGGCTCTAGGTGAGTGATCACACCATCATGATTATCTTGATCATGAAGATCTTTTTTTTGTACAGTTCTTCTGTGTATTCTTTCCACCTCTTCTTAATATCTTCTGCTTCTGTTAGGTCATAACATTTCTGTCCTTTATTGAGCCTACCTCTGCATGAAATGTTTTCTTGGTATCTCTAATTTTCTTAAAGAGATCTCTAGTCTTTCCAATTCTATTGTTTTCCTCTGTTTCTTTCCACTGATCACTGAAGAAGGCTCTCCTATCTCTTCTTGCTCTACTTTGGAGCTCTGCATTCAACTGGGTATATCTTACCTTTTCTTCTTTGCTTTCCACTTCTCTTCTTTCACAGCTATTTGTAAGGCCCCCTCAGACAGCCATTTTTCTTTTTTGCACTTCTTTTCCTTGGGGATGTTCTTGATTTCTGCCTCCTGTACAATGTCACGAACCTCCATCCATAGTTCATCTTTTTTGGGTGTTAGTTCTAGAAGGTCTTGTAGGTCTTCATGGAACCGTTCAACTTCAGCTTCTTCAATGTTACTTGCTGGGGCATAGACTTGGATTACCATGATATTGAATGATTTGCCTTGGAAACAGGTCATTCTATTGTTTCTGAGATTCCATCCAAGTATTGCATTTTAGACTCTTTTATTGACTGTGATGGCTACTCCATTTCTTCTGAGGGATTCCTGCCCCCAGTAGTAGATATAATGGTCATCTAAGTTAAATTCACCCATTCCAGTCCATTTTAGTTCGCTGATTCCTAGAATGTTGATGTTCACTCTTGCCATCTCTTGTTTGACCACTTCCTATTTATCCTTTTCATGGACCTAACATTCCAGGTTTCTATGAAATATTGCTCTTTACAGCATCAGACCTTGCTTCCATCACCAATCACATCCAAAACTGGGTATTGTTTTCACTTTGGCTCCATCACTTCATTCTTTCTGTAGTTATTTCTCCACTGATTTCCAGTAGCATATTGGGCACCTACTGATCTGGGGAGTTCATTTTTCAGCGACCTATCTTTTTGCCTTTTTATACTGTTCATGGGGTTCTCAAGGTAAGAATACTGAAGTGGTTTGCCATTCCATTCTCCAGTGGACCACATTTTTCAGATCTCTCCACCAGGACCCATCCATCTTGGATGGCCCTACATGGCATGGCTTAGTTTCATTGAGTTAGACAAGGCTGTGGTCCATGTGATCAGATTGGCTACTTTTCTGTGATTGTGGTTTAGTCTGTCTGCCCTCTGATGCCCTCTCTCAGTGCCTACCATTTCTCTGGGGTTTCTTTTACCTTGGACATCAGGTGTCTCTTCATGACTGTTCTAGCAAAGCGCAGCTGCTGCTCCTTACCTTGGACGTGGGGTATATCCTCACAGCTGCCACTCCTGACCTTGGACGTGAGATATCTCCTCTCAGCCACTTGACACTCCAGCATAGTTTGGCCACCATAGTTTGGCCCCAGGTAAATAACAGGGAGGGAACACAGCTCTACCCATCAAAAGAAAATTGGATTAAAGATTTACAGAGCATGGCCCCGCCCACCAGGAAAAAAAAAAAAAAACACACAGTTTCCTCCTCAGTCAGTCTCTCCCATAATCCATAAGCCTCTGATCCTTCACCATCAGAGGGCAGACAGACTGAAAACCACAGTCAGAGAAAGCTAACCAATCTGATCACATGGACCACAGCCTTTTCTATCTCAACAAAAGTATGAGCCATGCCATGTAGGGCCATCCAATAAGATGAATCATGGAGGAGAGTTCTAACAAAATGTGGCCCACTGGAGAAGGGAATGACAAACCATTTCATTATTCTTGCCTTGAGAACCCCATGAACAATATGAAAAGGCAAAATGATAGGACATTGAAAGATGAACTCTCCAGGTCAGTAGGTGCCAATATGCTACTGGAGATCGGTGGAGAAATAACTTCAGAAAGAATCAAGAGATTGAGCCAAACCAAAACAACACCCAGTTGTGGATGTGACTGATGATGGAAGCAACGTCCAATGCTGTAAAGAGCAATATTGCATAGGAACATGGAATGATAGGTCCATGAATCAAGGCAAACTGGAAGTACTCAAACAGGAGATGACAAGAGTGAACATCAACATTCTAGGAATCAGCAAATTAAAATGGACTGGAATGGGTGAATTTAACAGATGACCATTTTATCTACTACTGTGGGCAGGAATCCCTTAGAAGAAATGGAGTAGCCATCATAGTCAAAAAAAGAGTCTGAAATGCAGTACTTGGATGCAATCTCAAAAACGACAGAATGATCTCTGTTTGTTTCCAAGGCAAACCATTCTATATCATGGTAATCCAAGTCTATGCCCCAACAAGTAACACTGAGGAAGCTGAAGTTGAACAGTTCCATGAAGACCCACAAGACCTTCTAGAACTAACACCCCAAAAAGATGTATTTTTCATCATAGGGGACTGGAATGCAAAAGTAGGAAATCAAGAAACAACCAGAGTAACAGGCAAATTTGACGTTGTAGTACAGAATAAGCAGGGCAAAGCTAATAGAGCTTTGCCAAGAGAATGCACTGGTCATAGCAAACACCGTCTTCCAACAACACAAGAGAAGACTCTACACATGGACATCACCCGATGGTCAATACCGAAATCAGATTGATTATATTCTTTGCAGCCAAAGATGGAGAAGATCTATACAGTCAGGAAAAAACAAGACCAGGAGCTGACTGTGGCTTAGATCGTTAACTTATTGCCAAATTCCAACTTAAATTGAAGAAAGTGGAGAAAACCACTAGACCATTCAGCTATGACCTACATCAAATCTCCTGCAAATATACAGTGGAAGTGAGAAATAGCTTTAAGGGATTATATCTGATTGACAGAGTGCTGAAGAAGTATGGACAGAGGTTCATGACATTGTAGAGGAGGCAGGATTCAAGAACACCCCCAAGAAAGAGAAATGCAAAAATGCAAAATGACTTTCTGAGGAGGCCTTACAAATAGCTGTGAAAAAGAGAGAAGTGAAAAGCAAAGGAGAAAGGATACATATACTCATTTGAATGCAGTGTTCCAAAGTATACCAAGGAGAGAAAAGAAAGCCTTTCTCAGTGATCAGTGGAAAGAAATAGAGGAAAACAATAGAGTCGGAAAGACTAGAGATCTCTTTAAGAAAATTAGAGATACCAAAAGAATATTTCATGCAAAGATGGGCTCAATAAAGGACAGAAATGTCATGACTTAACCGAAGCAGAAGATATTAAGAAGAGGTGGAAAGAATACACAGAAGAACTATACAAAAAAGATCTTCACAACCCAGATAATCACAATGGTATAATCACTCACCTAGAGCCAGACATCCTGCAATGTGAACTCAAGTGGGCCTTAGGAAGCATCACCACGAACAAAGCTAGTAGAGGTGATGGAATCCCAGTTGAGCTATTTCAAATCCTAAAAGATGATGCTATGAAAGTGTTGCATTCAATATGTCAGCAAATTTGGAAAACTCAGCAGTGGTCCCAGGACTAAAAAAGGTCAATTTTCATTCCAATCCCAAAGAAAGGCAATGTCAAAGAATGCTCAGACTATCACACAATTGCATTCATCTCACACACTACTAAAGTAATGCTCAATATTCTCCAAGCCAGGCTTCAACAGTACATGAACCACGAAATTCCAGATGTTCAAGCTGGATTTAGGAAAGGCAGAGGAACCAGAGATCAAATTGCCAACATCTACTGGATCATCAAAAAGCAACAGAGTTCCTGAAAACATCTATTTTTGCTTTATTGACTATGCCAAAGCCTTTGACTGTGTGGATCACAACAAACTGTGGAAAATTCTGAAAGAGATGGGAATACCAGACCACTTGGCATGCCTCTTGAGAAACCTGTATGCAGGTAAGGAATAAACAGTTAGAACTGTACCTAAAATGAGGGAAAGGAGTATGTCGAGGCTGTATGCTGTCACCTGCTTATTTAACTTATTTGCAGAGTACATCATGAGAAATGCTGGGCTGGATGAAGCACAAGCTGGAATCAAGAATGTCAGGAGAAATATCAATAACCTCAGATATGCCGAAAACACCACCCTTATGGCAGAAAGCGAAGGAGAACTAAAGAGCCTCTCGATGAAAGTGTAAGAGGAGAGTGAAAATTTTGGCTTAAAGCTCAACATTCAGAAAACTAAGATCATGGCATCTGGTCCCATCACTTCATGGGAAATAGATGGGGAAACAGTGGAAACAGTGTCAGACTTCATTTTTCTGGGCTCCAAAATCACTGCAGATGGTGATTGCAGCCATGAAATTAAATGAAGTTTACTCCATGGAAGAATGGTTATGACCAACCTAGAAACTGTATTATAATGCAGAGACATTACTTTGTCAACAAAGATCTGTCTAGTCAAAGCTATGCTTTTTCCACTAGTCACGTATGGATGTGATATTTGAACTCTAGAGAAAGCTGAACGCCAAAGAATTGATGCTTTTGAACTGTGGTGTTGGAGAAGACTCTTGAGAGTCCCTTGGACTGCAAGGTGATCCAATCAGTCCATCCTAAAGGAAATCAGTCCTGAATATTCATTGGAAGGACTGATGCTGAAGCTGAAACTCCAGTACTTTGGCCACCTGATGTGAAGAATTGACTCATTTGAAAACTGTTGGAGATTACGAGTGAAATGACATAAAAGACAAGACACACACAAGAGACAGACATCACTCTGGCCAGAGGAAAAATAATTGCGTGAGCAAGCAGGCTTGGGGTTTACTTTTATATAGCCCCCATGGGCAGAATTCCAGACTGTATGACCAAGCTTTTACAGTACAGCTCATGTGCATAAATGTTATCATACAGCAAAGGGAGTGAAATTCCGGCCTACTGCAGAGTCTGTCCAGAACCCTTATCACAAGAAGGGAATGTTCCCTTATTTGCAAGGGACCATTAATCTCAAGGCTGTGTCCCTCTCCTTGGCAGAACATCCTATTTGCAAGCAGCACATCTCCACTTTCCCTATTGTGGCCGCATTAACCCTTCAAAAACACCTTGATTTTGAGAAAGATTGAAACCGGGAGGAGAAGGGGACAACAGAGGATGAGATGGTTGGATAGCATCACTGACTCAATGGACATGAGTCTGAGTAAACTCCGGAAGTTGATGATGGACAGGGAGGTCTGGGGTCCTGCAGTCCATGGGGTCACAAAGAGTTGGACACAACTGAGCGACTGAACTGAACTGAAGAAAGGGAAGAAAAAAGAAAAACTAACAGGAGGAAAGAAAACTATCTTAAGAGATTAAAGGGAGGAAAGAGTTGTATCAAGAGGTGTCTGTTGTTATTGTTGTTTTTTAGTTGCTCAGTCATGTCTGACTCTTTGTGACCCTATAGAGTATAGCTTGCCAAGCTCTTCTGTCCATGGGGATTCTCCAGGCAAGCATACTAGAGCAGGTTACCATTTCCCTCTCCAAGGGATCTTCCTGACCCAGAGATCAAGCCTGACCTGCTTTGGCAGGTGGATTCTTTACCACTGAGCCACCAGGGAAGACCCATATTGGAGACAGTTCCTTAAATTATGTCCTTTTCCCATCTTGGTTGTAGGTCATGCATGAGACATCTGATCTTCATCCAAAGATAGATTACAGAGACAAGCTTCAGAAATAAACCTAGAGTGTCCTTTAATAATTTAATTAAATTTTACATTAATATACCCTAACAGCAAAGAACTATCCAGGATATGAGTCTCAGTAGATACAAACCTCCATTAACAATTTGGGATTTAACATTCATTGAAACATCTTTTTCTCCCTAAAATCACTTTCATTTAAAAAAATAATAATAAAACCAAATGAAGACTTGTTTGTGATATAGGTCTGGACTTGATAAACTTGACCTAATGAATTATATAACCATAATTGATCCTAGACATTTTGCTTTGTGAAACTTTTAAGAGTCTCAGACTAAACTTTTGATATAAAACCTTTCAAGGCTAGAAAAGTCACGCCAAAGGATTATCATATATTTTGCCTAACAGATCTAAGGGACTATATTAGAGGAGTCTAGGGTCCAGGGATGGGGGAGCCTGGTGGATTGCCATCTATGGGGTTGCACAGAGTGAAGCGGCTGAAGCTTCAGTCGACACGACTGAAGTGACTTAGCAGCAGCAGCAGCAGAGTCACATATCTCAAAAGGTGATTCAGGATGTATCCTACCCAGGGCTTCTAGAGAACAGGGACTGGAGATGAATCCCAGATTCATTCACTTGTCCCCTGCCTCTTGGTAAAGGGTTGCATACTTCAAGGAAGGGCCATCTTTTATATATATATATATATATATATATATATATATATATATATATATATATGTTACTACTTATGCAGAAGTCTAGAGGAAGGCACTAGTGAGAAAAGAAATTGAAGAGCCAAGCACATACCAGAGAGAAAGGGGGAGAGCAGAGAAGAGCTAGAACAAGAAGGAAAAGGAGGAAAAAAAGGAAAAGAGATGGGTAAAATAATATCAGCGTGTCTTTGCAGTGCCTTTCCTATTACCTGAAATAACCCTAGACCCCTTGTTCAACTTATGAACACCTTCATGAGGTGTCAACTTAAACACCATTTCTGAGGAGGAGTCATCTGTGAATCTTCAGGCAAAATTGATTATTTCTATACACACACATACATAAAGGTATACAGACGGACACATACATTACATACACACATACACAGATACACTGATTTGTCAATTTTGTTGTTCAGTGACCAACTCCTGTCCTACTCTTCAAGACTCATGAACTTCAACACACCAGGCTTCCATGTCCCTCACTATCTCCCAGAGTTTGCCCTAGTTCATGTCCTTTGAATCATATCCCTCACATTGTCACATTGTCCCACACACTATGAGTTCCTTAAGAATAGAAACAAACCTGTATTTGAGATTCCAATGCCTTACACATTTAAAGCTTCCCTTGTGACTCAGACAGTAAAGAGTCTGCCTGCAATGTGGGAGAGCCAGGTTCGATCTTTGGGTCAGGAAGATCCTCTGAAGAAGGAAATGGCAATCCACTCCAATATTCTTGCCTGGAAAATCCCATAGATGGAGCAGCCTGTGGGGCTACAGTCCATGGGGTCGCAAAGAGTCGGAAACAAGAAACTTCACACACTTAAATGCTAATAACTGCTTGATGAATAATTGAATACATGAAAGCATTTGTAAACACTATGGCATAAACTATAAAGCAGCACGTGTGAAAAAAAAATGGAGGCTTTGTATCCGTCAGATTTGAATTGAATGATTTCTTCACCATCTCTAAGATGTGATCTTGAGTATATGTTAATCAATTAATCCCAGGTTTCCTCATCTCTGAAGTGAAGATGATGACTACTTACATGGTAAGATTATCAAAATTATACAAATACTGTTTGAGAAACTTCCTCACATAAAACAGCTCTATAATAAACATTGTTTCCATCAGCAATAAAAAAAATCTTACAATCTATAGTGATGGAAAGCAGATAGTGGTGGCAGAGGGCTCAGGATAGGAAAGAGAGAAAAGGAAAATGGAAACAAGAAATCTCTCTAAAGTGATAAAAAATGTTCTAAAACTGGGTGTGGTGATATTTATACAACTGAAAACTTAATAAAAAGATACTGAATTTTACACTAAAAATGAGTGAACTTTATAGTTTATAAATTATGCTTCAATAAAGCTGTTTTGTTTTAGCATGCCAGAGGATTAGAGAAGAGAGTAGGTGGAAATTAAGTAAAACATTAGCCATAACTGCTTAAATTGGATTTTGTGTGTAAGGGGTTTATAAATTGTCTTTAATTTTGCATATTTTTCTGAATTTCCAAAATAAAAAAATAATTTGAAAAAAGAGAATGCTATAATTAATGACAATTAAGTTTTATAATTCTAACACTGTTAAATTTACCTAGTTCCTTAAATGAGATATAAGGTCACATTTCTTAAAAAATATAATGCTGGTACAAAATAAGAATAAAGGATGACTGGAAGGCATAGGCCAAAATCTTTTCAGCTGTCACTGAGAAGCACAGGCTAGTTGAAGGTAATTCTTCAGTTCAGTTCAGTCACTCAGTCGTGTCTGACTCTGCAACCCCATGAATCACAGCATGCCAGACCTCCCTGTCCATCACCAGCTCCTGGAGTTTACCCAAACTCATGTCCATTGAGTCAGTGATGCCATCCAACCATCTCATCCTCTGTCATCCCCTTCTCCTCCCACCCTCAATCTTTCCCAGCATCAGGGTCTTTTCAAAATGAGTCAGTTCTTCGCATCAGGTGGCCAAAGGATTGGAGTTTCAGCTTCAACATCATTCCTTCCAATGAACACCCAGGACTGATCTCCTTTAGGATGGACTGGTTGGATCTGCTTGCAGTCCAAGGGACTCTTAGACTGCTGCAATTATTATTTATATTGCTATGCTGTACTAAGTCACCTCAGTCATGTCTGACTCTTTGCAACCCCATGGACCCCAGGCTCTTCTGTTCATGGGATTTTCCAGGCAAGAATACTGGAGTGGGTTGCTATTTCCTTCTCCAGGAGATCTTCCCAACCCAGGGATTGAACTCTGATCTCCCACATTGCAGGCAGTTTCTTTACATTTGAGCCACCAGGGAAGATAAAAATACAAATACAAATATCTTTATAGAATTATTTGTATAAGAAAAAGTAAAATGAAAAAAAAGCAAGAAAGAGAGGTAGAGGAGGAAAAGGGTAAAAAAGGGGTTGCACTTATTGATTTTCTAATTGCTAGATCTATATATTTGGTTTTGATAATAATTTATGAAAAAATGATAATTATTTCATTTTAAATACTTGTGTAGGGGTGGGATGAGGTGGGAGGTGTGAGGCTCAAGAGGGATGGGACACATATATACCTATAGCTGATTCATGTTAATGTATGGCAAAAACCAACACAATATTGTAAAGCAATTATCCTTCAATTAAAAATAAATAAGCTTTTACAAAACTAGTGTAATGGAAAGAAAATAATGCTATTTATGAGATTTCTTTCTAAAAATAAATGAAAGACAGCATTCTTCTGCTGAGTTTTTAATGAGTTTGCACATGCAGAGTTTAGTAGTTGGAAAGATAAATCTATTGCTCTGCAAAAACTGAGAATAAGTTGGCATTACTTGTGGCAAGGGAGAAAAACAAGAAAGGTAAAAAAAAAAAAAAATAGAAAAATGACAAGAGAAAGAGAATTTACCAAACTAGTTTGCAGCAAAAGTGCTATATGAGGTGACATGCCCATAAATAATCCCCTGTTGTAGAGTGGCCAAAAAACGTTTAAGACAGAAATATCTAATTATGTTAAACCCCAAACTCATGCACACACCCCTCTCCTAAACTAAAGCAAACATATGGCTTGAGTAACAGTTTTGTTTGTTTGTTTGGTCACTTGATCTAAGTCACAAAACAGATAAATTCCAGGTCTGAGCCAACATTAGAGGAGGCGAGATAATCTATAACCTGAACCAAGCCAACAAACCAGAGGCTCAAAGCGAGAGGTTACTAAACAATGAAAGTTGTAAGGGAATTTACACAAGTGCTGAAGAAGGCCATGAACCTCAAAAAGGGTCTGAAATGGAGGCTCAAGTTAAAATACTTACATCTAAATTAGTTGAGAGACTCCAGCTGATTATCAGGTTACATAAGTTTTCTCACAGCTGTCAAATGCTAATTGACTCAAATGTGTATTTGCTACATATCAAAAAAATGATACCTCACTTGATATTTATCTAAGAGGATTTGAAGGCTTATGGACAAAATTCCATAAATTTGATGGTGATTAGCAGCTCACTTGGGCTTCCCAGGTGGCTCAGTGGTAAAAAATGTGCCTGTCAAGCAGGAAACATGGGTTTGATCCCTGAGTCAGGAAGACTCCCCACAGAAGGAAATGACAACCCACTCCAGTAGTCTTGCCTGGGGAAATCCCATGGACAGAGGAGCCTGAAGGGCTACAGACCATGGGGTCACAATGAGTTGGGCATGACTTAGCAACTAAGCAGCAGCAGCAGCCCCTACTCAAAGCAGAACTATATAAAGAGTTCTGTTACACACAAATGAACTTATCTATGA
This sequence comes from Ovis aries, assembly GCF_016772045.2. NCBI lineage: Eukaryota > Metazoa > Chordata > Mammalia > Artiodactyla > Bovidae > Ovis > Ovis aries. Next base: position 123,205,265 of record NC_056055.1, on the reverse strand, counting down.
AACATAAACAGAATCATGAACATAGAGAACAAGCTGGTGGTTGTCAAAGGGGAGGGGTTTAAGGGAGGGATGGAGTGAGAGGTTGGGGTTAGCAGATGTAAGTTTTAATATACAGAATGGACAAAAAACAAGGTCTTACTGTATAGCACAGAGAACTATATTCAATATTCTATGATAAATCATAATGGAAAAAACATAAAAAAGAATGCACATATATGCATAACTGAATCACTCTGCAGTATAGCAATAAACACCACAGTATTGTAAATCAACTATACTTCAATTGTTAAAAAGTCATTATATCAAAAAATGTTATAATTATCAAGTTATTTGTATTATAATCCTAAAATCTATGCCTACTTTTAATAAATTGAAAGAAACATAGCAATATTCATACTTTATTCATATGGATATAGAAAAGAAACATCAAGCATTAACATAATTTTCTCTGGCCAGTAAGATTACATGAAAAATGTTTTGCTTCTCTTCTCCCCATCCATAGTGGAATTCTTTTTCATAATATTTTAATTTTGTATTAGGAAAAATTATAATTTTAATTTCTCATGAACATCATGATCATATGGATGTAGCTGGAGATAAAATTCATACCTACAATAGTTTCATGATTATTCTAATTACTAAGGCTCCATTACTGTAAGATTTCCAAGTAAGAATCAGTATCTATCAATCTTCTTATTAGTTTTATATTTTCTTACAACTAGAAAGAGATTTAAAAAAAAAACTGTTTAAAATGCAGTTTAAGTTTCTCCCAGGCTAAATCTACTTTAGTCTTCCACTGAAAATGTTATTGCTCATTAGCTGAATCCACTGAAATTGGACTTTCCTTATCTTAAGTACTTCATAGTTTTAAATGCTTAAGTCTACCAGGTTGCTGCCATATTTCCTCTCACATTAGTGTCAGCAACAGCCTGGGAAGTCACCATTTATTTATAATTGCATTGTTAGGCATGAAGATGAGTGAAAATAGTAGAAAACTGCAGCTGCTCTGCTGGACAGAGTCTGCCCTTTAAACCTTTAAGGCTGTTCAATAAAGACCAAATTATTTTGTTGAGTAGAAACAGGGAAAAAAAAAAAAACTGTCAAGCTGTCAACAGTGGAAAAAATAGAGGTGTCATTTCTCAGTAATTTAGGAGTCTGGAACATATCTTTTCTCAGGTAACTTGTGTGTATGTGTGTGTGTGTAAAATTGAGAGACAGAGAGAGAAAGAGAGCTGTCAAAAGTACAGGACTAATTTTTTTTAAGAACTCATTTTGCTTCAAAACTTTAATATCATTTTTTTTTTGCTCATATATACAATTCTCTCGTAAACCTTTAGAATATCGTCCACTAATTCTTCAACCTGAATAACAACTTTTGCTTTAGTAATTGAAAAAATTTTACTCATTCTAGAACATTCAGCTCAAACTCTACCTTTTCTGTATCTTCAGAAACTGCCTAGGCAGACTCATGGTCATACTTCCATTCAACCAGATTATCCCTATAAAACAATTATCTTTTATTGAAACAGACTCTGCATTTCTTGAGGATGAAGACAATATAATTTCATCAGTGTATTCCAAAGACCAAGAAAATTAAATATTCCTGAGAAATAGATCTTTAGACTATGGCTTTCTGATTCAAACACTCCAACACGTACTAATTTAGAATCATAGCAAAAAAGTTAAACTTTCTAAGCCTCCATTTCTTTATCTTAACATTGGAATGCCTCATAGAAATGTTGTGAAGATTAGCTCAGATAATATTTATACAACTTTTGGGACAGAGCCTTGCACATAATAAACATTCAGTAAAGTAAAATATGGTTTTTGCAGTAGTCAGGTATGGATGTGAGAGCTGGATTATAAAGCTGAGCACTGAAGAAATGATGCTGTTGAGCTGTGGTGTTGGAGAAGACTCTTGAGAGTCCCTTGGACTGCAAGGAGATCCAACAAGTCTATCCTAAAGGAAATCAGCCCTGAATATTAATTGGAAGGACTGATGCTGAAGCTGAAACTCCAATCCCTTTGGCCACCTGATGTGAAGAACTGACTCATTTGAAAAGACCCTGATGCTGGGAAAGATGGAAGGCAGGAGGAGAAGGGGACCACAGAGGATGAGTTGGTTGGATGGCATCACCGACTCAATGGACATGAGTTTGAGTAAACTCTGGGATTTGGTGAGGGACAGGGAGGCCTGGCATGCTGCAATCCATGTGGTTGCAAAGAGTCAGACATGACTGAGCAACTGAACTGAACTGAACTGAACTGAAAGTAAAATAAACACTCTTGTTTCTGTTAGCTGAAAGAAACATACAATGTAAGACTGATGAGTTTCAGCTTTATTTAGAACCTTAATGAGGCTGATAGCCTGGAAACAGCCTCTCATCTCTGAGGAAATGCTCTGAAGAGGTAGGGGACAAGTCAATATATACATAGATTTTTTGACTGAGAAATACATGTAGTCAAGCATAAAAAAATTACTGCTAGTCACAAAGAACAGATATCTGAAGTTAATGATTTTAGTGCTTTTCTATGTATGCACAAATCTGGGGTCATTGAAATTTTCCATAGATATGCGTCTTAATTATCTAGGGCCCCAAATATCCAAAATACAGAATGCAGCATCCTGCTTTTCCCATCCTGAATTCCCCTTAGGGTGCACTGTTGGTGGGCTGTGACTTAACTCTTTGTACAAGGAGGTGATAAGCAACAGTCTTTGGTCTTTCTGCTTACCTTTTAATAGCTAACAATAGCTTTGCTTTTGTGTATAAATAATCTTATTATTTAAAAATAAAAGAGAAAATTCAACACAGTTTATATTATCATTTATCATACTCATTTCATACCATCTGGGTTAAAATAGAAAATCATTTTTATCAAGTAACTATTATGAATAAACTCTACTTTATTTCATTTACTTTTTGCCACTTTATGCATATCTTTTTGAAAAAAATTAATTGAAGAAATCAGTATCTTATAATCAGGGAAGGAAATGGCAGCCTACTCCAGTACTCTTGCCTGAAAAAACCCCATGGACAGAGGAGTCTGGTAGGCTACAGTCCATGGCGTTGCAGAGTCGGACATGACTGAGCAACTTCACTTTCTTTATATCTCATAATATTTCTGATGAGAAAACATAGATATGACATATTCTTGAGTTTCCCTTCTTTATTACCATTTTCCCTGAGATTTCCAGTTAATATAAAAAGTTCTTATCTGAACTAGAAAAACTTAGATTCTTAGTAAATTCCTTTAAGAGATGATTAAAGTCACTGTCACAGATGACTGGATTTGTAGGTCTTTAATTTGACTTTTAAGTTACCAGTGGATCATTAGAGACTACACATGCCATTATTGTAAGTGTAGTCAATCTAGCTGAAATCCAAGTCATTAAATAGTAGCCCAACTGGGATAAATTTAGGCTGTGTTTACATCATGAAAACTGTTTCCAAACATTTTGATACAATTATTTCTTAACACTACAAAATAAAAGTGCTAAGGTATTACAGATAATTTATGATCTTAAAATGTACGTGATGCATGCATGAAATCTGGAAGTAGATCAAAGTAGCAATCATTAAAAGATTGAAAAATAAATCCTTCGAAAGCAGCACAGCACTCATATACCTTCTAAATCCTGTAGATGTTATTCCCTTGGCAAAAATTCAATTTAGTGGTTTTAAGAAGCTACTTGAGTGAATCAACCCACTTAGGACTACTTCCTCCACCTTTAAACTATCATTAAATTAAGGAAAGAAAAGTAAAGAAGATTTGAATCTATCACCTACTCTCTGTAAAACACACACAGACGCATGCATGGGCACATGTGTACTCACGAACACATATATACACAGCAAGAATGTGCCTCAACCAAAGATAGGATTTCGGGAATTCAGAAATATTAGAGATGTAAGGGATTGATATTTGCGTAAATCAGCCTAAGATTCAACACAGGGAGAAGAGGAGACTGCCTAGAAAATAATGAGTAGATTTCTCCCGCTGAGTACCTAGGCAGTCCCAGAATCAGAAAAATAGACACTGGGAACAATAGTGCATAGTCATGTAATTTGGATGTAAACTAAAACAAATTACTTAAGAGTGAGATCACCAAGATGGCAAAGTAGAAATGTCTAGCCCCTGTCCATCTACAAGGATCAACACTTACATAGCTATCCATGGACAAAATGGTTCTGGGAGGTTCTGAAGTCCACTTAAGAAACTTCAACGGAGAATAATTTGACAACAACTACACAGAAAGGGAAGAAAAAACAGCTTCATTCGGCCTTCATCAACCCATTCCCCAAGCCAGCACTGCTCAGGGCCAAGAGGAAACTCCCCAACCAAAATGAATTATCTTTCTTGGGAAAGGAAGAGCAAGGCAAGTGACAGCTTCCCCAGACTTTCTGCACAGAAAGGAAAGGTCTTGGCTTCACCCCACCCAGAGACCAACAAAGCTAAGATGTGTAGAGAAGGCTAGGAACATCGAAGGGCACAAGGAGTAGATTTCTGAGGCACAGGAAACTCACAGATCTTTCCATTCCCCAAGATCATTTGCAATCTGAGAAACCCTTCTCTGTTTGCTCTCGTTCCCTGGATCCTCTTCTCTTCAGTGGACTAAAGTTTTTGAAACAAAATCCAGGGGATAAAAATCTGGTATACAACTTCTACTTATGGGAAGCCAGAAAATGCCCACTGGAAAAATCACAAAATTGATTACCACCTGAGTAGGATGAAGAAAGGGGAAATTACCAAAAGAAAACACATATGAATGTGTCAAAACATGTTTGTGCTAAGGTTGCTAAACAGAGTGTATCAAAGAATCTTCACAAAAGTCTGTGCGAACCTGCAGTTCCTGAAGGAGTAACTTGGATAAAACATAACAACCTCGAATATTTAACAACCTGAATATTTAATGAGAAAATTTAAGTGTAAAGGTTTTACTATTTTCATGGATCCAGGAAAGGTCCCTCATTTCTCTGAGCCCCCAATTACCTCATTAATAAAATAAAGATACCTTATAGAAATATTAGGGAATCAGAAATGTGCAAATGTAAAGTAATAATACTATTATGATTTATAATTTCTTCTATACTTTCCAGCCTATAAATAAAATGTATTCATTTATATCCTAACAGAGTAAAGCTATAACATGATCTTGCTCTTCAACATTTCTCCACTCTTTTCCCTTACCAAAAAAAGAGAAAAACATTTGATAAGTATAGAATTCTTCCTGAGTGTCTTTTAAAAATGGACAATGCTATGCTTCTACTGTGGTGCTGGAGAAGACTCTTGAGAGTCCCTTGGGCAGCAAGGAGATCAAACCAGTCAATCCTGAAGGAATTTTGAATATTCATTGGAAGGACTAATGTTGAAGGTGAAGCTCCAATACATGTGAGCACCTGAGGTGAAGAGCCAACTCATTAGAAAAGACCCTGATGCTGAGAAAGATTGCAGGCAGGAGAAGAAGGGGATGACAGAGGATGAGATGGTTGGATGGCATCACCAACTCAGTGGACATGAGTTTGAGCAAACTCCATGAGATAGTGAAGGTCAGGGAAGCCTGGCATGCTGCTGTGCATGGGGTCACAAAGAGACACGACTGAGTGACTGAACAACAACAATAATGCCCCTATTGAGTTACCTGCTTACAAAATTCAGGAGTCCCCCAAATTAATATCATCTTGACATCAACTGCAAAACTCAGCAGTCTCCATAACAACACTTACTTCTGACACCAATTACAAGTTCCCAAGACTACCTCAAGTTCCAAAATCTACCAGAAGGATTCAGAGAATTCATCAAAAGCTGTTACACTTATGGTTATGGGTTTTTACAGTAAAAGGATACAAATTAAAATCTGCTAAGGGAAGAAAGCTGAGCACCAAGGAATTGATGCTTCTGAACTGTGGTGCTGGAGAAGATTCTTGAGAGTCCCTTGGACTGCAAGGAGATCCAACCAGTCCATCCTAAACGAGACCAGTCCTGGGTATTCATTGTAAGGACTGATGCTGAGGCTGAAACTCCAATACTTTGGCCACCTCATGCAAAGAGTTGACTCATTGGGACTGTGATTCTGGGAGGGATTGGGGGCAGGAGGAAAAGGAGATGACAGAGGATGAGATGACTGGATGGCATCACCGACTGGATGGCATCACTGACTCGATGGATGTTGAGTTTGAGTGAACTCCAGGAGTTGGTGATGGACAGGGAGGCCTAGTGTGCTGCAATTCATGGGGTCACAAAGAGTCGGACGCGACTGAGTGACTGAACTGAACTGAAGCACATTAAGCATGCTTCTATGAAGTATTTGAGTCCTTTTGGACAGTTGAGGTTATATTCCTAAAATTGTTGGCTCATGTATTAAAGAATAAACAATTAAAGCCTTAAATCCTCCTGAGGCTCAAGCTCTCTATCTTTTACATGGAAATAATTCCATTCAGGTACTGAGGAAGATCAAATAGCAAGTAAATGAAAAGTCTGGGATACAAATTCAGTCTGATGGACTTTCAAGGCTTCCATCTCACCACCTTGCCTATTCCCATTTTTATGCTGTAGGCATTGAAAATTAAATAAAATAATATATGTAAAAGCACTTTCTAGAACTTGTGTACAGTAAACATCAGCAAATATTAATTTCCTTCATATTTTTGAAGATAATTGTTCTTTATTTAAGTTCAATGACAAAAAGAAAAGTGTCTAAATAAAGGAAGATATTTAAGACACACACTAAAAACTTTCTGAACATGCGCCACAAAGTTCCTTCTCTGTTCCTTGTAAATGAAATAGTATGGATCTATTTGTCTGGACTGCAGGTAGAAGGAGTAGAGAGTGGCAGATAAGGGGTAAGGAAATAAAATGGGTTTTGGAATCTAGGGCTGTAAAGGGAAGAATTTAAGAACTTCTGCAAACAACTTTGATGTTTAAATGCTTGGATAACTTGTGAATAGAGTGTTTGTCTTTGAAACAGTTAACTCTTGTTCCTTTATCACTCACAGTCCCAAAAGGATTCTCTGTTGCCTGCAAATGAATTGTATTCTTTTTCAATCAATATGCAAGTCAAACTCAAAGTTTCATTTTAAAGCAACAGTGAGAGCATTTGTCCTTGGACCTTTCATATTGGGTAACAGCAAGAGGGCACAGAAAGGGAACTTAAAGTGAAACTGAAAATAAGCAGGTTTGCTAATATTAAATGGATGGATATGGCATTTTCATTTATTTCAATGGCAACAGCCCAATGTCTTTGCAATTCCCTGCCTTCTACAGAAAAAGTTTGGAAAGGTTACTATAAATAGGGTTGGATTGTCTTTTAAACATGCATTTTTTTTTAAACAAAAATTCATAAACTCAGCAACTAAACTCAGATCTTCTTGCAGCAATAACTCACCATTTTGCCAATTCAGTGTCAAGACTGGGAAAGCTGAAGCATTTTCTTTCCTGGAGAATATTAAAGTGTCATCCTCAGTAAACTTGCTTAGCCTTCAGGTAAATTCTGCTCTTTCAAATACTGATTGTTCATTGGAAATGGCAATCATATATATGGAAACATCAATTTCAGTCTGGTACCTGCTGCTTAGCTAAAAATTGTAAAGTCAGCAATGACTGCAGTCAGCTGCCTTCCATAGAAACCTTACCACAGCACAGTTCATGTGTAACAGAAAGTCCACTGGGAAGCAATCTAGGACCCATAGGGCTGACAGAAGAGCTGTCCAGAACCCACTTTCCTTCTATCTTTACTGTTTCGTTATCTTTAGAGTGTGGCTTTCACTCTCACAATAATAGGATGGCTACTCCGTCTTCAGAGACTGTACTGTATCTGAATTATAAGCCGGAAGAAGCAGGAGGATGGATGGCAGAAGGTTTTTCATTACTAGATTCCACATCTAGTAATGAAAAAACTTTAAGCATTTACTAAAAGAGTTTCAAATTGGCATTCTATACATTAAACCCCTTCTAAATCAACAATCTGGGGCTATATTGAATTAAGAGAAGCAATAATTATCAAAGAATAGGGTTTTTTAAGTCTATTTTACCACTTCACATATACCATATGATGACAATTACCATGCAAGGACATAAAAGAGATAACCAAATAGTACTTAAGAAGCTAAAAGACTCATCTTAAGTTTTACTCCAGCAGGTTGATACTCATTTAGATTATGGACCATTGGTATAATGTCTTTCCTTGTAAGCACACAGAATCACTTAAACTATAAAGTACACAGTGTCCGTATCCACCTGAAGATTAGAAACACAAAATATAAGGAGGAGCTGATTTTTTTTTTTTTCACAAAGACACAATATCCTTGGCAAATTGGACATAAGTTTTATTTCAAGCCAAAATTGCCATCTGAGTCTATTGAAACCAGTTTAAGTATAGCTCATCTTATGATATTGAGCCTCCTCACCTTGAAAAATAATAACAAGAAGCCAAAAACCATAAACTCAAATTGGAAGACCTACATGTGGAAGCCTCTATGGCCTGTACTGTTTGATATTTGCAGCAATGTGGATTTATTGGTAGTAATAACTTATATCCTCTTAATATCTAACTCTGAAATTAAGCCAATGTCATTTAAAGCCTGAAATAATAACTATGAGCTGCCTTGACATCTACATGTGAGAAGGCATCCAAAGGCCTAACAATAGTCCCTTCTCCACTCTTCTCTCAAATATGAGTCCCCTTAACCAAACAATCCCTATCATGGAAATCAGACTCAGTCAGTTCCTGCTTATACTCAAGTCCTGGGTTTCAGTTCAGTGCGAGCCAGTAGGATTATTCAAATAAGCCAAGCACATCTGCCCTCAGGAACCCAGGACCATTCCACCACTTTGTTGCTACAAAACCTGATTCTATAATCCATATTTTCAGTTCTATTAAGAGACCATCTCATGTCTTTCAGGGAAGTTTACCAATAACCAGAATACAATAAATTTTCCCAAAGAAAATAATATTTATTAAATCCTTTTATTGACAAACAATTTCATCAATATGAGACTTAAATACATCCATAAATTATATACAGCTAATTAAAACTAAATTTTATTTTATTTTTTTACATCTCTTTTTTTAATATAAACTTATTTATTTTAATTGGAGGCTAATTACTTTACAATATTGTATTGGTTTTGCCATACAGTGACATGAATCCACCACAGGTGTACAGGTGTTCCCTTTCCTGAACCCCCCTCCCACCCCATACCATCCCTCTGGGTCATCCCAGTGCACCAGCCCCAAGCATCATGTATTATGCCTCCAACCTAGACTGGCGATTCATTTCACATATGATAATATACATGTTTCAATGCCATTCTCCCAAATCATCCCACCCTCACCGTCTCCCACAGAGTCCAAAAGACTGTACTATACGTCTGTGTCTCTTTTGCTATCTCACATACAGGTTTATCATTACCATCTTTCTAAATTCCATATATATACATTAGTTTTCCTGTAGTCATGTATGGATGTGAGAGTTGGACTGTGAAGAAGGCTGAGTACCGAAGAATTGATGCGTTTGAACTGTGGTGTTGGAGAAGACTCTTGAGGGTCCCTTGGACTGCAAGGAGATCCAACCAGTCCATTCTGAAGGAGATTAGCCCTGGGATTTCTTTGGAAGGAATGATGCTAAAGCTGAAGCTCCAGTACTTTGGACACCTCATGCGAAGAGTTGACTCGTTGGAAAAGACTCTGATGCTGGGAGGGATTGGGGGCAGGAGTAAAAGGGGACAACAGAGGATGAGATGGCTGGATGGCATCACTGACTCGATGATATGAATCTGAGTGACCTCCGGGAGTTGGTGATGGACAGGGAGGCCTGGCGTGCTGCGATTCATGGAGTCGCAAAGAGTCGGACACCACTGAGCGACTGAACTGAACTGAACTCTGGTTAACAGTGTATACCAAAAAAGTTTAACATTAAAATAATTATTTAAAAATAGTTTCTTATGTATTTTTTAATCATTTACTAATAGTGGATTGATTCAAGTCATTATACGTAAAGACAGACACTCTGAGCAACATCTACCCATGGTAACTACGGTAAACGCATACACATGTACATGCGTAGTATGTAGTTGGTTCTTCTCAATCTGGACTGTCACGATAAATTTATTCTCCTGAACTTTTTCTTTATTTACTGTGAACTTTCTAAATGAGATTAAGATGAAAATTGACCTTCCCTTAAAACACATCATCTGTCCATGTGCCTCTATCCTTTTCTCAGTAGTATACAATAACTAAAGTAGTACATTTCTCAAATATTGTATGTTTTTTTTCCTTGTCAGTTTAAAGCCAGAGTTTATTAAACAACTTAAAGCCCTCTTGTATTAAATGCTATGTGACTTGATTGCTTACTGCAAAAAAAAAATATTTTTTTCTTAAGTGCTAAATATTCAACAGGAGTACAAGAGCAGAAATTGGATAAATTCTGTTATTTTGACACTAGAACATGTTACATTAAGGGTCAGACATTTTTACCAACACTCTGAAAGTCAAGTGAAATTGGAAGTCATTTAACACAATGCAATTTTGGACACAAAAATCAGGCACTAAGATAGGAAGACTTACAGGTTAGGTTCAGTTAATGCAGAATCTGTGCTGATAAAAAACTTTCAGCATCATAAACAATTTAAAAATTGCTAGAGGATGCACAAACATCTGGGTTAAATCCTCCTAGTAATCCTAGGCTGCATGTACCAATATTATCTCCACTTAAATACATACTAATAAAATTAAGTACAGACTAACCAAAACAAGGGCTTCCCTATGGCTAAGCTGGTAAAGAATCCGCCTGCAATGCGGGAGACCTGGGTTTGATCCCTGGATTGGGAAGATCCCCTGGAGAAAGGAATGGCTACCCACTCCAGTATTCTGGCCTGGAGAACTCCATGGACTCTCCATGGATGAAGTCGCAAAGTGTCGGACACAACTGAGTGACTTTCACTTTCAATCAAAACAAACATAAACATTAATATTAAGACTAAACTAAAAGTAACAAATTTCAATTCAGGTTAATATATAGAAATCTTCCTGAAGACTTGAATTTAAGTTTTGAAGATAAGTGGAGACCTGGATTCGATCCCTGGGGTCCGGAAGATCCCCTGGAGAAGGAAAAGCAACCCACTCCAGTACTCTTGCCTGGAAAATCCCATGGACGGAGAAGCCTGGTAGGCTACAGTCCATAGGGTCGCAAAGAGTCGGACATGACTGAGTGACTTCACTTTCACTTTTGATGAAACAATTAGATTAAAACATCTAAAAGAATGATTCTATGCACAACTGCCAGTAACTATGTACTTTTGGGGTGAGCATATTATTTACCACCCTAATGTGACATTTTCAGAGTGAAGAGAATTGCTATTAATAATTATCCTGAGACAACAAGCAAATATACCAGGACTACATTTGGCAAACTGAAATATATAGTCATTGGGATTTCTTTGGAAGGAATGATGCTAAAGCTGAAGGTCCAGTGCTTTGGCCACCTCATGCGAAGAGTTGACTCATTGGAAAAGACTCTGATGCTGGGGAGGGATTGGGGGCAGGAGGAGAAGGGGATGACCCAGGATGAGATGGCTGGATGGCATCACAGACTCTATGGATGTGAGTCTGAGTGAACTCCGGGAGATGGTGATGGACAGGGAGGCCTGGCGTCACTCTCACACATTTTCTTAAGCATGAGGAGATGCCTCAAATCTCTAGCCATAAGACAAATATCAGCAGAAATGCAGAAATAAAAAAAACTAAAAGTAGTTATAAAAGCATAGAAAAATATTCTAATTCATCACACTTTTCATTTTGTCCAAAGGCCAAAATCTTTTTGTAAAAGTGCATGTACAATCTTTGCCACAGTTTTTGAGTTGAACTAATAAAGTATTAATAATATTCTAAAAGATTTAAGTTACTTTTAAGGAGTCACTCTTTGTTCACTTAGTAATAAACTTAAAATATGATTCTTTTGGAATTCACTTTCCAGAGATTATTAATACTATTTCATTTCTACTAAGTTAAATTTAACATTTCAAAGTAGGGAAAAAGTGCTGAGTGAATAAAATATTTCCCCCAGTAAGTTGAAGAAAAGAACTTAAGTGGTTATTGTGCTAAATAAAAATTTTAAAGGGTATGATGATTGTTGAGGATTTAAGAAGTCAAATCAAGAATATTTGCTTGTTCACCTTCTAGGTTGAAAACAATTGATAGATTCAAATTTCGCACAAAACATCTCACTTATCTCTAATGAAATGTGTTGGAAAACACGGTTTGATCTTCAACTCTGCCAAGCATCTTAGTACTTGTCTTGAGTAAGACAGCATGTGTTGTACTCAATCACTCAGTCATGTCTAACTCTTTGCAACCCCATGGACTGTAGCCTGCAAGGCTCCTCTGCCCCTGGAATTTTCCAGGCAAGAATACTGGAGTGGGTTGCCTTTTCCTATGCCAGGGGATCTTCCCAACCCAGGGATTGAACCCGAGTTTCCTGCAATGGCATGCGGATTCTTTACCACTAGCACCATGTATCTTGAGGCAAAAGCAGCACAGGACTGTCTCAGGCTTCCCCCAAAAGGCAGACAGAAAGAGATTCAAATTCAAGAGCTCTGCAGCAGTCTGGCTGAAGAACACAAAAGGAAGAGCAAGACGGAGGATAAAGCAACCTCAGTTCCTCTTCTCAGACTCACCAGGTGAGACATTCTCTCTCAGGGAAATAAATGGAAGATAGAAATAGAATTTGGAACTTTATGAAGTCCTTCCACATGAAAAAAAAGCAAAAGATACAGAGATTTCCTTCAAAACTGTGTGATTTATACTTTGATATTAGGAAAACTCCTAGAAATGCCAACTTATATGAAAATTAAAGTGACTTTAATATTTACTTTTAGTAAAAATTCAGTAAATCACTTCATAAAACAAGGAAATATTAGTATGCCTGTGTATATGTTTTTTTTCCCCTGGGACTTATGGACAAAAAGTAAATTCAATAACTTTTTTTGAAACCCCTATATACTACAGACACTAGAAAATAAGTAGCCAGGTGATTAAGGAAAATGATTAAATATGAGAACAGATAGAAACTGTACATCAAAAACCATCAGAATATTGCAGAGAAAAGATTCAGTAGGGTCAAATAAAAATTTCTGAAAATGGCAACTATTTGGTTAGGCATAAAAATTATAGAAATTTCAAGTTAAAATATAACAGTGATTTCTGTGAAGGGCAGAATAAGCAAAACTTAAGAGGCATGGCTGCTGAATTTTTACCAAGGGTATGTTTAAACCTATAATACTATCACAATGACCAAGATTCCTAATAACATTTTTTACATATATTACCAACATAGCAAGAATAAATAGTGATCTGATTTTCATTTCTAAAGTTTCTGTTTATGTGACTATTGAACATAAAGGGTTGTAATAGTCCCTGAAACACCAAAGGATACTTTCTCTAAGTACCAGAGTTGCTAATATCTAATGGCCATGATAATGCCCTAAATATGCTGCTGCTGCTGCTGCTGCTAGGTCACTTCAGTCGTGTCCATTTGCTGAGACATGTGCAACTCTTGGAATCCACATGAACTGTGGCTACAGGCCACAGAGGATCCCCAGGCTCCTCTATCCATCAGATTATCCTGGCAGGAATACTGGAGTTGCCATTTCCTCCTCCAGGGGATCTTCCCAACCCAGGGATCGAACTCACATCTCCTGTGTCTCTAGCATTGGCAGGTGGATTCTTTATCACGGCACTACCTGTCCTAAATGGAGTATAACTTGACAGAACTGGTTCTGTAACTTATCACAGCAACTACCTTAAAGCTAGATGTGATTTTAAGAATAACTTCTTGAGTGAATATTGATAAAAGTTTTAAAATATTTAAATTTCTACCATGCTTAGCTAAGAAAAATATACTTAAAATCATGCTTGGTTATGACCATAACTAAATTGGAACAAATCATCCAATTTTTCAAAATATGACATTTTGTAAACTTCATCCCAGCTCTCATCAAGGCATGTAAATAATTAAAATTTATTGAATTCTACTAGAAAGAGAAAGAGTTTGGTAAAGTCTGCTTTTGATATATAGATAAAAGGCTTTTTTAATCCACCAAAAGAAAATCCCCTTTATATTCTGCTATTATTTTGACCAAAAGATTATGTAACATAAGCACCTAAACTCATTTCAATATATCAACTGCTCTCAAATTTTCGTTATTTAGTATTAGTATGTGCACCAAACTGTAACAAGCATGATGTTATCAAAAATTACTTCCAACATATATATTTCTAGTTATGTACCTATGAAATAAACTTGAAATTGTTCCCCATGACAGAAAGTAAGATATCAAATTTCAAGTTAGAGTTGAGAGCTTGTTTTCTACTTCTTAGATTAATTCTATTTACATGTCAAGATTGCTTCATCATTCAGAGGATGATATTATTTTGTGATTATAATATTTAAGAAAGAGCAGTAGATTAGTAAATCCCATTTTAACTAAATCTCCATAAATGTTTTCATGCTTTGTACTTAATATTTTCTCTAATTCCAGTAAGAAACGGTTCAAACAATATCTTCCACACGATCATTCCAATGGATTCTATTTCAGAGCAAATTTTATCACAGATTTAATCGCAGAATATGGGAGTTATATGCTATTGAGCCCACACATAAAATTAAATACCAGCATAATTTAACTGATAGGAACTGAACTGATATATTCTCTTGTGAGAGAATGAAATATAGAGAGTTTTTTCCCTTCAGTCATACTAAATTGGAATTTAAAATGAAAATCTTCAACTCAAGGCAATCCTAGACCTAGATTACCAGCATAATGGATAGTCTAAGAAATTTCTGCCAATAGAAATTGGTTTGTCAACCAAAAGTCATCTTCCAGGAATTCTGACTTAACCATACTCATGTAACACTATTCCCTACCCAGTTTTGCCTCTCTACATTTGCCTCTGTCTGGCTCCTTTTGCCAGTTCTACTTTCTAAAGCTTACTTTGAAAGGTCACTTTTCATTCCAATCCCAAAGAAAAGCAATGCCAAAGAATGATCAAACTATCACACAATTGCACTCATCTCACATGCTAATAAAGCAATGCTCAAAATTCTCTAAGCCAGGATTCACCAATACATGAACCATGAACTTCCAGATGTTCAAGCTCATCTTAGAAAAGACAGAGGAACCAGAGATCAGATTGCCAACATATGTTGAATCATCGAAAAAGCAAGAGAGCTCCAAAAAACATCTATTTCTGCTTTATTCACTATGCCAAAGCCTTTGACTGTGTGGATCACAATGAACTGTGGAAAATTCTGAAAGAGATGGGAATATCAGACTACCTGACCTGCCCCTTGAGAAATCTGTATGCAGGTCAGGAAGCAACAGTTAGAACTGGACATGGAACAACAGACAGGTTCCAAACAGGAAAAGAAGAATGCCAAGACTATATTTTCACCCTGCTTATTTAAATTCTATGCAGAGTACATCATGAGAAACAATAGGCTGGATGAAGTACAAGCTGGAATCAAGAATGCTGGGAGAAATATCAATAACCTCAGATATGCAGATGACACCACCCTTATGGCAGAAAGTGAAGAGGAGCTAAAGAGCCTCTTGATGAAAGTGAAAGAGGAGAATGAGAAAGTTGGCTTTAAGCTCAACATTCAGAAAACGAAGATTATTGCATCTGGTCCCATGAGTTCAGTTCAATTCAGTCACTCAGTTGGGTCCGACTCTTTCAACCCCATGAAGCACACCACGCCAGGCCTCCCTGTCAATCACCAATTCCCAGAGTTTTCCCAAACTCATGTCCATTGAGTCAGTGATGCCATCCAACCATCTCATCCTCTGTTGTCCCCTTCTCCTCCTGCATTCAATCTTTCCCAGCATCAGGGCCTTTTTCAAATGATTCAGTTCTTCGCATCAGGTGGCCTAAGTACTGGAGTTTCAGCTTCAACATCAGGCCTTCCAATGAACACCCAGGACTGATCTCCTTTAGAATGGACTGGTTGGATCTCCTTGCAGTCCAAGGGACTCTCAAGAGTCTTCTTCAACATCACAGTTCAAAAGCATAAATTCTTCAGCGCTCAGCTTTCTTTACAGTCCAACTCTCATGGAAAAATCATAGCCTTGACTAGATGGACATTTGTTGACAAAGTAATGTCTCTGCTTTTTAATATGCCGTCTAGGTTGGTCATAGCTTTCCTTCCAAGTAGTAAGTGTTTTTAATTTCATGGCTGAACTCACCAACTGCAGTGATTTTGGAACCAAAAAATAAAGTCAGCCAATGTTTAGACTGTTGCCCCATCTATTTGCCATCAAGTGATGGTACCAGATGCCATGATCTTAGTATTCTGAATGTTGAGCTTTAAATAAATTTTTTCACTCTCCTCTTTCACTTTCATCAAGAGGCTTGTTAGTTCTTATCACTTTCTACAATAAGTGTGGTGTCATCTGCATATCTGAGCTTATTGATACTTCTCCCAGCATTCTTGATTCTAGCTTGTGCCTCTTCCAGCCCAGCGTTTCTCATGATGTACTCTGCATAGAAGTTAAATAAGCAGGGTGACAATATAGTCTTGACATTCTTCTTTTCCTATTTGGAACCAGTCTGTTGTTCCATGTCCAGTTCAAACCGTTGTTTCTGACTTGCATACAGATTTCTCAAGAGGCAGGTTAGGTGGTCTGGTATTCCCATCGCTTTCAGAATTTTCCACAGTTTATTGTGATCCACACAGTCAAAGGATTTGGCATAGTCAATAAAGCAGAAATAGATGTTTCTCTGTAACTCTTGCTTTTTTGATGATCCAGCGGATGTTGGCAATTTGATCTCTGGTTCCTCTGCCTTTTCTAAAACCAGCTTGAACATCTGGAATTTCATAGTTCATGGATTGCTCAACCGTGGCATGGAGAATTTTGAGCATTACTTAACTAGCATGTGAGATGAGTGCAGTTGGGCAGTAGTTTGAGCATTCTTTGGCATTGCCTTCCTTTGTGGTTGGAATGAAAACTGACCTTTTCCAGTCCTGTGGCCACTGCTGAGTTTTCCAAATTTTCTGACATATTGAGTGCAACAGTTTCACAGCATTGTCTTCCAGGATTTGAAATAGCTCAACTGGAATTCCATCACCTCCACTAGCTTTGTTTAAAGGGATGCTTCCTAAGGCCCACCTTACTTCACATTCCAGAGTTGAGTGATCATACCATCATGATATTGTGGGTCATAAAGATCTTTTTTGTACAGTTTTTCTGTATATTCATACCACATGTTCTTAATGTCTTCTGCTTCTGTTAAGTCCATAACATTTCTGTCCTTTATTGAGCCCATTTTTGCATGAAATTTTCCCTTGGTCTCTCTAATTTTCTTAAAGAAATCTTTAGTCTTTCCCATTCTATTGTTTTCCTCTATTTGTTTGCATTGATGCTGAGAAAGGCTTTCTTGTCTCTGCTTGCTATTCTTTAGAATTCTGAATTCAAATGGGTATACATGGAACAACAGACTAGTTCCAAATAGGAAAAGGAGTATGCCAAGGCTGTATATTGTCACCCTGCTTATTTAACTTCTATGCAGAGTACATCATGAGAAACACTGGGCTGGAAGAAGCACAAGCTGGAATCAAGATTGCTGGGAGAAATATCAATAACCTCAGATATTCAGATGACACCACCCTTATGGCAGAAAGTGAAGAGGAACTCAAAAGCCTCTTGATGAAAGTGAAAGAGGAGAGTGAAAAAGTTGGCTTAAAGCTCAACATTCAGAAAATGAAGATAAATGGCATCTGGTCCCATCACTTCCTGGGAAATAGATGGGGAAAGAGTGGAAACAGTGTCAGACTTTATTTTGAGGTGGGGGGGGGCCTCCAAAATCACTGCAGATGGTGACTGCAGCCATGAAATTAAAAGACACTTACTCCTTGGAAGGAAAGTTATGACCAACCTAGATAGCATATTGAAGAGCAGAGACATTACTTTGCCTACCAATGTCCATCTAGTCAAGGCTATGGTTTTTCCAGTGGTCATGTATGGATGTGAGAGTTGGACTTTGAAGAAGGCTGAGTGCCAAAGAATTGATGCTTTTGAACTGTGGTGTTGGAAAAGACTTGAGAGTCCCTTGGACTGCAAGGAGATCCAACCAGTCCATTCTAAAGGAAATCAGTCCTGGGTGTTCTTTGGAAGGACTGATGCTGAAGCTGAAACTCCAATACTTTGGCCACCTCATGCGAAGAGTTGACTCATTGGAAAATACACTGATGCTGGGAGAGATTGGGGGCAGGAGGAGAAGGGGACGACAGAGGATGAGATGGCTGGATGGCATCACTGACTCAATGGATATGAGTCTGAGTCAACTCCGAGAGTTGGTGATGGACCCGGAGGCCTGGCATGCTGCGCATCATGGGGTCGCAAAGATTTGGACACGACTGAGTGACTGAACTGAACTGAACTGATCTTTCCTTTTCTCCTTTACTTTTCACTTCTCTTCCTTTCACAGCTATTTGTAAGGCCTCCTCAGACAGCCATTTTGCTTTTTTGCATTTCTTTTCCATGGGGATGGTCTTGATCCCTGTCTCCTCCACAATATCATGAACCTCTGTCTATAGTTCATCAAGCACTTTGTCTATTAGAACTAGTCCCTTAAATCTATTTCTCACTTCCACTGTATATCATAAAGGATTTGATTTAGGTCATACCTAAATGGTCTAGGGATTTTCTTCACTTTCTTCAATTTAAGTCTGAATTTGTCAATAAGGATTTCATGATCTGAGCCACAGTCAGCTCCTGGACTTGTTTTCCCTGACTGTATAGAGCTTCTCCATCTTTGGCTGCAAAGAATATAATCAATCTGATTTCGATGTTGGCCATCTGGTGATGTCCATGTGTAGAGTCTTCTCTTGTCTTGTTGGAAGAGGGTGTTTGCTATGACCAGTGTGTTCTCTTGGCAAAACTCTATTAGCCTTACCCTGCTTCATTCTGTACTCAAAGCCAAATTTGCCTGTTACTCCAGGTTTTTGTGATTTCCTACTTTTCATTCCAGTCCCCTATCATGTAAAGGACATCATTTTGGGATGTTAGTTCTAAAAAGGTCTTATAGGTGTTCACAGAACCATTCAACTTCAGCTTCCCCAGTGTTACTGGTCAGGAAATAGACTTGTATTACCGTGATATGGAATGGTTTGTCTTGGAAATGAACAGAGATCATTCTGTTGTTTCAGAGATTGCATCCACGTACTGCATTTTGGACTCTTTTGTTGACTATGATGGATACTCCATTTCTTCTAAGGGATTCTTGCCCACAGTATCAGATATAATGGTCATCTGAGTTAAATTCAACCATTCCAGTCCATTTTAGTTCGTTGATTCCTAGAATGTCAACATTCAGTCTTGCCATTTCCTGTTTGACCACTTCCAGTTTGCCTTGATTCACGGACCTGACATTCCATGTTCCTATGCAATATTG
Source organism: Ovis aries (assembly GCF_016772045.2). Classification (NCBI taxonomy): domain Eukaryota; kingdom Metazoa; phylum Chordata; class Mammalia; order Artiodactyla; family Bovidae; genus Ovis; species Ovis aries. The sequence goes on along the minus strand of NC_056055.1, from coordinate 123,185,818 downwards.
CTCTTTACTGCATTGGACTTTGTTTCTATCACTGGTCACATCCACAACTGGGTGGTGTTTTTGCTTTGGCTTCATCCCTTCATTCTTTCTGGAGTTATTTCTCCACTGATCTGTAGTAGCATTTGGGCACCTGCTGACCTGGGGAGTTCATCTTTCAGTGTCCTATCTTTTTACCTATTCATACTGTTCATGGGGTTCTCAAGGCAAGAACACTGAAGTGGTTTGCCATTCCCTTCTCCAGTGGACCACATTCTGTCAGACCTCTCCACCATGACTTTGACGTCTTGAGTGGACCCACATAGCATGGCTTAGTTTCATTGAGTTAGACAAGGCTGTGGTCCATGTGATCAGATTGGCTAGTTTTCTGTGATTATGGTTTCAGTCTTCCTGCCCTCTGATGCCCTCTCTCAGTACCTATCATCTTACTTGGGTTTCTCTTATCTTGCACATGGGGTATCTCTTCACGGCTGTTCCAGCAAAGTGCTGCCTCAGCTCCTTACCTTGGATGTGGGGTATCTTCTCACAACCTCTGCTCCTGACCTTGGGCATGGGATATTTCCTCTCGGCCACCGCCACTCACCTTGGTCATGGAATATCTCCTCTCAGCTGCTCTTGCACTGCACAGCGGCCACTCCCATCACTTTCTGTCAAATAGATGGGGAAACAGTGGAAACAGTGACAGACTTTATTTTGAGGTTCTTGAAAATCACTGCAGATGGTGACTGCAGCCATGAAACTAAGATGCTTACTCCTTGGAAGAAAAGTTATCAGCAACCTATACAGCATATTAAAAAGCAGAGACATTACTATGCCAAAAAGGTCCATCTAATCAAAGCAATGGTTTTTCCATTGGTCATGTATGGGTTTGAGAGTTGGACTATAAAGAAAACTGAGCGCTGAAGAATTGATGCCTTTGAACTGTGGTGTTGGAGGAGACTCTTGAGAGTCCCTTGGATGGCAAGGAGATCCAACCAGTCCATCCTAAAGGAGATCAGTCCCGGGTGTTCATTGGAAGGCCTGATGTTGAAGCTGAAACTCCAATATTTTGGCCACCTGATACAAAGAACTGACTCATTTGAAAAGCCCCTGATGCTGGGAAAGATTGAAGGCAGAAGGAGAAGGGGACAACAGAGGATGAGATGTTTGGATGGCATCACTGACTCAATGGACATGAGTTTGGGTAAACTCCAGGAGTTGGTGATGGACAGGGAGGTCTGGCATACTGCAGTACATGGGGTCAGAGAGTCAGACATGACTGAGCCACTGAACTGAACAGAACTGAAACCTTACCAGTTTTCTAAGTGCCAACTATGGCTCCATATCTCCCATGAAGTTTTCTCTGGTATCCTCAGTCTACAGCAAGCTCTCACGCACCTTAAATGCATATGGATCTTATTATACAACTCATCTAGCTTTATCTTCTTTTCCCTAGATTATTAATTACACTCTTACAAATATGTTGTTGTTCAGTCACACAGTCGTATCTAACTCTTTGTGACCCCATGGACTGCAGCATGCCAACTGCCCTGTCCTTCACCCTCTCCTGAAGTTTGCCCAAGTTTGTGTCCATTGCATTGGTGATGCCATCCAGCCATCTTATCCTCTGATGTCCTCTTCTCCTTCTGTCCTCAATCTTTTCCAGGAGCTTCAGCTTCACCATCAGTCCTTCCAGTGAGTACTCAGGGTTGATTTCCCTTAAAATTGACTGGTTTGATCCCCTTGCTGCCCAAGGGACTCTCAGGAGTCTTCTCCAGCATCACAGTTCAAAGGCATCAATTCTTTGGTGCTCTCCCTTCTTTGTGTTCCAGCTCTCACAACTGTATGCAGATTGAGAAAGTTCTGTGGAAAAACAAACTGTGAAAAGTCCTTAAAGAGATGGGAATATCATACCATCTTACCTATCTCCTGAGAAACCTCACAGATCTATGGGCATATAAATATAGAGCTGTGACTTGTTTCCCCAACTAAACCAAAAGTTGAATAAGAAACCAGACACTTTAGCCAAGATTATCTGTTAAAGGCAGAAAGGAATAATAAGAGGAATTATATACTCAGTAAATTCACAAGGCAGAAATAAGCACAATCCCTTCTCCTCTGCTCCAGTTTATAAGAGCAGGACTTTTTCTGTCATATATCCCTCATTAAGTTAATGACTTGATATTAAAATGACTAATAAATATTTGTTACATTGATCAATTTATTTAAAATGGATTAATCCATCACTGCATAAATTTCATAAGAACTAAAGCATTCTGATGGGATTTCCCTGCCCAACTCTGAGGCTTTATGCATGATTAGAACAAATGGCTCACACATACCCTTCACTCTACTTGCTGAGCTATGGATCAGTGCATACAGCCTCACTAACTCATCAGGTAAAGGCAAATCAAAACCACAATGTAACATCATCTCATACCTGTTAGAATGACTATCAGGAAGACAAAAGATGACAAGTGTCAGAGAAGATGTGGAGAAGAAGACAGTCTTGTGCACTGTTGGTGGGAACATAAATTGGTTCTATCACTATGGAAAATAGTATGGATGTTCCTGAAAAAATTAAAATAGAACTATTATATGATCCAGCAATCCCACTATTTGCATATATCCAGAAGAGATAAAAACAAGGTATGGAAAAGATGTCTGCACTCCCATGTTTATTGCAGCACTACTCACAACAGCCAAGATGTGGAAACAACCTATGTTCATCCACAAATGAATGGATACAGCAGATGTGAAATACACACACAGACACACAGACACACACAAGTGGAATATTATTCGGCCATAAGGGAGAAAGAAACTCTGCCATTTGCAACACCATGAATGAACACTTGAGGGTTTTATGCTAAAGGAAGTATCAGACAGAAAAGACAATTGCTATATCATATCATTTACAGTTGGCCCTTACATGCATTTGAACTGTGCAGATCCACTTAAAGATTTTTTTTCAAGAGTAAATACTGCAGGATTTTACCATCCATGGTTGGCTGGATTTGCCAGTGGGAAACCACGGACACTGAGTAGAGTTAGTTATAAGCAAAACTCTGACTGAGCAGAAGGTCATCCCCCTAACCCCTGTGTTGTCCAAGAGTCAACAGTATATGTGGAATCTAAAAAATCCAAGCTCAAAGAAACCAAGAGAGAATGGTGTCAACCGAGGCTGGGAACAAGGAGATGTTGGAGAAACAACTTCCCAGCGTCAGTGAAGATAAACAAATTTTGAAGACCTAATGCATAGCATAGTGATTTTAGTCAATAATACTGTATTATATTTCAGAATTGTTGAGATTAAATTTTAAATGTTCTCATCACAAAAATGAGATAATTTTGATATAATAGAGTTAGTGCTGGCTAACACTACCCTGGTAGGCATAGTATAATTTATAAATGTGTCAAATCAACATTGTAGGCTTAAACTTATACAACGTTGCATGTCAATTATATCTCAATAAAAAGGAAAAATAAACTAAATGGCTCAAATGAACTGTGTAGGGATCTAATTATCTGGAAACTTCTATTTTATATATCAATACAAACTCTATCCCATTGGCCTAGAGGTAATAAAATAACTCATCACCTCTAATCTCAATTAAGAAATCTCAAAAGACTCTCAAATGCTTATGAGTCAATAAACCATAAAAAAATTAGCACAGACATTTATCTTAAGGTGTTTCTCTCCTCTTTTACAATAAAAAAATATTTGAAGAAATACATTTAGAATGCACCCTGTTTTAAGTTTGGCTTTAAACTGATAAATTGTCTATTTGTTATGTTAGGTGCCAGATCAGATACTGTAGGCATACATGGGTCAATATATTTTGCAATTCTCTCGGGTTAAAATATTCACCCTAATCACAGCTTTTCAAATGGGCGCTGTTGTTCACAAAGCTAGAAAAGAAAATAGCTCCAATTCTTTTGCTTCTTAAATAATGAGATCACAATTTAAAGACCTTTGGTTTGTAATGACCCCTCACTAAAAGTTTCCTTCTTTTTAAGAATAAAAATATTATTCACTGAAGGAAGATTAAATTCTCTGGCTCTTCTAAATATTAAGATAGGTTAAGATGAATAGAGTCCCTTGGACTGCAAGGAGATCAACCAATCCATTCTGAAGGAGATCAGCCCTGGGATTTCTTTGGAAGGAATGATGCTAAAGCTGAAACTCCAGTACTTTGGCCACATCATGCAAAGAGTTGACTCATTGGAAAAGACTCTGATGCTGTGAGGGATTGGGGGCAGGAGAAGAAGGGGACGACAGAGGATGAGATGGCTGGATGGCATCACTGACTCGATGGACATGAGTCTGATGGAACTCGGGGAGTTGGTGATGGACAGGGAGGCCTGGCGTGCTGCAATTCATGGGGTCGCGAAGAGTCAGACATGACTGAGCGACTGAACTGAACTGAACTGAAGATGAATAAAAAAATAAAACCAGTGCCTAGATTTTAATAGGATCATTTTCTTTCATCTATGTTAGTAGGTTACGATGGATCATGAAAACCTCTTCCCACTTGTTATCAGCAGAAAATTGCAACAACAAATTTTACGAAAGAGATAACCTCAGCTAAATGGTGTGTTACAAATATTTCAGAGAAGTAATACAGAGTAGTGTGGTTAAAACTGGTCTCTGACGCTACACAGTCAGCGTTTGGAACTCCACTCTGCCTCTCTTTAGTATAGTAACATTGGATAATTTCCTGACCCTCTCTGCGTTTCACCTCACAAATTTTTTAAGAGGAGGTACTGCATGCAAAGTACATGTAATACTACCTGATGCATAGTAAGCCTTGATAGGCACTGTGTGCTGCGGTCAGTCGCTCAGTAATGTCCGACTCTTTGCAGTCCCCTGGACTGTAGCCTGCCAGGCTTCTCTGTCCCTGGGATTCTCCAGGCAAGAATACTGGAGTGGGTTGCCACGTCCTCCTCCAGGGGATCTTCCCAGCTCAGGGATCAAACCCAGGTCTCCCGCATTCCAGGCAGATTCTTTACAGTCTGAGCCGCCAGGAAAGCCTTGGTTTCCCTGATAGACATTCAGTTCAGTTCAGTTCAGTCGCTCAGTCGTGTCGACTCTTTGCGACTCCATGACTCTCAGCACGCCGGGCCTCCCTGTCCATCACGATCTCCCGGAGTTCACTCAAACTCATGTCCAAATTAGAGCTTGCTATCGTTATTCTTTTTAAAAGCTTTTTTTTAGTTAGTCACTTTTATGGTACTACCTAAACCAGAAAAAAGGGATACTTTCTAATTTCAATCAAGTCAGTTACTATGTCTCAAAGCATAATTATATGTATTTAAGGTAGACTTCAACTTGGGGCTAAATGAAAAGAAGGGTAAAATAAGAAAATATTCTATGAAAATAACTCAGTGGAAAACATTCCTGATGTTGTCTAGTTGTTGTTCCTTTGATATCCATCCTGTCAAACCTGCCAGTGACCCGAAATAAGTCCAGCTGTTCAGACCACTAAGCCTTGCAGGCAACTGGGATCCAGTTCATGTCTTCCTGTCTTCCCTCACTGTTTGCTCCCAGAGTAAATATGTCCAGCAAAGATATTTTTACCCACAAAGAAGCTACGTCACTGATATGGTTCCTTGTCTAAGCTGTAAAGTAACTATGCGAGAACTGAAGTAAACATCTTATTTAATGTCTCTCATAACACCAGGTACAGAAATGTCAACATCATTTTCTTTAAAAATAGAACTCTAACAGACTAAATGTATTGTTTAAAAATGTGATCTATTAGTGACATCCATTAATCTTAAGTTGGAATGTATATTTGGCAGCTTATTTTCTCTATTTTAAATGAACTATTACTTTAATCATAGGCATTTTCAAAATAGTTTGAGTTTTCTTAATTAACGTGTGCTAAATTATTTATGATAGACACATTCTTTTGCTAGAGGTAAAACAGATCTAGTGTGTGGTTATTAATTCCCAGTTTGCCCCACACAAAATTATTAATTAGGGTGGAATTTTTCTGCCGATGTACTTTAATTTCTTTTTTCCAAATGAAAAGACGTAGGAGTATGACTGACTGGCATGCCTGTCCAATAAAGGTAGTAATTTTTTGGTGCCTGTCAGCTTGAAGACAATGTTTCACCCCAGTGTTTTCTTTCAAAGAGCTCCAGAGGAAATTTAGCAAGATTAGGAGAGGCACAATGGAACTGTAGAAAAGTTATTGTCTTTATTTTTTCTTCCTTCTTTTATACATTCTATACACAATAGTGACATCTTCTGGTTGGCTGGAATATTAACGTTTGGACCAGTGCTTTGAAGCCATGACCCCACTTCTTTTCTGATCTGATCATTCATCAAAACACATCTGTTTTTCTTTTAAATATCATATTAGATACTCCTGAATTAGAATCAAGTTATCGTTAAATGTCATAAAAATTCCAATTTAAGTTTCTAAAGACAAAATACAATAGTTGTTGTTTAGTTGATGAGTCCTCTGTGACTCTTGAATACTGGAGTGGGTTGCCACTTCCCCACTCAAGGATCCAACCCACATCTCCTGTATTGCAGGAGAATTCTCTACCGTTGAGCCACCAGGGAAGCCCAAACTTGATAGAGCAGATACTTATTTCCTCAAAACAAATTTAAAATATAGACTAAGGGTAAAATTAACTGACAGTAAAAATACACTTGATGTACTTAATGAGCTTCAGTTTAAACATCTCCTATGCAGATTTCACTTTTTAGGAAGTTCAGTTACAATTGAAGAAAATAATAAAAAAAAGAAAAGTTCAAGATGATATTTTCAGGTTATTTTTAACCTGAGATTTAGGGAGTCTGAAAAAAGGAAGGTTCTAATGTTAATGAAATTCCTTTCCTCTGACTCTTTTCAGAAGGGTCCTATCTCTGTTCAGAGCACCATGGTCCTCTGAGCATGCCCTAAGGGACTTATCCTTAACTCTAAAACACTCATTTCACAGTCGCAGCTCTGTCCTAGTGCAAGGAGCCACCCCAGAGCCGCAACGGGTCTTGACTGATTCTGGTGAGAGTAACATCAAGGACCCAGAATCCCAGGCCCTTCCACAAGGATTAAGCCTGCCATAAAGCAGATATATACGCCATGTTTAAATTAGGACCCTTTTCTTCAGACGATACAGGAACAGTGACTTCAGCAATTTCAAGGTGATTTTCTTGCAGCAACATCTCTCTCACTAGGAAAGATGAAAAGTACCATGTATACTTATCATAAATCAGTTAAATAATCAACATCAGAAAACTCTAAGCAAAGACTAAAACAAATTTTATATATAAACAGCTATTTTTAAAAGTAGAGATATTAAAAAACTAAGAGAAATTGAATTAACATTGTTCCTTCAGTTCATGAATACAAGACATGATGCATAATATAAACGTCACATATTTTGAAAAGAGAATTTAATCTTAAGAAAAAGATGTGTAGGTCAGGGTGATTTAAAGTTGTATAAATAACAGCAAACCAGATAAACTTATTACTAAAATTATACTAATTATATGTATCCTATCCTCTTGATCAGCTAGTATCTCTCTTGGTAATAACAGCTCTTCAAAACCTTGTTTCTATGAGTGTAGATAGATATTTGGAAAGAACAGACCATGCACATTTTCAGTGCTGGGAAATATATACAGGTCATATTCTTCTTTTTAGTTTAAAAATTAAGACATTTACATTATCTGAAATTGCAAATCAAATTTGATACCCAAAAAGCTATAAATAATGTGCAATTATCCCCTCGATGCATAAACTATTATGAATAATAATAGTAATAATAGGAATTTTATATTATCATCAGGATTATAGACTGAACATATTTCTGAATTCATAAAAAATTATATTCTCAAAAGTGACAGAGATAAGCCATTAATTCATTTCCTTACCTAGTCTATAAAAACTATCCTAGTTGTTTGTGGCATTATTACTACATAAGGTAATGCATTCTAATCTCATTTTCAAAAATGTTTTTTCTATAAAGAAATAAACAAGCCTCATAGAACAGATATGCCAACTACAGACATTTTTCAAATAGAATATTTTAAATGGCCTTCAAATGTATGGTAGTAGAATATGGAAAATAAAGTTACACGCTGTTATCTGCTTGACCATCAAATCAACATTATTCCATGTAAGAAATGCATAAAGTATTTGTCTTAAGATACAAAGTATGTGGTCTCAGCAATCTTAATCAAATTTATTAGGTAAATAAAATGCTAATATTGACTTGCCATTTGTATAATTTATGAGTGCAGATGCATCAATACAAGCTACAGCATTGAACTGACCTGTACCATGGTCTATCTAAACAACTTCACTAGCCAAAACACTTTTAAATGATTCAATACCAAGAAAACTCAAAAAAAAACCACTCATACTGCATGACTACCAAGAAAACTATTCTAGATAGATCACTTATAGATACTAAATGTTTTTTAATAGCTATTTTTAGTTAAAATATTGAGTTCTTCAAAACACAATTAAATGTTATTTTTTAAAGATGTTTATCCTTTCCAAATTATTTGCAAGTTTTAATGTAATTCCAACCAAACTCCAATGGGATTTAATTTTACTCTCATTAAATTTGGATAATTTCTATTTGTTTTTTAATAAATACCTACACATATACAGAAAGTACGCATATCCCAAGTATATAGCTGACTGAGCCATGCTTCACTCTTCTAAGAATTTCACAACCCTTCTTCTCAGCTCCGTTTTCAAGCCAGGGTAGTTCAGCAGCATTGGGCTTGATAAAACAATACAGTCTCCATGAAATTGATTTGGGGACTGTATTAAAGCTTTCTTTGTGAATTATTTTGTCAAATTTTATAAATATCTCATGTGCGTGACTGGAAAGAACTTTCTCTTGCTGAGCATAAATGTAAAAACAAAATTATTCTACTTATATTATTCAAACATTTTTACTTATTTCTATCTAATTTTAAAAGGAATATGTTAAAATCTCCATCTATATTTGTTGTTGGTTTATTATTCCTGTAGTTTTGTCAGCTTTTGCTTTATTTATATTAAGAATACATTGTTGGCTGCAAACATGTTCACAACTATATTACATATATTCGTATATCCTTTATTATATTTGGGCTATGAATTGCATTTTGTCTGAAATTAAATTTACAACTCCAGTCTTCTTGATTTATATTTGCCTGGTTATTTTAGTTACAAACTTTTAAAGAAAATTTTGTAGTTACTATTTGAAAATATTTGAAAAATCAATTTGAGATTCTCTTCTTGTTGTCAGGAACACGCAGATCTGAGCTGAGATGCCTGAGATAAGGAAGTAGACTAGGCCAGCGGGAAGGCCCTATAAAAAGTCATACTTTCTGTGTGCTTTCCTATAGACTAGTCCTTTTCAGCATACAGGTTTAATTTACCCCTCCCACACTGTAATAGACTTTAATTACCCAAACTCCTCTGAGCCATTGTTGAGAATAAAAATATAATATAGCAAAGGAATACAGAGTAGCACACTGCTGGAGTATCTGTGTTCACTTTTCAGTGACCAGTTCCAAGTAAAATGAGGTTCTATATGGAGACAGTGGGTATAGAGTATGTTTCTAGACAGTTGGAAAGAGTATGTCTCCATAAGGAAAACTAAAAAGTGGACAACTCAAGGACTAAATAAAAAACTCAATGGTATGGTATATACCAGAAGGACATAATTATCAAAAGAGGGAAAAACTAACCTTTGCAGGACATTTAGAAACACATGTCAGTCTATGTTCTTTAAGTATAAAGTGAAAAAATGAAATAGCTACTCTTGTCTCCACAGTATATAAGATTAAGTTTCAAACCTTACACTTCCTTTTCTTTTCTGCTGACTGATTTGAGCAATATAGACCCAGGTTTGATCCCTGGATGGGGAAGATCCCCTGGAGAAGGAAATGGCAACCCACTCCAGTACTCCTGCCTTGAAAACTCCATGGATGGAGGAGTCTCATAGGTTACAATCCATGGGGTTGCAGAGTCAGACACGACTGAGTGAATTCACTTTCACTTTTTCACTTTCAGAGCCAAATTATGGTTTTACCTTTAAAAATATCATCTTTCATCTTTATAATAATTTCTAAAATGTGCATTTAATTCTGTAACAATATTTTCACTTTATGATTTTACTCACCACAAGTCTTTTCATTTGGCAACTTCCAATTCTTGAGTTTTCTAGAATTTCAAGAATTTTTATCCTCTACTTGATCTTAGATTTTCTTCATCTCTCAGCTAAAGCCTTGGAGATGATCACCGAAATCTCTCAACTATTCTACAGAAAACTCTGTTTCAGCTCAAAAGATGAAGATTTTTATCATGCTTCTTAAGTCATCTTCATCAATTTTTAATAACATGGGATTATCAATTCCCATCTTTCTTGTAGTAAACTCTTACTCTCATTTTTCCAATGGTCATGTAGGTTTTCTTTTCTCTCTTTTAGAATTCCAATCAGAGGTTGAGAAGGGTAAATCAGGCCTTTATTATGCCACTGTTCTAACCTAGAAGTATAATATTTTCAATATCACAGAATCACAGATATCACAGAATTCAATTCCCAATCTTAGTTTATGGGTTTTTATTGGACTTGTCAGCTCTAACTCCTAAATAATGATGAAATATTCCATTTTTAGGCAGTAACCTTTATGGAATAACCCAATGTTATAAAGAAATACTTTTTGTTTTCCAAGTTCAGTCACTTTCCAGGCCTTTTCTTTCAATTAACTTTTTAGAAACTATTAAACCTGAAAGGAAGAATAAGGCTCATGAATGTTTTTGTCTGGAAAAGGAAATACATGAGTTTTCTAAGATAACACCAGAATTGTGCCTAAATGATGAATTAGGTAGTTTTATAAATGCAACAGACCTATCATAAGTAAATTAGTGTTTTGTTTAAAATGTAAATATTTCTTAAAGTGTCAACTTATAGAGAATTAAGAAATGAGCCAAGGACATTAAAGAGAACAAACTTGTTTGCATTCCCATATCATTTTTAAGAACTAGAGACCCTTATAATTTGAAAGAATCTTAGAGATCATCCTAGTTCATCCTCTAAGGCACTGCTCTTATTACCTCCACTCATGTTCTTTTTCATATTTTACATATATACATATATATTTACACACACACATACATACATACACACATATATTTGGCCACACTGCACAACATGTGGGACCTTATTTTTCAACCAGGGATTGAACTTGTGCCCCCTAAATTGGAAGCACACAGTCTTAACCACTGGACTACCACAGAAACCCCTGTTCTTGACTCTGTAATAACTTATCTTCTCAGAATTTCTATATGATCCTCTAGGCTATAATCCTCAAGCCTTTGAAAAGCAATAATGAAGCAAAACACATTACTCTCATCATAATGTATGTCTTGCACATGTTACTGGAAAAATGTTTGTTGCTGAACATAAGCATCCATCTTAAAAATACCAGGCATATGTCTTCATCTTGTGAATACTTTCTATAAAAGTGAATTTACTGATTTAGTCTTGAGAAACAAATTTTGTGTTTTGACAACTATAACTTTGCAGAAATTTTCCCAATTTGCCTTTCTTCGAAGTCCACCTTTCATTTCTTTCTAACATGGAATCAGTCCATTATTTTCCTTCCTTGAGCCTTGAGCTGAAACACTGACTCTCTTCGGTCTTGAACTTGCTGTCATTCAGACTGGAACTACACTGTTGGCTAAACAACCTCAGCTACACAGATGATACCACTCTAGTGGCAGAAAGCAGAGAGGAACTAAACAGCCTCCTGATGAGGGTAAAGGAGGAGAGTGATAGAGCCAGCTTAAAACTAAGATCATGGCATCCAGTCCCATTACTTCATGGCACCTAGAAAGGGAAAAGGTGGAAGTAGTGACAGATTTCCTCTTCTTGGGTTCTAAAATCACTGCAGATGGTGACCGCAGCCATGAAATCAGAAGACAGTTGCTTCTCAGCAGGAAAGCTATGACAAGCCTAGACAGTGTGTTGAAAAGCAGAGACATTACTCTGCCAACAAAGGTCCATATAGTCAAGGCTATGGTCTTCCCAGTGGTTGCGTACTGTTGTGAGAGTTGGACCATAAAGAAGGGAGAGCACCAAAGAACTGATGCCTTCAAACTGTGGTGCTGGAGAAGACTCCTGAGAGTCCCTTGGACAACAAGGATATCAAGCCAGTCAATCTTAAGGGAAATCAACCCTGAGTACTCATTGGAAGGACTGATGGTGAAGCTGAAGCTCCAGTATTTTGCTCACCTGATACAAGCACCCAACTCATTGGAAAAGATCTGATGCTGGAAAAGACTGAGGGGAGAAGGAGGAGAGGGCATCAGAGGATGAGATGACTGGATAGCATCACTGATGCAACAGACATAAATTAGGCAAACTTCAGGAGATAGTGAGGAACAGGGAGGCCTATCATGGTACAGTCCATGGGGTTGCAAAAGGTCAGGCATGACTGGGTGCCTGAACAGCAACAACACTGGCTCTTTTGAAATGCAAAGTATGATCAATGAAATGGTGTACTACACTCCAAAAGAACTATTTGAATTTTCTAAATTGTACAGACAAAAACCTGGGGAACAGGTGTGGCAGTGAATATTAGGGAGAAAGATAACTGGTGTAAAGAACATAAAGCTGGATCAGGCTACATTTGTTGACATCAACTCACTAAACAGAGACTCTGCATTTAACACAGCTTGGGCAGTTAGAAAGGTCTCTAACATTTCAATTGGTTTACTGGCTGAAACAGGCCAAAATGCTGCCCACAAAAAGTGAGTTAGAAATGCTAGATTTGCTTTGGTCTAATGCAGAGGAAGGTATTTAAAGTCTTAGAGAGATTGGAATGTGACAGTATACTTACCATGTAGGATCTATTCAACCAAACTGGGAGGGTCAAGAGACAACCTTTCACTGCAACTATAAGGAATAAATTTGGGAAAGGAGCCCCGGCATCCTTGAAGAACTCGCATGATCACTCTCCTCTGTAGTCAGATTTTACAGTGGAAACTACAGTCACTGTAACAAGAAACCTAAAGGCAAGTAATCAGATCCTAGAGTGGCAAGGCCAATGGCAGCACTCAACTGTCAAGGGTAAGGGGGCGTGGTTACCACTATGGATGGCAGAGTTAAAGTCGTGATCAGAATAGTCTGGTTTGCAAAGACCAGTTGTTGTTGTTGTTCAGTCCCTCAGTCATGTCTGACTGTTTGAGACCCCATGGACTGCAGCACACCAGGCTTCCCTATCCTTTACCATCTCCTGGAACTTGCTCAAACTCTGGTCTATTGAGTGCACAGATCAGTGGCATTGGCTAATTGATTATTGTGTTTCTAGAAGTGAGATAAGAAGCATACTAAATTCTTCCTTGTTCTGTGTAAGTTGAAAAGTTCCAAGGTCAAGTGAACAAATGGATAATAACTTGGATGATAAAAATAGAGAGTCATGGCTCCTCAATTAATTCGCAGATTGGCCAGGTTACAACCCAGGATCTCTTACATGAAATTGTTGCCAAAAATGTATATTGGTAATTTCTCCTAGCCTTCCCCAAAGGGAAAGTTACTTTTTATAAAAGTAACTGTACACTGGGGAAAAGAACATAGTCAGACCTTTCAGGAACTACTGGATAAAGTGGTTCTTATCTGACAGTAATTCCAAGGGATACAAAACATGACTGTGGTCCACCAGTCAGAGTAGGAGTTTATTAGATCAGATCATTGGTGCCTCAGCTAAGATCTCACAGTGGACTCAATGTGTTCCTGAACCTATTCTTTAGTTATTCCTCCAAGTTCAAAAAGGCATAATTAGAATAGAAATACTCAGCAGCTAGCAAAATCCACACATGCTTGCTTATTAATTGACTGAAAAAAGTATCATATTTTCACTAAGCCTTCTCCAAGGCACATATTTTCACTCCTTTTTATATTTCCTTAAATGAAATTATTTCTAGGGTCTTCATCATGTCTAACATTGAACTACATTTTTTTAATGCATGACCAATATTGAAATTGTATTTGCTAAAATCACATGAGAATTTTCTCACATGAACTGTCAATAAGCAAAGTCATTCTCAAAAGCACTAAAGCAGACCATTTGAACTGAAGTAAAGAAATTTATATTTACTGATGTTAAATTTCATCTTCTTGTTTCTGGACCCACACTAAAAGCTATCAAGATGTTTTGAATCATAACTAATTCAATTGGCAAACATTTATTGAAGGCCTACTCTGAGTCAAGCCTGGTAATGAAGCTATAAAATGAACAAGACACTGTCTTTGACCTCTAGTTGCTCTGTCTATGAAAGGACATAAAAAGGTAAATAATATAAATAAGCAATGTGATAAGTACTGTGGGAGTGCCATGTTTTTAAAAAATGAGTAGTTGCTAGGAGAAAGATGGAAAATGTAATCAACATTGAACACAAGCTTGGGCTGTAGCTGTAGAGAAGGACAAATTGCAGGCTGAAAAACAAAAGAAATGAGCATAAAAGATAGGAGACTAAGAAAAATTTGAGAGGGAGGCCAGTGAAGAGAGTAGAGAAGGGCATGAAAAGGTCAGATTGGTAGTCACTGAAGAGCTTGAAGGCTCTTGAATCCAGGATTTCCAAAACATGCCAACAGTCCCTTAAGTATTATAATAAACTCTAAAAATAGTTTCACTAAGTCTTAGATAAATAAGTAAATGTGTTAAAATAAAATACAGATCATTTGGTGGATTGATCTTTCAACACAGAAGCTTTTGATAAATTGATGTGGGGTTGTAAGTTTGGAATATTGTATTTTTCAAAGATGGCTGAGGAACTCTCTCTCATCTTCTATGTATACTTACACAAAGCGACCTTGTTCCCACTGAAGAGCAGTTTATTTTCCACCATTTTATGACTGCTTTTATCAGTATGATACAGCAACTACCATAGTGTGAGAAGTCCAAGTTACCCAGAGGGGCAACAGGTAGGTGCTCTGCTAAACAGCTCCAGCAGAACTGCCAACCACATGGACTGAGTCATTCTGGATGTTCAGTCCAGTCAGTCTTTCAGATTACTTCAATCCAGTTGAAAATCTGACTGAAACTTCATGAGCATGTCCAAGGATGAACGGCCACCTAAGACCATCACCCTATAGGAACCTAAGCAATAATAATATAATACAGTTTTAAGCCATTAAGCTGTCAGCTTGTAACCATCAATAGTTACCTAAACAGAATGCTTAGGAAAGACAGAGAGGCTTCCTAGCTGATGACTACAGATATTTGAAGTACAATGATATTAACTGAATCAGAGTGGTTAGGTTAATAAGCCCTGATAATAGGGAAAGCCGATAACTCTGTTCTCAAAGGTCAAATGTGACATGACTGGACCTTTCTGTAGCAGTGAAGTTTCCTGCCTAACAGAATCTGTCATTAGCAATGCCATCAACCAAACAGAATTAAAAGAGGAATAATATGGTTGACCAAGAAATATAATAAATAATTATTAATATGCTGTTTGAGCTGTTTATAATATATTCATATGTGATGATGAATACAGGTTTTCTAATATACATTTTGAGCTTATGAAGGAGAAATGAGATATATATATAATAGAGCCATCACCATATGGAAAGATATTTATTGAAGCCATGGGAGGTAGTTATATTACTCAAAGAAATAATAAAGAAAAGAAGTTCCAAAAGAAAGCTGTGAGAAAAACAAACAGTTAAAAGGTAGAGAGAAAATAAAGGTCTTTTTGACAAAATCCTATTAAACACTATCATTTTCCATTTTTAAATAGTAATTTATCCTATCATTGAAATGGAAAAAAAAAGAAATAAACATTGCTCTTTTTTACATAGTAATATTATATAAATTTTAGGATTTGGCCAGAGGGAGAACTGGTGATACTGTTATATATGACTGAATTCACACTAAATTTACAAGAGGATGAAATATTTTGTCAGCACAAAACTCTTAAGGACTTGAATTGAATAAGCAATGTATATGTGATTGAGTCTATAATTTTTCCAGCAAATAGTATCATATTGCAGACCAAAAGAGAAATTACATGACCTATAAAACATTAGAAAATTAATTCTTTTCACATGATGTTTACAAAGCACTGACAGCTTTATCTTATCTTCATGACAGCTTTAATCTCTGCACAAAGCTCAGATCAAGCTGCAAATTTAGACTGATGGAGGTTAAAAATATGGTGCATACATTTTAGTGAGAAAATTCTGGTGAACATGATTTCAGGAAAAGCAAAATATTTGTGCCAAGTATCAACACAAAGAAATACAAATAAAAGTATTTTTTTGTAAATATATATTTTAGTTGGTCACAATATCATTTAATATATTAAATATCATTTAATATATCATGTATCATATATATCATTTAATATAGTAAATTTATATAAATCAAAAAATAAATTAATATATATTTATTAAAAGGAAGGGAAAATAGAGTGGTAATATGTATCTTAACTACATTTTAAATAATGGAGCTATTAATTAACAGCAGAGGAGCAGTATGGTAAATTCAATGATATTAGCAAATATTACTCCTCATCCTAAACTTCCCTTGAAAAAATACATTTTCCCATTTTATTGATATTGGACTTGATCACATGACTTGCTTTGGTCATTGGAATATAGGCAGAAGTGACAGAGTACCAGTTTCAAGTCCAAGGTTTAAGCTATTTCTGCTCATCCTTTCCAACAACAACAAAAAATGGCCCCAGGTGGCCCTTTCTCTGTGTTGTGGGAACCAAAAAGACATTTGGAGCAGTTTCCCTGGCTGATTCACATTTACAGCCAGAGCGTAGCACTCAGCACAATTGCACACAGCTGCAAGTGTGAGAGGCAGCATCGTTTTAAGCCAATGGTCCCTTAAGTATTACTATAAACTTTGAAATAGTTTAATAGTTAGGGCAATATGATGAAGGTAATACCTGGCTAAAATTTCTTGCTCAGAAAAAGGCTGAAATATTAATTCATATAAAAAATGTTTTCTGATATTAAAATCTTTCAGAATCACATATTAATTTGTAAGAAGTGGGAAATATAGAGGTATATTGTATTTTTAATATAGCTAGATCTTGACTATGATGAAAATAAAGCAGTATCATCTATCAAATATTATATAATTAAAATTTAAAAGAATGAATTTCTAAATGATTTATGTTTATAAGTGAAGTCATGAAAATTTAATAACTGGTCATGAATAATAAACGTTCAGAATTATAAATTTATAGATTAATCAAAGAAAAAATTAATGTCTATTTATGGAAAGGAAGCCCTGGAAAATACAGTGGTAAATATATATAAAAGTAGTACTTTTGATAAAAGAAATAATGCATTGATTTGAGCTCTTGAAAATTAGAAAAAGTGCTATTTCTCTATGACCGTGAAAGCATTTAACTTGACATGAACTTTTGATTTCTGTATTTAATTGGTGGTTATCGGATCAGAAAAGTCATAAGAAAAAAATCGTTCAAGCCTCTCATAAATCAAGAATTGAAAAATATCATGAAAACAAATTAAAATGTCTCTAATGAATAAATAACTCATCTTTCTCTAAATTTCTCTAAGCACTTCTTGACATTTGCCAGGAAAAAAGGAAACAGTGTCATTTACAATAAAAGTCTACATATATTTTTAAATAAAAACATAGATAATTTTTTCAAATATCTCTTTTTTATGAAAAAGAAGTATTATTGTCTTATCTCAGTACCTCAATGCAGAAAAATATTTGGCCATCTTTCCACTATTAATACTTCTAATGTTTTATATTCAAAAATCAGTTTGAAAAAATCATTATCATGGTAATTTGGGAAAGATTAAAGTAATAAATTTTGGTGCTTTTTATTTTTAAAGATCTTTTACAGATTTGTCCAATTTAAACAAAAGCAAACTCAGATTAGATTATAAACAAAGCAATATCAAAAACTCAAACCAGATTTTAAAAAAATAAGATTGAAGCAGGGAAAGTACAGATATAAAGTACAAGATAGAAAACAGAAATGCTATAGTGAGATAAATCTAGTTTTGAAAAGAGGAACTAGTAATGAAAAAGAAAACTATTAAGCTACCATGAAGCAGTTTAGTTACAGTAGATGCAAATCAGATGAGAAATAAATGCATGGGAATTACTAGCACCAAAAGGCATGTTCAGGAAAGGCTGAGACTGAATTAAGATAATTCTGTGTTATTTGTGGCAAGGTGACTCTGAACATAGCATGAAAATAAACATTTTTCCATGGAATAAAATTATTCCTAATATTGTGGGAAGCTGTGTTTAACACATCAGTTCAAAGAGGGAAACTGGTGCAGTTGTCCAAAGCATTCTCCCTTTTTGTAGGGTAAGTAGAAACTAGAGTAGATGATTTAAGACTTACAATGAATCATATTATGGATCGTAGTAAAACTTATGATCCTTAAACTATAACATTTTTGAACGAGGGAACAGATTATAGTTTAGAGTCATAATAAAAATGTATATCGATTTGATATTTTAACAGTCCAAAATAGCTACTTGAAATAAAATAATACATAAATTGTTATCCCAGTTTAGTAACAACCAATATATACACAAAATGTGTACAAAGGGAGAGAAAAAGAACAAGCATGAGGACACACTGCAAATAATCATTATTTCCATAGAGTGAAGTGATATAACAACAGAGTCACTTTCTTTAATGTGCTTCTCCATAGTTTGAATTTTTGGAAGCCTGTTCATGTTTTAGAATTTTAAAATATGTTTTTAAAAGTCTTTCCTCAGAAGGATTTTTTCCAAGAAAGCAGACTGAGTTACCTCTATTATGCTTCTCATTCTAGCACACTCCTTCCTTCATACCTACACATACTAGAGTGCATACAGAATTTAGCAAAACTACTAGGCATATGATCAAAATACAAAAATCAATTGCATCTCTCAATACAAGCAAAAATCACCTAGCAGACAAAAATAAGACTTCATTTACAGTAAGATCAAATACTGATGGAAAGTCTAACAGACAATGTTTATAAGTTCTGTGGAAAAAAATCTAAACTCAAAAAAATCAAAGATATGCAGTCTTCATAGATGGGTATATTTAATATTATAAAGTTGTCAAATCTCCCCAGACTCATCTATAACCACGATGCAATTTCAGTGTGAATTTCAAAGGGTATTTTTTGACTGGAACTGAAAAAAAATCATTTTTAAATTACACGGACATGCAAAGAGCAAGGATAGCTAAACATTTTTTAAGAAAAGCATAGAGGAGGTGTTACCCTGCTAGGATTTGGGTGTTCTTTTAAAGTTATAGTAATAAAAACATTGTAGTACTACTTCAGACTTAGGCAAAATGAACAATGCAATAAAGCAGACATAAGAATATATGGAAATTTATATATAATTGGATAATCTACCACTTAGTGATGAAGGATCTATTCTAAATGAGATTAAAAACAAATAAGGGAAAAAAATAAAATTGTATCCCTACCTTATATACAAATATATATATATATATGTATATATATATATATATATATTCCAGATGAATCAATTACTTATTCAGTTGGCCCTCTATATGCACCAGTGCAGAACCCATAAATAAAGTGGGCTGAGTATACTACTTCATTTTACATAAAAGACTTGAGTATCCTTGGATTTTGGTATCCAAGGGGGTCATGGAACCAATTCTCTGCAGATGCTGAGGAATGACTATGTCAGAAACACACCTTTAAAACTATTAGTGAGAAATATCTCTCTGGCTTTGTGGTAGGGAGATATTTCTTAAACATGGCAGAAAGGAGTATTCACTCTAAAAGAAATGATATATGAATTTATTTTAAATTAAGAACTATTAAAGACTTAAAAACTAAGAAAAGGAATAAGATATTTACAATGAATGCAAAAAATAGCATTAAGAATATATTAAAAGTAAGAGAGGAGGAGGGAGGGAAAGATGGCGGAGGAATAGGACGGGAAGATCACGTTCTCCCTCACAAATTCCTCAAAAGAACATTTCAACGCCGAGCAAACTCCACAAAACAACTTCTGTAGGCTGGCAGAGGACATCAGGCAACCAGAAAAGCAGACCATTGTCTTCAAAAACAGCATCCCCCCTCCCCACAGCGCGACTGAACTAGTGAGCCTAAAAACCAGCAAACAGAAGAAGTTAAACAGAGGGAACCACCTTGGAAGTGAGTCCACACGGCCCATGACATCAGAGAAGAGCCAGATATATTTTTAATTTTTTAATATTTTTAAAATCATTCTTTTTTTTTTTTTGCCTTTTGCTTTTTTTTTCTTTTTTTTTCCGAGCTTTTTAAAAATTGTTAAGTCTTCTATTTCTCCTCTAATTTTTATTTCTATAACCTAGTATTACTATTTTTAAAAAAAAAAGACTTTTTTTTTTTTTTAAGGCAAACACCATATATACTCTTTGGATGGTTGTTGGTGTTTTTTTTTTGTTTGTTTGTTTGTTTTTTAATAATTCTTTTTTTTTCCTTTCTTCCTTTTTCCTTCTGCTTTTCTTTAATATTGTATCTTTGAAAATCCAACCTCTACTCCAGATTTTTAATCTTTGTTGTCAATTTTGTACATTTAAAAACCCAAACTTCACTACCCAAGTTTACCTGAGAGCGAGATTACTGGCTTGTCCACTCTCTCCTCCTCTGGCCTCTCCTTTTTCTCCACCAGGTGGCCTCTGTCTCTTTTCTCCCCCATCTCTTCTCTATCCAACTCTGTGAATCTCTGTGTGTTCCAGATGGTAGAGAACACCTAAGGAACTGGTTACTGGCAGGATTTGTCTCTCTCCTACTCATTCCTCTCTCTTATCCTCCTGGTCACCTCTGTCTACTTTCTCCCTCTCCTCTTCCCCGTATAACTCTGTAAATACCTCTGAGCGGTCCAGACTATAGAGCGCACATAAGGAAGTGACTACTGGCTAGCTTGCTCTCTCCTCTCTTGATCTCACCGCATCTCATTCCAGTTACCTCTAACTACCCCCTCCATCTTCTCTTCTCCTTGTAACTCAGTGAACCTCTCTGAGTGTCCCTCAAGGTGGAGAAACTTTTCATCTTTAACCTAGATGTTTTATCATCGGTGCTGTATAGATGGAGAAGTCTAGAGGCTACTGTGAAAATAAAACTGAAAACCAGAAGCAGGAAGCTTAAACCCAAAGCCTGAAAACATTAGAGAACTCTTGAATTCAGGGAACATTAAGCAATAGGAGCTCATCAAATGCCTTCATACCTACACTGAAACCAAGCTCCACCCAAGGGCCAACAAGTTCCAAAACAAGACATACCACGCAAATTCTCCAGCAACACAGGAACACTCCCTGAGCCTCAATATACAGGCAGCTCAAAATTATCCCAAAACCTTTGATGTCTCATAACCCATTACGGGTCACTCCACTGCACTCCAGAGAGAAGAAACCCAGCTCCACCCACCAAAACTCCAACACAAGCCTCCCTGACCAGGAAACCTTGACAAGCCACTGATAGAACCCCACCCAAAGTGAGGAAGCTCCATAATAAAGAGAACTCCACAAATTATCAGAATATAAAAAGGCCACCCCAAACACAGCAATATAACCAAGATGAAGAGACAGAGGAATACTCAGCAGGTAAAGGAACAGGAGAGTTGCCCACCAAACCAAACAAAAGAGGAAGAAGTAGGGAATCTACCGGAGAAGGAATTCCGAATATTGATAGTGAAAATGATCCAAAATCTTGAAATCAAAATGGAAACACAGATAAATAGCCTAGAGACAAGGATTGAGAAGATGCAAGAAAGGTTTAACAAGGACCTAGAAGAAATAAAAAGAGTCAAAATATAATGAATAACACAATAAACGAGATCAGAAACACTCTGGAGGCAACAAATAGTAGAATAACGGAGGCAGAAGATAGGATTAGTGAAATAGAAGATAGAATGGTAGAAATAAATGAATCAGAGAGGAAACAAGAAAAACGAATTAAAAGAAACGAGGACAATCTCAGAGACCTCCAGGACAATATGAAACGCTCCAACATTCGAATTATAGGAGTCCCAGAAGAAGAAGACAGAAAGAAAGATCATGAGAAAATCCTTGAGGAGATAATAGTTGAAAACTTCCCTAAAATGGGGAAGGAAATAATCACCCAAGTCCAAGAAACACAGAGAGTCCCAAATAGGATAAACCCAAGGCGAAACACCCCAAGACACATATTAATCAAATTAACAAAGATCAAACACAAAGAACAAATATTAAAAGCAGCAAGGGAAAACAACAAATAACACACAAGGGGATTCCCATAAGGATAACAGCTGATCTATCAATAGAAACTCTTCAGGCCAGGAGGGAATGGCAAGACATACTTAAAGTGATGAAAGACAATAACCTACAGCCCAGATTACTGTACCCAGCAAGGATCTCATTCAAATACGAAGGAGAAATCAAAAGCTTTACAGACAAGCAAAAGCTGAGAGAATTCAGCACCACCAAACCAGCTCTCCAACAAATTCTAAAGGATATCCTCTCGACAGGAAACACGAAAAGGGTGTATAAACCCAAACCCAAAACAATAAAGTAAATGGCAACGGGATCATACTTATCAATAATTACCTTAAACGTAAATGGGTTGAACGCCCCAACCAAAAGACAAAGACTGGCCGAATGGATACAAAAACAAGACCCCTCTATATGCTGCTTACAAGAGACCCACCTCAAAACAAGGGACACATACAGACTGAAAGTGAAGGGCTGGAAAAAGATATACCACGCGAATAGAGACCAAAAGAAAGCAGGAGTGGCAATACTCATATCCGATAAAATAGACTTTAAAACAAAGGCTGTGAAAAGAGACAAAGAAGGCCACTACATAATGATCAAAGGAACAATCCAAGAAGAAGATATAACAATTATAAATATATATGCACCCAATATAGGAGCACCACAATATGTAAGACAAATGCTAACAAGTATGAAAGGGAAATCAACAATAACACAATAATAGTGGGAGACTTTAATACCCCACTCACACCTATGGACAGATCAACTAAACAGAAAATTAACAAAGAAACGCAAACTTTAAATGATACATTAGATCAGTTAGACCTAATTGATATCTATAGGACATTTCACCCCAAAACAACGAATTTCACCTTTTTTCAAGTGCTCATGGAACCTTCTCCAGGATAGACCACATCCTGGGCCATAAATCTAAACTTGATAAATTCAAAAAATCGAAATCATTCCAAGCATCTTTTCTGACCATAATGCATTAAGATTAGATCTCAATTACAGGAGAAAAACTATTAAAAATTCTAACATATGGAGGTTGAACAACACACTTCTGAATAACCAACAAATCACAGAAGAAATCAAAAAGAAATCAAAATATGCATAGAAACTAATGAAAATGAAAACACAACAACCCAAAACCTGTGGGACACTATAAAAGCAGTGCTAAGAGGAAAGTTCATAGCAATACAGGCATACCTCAAGAAACAAGAAAAAAGTCAAATAAATAACCTAACTCTACAACTAAAGCAACTAGAAAAGGAAGAGTTGGAGAACCCCAGAGTGAGTAGAAGGAAAGAAATCTTAAAAATTAGGGCAGAAATAAATGCAAAAGAAACAAAAGAGACCATAGCAAAAATCAACAAAGCCAAAAGCTGGTTCTTTGAAAGGATAAATAAAATTGACAAACCATTAGCCAGACTCATCAAGAAGCAAAGAGAGAAAAATCAAATCAATAAAATTAGAAATGAAAATGGAGAGATCACAACAGACAACACAGAAATACAAAGGATCATAAGAGACTACTATCAGCAGTTGTATGCCAATAAAACGGACAACGTGGAAGAAATGGA
Organism: Ovis aries; assembly: GCF_016772045.2. Classification (NCBI taxonomy): domain Eukaryota; kingdom Metazoa; phylum Chordata; class Mammalia; order Artiodactyla; family Bovidae; genus Ovis; species Ovis aries. The sequence goes on along the minus strand of NC_056055.1, from coordinate 123,162,018 downwards.
CAAATTCTTAGAAAAGTACAATTTTCCAAAACTGAACCAGGAAGAAATAGAAAATCTTAACAGACCCATCACAAGCATGGAAATTGATACTGTAATCAGAAATCTTCCAGCAAACAAAAGCCCAGGTCCAGATGGCTTCACAGCTGAATTCTACCAAAAATTTCGAGAAGAGCTAACACCTATCCTCCTCAAACTCTTCCAGAAATTGCAGAGGAAGGTAAACTTCCAAACTCATTCTATGAGGCCACCATCACCCTAATACCAAAACCTGACAAAGATGTCACAAAAAAGAAAACTACAGGCCAATATCTCTGATGAACATAGATGCAAAAATCCTCAACAAAATTCTAGCAATCAGAATCCAACAACACATTAAAAAGATCATACACCATGACCAAGTGGGCTTTATCCCAGGGATGCAAGGATTCTTCAATATCCGCAAATCAATCAATGTAATTCACCACATTAACAAATTGAAAAATAAAAACCATATGATTATCTCAATAGATGCAGAGAAGGCCTTTGACAAAATTCAACATCCATTTATGATAAAAACTCTCCAGAAAGCAGGAATAGAAGGAACATACCTCAACACAATAAAAGCTATCTATGACAAACCCACAGCGAACATTATCCTCAATGGTGAAAAATTGAAAGCATTTCCCTAAAGTCAGGAACAAGACAAGGGTGCCCACTTTCACCGCTACTATTCAACATAGTTCTGGAAGTTTTGGCCACAGCAATCAGAGCAGAAAAAGAAATAAAAGGAATCCAAATTGGAAAAGAAGAAGTAAAACTCTCACTGTTTGCAGATGACATGATCCTCTACATGGAAAACCCTAAAGACTCCACCAGAAAATTACTAGAGATCATCAATGAATATAGTAAAGTTGCAGGATATAAAATCAACACACAGAAATCCCTTGCATTCCTATACACGAATAATGAGAAAGTAGAAAAGAAATTAAGGAAACAATTCCATTCACCATTGCAACGAAAAGAATAAAATACTTAGGAATATATCTACCTAAAGAAACTAAAGACCTATATATAGAAAACTATAAAACACTGATGAAAGAAATCAAAGAGGACACTAATAGATGGAGAAATATACCATGTTCATGGATTGGAAGAATCAATATAGTGAAAATGAGTATACTACCCAAAGCAATTTACAAATTCAATGCAATCCCTATCAAGCTACCAGCCACATTTTTCACAGAACTAGAACAAATAATCTCAAGCTTTGTATGGAAATACAAAAAACCTCGAATAGCCAAAGCAATCTTGAGAAAGAAGAATGGAACTGGAGGAATCAACTTGCCTGACTTCAGGCTCTACTACAAAGCCACAGTCATCAAGACAGTATGGTACTGGCACAAAGACAGACATATAGATCAATGGAACAAAATAGAAAGCCCAGAGATAAATCCACACACATATGGACACCTTATCTTTGACAAAGGAGGCAAGAATATACAATGGAGTAAAGACAATCTCTTTAACAAGTGGTGCTGGGAAAACTGGTCAACCACTTGTAAAAGAATGAAACTAGATCACTTTCTAACACCGCACACAAAAATAAACTCAAAATGGATTAAAGATCTAAATGTAAGATCAGAAACTATAAAACTCCTAGAGGAGAACATAGGCAAAACACTCTCAGACATAAATCAGAGCAGGATCCTCTATGATCCACCTCCCAGAATGCTGGAAATAAAAGCAAAAATAAACAAATGGGATCTAATTAAAATTAAAAGCTTCTGCACAACAAAGGAAAATATAAGCAAGGTGAAAAGACAGCCATCTGAATGGGAGAAAATAATAGCAAATGAAGCAACTGACAAACAACTAATCTCAAAAATATACAAGCAACTTCTGCAGCTCAACTCCAGAAAAATAAACGACCCAATCAAAAAATGGGCCAAAGAACTAAATAGACATTTCTCCAAAGAAGACATACGGATGGCTAACAAACACATGAAAAGATGCTCAACATCACTCATTATCAGAGAAACGCAAATCAAAACCACAATGAGGTACCACTTCACACCAGTCAGAATGGCTGCGATCCAAAAATCTGCAAGCAATAAATGCTGGAGAGGGTGTGGAGAAAAGGGAACCCTCCTACACTGTTGGTGGGAATGCAAACTAGTACAGCCACTATGGAGAACAGTGTGGAGATTCCTTAAAAATTGCAAATAGAACTACCTTATGACCCAGCAATCCCACTTCTGGGCATACACACCGAGGAAACCAGAATTGAAAGAGAGACATGTACCCCAATGTTCATCGCAGCACTGTTTATAATAGCCAGGACATGGAAACAACCTAGATGTCCATCAGCAGATGAATGGATAAGAAAGCTGTGGTACATATACACAATGGAGTATTACTCAGCCATTAAAAAGAATTCATTTGAATCAGTTCTGATGAGATGGATGAAACTGGAGCCGATTATACAGAGTGAAGTAAGCCAGAAAGAAAAACACCAATACAGTATACTAACACATATATATGGAATTTAGGAAGATGGCAGTGACGACCCTGTATGCAAGACAGGGAAAGAGACACAGATGTGTATAACGGACTTTTGGACTCAGAGGGAGAGGGAGAGGGTGGGATGATTTGGGAGAATGACATTCTAACATGTATACTATCATGTGAATTGAATCGCCAGTCTATGTCTGACGCAGGATGCAGCATGCTTGGGGCTGGTGCATGGGGATGACCCAGAAAGATGTTATGGGGAGGGAGGTGGGAGGGGGGTTCATGTTTGGGAATGCATGTAAGAATTAAAGATTTTAAAATTTAAAAAAAAAAAAAGAATATCTAGAAAAAAAAAAAGAAAATGCAAAAAAAAAAAAACAAACTTAAAAGTAAGAGAATATTTGTTAAGACAATCTAGTTAAAGACATAAACAGTCATTCTAAAAAAAAGGAAAACTCACATATTGATAAATATATGTATATATTGTCATGTTAATAGTGAACAGGGAAATGGAACAAAGAAAAACCATTTTCATCATTTGATGTCAAAAACTAAGATAACATTATAGGAACTGAAGATAGTATTTCTTTTTTTTTTAATTTATTTATTTTAGTTGGAGGCTAATTACTTTACAATATTGTAGTGGTTTTTGCCATACATTGACATGAATCATCCATGGGTGTACACATGTTCCCCATCCTGAACCCCCCTCCCATCTTCCTCCCCATCACATCCCTGAGGGTCATCCCAGTGCACCAGCCCTGAGCACCCTGCTCATGCATCAGACCTGTACTAGTGATCTATTTCACTTATGATAATATACATGATTCAATGCTATTCTCTCAAATCATCCCACCCTTGCCTTCTCCCACAGAGTCCAAAAGTCTTCTTTACATCTGTGTCTCTTTGCTGTCTCGCATATAGGGTCATCGTTACCATCTTCCTAAATTCCATATATATGTGTTAATATACTGTATTACTGTTTTGTTTTCTGACTTACTTCACTCTGTATAATAGGCTCCAGTTTCATCCATCTCATTAGAACAGATTCAAATGTGTTCTTTTTAATAGCTGAGTAATATTCCATTGTATATACGTACCACAGCTTTCTTATCCATTTGTCTGCTGATGGACATCTAGGTTGTTTCCATGTCCTGGCTATTGTAAACAGTGCTGCAATGAACAGGAGGGTACACGTATCTCTTTCAATTCTGGTTTCCTTGGTGTGTAGGCCCAGCAGCAGGATTGCTGAGTCATATAGCAGTTCTATTCTAGTTTTCTAAGGAATCTCCACACTGTTCTCCACAGTGGCTGTATAGTTTGCATTCCCACCAACAGTGTAAGAGGGTTCCCTTTTCTCCACATCCTCTCCAGCATTTATTTTTTGTAGACTTTTTGATAGCGGCCATTCTGATCAGCGTGAGATGGTACCTCATTGTGGTTTGACTTGCATTTCTCTGATAATGAGTGATGTTAAGCATCTTTTCATGTGTTTGTTAGCCATGAAGATAACATTTCTTATACTTTGCTGGCAGAAGTATAAATTAGACTAGTACTCCAGCAAGTCAACTCTTAGATATGTCAATTAGAAACTCTTACCAGGAAAATAGATCAGGAGACATACATAAGAATGTTCATAGCATGACTATTTATGATAAAAATCCTAGGAACATTTCTAAAAGAACACAGAAGAATGAATAAATTATGCTTCAGTCAGCAGTGGAATATTATATAAGGCAAATATGAATTCCTGTGAAACATGGAATAAAAATAACTCTAGAAGATGTAGTCTGACAACTCTTTTGTGCCTTCTTTTGTTAATAGACTTTGTAGAGCAATTTTAAATTTAGAGAAAAATTGAGCAGACAGTACAGAATTCCAACTTACTCCCTCACTCCCATGTAGTTTTGTCTGTTATTAATATCATGCATTAGGGGGATGTATTTGTTACAATTAATGAATCAATATAGATGCACTGTTATTAAAGCCCAGACTACATTAAAGTGTATTCTTTGTGTTGTATAGCTCTGTGGGTCTTAAAAAATGCCATAATGTTAATCATATCTGCAAAGTCCCTCTCTGGTGTTAAGTAACATATCCACAAGTTCTGAGAATTAGGACATGCACACGTTTGGAGGCCATTATTCTGACTGCCATATACATTCACAGTACATAAAATTATTAAACTCACAAAGAAATAAACAAACATGAATAAGATTTAGCAAAGACCACAGAGTATGGAATAAGGCTCACAATCACAGCAGAAAATGGAATTATGAGAAAAATAACATGAAAGAATGTGATTAATATGCTTAAATAAATAAAAAGAAGGGGCTTCCCTGGTGGTCTAGTGGTTAAGACTCCACCTTGCAATGAAGAGAATACCAGTTTGATCCCTGGTCCGGGAAGATTCCACATGCCACAGGGCAACTAAGCCTGTGTGCCTCAACTACTGAGCCCATATGCAGCAACTACTGAAGCCCATGGACCCAAGAGACCATGCTCCACAACAAGAGAAGATACTTCAATGAGAAGCCTGCACATTGCATCTGGAGAGTAGCCCCCACTCTCCGCAATGAGAGAAAGCCTGTGCACAGCAATGAAGATCCAGCACGGCCAAAAATAAAATAAATAAGAAATAAAAAGAAGCAGTTGAAAAGACAACAGAATAAAAGATTATCAGCATAAGAGATATTAGAAAATAGCCAGATACAAATACACCTAGAAATTATATATATATAATTTATAATAGAAACTCAAAGTTTGTATTAACTAGATTAGTCATATGTGAAGCAAAAACTAGTAAACTGGAATTCAAATCAGATGAATTTACCAAGAGACACAGATGAAAAATTTGAACACAGGTTAGAAGATATGGAAGATCAAGTGAGACTGTTAAACATATGTTTCAGTGGAGGACCAGAAGAAAATGAGAGACAGAATGAGAGAAAGTACTTTGTAAAAAGAAAATGATCAAGAGCTGTCCAGAACATATATAATAAATCCTTTCTGCATTTTGGGGAAACCATCTCAAGCCTCCCTCCAAAAGAAAAAAAAAGGAAAAATACACCTAATATCTTGAAATAAGAATTAAAGTTTTTAAAAAATGAGAAATAAGAGATTATCTACAAAGCAGTGACAATTGAGTGTGTGGACCACTGAATTACAACAAATATGGGAAAACAGGACAGTGATTTTCAATTAAACATAACCCTAACACACACAAAATAAACAGCCATGAGTAAGAGTCAAAGCTACATAATTGGGACTTCTTTGATGATCAAGTGGTTAAGATTTAACCTTCCAATGCAGGGAGTGCAGGTTCCATACCTGGTTAGGGAGCTAAGATCCTACATGCCATGTGGCCAGAAAAACAAAACATAAAACAAGCAATATTGTAACAAACTCAATAGAGACTGCCCAAAAAAAAGCCACATAATTGTAGATCCACATGAAAAAACAAGTTATTCTCATGCCAAACACTAAAACTGATTCACAGTTATTGTAAACATGTGTGAAAGGCAAAACAATAAAGCATTTAGAAGGTAATATAGCAGAATAAATATTATAACTTGGGGGCATTAAGAAATATTTTAAATAAGAATATAAAGGTTTTAATAATAAAATAAAGAGTTCATAATTTAAATCAAAATTTTTATTCATCAAATGACATCATTTACAGAATTAAAAGACAGAGTGAAAAAATATATGTAACAAATAAAACTAAAAAGCCTCACATTTGGAATATGTCTTAAAGCCATATACATCTACAAATTAAGAAAAGAGGATGAATCCCCCCCAAAAAAAAGCATAAAAAATGTGCTTGACCTTATTGACATTCAGAGAAATCCAATGTAAAACCACAAGCAGTTAATATTTAACTTGATTCATTTTTTAAAATATTAAAATTTGAAAATAATGTGTTAAAGAGGATATGGATAAATGAGACTTGATCCTCTGCTGATACATTTATAAATTAATACTTTCACTTAGAAAAACAATTGGTATTTCCTTTTAAAGTAGGAGATGCACACAGCCTACATCCAACAATTCTCTATTATTATAAAAACTCTTACATTTATGTATCAGTATACAAGTTAACTCAGAGCATTACACATAGTTTCTTCATTTTTTAGAACAAAAAAAAAGGGAAGAGTACAGATCAAATCTCAGTCAATAATATAAAGGATAAATAAATTGTGGTGTAGTAATAGAATAACTGTTCAGCAAGAAAAATGAATAAAATACAGAGTCAAAGTATGTTCTAACTACTGCACAATTACACTCATTTCACAAGCTAGGAAAGTAATGCTCAAAATTCTCCAAGCCAGGCTTCAACAGCATGTGACTGAGAACTTCCAAATGTTCAAGCTGGATTTAGAAAAGGCAGAGGAGCCAGAGATCAAAATGCCAACATCTGCTGGGTCATAGAAAAAGCAAAGGAATTCCAGAAAAACATCTACTTCTGCTTCACTGACTATGCTAAAGCCTTTGATGCTGTGGATCACAAACCTGCAAAATGAAGCACAAGCCAGTCAAGATTGCCAGGAGAAATAATATCATATTATAATATTATAATAATATATTATTATTTATTATAATATATTATTATAATAATATCTGTCATCAGATATGCAGATGACACTACCCTTATGGCAGAAAGCAAAGAGGAACTAAAGATCCTCTTTTTTTTTTCTTTTTTTTAAATTTTACTTTATTTTACTTTAATGCAGATGAAAGAGGAGAGTGAAAAAGATTGCGTAAAACTCAACATTCAAAAAACTAAGATGATGACATCTTGTCCCATCACTTCATGGCAAATAGATGGGGAAACAATGGAAACAATGACATAGTTTATTTTCTTGGGCTCCAAAGTCACTGCAGATGGTGACTGCAGCCATGAAATAAAAAGATGCTTGCTCCTTGGAAGAAAAACTATGATAAACCTAGGCAGTGTATTAGGAAGCAGAGACGTCACTTTACTGCCAAAGATCCATATAGTAAAGTTATAGTTTTTCCAGTAGTCACATATGGATGTGAGAGTTGGACCATAAAGAAGGTTGAGTGCTGAAGAATTGATGCTTTTGAATTGTGGTGTTGGAGAAGACTCTTGAGAGTCCCTTGGACTGCAAGGAGATCCAACCAGTCAATCCTAAATGAAATCGATCCTGAATATTCATTGGAGGGGCTGATGCTGAAGGTGAAGCTCCAATACTTTGGCCACCCGATGCGAAGAGTCAACTCACTGAAAAAGACCCTGATGCTGGGAAAGATTACAGGCAGAGGAGAAGGGGATGACAGAGGACGAGATGGTTGGATGGCATCACCAACTCAACAGACATGAGTCTGAGCAAGCTCCAAGGAGATGGTGAAGGACAGGGAAGTCTGCCGAGTTGCAGTCCATAGCGTCACAAAGAGTCGGACATGACTGAGTGACTGAACAACAGCAACAACGTTGAGCTAAAAAAGCAAATTACAGAAGAATGTACACAGTGTGAATTGGATATTTATAGTTCAAAAGATGTAAAACTAAACCATGAAATGCAGCAATATGAAATATTAAATTGGTGCAAACGTAATTGCAGTTTCAGATCATGAATTTTAAATCATTATAACTAGGTTCAAACACATATTTATTAATCAAAATAGGAACCATTACAATCAACACATTTTTGCAACCAACAAAAAATAAGTTTACTCCCGTAACATAAAAATTCATGCTTCAAGAGTTTACAAACTCTTAGCAAGCATTTTCGGCCTCCTGTTGTTTGTAGAAGCTTTTTCCCTGCAAAAAGTTGTTGAGATGCTTGAAGAAGTGCAGGTCAGTTGGCAAGAGATCAGGTGAAAATGGCAGATGAGGCAAAATTTCATAGCCTAATTCATTCAATTTTTGAAGCATTGGTTGTGTGACGTGTGGTCAGGAGTTGTCATGGAAAAGAACTGGGCCCTTTCTGTTGAACAATGCCAGCTTCAGGCATTACAGTTTTCAGTGTATCTCATCAATTTGCTGAGAATACTTCTCGGATGTGATGGTTTCGCCGGGATTCAGAAACTGTAGTCGATCAGACCAGCGACAGACCACCAAACAGTGACCATGACTCTTTTTTTAGTGCAAATTTGGCTTTGTGAAGTCCTTTGGAGCTTCTTCTCAGTCCAACCACTGAGCTGGTCATCGTGGGTTATTGCATAAAATCCATTTTTCATCGCACATCACAATCCGATGAAGAAATTGTTCATTGTTGTTGCCTAGAAGAGAAGACGACACTTCAAAATGACCATTTTTTTAATTTGCCATCAGCTCATGAAGCACCCACTTATCAAGCTTTTTCACCTTTCCCGTTTGTTTCAAATGCCAAATGACTGTAGAATGGTTGATGGGGAGTTGTTTGGAGCTTCACATATAGTTGTATGAGAATCAGTTTAAATGATGCTCTCAGTTAGCTGTTGTCAACTTCCGATGGCCAGTCACTGTGTTTCTCATCTTCAAGGCTCTCGTCTCCTTTGCAAAACTTATTGAGCCACCACTGCACTGTAGGTTCATTAGCAGTTCCTGGGCCAAATGTGCTGTTGATCTTGTAAGGTGTCTACACAGCTTAACAACACACTTTGAACTCAAGAAAATCGCTTGTATTAGCTTTCTGTCTAACATCATTTCCATAGTCTAAAATATAAAATACACAGCAAGTAATAAGTCATCAGCAAAAAAAAGTAAAGCAATAAATGTGCATTAAAATGATGTTTAACATAACCACATTTATTTAAGAATATCTTTCAATATCAAACAGCAAAGTACAATACAAAACTGAAATTACTTTTGTACCAACCTAATAACTTGGAAGAAAGTCTAGGATATGCAAAATTTTAAATTTAGGCTGGTGGAAAGAGGGGGAGTGGTATGCCACTGGGAAGGGAATAAGTAGGCTTCAATATTATTTAGCAACATTCCATTTCCTAATTTAAGTGAGAGATACACTCTTTTCTGTGTATGATATATTTTACAATGAAAAACTATTAAATTTCCAGTGGTTGCACTTCTCACTACCTAAGAATAAAATTTAGAATCCTAACTTTGATGCACAAAAGCCAACATGATGTAGCCCTTGACTCCCAGTTCATTCTCAACTTTGAACTGTCTCTTTCCTCTGCTTTTAAGTATTTCTTCCTGATTTTTGTAGAACTGGCTCCTTTGCACCATTCAAGTCTCAGTTCAGATGTCATCATTCCAGAAAGACAAAATCAGAAACGTATCTACTCTTCATGATATTAATAACATTTTTCATAAAACATTTTTGGTATATATCTTTCGTCAATTGATATCCCAATACAATAGAAAATAAAGATAGGGAAAATTGGAGACTACATTGCTTTGTTGGATTAACCTTTGTCAAATATAACTAAAAGAACCTTTAGTGAAATGGAGAATGAATCCATTCGAAGTAAGTTGTACTGTTATTTTAAAAGCTGACTATAATACATCTTAACTTACGGATGATTTGCTTGATTTCATGTTCCTGAATGATTATAGCTTGCTAATGTAAACATTCTATTTATAGTGCTTAATTCAGGGACTTGCTATTCTTTTTCTGAACTTTCACTCCAATCAAAGTACACTGCACTATCATTAATACTCCTCCACTTTCCCAACTTCAGTTCCAGGGTTTTCTCAGATTGACTCCAGTCATTTACAGTTAACAACTGAATATACTGGGGGTGGGGGGGTGGAGCTTGACTAATTTCAAGTTCAGATTAATTCATCAGACATAAATAGCTTGCATATTTCCTTTTGGAGATGAAAAAGAATACCACTCACTACTTCAAAGGAACACAAGCAATTATCTGTATTTCTGTATTCTATCTTTATACTACTTATTAGCCCATTTGTTACTTAGACCAATTAGTTTGGGTTGCTGAAGATATTATTCAATATGTAGGAAAGCAGTTGCTTTGTTGTAACCTTATTATTCCTTTTTTCTAATTTTTTACTGAAACCAGTTTTGCACATTTTAAAGTGTTCATTTTATTTCAAACATTAATTCCCTGTCTCCTTGTTAGCCCGGTATATCTCAAAGAATTTGGTTTAATTTAAGGCATTATTTCTAGTTTCTGGAAACATGATGCATTTACCAAATGTCATTACAAAATTCAGTTGCTTAAAACTGAAATCTATAAATAATATCTACTTTATTTCTGACAATGGCTTTGGTGTCATTTCAACATAATGCAAGAGGTGAGTGATACAGTTTTTCTTAAAATCTTTGACTTTATTTTGACCAAGATGATTCTAAATATGTTTACATTTGCTTCTATATTACCTATTAACAAAAATATTTAACTGCAATAATGTGCCACAAAGAACTTTACTAATGTTTCCCAGGTGGCTCAGCAGTGAAGAATCCGCCTGCCAATGCAGGAGACTCGGCTTTGATCTCTGGGTCAGGAAGAATCCCTGGAGAAGAAAATGGTAAACCACTTCAGTATTCTGGCCTGGGAAATCCCATGGACAGAGGAGCCTGGCAGGCTATAGATCATGGGGTCACCAAAAGTCAGACATGAAATAACAACTAAACAACAAAATGTATCAAATTAAAGTTCTGATTCAGGTTCTGTACAATGCGGCAAAGTGAAAACATATACAACCACCAGATATAATCAATATCTAAATCTCTATAAAAGAAAAAATGAACCACACTCTATAATATCCATTATAAAAAGTGTTTAAAATTTTCAACATTTTCCATTCTTATCGGGGTGTAAGCATTTCTCAAAGACTTGAGAATTTACTTGGGTAGGATTACCAAGTGTCCCTCCATGTAGTATTCCTTTTTTCTATCACCACTGCTAAAGGATGTTTCTTGTATTGCTTATAAAATTTAAACTATAAAATTTGAAAATTAAGTAAATCCAAAATCTTTTGTAAAATCATGTCAGCTTAAGTATAAATGCTGGTTAAAAATTAGAAGCATTCACATCGAAATTATAATCTGCACCACAGTCGGGTCGAACTCTTTGTGATCCCACAGACTGTAGCCCACCAGGCTCCCGTGTCCATGGGATTTTCCCAGCAAGAATACTGGAGTGGGTTGCCATTTCCTATTTCAGGGAATCTTCTGACCCAGGGATTGAACCTGCATCTCCGGCACTGGCAGTTTAATTCTTTATCACTGCACCACCTGAGTAAGCCCCCTGCACTACAGTTCAGTTCAGTTCAGTTCAGTTCAGTTCAGTGCAGTCACTCAGTGGTGTCCGACTTTTGCAACCCCATGAATCTCAGCACGCCAGGCCTCCCTGTCCATCACCAACTCCCGGAGTTCACTCAGATTCACGTCCATCAAGTCAGTTATGCCATCCAGCCATCTCATCCTTGGTCGTCCCCTTTTACTCCTGCCCCCAACCCCTCCCAGCACCAAAGTCTTTTCCAATGAGTCAGCTCTTCGCATGAGGTGGCCAAAGTACTGGAGTTTCAGCTTTAGCATCATTCCTTCCAAAGAAATCCCAGGGCTGATCTCCTTCAGAATGGACTGGTTGGACCTCCTTGTAGTCCAAGGGACTCTCAAGAGTCTTCTCCAACATCACAGTTCAAAAGCATCAATTCTTCAGCGCTTCACTTTCTTCACATCCATACATGACCACAGGAAAAACCATAGCCTTGACTAGACGGATTTAGTCGGCAAAGTAATGTCTCTGCTTTTGAATATGCTATTTAGGTTGGTCATAACTTTTCTTCCCAGGAGTGAGCATCTTTTAATTTCATGGCTGCAGTCACCATCTGCAGTGATTTTGGAGCCCCCCAAAAAATGAGGCCACTAAATGCAAGAGGATTTGCATTGACAGTAGAACTACATTTAGAATTTATATGAATTGTTATTTTAATCCATCCTAGGAATGAGAGATGAACAGCACCAAGGTGAGAGGTGTGAAGACTTTAAACTCATTGTATTTTATGGGTCCAATAATGGAATGAGAGGTAATAACCTACACAGACTGACAAGAGTTCATACCTCAGTTCCCTGTCCCTCAAAAGTCTAATTTTTTTTTCTTTCTTAACACATTAGAAATATACATAGGATAGAAAGTACTTCTATCCTATTATATGATTATGCCTAAAGGGTCCACATACACCTGTGCAGATTTGAATTTTTATACTGTCTTTCTTGAAGTCTCTTCCCATTAACCTATCAGGTCCTGAAACTGGTAGAATACAAAATCAGAATTTTTATTTATCTGTTTGTAATTTTTGATCTTTACCATTTAAAAATAATTCTAGTTTAAAAAATAAAACTTTCCATTCTATGTTCTTCAAAGAATAAAGGACAAAAATGATAAAGATCTCATGTTTCCATGACTAATTTACCTTACAATCATTATTTTTTAAAAAACCAAAAATTAATATCACTTAGGAAGAAAGAAGAACATAAAATTTCTGTGGCATATAGTCTAACAATAAGAATTTTCCCCAAGCTTCTCATCATAATATTCCATAAAATTGTAGAGTCCATTTTTTAATAACTCTGAAAGACAATATACCATTTATTTTACTAATTTTGCTCTTCAAATATAATTACCAAACACTTTATTTAAAAGTGTAAATCTTACTTCAATAAATACTAATTCTTATTGTGTGATTTACTGGCATTGACAAATATGGTTCACAGCATTTTATATACCTCTACATTCAGAAACAATTTCACCACACTTAAGCAACAACAGGAGCTAAGATATAGTTATCTGCTGCTCCAAATTTAATTCAGAAGATCAGAAACATACCTACTATGAGTCATGTTAGTTATTATCAGAAAATATTGCATTGAATTGCTCAGACACAATAACCCAAAGAGAGGAGAAACAAAATCATTAGCTGCTTGGTATACTTGTCTTCAGTATTTGCATTAGTAAAAGTCACGATCAAAACATAAGACACCCCATGGTAGGCAGAGCTCTAAGACTGTCCCCAAGATTCCTGCTCTTGGTGAGCACACAGTATATTATCCCTCTCCCTTCAGTGTGGGTAGAACTTGAGCATGATGAGAGAGTTCCTTTTTGATTAGGCTGCAGAAGACTTCATCTTACAAGACAGAAGTCAGAATTTTCCTGCTGTCCATGAAGAAACAAGTTTCCATGAGATCTACAACTTCAAAGATTGAATTCTGTCAATAATCTGAATGAGCTTGGAAGATGACCTTGAGTTCCAAATGAGAACTCCAGTTCCACCCAAACCTTGATTTAAGTCTTGTGAGACCAAGAGCAGAGGGCACAAGGAAACCATGCTGGCCTCCTGACCCACACAAATTGTGAGATAGTAAAGCTGAAATGCATATATTTATGTGTGAAGATTTGTATTTGACAGTCTGTTTGAAGACACAATCCTTGGAATGTGCCATTATTTCCCTAAAAGTTCATTTGCTTTCTATCCTTACCAATATTTTGTTAGTAAATATGAAAAAATTAACATGCATTTAAAGTGAGTGTGGTAAACTGTTATATGAATAGCATTTATCTGAAATATCTAATATCTATATTTTTGTATCTAATTCTTTTGCCCCAGAAAAATACATTTTAAAGACAAAATTCATGACATAGATTTTATGATTCACTTCAGAAGAATTGGTTGAAGAGAAAATTAACCTCCTTATCATGCACATGTAATTTATACTAAACAAAATATTATTTCACCTTAAATTTCTGAGTGAAAAGACAAAAGAAACATTAATGTATTCATAGGGTTACAATTCACAGGCTAACATCAGCCTATATAATGTATAAGCTATGAATTGCTTAAGTACTTCTCATATTTAAATTTTATCTGCTACAATAACCTTCAAAACATTTACCTTTTTCCTATGTTCAACATTTCTGGTACCTGGTCAATAAATAATTGTAGATTATATTATAATTGAAAGATAGATAACAAGGCAATGCTATAATTTCCTTAAAGCTGCTATCATATGGTGTATATGTATTTGTTCTATTTTTTTTTAAGTTGACTATTTTAAAGCTACAGTTCTTACCGTTTTCACCTTTGGCCTTAATTATATCTCACTGGTTAAAAAGAATTACCCAGTTATAGAAACAATAAAAATTATTCTTCTTATTCACAAAGCAATCTCAGATTGGTACATTTTTTATTTTGTTATTTTAAATGTTTCAAACATACAGAAAAAAATGCAAATAATATAATGAAAAAATCATCATAGCTTGAACTATAATTTGTATTAGATTATATCAGTTTAAAATTCTAGAATAAAAGAATATTAACTTGGTTAAAATGATTTGTATGCTTCTCCCCTTAAACTTTCGCATCTAATTATCTCAGAGCTAACCAATCTCCACAATTTGATATCACAAAGATATTCACTTATTGCTGTTGTTATTTAGCCAGTAAGTCATGTCTCCCCCAAGTGTTTGCTCAAATTCATGTCCATTGTCAATGATGTCATCCAACCATCTCATCCTCTACTGTCCCCTTTTCCTCCTGCCCTCAATCTTTCCCAGCATCTAGGTCTTTTCCAGTGAGTTGGTTCTTCACATCAGGTGGCCAAAGTATTAGGGCTTCAACTTCAGCATCAACACTTCCAATGAATATTCAAGGTTGGTTTCCTTTAGAATGGACTGGTTTTATCTCCTTGTTGTCCAAAGGACTCTCAAGATATGTTCTTTTAAATTTTGGAAGAAAAAAGTATCACATTGAAAGCTTTAATCCACTTGGAAAATTCCTTTGCTTTAGCTTGAGATAATTGTGTCTTTTTTTTAAACATAGATAATGAATTATCCAGGCACCACATAATGACTAGATGTTCTTTCCTCTTATTTGTAGTTCCACTGATGTGTTTACATTCACATCTCTGTTCAGTTCAGTTCAGTCACTCAGTCGTGTATGACTCTTTGTGACTCCATGGACTGCAGCATACCAGGCTTCCCTATCCATCACTAAATCTCAGAGCTTACCCAAACTCATGTTCACCAAGTCAGTGATGCCATCCATCTCTGTGTTAACAGAGATATTAACAGATCTCTATTAATATCACTTTATATATACTTGTGCATAATACTGATTCTGGTCTCTCTATTAGGTTTTTAGGACTAATCTTGTAACAACAAGATACAATTGTATTTCCATAGACTTAAATATCATGAAAACTAGTAGGGAAAGATTCTTGACTCCAGTCATCTCCAGAATTATTTGCACATTCTTGATTGTTTTCCCTTCTATGTTAATAAGGGACAGCTTGACACCCTTCCTGGAGAAATTTTTTCATTGTAATCATATTTGATTATAACCTGAGAAGGGATGAATTATTTAACATAGTGGATAAACACTGCTTATGTTTTTTTACCCTTCAGTATGATTTTATGTTTCTCCATATACGTCTTGCACACAGTGAGGTTTGGTCCTATTATCTTCTAAATTTTGTTATTTTTTAAATAATTTTCTTAATATTTATTCTGAAATAGTATGCTACAACTTTTGTGGGCATGTCTTTTTTAACTTTACTTATCTTTTTATTTTTATTTGTGGCTGTGCTGGGTCTTCAATGCTATGTGGGCTTTACTCTAGTGGCAGGGAGCAGGGGCTACTCTTGATTACCGTGGCAGGACCTCACACTGCAGGGGATTCTCTTGTTGTGGAGCACAGACTCTAGAGTGCATGGGCTTCAATAGTTGCAACACATGGGCTTAGTAGTTTTGGCTCCCAGGACTCTTTACCTCTGAGCCACCAGGGAAGCCTCTATGTTATTTTAAATAGAATTTTTTTTGCATATTATATATTCTGGTTAGCAATTTTTGGTATATAGAGTTTCCATTTTTTTATGTTGCCTTGTCTTCAGAAAATTACTAAGCCCATAGTTTTAATAGATTCTTTAGGATTTTCTACAGAAATAATTGTAGCATCTGAAAATAAAAGAAGTGGACACATTTTTGTTTCAAAATTGTATCTCATTTGCTTTGTTATTGCATTGGTTAAGACTTCTATTAAAAGGATGAAAGAAAGAAATGATAGCGTTTTGTCTTGTTCTTGACTTTACTGAGAATTCTGCAATTTTACCATTATGCTTAATATAAAAACATTTTAGAATAATTTTAAAGGGTAGCAAAGTTAATTTCCTTTCTTAATTTGCTAGTGGCTTTTCTCCTGAAGAATGTTAAATTTATCAATTCATTTTTCTGCATCACAGAAGTGATCCCTTACCCTCCTCAATCTATGATGTTGAAAATTTCTTGCATTTCTGTTATGTTTCGTTAGATTGAGACATAATGATTTTTACATAATGCTGAATGAATTTGAGTTGTGAGTAGAGACTTAGAATCTATTTCAGTTCAGAAATGAAATTGATCTATAATTTTATTTCCTTGTACTACAGTTATTCAGTTTTTATATCAGAGTAATGCTGCTGCTGCTGCTGCTGCTGCTGCTGCTGCTGCTGCTGCTATGTCGCTTCAGTCATGTCCGATTCTGTGCGACCCCATAGACGGCAGCCCACCAGGCTCCCCATCCCTGGGATTCTCCAGGCAAAAACACTGGAGTGGGTTGCCATTGCCTTCTCAAATGCATGAAAGTGAAAAGTGAAAGTGAAGTCGCTCAGTCGTGTCTGACTCTTCCCGATCCCATGGACTGCAGCCTACCAGGCTCCTCCGCCCATGGGATTTTCCAGGAAAGAGTACTGGAGTGGAGTGCCATTGCCTTCTCTGATCAAAGTAACAGTAACCTCATAAAATGACTTTAGTTTTTGCCCTATTTCTACGCTGAAAAGAATATATATATACACATATGGATATGTATTCATAACTAAAATATTAGAAATATCTTTTCCAAATTTACTGTTAGATGATGAATAAGTTCTGGGGATCTAATGCACAGTATAATGATTATAGCTAATAATATTGTTTTATGTACTTGAAAATTACTAAGAGACTAGATCTTAAATGCTTTCTCCACAAAAAAGAAATGATAATTATGTGTTGTGATAGAGTTGTTAGCCATCTCTACAGTGGTAATCATATTGCACTACATAAATGTACTAAATAAACACATTTTACATCTTAACTTACATGATGTTATATGTCAGTTCAGTTCAATTCAGTCACTCAGTCATGTCCAACTCTTTGCGACCCCATGAACTGCAGCATGCCAGGCCTCCCTGCCCATCACCAGTTCCTGGAGTCCACCCAAACCCATGTCCATTGAGTCGATGATGTCATCCAACCATCTTATCCTCTGTCATCCCTTTCTCCTCCTCCCCTCAATCTTTCCCAGCATCACGGTCTTTTCAGATGAGTCAGCTCTTTGCATCAGTCCTTCCAATGAACACCAGGACTGACCTCATTCAGAATGGACTGGTTGGATCTCCTTGCAGTCCAAGGTACTCTCAAGAGTCTTCTCTAACACCACAGTTCAAAAGCACTCAGCTTTATCTTTAGTCCAACTCCCAGATTCATACATGACTACTGGAAAAACCATAGCTTTAACTAGATGGACCTTTGTTGGCAAAGTAATATCTCTGCTTTTTAATATGCTGTCTAGGTTGGCCATAACTTTCCTTCCAAGGAGTAAGTGTCTTTTAATTTCATGGCTGCAATCACCATCCACAGTGATTTTGGAGCCCCAAAAATACAGTCAGCTGCTGTCTCTACTGTTTCCCCATCTATTTGTCATGAAGTAATGGGACCAGATGCCATGATCTTAGTTTTCTGAATGTTGAGCTTTAAGCCAACTTTTTCACTCTCCTCTTTCACTTTCATCAAGAGGCTCTTTAGTTCTTCTTCACTTTTTACAATAAGGGTGGTGTCATATATGTCAATTATATCAATTAATATATATATGTGTGTGTGTGCATATGTGAAATATATTTTTAAAAGAAGTTTGATAAAATTTATCTGTAAGACTATCCAGTTATATGGCATCCTTTGTTGAGTGAGATTTTGATTACTTATTTATTTTTCATTTGTTTACTTGAATTTCTATTTTATGTTCAAGCTTCTTAATTTATATTTACTATAAAATTTTCTATTTCATCCAAGTTCTGAAATGTATTGGCATAAACTTTTTCACAGACTTCTAAGATTTATTTTATTAACCTGAAAATATCTCAGTCATGTTGCCTTTTTGTAGTGCAACTATTATTTATCTGCGCTTTTTCTCTTCATTCCTTGATCACTCTTGATAAAGATTTATACACAATTATGTTTTCCAATAATTATCTTCCAGGTTTTGTGACCCTATTATTTCTAACATTTCTTTTTAATTTTTTCTACTCACTTTTATTTTGCTTTGTTCCTACTTTTGTTCTCTTCTTGATTCCTGACTTAAGATATAACTTTTTTTCTTTCCTTAGTCTAAGCAATTGAGGTTGTAAATTAACCTCTAAGTACTATTTTAACATTTTCCCATAAATGTCAACAGGTAATACATTCATTGTCATTCATTTATAAATATTTTTAAGTTTCCCTTTCAGTGATGATATTTTGAGACTATTACCTTGACAATATTTAGCTATATCTACATAGTGAAGTGAAGTCGCTCAGTCGTGTCCAACTCTTTGCCACCCCAAGAGCTGTAGCCTACCAGGCTCCTCTGTCCGTGGGATTTTCCAGGCAATAGTACTGGAGTGGATTGCCATTTCATTCTCCAGGGGATCTTCCTGACCCAGGGATCACACCCGGGTCTCCCGCATTGTAGACAGATGCTTTACCGTCTGAGCCACCAGGGAAGTTATATCTACATAGAATAAGGCAAAATCTACCATGGAAACCAAAGTTCTCAGTCTCATTAAGTGTGAGTTGCCACAAGCACATTTGGTGACAACATTTGTGATTTTGAAGGAACAGAATGAAATGTCAGTGCTAAATGAGTACCTTGGGCCAAAACAGTTGAAGCTGTTTGGTGAATTTGGAGGCTTGCATTTGAAAAAGCCATTTTTCCTTTCACTTTTTTCAGAAGACTGTGGTGATAAGAACAATGTAGTTTCTAGCTAGTAGATAAGCCTCTGCAGCATTCTTTAATGATTGTGGCAGTAACATGAGCTCCCACAGTCACTGGAGAGATAGGTAGACATTCTTCCAATGGGAAACATAAGGCCAAGCAACTTTTTTTTTTTTTTTTTTACTGTTTACATTGCAGCCTTAAAACAAGAGAAAGCTTTGACCCATCTTGATGATAAACACACAGTAAGCAAAACATTGTTATATCTCATTGCCAAAGGCAATAGAATACAATGTGCTTGGAGGTGCTCAAAAGGGCCTCCCTGAGGAGGCCTCAGCTTTATGGTTCTGCAGGATTATGTTGTAGGCAGGAAAAGAAACACCCTTTGAAGTTTCTTCAAAGTTTTCTCATCAGTGCTGATTTTTTAATGTAGTCAATTTATCCCTCTTATGGTTATAATACTAACAGCTCTCGCTAATGCATTATGTTAATCAGCACTCACAGAATTGGAGAGTAGAATCCTCCCTCAAATTACAACACACAAGCAATTTACAAGAATGAAGTCGATTGCCATGGGAGTAAGAACTTATTCTGAATATGCCAGCCTTGAAAAACTGGTACGACTTTGGGTTTGTATTATGTAAGTACTATGATTATGCCTGATTGATGAAACCTAGAAAGAAAATCACTTTAGCGATAGATATTTTCCCAGTATTTAGGCATGAATATGAATATGTCTCCTTTAACTTAAACATACAATCACTGAAGTACATTCACATCAATATTTTTCCTTATACATAATTAAACTTAAAAGACTACTGTTATAGTGATTCACCAGTCTTTCTTCTATGTCAAATTTGGTAATCACAAATGTTTCAAATAAATTACATTGGAAGAAGGCCAAAGCAAACCTAATTATTTCTATTATCCTTCTTCTTTACAGAGTGAGAGAGCAAATCTTTGTGTTCCATGGTGGCCACTCCAAAAAACACATAGGGAATTTAAGCAGGAAAGACACCTTAACAGTTTTATTATTAAGAACTTAGGATCTGATAATGGAAAGTAAAAAGTAAAGCAAATTGTCAGGTGAGACAAGACATAAATATGCTTTTTAAACACAAGATATAATTACTAGTATAAGTAATATTTAAAAGCACAGCAATATTTAAAAGCATAGCAATTACTAATATAAGTAATATTTTAAAACACAACAATTTTTAGGATTTTTAGGAACAACATAAAATATAAGGACTAATTTATCAAAATGTCTTAAAAAGTTGCCATAAGAACAGAGTAAACAACAGAGTCAACGTTTTGATGATCAAAAGGAACTTTTGTTATCTAGCTATAAAATAATTTAATCATTTCACAACAGGAAACCTAAATTTTAGTTGTGCTCCTCTAATATTTTGTAATTAAAGATGTAACAAGTCATAATGAAGAGTATACAAGATCACTGTCATGCTCTAGAAAATTCTTTTTAATGGCATTAAGAATTGCTATATATCAATACTTCACAACAGCCACCCTTTAAGCAAGTAGACAATCTGAACCAAGAGCAGGGGGAAAAAAGCAATGTTGTCAAGAATACAGAGAAAGATGAACACTTGTGTGCTGCTGGGGGGAAAGTACCTTGGTGCAGCCACTACTGAAACAGTATGGAGTTTCCTCAAAAAATTAAAAATAGAACAACTGTATTATCCAGAAATTTCCATTCTGGGTATATATCCAAAGGAAACAAAGTCACTAACTCATAAGGATATCTGATATCTGCACCCCCATGCATGATCTACAACAGTCAAGACATGAAATAAACCTAAGTCCACTGACAGATGAATATATAAAGAAACTGTGAATGATGAATAGATACATGTGTACATGGAATATTATTCAGCCATAAAAAGAAAGAAATCCTCCCACTTGCTACAATATGGACGGACCTTGAGGACATTATGCTAAGTGAAATAAATCAGACTGAGAAAGGCAAATACGGTATGATCTTTTTTACATGTGGAATCTGAAAACAAAAAATCATAGATACAAAGAACAGATTGGTGGTTGCCAGAGAGAAGATGTGTGAAATGAGTGAAGGTGGTCAAAAGGTATAAATTCCAGTTATAAGAAATAAGTCTTGGGGATGTAATGTGTAGCACAGTAGCTATAGTTAACAATCAGTTCAGTTCAGTCACTCAGTCGTGTCTGACTCTTTGCGACCCCATGAATCGCAGCATGCCAGGCCTCCCTGTCCATGACCAATTCCTGGAGTTCACCCAAACTCATGTCCATTGAGTCAGTGATGCCATCCAGCCATCTCTCCTCTGTCATCCCCTTCTCCTCCTGCCCCCAGTCCCTCCGAGCATCAGAGTATTCTCCAATGAGTCAACTCTTCACATGAGGTGGCCAAAGTATTGGAGTTTCAGCTTTAGCATCAGTCTTTCTAAAGAACACCCAGGACTGATCTCCTTTAGAATGGACTGGTTGGATCTCCTTGCAGTCCTAGGGACTCTCAAGAGTCTTCTCCAACACCACGGTTCAAAACCATCAATTCTTTGGCTCTCAGCTTTCTTCACAGTCCAACTTTCACATCCATACATGACCATCGGAAAAACCATAGCCTTGACTAAACAGATGTCTCTGCTTTTGAATATGCTGTCTAAATTCGTCATAACTTTCCTTCCAAGGAGTAAGCGTCTTTTAATTTCATGGCTGCAATCACCATCTGCAGTGATTTTGGAGCCCCAAAATATAAAGGCTGACACTGTTTCCACTGTTTCCCCATCTATTTCCCAGGAAGTGATGGGACCAGATGCCATGATCTTCGTTTTCTGAATGTTGAGCTTTAAGCCAACTTTTTCACTCTCCTCTTTCACTTTCATCAAGAGGCTTTTAGCTCCTCTTCACTTTGTGCCGTAAGGGTGGTATCATCTGCATATCTGAGGTTATTGATAATCTCTCCCAGCAATCTTGATTCCAGCTTGTGCTTCTTCCAGCCCAGTGTTTCTCATGATGTACTCAGCATATAAGTTAAATAAGTAGGGTGACAATATACATCCTTGACATACTCCTTTTCCTATTTGGAACCACTCTGTTGTTCCATGTCCAGTTCTAACTGTAATGTATACTTGAAAGCTGTTAAGAGAGGAAATCTTAAAAGTTCTCATCACAAGAAAAACATTTATAACTATGTGTGGTGATAGATGTTAACCACTAGATTTATTGTGGTTCATATATCATACACACATACATACAGGCATACCTTCAAGATATTGCAGGGGTTTGGTTTCAGACTACCACAGTAAAGCAAGTCACACAAAATTTGTTTTTGTTTCCCAATGCATATAAAAGGCATGTTTACACTATATTGTAATATGTTAAGTGTACAACAGTGTTGTCTTAAAAATGTACATACCCTAAATAAAAAATAATGCTTTAGAAAAATGATACCAATAGACTTGTTTAAGAGTTGTAGTAAACCTTCAGTATGTAAAAAACACAATATCTTTGCAATAAAGCAAAAGCAAACTGCAATAAAATGAGGTATGCTTATATATATACACATATACACGCACCTATATCAAATTGCCAACATCCATTGAATCATAGAAAAAGCATCCAGAAAAACATCTACTTCTGCTTTATTGGCTATGCCAAAGCCTTTGACTATGTGAATAACAACAAACTGTGGAAAATTCTTCAAGAGATGAGAATACCAGACCATGTTACCTGCCTCCTGAGAAACCTGTATGCAGGTCAAGAAGAGAGTTAGAACCGGACGTGGAACAACAGACTGGTTCCAAACTGGGAAAAGAGTATATCAAGGCTATATATTGTCACTCTGCTTATTTAACTTATGCAAAGTACATCATGCAAAATGCTGGCCTGGATGAAGCACAAGCTGGAAACAAGATTACCAGAAGAAATATCAATCTCAGATATGCAGGTGACACCACCCTTATGACAGAAAGTGAAGAACTAAAAGCCTCTTGATGAAAGTGAAAGAGGAGAGTGGGAAATTTGGCTTAAAGCTCAACATTCAGAAAACGAAGATCATGGTATCTGGTCCCATCACTTCATGGAAAATAGATGGGGAAACAATGGAAACAGTGACATGCTTTATTTTGGGGGGCTCCAAAATCACTGCAGATGGTAACTGCAGCCATGAAATTAAAAGATGTTCACTCCTTGGAAGAAAAGCTATGACCAATTTAGACAGCATATTAAAAAGCAGAAACATTACTTTGCCAACAAAGGTTTGTCTAGTCAAGACTATGGTTTTTCCAGTAGTCGTGTATGTATCTGAGAATTGGACCACAAAGAAAGCTGAGCACTGAAGATGCTTTTGAACTGTGGTATTGGGGCAGACTTGAGAGTCCCTTGAACTGCAAGGAGATCAAACTAGTCAATCCTAAAAGAAATAAGTCCTGAATATTCATTAGAAGGACTGATGCTGAAGCTGAAGTTCTAATCCTTTGGCCTGATGCAAAAAACAGACTCATTGGGAAAGACCCTGATGCTGGGAAAGAATGAAAGCAGGAGGAGAAAGGGATAGTAGAGGATAAGATGGTTGGATGGCATCACCGACTTGAGGGACATGAGTTTGAGCAAGCTCTGGAAGTTGGTGATGCACAGGGAACCCTGGCATGCTGCAGCTCATGGGACTGCAAAGAGTCGAACATGACTGAGTGACTGAACTGACTGAATATATACCACATCACTGTTGCACACCTCAAATTAACACAATATTGTACATCAACTGTACCTCAGTTAAAAGAGAAGGACGTTTAAACATGTATATTGTCATATGCGAAATGAATCGTCAGTCCAGGTTCAATGCACGATACAGGGTGCTCGGGGCTGGTGCACTGGGATGACTCAGAAGGATGGTATGGGGAGGGAGGTGGCAGGGGGGTTCAGGATGGAGAACACACGTACACCCATGGAGGATTCATGTCAATGTATGGCAAAACCACTACAATATTATAAAGTAATTAGTCTTCAATTAAAATAAATGAATTTATATTAAAAATAAAGTAAAATTTTTAAAAGAAATATAAATATGCTTAGAGATAAGATACAAGATTCAGGACAGAAAAACAGACAGAAGATTGAGAGAGATGGAGGGAGAGAAATTGATAGAGCAAGATCCTAAAGAATAATGACAAAAACATGGCATTAAAAGCACAAGTTGAAGGACATACCTTGAATGAAAGGATAAACACGCATTAGTATTCCCAAGACCTATAAAAGAAGTACAGGATTCTGCAAGTGTAACCATGTTGACCAATAACAGTCAAATTTGAGGGCATCACACCTTTTCTGTAATTCAGGTGGTGAGGTTATTCATTGTCTAGAATGTGACTTAGCCTGTTTGGGCTGCTATAGAAAAATAGGAGACTAGGTCTCTTATAACAACAGAAATGCATTGCTTATAATTGTGGAGAAGTCTAAGATCAAGTCACCAGTATGGTCACATTTTGGCATCCATGGGGATGCAAAACAGTTGGACACATGCCACTAAAGTGAAGTAGCCCAGTCGTGCCCGACTCTTTGGGACCCCATGGACACCAGGCTCCTCCTTCCATGGGATTTTCTAGGCAATAGTACTGGAGTGTGTTGCCATGTCCTTCTCCAGGGAATCTTGCCAACCCAGGGATCAAACCCAGGTCTCCCACATTGTAGACAGGTGCTTTACCATCTGAGCCACCAGGGAAGTCTGGGCCTTTTCCCGGTTCAGAGCCGGCACCTTTTCACTGCATCTTCACATGGTGGAAGGACGTAGGGATCTCTCCAGAGCATCCCCCTACAAAGCATGAATCTGATTCACAAAAGCTCCACCCTCATGACACAAGCACCTCCCAAATGCTCACCACCCAATATCATCATCTTAGGAGTTTAGGATTTTAACATACGAATTTAGGGGAATGATAAGGTATGAATCTCAGACTGAGGAGGACACAGGACATATTATTATATGAGAACAGATAAAGGGTACTGAAAGTTCAAATGAAGCTGAACTTGTAGAGGACCAATCCATCAACATGTAATTTTCTTTGCTACACTGAACACTCAAGCATAGGTGCAGAGAAGTGTGTTAAATATGAAGTAATTTATAAGAAGGACAAGAAGATGAGAGGCTTATGGATACAGGCAAGAGAGTAACTGAAGTAAACTTGAAAGGTCAGAATCTGAAGACCAAAACAAAAACAGGGAAAAAGCAGAAGGGAATATTCATTCAGTGTCTACCATGAGCCAGCCACTCGGCCACACACTTTGCCTTTGTGATGTTATTCAGTTTTCACAATAACCCTTTGTAACAGTGTTTATTTTACTGATGGGCAAACTGAAGTTCAAAGAATTAAAGTGAGTTTGACCTGAATTATTAATCTAGAAGGAAAGGAGACGTTGATGAAAGAGTGAGATGTTCAAGTTTAAGATTTCAGAAACAGAACTGAAGAACCTGAGCATATCTGAACATAGTTTAGTGTTGTAATCAAATAAAATCTATAGTAATAATTTGACAGATATTAATGACGTTCATGATAGTTGTTACACATAAGGTAATTATCCATGGATGATATGCAGTTTTCATTATTCTTATTGATGACTATCATTAGTATTAATTTTACACACCAAAGTCAAATGGTTATTTTTTTTCTCTTATTAGTTCTCTGATAGCTATAAAAATTTTCTATGGTGACATATTCCTGGTACTAAGAGTAAAATCATTATTATAGTGTAAAAAAATTGCTTCTGAGCTCACTTATTTACTTTACAGAGCTTCCTTTTATTTCTCCCCAGTTCACTCAATACTGCCAAACACAAAAAAGGAGAAAAAGCCTATTAATTATGTATTGTGAATAAAGGGAAGAAAAAAGAGAAATCAATTACACCTTACCCCAATCTCTACTGCCAGTTTTAGGGCAGATATTCTTCCATAAGACTGACATTCTAGCAAAAGACTGATGTTAAGTGACCCCTCTTAGACCAAGACACAGTCCCTGAAAGGCTATCATTTTTAATTGCTCTGTTGTGCATCTTGGAAAAGAATAAGCAACTGGGTGTACTGAGAGTGGGAAATGAAATCACTTCCTGGCTTCTAATCTCAGCCCTAGCTTTACAAGCAGGATAAATTAGTGAATGGGACCACAGACAGGTAATCTGGACAGAAAAAAAAAATGCACTATTAACAGTTTTTAATATTTAAAACTTCTTATAATCAAACAAGTTAATGTTGCACAGCAAATCCAACCCCTGAATGAAGCTTTGCCCCTTCCCTTACTACCAGACCAGCAGAAAGAGCCTAATTGCTCACTGGTACCGGACTATTTTTATTCTATTGTTTAAGAAGTTGCAGACTTTTTCATTGCTTAAGCTCTTAATCCAGTAGGCAGATCAATGCAAAATTTACTTGATAATTTTTACATTTGAAACCAAAACATGCTTATTATATGAGTACTTAACATTAATAGAGCATGTGTTAATATGGAATATACAATATTTCGGGAACAGAAAATTATAACCACATCCTGCACTGGGGGAAAAAAAAAAAAAACAAATACAGGCTGTCCCTTGCTATTATCTTAGCTTCCAAGATAAGTTAACTGCAAACAGAACTTTACAAACTAACTTTATACACTAATAGCACACATTTATTGGAAAGCACGTGTTTTCGGTCCAGTGCAGCAGCCAGAAGTTCTGACGTCTCCCCCATCTCCTGCTGCAAGTCTCAGAACTCTCCTCCCCACACCGAAAGACTTAGAGCTACAAACCTAGATGGTCTGTCTGCTGCTCAAACTTCCTTTTCGGACTGCAAGAGATCTTATATGTCTCAGGTTGCTCATCAGAGTGAGATTTCTTTCTCCTGAATTATTATTCTTTTCCTAGGGTCATTTTTTTTCTATATGTTTATCTCAAGTCTTATGGATTAACCTTTTCTCTATACCTACAGATACTTGATTGAATGCTAATATTTAAGAATCAATCCCAGAATATATATTTCTCCTAAGAAGATAAACAAGTATCTAATAAGCACATAAAAGGATGCTCAAAATCATTAGTCATTAGAGAAACAAAAATCACAGAGATACTACTGTGTGCCTGTGAGGATGGCTATCATCACAAAGATAGACAGTAACAAGTGCTGGTGAGAATGTAGAAAAATTGGAATCCCTAGACACTGCTGGTAGATATACAAAATGGTGGAATCTCTTTAGAAAACATTTTGACAGTCCTTTAAAATGTTTAACAGAGTTAGCATTTGACAAAGCAATTCTACTCTTAGGTATATCCTAAAAGAAATGAAAACATATGTCTACACAAAAATGTGTATACAAATTTCACACAGTATTATTCATAACAGCAAAAAAAGTAGAATTGAATTAAGGCAGTGGCAACAGAAATGGACAGATGTGGACAGGGAAATATTTTAACAGTAGAATCAACAACTTGATTGATAGGATGTGAGAGGTGAAAAGGTGGGGTTAAGGATACCTTACATATCTCTGGCTTAAGCAAATAAATGGATAGTATTTCCACTTAAAGACAGAAAAAAACTGAAGATGGATTTTTGCAGAGAAGATCAACAGTGCAGTATGGGATACCTAATCATTCTGAGATATGTAAGAAAAGACATCAATATATTTATTTCTTTGGTTCGGTTACCTAAGTATTTTTTACTAATACTAATTATTTAGTTAATGGACTTTTCTCCTCCGCTTTCCAACCTCCTCAAGAATTTTGCTACATAGTCTGCATAAAGTGTTTTATATTTTAATAAAATTAACAAAATTAGAATATGTTTTATATATAATATTGCACTGAATAAAGTTTAAATTTTAATAGTATAAAATTTTTAATATTGCATTTTCCTCCATAATAACATAAAAATACATTTTATACAACTGTCTGTGGGAGGAGAAATTAAATAGAAGTGAAGCTTAAATAGTTTTAATTTATTCCATCCTGTAACCAAGGTTCACTTACACAGTTATAGGATGAAACTGAAATTACATGACCATTCAATTACTACCAAAAATGTAGAATCTTTTTAAGTTTCCTGTCTAAAGTTTTTGAGGCAGTGGAAAACAACTTTTTTTCTTGACTAATAGAGAACTGAAATTCCCTTCACACTGACCTGGATTTATATGTCATTTCTCTTATGATCATACAAGCAAAGACAGTTAGTATCTCAACTCTCTTCTACATCATGTAGCATGTTTTACTTTTAATAATGGTAATAAGTAAGTAAGTGAAGTCGCTCAGTCGTGTCCAACTCTTTGCGACCCCGTGGACTGTAGCCCGCCAGGCTTCTCCGTCCATGGGATTCTCCAGGCAAGAATACTGGAGTGCGTTACCATTTCCTTCTCCAGGGAATCTTCCTGACCCAGGGATCGAACCCGAGTATCCCGCATTGGAGGCAGACACCTTAAAATACTCAAATTCATGATTTACATCTTCTAAGAGAAGAAAATCTTATCAGAATTGAATATGGCAAACATCCTTTTTTATTTTATTTCTTGTTGAATTATGCAATAGAATAGTTTTTCTGAACTTCATGTGACATTGAAAGTATAACTAAGATTCTTCTTTGTTAAAAACTTTTTAATAATTGTCATGATTGCAATGTGTTCATAAATAGTCATATCATTTATGTCTGCATAGCTGCAAATTACATTAAAAATATAAGAAATGGGAAGTAGACATAATTTTTTAAGAACCCTGTATAAGCATAAATTTTCCCCTTGTCCTTTGAACCAAAATAGAACTACAGTTTGTATAACAAGAGCTCAAGTTTTACTTTATGCTATGAACTGTCACACATTCTATTTGATAGAACATCCTAAACAGTACAGGGCTTCCCTAGTTATTCAGTTGGTAAAGAGTCCACTTGCAGTGCAGGAAACTCAGGTTCAATCTCTGCATAGAGAAGATTCCCTGGAGAAGGCAAATGACAATCCACTCCAATAATCCTGCCTGGAAATGTCATGAACAGAGGAGCCTATCAGGGGTCTCAGTGAGTCAGATGCAACTTAGTAACTAAACCACTACCTCCTTAACAGTACAAATGAGAAACAGAAGAAAACAGAGGCTAAGTAGCGTAATCAGTGTCACCAAGGCAACATCTGGCAAAGGCGGGACTCACGCCTCAATCACATGCCTGCAAGTCCAGCTTCTCTTCACAGAAGAAAGCGTGCTATTTACTTTTCAATAAATGTGGAAAGTATGAAAGAAGAATTAGAAATTAAGTTTAAAAACACTTTATTGATACATTATTAAAGGAGCAAAATACTGAGCAGGCTAATATGAAAAATTAATTCAATATTCTTCGGGGTCTTTTACCTCTCAGCTTTCTGAAGGCAAAATTTGGAGCCAGTAACTCATAATGCCAGTGGCATAACCAGCGGATAGTTGTTTTCTCTAAAGGGTTCAAAGTTATTATGAAACTATTTTTTAACTGAATTAATATTTCCAGCAAAGCAATAAAGTGAAAGGGGCCAAAAATTCAAGTCTCAACATGAACTTCTCTGTAGACTAATAATCTGAAGATCAATAATTTATATATCTAAGTTTTGAATTATTGTTTTTAAAAATCCAACTAAATACACATAAATGAAATTGCACCCGAACAAAGAATATTTTCCAATAAAAGAAAATACTGAGAGCTGGAAGGGAGTCAGGCTGGAGAAGTAGCAACAGTTACCATGGAGGCAGATTGGAACAGATAGAAAAGACCACAATACATCAAACTTAACACCTCAACTTGCTTCTCACTAATTACTTCATACAAACATCCCATTGCTTAAAGGCATCTGTGCTGGTTTGTTATAAAAGCATGCTGACATATCATTAGGCTTCAGGTTTTCACCGTTCTTATACAAATTTTTAGTGTGATTCTTCTTGTTAATCTTCCTTATTTTTTCTCACTGATCTTGGCAATCATAACTGGAGACTGCTTAATTTTTTTATTATTATTTTTTTATTATTATTATTATTTTTTAATTTTAAAATCTTTAATTCTTACATGCATTCCCAAACATGAACCCCCCTCCCACCTCCCCTCCCCATAACATCTTTCTGGGTCATCCCCATGCACCAGCCCCAAGCATGCTGCATCCTGCGTCAGACATAGACTGGCGATTCAATTCACATGATAGTATACATGTTAGAATGTCATTCTCCCAAATCATCCCACCCTCTCCCTCTCCCTCTGAGTCCAAAAGTTAATTTTTAAACTATAACATTTCTGATATTTTCTCAAAATTAATGAAGAATACCGGTTTCTAACCCAGTATGTTATAAGAAAAATGTTCTGAGTCCAAATTTTAAAGTATACATGATCATTTTTAGGAAAGGCATATTTACTCTTTCACAATAATAATGCTTCAAAAGATCCATTAAATAGGATACAAACTGATTTTTTTAAGTTGCTTTTATTCCTCATTGATTGGTTACCCGCATGAACAAGGGGTTCACTCCAGAAACTTCTATCTAAATATTTTAGATATAATCACAAGTTGAAGAACTGTTCTACAGGCCTAATGCGTTTAGGGTGTGTATGATAGGCACAGCATATCTATCTCATTTACATATTTTCCCAATTTTTTAGTTAAACATACATTTTCACAGTAAAGTTAGTAATTATTTAATTTCTCTACTCTTCAGGAATCACTATCAATGTCCAAAAGAAGCCCAATATTTCACAAATACTAAAAAATGTTGAAATGAATACAGATCACAAAATTACAAGTAGAGATAGCTTTATTTCCCCCAGTTGTATTATATCAACTGAAACCTATCCATTCTGGCACAATGATTTCTTTGAACACATATTCTTCATAGGACTAAACTGGCTTAATCCATTCAACACCTCATTATATTATACCACTTCCTTCACAGTGCCAGAAGTTGTAAGCAATATAACTTAACTAATATACAGAAGTAACAACTTTTTATTACAAGTATTTGCATATGCTTCCTTGTATAAATGTTCAATTCAGTCGCTCAGTCGCTCATTCGTGTCCGATTCTTTGCAGCCCCATGGACTACAGCATGCCAGGCCTTGCAGTCATATCACCAACTCCCAGAATTTACTCAAACTCATGTCCATTGAGTTGGTGATGCCATCCAACCATCTCATCCCCTGTTGTCCTCTTCTCCTCCTGCCCTCAACCTTTCCAAACATCAGAGTCTTTTCAAATAAGTAAACTCTTCACAACAGGTGGTCAAAGTATTGGAGTTTTACCTTCAACATCAGTCATACAATGAACATTCAGGACTGATTACCATTAGGATAGACTGGTTGGATCTCCTTGCAGTCCAAGAGACTCTCAAAAGTCTTCTCCAACACCACAGTTCAAAAGCATCAATTCTTCAGCACTAAGCTTTCTTTATACTCCAACTCTCACATCCATACATGACTACTGGAAAAACCATAGCCTTGACTAGACAGATCTTTGTTGACAAGGTAATGTCTCTGCTTTTTAATATGGTCTCCAGGTTGGTCATAACTTTCTTTCCAAGTAGTAAGTGTCTTTTAATTTCGTGGCTGCAATCATCATCTGCAGTGATTGGGGAGCCCCTAAAAAATAAAGTATCTCACTGTTTCCACTGTTTCCCCATCTATTTGCCATGAAGTGATGGGACCAGATGCCATGATCTTTGTTTTCTGAATGTTGAGCTTTAAGCCAACTTTTTCACTCTCCTCTTTCACTTTCATCAAGAGGCTCTTCAGTTCTTCTTCACTTTCTGCCATAAGGGTGATGTCATCCGCATATCTGAGGTTATTGATATTTCTCCCAGCAATCTTGATTCCAGCTTCTGCTTCTTCCAGCCCAGCATTTCTCATATGTACTCTGCATATAAATTAAATAAGCAAGGTGGCAATATACAGCCTTGGCATACTCTTTTTCCTATTTGGAACCAGTCTGTTGTTCCACGTCCAGTTCTAATTGTTGCTTCCTGACCTGCATACAGGTTTCTCAAGAGGCAGGTTAGGTGGTCTGGTATTCCCATCTCTTTCAGAATTTTCCACAGTTTTTAGTGATCCACAAAGTCAAAGCCTTTGGCATAGTCAATAAAGCAGAAATAGATGTGTTTCTGGAACTTTCTTGCTTTGTCGATGATCTAGCAGGTGTTGGCAATTTGATCTCTGGTTCCTCTGCCTTTTCTAAAATCAGCTTGAACATCAGGAAGTTCACAGTTCACGTATTGCTGAAGCCTGGCTTGCAGAATTTTGAGCATTACTTTACTAACATGTGAGATGAGTGCAATTGTGCTGTAGTTCGAGCATTTTTGGCATTTCCTCTCTTAGAGATTGGAATGAAAACTGACCTTTTCCAGTCCTGTGGCCATTGCTGAGTTTCCCAAATTTGCTGGCATATTCAGGGCAGCACTTTCACAGCATCATCTTTCAGGATTTGAAATAGCTCAACTGGAATTTCATCACCTCCACTAGCTTTGTTCGTAGTGATGCTTCCTAAGGCCCACTTGACTTCACATTCCAGGATGTCTGGCTCTAAGTGAGTGATCACTCCATTGTGATTAACTGGGTCGTGAAGATCTTTTTTGTAGAGTTCTTCTGTGTATTCTTGCCACTTCTTCTTAATATTTTCTGCTTCTGTTAAGTCCATACCATTTCTTTCCTTTATTGAGCCCATCTTTGCATGAAATGTTCCCTTGGTATCTCTAATTTTCTTGAAGAGATCTCTAGTCTTTCCCATTCTAGTGTTCTCATCTATTTCTTTCACTGATCACTGAGGAAGGCTTTCTTATCTCTCCTTGCTATTGTTTGGAACTCTGCATTCAAATGGGTATATCTTTCCTTTTCTCGTTTGCTTTTGGTTTCTCTTCTTTTCGCAGTCCTTTGTAAGGCCTCCTCAGACAGCCATTTTGCTTTTTGGCATTTCTTTTTCTTGCATTTCTTAAGCCAAGTTCAGACTTAAATTGAAGAAAGTAGGGGAAAAAACTAGAACATTCAGTTCAATTCAGTCGCTCAGTCGTGTCCAACTCTTTGTGACCCCATGAATTGCAGCACACCAGGCCTCCCTGTCCATCACCAACTCCCGGAGTTCACTTAGATTCACGTCCATCGAGTCAATGATGCCATCCAGCCATCTCATCCTCTGTCATCCCCTTCTCCTCCTGCCCCCAATCCCTCCCAGCATCAGAGTCTTTTCCAATGAGTCAACTCTTCGCATGAGGTGGCCAAAGTACTGGAGTTTCAGCTTTAACATCATTCCTTCCAAAGAAATCTCAGGGCTGATCTCCTTCAAAATGGATTGGTTGGATTTCCTTGCAGTCCTAGGGACTCTCAAGAGTCTTCTCCAACACCACAGTTCAAAAGCATCAGTTCTTTGGTGCTCAGCTTTCTTCACAGTCCAACTCTCAAATCCATGTGTGCCCTGGAAAAACCATAGCCTTGACTAGACAGACCTTTGTTGGCAAAGTAATGTCTCTGCTTTTCAACATACTATCTAGGTTGGTCACAACTTTTCTTCCAAGGAGTAAGCGTCTTTTAATTTCATGGCTGCAGTCACCATCTGCAGTGATTTTGGAGCCCCAAAAAATAAAGTCTGACACTGTTTTCACTGTTTCCCCATCTATTTCCCATGAAGTGATGGGACCAGATGCCATGATCTTCGTTTTCTGAATGTTGAGATTTAAGCCAACTTTCTCACTCTCCACTTTCACTTTCATCAAGAGGTTTTTTAGTTCCTCTTCACTTTCTTCCATAAAGGTGGTGTATTCTGCATATCTGAGGTTATTGATAATTTCTCCCAGCAACCTTGATTCCAGCTTGTGCTTCTTCCAACCCAGTGTTTCTCATGATGTACTCTGCATATAAGTTAAAGAAGCAGGGTGACAATATACAGCCTTGATGCACTCCTTTTCCTATTTGGAACCAGTCTGTTGTTCCATGTCCAGTTTTATTTGTTGCTTCCTGACCTGCATACAGGTTTCTCAAGAGGCAGGTCAGGTGGTCTGGTATTCCCATCTCTTTCAGATTTTTCCACAATTTATTGTGATCCACACTGTCAAAGGCTTTGGCATAGTCAATAAAACAGAAATAGACATTTTTCTGGAACTCTCTTGCTTTCTCATTGATCCAGTGGATGTTGGCAACTTGATCTCTGGTTCCTTTGCCTTTTCTAAAACCAGCTTGAACATCAGGAGTTCACGGTTCATGTATTGCTGAAGCCTGCCTTGGAGAATTTTGAGCATTACTTTACTAGCATGTGAGATGAGTGCAACTGTGTGGTAGTTTGAGCATTCAGGTATGACCTAAATCAAATTCCTAACAATTATACAGTGTATAAATGTTCAGTTCTCACAAAAAAGGCAAAATTAATTTTCTTATCTTTTTCATTGTTCCAGTCATGTGATGTCAATGGTTAACCTGTCATAAACTTGCACAATGGCAATATCTTAGAGATGAATGTACCAACCAGTACTGGCAGGAATGCGGATGACAGACTGTAACCCATTCAACTTTCTCTATCACCTCTGCCAGGGAGAAGTACCTACATGCAAAACAGAAATGAATCTCAATTTTGTCTTCTCTGTCACTACCTCCCTACAATCAGTCTTCAGATTCTCCCTTCTGCATTGGTCTAAATATGTCCCTCCTTTAATAGGCACACCGCCATGGCTTTAATCCAGATTTATAAGGCTTTAATCCAGATTTATAAGGGTTTTATCCAGATTTATAAGTCTTTTCATTTGGATTATTATGTCTCTTAACTGATCTCACTCCCTGCTTCCTCTGCCATCCCCCTCTTTGCTGTTCTCCACTTGCTTTCAGACTAGCCTTCCCGAAACTCAGTTAGTCCCCTTATAAAACCTCCCAAAGGTTCTCATGTGCTTTACAGGATAAAATCTAAACTTTTCAGCAATCCTTCGTGCCTTTGGTCCTTGCCTGTCAATCAGTCTCATCTCCTATCATCTCATAAATCCTAATAATATAGAATCACTTGAAACTTCGCAGGAGCAACGTTCTCTGATGGAAGACAGTTCTAACTCACAGACCCTCCCGTCTCCTTCCCTTCCAGGCTTAGAGACTTATGTCCCCTATGTGCCTACCATATTTGTACAGCATTATACTGCTTGTATGCTTATCTTCTCTTCCAGACCCTGCCTTCTGACTGTGACCTCCCAAAGAGTGAAATGATTTTTAACTTCAACATATAGCCATATGGACACTTTGTCTATACAACCTGAATTTTTGAGGTCAGTCCTGACTTTATCATATAGTTTATCTCATTGCTGCCACAAGTACAGAATAATATTAAGGGAAGTGCTATGCTGTGCTTAGTCATGTCCAACTCTTTGTGACCCTGTGGACTGTATAGCCTGCCAGGCTCCTCTGTCCATGGGGATTCTCCAGGCAGGAATACTGGAGTGGGTTGTCATGCTCGCCTCCAGGATCTTCTTCTCCTGCATTGCAGTCATATTATTTACCATCAGAGGCACTAGGAAAGCCCAAGAATACTGGAGTGGGTAGTCTATCCTTTCTCCAGGGGATCTTCCTGACCCAGGAAAAGAACAAGTGTCTCCCAGATTGCAGACGGATTCTTTCGCAGCTAAGCTACCTGCTGGTGCCGCTGCTAAGTCGCTTCAGTCATGTCCGACTCTGTGCGACCCTGCAGACAGCAGCCCACCAGGTTCCCCTGTCCCTGGGATTCTTCAGGCAAGAACACTGGAGTGGGTTGCTATTTCCTTCTCCAATGCATGAAAGTGACAAGTGAAAGTGAAGTCGCTCAGTCGTGTCCGACTGTTAGCGACCCCATGGACTGCAGCCCACCAGGCTCCTCCATCCATGGCAAGAGTACTGGAGTGAGGTGCCATTGCCTTCTCTGCTGAGCTACCAGGGAAGCCCCATTTAAGAGATACTACTCTTTTAAATGTTATTCCCATAAATATTATTATTCCTTAAATATTACTCCCTTAAATATTATTCTCCTCACTTTCAGTAAAAATATGGTGATAAACATAAATTTATTGAGAATTGGGTCTGAGAAATAAAATTAAATCATATGCTGTGGTACTTTACATAAATAAATATAACTTTCTCAGACCTTAAAAAGTAATGGAAATTTGGGTATTTCTTACGGTTAGAAGTATTCTGGTAATAGGCCAGAACTTGTGCAGTCTTCTCTCTCAATTTATACTAAAAATATTCTATATTCTTTTTACTATAATTGCCAATTAGGATTATCAGGGGGGAAAAAGACATTAGCTTGTTTCTTTTGCACTCCCAATTAGCCTGAAGGAGCTCAATTCTCAATTGTACAGTTTCCTACCTCTTTTCAGTGATAACAGAGAAACACTAGAACACAGTAGTGATAACACAGCCCCCAGTCAGTAACTTCAATTTCCCCAGTTTCGAAAGAAATTCCTATGCTCTTAATTAATAGGTATCTCACTTTCAGCCCTCTCATGTTCCAATAAGTCACATCAGTATTAAATGTGCTACTTAACTGAGCTCTGTGAGCATTTTTCCAACATGCCTTGCATTACGTAGTCTACAATATATATGTATATTATCCCCTCCCCTCTTCCCTAACCTTTCTTATGAATTTAGAGATAAAAGAAGTATAGATAGTGAATATAATATGAAAGTTTCCCAAATGGCATGCCTCCAACAGGTTACTTGTGGTTCACAATACAGTATTCTGTATCTCAATGGCTTGCATCATCACACAGTCAACTCAGGTTAGAAATATTAATTATATATGACCTGATCCTCATCCTAATCACTGTCAAGTTTAACTTCTCGATATTTCTCCAATTAGTCTACTCTCCTCCATCAGCATTTTTACTCTCATAGCCCAACTCATCACCACCTGTCGTATGAAATATGGCCTCCTAAACAGTCAACTGGCTTTCAGTTTCGTCAACTTCAAAATTATCCTCCACGGAGCCACCCTTCCAAAATTAAATCTGACCACAGTGCTCCTTGATGAAACTGCCACAGTGGTTTCCCAACATCACTAGAATAAAGGCCAGGCTTCTCAAAACTGGGCCACAAAGAACTCCATGATACAGCCATTAATGTATTTCTTTGGTCTCATATTTAACGACTTCCAGTTTAAGATCCAAAAGTATCACACTTCTTGCATTCCACTATGTACAACCAAACTCTTTTCCATCCTTAAGTGGTGATGTGGTAAAACGCTTGGGGCTGGCAGGAAACCCTGATTTTTAACATTGGCCAATTTCTATGTTGTAAATACACACACCACATCCAATTTTCAGCTACTAACATGCCAATACTGAACGTGGAATTCGGAAGAGAAACACCATAGTATATAATTACACAGCACTTTTACCACCTAGATAAAATAGACATAAATAACCTTAAGCATACATACAATAAAATGAAGTGAAATAATTAGGAAGTGATGTTTTCCATGTTTATTATTTTTGCTTTTAATATAGCTTACTTAATTGCACAATCATATAATTTAATTTAATAATGACTGTGTTTAACAAGCAGCTCACAAAATTTCTGAAAATTCAAGAACCAACTTTTACAAGCCAAAATGAACTGGCTCCAGCAACACCCACTGCCTTTACATTGTTGCTCAAGGTGTTCTTATGCCATATCTTATTCAGTTCTCCAGGCTCCTTCCTGCCTAGCTGAGGGCTACCCATCCTTAAAAAGCAGGGTTTCAAAAACCTGTTAACATGAACCACCTGCTTGAAAACCTCTGAAGTGTTTGTTAAAATTCAGGTTCCTGGGATTCACCTCCCACACTTGCTGAATCTGAAATCCCCTAGAGGTCTAGGAATGTATACTTAAGCAAGCTAGCTTGTTGGGAGAGTCTGAAACACACTAAAGTTTGAGAACCATTCATTTCAACTACTTTTCTGCTAAGGTCTTCTAACACTTGGGAAACCTTTCCTGACTCACTCCCAAGAGGGCTGGCTGTGGAACGAACAAGCAAAGTCACAGGAGCCTGAAACAGTGTGGCCCAGAGAACTGCAGGAGGTTAGGCAAGGCTGTAGGATGAAGGAGGGAAGCTTAAATTGGGACACAGAGGTGTATAGACATTGCTTAGGGTTATACCGGAGAAGGCACTGGCACTCCACTCCAGTACTCTTGCCTGGAAAATCCCATGGATGGAGGAGCCTGGTGGGCTGCAGTCCATGGGGTCGCTAAGAATCAGACACGACTGAGTGACTTCACTTTCACTTTTCACTTTCATGCATTGGAGAAGGAAATGGCAACCCACTCCAGTGTTCTTGCCTGGAGAATCCCAGGGACAGGGGAGCCTGATGGGCTGCCGTCTGCGGGGTCGCACAGAGTTGGACACGACTGAAGTGACTTAGCAGCAGCAGGGTTATACCACAGAGGCCTTTTTTAAACACTGGGGACTTAGGACTTTATTGTAAAAGCACTGAAAAATAATAGAAGTGTCTGACGCTAAAGAGTAATGAGCAATATTTTAATGAGACAACTCAGCCTTCTTTGTACAAACTTTAAGAACTCATTGAACAAAATAAAACCATTTTAAATAAAAGCATATAGCTTTTTTTCTCAGAGTGATTAAGATTCTGTATATTTTATCCATATGATAAATGATCGCCTACGCTTAAAAAACAGAAGTTCTGATTATTTTATTTCTAGATGAATCATCTCTCTCTGAGCAAGAGATTCCTGTTTCATCCATTGGATCTTCTCCTTTGGATTCCCTCATCCTAATTTGAACCACAAATGCTGTTTACTCCCCACTCTGCTCACTCTTACACCTTTTACAGCTTTGACCCATCAATGGCCTCAGAAATACTCTTCAGTGGGCATTCTGAACTGCCAACATTTAAATTTTCGAAGATTTAACAAAAAATGCCAAGTAAAAACCAAAGGGAAACAGTGAATCATATAAAGCATTAGAAAACTTCAGCTTATACAAATGTTATATCATAAAACTCTCTTAAACACGTAAACTATGGATATAAATTTATACCAAAATTCAAAACAGAAATTACCTCATACGAAATATTACATACATACTTAATAAGTAGAGAATCACAGAGTCAAATTGTGATGTGCTTCGTGATAGCAGCCAACTTCACTTACCAGATAATTTACTTGTTCCAGCTCTCCTAACGCAGCACCTTAAATTCAAATCTATGCCTCAGCAACACTGCAAATGATCACTTCAGGGGGATATATGTGAAAAAGTTGCAAACAGAAGTACTTTAAAATATAGAAATGAAAAACATTTAGAAATAGAAAACATTCATTAACATTTTTTTAAAGAACACATGCTTCTTTCCAGTACATTATATAAATGCAAGTATTATTTTCTTCTTGACTCCTTGAACATTTTAAGATCATGATAAACATTAGTACTAATTTTCTGTCTATAAGATCTGCTCATTAGTGTGAGTGGGGTGTTAAAGTTTCCTATTATTGTACTGCAATCAATTTCTCCCTTTATGTCCGGAAGTATTTGTTTCATGCATTTAGGTCCTCCTATATTGTGTGCATATATGTTAATGAGTCTCTTATACTCTTCTTGTATTGATCCCTTTTCGGTTCAGTTCAGTTGATCAATCATGTCCGACTCTTTGCAACCCCATGAATCGCAGCAAGCCAGGCCTCCCTGTCCATCACCAACTCCCAGAGTTTACTCAGACTCATGTCCATCGAGTCAGTGATGCCATCCAGCCATCTCATCCTCTGTCGTCCCCTTCTCCTTCTGCCCCCAATCCCTCCCATTGATCCCTTTACCTATATATAATGCCTTCTTCATCTTTCTTTATGGCCTTTGTTTTAAAGTGTATTTTGTCTGATATAAGTATTGCTATCCCCACTTTTTTGTCATTTCTGTTTACATGAAATATCTTTTACCATACCCTCATTTTCAATCTATGTGTGTCCTTTATCCTAAAATGGGTCTCTTGTAGGCAAGCATATTGTAGACTCTTGTTTTTTTATCCACCTGCCCCTCAAATGTCTGTTAAATGGAACGGTCAGTCCATGGACATTTAAGGTAATTTGATACCGATGTATATATTGCCATTTTAAACCAGTTTTCCAGGTGATCCTAAGTTTTTCTTCATTCCTTTCTTTTCCTTTATGTTTTACTTTTTGTGGTATGATGGTTTTCTTTTGTATTATGCTTGCATTCTCTTTTGTTTTTTTGTGAATTTATTGAATATTTTTGATTTGTGATTATCCTGTTTTGGGTTTTTTTTTTTAAGTACGTTAACCCATTACTTAGGGCTTCCCTGATAGCTCACTTGGTAAAGAATTCACCTGCAATGCAGGAGACCCCAGTTCAACTCCTGGGTCAGGAAGATCCACTGGAAAAGAAAGGGATAATCTACCCACTCCAGTATTGTTGGGCTTCTCTTGTGGCTCAGTTGGTAAAGAATCTGCCTGCAATGAGGGAAACCTGGCTTCAATTCCTGGGTTGGGAAGATCCCCTAGAGAAGGGAAAGGCTACCCACTTCAGTATTCTGGACTGTATAGTCCATGGGGTCGCCAAGAGTCGGACACAACTGAGTGACTTTCAACCCATTACTATATCTACTTGCTTTAGACTGGTAGTCATATAGGCTCAAACGCATTTTAAACAAATCTACATTTCTTAATCTTCTTTTCAGTATTTTGATTTTTTATGTTTTCTTCTACATTTTCATAGTTTTCCTTTGGTTCATTGTAGCTATCATTGCTTTCACAAATTTTTTTCTTTAATCTGACTTAAGTGATTTGCTTTCCAACTATGATTTTTCTCTTTTCCTATAGATTCTTTTCTATTTAGAGACTTTTCAATGTTTCTTTTACAATAGGCATAGAATTGCTGCATTCTTTTAGTTTTGGTTGTCTGAGAAATACTTTATTGCTTCTTCTATTCTAAATTATAATCTTGTAGAGTAGAGTATCTTAGGTTTCAGGTTTTCCCCTTTCAGGATTTTGAAAATATCTTACCATTCTCATCTGGCCTGAAACATTTCTGTAGAGAAATCAGCTGATATCCTTATGGGGGTTCCCTTGTAATTAACTGTTTGTTTTTCTCTTGCTGACTTTAGAATCCTCTCATCCTCTGTTTAACTTTTGTCATTTTAATTAGACTATGTCTTGGAATAAGTATATTTTGGTTTGAGATACTGTATGCTTCCTCTACATGGATATCTGTTTTCTTCTTTAGGTTTGGGAATTTCCAGCTATAATTTCTTCAAATGCATTTTGGATCCTTTTTTTTCCTTTCTTCTCCTTCTGGGATCCCTATTTTGGGAAGATTGGCATGAGTTACATTATCCCATAGGTTTCATATACTGCTTTCACTTTTCTTGTCTTTCTGACTGCTGTTCTGATAGGCTGATTTTCAGTATTCTGTCTTCCAGCTTACTATTTATTGCCTTTAGCTCAGATTTTTGTCTGGGTAAATGAGTCTTCCAATTTTACCTGGTTTCTCTTCATAATTTCTAGTTCCTTTTTATAGTAATCTACATTTCTATTAATGGCCTTTCTTAATTCCTTCAATATTTTTATTACCTCCATTTTAAACACAGTGTGTTACACTGAAGAGATGTTTCACTGTTTGTTCTTTCAGGGGAATTCTCTTGATCTTTTAACTGGGAATGGTTCCTCTACTTCTTCATTTTACTTATATTTCTCTGATTAAGAGTTTAAGAGAAACAGTTACCTACTGTGGTCTTGGAGGGCTATTTTTATATGGGAACATCCCTGTGTAGGCTGTGTGACTCTAATATTTTTGATGCAAGGTCTGCCTTTAGTATAGATGCCTACCATGTCTTTCTTCAGTGTGTGCTGCCCATTATCCCTCCGAGGGGATGTGACTGGTGTTATGATGACCAGAGCTTGCACTGGAGGCTGATCAGGGCCTCCTCTTTACTCTGTGCTTGTCATAGCCCTGTTGGGGGTGCAGGGTCTGCTCCCCAAATGTTGGTGCAGAAGCCCACAGATCTGTTTCTGAACTGTGGTGTGAGGTGGGCAGTACTGGAGCACTCCTGTTGGGAGATGAGTCACTGAGTATTCCTCTGTAGGTGGTATCCACAGGGAAGTGCACCCTATGGTGTCATCCGCCACTCATTGTGCAGGTTCACAAAGAATACTATTGTTCATAGTGCCCTCAGCCCTGCCTCAGCCATGGGAATGCAAACCCTCAGGCATTGTGTTCACAAAGCCACCAGGGCAGATCTGTAGACAAAGACCCACTGAAGTCGGGTACCAGAATGCAGTAGTCACACACCCAATGTGGGAACAATGGAAACAGCCGAGAGCCCGGCCCTGCTTCAGTGTGAGCACCCATACCCACAAAGCGCACACCTGCTAATGCCAGACTTGACCCAGCCACAGGAGTGTCAATATTCTGCTGGGAAGCCCCAACAGGTGCTGAGTTTACAAAGCCTGTGGTGGTGTAAATCTGGGGATTGCAAAGCCCCTGTGCATCAGATCAAATTTCAGCACCCCCTTCATATGTGGAGAACCCACTAGTGCTTATGAGCTCCCAGAACTGCTAGAAGTAGAGGTGCTCCCTCCGTGAGCTTGTAAGAATGTGGCTGTTATGTTGGGCCCCGCCCTCCCTTCAAGCACAGAGGTTAACAATAGAGCTTTAATGGTGGACCTGGGCTCCTTCTTCACTCTCTCCCGGTTGCCACACAGAGCACTCAGCTGTCTTCATGCAGCCAACACACTCCTCTCCTCAGGTCTGTCCTCTGAAGCCTGAACTTCAATACATGGTCCCTGCCCATACCAGCAGGTGAGTGTCTCAAGCTGGGGGGTGAAGGGAGGTGGCCAGGACCTTTGTGCTGGTCTCTGTTCTGCCTGCCAGAAGACACCTGCTGCACTCT
Organism: Ovis aries; assembly: GCF_016772045.2. Classification (NCBI taxonomy): domain Eukaryota; kingdom Metazoa; phylum Chordata; class Mammalia; order Artiodactyla; family Bovidae; genus Ovis; species Ovis aries. Next base: position 123,118,790 of record NC_056055.1, on the reverse strand, counting down.
TCTCTGAGCCTCTGAAGCTCCCTTTCTGTCTTGGCTGAACTCCCCAAAATTGAATGGAGTTTCCGGGGTAAAGAAACCTTTCCTCTTTCAGAGATCCCTCCCAGAATGCCAGGTCCCATTTGGTTCCTTTTTCCTGTTTTTGTTTTTTATCCCACCCAGTTACATGATGATCTTTCTTGCAATTTTGGTTTTGATTTTATGAGATTTTCTGCCAGCATTCAACAAATATTTTGTGAGAATTCTTCCCCATAGAGATGTATTTTTGATGCATTTGTAGCTCCATGTCCTTCTATTACTCCATCTTGATCTGGCTTTATGCTGTTTTAAAGAAACAGACTGTGGCTCAGATAATGAACTGCTTATTGGCAAATTCAGACTTACATTGAAGAAAGTGGGAAAAACCACTAAACCATTCAGGTATGACCTAAATAAAATTCTTTATTATACAGTGGAAGTGAAAATGCTTTAAGGGACTAGATCTGGTAGACAGAGTGCCTGATGAACTATAGATAACGGTGCATGACATTATACAGGAGATGGGGCTCAAGACCATCCACAAGAAAAAGAAATGCAAAAAAGCAAAATGGCTGTATGAGGAGGCCTTACAAATAGCGGTGAAAAGAAGAGAAGCCAAAAGCAAAGGAGAAAAGGAAAGATATACCCATTTGAATGTAGAGTTCCAAAGAATAGCAAGGAGAGATAAGAAAGCCTTCTTCAGTGATCAATGCAAACAAATAGAGGAAAACAATAGAATGAGAAAGACTAAAAATTTCTTCAAGAAAATTAGAGATACCAAGGGAACATTTCATGCAAAGATGGGCTCAATAAAGGAAATAAATAGTATGGACCTGACAGAAGCAGAAGATATTAAGAGGTGGCAAGAATACACAGAAGAACAATACAAAAAAGATCTTCACAACCCAGATAATCATGATGGTGTGATCATTCACCTAGAGCCAGACATCCTGGAATGTGAAGTCAAGTGGGCCTTAGAAAGCATCCCTACACACAAAGCTAGTGGGGGTGATGGAATTCCAGTTGAGCTCTTTCAAATCCTAAAACATGATGGTGTGAAAGTGCTGCACTCAATATGCCAGCAAATTTGGAAAACTCAGCAGTGGCCACAGGACTAAAAAAGGTCAGTTTTCATTCCAATCCCTAAGAAAGGAAATGTCAAAGAATCCTCGAACTACTGCACAATTGCACTTATCTCACATGCTACTAAAGTAATGCTCAAAATTCTTCAAGGCAGGCTTCAGCAATACGTGAACCATGAACTTCCAGATATTCAAGCTGATTTTAGAAAAGGCAGAGGAACCAGAGATCAAATTGCCAACATCTGCTGGATCATTGAAAAAGCAAGAGAGTTCCAGAAAAACATCTCTTTCTGCTTTATTGACTATGCCAAAGCCTTTGACTGTGTGGATCACTATAAACTGTGGAAAATTCTGAGAGAGATGGGAATACCAGACCACCTGACCTGCTTCTTGAGAAATCTGTATGCCGGTCAGGAAGCAACAGTTAGAACTGGACATGGAACAACAGACTGGTTCCAAATAGGAAAAGGAGTACATCAGGGCTGTATTGTCACCCTGCTTATTTAACTTCTATGCAGAGTACATCATGAGAAATGCTGGGCTGGAAGAAGCACAAGCTGGAATCAAGATTGCCAAGAGAAATCTCAATAACCTCAGATATGCAGATGACACCACCCTTAGGGCAGAAAGTGAAGAAGAACTGAAAAGCCTCTTGATGAAAGTGAAAGAGGAAAGTGAAAAAGTTGGCTTGAAACTCAACATTCAGAAAACTAAAATCATGGCATCCAGTCCCATCACTTCATGGCAAATAGATGGGGAAACAGTCAAAACAGTGGCTGACTTTATTTTTTTGGACTACAAAATCACTGCAGATGGTGATTGCAGCCATGAAATTAAAAGACACTTACTCCTTGGAAGGAAAGTTATGACCAACCTAGACACCATATTCAAAAGCAGAGACATTACTTTGTCAACAAAGGTCCATCTAGTCAAGACTATGGTTTTTCCAGTAGTCATGTATGGATGTGTGAGTTGGACTATAAAGAAAGCTGAGTGCTGAAGAATTGATGCTTTTGAACTGTGGTGTTGGAGAAGACTCTTGAGAGTCCGTTGGACTGCAGGAGATCCAACCAGTCCATCCTAAAGGATATCACTCCTGGGTGTTCATTGGAAGGACTGATGTTGATGCTGAAACTCCAAAACCTTGATCACCTGATGCAAAGAGCTGACTCATTTGAAAAGACCCTGATGCTGGGAAAGATTGAGAGCAGGAGGAGAAGAGGAGGACAGAGGATGAGATGGTTGGATGGCATCACTGACCCAATAGACATGAGTTTGGGTAGACTCCAGGAGTTGGTGATAGACAGGGAAGCCTGGCCTGCTGTGGTTCATAGGGTCACAAAGAGTCAGACACGACTGAGCAACTGAACTGAACTGAAAGAAACAGATTTTGTGAGATTTTAATATAATTTCTGGTGAAATGTAAAAATGTTATCACTAATTCACATTGACTGAAGATGCTTTTAGTCAATGAAGCTCTTTGGGAGTGAAGGGAGAAGGCATGTGCATGCATGCTCAGTCATGTCTGACTCTTTGCAACCCCACGGACTGTAGCCCATGAGGCTCCTCTCTTCATGGGATCTTCCTGGCAAGAATACTGGAGTGGGTTGCCCTTTCCTCCCTCAAGGGACCTTTCCAACCCAGGGATCGAACTCACACCTCCTGTGTCTCCTGCATTGGCAGGATCATTCTTTATCACTGAGCAATCAAGGAATCTCCATAGGGGAAATATGTGACCCCAAAAAGTGTCATTTTGACATATGGACAATTTTGAGCTGAAGGCAATCAAGACCTGGCTGACTCAAGAAAAGTTTTTCTTTCTTTTAACTACCGAAAAGAATTTATACAGGAGGCCTATCAGAAAGAAAGCTATAACGAGAGTTAATTTCTTACCTGAAAGACCTATCTGTATGGCAAGGCAAGCATTTAATTACCAAACATCTACTCTTCTTATTGTCACAGAAACAATTATTCTTCCCTTGAAAGTCCCAAGCCCCTCTCTGATTCCATAACTCAGGTTGGCACATCAGCCTCAACTGCCCAGCTTGTCCTTGTGTCTCATAACTTTGGGGCTCCCAGACACATAAAATTAAATTTCTTTCTTCTATTAATATGTCTTATCTCAATTTAGTAATTAGACCAGTGATAGAACCTAGAGGGTAATCTGTTCTTCCCTAATAGGAATTAAAGAAAAGAAAGAAAGAAAGAAAGAAAGAAGGAGAACATTGCATGGATTGTAAGGGTGAACACACACCTAAGAAATTTAAATTTAAATTTTTCCATAGTGTGAAACAGCAAGTAGAATATCCCCACCCTTTTCTTACCTTTCCTTTCGAACATCTGAAACCATAAAGGTTTTCTCTATCTCTTCGAGATGTATGTGAATCCTTTTAAAAGCTTAATGAGCCTCTTGCCAGTTGTGCAACCCCAGGAAGGTCTTTCTTGGGGACCTGAAAGCCATTCCTTTGATATGTGAACATTGGGGAAGATGATGCTCTGCTGCCCTGTATCCGTAGGAATTTAGCTGAGGTGCCAGGCTCCAAGTTGTAACTTCCTGCTTGTCAATAAAATAAATAAATTTTTCTTTTTCCTTGGATAAAGACAGATCAGTTCAGTTCAATTGCTCAGTCATGTCCGACTCTTTGCAACTCCATGAACTGCAGCACACCAGGCCTCCCTGTCCATCACCAACTCCCAGAGTTCACCCAAACTCATGTCCATCGAGTCAGTGATGCCATCCAGCCATCTCATCCTCTGTCGTCCCCTTCTCCTCCTGCCCCCAATCCCTCCCAGCATCAGAGTCTTTTCCAATGACTCTGAGGTTCACATGAGGTGGCCAAATTACTGGTGTTTCAGCTTTAGCGTCAGTCCTTCCAATGAACACCCAGGGCTGATCTCCTTTAGAATGGACTAGGTTGGATCTCCTTGCAGTTAGCATATCCATAATGGATTATGTCTGCCTGACTACATTAAAAAAGTATGATTTCTTTTTGTCCTCTTAATTTCTTTAGCATATTGCCTATAATGCACGTCAGTCTGATTTAATGGTTTTGCATTATTTAAAAAAAACCGTCTCATTCTTTTTACATTTAATGGAGAGGATTCACTGGGTTGGCAAGAGATTTTATTTTTACTTATGTTTCCTCAGAATCAGATACATTCATTTTTTAAAATAGTTTTTGTTATAAACATAGAGTGGAGGAGAAAGACTAAGCTGTGTTAAAACAAGAAGACTGAATAAAATAAAACAACCAGACTAAGTCACCAAACATGTTCTTTGTCTATGAAAAATGAAGTAAATGACATGCATTTGTATTGGGGCAAGGACAAAGTCTATAGAACCAATCTGCTGTAAACTGGATATTGGGAAGCAGAGCTTGAAAAGCTCAGGAAATTCAGAGCTTTGGGTTTTAGCTAAATCCACCTCTGTAGGTTAATAAAAGGAAACTCAATAGTTTCCACATCCAAGCAATCTATTTCTTTCACTGACAACTAAAAAGGAACTAAACTACATGCTAATAAAAATACTTAATTGATGAAGATGGGGGGGGGATATTCTCAAAAACTTAAAAGGCAAAGGAAATACCCACATCAATTAATACATCAAAACCTCATTATAGGAATGGTCTAAAAAAAAGAAAAATCATTCCAAAAAAGCTCACCTAAAGTGATCCTCTGTTATCTGTATTATCAGTAATTATCACTTGATTACATTTTTATATCATCTAGTCTAGCACAAGAATAAAACTTATTGAAGATCAAAACAACATTCATACGCTTCTCCAATATCAAAAAACTGCCTGTATAATTAGAAACTTCGGTTTATAAGCAAAGAGCTCTAATTAAACAACTAACCAAGAGAGCCTTAACAATACCCTCACACTGGCTACATTTAAGACAGGTTTATTCCTGACTCTGGGCCCTGGCCTCTCATAAAGTATTTGCTTAGAAAAATTGTAAGTTCTTCCTTTGCCCCTCTGCAATGTAGATTTTTTTTTTAAGGCCTCTTCAGTTCAATTCAGTCACTCAATCTTGTCTGACTCTTTGCAACCCCATGAACCACAACACTCAAGGCCTCCCTGTCTATCACCAACTCTCGGAATGTACCCAGGACTGATCTCCTTTAGGATGGACTGGTTGGATCTCCTTGCAGTCCAAGGGACTCTCAAGAGCCTTCTCCAACACCACAGTTCAAAAGCATCAATTCTTCAGCACTCAGCTTTCTTTACAGTCCAACTCTCACATCCATACACGACTACTGGAAAAACCATAGCCTTGACTAGACGGACCTTAGTTGGCAAAGTAATGTCTCTACTTTTGAATATGCTGCCTAGGTTGGTCATAACTTTTCTTCCAAGGAGAAAGCATCTTTTAATTTCATGGCTGCAGTCACTATCTGCAGTGATTTTGGTATTTGTTATCAATTTTGTACCTTTAAGAACCCAATCTTCAGTACCCATTTTTACTTGGGAGCAAGATTACTGGCATGACTGCTCTCTCCCACTTTGGACTCTCCTTTTTCTCCACCAGGTCTCCTCTTTCTCCTCCCTCCCCCTTCTCTTCTCTAACCAACTCTGTGAATCTCTGTGTGTTCCAGGCTGTGGAGAACAATTAGGAAACTGATTACTGGCTGGATCTGTCTCTCTCCTTTTCATTGCCCCCCTTTTATCCTCCTGACCACCTCTATCTGCTTCCTCCCTCTTCTCTGTGAACATCTCTGAGTGGTCCAGACGGTAGAGCACACATAAGGAAGATATTACTGGCTAACTTGCTCTCTGCTCTTTTGACTGCACCTCATCTCATTTGGGTCACCTCTAACTCCCTCCTCCCTCTCCTCTTCTCCATGTAACTCTGTTAACCTCTCTGGGTGTCCCTCACTGTGGAGAAACTTTTCATCTTTAACCTAGATGTTTTATCAATGGCGCTGTATAGAAGGAGATGTCTTGAGACTGCTGTAAAAATAAGACTGAAAACCAGAAGCAGGAGGCTTAAGTCCAAATCCTGAGAACATCAGAGACCTCCTGACTCCAGGGAACATTAATTGATAGGAGCTTATCAAATGCCTCTATACCTATAATGAAACAAAGCACCACCCAAGGGCCAACAAGTTCCAGAGCAGGACATACCATGCAAATTCTCCAGCAACACAGGAACACAGCCCTGAGCTCCAATATACAGGCTGCCCAAAGTTACTCCAAAACTATTGACATCTCATAACTCATTACTGGACATTTCATTGCACTCCAGAGAAAAGAAACCCAGCTCCACCCACCAAAACACCGACACAAGCTTCCCTAACCAAGAAACCTTGACAAGCCACTGATATAACCCCACCCACAGTGAGGAAACTCCACAATAAAGAGGACTCCACAAACTGCCAGAATACAGAAAGGTCACTGCAAACGCAGAATATAACCAAGATGAAGCGACAGAGGAATACCCAGCAGGTAAAGGAACAGGATAAATTCCCACCAAACCAAACAAAACAGGAAGACATAGGGAATCTACCTGATAAAGAATTCCAAATAATGGTAGTGAAAATGATCCAAAATCTTGAAATCAAAATGGAATCACAGATAAATAGCCTGGAGACCAGGATTGAGAAGATGCCAGAAAGGTTTAACACGGACTTAGAAGAAATAAAAAAGAGTCAATATATAATGAATAATGCAATAAATGAGATCAAACCACTCTGGAGGCAACAAAAAGAATAACAGAGGCAGAAGATAGAATTAGTGAAGTAGAAGATAGAATGGTAGAAATAAATGAATCAGAGAGGAAACAAGAAAAACGAATTAAAAGAAATGAGGACAATCTCAGAGACCTCTGGGACAATATTAAACGCTCCACCATTTGAATCATAGGAGTACCAGAAGAAGACAAAAAGAAAGACCATGAGAAAATACTTGAGGAGATAAGAGTTGAAAACTTCCCTAAAATGGAGACAGAAATAATCACCCAAGTCCAAGAAACCCAGAGAGTCCCAAACAGGATAAACCCAAGGCAAAACACCCCAAGACACATATTAATCAAATTAACAAAGATCAAACACAAAGAACAAATATTAAAAGCAGCAAGGGAAAAACAATGAATAACACACAAGGGGATTCCCATAAGGATAACAGCTGATCTTTCAATAGAAACTCTTCAAGCCAGGACGGAATGGCAAGACATATTTAAAGTGATCAAAGAAAATTACCTGCAGCCCAGATTACTGTACCCAGCAAGGATCTCATTCAAATACGAAGGAGAAATCAAAAGATTTACAGACAAGCAAAAGCTGACAGAATTCAGCACCACCAAACGAGCTCTCCAACAAATTCTAAAGGATATTCTCTAGACAGGAAACACAAAAGGGTGTATAAACTCGAACCCAAAACAAAGTAAATGGCAATGGGATCATACTTATCAATAATTACCTTAAAGTTAAATGGGTTGAAAGCCCCAACCAAAAGACAAAGACTGGCTAAATGGATACAAAAACAAGACCCCTATATCTCTCTACAAGAGACCCACCTCAAAACAAGGGACACGTACAGACTGAAAGTGAAGGACTGGAAAAAGATATTCCGTGCAAATAGAGACCAAAAGAAAGCAGGAGTAGCAATACTCATACCAGATAAAATAGACTTTAAAACAAAGGCTGTGAAAAGAGACAAAGAAGGACACTACATAATGATCAAAGGATCAATCCAACAAGAAGCTATAACAATTATAAATATATATGCATCCAACATAGGAGACCCGCAATATGTAAGACAAAAGCTAATATATGAAAGGGGAAATTAACAACAACACAATAATAGTGGGAGACTTTAATACCCACTCACACCTATGGATATATCAACTAAACAGAAAATTAACAAAAAACACAAACTTTAAATGATACAATAGACCAGTTAGACCTAATTGATATCTGTAGGACATTTCACCCCAAAACAATGAATTTCACCATTTTCTGAAGTGCACACAGAATCTTCTCCAGGATACATCACATCCTAGGCCATAAATCTAGCCTTAGTAGACTCAAAAAAAAAAACAAAACAAAAATAGAAATAATTTCGGGTATCTTTTCTGAACAAAATGCAATGAGATTAGATCTCAATTACAGAAGAAAAATTATTTAAAATTTCAATATATGGATACTGAACAACACACTTCTGAATAACCAACAAATCACAGAAGAAATTTTTAAAAAATCAAAATAGGCATAGAAACTAATGAAAATGAAAACACAACAACCCGAAACCTGTGGGACACTGGAAAAGCAGTGCTAAGGGGAAAGTTCATAGCAATACAGGCATACCTCAAGAAACAAGAAAAAAGTCAAATAAATAGCCTAACTCTACACCTAAAGCAACTAGAAAAGGATGAAATGAAGAACCACAGGGTTAGTAGAAGGAAAGAAATCTTAAAATATATATATATATAGGGCAGAAATAAATGTAAAAGAAACAAAAGAGACCATAGCAAAAATCAACAAAGCCAAAAGCTGGATCTTTGAGAGGATATATAAAATTGACAAATCATTAGCCAGACTCATTAAGAAGCAAAGGGAGAAAAATCAAATCAATAAAATTAGAAATGAAAATGGAGATATCACAACAGACAACACAGAAATACAAAGGATCATAAGAGACTACCATCAGCAATTATATGCCAATAAAAAGGACAACGTGGAAGAAATAGACAAATTCTTAGAAAAGTACAACTTTCCAAAACTGAACCAGGAAGAAATGGAAAATCTTAACAGACCCATCACAAGCATGGAAATTGAAACTGTAATCAGAAATCTTCCAGCAAACAAAAGCCCAGATCCAGACGGCTTCACAGCTGAATTCTACCAAAAATTCAGAGAAGAGCTAACACCTATCCTACTCAAACACTGCCAGAAAATTGCAGAGGAAAGTAAACTTACAAACTCATTCTATGAGGCCACCATCACCCTAACACCAAAACCAGACAAAGATGCCACAAAAAGAAAACTACAGGCCAATATCACTGATGAACATAGATGCAAAAATCCTTAACAAAATTCTGGCAATCAGAATCCAACAACACATTAAAAAGATCATACACCATGACCAAGTGGGCTTTATCCCAGGGATGCAAGGATTCTTCAATATTCGGAAATCAATCAATGTAATACACCACATTAACAAATTGAAAAATAAAAGCCATATGATTATCTCAATACATGCAGATAAAGCCTTTGACAAAATTCAAAATCCATTTATGATAAAAACTCTCCAGAGAGCAGGAATAGAAGGAACATACCTCAACATAATAAAAGCTATATATGACAAACCCACAGCAAACATTATCCTCAGTGGTGAAAATTGAAAGTATTTCCCCTAAAGTCAGGAACAAGACAAGGGTGCCCACTTTCACCACTACTATTCAACATGGTTTTGGAATTTTGGCTGCAGCAATCAGAGCAGAAAACAAAATAAAAGGAATCCAAATTGGAAAAGAAGAAGTAAAACTCTCACTGTTTGCAGATGACATGATTCTCTATACAGAAAACCCTAAAGACTCTACCAGAAAATTACTAGAACTAATCAATGAATATAGAAAAGTTGCAGGATATAAAACAACACACAGAAATCCCTTGCATTCCTATACACTGATAATGAGACAATAGAAAAAGAAATTAAGGAAACAACTCCATTCACCATTGCAATGAAAAGAATAAATACTTAGGAATATATCTACATAAAGAAACTAAAGACCTATATATAGAAAACTATAAAACACTGGTGAAAGAAATCAAAGAGGACACTAATAGATGGAGAAATATACCATGTTCATGGATGGGAAGAATCAATATAGTGAAAATGAGTATAATACACAAAGCAATTTGTAGATTCAACGCAATCCCTATCAAGCTACCAATGGTATTTTTCACAGAACTAGAACAAATAATTTCACAATTTGTATGGAAATACAAAAAATATTGAATAGCCAAAGCAATCTTGAGAAAGAAGAATGGAACTGGAGGAATCAACCTGCCTGACTTCAGGCTATACTACAAAGCCACAGTCATCAAGACAGTATGGTACTGGCACAAAGAGAGAAACATAGATCAATGGAACAAAATAGAGAGCCCAGAGATAAATCCACACACCTATGGACACTTTATCTTTGACAAAGGAGGTAAGAATATACAATGGAGAAAAGACAGTCTCTTTAACAAGTGGTGCTGGAAAACTGGTCAACCACTTGTGAAAGAATCAAACTAGAACACTTTCTAACACCACACACAAAAATAAACTCAAAGTAGATTAAAGATCTAAACGTTAGACCAGAAACTATAAAACTCCTAGAGGATAACATAGGCAAAACACTCTCTGACATACATCACAGCAGGATCCTCTATGACTCCCCTTCCAGTATATTGGAAATAAAAGTAAAAATAAAGAAATGGGACCTAATTAAACTTAAAAGCTTCTGCACAACAAAGGAAACTATAAGCAAGGTGAAAAGACAGCCTTCTGAATGGGAGAAAATAATAGCAAATGAAGCAACTGACAAACAACTAAACTCAAAAATATACAAGAAACTCCTGCAGCTCAATTCCAGAAAAATAAATGACCCAATCAAAAAATGGGCCAAAGAACTAAGTAGACATTTCTCCAAAGAAGACATTCAGATGGCTAACAAACACATGAAAAGATGCTCAACATCACTCATTATCAGAGAAATGCAAATCAAAACCACAATGAGATACCATTTCACGCCAGTCAGAATGGCTGCAATCCAAACGTCTACAAGCAATAAATGCTGGAGAGGGTGTGGAGAAAAGGGAACCCTCTTACACTGTTGGTGGGAATGCAAACTAGTACAGCCACTATGGAGAACATTGTGGAGATTCCTTTAAAAACTGGAAATAGAACTGTCTTATGACCCAGCAATCACACTGCTGGGCATACACACTGAGGAAACCAGAATTGAAAGAGACACGTGTACCACAAAGTCCATTGCAGCACTGTTTATAATAGCCAGGACATAGAAGCAACCTAGATGTCCATCATCAGATGAATGGATAAGAAAGCGGTGGTACATATACACAGCAGAGTATTACTCAGCCATTAAAAAGAATACATTTAAATCAGTTCTAATGAGATGGATGAAACTGGAGCCAATTATACAGAGTGAAGTAAGCCAGAAAGGAAAACGCCAATACAGTATACTAATGTATATATAGGAATTTAGAAAGATGGTAATAATAACCCTGTATGGGAGACAGCAAAAGAGACACAGATGTATAGAACAGTCTTTTGGATTCTGTGGGAGAGGGAGAGGGTGGGATGATTTGGGAGAATGGCATTGAAACATGTATAATATCATACAAGAAACGAATCACCAGTCTAGGTTTGATGCAGGATACAGGATACCTGGAGCTGGTGCACTGGGATGACCCAAAGGGATGGGATGGGGAGGGTGGTGGGAGAGGGGGTCAGGATTGGGAACGCATGTACACCTGTGGTGGATTCATCTTGATGTATGTCAAAACCAATACAATATTTAAAGTAACTAGCCTCCAATTAAAATAAATAAACTTAATTTTTTTTCCTTTTTTTAATTTTTTTATTTATTTTTTTAACTTTACAATACTGTATTGGTTTTAGAAAATTTAAATAATAATAATAATAATAAAATAATAACAACAAAACAGAATTTTCCTGTGAAGCTATCTGGTCCCAGGCTTTTGTTTTTAGGGAGATTTTTGATCACAGCTTAAATTTCAGTGCTCGTAATTGGCTTGTTCATAATTTCTATTTCTTACTGGCTCAGTCTTGGAAGATAAAACTTTTCTAAGAATCTGTCCATTTCTTCCAGGTTATTTTATAATCCTTTGTATTTCTGCATTGTCTGTTGTAACCACTCCTTTTTCATTTCTAAGTTTGTTGATTTGATTCTTCTGTCTTTTTCTCTTGATGAGTCTGCCTAAAGGCTTGTCAATTTTGTTTATCTTCTCAAAGAACCAGCTTTTAGCTTTATTAATCTTTACTATTGTTTCTTTCTTTTCTTTTTCATTTATTCCTGTTTCAATCTTTATGATTTATTTCCTTCTACTAATTTGGGGGGGGGTCTTTTTCCAGATGTTTTAGATATAAAGTTAGTTTGTCTATTCAATGTTTTTCTTATTTCTTGAGGTAGGATTGAATTACTATAAATTTCCCTCTTAGAACTGTTTTTGCTGCATCTTAAGGGTTTTGAGGTGTCATATATCCATTGTCACTTGTTTCTAGAAATTTGATTTCACTTTTTATTTCTTCAGTAACCTGTTGGTTTTTTAGAAACATGTTGTTTAATCTCCATGTGTTTACGGTGTCTTATAGTTTTCTTCTTGTAATTGATATCTAGTCATAGCTTTGTGGTTGGAGAAGGTATTTGATATGATTTTAATTTTTTTAAATTTACTGAGGTTTGATTTGTGACCCAAGATTTGGTCTATCCTGGAGAATGAGAAATAGATTTATGGGTCTAGAACTGATAGACAGAGTGCCTGATGAACTATGGAATGAGGTTCGTGACATTGTACAGGAGACAGGGATCAAGATCATCCCCATGGAAAAGAAATGCAGAAAAGCAAAATGGCTATCTGGGGAGGCCTTACAAATAGCTGTGAAAAAAAGAGAGGAGAAAAACAAAGGAGAAGAGGAAAGATATAAGCATCTGAATGCAGAGTTCCAAAGAATAGCAAGAAGAGGTAAGAAAGCCTTCTTCAGTGATCAATGCAAAGAAATGGAGGAAAAGAACAGAATGGGAAAGACTAGAGATCTCTTCAAGAAAATTAGAGATACCAAGGGAAGATTTCATGCAAAGATAGGCTCAATAAAGGACAGAAATGGTATGGATCTAACAGAAGCAGAAGATATTAAGAAGAGGTGGCAACAGTACACAGAAGAACTGCACAAAAAAGATCTTCATGACCCAGATAATCACGATGGTGTGATCACTCACCTAGAGCCAGACATCCTGGAATGTGAAGTCAAGTGGGCTTTAGAAAGCATCACTATGAACAAAGCTAGTGGAGGTGATGGAATTTCAGTTGATCTATTTCAAATCCCAAAAGATGATGCTGGGAAAGTGCTGCACTCAATATGCCAGCAAATTTGGAAAACTCAGCAGTGGCCATAGGACTGGGAAAGGTCAGTTTTCATTCTAATCCCAAATAAAGGCAATGCCAAAGAATGCTCAAACTACCACACAATTGCACTCATCTCACATGCTAGTAAAGTAATGCTCAAAATTCTCCAAGCCAGGCTTCAGCAATATGTGAACCATTCATGAACCATTCATGAACTCCCTGATGTTCAAGCTGATTTTAGAAAAGGCAAAGGAACCAGAGATCAAATTGCCAACATCCGCTGGATCATGGAAAAAGCAAAAGAGTTCCAGAAAAACATCTATTTCTGCTTTATTCACTATGCCAATGCCTTTGACAGTGTGGATCACAATAAACTGTGGAAAATTCTGAGAGAGATAACCTGCCTCTTGAGAAATCTGTATGCAGTCAGGAAGCAACAGTTAGAACTGGACATGGAACAACAGACTGGTTCCAAATAGGAAAAGGAGTACATCAAGGCTGTATGTTGTCACCCTGATTATTTAAGTGCTATGCAGAGTACATCATGAGAAACGCTGGGCTGGAAGAAGCACAAGCTGGAATCAAGATTGCCAGGAAAAATATCAATAACCTCAGATATGCAGATGACACCACCCTTATGGCAGAAAGTGAAGAGGAACTAAAAGCCTCTTGATGAAAGTGAAAGAGGAGAGTGAAAAGGTTGGATTAAAGCTCAACATTCAGAAAACGAAGATCATGGCATCCAGTCCCATCACTTCATGGGAAATAGATAGGGAAACAGTGGAAACAGTGTCAGACTTTATATTTTTGGGTTCCAAAATCACTGCCAATGGTGATTGCAGCCATGAAATTAAAAGACACTTACTCCCTGGAAGAAAAGTTATGACCAACCTAGATAGCATATTCAAAAGCAGAGACATTACTTTGCTGACTAAGGTCCGTCTAGTCAAGGCTATGCTTTTTCCTGTGGTCATGTATGGATGTGAGAGTTGGACTGTGAAAAAGCTGAGCACTGAAGAACTGATGCTTTTGAACTGTGGTGTTGGAGAAGACTCTTGAGAGTCCCTTGGACTACAAGGAGATCCAACCAGTCCATTCTGAAGGAGATCAGCCCTAGGATTTCTTTGGAAGGAATGATGCTGAAGCTGAAACTCCAATACTTTGGCTCCTCATGAGAAGAGTTGACTCATTGGAAAAGACTCTGATGCTAGGAGGGATTGAAGGCAGGAGGAGAAGGGGACGACCGAGGATGAGATGGCTGGATGGCATCACTGACTCGATGGACATGAGTCTGAGTGAACTCTTGGGGTTGGTGATGGACAGGGAGGCATGGTGTGCTGCTATTCATGGGGCCGCAAAGAGTAGGACACAGCTGAGAGACTGAACTGAACTGGAGAATGTTCCATGTGCACTTGAGAAGGTGTATTCTTCTGCATTTGGATGGAATGTCCTGAAGATGTCAATGAGATCCATCTCATCTAATGTATCATTTAAGACTTGTGTTGCCTTAATAATTTTCTCTTTTGATGATCTGTCCATTGGTATGAGTGGGGTGTTAAAGTATCCTACTATTATTGTGTTACTGTCAATTTCTCCTTTTATGTCTGTTAGTGTTTGTCTTATGTATTGAGGTGCTCCTATGTTGGGTGCACAGATATTTACAATTGTTATGTCTTCCTCTTGGATTGATCATTATGTAATGTCCATCCTTATCTCCTGTAATAGTCTTTAAGTCTATTTCATCTGATATGAGGACTGATACTCCAGCTTTCTTTTGCTTCCCACTTGTACGGAATATATTTTTCCATCCTCTCACTTTCAGTCTATATGTATCTTGAGGTCTGAAGTAGGTTTCTTATAGACAGCATATATATGGTCTTGTTTTTGTATCTATTCAGCCAGTCTATGTCTTTTGGTTGGAGCATTTAATCTGTTTACATTTAAAGTAATTATTGATATATATGTTCCTGTTACCATTTTCTTAATTGTTTGGGGTTGATTTTGTAGAACTTTCTCTTCCCTTGTATTTCTTGACCATTTAAGTCCATTTAACATTTGCTGTAAAGCTGGTTTGGTGGTACTGAATTCTCTTAACTTTCACTTGTCTGAAAAGCTTCTGATTTCTCCATCAATTTTGAATGAGATCCTTGCCAGGTACAATAATCCTGGTTGTATATTTTCCCCTTTCAGTACTTTAAATATATCCTGCCATTCCCTTCTGGCCTGCAAAGTTTCTGCTGAAACATCAGCTGTTAAGTGAATGGGGTTTCCCTTGTATGTTATTTGTTGCTTTTCCCTTGCTGCTTTTAATATTATTTCTTTGTGTTTAGTCTTTGTTATTTTGATTAGCATGTGTCTTGACATGTTTCTCCTTGGGTTTTATCCTGTATGGGACTCTTTGCACCTCTTGGACTTGATTATTTCCTTTTCCATGTTGGGGAAATTTTCAACTATAACCTCTTGAAAAATTTTCTCATACCCTTTCTTTTCCTTTTCTTTTTCTGGGATGCCTATAATTAGAATATTGGTGCATTTGATATTGTCCCAAAGGTCTCTGAGACTATCCTGTTCTTTTCATTCCTTTTACTTTATTCTTCTCTTCAGAAGTTATTTCCATCATTTTATCTTCCAGCTCACTGATTCGTTTTTCTACTTCAGATATTCTGCTATTGATTCTTTCTAGAGTATTCTTAATTTCAGTAATTGTGTTGTCTTTGTATGTTTATTCTTTAACTCTTCTAGGTTTTTGTTAATTGAGTCTTGCATTTTCTCCACTCTGTTTTCAAGGTTTTTGATCATCTTTGCTATCATTATTCTGAATTCTTTTTCAGGTATTTTGCCTATTTCTTCTTCATTTATTTGGACTTCTGTGTTTCTAGTTTGTTCCTTCATTTGTGTTGTATTTCCCTGCCTTTTTATTATTTTTTTTAACTTATTGTGTTTGAGGTCTCCTTTTCCCAGGCTTTAAGGTTGAATTCTTTCTTCCTTTTGGTTTCTACCCTCCTAAAGTTGGGATGCTGAGGCTGAAACTCCAAAACCTTGGCCACCTCATGTGAAGAGTTGAGTCATTGGAAAAGACCCTGATGCTGGGAGGGATTGAGGGCAGGAGAAGAAGGGGACGACAGAGGATAAGATGGCTGGATGGCATCACGGACTCGATGGACATGAGTTTGAGTGAACTCTGGGAGTTGGTGATGGACAGGGAGGCCTGGTGTGCTGCGATTCATGGGGTCACAAAGAGTCGGACATGACTGAGTGACTGAACTGAACTGAACTGAAGATTGGCCCAGTGGTTTGTGTAAGCTTTGTATAGGGTGAGATTTGTGCTGAATTTTTTTGTTTGCTTTTCCTCTGATGCTCAAGGCTGAGTGAGGTGGTAATCCTGTCTGCTGATGATTGGGTTTGTATTTTTGTTTTGTTTGTTGTTTAGATGAGACATCCTGCACAGGGTGCTACTGTTTGGTTGTGTGATGCAGGGTCTTGTATTTAAGTGTTTTCCTTTGGGTGAGTTCCCACTATGTGATACTCCCTAGGGTTAGTTCTCTGGTGGTCTAGGGTCTTAGAGTCAGTGCTCCCACTCCAAAGGCTCAGGGCTTGATCTCTGGTCAGAAACCAAGATTCCACAAGTGGTTTGTTATGTCATTGAGTGAGATTAAAACAGATACCCAAAAATAAGAATCCAAAGATGAACCCCAGACAAATGGCAGTTACAAAATCAGGCAAATAATAATCAAAATAATGGAATATACACATATACATATACACCCATAAGCAAAATCAAAACAGTCCAACAAAAATAAAGTACAGTAGATTGACCTGGTGAACAAAGGAAATCAAAAATTACATCTACCAGTTAAGAACAAAACTAACAAAATCACAAGCTGGAAAACAAAACTAAAGCAAGGTGCCAAGCAGGGAATAAATCAGTGAAAACAAGATTGACAAATATATTGAGAGGAAAGGAAGAAAGAAGACATATGCAAAGTTAAATAGAGGTAGATAAAGAATATTTAAATATATTAAATTTTAACTGCAAGGGGACATGAACAGTA
The DNA here is from genome assembly GCF_016772045.2 of Ovis aries. Taxonomy (NCBI): domain Eukaryota; kingdom Metazoa; phylum Chordata; class Mammalia; order Artiodactyla; family Bovidae; genus Ovis; species Ovis aries. The sequence continues at coordinate 123,101,544 of NC_056055.1, read as the reverse complement.
GGAAAAGCAAACAAAGGAATAAATGTAGAAAAAATAATAATAGGTTTAAATAATTAAAAATTAAGATTAAAAAAAAGGAACTCTCCACAGAACTGCAAAAGCCCAATGTAGTGGCAGACGTTTATAACAATAAATAATGTGATTGAGAGAAAAAATATAAAAGCTCAAAAACTTAATTTAATTTCATAGTGCCAATAACGGAGAAGGCAATGGCACCCCACTCCAGTACTCTTGCCTGGAAAATCCCATGGACGGAGGAGCCTGGTGGGCTACAGTCCATGGGGTTACTAAGAGTCAGACATGACTGAGTGACTTCACTTTCACTTTTCACTTTCATGTACTGGAGAAGGAAATGGCAACCCACTCCAGTGTTCTTGCCTGGAGAATCCCAGGGATGGCAGAGCCTGATGAGCTGCCATCTATGGGGTCGCACAGAGTCGGACACAACTGAAGCAACTTTGCAGCAGCAGCAACAGCAGTGCCAATAAAACTGACAACTACAATGGCGGGGGTTGGGGGGGGGAGAAAAAGGTAATAAAAAGAAAAAAAAATCCAAAAGAAGGTCAAAACATAAGAATAATAAATGTTTTTCTTGAGTCACTGCTGTCAGAGTCTTTTCGCTCACTGTGAGTCACAGTCCACCTCATCTCCCTAGGGTGCCCTCCAACACTGTGCTGCTCTCTGGAGCTGCTGTGGGGGCAGTTCAGCTTCTAATCTGGTCCTACTCCTGTGTTCTTGCCTCCAATGTCTACAGATATCAGAACTAGTGCATTTTTTCTTTTGTAGGAGCTCTCAGTGTCCTTTTATATATTCCACAGACACAGAGGCTGCCTAGTTGATCACGTGGATTTAATCTGCAGCTTGTACAGCTGGTGGGAAGGTTTTGGGTCTTCTTCCTTATTCACACTGCCCTTGGGATCAATTGTGGTTTTATTTCCACCTCTGCTTGTGGGTCATCCACTAAGGTTTGCTCCTGAGGCTGCCATGGAGGACTTAGGTCTGTCCTAGTGAGGGCCAGGTGTGAAGGTGGTGCAGCTGCTTGGGTCTCAGGGGTTCTGGTAGCACCAGGTATTCAGGGGAGTTGGCAGCTAGGGCAGCAGGAAATATAGTGCTCTAGAAGTGTATAGCAACCAGTGTTGACAAAAACACTGCAGCATTCTTGCCTGGAGAACTCCCCTGACAGAGAAGACTGGTAGGCCACAGTCCACAGGGTCGCAAAGAGTTGAACACAACCTAAATGACCCTGCATGCATAGACGCAAGACTTTTTTCGCCTTTGACAGCTCTGCCCCAATGAGAGTAGAGCATGAAGGTGGTGCAGCTTCTTGGCTTGCAGGGACCCTGGGGGCACCAAGTGTACAAGGATACGGACTGCCTCCACCATAGGACTCCCTATCGGGGTCTTGTTTTGAGCCTTTTATAGGTATAAATCAGAAGGCCTTTTTGGCCAGTCTTTCTCATTAGCTCTGCCCATTCAGGTACTTAGAGGACTCCCTTGCCTGGGGTCCTTTGTTGTTCAGAGCACCAGGCACATAGAGGCGGCTCCTGGCTGGGGTCCTACTTTGTAGATCTGCACAACAGGCACTTAAAGGGGCACCCTTGGTGGGGTCCTACTCTGTAGTTTGGCACATCAGTCACCTAAAGGAGTACCCTGTGTGGAGTCCTACTCTGTAGTTCAGTGCGTCAGGCGTTTGGTGCTCCAGCCTCTCTATTGTTCAGCTGTCAATGCTTGCATGTGGGAAGAGAGAGGCTATGGTGATGGCTCCACCCTATACACATGATTCAGCATTATTGCCTTGCTTCCATGGCTGCCTGGCTTTCCTTCACAGACATTTCCCACCACAATCTCCTCCCTCCCATCCCCTCCATCCATCTCTCTGCAGTCAACAGCAGCCCTCACCCTGGGATTGCTCCACAATCCCTAAACTCTAGCTCCCAGCCACTGCACCTTCTCAGGTACCTGCGTCCCTGTCCAGGCTATGCATGGCTATGGCAAGGACTTTCTGATTCTCATTCCATTTAGGCTGCCACGAATCAGCTGTTTCACTCTCAGCCTTAAATGTTTCTCCCCTGACTCAGACAATTGCCCCAGTGTGGGGATTGGACCCCTGCTTCATTTCCCCTACCCGTAGAGGGCAGGTCCAACCCTACTAACACTCCTGTTTTACCGCCTATTTCCTTAATCCTCGTGAGTTTTCGTGGTTCTATATATTCTTTTCCTCTGGTCAGATACTCCTGTCTGGTCTCAGCTGGTGTTCTGCATGCACTGACCTTCACTTTTAAATTTGGCCTTCCATGCTACAAGATTTTTCTTTAAATACACTACAGATTCTGAAGATGGCCAGTATAACCAATGTTTTCCTAATATGTCTGAGAAAATATGGCTTTCAGATCTAGAAAGTTCCAAGCAAAGACTTTAAATATTCCTTCCTGATTCAGTAAATTTTCCTGTATCTCAAGCTAAGTTGGTTTCTTTTTTAACTATCCTCATAGCAAAATGACTAAGTGAAAGTTGCTCAGTCATGTCTGATTCTTTGCAACCCCATGGACTATACAGTCCATGGAACTCTCCAGGCCAGAATACTGGTGTGGGTAGCCTTTCCCTTCTCCAGGGGATCTTCCCAACCCAGGGATCGAACTCAGGTCTCCCACATTGCAGGCGGATTCTTTACCTGCTGAGCCACAAGGAAAGCCTTGAAGGACTTTATCCTCCAACTCTTACAGTTACAGATAACTAAACCCATGATAAAGTTTTAAGTCCACTAGAAGTCTAAAGATTCCAAAGCAAAGGATAAAAGAACAGGAGAGTCCATGGACCTCCAGCAATCAAGCCATGAAAGTAATCATGAATTAATATCTATCAGTGTATACATATCCATGCACTTTATTATATCCACTCCCCAAACTCCAGTTTCTCTCAAACATTCGGCACTGAAAAGCAGAACAGATGAATTAAATTACAGATAGACTAAAGCCAATTCATGCAAATGATTCTGCCACCGCTCCCTCTTTGACCCTAAAGACAGTGAGGAAGGACATTAGAAGAAAATAAGATGCTTGGTGATACTCAAACCTTCCTGAGGAACAAGGAGAACAGGATAAATCTGAAGTCAATAGTCTGTAATGGCATAAACAAACTGATGATGATGATGATATATGAAGAAGATATATATGGGAAAAAATTCCCAGAGCTACAAAATTGTTTTTGCTACCAGAGATGAATGGAGAAGTGTCAGAGAGCAGGACATCCGTAACAGGCTTCTCCTGAGACCCACAAATTGTAACAGTGGCTGAAAAATTATTCATTCCAAATATTGAACATACCATGAACTTTAGAGTCTTAAATTAAAATATATGAATCTATGCTATTTTTCAGTCAATAAATTTTTTGTGGATCTGATCTAAGTTGTCCAGTATTTTAGTACTTTATGAGTTATTAAGACTAAATGTATTTGTGCATTATTGCCTGAAACTACATCATTACAAAGTCTATGCTATAAAAAGAACCCAGTGCCTGCAACAGATAGATTAAAAGTGATTAATGATTCTATCAGTTGAGTATTATCATTTGCTATAATTGAATTACTTTAATAATATGGCCCAGTATGTACTATTATTAAATATATACAGAAGAGTACAAGTAAAACATGCCAAGGAAACAATGTCTTTGACCTTCAAAAATTCACAGTTTAATTACTTAACCAATCCAATTTATGATCAACAATGCAGAAAAGCCTCTCAGTGTGGGGTTCAAATATGTGCCCTATGTATGTGCTGTACACATTTGAGTACTCCAAACTGTTTCTTCAACCTGCTGTATATTATGACACAGCAAACATCTCCCATTGCTATCATTTGAATTTTGGATGTTATTTATACCTAACTATTATAGTTTTTCTCAAAATAACTTACTTTCACAGTTAGAAAATTATTATATCTTTGTCATTGGTTATTTGGGGCAGGGAGGGCAATTTTCACTTAATGTAGCTTCAATTTTATATAGCTTTTGTCAATTATTTAAAGAAAATTTTTCATACTATAAAAGTATAGAATATACAGTAATATAATTGGATAAGTCACCTTAAGATAAAGCTGTTGATTTACAATATTAATAGCTTGAATGTTCCTCAGATACACTTTTCCTCCCAAACTTGACAGGTTTTTATATCTTTATAACAAGGATTTTACTTTCAGCTTTAACTTTTTTAGTGAGTTTATTGAGCTATATTTTACATGTGGTAAAATTCATCTATTTCGAGTCTAAAATTCAGTGTTCTTAGTAATTTTGCCAAGTGGTAAAACCACCATCACAAATTATTTTTATTGCATTTTCATTCCACCAGTAAGATCTCTTACGTTCGTGAATAGTTAATTCCTTTCTCAATTCCAGTCCTGGTAAACCACTAATTTACTTTCTGTCTTATAAACCTGTCTTTTCTGGACATCTGAGATAAAATACAAGTCTAATACCTAATCAGCTGGGGAGAAAAGAGTTAAAGCAACTGGATGGGATTCATTTCTCTCCTCATTTTGTGGGGAAGGGGTGACTGTCTTGAGGAAAGAAAGAAGGCCTATGTCACGGTCTAATTTCCTTTAAAAAAGTTGATAACTGTATCATCTGGTACATAAAATACTGGTATTTGATAAAAGAAGAGCCATTATCTCTAAAATACTATGAGGAAGATGTACATGATTCAATGTCATTTATGGTAATCAAACATAGGATCTATAAATTTATTGGGAAAAACATCACATACATAAAGTGGCCATCAGGGTATTAAACGGATATATTTCATATTCATAGCCTTTAGATTATACTTTACCCACTTATTTAACTTATATGCAGAGTACATATGAGAAATGCTGGGCGACTGGAAGAAGCACAAGCTGGAACCAAGATTGCCAGGAGAAATATCAATAACCTCAGATATGCAGATAACACCACCCTTATGGCAGAAAGTGAAGAGGAGCTAAAGAATCTCTTGATGAAAATGAAAGAGGAGAGTGAAAAAGTTGGCTTAAAGCTCAACATTCAGAAAACTAAGATCATGGCATCTCATCCCATCACTTCATGGGGAATAGATGGGGAAACAGTGTCAGACTTTAATTTTTTTTGGCCTCCAAAAGCACAGCAGATGGTGATTGTAACCATGAAATTAAAAGACACTTGCTCCTTGGAAGGAAAGTTATGACCAGCCTAGATAGCATATTCAAAAGCAGAGACATTACTTTGCCAACAAAGGTCTGTCTAGTCAAGGCTATGGTTTTTCCAGTGGTCATATATGGATGTGAGAGTTGGACTGTGAAGAAAGCTGAGGGCAGAAGAATTGATGCTTTTGAATTGTGGTGTTGGAGAAGACTCTTGAGAGTCCCTTGGACTGCAAGGAGATCCAACCAGTCCATCCTAAAGGAGATCAGCCCTGGAAGGACTGATGCTAAAACTGAAACTCCAATATTTTGGACACCTCATGTGAAGAGTTGACTCATTGGAAAAAACTCTGATGCTGGGAGGGGTTGGGGACAGGAGGAGAAGAGGACGACAGAGGATAAGATGGCTGGATGGCATCAGCGACTCAACACACATGAGTTTGAGTGAACTTCCGGAGTTGGTGATGGACAGGGAGGCCTGGCGTGCTGTGATTCATGGGGTCGCAAAGAGTCAGACACGACTGAGCAACTGAACTGAACTGAACAAAGCCTTCAGCCAAAAACTGAGCACAGTAGAGTCTGCCCATTTCTTCCCATGACAGGATCCTATTGGGCAAGTCCAGCATTCACTCCAAGTTCTCCACTAATTTTGCCAAAATCTGCATTACTGGCTAAGGTTTTTCCCTATCCATTTCTGCTTCCTTCCTCAATTCCTTTCATGGGTGTTAGATTTGCATCATGGTCCGAAAGGTTTCCTTGCCTAATTAATGGTTCTTGCCCTTTTTGTCTTCTACAGGTATTACCTATTAATATAAAGCTTATGAAAGTGAAAAGTGAAGTCACTCAGTTGTGCCTATTTGTGACCATATGGACTATACAGTCCATGGAATTCTCCAGGCCAGAATACTGGAGTGGGTAGCCATTCCCTTCTCCAAGGAGATCTTCCCAACCTAGGAATTGAACCGAGGTCTCCTGAATTTCAGGTAGATTCTTTACCAGTTGAGCTACCAGGGAAGCATGATAAGGCTTATAGTGGACTAAATTATGTCTCTATGTCTCCTTCTAATTCGTGCATTAAAGCTCTAACCCTCAGTGTGACTGTGTTTGGAGATAGGATCTTTAAGGAGGTAAAGTTAAAAGTGGGTAATATAGGTGGGGTCCTAATTCAATATGACAAGTGTCCTTTTAGAAGAAGAAAAGACACAGAAAAAGGGCCATGTGAGGACATGTGAGGGAGAAGACAGCCATCTGCAAGCCAACAGCAGGGCCTCTGGAGAAAACAAACCTGCCAACACCTAGATCTTTGACTTCCAGCCTCCAGAACTGTGAGAAAATTAATTTACTTAATTAGTTTGTCACCCAATCCCTGTCATTTTGTTACAGCAGCCCTGAGTAATACAAACCTCCACAGTCCTAACTCACTCTCAGCAATGCTTCCCAAATAATCCAAAAGATATATTCTCCAAGAGTAGATCATAACATATCAATCTAATTAAGGATTGATTCCCCAGTTCATGAGATCAAGCTAAGGGAGATTCCTTTTCATTGCAATAAATTTGCCTTTCCAGAGACACACAAATTATGGCTATGATATAAGCTACCCTGAATATTGCCTCTCATCCCCTTGAGAGCCAGTGGGGAAGAAATTCTAGCCAAAGAAGTAATTAAAAAGCAGCTGTTTCTCACTGCTCAAGTCTGCATTCCAAGCATGCCAACAGTGGGGTTGTACAGGTGCGTCCATTCTAATAGTCTGCAGATCCCCAAGATACTAGGGTTTTCTTTGTCTAATTGGAAGAATAGCTTTCACCTGCCTTTCTCATCAGCTGCAACAGTAGTTACACAAAATATTAATAACTAACATACTTATCATGTTGACTCAGACACACTGTCCCAGAGAGAAGACAACCAGGAAATCACTTTGGTAGTGTCACTCAGCTCCTAAAGGGAGACATATCCGAAAGTCAAGAAATCTAGGCATATTAAGACTGTCTCTGAAAGTAGGGGCTATAGTGGCCAAGGGGGAGGGGGGAATGTTTATTCTATATCCAACAGAGTGGCTAAAGTTAAAAAGACTGACAATATTTTGACAAAAATGTAGAGCACCCAGAACTGTCATGCTTTGCTAGCTGGGGGTATAAAGTGATACAACCTCTTTTGAAAAGGTCTGACAGTTACTTGTAGAACTAAATGTATGTATACCTATCCTATAATCCAGAAATTCTGTTTCTTAGTACTTGGAGTAATGAAAAGATATATTCATTATAGCTTTATAAATAATAGCCAAAGACTGGAAACACCCAAGTGTACATAAGAAGGAGAATTAATAAGCAAACTGTGCTCATTCATAGAATGTATACTCAGACGTGAAAAGGAACAAACTAACAATATCCACAGCAACACAAGTGAATTTCAAACCCATTATGCTGGCTGAAAAAGCCTTATCTAAAAGTGCACATAATGTATGATCTTATTTATGTGGAGTTCTAGAAAAGAGAAAGCTAATTCATAATTTTTTAAAACTGTAAAATGATTGCCTCTTTGGTGGGAAGCAGGACAGGGATTGACTACAAACAGACCCAAGGATACTTTCCAAGGATCATAATGAACCACATCTTAATAGAGATTCAGTTTATGTAGGTAAATGCATTTGATAAAGTCAGAAAGCATAATTTAAGCTTTATGAATTTTATTACATGTCCATTTTACTTCTAGAGAAAAAACTCTAAAAATATATTCAACTATAGTTAAAGATATGCATTGTTAAAATATTTAGTGAGAAACGTACTCACATCTGCAGTATACCTCAAAATGAATCAAAAAAGACAGATTGCTGACAGAGATGAATGCAATATACAATACAGTAATACAATGAAAACCTAATAGTAGAAGCTAAATTTACTAAATTTTATATATTGAAATGTTGCATTATAAAAGCCAACTATATTCTTTTTCAAACACAGTATTGGAACCTAATTTAAACTGCTGTATTATACACAGTAGCATCTGCTAGCTTACTATCTGCATGCATGCTAACATACTTCAGTCGGGTCTGATTCTTTGCGACCTATGGACTGTAGCCCACCGGGCTGCTCTGCCCATGATATTCTTCAGCTCCTGCACTGCAGTTAGATTCTTTATCACTGAGCCATCTGGGAAGCCCAGCTTTATACCTACTACCTTCTTATCTGGGATTCCCTGGTGGCTCAGAGGTAAAGAATCCACCTGCCAATGCTGGAGATGCAGGTTTAATTCCTGGGTAGGAAAGATCCCCTGGAAAAGAAAATAGCAACCCACTCCAGTATTCTTGCCTGAGAAATTCCATGAACAGAGGAGCCTGGTGGACTGCAGTCCATGGGGGTCACAAAAGAATCGGACGTGACTTAGTGACTAAACAACAACTAATTATAATTCTATATATATAAAACATTAAAAATTAACCTAGTTTTAGTATTTTTAAACTTTCATTAAAAAGAAAAAGATATAACAATGACATTTAGACAGTAGCTCTAAATTCCCTTCAACACAATCCCATTTAATTTCTATTGAGGCTTTCCTTCCCCACAAATGCTTTTTAAAAATATTGTTTTCTTCAAAATGCTGATAGGCTGTTTCACTTAGTACCACCACCACCACCTCCCACTCCCCACCCCACCCCCACACTGTGCATTCCTCTGTCTTTTGTCTAGATTAGCCGGCCATTGAAATAATTCTCTTTTTCTCTCTCTCTCTAAATATTTCTTTACCTTCCTCCTCCCTACCTCCCCCGCTCTCACCTCTTCACTCTCTCCCTGCATATGCTCTCCAGGCTGAGCAGCATAGCACATGGGCTACATTGGCTCACTCAGCACCTATTCAAAATAATGAGATTCCAGCCCACCATGCACCTTAGTGTAACCACATGGCTTAGCTGTGAACTTAGCTTCTGAAGTATAATCAGGGAGTGCTTACTTTCCTGAATAAAGTCAAACAAGAATCTTAAGGAACTTCCAATTTTCAATCAACCAAAAAAGTTCAATTATCTCATACAGCCAATATTGTCTGTCAAAACAAATTTCAAAAAGATAATAAAATTTTAAAAAATTTAAAAAGACATTTCCTATTTAACAAAGACAAACTTTATGTTTTCTAAGTGTCCTGTTTAATAGTTTTATTGGTTTATTCATATATAATAGATAAACAGGAAAAACGTTGGTCATCTATGGTTTAAGTTCTTTTTCATATTATTTTCCATTATAGGCTAATAGAAGATATTAAATATAGCTCCCTGTGCTATACAGTAGGTGTGTATTGTTTATCTAGTAAGACTTTATATACATTAGTGTGTATATGTTAAATCCCAAACTCCTAATTTATATCCCTTCCCACTGCTATCCACTTTGGTAACCATAAGTTTATTTTCTATATCTATGAGTCTATTTCTGTTTTACAAGTAGGTTCATTTGTATTAATTTTTTAGATTCCGCATATAAGTGATATCATATGATATTTGTCTTTTTCTGTCTTACTTCACTTAGTATAATAATTTCTACGTCCATCCAAGTTGTTGCAAATGGCATTATGGCATTCTTTTTATGGTTGAGTAATATTCCATTTATTCATTGAAAGGACTGAAGCTCCAATACTTTGGCCACTTGATGGAAAGAACTGACTCACTGGAAAAGACCTTGATGCTGGGAAAGATTGAAGGCAAAAGGAGAAGGGGGCAGCAGAGGATAAGATGGTTACTACATCACTGACTCAATGGATATGAAACTGAGCCAACACTGGGAGATGGTGAAGGACAGTAGAGCCTGGCATGCTGAAGTCCATTGGTCCCAAAGAGTCGGACATGACTTAGCAATTGAACAACAACAAATATTCTATTGTGTGCATGCATATGTGTGTGTGTACCCCACATCTTCTTTATATATTCATCTATCGGTGGACATTTAGGTTGCTTCCATGTATTATATATTGTAAATAGTGCTGCTATGAACACTGAGGCGTCTATGTCTTTTTTGAATTTGAGTTTTTGTCTTTTCCAGATATATGCCCAGGAGTGAGGCTGCTGGATGATATGGTAATTCTAATTTTAGTTTTTGAAGGCACCTCAATACTGTTCTCCACAGTGGTTGCACCAATTTACACTACCAGCAACAGTGTAAGAGGGTACACTTTCCTCTGCACTGTCCCCAAGATCTATTATTTATAGACTTTTTGATGGGGGCCATTCTGACTGGTGTGAAATAATACCTCATTGTAGTTTCGATTTGCATTTCTCTAAGCTAGCAATGTTGGGCATCTTTTCATGTGCCTGTTTGACCATATACTTTTAGTAGATACTACACTCTAAGTAAGAACTATCCAGTACTTACTTACATCCAGTACTATCCAAAGAAATATGTGAGATATCAAAATAGATATATCATTCCAGTGATATATCTTTCTTACAGTGATTTCTTTCTTATTCTTTGAAAGTAAGTCATTTTAAGCATTATATACATATTAAAACAATTTAGATATAATATGGAATATAATTTTTCTGACTTGTATGAATACGTACCTTAAAACAAAAGAAATATTATGTTTTGAATAGTGTCATGAAGGATAATCTAAAAATTAAATTTCTAGACACAGATGACCTTTTACTTTCTCCACTGTCTTTGTACTAGTCAGTGTGAATAATTAATCATGTAATTTATATCTATGCTTTCTCACCTATAACCCCAAATGAAATAAAGCTACAGAGATCAGGAATTCTCTGGTGCCCAACGTAAGGATTCAAGACAGTTTCAGAAATATGCTTTGAGAATTTCTCTCCTGTCTTTACCACCAGCCAGAAAAGGGAGCAGAACAAATTGTAAATAGTTGCCCCAAGCTTTGATGTTTGCGGTGGGGTCTTCCTGTCACAGGCATGAGCAGCAGGGCAAGGCACAAACTCTGCCCTCAGGGCAACTTCACAGGCAGTTCTTCCGGCCAGACCCCACAGCCCCTCACACAACTGCCTTGAGGCATGCTCCTTTTCCAAGATTGGTTCTTCTGACTCTGATCAATTCTCTGAGCTTGGAAAAGATTTTGAATGGCTCTCTCTCTCTCTCTCTCGCTCTCTCTCTCTCTCTCTCTCTCTAAATCACAATTGATTACTGTTTCTAAGCAACAAAGACAGATCCTGTGACTCAAAGCACACGAATGCCAAGACACCTCTAACAGAACATCATCAAAGACAAGCCATTACCACAATAAGGATTTAATAATAAGTGAGAGGTGTTACCAAGCTCCGAATGGATATTATTGCACAGTAATGATTAATACTTGGTTAAGACTTACTGCCCGATTTTTCCAACATTACAGAGTTCTGGCAGTGGAGGAACTGACAACAGGCAGTATCTGCATCTTACATTTTAAATGCAGCTTCCGGTGCCCACTCCAGGAGTGAGTCAGAATCTTAAGAGGCACCTGAGCATCTGAATTTCAAACAGTCTTGCATGATATATATGCAAACTAAAGTTTGAGAGCAATTGTCCTCGCTGAATTTTTTAAGATGTACAGAAACAGGCCTTACACATGTTTTATTAACAGCAGTTAAAGTTTTCTTCTTGATCCTTACTTATAACAATATCCTTAGCAAAGTCATGGTGCTGTGATTAAAACAGTGAATGTCTAAATAACCTCTTCTAGCTCCACAAATAACACATTTATCCTCTGAAATCAATAAAATATAAAGCTTTCCTTCCTTTTTCTCTCCTCTCTATATCCGCCTCTTCATATTCTCTGCCCCAGTGACTTACTCTGCTAAACTAAAAATAAATAAACCAAAAGAGGGCAATAACATATCATTCACAAACTCTTACTTACCTGTTTTGGCACATAGCATTTATGTGATGAATTGCCTATGCCTGTTAGTGGCTCAACAACCTGGTTATTTAGTTATTTTAGAGCTCTCAGTCAGCCTCCTTGATTTATTGGACTGGGAAATAGCAATACATTCCAAGACCAGCGAAATATCTCTGTATGTATTTAAAACAGATAACAAAACTTATTCTACAATCGCGGCACAAGAGAAACCATGAGAGATTAACATGAAAAATGCAGGATCTCCTCATTTTTGTAACACCAAGAAATAAGTACATAAGTGAATGAATCTATAGTATTTGAAAGAGGATAAATGATTACCCTCTTTCCCCTTTTTTTTCATAAAATGATTCATCTTTAATAATAAAATCTCTAAAAGTTCACTTTTATATGTTAAAGCCATAATAATAAATGTATGATATCAAATATACCATCAAACTTTTAAAAGAGCATTTGGATGGAAAATCTCTAGAATTACAAAACAAAAGAGAATACATAAAAAGATGTCAGAGGCTTACTGATCTCAAAAAGGATCTTAGGAACCTCCCTTTGCCCCTTTCCTTCCTTGGTCCTCCCTACAGGAAGTCAGTGTGAACGACAAGTACAATTTGAAGGATTTCAGTACTAGAGGTGGTGATATCCAGAGTCACAAGTATAGAAGTTGAAGATCTGACTGAGTGTTCTACTCCCAACTCCCTTTTGCAGCCTCTGAGGATCTGTTCCAGTGCGTGCAGGAGAAGAATCAGCTGCCCTTCAGGAGTTAAACCATCCTGAAAAGACCTCTAGAGAGGCACCTAAGCCAATTCTGCTCCAAGTCTCAGAGATGAACCAACAGCCCTACTTCTTGTACCTGGTCATAATATCTGGTGAGCCTAGGTTTTTCTCACCATGTAAGGATAAATGAGAGACCAGACTGTTTGGATGTAGGATAATCATAACAGAGATTACTTTGATTTTAGGACTTAGGTATAAAGAATTGTCAACATGGTCCCACCTAGCTTACTTAGGGATGGAATCAAGGGTTAGGGGATCCTATAAAAAGGAAAAAGTGCTCTTCTGCCTGCCTGAATCTCTTAAACTTATAAAATCCTTTCAAAGGAAAGAAAAAAGGGATGAGTTAGAGGGCAGAGATGGTGATGGGGTGGGGGTGGGGGACTCATTAAGTATAAGACTGTGGATTCACAGTCCTGACTTCACATGAATTCTTTCTAGGTTTATCCCTCTCAAATATCCTGTTACAGATTTCCTTCCCTGCCAAAAAAAAAAGTTTGAGTTATAAAAAATATTACATATATAAATATGCAAGTTTATTTGCGTGTGTTTCTGTGTGTATGCATAGATAAGAAATATAATCATTGATATCTTTAAACCAATAGTAATTTAAACTATATCTATCAAGAGACACTGCTAAGATGGCAGAGGAATAGGACAGGGAGACCACTTTCTCCCCCGCAAATTCATCAAAAGAACATTTAAACGCTCAGTAAATTCCACAAAACAACTTCTGAATGCCGGCAGAGGACTTCAGGCACCCAGAAAAGCAGCCCATTGTCTTCAAAAGGAGGTAGGAAAAAATTATTATAAAAGACAAAAAAAGAGACAAAAAAGGTAGGGACGGGGCTCTGTCCCGAGAGGGGAGTCTTGAAAAGAGGGAAGTTTCCAGGCACCAGGAGGCACTCTCACTGCCTAGTCTGTGGCGAGCCTTGGAAGCACAGAGCGCAACATAGCAGGGAGGAAAAATAAATGAATAATTAAAATCCACAGATTACAAGCCCAACGGTGGCTCCCGAGTGGAGAAGCAGCACAGATGCCTGCACTCGCCACTGGCAAGTGGGGGCTGGGCAAGGAGGCGCGGGCTGCATGGCCTAGAGTGGGGATCTGGCCTGAGTGCCCCGAGCGCACTCTGGGTGAACTATTTGGGCTAGCACCAGACTGTGGGATAACTACCACATGAAAAGCCAGTCCTAATCTAGGACACCGCCAGGCCCGCACACAGAACAAAGGACTGAACAGAGACAGCTGGCTGCAGACCATCCCCCTCCGGTGACAGGCAGCCAGAGCCGGAAGGGGGCAATTGCAGCCCCAGAGAGACATTATCTACAAAACTGTAAGCAGGCTTCTTTACTAACTAAGACTTCTTGGGGTTCTGGACAGTCAACATCTGCCTGAGAAGGTGCGCTGGTTGTACACCCAGAAACGGGGGAGGTGATAAGTCACAGTGACCGCGCTCGCCAAACACCTCATCATCTGAGCTGCTAAGACCTGGAAAGGGCACAAAACGCAGGCCCAATGGAGTCTGCACCTCTGAGGACTTCCCGAGTGCCTGAACCTGAGCGGCTTAGACCTGGGAGGTCCATGCAGCCCAGGGCCGGCCTCGGATGGTTCCCGGTGGAGCAACTAGAGCCTAAAAAGTGTGGGCAGGGAGGGTACACAGGCTGTGAGTAGGGGCAGGCCCAGTGTGGCTGAGGCACAGCGAGCACATGCCAGTGTTATTTGTTTGCAGCGTTCCTCCCTCCCAAAGCGTGACTGAACAACTGAGTCTAAATAGAAGTAACCAGAACCGCCCTCTTTGTGTCAGGGCAGAAATCAGACACTGAAGAGACTAGCAAACAGAAGAAGCTAAAATAGAGGGAAGCACCTTGGAAGTGAGAGGTGCAATAGATTAAAACCCTGTCGTTAGTACCAACTACATAAGAAGGGGCCTATAGATTTTGAGAAATATAAGCTGGACCAAAGAACTATTCAAAAATGAACCAACCCCACAATATCCACAAAAACACCAGAGAAAGTCCTAAATATATTTTTACTATATTTATGATCATTCTCTTGTTAATTTTTTAATTTTTAAGTCCTACATTACTCATTGACTTTTCACTCTTATAACCTATTATTACTTTGCAAAAAAAAAGACCTTATTTTTTAAAAAACAAACATCATATATATATATATTTATAATTTTTGTGACTTTGTTATTTTTTTGTCTTTTTTTCTTCTTTTCTTTAATATTGTATTTTTGAAATTCCAAACTCTACCCTAGGTTTCTAATCTTTGCTTTTTGGTATTTGTTATCAATGTTGTACCTTTAAGAACCCAATCTTCAGTACCCATTTTTACTTGGGAGTGAGATAACTGGCTTGAATGCTCTCTCCCCCTTTGGACTCTCCTTTTTCTTCACCAGGTCACCTCTGTCTCCTCCTGACCTCCTTTCTTCTCTACCCAACTCTGTGAATCTCTGTGTGTTCCAGACACTGGAGAACACTTCAGTTCAGTTCAGTTCAGTTGTTCAGTCATGTCCAGCTTTTTGCGACCCCATGAATCGCAGCATGCCAGGCCTCCCTGTCCATCACCATCTCCTGGAGTTCACTCAGACTCACGTCCATCGAGCCCGTGATGCCATCCAGCCATCCCATCCTCGGTCTTCCCCTTCTCCTCCTACCCCTAATCCCTCCCAGCATCAGAGTCTTTTCCAATGAGTCAACTCTTCGCATGAGGTGGCCAAAGTACTAGAGCTTCAGCTTTAGCATCATTTCTTCCAAAGAAATCCCAGGGCTGATCTCTTTCAGAATGGACTGGTTGGATCTCCTTGCAGTCCAAGGGACTCTCAAGAGTCTTCTCCAACACCACAGTTCAAGAGCATCAGTTCTTCGGTGCTCAGCCTTCTTCACAGTCCAACTCTCACATCCGTACATGACCACAGGAAAAACCATAGCCTTGACTAGATGGACCTTAGTCGGCAAAGTACTGTCTCTGGTTTTGAATATACTATCTAGTTTGGTCATAACTTTTCTTCCAAGGAGTAAGCGTCTTTTAATTTCATGGCTGCAATCACCATCTGCAGTGATTTTGGAGCCCAAAATAATAAAGTCTGACACTGTTTCTACTGTTTCCCCATCTATTTCCCATGAAGTGATGGGACCGGATGCCATGATCTTTGTTTTCTGAATGTTGAGCTTTAAGCCAACTTTTTCACTCTCCTCTTTCACTTTCATCAAGAGGCTTTTTAGCTCCTCTTCACTTTCTGTCATAAGGGTGGTGTCATCTGCATATCTGAGGTTATTGATATTTCTCTTGGCAATCTTGATTCCAGCTTGTGTTTCTTCCAGTCCAGAGTTTCTCATGATGTACTCTGCATAGAAGTTAAAGAAGCAGGGTGACAATATACAGCCTTGGCATACTCCTTTTCCTATTTGGAACAGTCTGTTGTTCCATGTCCAGTTGTTGTTTTGTTTTATTTTTTTCATGATTAAAAAGTTGCATATTTTATTATTAAATTGTTTATTCTCCTGCAAGGCTGTTACTTCACTGTATAAAAATAGCACCAGCAAACACAGTATATTGCAAAATTAAGATAGCAATATTCTTCATTGGACACTATACAACTAAAAAACTTTTCTCCACTGGCAGTTATTTCTAATGGGAAGATAATTTTGACCCAAATCCAAGGATAGCTGTAAGCAAGTTACAGCGTCATATAAGATTTAAGATAACCATGTTATCCTTGAATTACATAATTTTTGTAATGTTTTACCAGAGATAATTTCAGGAATTCTGAATATTATAACTGGAGCCTAGCCTAAAAATCACAGGATGCTGTGGAAAAGATGCACAGTGTTTATCTGAAGCCATTAGAAAGTTAAGCGGTATTTTCTTCAGGAAACATTGTTACAAGTAGTTTCTTTTGCTAAAAGTTGTTTTTTAAATGCCTATCCACCACTAATTTAAGACAACTATGCTAGATTAAGTTGTTTCAAAGTAGTTTATTTAGGGGTTCTATTTTCACTCCTCAATAGATTTTATGTATTTCTCATATGCTTCTTCACTCATTAGTTCATCTAGTTCTGAAGGGTTACTGAATGTCATCTTGATCAGCCAACCATCTTCCTAACAAGACATGTTGACAAGTCCTGGATTTTCTGCTAGAGCTTTATTAATTTCAGTTACTTCTCCTGATAGAGGAGAATAAAGTTCACTAGCAGCTTTGACACTTTCCAAAGCACCAAACTCCTTTTGTTTGTTCAACTTTGTCCCAACTTCAGGCAGACTACAGTAAACAACATCTACCAAAGCTTCCTGTGCAAAATTGCTGATTCCCACTGTTCCAACACCATTGTTTGTTGTTACCCATTCGTGTGTTTCTGTGAATTTCCGCACCGACAGCAGAGCAGGGCCGGTGCGCAGCACCCGGACGGCAGGCACCCGCTGGCAGTCCCCAGGGCCGCAGCGAGCAGGGCGCGCTGGGTGCTGAGATGGCGCGCAGGCTGCCGACCACGGCCCGGACGCTCCACACCGCGCGCAGCACCATGTTCGCACAGTGCAGAGGGTCTCCGCGCGGCACCTAGGGCACCCGGCCGGCGGGGGCGGGGCGGGACGGGGCGGCCCCGGCCAGAGCGAGCAGGAGCGAGCTGGCTGGACCGGGCCGCAGGGGCCCCATGTCCAGTTTTAACTATTGCTTCCTGGCCTGCATACAGATTTCTCAAGAGGCAGATTATTCCCATCTCTTTCAGAATTTTCCACAGTTTATTGTGATCCACACTGTCAAAGGCTTTCGCATAGTCAATAAGGCAGAAAGATGTTTTTCTGGAACTCTCTTGCTTTTTCCATGATCCAGCAGATATTGGCAATTTGATCTCTGGTTCCTCTGCCTTTTCTAAAACCAGCTTGAAAATCAGGGAGTTCACGGTTCATGTATTGCTGAAGCCTGGCTTGGAGAATTTTGAGCATTACTTTACAATTGTGCAGTAGTTTGAGCATTCTTTTGCATTTCCATTCTTAGGGACTGGAATGAAAACTGACCTTTTCCAATCCTGTGGACACTGCTGAGTTTTCCAAACTTGCTGGCATATTGAGTGCAGCAATTTCACAGCATCATCTTCCAGGATTTGAAACAGCTCAACTGGAATTCCATCACCTCCACTAGCTTTGTTCATAGTGATGCTTCCTAAGGCCCACTTGACTTCACATTCCAGGATGTCTGGCTCTAGATGAGTGATCACATCATCATGATTATCTGGGTCGTCAAGATCTTTTTTGTACAGTTCTTCTGTGTATTCTTGCCACCTCTTCTTAATATCTTCTGCTTCTGTTAGGTCCAGACCATTTCTGTCCTTTATCGAGCCTGTCTTTGCATGAAATGTTCCCTTGGTATCTCTAATTTTCTCGAAGAGATCTCTAGTCTTTCCCATTCTGTTGCTTTCCTCTATTTCTTTGCATTCATTGCTGAAGAAGGCTTTCTGATCTCTCCTTGCCATTCTTTGGAACTCTGCCTTCAAATGCATACATCTTTACTTTTTTCCTTTGCTTTTTGCCTCTCTTCTTTTCACAGCTATTTGTAAGGCCTGCCCAGATAGCCATTTTGCTTTGTTGCATTTCTTTTCCATGGGGATGATCTTGATCCCTGTCTCCTGAACAATGTCACGAACCATAGTTCATCAGGCACTCTATCTATCAGATCTAGGCCCTTCAATCTATTTCTCACTTCCACTGTATAATCATAAGGAATTTGATTTAGGTCATGCCTGAATGGTCTAGTGGTTCTCCCTACTTTCTTCAATTTAAGTCTGAATTTGGCAATAAGGAGTTCATGATCTGAGCCACAGTCAGCTCCTGGTCTTGTTTTTGTTGACTGTATAGAGCTTCTCCATTTTTCGCTACAAAGAATATAATCAATCTGATTTCGGCATTGACCATCTGGTGATATCCATGTATAGAGTCTTCTCTTGTGCTGTTGGAAGAGGGTGTTTGCTATGACCTGTGCATTTTCTTGGCAAAACTCTATTAGTCTTTGCCCTGCTTCATTCCACATTCCAAGTCCAAATCTGCCTGTTACTCCAGGTGTTTCTTGAATTCCTACTTTTGCATTCCAGTCCCCTATAATGAAAAGGACATCTTTTTGGGGTGTTAGTTCTAAAAGGTCTTGTAGGTCTTCATAGAACCATTCAACTTCAGTTTCTTCAGCATTACTGGTTGGGGCATAGACTTGGATTACCGTGATATTGAATGATTTTCCTTGGAAATGAACAGAGATCATTCTGTCGTTTTTGAGATTGCATCTAAGTACTGCATTTCAGACTCTTTTGTTGACCATGATGGCTACTCCATTTCTTCTGAGAGATTCTTGCCCACAGTAGTAAATATAATAGTCAACTTAGTTAACCACATTCTGTCAGACCTCTCCACATTGACCCGCCTGTCTTGGGTTACCCTGCAGGCATGGCTTGAGTTAGACAAGGCTCTGGTCTTAGTGTGATTAGATTGACTAGTTTTCTGTGAGTATGGTTCAGTGCATCTGCCCTCTGATACCCTCTTGCAACACCTACCATCTTACTTGGGTTTCTCTTACCTTGGGCATGGGGTATCTCTTCACGGCTGCTCCAGCAAAGCACAGCCGCTGCATCTTACCTTGGATGAGGGGTATCTCCTTACCGCCACCATTCCTGACCTTCAATGTGGGATAGCTCCTCTAGGCCCTCCTGTGCCTGCACAGCCACCTCTCCTCGAGTTGCTCCTCCCAGCTGCCGCACCAGGCCTCAGGCTTGGGGTGGCTCCTCAGGGTCACTGCCCCTGGCCTCGGGCGGGAGGTGAACACTTAGGGAACTGATTACTGGCTGGATCTGTCTCACTCCTTTCGATTCCCCCCTTTTATCCTCCTGACCACCTCTATCTCCTTCCTCCCTCTTCTCTTCTTGGTATAACTCCATGAACATCTCTGAGCAATCCAGTTGTGGAGTGCACATAAGGAAGTGATTACTGGCTAGCTTGCTCTCTCCTGTACTGACTCCACCTCATCTCATTTGGGTCTCCCTCCTCCCTCTTCTCTTCTCCATGTAACTCTGTGAAACTCTCTGGGTGTCCCTCACTGTGGAGAAACTTTTCACCTTGAAACTAGATGTTTTATCAACAGTACTGTATACAAGGAGAAGTCTTGAAACTACTGTAAAAATAAGACTGAAAACCAGAAGCAGGAGGCTTAAGTCCACACCCTGAGAACACCAGAGGACTCCTGACTCCAGGGAACATTAATTGACAGGAGCTCATCAAACGCCTCCATACCTACACTGAAATCAAGCACCACCCAAAGGCCAACGTTCCTGAGCAAGACATACCATGCAAATTCTCCAGCAACACAGGAACACAGCCCTGAGCTCCAATATACAGGTTGCCCTAAGTTACTCCAAAACCATTGACATCTCATAACTCATTACTGGATACTTCATTGCACTCCAGAGGGAGGAAATCCAGTTCTACACACCAGAACACTGACATAAGCTTCCCTAACCAAGAAACCTTGACAAGCCACCTGTACAACCCCACCCACAGTAAGGAAACTCCACAATAAAGAGAACTCCACAAATTGCCAGAATACAGAAAGGACACCCCAAACACAGCAATACAAACAAGATGAAGAGACAGAGGAATACCCAGAAGGTAAAGGAACAAGATAAATGCCCATCAAACCAAACAAAAGAGGAAAAGATAGGGAGTCTATCTGATAAAGAATTCCAAATAATGATAGTGAAAATGATCCAAAATCTTCAAATCAAAATGGAATCACAGATAAATAGCCTGGAGACAAGGATTGAGAAGATGCAAGAAAGGTTTAACAAGGACCTAGAAGAAATAAAACGAGTCAATATCTAATGAATAATGCAATAAATGAGATCAAAAACACTCTGGAGGCAACAAATAGTAGAATAACAAGGCAGAAGTTAGGATTAGTGAATTAGAAGATAGAATGGTAGAAATAAATGAATCAGAGAGGAAAAAAGAAAAACAAATTAAAAGAAATGAGGACAATCTCAGAGACCTCTAGGACAGTGTTAAAACTCCCAACATTTGAATCATAGGAGTCCCAGAAGAAGAAGACAAAAAGAAAGACCATGAGAAAATATTTGAGGAGATAAGAGTTGAAAACATCCCTAAAACGGGGAAGGAAATAATCACTCAAGTCCAAGAAACCCAGAGAGTCCCAAACAGGATAAACCCAAGGTGAAACACCCCAAGACACATATTCATCAAATTAACAAAGATCAAACACAAAGAACAAATATTAAAAGCAGCAAGGGAAAAACAATGAATAACACACAAGGGGATTCCCATAAGGATAACAGCTGATCTTTCAATAGAAACTCTTAAGGCCAGGAGGGAATGGCAAGACATACTTAAAGTGATGAAAAAATAACCTACAGCCAAGATTGCTGTACCCAGCAAGGATCTCCTTCAAATATGAAGGAGAAATCAAAAGATTTACAGACAAGCAAAAGCTGAGAGAATTCAGCACCACCAAACCAACTCTCCAAAAAAAATGCTAAAGGATATTCTCTAGACAGGAAACACAAAAAGGGTGTATAAACTTGAACCCAAAACAATAAAGTAAATGGCAACGGGATCATACTTATCAATAATTACCTTAAACATAAATGGGTTGAATGCCACAACCAACAGACAAAGACTGGCTGAATCAATACAAAAAAGACCTCTATATATGTTGTCTGCAAGAGACTCACCTCAAAACAAGGGACACATACATACTGTAAGTGAAGGACTGGAAAAAGATATTCCATGCAAATAGAGACCAAAAGAAAGCAGGAGTAGCAATACTCATATGAGATAAAATAGACTTTAAAACAAAGGCTGTGAAAAGAGACAAAGAAGGACACTACATAACGATCAAAGGATCAATCCAAGAAGAAGATATAACAATTATAAATATATATGCACCCAACATAGGAGCACTGCAATATGTCAGACAAATGCTAACAAGTATGAAAGGGGAAATTAACAATAACACAATAATAGTGGGAGACTTTAATACCCCACTCACTCCTATGGATAGATCAACTAAACAAAAAAATTAACAAGGAAATACAAACTTTATATGATACAATAGACCAGTTAGACCTAATTGACATCAATAGGACATTTCACCCCAAAACAATCATTTTCACCTTTTGCTCAGGTGCACACAGAACCTTCTCCAGGATAGATCACATCCTGGGCCATAAACCTCACCTTGGTAAATTCAAAAACACTGAAATCATTCCAAGCATCTTTTCTGACCACAATGCAGTAAGAGTAGATCTCTATTATAGGAGAAAAACTATTAAAAATTCCAAAATATGGAGGCTGAACAACATGCTGCTGAATAACCAACAAATCACAGAAGAAATAAAAAAAGATATCAAAATATGCATAGAACTAATGAAAATGAAAACACAACAACCCCAAACCTGTGGAACACTGGAAAAAGCAGTGCTAAGGAGAAGGTTCATAGCAATACAGGCATACCTCAAGAAACAAGAAAAAAGTCAAATAAATAACCGAACTCTACACCTAAAGCAACTAGAAAAGGAAGAATTGGAGAACCCCAGGGTTAGAAAAAGGGAAGAAATATTAAAAGTTAGGGCAGAAATAAATATGAAACAAACAAAAGAGACCATAGCAAAAATGAACAAAGCCAAAAGCTGGTTCTTTAAAAGGATAAATAAAATTGACAAACCATTAGCCAGACTCATCAAGAAACAAAGGGAGAAAAATCAAATCAATAAAATTAGAAATGAAAATGGAGAGATCACAACAGACAACACAGAAATACAAAGGATCATAAGAGACTACTATCAGCAATTATATGCCAATAAAAAGGACAACGTGGAAGAAATGGACAAATTCTTAGAAACGTACAACTTTCCAAAACTGAACCAGGAAGAAATAGAAAATCTTAACAGACCCATCATAAGCATGGAAATTGAAACTGTAATCAGAAATCTTCCAGCAAACAAAAGCC
Organism: Ovis aries; assembly: GCF_016772045.2. Classification (NCBI taxonomy): domain Eukaryota; kingdom Metazoa; phylum Chordata; class Mammalia; order Artiodactyla; family Bovidae; genus Ovis; species Ovis aries. Next base: position 123,078,786 of record NC_056055.1, on the reverse strand, counting down.
CAGGACCAGACAGCTTCACAACTGAATTCTACCAAAAATTTAGAGAAGAGCTAACACCTATCCTACTCAAACACTGCCAGAAAATTGCAGAGCAGGGTAAACTTACAAACTCATTCTTTGAGGCCACCATCACCTTAACACCAAAACCAGACAAAGATGCCACAAAAAAAGAAAACTACAGGCCAATATCACTGATGAACATAGATGCAAAAATCCTTAACAAAACTCTGGCAATCAGAATCCAACAACACATTAAAAAGATCATACACCATGACCAAGTGGGCTTTATCCCAGGGATGCAAGGATTCCTCAATATTCGGAAATCAATCAATGTAATACACCACATTAACAAATTGAAAAATAAAAACCATATGATTAACTCAATAGATGCAGAGAAGGCCTTTGACAAAATTCAAAATCCATTTATGATAAAAACTCTCCAGAAAGCAGGAATAGAAGGAACATAGCTCAACATAATAAAAGCTATATATGACAAACCCACAGCAAACGTTATCCTCAATGGTGAAAAATTGAAAGTATTTCCTCTAAAGTCAGGAACAAGACAAGGGTGCCCACTTTCACCATTGCTATTCAACATAGTTTTGGAAGTTTTGGCCACAGCAATCAGAGCAGAAAACAAAATAAAAGGAATCCAAATTGGAAAAGAAGAAGTAAAACTTTCACTGTTTGCAGATGACATGATCCTCTACATAGTAAACCCTAACTACTCTACCAGAAAATTACTAGAGCTAATCAATGAATATAGCAAAGTTGAAGGATAAAAAATCAATGCACAGAAATCCTTTGCAGTCCTATACACTAATAATAAGAAAATAGAAAGAGAAATTAAGGAAATAATTCCATTCACCATTGCACTGAAAAGATTAAAATACTTAGAAATATATCTACCTAAAGAAACTAAAGACCTATATATAGAAAACTGTCAAACACTGGTGAAAGAAATCAAAGAGGACACTAATAGATGGAGAAATATACCATGTTCATGGATTGGAAGAATCAATATAGTGAAAACGAGTATAATACACAAAGCAATTTGTAGATTCAATGCAATCCCTATCAAGCTACCAATGGTATTTTTCACAGAGCTAGAACAAATAATTTCACAATTTGTATGCAAATACAAAAACATCAAATAGCCAAAGCAATCTCGAGAAAGAAGAATGGAACTGGAGGAATCAACCTGCCTGACTTCAGGCTCTATCACAAAACCACAGTCATCAAGACAGTATGGTACTGGAATAAAGAGAGAAACATAGATCAATGGAACAAAATAGAAAGCCCAGAGATAAATCCACACACATATGGACACCTTATCTTTGACAAAGGAGGCAAGAATATACAATGGATTAAAGACAATCTCTTTAACAAGTGGTGCTGGAAAACTGGTCAACCACTTGTAAAAGAATGAAACTACAACACTTTCTAACACCACACACAAAAGTAAACTAAAAATGGATTAAGGATCTAAATGTTAGACCACAAACTATAAAACTCCTAGAGGAGAACATAGGCAAAACACTCTCTGACATACATCACACCAGGATCCTCTATGACCAACCTTCCAGAATACTGGAAATAAAAGTAAAAATAAACAAATGGGATCTAATTAAACTTAAAAGCTTCTGCACAACAAAGGAAACTATAAGCAAGATGAAAAGACAGCATTCAGAATTTGAGAAAATTATAGCAAATGAAGCAACTGACAAAGAATTAATCTCAAAAATATAAAAGTGACTCCTGCAGCTCAATTCCAGAAAAATAAACGACCCAATCAAAAAATGGGCCAAAGAACTAAACAGACATTTCTCCAAAGAAGACATGCAGATGGCTAACAAACACATGAAAAGATGCTCAACATCACTCATTGTCAGAGAAACGCAAATCAAAACCACAATGAGGTACTATTTCATGCCAGTCAGAATGGCTGCGATCCAAACGTCTACAAGCAATAAATGCTGGAGAAGGTGTGGAGAAAAGGGAACCCTCTTACACTGTAGGTGGGAATGCAAACTAGTACAGCCACTATGGAGAACAGTGTGGAGATTCCTTAAGAAACTGGAAATAGAACTGCCAGACAATCCAGCAATCCCACTGCTGGGCATACACACCAAGGAAACCAGAATTGAAAGAGACTCATGTACCCCAATGTTCATCGTAGCACTGTTTATAATAGCCAGGACATGGAAACAACCTAGATGTCCATCAGCAGATGAATGGATAAGAAAGCTGTGGTACATATATACAGTGGAGTATTACTCACCCATTAAAAGGAATACATTTGAATCAGTTCTAATGAGGTGGATGAAACTGGAGCCTATTATACAGAGTGAAGCAAGCCAGAAAGAAAAACACTAATACAGTATTAATGCTGCTATAGCCGGCCGGCGCACTGAGCGCAGGTGAGAGGAGCTACCCCACGTCTGAGGTCAGGGGCAGCGGCCTAGTGTGCCAGCCTGCTGTGGTGCAGGAACGGCCGAGAGGAGCTACCCCGCATCCGAGGTCAGGGGTGGTGGCCGGGAGGCATCCAGGAGAAGCCACTTCTCACTTGAGGCCAGGTGCGGTGACCCTGAGGTCCACCCTGAGCCCGAGGCCAGGGGCGGTGACCCTGAGGAGTCACCCCAAGCTCGAGGCCAGGGGCAGCAGCTGGGAGGAGCCACCCACACCCGAGGCCAGGGCTGGCGGAAGGGAGGAGCAAACCCGAGGAGTGGTGGCAGCTAAGGCACAGGAGGGCCTAGAGGAGCTATTCCACGTTGAAGGACAGGAACGGTGGCGGTAAGGAGATACCCCTCATCCAAGGTAAGGTGCAGCGGCTGTGCTTTGCTGGAGCAGCCATAAAGAGATACCCCACGCCAAAGGTAAGAGAAACCAAAGTAAGATGGTAGGTGTTGCAAGAGGGCATCAGAGGGCAGACACACAGAAACCATACTCACAGAAAACTAGTCAATCTAATCACACTAAGACCAGAGCCTTGTCTAACTCAATGAAACCAAGCCATGCCTGCGGGGCAACCCAAGATGGGCGGGTTATCGTAGAGAGGTCTGACAGAACGTGGTGCACTGGAGAAGGGAATGGCAAGCCACTTCAGTATTCTTGCCTTGAGAACCCCATGAACAGCATGAAAGGCAAAATGATAGGATACCAGAAGAGGAACTCCCCAGGTCCTTAGGTGCCCAATATGCTAATGGAGATCAGTGGAGAAGTAACTTCAGAAAGAATGAAGGGATGGAGCCAAAACAAAAACAATACCTAGTTGTGGATGTGACTGGTGATAGAAGCAAGGTCTGATGCTGTAAAGAGCAATATTGCATAGGAACCTGGAATGTCAGGTCCATGAATCAAGGCAAATTGGAAGTGGTCAAACAAGAGATGACAAGGGTGAATGTCAACATTCTAGGAATCAGTGAACTAAAATGGACTGGAATGGGTGAATTTAGCTCAGTTGACCATTATATCTACTACTGCAGGCAGGAATCTCTCAGAAGAAATGGAGTAGCCATCATGGTCAACAAAAGAGTCTGAAATGCAGTACTTAGATGCAATCTCAAAACGACAGAATGATCTCTGTTCGTTTCCAAGGAAAACCATTCAATATCACAGTAATCCAAGTCTATGCCCCAACCAGTAATGCTGAAGAAACTAAAGTTGAACGGTTCTATGAAGACCTACAAGACCTTTTGGAATTAACACCCCAAAAAAGATGTCCTTTTCATTATAGGGGACTGGAAAGCAAATGTAGGAATTCAAGAAACACCTGGAGTAAGAGGCAGATTTGGCCTTGGAATGCAGAATGAAGCAGGGCAAAGACTAAAAGAGTTTTGCCAAGAATGCACTGGTCATAGCAAACACCCTCTTCCAACAACACAAGAGAAGACTCTACACATGGACATCACCAGATGGTCAACAACGAAATCAGATTGATTATATTCTCTGCAGCCAAAGATGGAGAAGCTCTATACAGTCAACAAAAACAAGACCAGGAGCTGACTGTAACTCAGATCATGAACTCCTTATTGCCAAATTCAGACTTAAATTGAAGAAAGTAGGGAAAAGTGCTAGACCATTCAGATATGACCTAAATCAAATCCCTTATGATTATACAGTAGAAGTGAGAAATAGATTTAAGGGCCTAGATCTGATAGATAGACTGCCTGATGAACTATGGAATGAGGTTCATGACACTGTACAGGAGACAGGGATCAAGACCATCCCCATGGAAAAGAAATGCAACAAAGCAAAATGGTTGTTTGTGGAGGCCTTACAAATAGCTGTGGAAAGGAGAGAGGCAGAAAGCAAAGGAGAAAAGGAAAGATATAAGCATCTGAATGCAGAGTTCCAAAGAATAGCAAGAAGAGATAAAAAAGCCTTCTTCAGGGATCAATGCAAAGAAATAGAGGAAAAGAACAGAATGGGAAAGACTAGAGATCTCTTCAAGAAAATTAGAGATACCAAGGGAACATTTCATGCAAAGATGAGCTCGATAAAGGACGAAATGGTCTGGACCTAACAGAAGCAGAAGATATTAAGAAGAGGTGGCAAGAATACACAGAAGAACTGTACAAAAAGATCTTCACGACCCAGACAATCATGATGGTGTGATCACTCATCTAGAGCCAGACATCCTGGAATGTGAAGTCAAGTGGGCCTTAGAACGCATCACTACAAACAAAGCTAGTGGAAGTGATGGAATTCCAGTAGAGCTATTTCAAATCCTGAAAGATGATGCTGTGAAAGTGGTGCACTCAATATGCCAACAAATTTGGAAAACTCAGCAGTGGCCACAGGACTGGAAAAGGTCAGTTTTCATTCCAATCCCAGAGAAAGGCAATGCCAAAGAATGCTCAAACTACCACACAATTGCATTCATCTCACATGCTAGTAAAGTAATGCTCAAAATTCTCCAAGCCAGGCTTCAGCAATACGTGAACCATGAACTTCCTGATGTTCAAGCTGGTTTTAGAAAAGGCAGAGGAACCAGAGATCAAATTGCCAACATCCACTGGATCATGGAAAAAGCAAGAGAGTTCCAGAAAAACATCTCTTTCTGCTTTATTGACTATGCTGAAGCCTTTGACTGTGTGGATCACAATAAACTGTGGAAAATTCTGAAAGAGATGGAAATACCAGACCACCTGACCTGCCTCTTGAGAAATCTGTATGCAGATCAGGAAGCAACAGTTAGAACTGGACATGGAACAACAGACTGGTTCCAAATAGGAAAAGGAGTACGTCAAAGCTGTATATTGTCACCTTGCTTATTTAACTTCTATGCAGAGTACATCATTAGAAATGCTGGACTGGAAGAAACACAAGCTGGAATCAAGATTGCTGGGAGAAATATCAATAACCTCAGATATGCAGATGACACCACCCTTATGGCAGAAAGTGAAGAGGAGCTAAAAAAGCCTCTTGATGAAAGTGAAAGAGGAGAATGAGAAAGTTGGCTTTAAGCTCAACATTCAGAAAACGAAGATCATGGCATCTGGTCCCATCACTTCATGGGAAATAGACGGGGAAACAGTGGAAACAGTGTCAAACTTTATTTTGGGGGGCTCCAAAATCACCACAGATGGTGACTGCAGCCATGAAATTAAAAGACGCTCCCTCCTTGGAAGAAAAGTTATGATCAACCTAGATAGCATATTCAATAGCAGGGACATTACTTTGCCGACTAAGGTCTGTCTAGTCAAGGCTATGGTTTTCCAGTAGCCATGTATGGATGTGAGAGTTGGACTGTGAAGAAGCCTGAGCGCCGAAGAATTGATGCTTTTGAACTGTGGTGTTGGAGAAGACTCTTGAGAGTCCCTTGGACTGCAAGGAGATCCAACCAGTCCATTCTGAAGGAGATCAACCCTGGGATTTCTTTGGAAGGAATGATGCTGAAGCTGAAACTCCAGTACTCTGGCCACCGCATGTGAAGAGTTGACTCATTGGAAAAGACTCTGATGCTGGGAGGGATTGGGGGCAGTAGGAGAAAGGGACTACCGAGGATGGAATGGCTGGATGGCATGACGGACTCGATGGACATGAGTCTGAGTGAACTCCGGGAGATGGTGATGGACAGGGAGGCCTGGCGTGCTGCAATTCATGGGGTCGCAAAGAGTCAGACACGACTGAGCGACTGAAGTGAGTGAGTGAATGATATGGAATTTAGAATGATGGTAATGATAATCCTGTATGCGAGACAGCAAAAGAGACACAGATGTATAAAACAGCCTTTTGGACTCTGTGGGGGAGGGCGAGGGTGGGATGATTTGGGAGAATGGCATTGAAACATGTCAAATATCATATATGAAACGAATAGCCAGTCCAGGTTCAATGCAGGATACAGGATGCTTGGAGCTGGTGCACTCAGACGACCCAGAGGGATGGTACAGGGAGGGAGGAGGGAGGAGGTTTCAGGATGGGGAACATGTGCACACCTGTGGCAGATTCATGTTGATGTGTGGCAAAACCAATACAATGTTGTAAAGTAATTAACCTCCAATTAAAATAAATAAATTTATTAAAAATAAATAAATAAATAAACTATATCTATCAATTTTAGTGCTATAATATATTACAATGACAGTACATACAATATTCTGTGATTAAGACTGAGAAACGAGAAAGTGGATAATGATAATGAAATTTTAAAAGTCAAATTCTCATTTTTATGATGTATATATACACACATGCACACTTTGCAAAATTTAACCATATTTCCTCAGCCAAAAAAAATATTTAAATTACCACATTAATATGACAACAACAGGATTATTCTGACAAATATTCCTTCCAAAACAGATTGTACCATTTTCCTTTTTAAAAATCTATTAGGCTATGAAATATATAAGCAATAGTATGTGTTAGTTACCTATATCACTAGCTGCTGCTGTATATATTCCATGGAAAAACATTTGCTTTAAATAATTGAAATCATCCATCACCTCATGGAAAATTTTTCCCTTAAATTGCATTCATTTTCTAGAAAAAAGCATAAAAATGCCCTATCTACTGTATTATAGCTGCTCACAGATCTATACTAATAATGAAATGCCTATCATATAGCCTTTGCAATTAGAAAAAAAAACATAGAACCTGTTAAATATCCCAGATAAAAGACCCACTGCAGAATATTATTAAAGATCTTCCTTCATCAGAATAAGAACTAATTGGATATTCCTTAGTTAAGAAATACTGGCATTAGACAGCAACCTGGTGTGCAGTTAGAAATAAAAAGGACAATTTAATTTGAGAAAGAGCATTTAGAATCCAGTGATGTGGAAAAGCAGAACAGGCTAAACATGAGCGATCTCCACCATAATTTAACACCTGAATAAATGTCCTACCAACAATATCTTCTCTTAAGTCATTAGATAATAGATACACAGAGAAGAGACTAATTATAATTACTGCTTTATAACACACCTACTGAGTCTTCTACATGCTCAGTAATAATAGTTTGAGTGCTTTCAATATGTGTCTGCATTACATTTAGTAAGAGTTAACAATAACATCCAATAGTTAATACATATGTATTTGTGCCAGGTACTGTGCTAAATGTGCCACACAGATTATCCAATCTAATGATCAGAACAAGCCCATTAGTACTAATAACCCCATTTTTACCACTGAAATAATTGAGTCTTAGACTAAGCAGACCAAGCAAAATCACATAGTTCTTAACTGAAAGTCAAGTCACTCAGCCATGTCCGACTCTTTGCAACCACATGGACTGTACAGTTCACAGAATTCTCCAGGCCAGAATACTGTAGTGGGTAGCCTTTCCCTTCTCCAGGATTTCTTCCCAACTCAGGGGTTGAACTCATGTCTCCCGCATGCAGGCAGATTCTTTACCAGCTGGACCATAAAGGAAGCCCAAGAATACTTGAGTGGGTAGCCTATCCCTTCTCCAGGGGATCTTCCTGACCCAGAAATCAAACTGGGGTCTTCTGCATTGCAGGCGGATTCTTCACCAATGGAACTATCAGGGAAGCCCCTTTTTAAAATAGTTCTTAAGAGCTGGAGCCAAAATTCAAAATCAGTGGGCCTAATATAAGAACCCTTCCTCATAAATTCTATGCCATCTTCCAAAAATATGACATATATTACAAAACTTCACAAAGGGAAAAAGTGAGTCCCAGAGTTTTTTAATAACTTTCAAAAAATTTAATAGGTAGATAGAGTTTTACAGTGAACTCAAGCTGCTTATACTCATTGACTATGCCACATGCTACTGTTCCATCAAGAAAAAGAAAGGATCTGGGGAAAAAAAATTAAGCTTCTGGAACAAAGATTGGGTTTGAAAAAGTAATCCTTAAAATAAGATGCAGGTTTTATCATCGTTATTAATCCCTCTTTTCTTTACAGTGCTCTTGATAAGCAATGCAGCAGCAGGAAGCAACATGCCCAAGTTTCATTACTCACTACTCAGGAAAAACAGTTTCCAGACTAAACATTATTTTGAAATCACTTTGTACTAAGATTCCCAGAAGAAGCTGTCACAGTTTTTCAGTGAAGAAACACACACATGACTCTTATTGGGCCCAGTTTAATGATAAGCAGTGAATTACAGGATTCAAATTCCAAGCTAGACACAGCAACTATGGCTCCTAAACTCAGATGGTGAATGAAACTTTTAAAGCCTATTTTTCTAATGATGACCTAATCACATGTAACTTTCAATCATTTTAAATGTTTGTATCTAATTGTATCAATCTACCTAACATCTCTAAAGTAATCTTAAAGTATTTGCTACCATATATCATGTATATCCAGGAGTTTGGGTAGACTCAGTGGCATTGAGTGGTAATGAATGGCATTACCCCTAAATGAGAAATTCTCTGAGCCTAAGTTAAAGAAATACGGTACTTTGGAGTTAAAGTATTCTAAAGATGACCAAGTCTGACATTTTCTACCTAGTAAGAGAAGGTAAAACTCATAGAACAATTTTCTAATTAAGATCAGTTTAGTTCAGTTCAGACACTCAGTTGTGTCCAACTCTTTGAGACCCCATGGACTGCAGCACATGAGGCTTTCCTGTCCATCACCACCTCTGGAGGCTTTCCTAGCATCAGGGTCTTTTCTAGTGAGTCACTTCTTTGCATCAGGTGGCCAAAGTATTGGAGTTTCAGCTTCAACGTTTCAGTAACACAATATTCTCACTGAAATACTTATGAAGACACAGAATATTATGAAAACTCAGCACCATAGAACTTATATTTAACCCACTAACAGACCTATAAAGAAATTTCATAAACTTCAAAATATATATACTCAATTAGTAATCATAATCAAAACTTGATACATGCTTTATCATTGCTAACAAAGTTAGCAATAACAGAACACATTCTACTAAAAATTAGTCAAAGACACTTGGGCTCACTGGTTGTGTATGCTGGCTGAATTTCCCAGGATTTGTACTGACCACAGAATGGGCAGGCAGATAGCTACTGTGTTATGAGGTGATCAGATTGCCTCATTTACCACAGTTAGTCTTTTATCTTCTCCAAATATTCAAAGATGGCAACCACAGTGGAAACTGAATAAGATTAGCCATCAGTCCAATAGACTAAAGTACTAACGGACTTCAGAGATGCAATGTGGTACTGATCACAGAAACATGATCAGTGATGGCCCTCAGTGTTGAGACTGGACACTCAATTACAATAGTCTTATTTCACAAAACCACTTAAAGTTTAAATTGTTTAAACACCAAGTCAGTATATTTTTGTTTCAAGAATGTTTTTGAAGTTGTTGTAATGCAACTTGACACAAGGAAAAACACCCAAAAGGCACTCATATTTTCAATGTAGCTCATTTAAGAAGAAAAATTTTACAAAAAGAATGCATTTAAAAGAATACTGGTTCACCTCCATCATTTTTTCAGCTGAAACTGAGGCTCAAAGGACTAAGAAACTGGTTCAAGTTCAAGTCTACTTATGACAGAGCCACTGTGTCTAATTTCAGTATTAGTATCCAACACTGCTCAAGTGTACAAGATCAGAAATGATTAATTTTGTGATTTCTTAACATTAGGAAAGAAAGATCATAAGAAAATAAAACAGCTGCAGGAGAATTTCACACTGTGTAATTATTTACTGTGGAGGGGAAATAAAAATGTTTTCTATTTTCTTTTTTTTCCTAAACAGTAAAAGCGTTGTATGTACATGAGGTTTACTTACATTTATCATTAACTTTTCTGCTAAAATTCTGTGAGTGATTAGAGTGGGCCAATTTTTCTTCTGTTAATGAGCCAATGTGAAAGTATTACTTCTACTTAATCAATCTTAACAAGCAAGGCAGTGTTTCAACCTAGATTTTGATATATGAAAAATAACTCACTTTTAGGAACTGATTCTGGCAGATCTTAACAGATTTAAAAATCAGTAAGCCAGGAGTCACTCACTTCATGGCCTTTCTATACCAGAACACAAAATTTCAACACCAAAGCAAAGCAATTTTGTCCTGCTGCATGTAAATGCTATATTGAAGACACAAAAATTTAGAAGAGACTTATTAGTGAATAGGTGAATATTGATTTAAAAAGAGACACTTCACATTGTTCTAACCTGTTTCTCTAGTAACTAACATATGATTTAGAGGCAATCTTTACACATACTATTGAACACAGAAAAATTACTAGTAAGTCATGATTCGGGATTATAAACATTTTGAATTATAATAACTTACAAAACTTTATTTGTGATTTATTTATATTCTGCCTTCTTCCTATTGTGTACTAAGGGTGGTTTGAAAAAACGCATAAAATATAACTAGATAGCAGAAATGTAAAGTTTTTAAGAGAAATGGGACAAAAGTAAAATTAACTCAGGAATGTCTGAAGGAACCAGGTAAAGGGAATAAAGAAAAGGAAGTCTAAGTATGCTGATGTCTCTATTCATAGTTGCAAACCTGTAGCTATTCTAACAGTGAAAAAGCACTGTTGAAAAATGCAATGACTCAACCTCTTAAATTTTTTAGAATTTTTTAATTCTAGAGAGATTAAGTCCAAGGCCTCATATAGTTCTGTGATTAAAAACAAACATTTAGTGTAAAATTAAACAATTACTTCAGCTTCAGGTTTTTATTAAATGCATGTTCAGTTCAGTTCAGTTCAGTCGCTCAGTCATGTCCAACTCTTTGCGACCCCATGAATTGCAGCACGCCAGGCTTCCCTGTCCATCACCAACTCCCAGAGTTCACTCAAACTCACGTCCATCGAGTCAGTGATGCCACCCAGCCATCTCATCCTCGGTTGTCCCCTTCTTCTCCTGCCCCCAATCCCTCCCAGCATCAAAGTCTTTTCCAATGAGTCAACTCTTCGCATGAGGTGGCCAAAGTACTGGAGTTTCAGCTTTAGTATCATTCCTTCCAAAGAAATCCCAGGGTTGGTCTCCTTCAGAAATGCATGTTAGCAGTTATATTTTAATTTAAAACTGCATATAGAGTAATATCTCATGTACTACAAAATTATTTCTACTTACTTATATTTCTATTTATGTATTCCCACTCCAGTATTCTTGCCTGGAGAATCCCATGAACAGAGGAGCCAGGCAGATTATAGTCCATAGGATCACAAAGAGTCAGACACAATTGAGTGACTGACACTTTCACTTTCATACACACAAACAGATACCATAAACACTATTCAGCAAATATTTAAAGTCACATAGATTCTGTCACAAAAATTTTGCCCTATTTATTACTTTTTTCTTCATAATATTCCATTACTAGTTCTTTATTTGTAGTGAAACTCTCCAATTCTTATGAAATTAATATATACATTATTCTTCTAAAACAACTTCAAATTGTGATTTTTAAAATATTTTAATGCAGATGTTATGCATCTGGATTTGTGCAATGCAATTTTACCTGCTAGTAAACTTATTCCCAAGTTACACTATCTTTGACAATAAAGAGACAAGGTGCAATTACAACCTTAATTATCAGTTCAGTTCAGTTTAGTTGCTCTTTGCAACCCCACGGACTTCAGCACAACAGGCTTCTCTGTCCATTACCAACTCCCAGAGCTTGCACAAACTCATGGCATTGAGTCGGTGATGCCATCCAACCATCTCATTCTCTGTCGTCCCCTTCTCCTCCTGTCCCCAATCCCTCTCAGCATCAGGGTCATTTCAAATGAGTAAGTTCTTGGCATCAGGTGGCCAAGTATTGGAGTTTCAGCCTCAGCATCAGTCCTTCCAATGAATATTCAGGACTGATTTCCTTTAGGATATCACCACAGTTCAAAAGTATCAATTCTTTGGTGCTCTGCTTTCTTTGTATTAAACTCTCACATCCATACATGACTACTGGAAAAACCATAGCTTTGACTAGATGGACCTTTGCTGGAAAGTAATGTCTCTGCTTTTTAATATGCTGTCTAGGTAGAAAGCATCACTACAAACAAAGCTAGTGGAGGTGATGGAATTCCAGTTGAGCTATTTCAAATCCTGGAAGATGATTCTATGAAAGTGCTGCACTCAATATGCCAGAAAATTCGGAAAAGGCTATGGTTTTTCCAGTGGTCATGTACAGATGTTAGAGTTGGACTGTGAAGAAAGCTGAGCACCAAAGAATTGATGCTTTTGAACTGTGATGTTGGAGAAGACACTTGAGAGTCCCTTGGACTGCAAGGAGATCCAACCAGTCCATTCTAAAGGAGATCAGTCTCGGGTGTTCTTTGGAAGGAATGATGCTAAAGCTGAAACTCCAGTATTTTGGCCACCTCATGCGAAGAGTTGACTCATTGGAAAAGACTCTGATGCTGGGAGGGATTGGGGGCAGGAGGAGAAGGGGATGACAGAGGATGAGATGGCTGGATGGCATTACCGACTCGATGGACGTGAGTTTGAGTGAACTCTGGGAGTTGGTGATGGACAGGGAGGCCTGGCATGCTGCAATTCATGGGGTTGCAAAGAGTCAGACACGATTGAGTTGACTGAACTAAACGGAACTGATGAAAGTGAAAGAAGAGAGTGAAAACGTTGACTTAAAATTCAACATTCAGAAAACTAAGATCTTGGCATCCAGTCTCATCACTTCATGGCAAAGAGATGGGGAAATGATGGAAACAGTGACAGACTGAACTGAACTGAACTGAACTGAGGTTGATCATAACTTTCCTTCCAAGGAGTAAGCGTCTTTTAATTTCATGGCTGCAGTCACCCTCCACAGTGATTTTGGAGCCCAAGAAACTAAAGTCTGTGACTGTTTCCATTGTTTCCCCATCTGTTTGCCAGGAAGTGATAGGACCTGATGCCATGATCTTAGGTTTCTGAATGTTGAGTTTTAAGCCAGCTTTTAAACTTTCCTCTTTCACATTCTTCTTTGCTTTCTGCCATAAGGATGGTGTCATCTGCATATCTGAGGTTATGGATATTTCTCCCGGTAATCTTGATTCCAGCTTACTTTTGTCCAGCCTGGCATTTTGCATGATGCACTCTGCATATAAGTTAAATAAGCAGGGTGACAATATACAGCCCTGATGCACTCCTTTCCCAATTTGGAACCAGTCTGTTGTTCCATGTCTGCTTCTAACTGTTGCTTCTTGACCTGCATACAGATTTCTCAGGAGGCAGGTAAAGTGATCTGGTATTCCCCTCTCTTTCAGAATTTTCCACAATTTTTTGTGATCCACACAGTCAAAGGCTTTGCATAATCAATAAAGCATCTGGAACTCTCTTGTTTTTTTGATGATCCAGCAGATGTTGGCAATTTGATCTCTGGTTCCTCTGCCTTTTCTACATCCCGCTTGAACATCTGGAATTTCATGGTTCGTGTACTGTTGAAGCCTGGCTTGGAAAACTTGAACATTATTTTGCTAATGTGTGAGATGAATGCAATTGTACAGTAGTTTGAACATTCTTAGGCGTTGCCTTTCTTTGGGATTGGAATGAACACTGACCTTTTCTAGTCCTGTGGCCACTGCTGAGTTTTCCAAATTTGCTGGCATATTCAGTGTAGCACTTTGACAACATCATCTTTTAGGATTTGAATAGCTCGACTGGAATTCCATCGCCTCCACTAGCTTTGTTCATAGTGATGCTTCCTAAGGCCCCACTTCATTTTGCATTCCAGGATGTCTGGCTCTTAATTATATAGGGCTCCAAGTTCCAGCCCAGTTTTATGAATGGGACCATTACCCTACCATAGCCAAACACACCACACACACATACACACAAACAAACCTTCTTCTGCACTTGGGGACTGATTTTTTTCTCCATTGAAAGGTGTGATTTCTGCAGCCAAAGAGGAAAAACCATCACTCCTTCATTTCTAAGAGGTCTTGCATTGTAATTCCTATTATTTCAGTTTTCTCCCTTTTCTGGCCCTGCTTAGGGAAGAATTCCCTCCCTTCCTTCAGATAACATCCAGTAATCAGACATTCAGGGCTTATTAGCTGGCCTCATTTTTTTAAGGCCCTGTGCTAAGGGATCCACTGAAGTTCACAAGAGCAGGCACTCCCAGGCCATTTGGACTAACCTAGTGAGGACTGAATTTTCAAGGGAGTCCTTACCAACCATGTGCTTGCATCCTGAGAAGCATTTAATGAGCTTTTCCTCCTGCAGCAGGAGAAGATACTAGATCCGGGTTTGAATTCTAGTCCTGATACTTACTAATCAGGTGTTTGGGGCACATTTCCTCACCTATAAATGGAATGTGTTCTAAAGTTATGAGGATTAACTAGGTGAAATTTTCTAGCACAGTACCTTAATCTAATAGGGGGGAGTTCTAAAAACTTTTCCAGGCCTAAATTTCCTGCCTTACATTCTTGGTTCTTTCCTTACTTCCCCTTTTTCCCTTGGTTACTCTGTTCTACTGCTTCCTTCCCTTTCTTCCCCCCTCCCCTTCTTTGTCCACTCCCAGACCATTAGGCAGCCTTCATACCACATTATTTTCCTGGCAAGTTCTAACCCAGAGCTCCTAAGAACCTGGCCATCTGTTACAAACTGCTACTAACAACTTACCCAGGACATAGGGGAAATTCAATGGAAACATAAAAACTAGATTCTGGACTTGACTTTCCATGGGCCCTGAAGTGGGTAACGACACTAGGCACAGTAAATCACATTTATCTGTGAAGAGATGAAGGAAAAACTGACATACTGATTTTATTTTTTCAAGAGCTAACATATGGAAAATAATACTTGTGAACTCTTGGTTCATGATATAAAATTAATATCAAGAGTGAGCTATTTGTATAGGCCTCCCTGTGGCTCAGCTAGTAAAGAATTCTCCTGCAATGAGGGAGACCTGGATTAGACCCCTGGGTTGGCAAGATCCCCTGGAGAAGGGAATGGCTGCCCACTGCAGTATCCTGGCCTGGAGAATTCCATGGATTGTATACTCAATGTGGTCACAAGGAGTTGGACACGATTGAGTGACTTCCACTTTCACTTTCCTTTTCATGAGCTACTTGACATATAAATATTAACCATTTAAGCAATAAATATATGCATATTATTAATGACTGATTAATGTGCCTGTTTAAAAGGAATATGATAGCAATCTCAGGCTCATATGGTACACAGAGTGTGAACTTCTGTCAAAACTTAAAACAGTTGGAAGAAATTTTTAGTTAGGATGTCTAATTTCTGTCGTATCTCTACTTTGTCACCTCAAATTGATACTCTAACATCTTTAACTCATGATTCCTTCATTTATTAAAAAAAAAAAAGAGTTGGGGTTATACAATAAAAACTGCCGTCCTTGCTCATGAATTCATTAGTTCATTCTTGTTTCTTATTTGTAAGAACAAGATAATGACTCTGTGCTCCACAGCATTTCATTAAAGAATCACTGATCCACGTGGCCCTTGCTTGTAACTATTGGGCATGAAATGATAGTTTAGTGCCTCTTTTTTAAAATAATATCCACATGATAGCACAAAACATCAACATCAATTACTCCCTGTAAACCCTGCCTGCTTTCATAGTGTTCATTAT
Organism: Ovis aries; assembly: GCF_016772045.2. NCBI lineage: Eukaryota > Metazoa > Chordata > Mammalia > Artiodactyla > Bovidae > Ovis > Ovis aries. The sequence goes on along the minus strand of NC_056055.1, from coordinate 123,062,836 downwards.
CCACACCAAGTGAAAAGCAATGATATCTGTGAGTAAACATCTCTTTGGTTTGTTGCTAATTTCTATCAAAATACATATGATAAATACAAAAGAGAGGCAAAGAAGATAGCTATTTGATATCCAACCTTCTGTCAGAAATTATTCACACCAATTAACTAGAATGCTAAGGTGATTCACTCATTTTAAAACACTCATTTTCTAGCCCAGTAGGTTTAGAATTTCTGGAAACAGTATTTGTGTTCTACCAAGCTCAAGGAAAATTATGTTTTTCCAAATCTCCCTAAGAAATTTTATTAACATTTTGCTCAAAGTAACCATTTCATTCATTTGTTCAACATGTAATGATTATCTATGACTGCGTCAAGAACTAATGACACCTAAATGAATAAGATAAATTTCTTGCCCTCTGGAAGCACATGGCTCAGTAAAAGAGGCAGGTAAATATGCAGACCTTGACAATTCAATTTGATAATAGAAATGTGCACATGGCAGAATAAGAAGTACCTGGGAGTCAAGGAATTATTCACAGAGAATTGACTAGCACAGTGCCTAGCACATGGTTAATGCTTAGCAAGAATTTCTGAATATTAAATAAGTTGAGAGGAAGCAGTCTACAGATGGTGGAGGAATAGGACGGGAAGACCAATTTCTCCCCTACAAATTCATCAAAAGAACACTTGAACGCTAAGCTAATTCCACAAAACAACTTCTGAACGCTGGCAGAGTACACCAGGCACCCAGAAAGGCAGCCCATTGTCATCAAAAGGAGGTAGGACAAAAGATAAAAGATAAAAAGAGAGGCAAAAGAGTTAGAGATGGAGACCCATACTGGGGAGGGAGTCATAAAAGAGGAGAAGTTTCCAAACACCAGAAACCCTCTCACCAGTGGGTCTGTGGGGAATTTTGGAATCTCAGAGGGCAACATAACTGGGAGGAAAAGTAAATAAATAAATAAAACCCATGGATTACATACCTAACAGCAACTGCCAGCAGAGAAGTAGCCTAGATGCTCACATCCACCACCAGCAAGTGGGGACTGAACAGGAAGGCACAGGCTGCATTGCTTAGGGTAAGGACCAGGCCTGAATGCCCTGAGGGCAATCTGAGGGAGCTAATGTGAGATAACAACCCAAACAGTGGGGATAGCCAGAGGGAGAGAAAAAAAAGAGAGAGAGACAGAGACAGAGAGAGAACTATCCTGCAAAAAGCCCTAACCTAAGACACTGCCAGGCCCACTCAGAAAAAAAGGACTGAGCAAATAACAGGAGAGCTAGCAGGCTGCGAACCAGCCTATCCCCCACCAGAGGCAGGGAGGCAGGCAGGTGGCAGCCAGAGCCAGAAAGGGGCAAACTCGGCCCCAGAGACGGCATCCTCTATCAACCGGTGAGCAGGCTCCCAGTTGCTAACCAAGTATTCCTGGGATCCTGGACGGCTGACATCCACCAGGAGGGTCACAGGCAGAAATCAGCTCCCCAGAAGAAACACACAGCACACCTGAGATGGAGCTCCCGCTGTGCACCCAGGAAACCAAGCAGCTGGGACGGGAGAGGTGATAAGGCACACCACCCACCTGGGGAGACTGCACCCGCCAAGGACCTGGTTGCCTGAGCTGCTCAGACCTGGGAAGGGCACAATAAGGATAATAGCTGATCTTTCAATAGAAACTCTTCAGGCCAGAAGGGAATGGCAGGACATACTTAAAGTGATGAAAGAGAAAAACCTACAACCCAGATTACTGTACCCAGCAAGGATCTCATTCAAATATGAAGGAGAAATCAAAAGCTTTACAGACAACCAAAAGCTGAGAGAATTCAGCACCACCAAACCAGCTCTTCATTCTCTAGACAGGAAACAGAGAAAGGTGTATAAATTCGAACCCAAAACAACAAAGTAAATGCCAACAGGAATCATACTTATCAATAATTACCTTAAATGTAAATGGACTGAATCCCCCAACCAAAAGACAAAGACTGGATGAATGGGACAAAGACTGACTGAATGGATACAAAAACAAGACACCTATATATGCTGTCTACAAGAGACCCACCTCAAAACAAGGAACACATACAGACTGAAAGTGAACGGCTGGAAAAAGATATTTCATGCAAATGGCCACCAAAAGAAAGCAGGAAGAGCATCACTCATATCAGATAAAATAGACTTTGAAATAAAGGCTGTGAAAAGAGACAAAGATGACACTACATAATAATCAAAGGATCAACCCAACAAGAAGATATAACAATTATAAATATACATGCACCCAACATAGGAGCACCGCAATATATAAGGCAAATGCTAACAAGTATGAAAGGTGAAATTAACAATATCACAAAAATAGTGGGGAATTTAATACCCATCTCACAACTATAGATAGATCAACTAAACAAAAATTAGCAAGGAAACACAAACTTTAAAAGATACAATGGACCAGTTAGATCTAATTGATATCCATAGGACATTTCACCACAAAACAATCATTTTCACCTTTTTCTCAATTGCACACAGAACCTTCTCCAGGGTAGATCACATCCTGGGTCATAAATCTACCCTTGGTAAATTCAAGAACATTGAAATCATTCCAAGAATCTTTTCTGATCACAATCAGTGAGATTAAATGTCAACTACTGGAAGGAAAAAAAAAAACTGTTAAAAAATCCAAGATATGGATGCTAAACAACACACTTCTAAATAACCAACAAGTCACAGATTAAATTTAAAAAATCAAAATATGCATAGAAACTAATGAAAATAAGAACACAACAACCCAAAACCTGTGGGACACTGGAAAAGCAGTGCTAAGGGGAGGTTCATAGCACTACAGGCTTACCTCAAGAAACAAGAAAAAAGTCAAATAAATAACCTAACTCTACACCTAAAGCAACTAAAAAAGGAAGAAATGAAGAACCCCAGGGTTAGTAGAAGGAAAGTAATCTTAAAAATTAGGGCAGAAATGAAACAAGAAGAGACCAAGAAACAAAAGAGACCATAGTAAAAATCAACAAAGCCAAAAGCTGGTTCTTTAAAAAGATAAATAAAATAGACAACCATTAGCTAGACTCATCAAGAAACAACAGGAGAAGAATCTAATCAACAAAATTAGAAATGAAAGTGGAGAGATCACAACAGACAACACAAAAATACAAAGGATCATAAGACACTACTGTCAGCAAGTATATGCCAGTAAAATGGACAACTTGTAAGAAATGGACAAATTCTTAGAAACGTACAACTTTCCAAAACTGAACCAGGAAGAAATAGAAAATCGTAACAGACCCATCACAAGCACGGAAATTGAAACTGTAATCAGAAATCTTCCAGCAAACAAAAGCCCAGGACCAGATGGCTTCACAACTGAATTCTACCAAAAATTTAGAGAAGAGCTAGCACCTATCCTACTCAAACACTGCCAGAAAATTGCAGAAGAAAGTAAACTTCCAAACTCATTCTATGAGACCACCATCACCCTAATAACAAAACCAGAAAAAGATGCCACAAAAAAAGAAAACTACAGGCCAATATCACTGATGAACATAGATGCAAAAATCCTTAACAAAATCTTAGTAAATAGAATCCAACAACATATTAAAAAGATCATACATCATGACCAAGTGGGCTTTATCCCAGGGATGCAAGGATTCTTCAATATTCGCAAATCAATCAATGTAATACACCACATTAACAAATTGAAAGATAAAAATCATGATTATCTCAATACATGCAGAGAAAGACTCAGACAAAATTCAACATTCATTTATGATTTAAAAAAAAAAAAAACCCTCCAGAAAGCAGGAATAGAAGGAACATACCTCAACATAATAAAAGCTACATATGACAAACCCACAACAAACATTATCCTTAATGGTGAGAAAATTGAAAGTATTCCCCTAAAGTCAGGAATAAGTCAAGGGTGCCCACTCTCACCACTACTATTCAACACAGTTTTGGAAGTATCAGCCAAAGCAATCAGAAAAGAAAAAGAAATAAAAGGAATCCAGATTGGAAAAAAAGAAGTAAAACTCTCACTGTTTGCAGATGACATGATCCTCTATATCGAAAACCCTAAGGACTCCACCATAAAACTACTAGAGCTAATCAATGACTATAGTAAAGTTGCAGGATATAAAATCAACACACAGATATCCCTTGCATTCCTATACACTAATAATGAGAAACAGAAAGAGAAATTAAGGAAACAATTTCATTCACCATTGTAAAGAAAAGAATAAAATATTTAGGAATAAATCTAAAGGAAAGACCTATATACAGAAAACTATAAAACACTGATGAAAGAAATCAAAAAGGACACAGATAAATGGAGAAATATACCATGATCATGGATTGGAAGGATCAATATAGTGAAAATGAGTATACTACCCAAAGCAATCTATAGATTCAATGCAATCCCTATCAAGCTACCAGCAGTATTTTTCACAGAACTAGAACAAATAACTTCACAATTTGCATGAAAATACAAAAAACATCGAATAGCCAAAGCAATCTTGAGAAAGAAGAATGGAACTGGAGGAATCAACCTGCTTGACTTCATGCTATACTACAAAACTACAGTCATCAAGACAGAATGGTACTGGCACAAAGACAGAAATATAGATCAATGGAACAAAATAGAAAGCCCAGAGATAAATCCGTGCAACAAAACACCTTATCTTTGACAAAGGAGGCAAGAATATACAATGGAGGAAAGACAATCCCTCTAACAAGTGGTGCTGGGAAAACTGGTCAACCACTTGTAAAAGAATGAAACTAGAACACTTTCTAAGACCATACACAAAAATAAACTCAAAATGGATCAAATATCTAAACGTAAGACCAAAAACTATAAAACTCCTAGAGGAAAACGTAGGCAAAACACTCTCTGACATACATCACAGCAGGATCCTCTATGACCCACCTCCCAGAATACTGGAAATGAAAGCAAAAATAAACAAATTGGACCTAATTAAATTTAAAAGCTTTGCACAAAAAAAGAAACTATAAGCAAGGTGAAAAGACAGCCTTCAGAATGGGAGAAAATAATAGCAAATGAAGCAACTGAAAAAGGATTATTCTCAAAAAATACAAGCAACTCCTGCAGCTCAATTCCAGAAAACTAAAGAACCCAATCAAAAAATGGGCTAAAGATCTAAACAGACATTTCTCCAAAGACAACATACAAATGGCTAACAAACACATGAAAAGATGCTCAACATCACTCATTATCAGAGAAATGCAAGTCAAAACCACAATGAGGTACCATCTCATGCAAGTCAGAATGGCTGCAATCCAAAAGTCTACAAGCAATAAATCCTGGAAAGGGTGTGGAGAAAAAGGAACCCTCTTACACTGTTGGTGGGAATGCAAACTAGTAAAGCCACTATGGAGAACAGTGTGGAGATTCCTTAAAAAAAAAAAACTGAAAATAGAACTGCCATATGACCCAGAAATCCCACTGCTGGGTATACACACCAAGGAAACCGGAAATGAAAGAAACACAGACACCCCAATATTCATCACAGCACTGTTTATAATAATCATGGAAGCAACCTAAATGTTCATCAGAAGAAAGGATAAGAAAACTGTGGTACATATACACAAGGAAATATTCAGTTCAGTTTAGTCGCTCAGTCATGTCCGACTCTGCAACCCCATGAATCACGGCACTTCAGGCCTCCCTGTCCATTACCAACACCTGGAGTTCACTCAAACTCACGTCCATTGAGGCAGTGATGCCATTCAGCCATCTCATCCTCGTTGTCCTCTTCTCCTCCTGCCCCAAAACGCTCCCAGCTCATAGTCTTTTCCAAAGAGTCAACTCTTTGCATGAGGTGGCCAAAGTACTGGAGTTTCAGCTTTAGCATCATTCTTTCCAAAGAAATCCCAGGGTTGATCTCCTTCAAAATGGACTGGTTGGATCTCCTTGCAGTCCAGGGGACTCTCAAGAGTCTTCTCCAACACCACAGTTCAAAAGCACCAATTCTTCGGCGCTCAGCCTTCTTCACAGTCAAACTCTCACATCCATACATGACCACAGGAAAAGCCAGAGCCTTGACTAGACAGACCTTAGTCGGCAAAGTAATGTCTCTGCTTTTGAATATACTATCTAGGTTGGTCATAACTTATCTTCCAAGGAGTAAGCATCTTTTAATTTCATGGCTGCAATCACCATCTGCAGTGATTTTGGAGCCCAAAAAAATATAGTCTGACACTGTTTCCACTGTTTCCCCATCTATTTCCCATGAAGTGATCGGACTGGATGCCATGATCTTCGTTTTCTGAATGTTGAGCTTTAAGCCTACTTTTTCACTCTCCACTTTCACTTTTATCAAGAGGCTTTTTAGCTCCTCTTCACTTTCTGCCATAAGGGTGGTGTCATCTGCATATCTGAGGTTACTGATATTTCTCCTGGCAATCTTGATTCCAGCTTGTGTTTCTTCCAGTCCAGAGTTTCTCATGATGTACTCTGCATATAAGGTAAAGAAGCAGGGTGACAATATACAGCCTTGACGTACTCCTTTTCCTATTTGGAACCAGTCTGTTGTTTTATGTCCAGTTCTAACTGCTGCTTCCTGACCTGCATACAGGTTTTTCAAGAGGCAGGTCAGGCTGTCTGGTATTCCCATCTCTTGAAGAATTTTCCAGTTTATTGTGATCCACATAGGCAAAGGCTTTGGCATAGTCAATAAAGCAGAAAGAGATGTTTTTCTGGAACTCTCTTGCTTTTTCCATTATCCAGTGGATGTTGGCAATTTGATCTCTGGTTACTCCGCCTTTTCTAAAACCAGCTTGAACATCAGGAAGTTCATGGTTCACGTATTGCTGAAGACTGGCTTGGAGAATTTTGAGTATTACTTTACTAGCATATGAGATGAGTGCAATTGTGTGGTAGTTTGAGCATTCTTTTGCATTGCCGTTCTTTGAGACTGGGATGAAAACTGACCTTTTCCAATCCTGTGGACACTGCTGAGTTTTCCAAATTTCCTGGCATATTGAGTGCAGCACTTTCACAGCATCATCTTTCAGGATTTGAAATAGCTCAACTGGAATTCCATCACCTCCACTAGCTTTGTTCGTAGTGATGCGTTCTAAGGCCCACTTGACTTCACATTCCAGGATGTCTGGCTCTAGATGAGTGATCACACCATCATGATTATCTTGGTCGTGAAGATCATTTTTGTAGAGTTTTCTGTGTATTCTTGCCACCTCTTCTTAATATGTTCTCTTCTGTTAGGTCCATACCATTTCTGTCTTTTATCGAGCCCATCATTGCATGAAATGTTCCCTTGGTATCTCTAATTTTCTTGAAGAGATCGCTAGTCTTTCCCATTCTGTTCTTTTCCTCTATTTCTTTGCATTGATCACTGAAGAAGGCTTTCTTATCTCTTCTTGCTATTCTTTGGAACTCTGCATTCAGATGCTTATATCTTTCCTTTTCTCCTTGGCTTTTTGCCTCTCTTCTTTTCACAGCTATTTGTAAGGCCTCCCCAGACAGCCATTTTGCTTTTTTGCATTTCTTTTCCATGGCGATGGTCTTGATCCCTATCTCCTGTACAATGCCATGAACCTCATTCCATAGTTCATCAGGCACTCTTATCTATCAGATCTAGGCCCTTAAATCTATTTCTCACTTCCACTGTATAATCATAAGGAATTTGATTTAGGTCATACCTGAATGGTCTAGCGGTTTTCCCTACTTTCTTCAAGTCTGAATTTGGTAATAAGAAGTTCATGATCTGAGCCACAGTCAGCTCCTGGTCTTATTTTTGTTGACTGTATAGAGCTTCTCCTTCTTTGACTGCAAAGAATATAATCAATCGGATTTCGGTGTTGACCATCTGGTGATGTCCATGTGTAGAGTCTTCTGTTGTGTTGTTGGAAAAGGGTGTTTGCTATGACCAGTGCATTCTTGGCAAAACTCTATTAGTCTTTGCCCTGCTTCATTCTGCATACCAAGGCCAAATTTGCCTGTTACTCCAGGTGTTTCTTGACTTCCTACTTTTGCATTCCAGTCCCCTATAATGAAAAGGACATCTTTTTGGGTGTTAATTCCAAAAGGTCTTGTAGGTCTTCATAGAACCATTCAACTTCAGTTTCTTCAGCATTACTGGTTGGGGCATAGACCTGGATTACTGTGATATTGAATGGTTTTCCTTGGAAACGAACAGAGATCATTCTGTCGTTTTTGAGATTGCATCCAAGTACTGCATTTCAGACTCTTTTGTTGACCATGATGGCTACTCCATTTCTTCTGAGGGATTCCTACCTACAGTAATAGATATAATGGTCATCTGAGTAAATTCACCCATTCCAGTCCATTTTAGTTCGCTGATTCCTAGAATGTCGACATTCACTCTTGCCATCTCTTGTTTGACCACTTCCAATTTGCCTTGATTCATGGACCTGACATTCCAGGTTCCTATGCAATATTGCTCTTTACAGCATCAGACCTTGCTTCTATCACCAGTCACATCCACAACTGGGTGTTGTTTTTGCTTTGGCTCCATCTCTTCATTCTTTCTGGAGTTATTTCTCCACTGATCTCCAGTAGCCTATTGGGCACCTACTGACCTGGGGAGCTCCTCTTCTGGTATCCTATCATTTTGCTTTTTGATACTGTTCATGTTTTTCTCAAGGCAAGAATACTGAAGTAGCTTGTAATTCCCTTCTCCAGTTGACCACATTCTGTCAGACCTCTCCACCATGACCTGCCCATCTTGGGTTGCCCCACGAGCATGGCTTAGTTTCGCTGAGTTAGACAAGGCTGTGGTCCTAGTGTGATTAGATTGACTAGTTTTCTGTGAGTATGGTTTCAGTGTGTCTGCCCTCTGATGCCCTCTTGCAACACCTACCATCTTACTTGGGTTTCTCTTACCTTGGGCATGGGGTATCTCTTCACGGCTGCTCCAGCAGAGCACAGCCATTGCTCCTTACCTTGGATGAGGGGTATCTCCTTACCACTGCTGTTCCTGACCTTCAACGTGGGATACCTCCTGTAGGCCCTCCTGTGCCTGAGCAGCCACCCCTCCTCGGGTTGCTCTTCCCGGCCACCGCCCCTGGCCTCGTGCATGGGGTTGCTCCTCCCAGCTGCCGCCCCTCGCCTCAGGCGTGGGGTGGCTCCTCCCGGCCGCCCCTAGCCTAGGATGTAGGGTAGCTCCTCTTGGCCACCGCCTGGCCTCGGACGTGGGGTATCTCCTCCCAGCCGTTCCTATGCTTTCGCAGCCTGGCACTCTCAGCCGCTGCCCCTGACATCGGATGTGGGGTAACTCTTTTGGCCACCACCCTTAGGGCATGGGGGTCCTCCCAGCTTCTGCCCCTGCCCTCAGACGTGGGGTAGCTCCTCTTGGCTGCACTTAGTGCACTGGTCGCTTAAGAGATGACAATTGATCAGTAGCAGAAGATAAGGCAGAAGGAGGTGTCTAGGAAAACACTTAAGATACTGACTTGGAAATGTCAGCTAATATTGACACCATTTACTGGGAGTTTAAGAGGAAATACAGAACAAAGGGAAGAAGAAAAAAATACTACATTTTAAATGTGTTAAGTATCAAATACTTGTGTAATATGTAGAAGCATACATTTAGCTTGCTGTAGGAAAATAGATATAAAACCAAAGAGGACAGATTCTATTAATGCTAAACATAAAAACTGAAAACATCATTTTTCACAAAGTACTTGAAATTATGGCCATAAAGAGCTCACCTAGAAATAGTATAGAGAGAAGAGGGCAGAAAATGAGACTCCAGGAAATATCTCTGTCTAGTCACAGCTATGCGTTTTCTAGTGGTCATGTACATACATGAGAGTTGGACCATAAAAAAGGCTGAGAGCCAACGAATTGATGCTTTTCAAATTGTGGTGCTGGAGAAGATTCCTGAGAGTCCCTTGGACAACAAGGAGATCAAACCAGTCAATCCTAAAGGAAATCAACCCTGAATATTTATTGGAAGGACTGATGCCGAAGTTGAAGCTCCAATACTTTGGCCACCTGGTGTGAAAAGCCAGACTCATTGAAAAATACCCTAATGCTGGAAAAGATAGAAGGCAAAAGAGAAGAGGATGGCAATGGATGAGATGGTTGGATGGCATCATTGACTCAATGAACATGAACTTGAGTGGACTCCGGGAGATAGTGGAGGACAGAGAAGCCTGGTGTGCTACAGTCCTTGGGGTCACAAAGTGTCAGACATGGCTTAGTGACTGATCAACAACAAAAAGAAAAAGCAGAGTATGCTAAAGCCAAAGAGGCATGTTGAGAAGATCCTGGATAAGCAGGTGTTCCAGAAGAAGAAAGAGGAAGCCAAGCTTTTTAAAAAATGAAATAATCATGTCCAGTTCTAGGAACAGTGAATTAATATGAGAAGGAAAGCCAGTGTTATTCATTGATCACCCATATGAACAAGCCAATAGGCTGTTTTTTACATAACTTATCTCATTCAGATTTCTCAAAAACCTTGAGTTATATATTATTTCACCTATCTCACAGTCAGAAACTGGAGGCTCAGAACATTGTTCTTTCCCAATAAGGGCAAGAAAAGGATATCAAACACAATCCTGCCTGGCTCTAAAATACTTGTCTTAGAGAAACAAAAGAATTAAGATTGCAAAGAGTCAGACATGACTTAGAAACCGAACAACAACAAGATTCCAAGAAAATTAACAATTTCAATTCACTAGTCCAAAATGCAAAATGAGAAAGGTAAACCTCCTGGCTTTGACATAACAGAGCTAAAAAACACTGATGGCAATGTTGGTTTGCCATCAACAGGACACTAAAAAGAAACTTCACACAAAAAGAAACTTCAATTTGTCTACATAGGGCCCTACACTGAAAATGTGGCACATAGTTGAGCTCACACAGGATTCACACAGAAGATGGGAGGCTCAGGTCTGAGCAAAGTGCAGCCATTTCCACCACATGGAATGCAACAATCCCATGGTACTCTATCCACACACATAGGCTACAACTGCAAGGAAACCAATTATCCATCTCCTCCCTCTCCAGCTACCATTTATATCCAAAACACAACTGTCAGGTTATATTTTCTGAAGCATGAGTTCTTTTATTTCTCTACCCAACTCAAAAGAACTTTATGGTTGTCTACTATTTCTAGAAGTCCAAGGTCCAGAGCCGAGGTTCAAGTCTAGTTACAGTGTTTTCTCAAATTTATCTTCATCTTTATCACACCAACAAATATTCAGTTAACTAAATTCATCTCAGCCATATGCAAATACTGAGTTTCCACTTCCTTCATCATTTCATTCTCTCTACTTGGAACTTCCTTTTTCCTGTAGCCTTTGTGTAACTCCTACTCATGCTTCAAGAACTTCCTAAATATTATTTCCCCCTTAAAACAGTTCTTGAGTCCACATTTCTTTCCCTACTCTCCCTCCTTTGAACTGTTATTTGCTAGCTTCAAATTCATCTTTGTAAACCATACAAAAAGAAAAAAAAGATCTCTGAAGCCCTGAACTTAATAGGTTCTTGTAATACAGAAGTAGAATGGATCCTCTCGTGATAGAATAACAACATTCCTGCTATTTAAATAAATCTATCCTAGGTATCTTTTCATTACATGGTTGATATTCAATCTGATATTATGAAATAAGGAAAAAATCAATTTTATATCCCATAAGCTTCTCTAATATTAGGATGCCTTCAGCTTATTATGAATAAAATGTTTTTTGTCAATTCAAAACTGTTATTTATTAATAAAAATCCATTGAATAACCATTATCCATGACACATTAACCAAATACTTAGGATAAATATACTTAATTCATTAAAATGAAAGTTATGAGGGGCGGTCCTAAGATGGCTGAGGAATAGGATTGGGAGACCACTTTCTCCCCCACGAATTTATCAAAAGAACATTTAAACACTGAGTAAATTCCACAAAACAACTTCTGAATGCCAGCAGAGGACATCAGACACCCAGAAAAGCAGCCCATTGTCTTCGAAAGGAGGTAGGAAAAAATATAAAAGACAAAAAAAGAGACAATAGAGGTAGAGATGAAGCTCTGTCCCGGAAAGGGAGTCTGAAAAAGAGAGAAGTTTCCAAACACCAGGAAACTCTCTCACTGCCGAGTTTGTGGCAAGCCTTGGAAGCACAGAGGGCAACATAACAGGGAAGAAAAATAAATAAATATTTAAAACCCACAGATTACTAGCCCAATGGTAACTCCCCCAGCAGAGAAGCAGTGCAGACACCTGCATCCACCACTAGCAAGCAGGGGCCGGGCAGGGAGGCGCAGGCTGCATTGCTTAGAGTAAGGATCTTGCCTGAATGCTCCAAGGGCACTCTGAGCGAACTAACTTGGACTAGCAAACCAGATTTGAGATAACTACCACGGGAAAAGCCCTAAGACACTGCCAGGCCCATGCACAGAACAAAGGACTGAACAGAACTAGCCAGCTGCAGACAATCCCCCTCCAGTGACAGGCAGCCAGGGCTGGAAGAGGCAATCGCAGCCCCAGAGAGGCATTATCTACCAAACTGCAAGCAGGCTTCTTTGCTAACTAAGACTTCTTGGAGTTTTGGACAGTCAACATCCACCTGAGTAGGTGCGCCTGTTGTATACCCAGAAAACCGAGCGGCAGGGACTGGGGAGGTGATAAGTCACAGCAACCACACTCACCAAACACCTCATCACCTCAGCTGCTCGGACCTGGGAAGGGCACAAAACGCAGGCCCAATGGAGTCTGCACCTCTGAGGGTTACCCGAGTGCCTGAACCTGAGCGGCTTAGACCTGGGAGATGCATGTAGCCCAGGGCCGGCCTCAGATGGTTCCCAGCAGAGCAACCTAGAGCCTGAGAAGTGTGGGCAGGGAGGTCACACGCATCAGGAGCAGGGGAAGCCCCAGTGTGGCTGAGGCACTGTGAGCACATGCCAGTGTTCTTTGTTTGCAGCATCCCCCCCTCCCCACAGCCAACTGAACAAGTGAGCCTAAAAAACGTGTCCACCACTGCCCCCTTTGTGTCAGGGCGGAAACCAGACACTGAAGAGACCAGCAAACGGAATAAGCTAAAACAGAGGGAAGCGCCTTGGAAGTGACAGGTGCAATAGACTAAAACCCTGTCATTAGTATCAACTACATACGAAGGGGCCTATAGATCTCGAGAAATATAAGCCAGACCAAGGAACTATCCGAAAATGAACTGACCCCACAATACCCACAACAACATCAGAGAAAATCCGAGATATATTTTTACTATTTTTACAATCATTCTTTTCTATTTCTTAATTTTTTAAATTAAGTGCTCTATTACTCCTTTAATTTTCAATTTTATAACCTATTATTACTTTGAAAAAAAAAAAGACCCTATTTTTTATAAGCAAACTTCATATATATATATTTTTATAATTTTTGTGACTTTGTTTTTTTCTTATTCTTTCTTTTTTTTTTTCTTTTCTTTAATATTGTATTTTTTGAAATTCCAAACTCTACTCGATTTTTAATCTTTGCTTTTTGGTATTCGTTATCAATTTTGTACCTTTAAGAACCAAATCTTCAGTACCCATTTTTACTTGGGAGTGAGATTACTGGCTTGAATGCTCTCTGCCCATTTGGACACTGCTTTTTCTTCACCAGGTCACCTCTGTCTCCTCCCTATCCTCTTTCTTCTCTACCCAACTCTGTGAATCTCTGTGTATTCCAGACGCTGGAGAACATTTAGGGAACTGATTACTGGCTGGATCTGTCTCGCTCCTTTTGATTCTCCCCTTTTATCCTCCTGGCTATCTCTGTCTCCTTCCTCCCTCTTCTCTTCTCAGTATAGCTCCGTGAACATCTCTGAGCGATTCAGTTGTGGAGTGCACATAAGGAAGTGATTACTGGCTACCTTGTTCTTTCCTCTATTGATTCCACCTCATCTTATTTGGGTCACCTCTAACTCCCTCCTCCCTCTTCTCTTCTCCATGTAACTCTGTGAACCTCTCTGGGTGTCCCTCACTGTGGAGAAACTTTTCATCTTTAACCTAGATGTGTTATCAACAGTGCTGTATACAAGGAGAAGTCTTGAGACTACTGTGAAAATAAGACTGCAAACCAGAAGCAGGAGGCTTAAGTCCACACACTGAGAATACCAGAGGACTCCTGACTCCAGGGAACATTAATTGACAGGAGCTCATCAAACGCCTCCATACCTACACTGAAACCAAGCACCACCCAAGGGCCGCCAAGTTCCAGAGCAAGACATACCACACAAATTCTCCAGCAACACAGAAACACAGCCCTGAGCTCCAATATACAGGATGCCCAAAGATACTCCAAAGCCATTGACATCTCATGACTCATTACTGGACACTTCATTGCACTCCAGAGAGAAGAAATCCAGCTCCACTCACCAGAACACCAACACAAACTTCCCTAAACATAAACCTTGACAAGCCAACTGTACAACCCAACCCACAGTGAGGAAACTCCACAATAAAGAGAACTCCACAAATTGCCAGAATACAGGAAGGCCACCCCAAACACAGCAATATAAACAGGATGAAGAGAAAGAGGAATACCCAGCAGGTAAAGGAACAGGATAAATGCCCACCAAACCAAACAAAAGAGGAAGAGATAGGGAATCTACCTGATAAAGAATTCCAAATAATGATAGTGAAAATCATCCAAAAACTTGAAATCAAAATGGAATCACAGATAAATAGCCTGGAGACAAGGATTGAGAACATGCAAGAAAGGTTTAACAAAGACCTAGAAGAAATAAAAAAGAGTCAATATATAATAAATAATGCAATAAATGAGATAAAAAAACACTCTGGAGGCAACAAATAGTAGAATAACAAGGCAGAAGATAGGATTAGTGAATTAGAAGATAGAATGGTAGAAATAAATGAATCAGAGAGGAAAAAAGAAAAACTAATTAAAAGAAATGAAGACAATTTCACAGACCTCCAAGACAGTGTTAAATGCCCCAATTCGAATCATAGGACTCCCAGAAGAAGAAGATGAAAAGAAAGACCATGAGAAAATACTTGAGGAGATAATGGTTGAAAACTTCCCTAAATGGGGAAGGACATAATCACTCGCGTCCAAGAAACCCAGAGAGTCCCAAACAGGATAAACCCAAGGTGAAACACCCCAAGACACATATTAATCAAATTAACAAAGATCAAACACAAAGAACAAATATTAAAAGCAGCAAGGGAAAAACAACAAATACAACACAAGGGGATTCCCATAAGGATAACAGCTGATCTTTCAATAGAAACTCTTAAGGCCAGGAGGGAATGGCAAGACATACTTAAAGTGATGAAAGAAAATAACTTACAGCCAAGATTGCTGTACCCAGCAAGGATCTCCTTCAAATATGAAGGAGAAATCAAAAGATTTATAGACAAGCTAAAGCTGAGAGAATTCAGCACCACCAAACCAGCTCTACAACAAAAGCTAAAGGATATTTTCTAGACAGTAAACATGAAAAGGGTGTATAAACTAGAACCCAAAGCTATAAAGTAAATGGCAATGGGAGCATACTTATCAATAATTACCTTAAACATAAATGGGTTGAATGCCACAACCAAAAGATAAAGACTGGCTGAATGGATACAAAACAAGACCCCTATATATGTTGTCTACAAGAGACCAACCTCAAAACAGGGGACACATACAGACTGAAAGTGAAGGACTGGAAAAAGATATTCCATGCAAACTGAGACCAAAAGAAAGCAGGAGTAGCAATACTCATATTAGATAAAATAGGCTTTAAAGCAAAGGCTGTGAAAAGAGACAAAAAAGGATACTACATAATGATCAAAGGATCAATCCAAGAAGAAGATATAACAATTATAAATAGATATGCACCCAACATAGGAGCACTGCAACATGTAAGACAAAAGCTAACAAGTATGAAACGGGAAATTAACAGTAACACAATAATACTGGGAGACTTTACTATCCCACTCACTCCTATGGATAAATCAACTAAACAGAAAATTAAGAAGGAAACACAAACTTTAAACAATACAATAGACCAGTTAGACCTAATTGATATCTATAGGACACTTCACCCCAAAACAATCATTTTCACCTTTTCCTCAAGCACAAACAGAACCTTCTCCAGGATAGATCACATCCTGGGCCGTATATCTAGCCTTGGTAAATTCAAAAAAAAAAAAAAAATGAATTCATTCCAAGTATCTTTTCTGACCACAATGCAGTAAGAGTAGATCTCAATTACAGGAGAAAAACTATTAAAACTTCCAACATATGGAGGCTGAAATATACGCTGCTGCATAACCAACAAATCACAGAAGAAATCAAAAAAGTAATCAAAATATGTATAGAAACGAATGAAAATGAAAAAAAAAATCCCAAAACCTGTGGGACACTGGAAAAGCAGTGTTAAGGGGAAAGGTCATAGCAATACAGGCATACCTCAAGAAATAAGAAAAAAGTCAAATAAATTACCTAACTCTCCACCTAAAGCAACTAGAAAAGGAAGAAATGAAGAACCCCAGGGTTAGTAGAAGGAAAGAAATCTTAAAAATTAGGGCAGAAATGAATACAAAAGAAACAAAAGAGACCATAGCAAAAATCAACAAAGCCAAAAGCTGGTTCTTTGAAAGGATAAATAAAATTGACAAACCATTAGCTAGACTCATCAAGAAACAAAGGGAGAAAAACCAAATCAACAAAATTAGAAATGAAAATGGAGAGATCACAACAGACAACACAGAAATAGAATCATAAGAGACTACTATCAGCAATTATATGCCAATAAAAAGGACAAAATGGAAGAAATGGACAAATTCTTAGAAAAGTACAACTTTCCAAAACTGAACCAGGAAGAAATAGAAAAACTTAACAGACCCATAACAAACACGGAAATTGAAACTGTAATCAGAAATCTTCCATCAAACAAAAGCCCAGATGGCTTCACAGCTGAATTCTACCAAAAATTTAGAAAGAGCTAATACCTATCCTACTCAAACTCTTCCAGAAAATTGCAGAAGAAAGTAAAATTCCAAACTCATTCTATGAGGCCACCATCACCCTAATACCAAAACCTGACAAAGATGCCACAAAAAAGAAAACTACAGGCCAATATCACTGATGAACATAGATGCAAAAATCCTTAACAAAGTTCTAGCAATCAGAATCCAACAACACATTAAAAAGATCATACATGGTGACCAAGTGGGCTTTATCCAAGAGATGCAAGGATTCTTCAATATCCACAAATCAACCAATGTAATATACCACATTAACAAACTGAAAAATGAAAGCCATATAATTATCTCAATACATGCAGAGAAAGCCTTGACAAAATTCAATATCCATTTATGATTAAAAAAAAAAAAACTCTCCAGAAAGCAGGCATAGAAGGAACATACCTCAACGTAATAAAAGCTATATATGACAAACCAATTATCCTCAAGAGTGAAAAATTGAAAGCATTTCCCTTAAAATCAGGAACAAGATAAGGGTGCCAACTTTCACCACTACTATTAAACATAGTTTTGGAAGTTTTGGCTGCAGCAATCAGAGCAGAAAAAGAAATAAAAGGAATCCAGATTGGAAAAGAAGAAGTAAAACTCTAACTGTTTGCAGATGACATGATCCTCTACATAGAAAACCCTAAAGACGCCACCAGAAAATTACTAGAGCTAATCAATGAAAATAGTAAAGTTGCAGGATATAAAATCAACACACAGACATTCCTTGCATTCCTATACACTGACAATGAGAAAATAGAAAGAGAAATTAAGGAAACAATTCCATTCACCATTGCAATAAAAAGAATAATATACTTAGAAATTTATCTAGCTAAAGAAACAAAAGACCTATATATAGAAAACTATAAAATACTGGTGAAAGAACTCAAAGAGGACACTAATAGATGGAGAAATATGCCATGTTCATGGATGGGAAGAATCAATATAGTGAAAATGAGTATACTACCCAGAGCAATCTATAGATTCAGTTCAATCCTATCAAGCTATCAATGGTTTTTTTCACAGAGCTAGAACAAATAATTTCACAATTTGTATGGAAATACAAAAAACCTTGAATAGCCAAAGCAATCTTGAGAAAGAAGAATTGAACTGGAGGAATCAACCTTCCTGACTTCAGGCTCTATTACAAAGCCACGGTCATCAAGACAGTATGGTACTGGCACAAAGACAGAAATATACATCAATGGAACAAAATAGAAAGCCCATGTTCAAGCTGGTTTTAGAAAAGGCAGAGGAACCAGAGATCAAATTGCCACCACCCGCTGGATTATCTAAAAAGCAAGAGAGTTCCAGAAAAACATCTCTTTCTGCTTTATTGACTCTGCCAAAGCCTTTGACTGTGTGGATCACAATAAACTGTGGAAAATTCTTCAAGAGATAGGAATACCAGACCACCCGACCTGCCTCTTGAGAAACCTGTATGCAGGTCAGCAAGCAACAGTTAGAACTGGACATGGAACAACAGACTGGTTCCAAATAGGAAAAGGAGTACATCAAGGCTGTATTTAACTTATATGCAGAGTACATCAAGAGAAACGCTGGACTGGAGGAAACATAAGCTGGAATCAAGATTGCCGGGAGAAATCTCAATAACCTCAGATATGCAGATGACACCACCCTTATGGCAGAAAGTGGAGAGGATCTAAAAGGCCTCTTGATGAAAGTGAAAGAGGAGAGTGAAAAAGTTGGCTTAAAGCTCAACATTCAGAAAACGAAGATCATAGCATCTGGTCCCATCACTTCATGGGAAATAGATGGGGAAACAGTGGAAACAGTGTCAGACTTTATTTTGGGGGGCTCCAAAATCACTGCAGATGGTGACTGCACCATGAAATGAAAAGACGCTTACTCCTTGGAAGAAAAGTTATGACCAACCTAGATAGTATATTCAAAAGCAGAGACATTACTTTTCCAACTAAGGTCCGTCTAGTCAAGGCTATGGTTTTTCCTGTGGTCATGTATGGATGTGAGAGTTGGACAGTGAAGAAGGCTGAGCGCCGAAGGATTGATGCTTTTGAACTGTGGTGTTGGAGAAGACTCTTGAGAGTCCCTTGGACTGCAAGGAGATCCAACCAGTCCATTCTGAAGGAGATCAACCCTGGGATTTCTTTGGAAGGAATGATGCTAAAGCTGAAACTCAAGTACTTTGGCCACCTCATGTGAAGAGTTGACTCATTGGAAAAGACTCTGATGCTGGGAGGGATTGGGGGGTAGGAGGAGAAGGGGACAACCGAGGATGAGATGGCTGGATGGCATCACGGACTCGATGGACGTGAGTCTGAGTGAACTCTGGGAGATGGTGATGGACAGGGAGGCCTGGCGTGCTGCGATTCATGGGGTCACAAAGAGTCGGACACGACTGAGCAACTGAACTGAACTGAACAGAGAGATAAATCCACACACCTATGGACACCTTATCTTTGACAAAGGAGGCAAGAGTATACAATGGATTAAAGACAATCTCTTTACAAGTGGTGCTGGAAATACTGGTCAACCACTTGTAAAAGAATGAAACTAGAACACTTTCAAACACCATATACAAAAACAAACTCAAAATGGATTAAAGATCTAAACATGAGACCAGAAAATATAAAACTCCTAGAGGAGAACATAGGCAAAACACTCTCTGACATACCTCACAGTAGGATCCTCTTTGACACACCTCCCAAAATATTGGAAATAAAAGCAAAAATAAATAAATGGGACCTAATTAAAATTAAAAGCTTCTGCACAACAAAGGAAACTATAAGCAAGGTGAAAAGACAGCCTTCAGAATGGGAGAAAATAATAACAAATGAAGCAACTGACAAAGAACTAATCTCAAAAATATACAAGCAAATCCTGCAGCTCAATTCCAGAAACACAAACGATCCAATCAAAAAATGAGCCAAAGAACTAAACAGACATTTCTCCAAAGAAGACATTCAGATGGCTGACAAACACATGAAAAGATGCTCAACATCAATCATTATCAGAGAATTGAGATACCATTTCACGCCAGTCAGAATGGCTGCGATCCAAACGTCTACAAGCAATAAATGCTGGAGAGGATGTGGAGAAAAGGGAACCCTCTTACACTCTTGGTGGGAATGCAAACTAGTACAGCCACTATGGATAACATTGTGGAGATTCCTTAAAAAACTGGAAATAGAACTGCCATATGACCCAGCAATCCCACCGCTGGGCATACACACCGAGGAATCCAGATTTGAAAGAGACACCCCAATGTTCATTGCAGCACTGTTTATAATAGCCAGGACATGGAAGCAATCTAGATGTCCATCAGCAGATGAATGGATAAGAAAGCTGTGGTACATATACACAATGGAGTATTACTCAGCCATTAAAAAGAATCCCTTTGAATCAGTTCTAATGAGGTGGATGAAACTGGAGCCTATTATACAGGGTGAAGTAAGCCAGAAAGAAAAACACCAATACAGTATACTAATGCATATATATGGAATTTAGAAATATGGTAATTATAACCCTGTATGTGAGACAGCAAAAGAGACACAGATGTATAGAACAGTCTTTTGGACTCTCTGGGAGAGGGTGAGGGTGGGATGATTTGGGAGAATGGCATTGAAACATGTATAATATCATATATGAAACTAATCTCCAGTCCAGGTTTGATGCATAATACTGGATGCTTGGAGCTGGTGCATTGGGACCACCCAGAGGGATGGTATAGGGAGGGAGTAGGGATAGGGGTTGAGTATGGATAACACATGTATACCTGTGGAGGATTCATGTTGATGTATGGCAAAGCCAATACAATATGTAAAGTAATTAACCTCCAATTAAAATAAATAAATTTATATTAAAAATAAATAAATAAAATGAAAGATATTAATCTACATATGTACATATGTATATATTATGGTGTCTTATAGTAAAATATAGTGAAAGTATTTTGCCCTAAATACCCACTGTTCATAGTTTAATTAGTCATTCCAAACTGTTTCCATGCTTGTCTGAAGTATATATATAATCACTAACTAAAATAATACTGATAATCTCTCCTTGGATCATTAATATCTTACTAAATATTTGACTAATTACTCCATAAAAAATGTTTTCTACAGAGATCTCAACATCTGGCACTGGTAAAATATTTCAACTAATAGCTACATTATTATTATTATTATTATTATTATTATTAGTCTCACCATGTGGCTTGTGGGATCTTAGTTCCCTAACCAAAGATCAAACCTGGGTGCTCCACAACTCCAGCGGGAGCATGGAGTCCTAAACACTGGGCCATCAGTTGTTCTTGCTCAGTCACTAAGTCGTGTCCAACTCTGCAACCCCATGAACTGCAGCATGCCAGGCTTCCCTGTCCATCACTATCTCCCGGAGTTTGCTCAAACTTGTGTCCATTGAGTCAATGATGGCATCCAGTCATCTAATCCTCTGTCTTCCCCTTCTCCTCCTGCCTTCAATCTCTCCCAGCATCAGGGACTTTTCCAGTGAGTCAGCTCTTTGCATAAGGGGGCCAAAGAATTGGAGCTTCAACTTTAGTATCAGTTCTTCCAATGAATATTTAAGGTTGATTTCCTTTAAGATTGACTGGTTTAATCTCCCTGCTGCCTAAGGGCCTCTCAAGAGTCTTCTCCCAACGAATAGCTATTTTAAATTTAAATGTTAAAGATCTAAAACAGATAAATTTCCAAAAGAGTTCTATTCTTATAAAATTTACTTTGATCCTGGAGCAATTAACAGCTCTTTACAAAAATAATATCTTTGTGTTATCTTGCTTTCTTCACTGAATGGTAAGTTTGGAAGAGGAGCAAGCTTGCAATATGCTGTTGTAGGCCATTCAAGAGACGATGTTGACAAAAAAGTTAGAAATGAGAGTGTGAAGCTATAGTGTAAATATAATTTTAAAAGAACTGGGAAAGCAAAAAATTCATGAGACTTGCCTGTTTTATTTTTTACTTTTTGGCAATATTTACTTTATTGCAGTGGTCTGGAACTAAATCCACAAGATCTCTGAGATATATCTGTACTTATCTTGTTGCCAGCCAAAATAAGTCTTGTTTTATGTTTTCTTACTTATTAAACCTATCATCTACAGATCTAGCCTTTTTCTTTATTCCCTCTTTGTCCTCAGGATATAGAGATTAGTTTCAGATTATACCCAGGAAGCTCTCAAGGAGGTTGGGAACACAGAGCATTATTGGAAATGAAGTTCTCAGCTTCAGAAGAAATGACACTTGGTGCTGAGTTAACAGACAATCCAGCACAAACTGTTATCAGTTCAGTTCAGTCGCTCAGTCGTGTCCAACTCTTTGTGACTCCATGAACTGCAGCACGCCAGGCCTCCAGGCCTCCAGGTGTTGGAGTCTTCTCCAACACCACAGTTCAAAAGCATCAGTTCTTCGGTGCTCAGCATTCCTCATAGTCAAACTCTCATATCCATACATGACCACTGGAAAAACCATAGCCTTATTTGTTGACCTTTGTTGGCAAAGTAATGTCTCTGGTTTTCAATATGCTATCTAGGTTGGTCATAATTTTCCTTCCAAGGAGTGAGCATCTTTTAATTGCATGGCTGCAATCACTATCTGCAGTGATTTTGGAGCCTCCAAAAATAAAGTCTGACACTGTTTGCATTGTTTCCCCATCTATTTCCCATGAAGTGATGGGACCAGATGCCATGATCTTAGTTTTCTGAACGTTGAGCTTTAAGCCAACTTTTTCACTCTCCTCTTTCACTTTCATCAAGAGGTTATTTAGTTCCTCTTCACTTTCTGCCATAAGGGTGGTGTCATCTGCGTATCTGAGGTTATTGATATTTCTCCCAGCAATCTTGATTCCAGCTTGTGCTTCTTCCAGCCAAGCGTTTCTCATTATGTACTCTGCATATAAGTTAAATAAGCAGGCTGACAATATACAGCCTTGATGTACTCCTTTTCCTATTTGGAACCAGTCTGTTGTTCCATGTCCAGTCCTAACTGTTGCTTCCTGACCTGCATACAGGTTTCTCAAGAGGCAGGTCAGGTGGTCTGGTATTCCCATCTCTCTCAGAATTTTCCACAGTTTATTGTGATCCAAACAGTCAAAGGCTTTGGCATAGTCAATAAAGCAGAAAGAGATGTTTTTCTGGAGCTCTCTTCCTTTTCCATGATCCAGTGGATGTTGGCAATTTGATCTCTGGTTCTTCTGCCTTTTTTATAACCAGCTTGAACATCAGGAAGTTCACGGTTCACATATTGCTGAAGCCTGGCTTGGAGAATTTTGAGTATTACTTTACTAGCATGTGAGATAAGTGCAATTGTGCGGTAGTTTGAGTATTCTCTGGCATTGCCTTTCTTTGGGATTGGAATGAAAACTGACCTTTTTCAGTCCTGTGGCCACTGCTGAGTTTCCCAAATTTGTTGGCATATTGAATGCAGCACTTTCACAGCATCATCTTCCAGGATTTGAAGAGCTCAACTGGAATTCCATCACCTCCACTAGCTTTGTTCATAGTGATGCTTTCTAAGGCCCACTCGATTTCACACTCCAGGATGTCTGGCTCTAGGTGAGTAATCACACCACCATGATTATCTTGGTCGTGAAGATCTTTTTGTACAGTTCCTCTGTGTATTCTTGTCACCTCTTCTTAATATCTCCTGCTTCTCTTAGGTCCACACCATTTCTGTCCTTTATCGAGCCCATCTTTGCATGAAATGTTCCCTTGGTATCTCTAATTTTCTTGAAGGGATCTCTAGTCTTTCCCATGTGTTGTTTTCCTCTATTTCTTTGCATTGACAAACTGTTATAACCAGTCATTTATTGGATGATTTTCAATTGTGACAATAAGTTTAACTTTTTCCAAATTTACCCACTCTAGTTTGTGACTAAGTTGAATTTCATGCATGGGTGTAAGCAAAATTAGGACTCTGTCCTGTATAAGAATGCAAATTTATAGTTTAATAAAATGTCTGTTAATCTGAATCAATAAGATACCTTGAGATAGAGTTTGACTGAGAAAATAGGACAATGAGACAGAGATCCAAGTTCTCCTCTGTGGAGCCGAAGAATGGAATCCAGGAACACTCAAACACTCAGGGTAGAAGAATGGAATCCAGGAACACTCAAACACTCAGGGTAGCCAGCCTATTAAGACTTATTGAAGAGCAGGAAATTACAAAGCTCTCAGGATAGACACTGAGAGGGATAAAGAGTCCCCCCAAGGTGGGACTTAACAGCAGTTTTTATATCCTTTCTTAAATCACATTATTTCTAACCAATCATTTTAAAGGTCAAGGTACTTAACATCTTTATGGCTTCTTTTGGTCCTTGGGTAAGTCACCACCCTTTTTCATGCCCTCTGGCCATTTTACCATGGACCAGATGTATGAGTTTAAGATTAATGTGGGAATGACAGAGGGTGAGATGGTTGGATGGCATCACTGACTTGATGGACATGAGTTTGAGTAAGCTTTGGGAGTTGGTGATGGAGGAGGAAGCCTGGCGTGCTGCAGTCCATTAGGTCGCAAAGAGTCAGACATGATTAAGTGAACTGAACTAAACTGAAGTGAAGACTAATGATTACCAGCTGGTTTTCCCTCAAACATATGGAACAGAATTTAATTACTGCCCTTCCCTGGATCTCAGTTCAGTTCAGTCACTTAGACATGTCCAACTCTTTGCGACCCCATGGACTGCACCATCTCAGGCCTCCCTGTCCATCACCAACTCTGGAGTTTACTCAAACTCATGTCCATGAGTCAGTGATGCCATCCAACCATTTCATCCTCTGTCATCCCCTTCTCCTGCCTCAATCTTTCCCAGCATCAGGGTCTTTTCAAGTCTGTCAGCTCTTAGCTTTAGGTGGCCAAAGTACTGAAGTTTCAGCTTCAACATCAGTCCTTCCAATGAACACCCAGGACTGATTTCCTTTAGGATAGACTTGTTGGCTCTCCTTACAGTCCAAGCAACTCTCAAGAGTCTTCTCCAACACCACAGTTCAAAAGCTTCAATTCTTCTGTGCTCAGCTTTCTTTATAGTCCAACTCTCACATCCATACATGACTACTGGAAAAACCATATCCTTGAGTAGATGGACCTTTATCAGCAAAGTAATGTCTCTGATTTTTAATATGCTGTCTAGGTTAGTCATAGCTTTTCCTCCAAGGAGTAAGCATCTTTTTATTTCATGGCTGCAGTCACTATCTGCAGTGATTTTGGAGCCCCAAAAAATAAAGTCTGACACTGTTTCCACTGTTTCTCCATCTATTTGCCATGAAGTGATGGGACTGGATGCCATGATCTTTGTTTTCTGAATGTTGAATTTTAAGCCAATTTTTTCACTCTCTCCTCTTTCACTTTCATCAAGAGGCTCTTTAGTTCTTCACTTTCTGTGATAAGGGTAATGTCATCCACATATCTGAGGTTATTGATATTTCTCCCAGCAGTCTTAATTCCAGCTTGTGCTTCATCCAGCCCAGGGTTTCTCATATGTACTCTGCATATAAATTAAATAAGCAGGGTGACAATACACAGCCTTGACTACTCCTTTTCCTGTTTGGATCTGAGTGCTGATAATTTATCAGACTAAAGACACATTTCAGGAATTCTGGACAATATCGTGGGATGCTTACTGAAAACAAAACCAGGTCTCAGAGTTCTAACACCTGACTGCCTAATAATTTCTACCTCAACAGGAAACCTAAAAACTTTAAGTTCCTGAGAGGAATTAATATCACATAGTAAGAAGAAGCGGAGAAGGCACTGGCACCCCACTCCAGTGTTCTTGCCTGGAGAATCCCAGGGACGGCAGAGCCTGGTGAATCCCAGGGACGGCAGAGCCTGGTGGGCTGCCATCTATGGGGTTGCACAGAGTCGGACACCACTGAAGCGACTTAGCAGCAGCAGCAGCAGTAAGAAGAAGGAGAGAGGAGAGAAAAACAAGATATTGAGAGAGACTAGCTACAGTTTTGCCTAAGGGTAACCTGACTAAAATGAGCGGAAAGTGTATTCAGTTTTCATGGTAAAACAAAATAATTTAAAATATCCTTATTAAATTGTCATAATAAAGTTATTGGTTAAAAATAGGTCATTTTATGGAAAATATTTCTTTTATTTTATAATTAAACTTATCATTGAAGCATAAAAATAAATTTATCATGACACTCAAGCTATAAAAGATAACTACATCTTCATCAGTCAACTGGACTTTTACTTTGTTTCTTTAAACAGTCAGAATTTTTTCCTCCTGATATTTTGTTTAGAAAAAAATTTCAATGGTAGGATTGTTTTTATGGCTCTCTCCTACCAAAAGAAAGCAAATATGATTTTTTTTTTCTTGGTAAAGTCCTTTACCAGCTGTTGATTGGTAGAATTCATTCATCTGAGAGGTGACCACAACTAGGAAAGCCAAATCTCTTGATGTGCTTTTATTAGGAATATAAAAGAACTGCTTCAAGATTGGACTAGCAAACATGCAAAAATCAACAAAGTTGGGGTCCCTAATTTCTTTCTATTAGGTATCAGAAGAGACCCCAGGAAAGAGAAAAAGAAACAGTAATCCCCAAAGAAAATACTGAAGCAAAACTGCCCAAGTGATAGGAAAAAGGTATCTTGGTAAGGCGGAAGAGAAAGGATTAAGATAAATACCAGAGTTTTCAGAACACAATCAGAAGAGCTGAGACTAGTAATCTTCTGTTGACATGTGATAGGAAGCACTGATGTAAAGTGCCTTTCAAGATAGCACCACAATGAACTGAATTCATTGAAGAATATTATTTACCTGTGTTCATGTTATAAATGTACTCTGCAGAAAATAATGATGGAGATCAAAAATTTCAATCTTACTGACAGTACCTGGGGATGATGCAAGAAGATTGCACTGATAACTTCATTTTAAAGTTCCGCTTTCGATTGTTATAAATTTTCTCAAAAAAATAATACTTCAGTGCTAATATTTTTCAACTGGTCTCTTGGTGATTTCTGTAAGGAAGATTGAGCCAAATCTATTCATCTGTTTTGTGTATTTCATCTAGTAAATATTTATTATTTCCCAATGTTAATCCATAAACTTGTCATCATATGATTCCCCATACTGATCAAAATACATTCCCTGGGACCTAGGATTAGATATATTTTGTAAGCACAATAAATAATAAATTAAGGTTTTAACACAACAGAAATTAAAAAATTAGAAGAACAGGCAAGAAATATATAATATAAAATATAATAAAACATATTAGCCCTAGTCACACTCTTTGGTAAAGCATATTTTTACCTTAGAAGTGTATTTTGACCCTGACATCTAGAAGACCTCTAACCCTGCCTAAGGAATTAAGCTCACTTGGATGATTTTTTTTTCCCCTTTTTCTAATTTTATTTTTTTTTTAATCTTTAATTCTTACATGCATTCCCAAACATGACCCCCCTCCCACCTCCCTCCCCACAACGTCTCTCTGGGTCATCCCCATGCACCAGCCCCAAGCATGCTGCACCCTACGTCAGACATGGACTGGCGATTCAATTCTTACATGATAGTATACATGTTAGAATTCCCATTCTCCCAAATCATCCCACCCCACTTGGATGATTTTATCTTCCCTAATTGACTTCTTACTTAATGTTTAAAACTTCACATTGAAGGTTTCTCTTTTGAGATAAACCATTAAATTAGCTGTTTAAATGGTGCACTAAGCCTTTTAAGATCTTGCCTCTTTAATGTAAAGCATGTAGCTGATGCCTTTCTCAGTACAGAATTCAAAAGTGGCAAGAGTGTGACTTCAGGAGCCACGGAAATTACGTTCTCCCTCTCTTTTCAAATTTCCCAGGGCCAAGTCCAGCCCAAAATCCCAGGGAAGAAAGTCCAGGGAAATTATAACTACCTGGAGGTCATCTCAAAAAAAGAGGCAAGGAGCAGAGCATGGTTTATGAGGAACTACAAAAAGATTCAATTAGTTCATACAATGATTTAAGAGGTAATTTAATGAAGAGGCCAGGATCAGCAGAAGAAAGATCAAAACACACATATTTCTCTTTCAGAAGTCTCTTTCCACCACCTCTTTCAGAGTCCCCTGAATAACAGAATATATATGTATTATATAGTATGGTACCATATATATATTATATAATGACACCTAATTATTATATAATGTTAATAAATTGTGTACTAGAAAACAATTAATAGTGATATTCATAGATCAAAGATGGGAATTCTAGGGAAACAAATTGACAGAGAAAGGAAAACAAAGACAATCCACAGCCAGATGAATGAAAGACAAAACTAAACAAAGGTAAGTAATTTCAGAGACATCAAAATCTCAGAAACAGTACATACAAAGAGAAGGGGCCTGAAGTAAATAAAGAACTCCATAAATTCTACAGCTAAACCAAAAGACACTTTATTCTCCTCTTTCCCCTTGCCAAGACAGTATCAACAGTGACTTCAGCAGAAGTTTGTCTAGAGAGAGCACCCAGAACTAGACAGTAGCTTTCAATACTGGCTACATACCAGAATCACCCGGGAACATTTTAAAATTCCAGTGCCCAGCCTAGCTCTCCTCAACTAATTAAATCCTAATCTTTGCAGGGCAGGAGATCCAGCTAGGTGTCACTAGCTTTTAAAACTTCACAGGTGAATCCAATATATAGTCAAGGTTGTGAACCACCACCCTAAAATAAATACAGGGCTAGAGAAGGCAAGAGAAAAAAATAAAATTTTAAGATAAAAAGAAAATAAAGATTACTATCAAAAGATGTCTGTTTAAAGTAGAGATTTCAACAAGTTGATTCAGGGACCACACTGGCAAAGTTATTGCTTCTAGCAGGTACCCTCTCTTAATAGGCAGAGGTCACAGGCTCAAACCTTGTAACTAATAATGAACAGATCTGCAGACTGGCTCAGTGATTGGATCTGAATACCTTCACAGGAAGGATCACAAAAGAAATAAAACATAATATGCAAAATACCAATGAAAAGAAACTGGCTGCAGTAGTATCTATCAGTCTAAGCAGAACTTCACGCAAAAAGAAAACATTAACAAGGATTAAAAAAAAAAAAAGAAATTCTTAGGCCTTACATAATAAGGAAAGGGACAATTCAAGAAAATAAAACTATAATGGTTATTTTACACCTAACATAGATCTAAAACATTCAGTCTTAATATTACATAAAGCAAAAATGGACTCAAATAGGAGAATTTCAAAAGTCCTCAATCATTTGGTGACATTTTTAACCCATAAACATCAGATATTGATATATAAGATAAATTCAACTATATAAAATTTTCTATAAAACAAAATTAGCACGTGTGATCTAAGAAATAGTGAGTTTTTTCCATATACATGGAACATTTAGCAAAGTGATCTCATTAAAAGTAACAAAAGAAAAGCCAAATGAATTCAATTACATACACTATTTTCTCTGATCACAGAATTTAACTAGAAGTCAGCAAGTAAAAACAGCTTCTCCCCAAGGGGAGGCAGAGAAGGCAATGGCAATCCACACCAGTACTCTTGCCTGGAAAATCCCATGGGCGAAGGAGCCTGGTAGGCTGCAGTCCATGGGGTGGCGAAGAGTCAGACAAAACTGAACGACTTCACTTTCACTTTTCACTTTCATGCGTTAGAGAAGGAAATGGCAACCCACTCCAGTGTTCTTGCCTGGAGAGTCCCAGGGATGGTGGAGCCTGGCAGGATGCTGTCTATGGGGTCGACCAGAATCAGACGCTGAAGCAACTTAGCAGCAGCAGTACCAGCAGCAAGGGGAGGGGGCAGGCGGGACACACACACACATATATATATGCTGCTGCTAAGTCGCTTCAGTCGTGTCCGACTCTGTGCGACCCCATAGACGGCAGCCCGCCAGGCTACCCCGTTCCTGGGACTCTCCAGGAAAGAACACTGGAGTGGGTTGCCGTTTCCTTCTCCAGTGCATGAAAGTGAAAAGTGAAAGTGAAGTCTCTCAGTCGTGTCCGACTTTTAGTGACCCCATGGACTGCAGCCCACCAGGCTCCTCCCTCCATGGGATTTTCCAGGCAAGAGTGCTGTACTGGGGTGCTATTGCCTTCTCTGATATATATATATATACACATACATACATATATATACATACATAAATACACACACATATATATTCATTCCATGGCAATCACAAAATATTAAGAATAAAACAATACTAGCACTATACATGGGATTCAGCTGGAGTAATACCATAGTTTAATTTATAGCCATAAACACATATATCAATATTTCAAAAGAAGAGATTAAAAATAAATGAGCTGTGTTTGATTCAACATGCTAGAATAAGAAAGTAAATATGAAACATTAAGATAGGATAAAATTTTTTAAAGACACTATACAGAAAAAGAAGAAAAAAGAAAAAAAAATTAACTAACAAAAGCAGCATATCTCCAGCAAGATGGAGAAAAGAGAAAAAGCTGAAATTAAATAATACTAAGAATGAAAAATGAAACAAACCTGAGGGACATTAAAGATTGTCAACAAATCTGAAATATAATTTCTTAGAAAGATAGAGATTACCAAATTGTGTCAGGGAAAATGAATTAAGCAATAAACATTAAATGAACTAATCATCTACCAAAGTATCTTTTCTCAAGACACCATGGCCAGACAGCACTATTTTCTTAACCTTAACAAAACAGAAACAGCAATTCAAAGCTAGAGTAAAGAAAAATATAAATTCATAAGCTGATAGTGTCACAGTGTCAAAATCACCTCAGGGAGCAAAGAGCAATTTTGTATGATATAATGAAACTGAAAATGTCCGTAAATTAGATACTATAATTCCAATTCTAGGTATTTTACAATAGGGAAATGCTCAAATATGATACAAGAAGTAATACACATGACTGTTTCTTGCAGCATCCTTTGCAAAAGCAAAATTTGGAAACATGTTAAATGTTCAACAGAAATATATATATATATGTATGCTGTGATATACTAATTTTTTGTTGCTGTTGTTCAGTCGCTCAGTCAAGTCCAAATCTTTGTGACCCCATGAACTGCAGCACACCAGGCTTCCCTGTCCTTCACCATCTCCCAGAGCTTGCTCACACTCATGCGCATTGAGTCAGTGATGTCATCCAACCGTCTCGTCCTCTGTCATCCCCTCCTCCTGCCTTCAATCTTTCCCAGCATCAGGGTTTTTCCTAATGAGTCAGCTCTTCATATCAGGTGACCAAAGTACTGGAGCTTCAGCTTCAGCATCAGTCCTTCCAATGAATATTCTTGACTGGTTTGATCTCCTTGCAGTCCAAGGGACTCTCAAGAGTCTTCTCCAACACCACAGTTCAAAAGCATCAGTTCTTCAGTGCTCAGCCTTCTTTCGGAGAAGGCAATGGTACCCCACTCCAGTACTTTTGCCTGGAAAATCCAATGGACAGAGAAGACTGGTAGGCTGCAGCCCATGGGGTCGCTAAGAGTTGGACATGACTAAGTGACTTCACTTTCACTTTTCACTTTCATGCATTGGAGAAGGAAATGGCAACCCACTCCAGTGTTCTTGCCTGGAGAATCTCAGGGATGGAGGAGCCTGGTGTGCTTCCGTCTATGGGGTCACACAGAGTCGGACACGACTGAAGTGACTTAGCAGCAGCAGCAGCCTTCTTTATGGTCCAACTCTCACATCCATGCATGACTACTAGAAAAACTATAGCTTTAATTAGATGGACTTTGTTGGCAAAGTAATGTCTCTGCTTTTTAATATGCTATCTAGGTCTGTCATAGCTTTTATTCCAAGGAGCAAGTGTCTTTTAATTTCATGGCTGCAGTCACCATCTGCAGTGATTTTGGAGCCCAAGAAAATAAAGCCTGTCATTGTTTCTGTCATTTCCTCATCTATTTGCCATGAAGTGATGCAACCGGATGCCATGATTTTAGTTTTTTGAATGTTGTGTTTTAAGTCAACTCTCCTCTTTCACCTTTATCAAGAGGCTCTTTAATTCCTCTTCACTTTCTGCCATAAGGATAGTGTCATCTGCATATCTAAGGTTATTGCCGTTTCTCCTGGCAATCTTGATTCCAGCTTGCACTTTATCCCATTCAGCATTTCGGATGATGTACTCTGCATATAAGTTAAATAAGCAGGATGACAATATACAGCTTTGGCATACTCCTTTCCCAACTTGGAACCAGTCTGTTGTTCCATGTTCAGCTCTAACTGCTGCTTCTTGACCTGCATATAGGTTTATCAGGATATATTATACACTCATAATGGTACACTAACCTGCAAGTAAAATAAATGAACTAGAGCCACATATACAACATGGTTATTTCTCAGAAACTTAATACTTAATGAACAGAATACATGGCTTGGACTTCCACGGCACTACAGTGGATACAAATCCACCTGCCAATGCAGCATACATGGGTTTTATCCTTAGTCCAGGAAGATTCCACATGTAGTGGAGCAACGAATCCCATGTGCCACAACTACTGAGCCCACGTACCCTAAAGCCCATGCTTCATAACAAGAGAAGTCACCACAATGAGAAGGCTGTGCATCTCAACAAAGAGGGAGTCCCCACTTACTGCAACTAGAGACAGCCTTCGTGCAACAACAAAGACCTAGCACAACCATAAATGAATAATTTTTTTAAAAAAAAGACAAGACATGGATCATAATGATGTCTCTAATACCATATTAAAATGTTTAAATATACACATGAAAAAAAAACAGTTTCTGCTTCTTGTAGACATATATAAATATAAAAGCATATGAAAATGAAATTACTTTTTTTAAAGTGCTTTTCCCTAGCAAAAAAGAATATCTATAGTGAAGAAAATCAAATAACATAATTTAGACAATGCAGTATATTTAGATTATTCATTTTTAAAATATGCCTTGCTTCAAAATTATATTTCTATCTTGGTGTTTTAAAAAATCTCCAAGAGTTAAAAGTCTCTCTTTGCTGTTAATGTCAAGGTTTCTTAAGATTTGTCAAACTCTTTTTATGATAATCCATGAAATTACTACTCTTTGTTACTACTATTGTTATTATTTAAATACTACTATTTGTTACTATTTGCAACAAATAGCCCCATTGTATTCCATGAAGTATTTTCTTTACTTCATAACAATGAAAAATCCTAAACACTGAGAGTAAGAAATAAAAGCCAAGAACTTGTATGAGTGTTGAGAACAGAGATGCGAGCAAATTCCTCATCATTAGTTGTTACTCTCTTCTAATGTTCTGAGGAAATTAAAATCTATCTATAAGCACTAGCTGATGAAAGGGAATTATAATAAGTAATAGAAGGTAATTGTGTAAACCGTGAGGTACTTATTAATTATCTGGTGATTTCATAGCAATGCAGATCAGTCTACTTGTGTTTAAAGGAAGCAAAGAAAATCAAACCTGCTGCCAATAGGAAAAAAAAATTCTTCATTATGAACTTAATATCTTACAAATCTCTATCTGGAAATCTATTTAAATAACATATATAGATAAACATATGCATACAGACCTAAAAATACAGGGTAATATTAAAAATACTTAACAAACAATACGGCATGGGCATTAGGAAATCAGAAAAACATACTGATCAGTCAGAAGAGAAGCTGACTGTAAACAAAAGGCAAATCAGACACTACAATAAGGGGAGAAGAAAAAAAATAATGACCATTTCCTTACCTCGTACGGTCCTGTTTTTTTTTTTTTTTTATTTGATAGCCATGCTTCTCAAACTTTAATGTGCATTTGAATCCACTAGAAATCTTGATAAAATGCAGATTCTAATTCAAGAGGTCTAGATGGGCTATAAATCCATGATATTTAAAGTGTGGTCCTCAGTGCATCAAAATACACACCATCTGAGAGCTTGTTAAAAGAGCAAAATCTCAGGACTGAAAAAGAATCATCTTGACAAGACCTCTGGACAATTCATATCTCAAATATTAGAGTTGAGGAGTGGTCCTAAAATGGCAGAGGAATAGGATGGGGAGACCACTTGTTTTCCCACAAATTCATCAAAAGAACATTTGAACACTGAGTAAATTCCACAAAACAACTTCTGAATGCTGGCAGAGGACATCAGGCATCCAGAAAAGCAGCCCATTGTCTTCAAAAGAAGGTGGGAAAAAATATAAAAGATTAAAAGAGAGACAAAGAGGTAGGGACGGAGATCCATGGCAGGCTGCTACTGCTAAGTCACTTCAGTCGTGTCCGACTCTGTGCGACCCCACAGATGGCAGCCCACCAGGCTCCCCCGTCCCTGGGATTCTCCAGGCAAGAACACTGGAGTGGGTTGCCATTTCCTTCTCCAACGCATGAAAGTGAAAAGTGAAAGTGAAGTCGCTCAGTCGTGTCCAACTCTTCACAATCCCATGGACTGCAGCCCACCAGGCTCTTACATCCATGGGATTTTCCAGGCAAGAGTACTGGAGTGGGGTGCCAAGGGAGTCTTAAAAGAGAGAGAAATTTCCAAAAACCAGGAAACACTCTCACTGCCGAGTCTGTGGCGAGTCTTGGAATCACAGAGGGCAACATAATGGGGAGGAAATTTTAATAAATAATTAAAACCCACAGATAACATGCCCAATGATAACTCAGCAGAGAAGCAGTGCAGACGCCCACATCTGCCACTAGCAAGTGGGTCTGGGTAGGGAGGCACGAGCTGCATTGCTTAGAGTAAGGACCAGGCCTGATTGCCCCGAGGGCGATCTGAGGGAACTAACAAGACAGCAAACCAGACTGTGGGATAGCTACCCTGAGAAAAGCCCTAACCTAAGACACTGCATGTAAAATCCAATGGACGTAGGACCCTGGTAGTTCGAAGTCCATGGGGTCGCTGAGGGTTGAACACAACTGAGCGACTTCACTTCCACTTTTCACTTTCATGAACTGGAGAAGGAAATGGCAACCTACTCCAGTATTCTTGCCTGGAGAATCCCAGAGACAGGGGAGCCTAGTGGGCTGCTGTCTATGGGTCGCACAGAGTCAGACACGACTGAAGTGATTTAGCAGCAGCAAGACACTGCCAGGCCTGCTCACAGAACAAAGGACTGAGCAGAGCTAGCTGGCTGTGGACCGGCCCATCCCCCGCCGGAGACAGGTAGGCAAGAGCAGTCAGAGCTGGAAGGGGCCAATTGCAGCCCCAGAGAGGCATTATCTACCAAACTGCAAGCAGGCTTCGTAGCTAACCAAGACTTCTTGGGATTCTGGACAGTCAACATCTGCCTGAGAAGGTGCGCTGATTGTACAACAAACCTAGCAGCAGGGGCGGGGGAGTCAATAAGTCGCAGTGACCGCACTCGCCAAACACTTGGTCACCTGAGCTGCTCAACCTGGGAAGGGTACAAAACGCAGGCCTAACTGAGTCTGCACCTCTGAGGACTACCCGAGTACCTGAACATGAGTGGCTTAGACCTGGGAAGTGCATACAACCCAGGGCTGGCCTCAAACAGTTTCTGGCAGAGCAACCTAGAGCCTAAGCAGTGTAGACAGGGAAAGCACACACGCTGAGAGCGGGGGCAAGCCCAGTGTGGGTGAGACACTGCGAGCACATGCTAGTGTTATTTGTTTGCAGTGTTCCTCCCTCCCCACAGCACGACATAACAAGTGAGCCTAAAAGAGTGACCACCTTTGCCACCTTGTGTCAGGGCAGATATTAGACACTGAAGAGACCAGCAAACGGAAGAAGCCAGAATAAACAGAGGGAATCACCTTGGAAGTGACAGGTGCAACAAATTAAAACCCTGTAGTTAGCACTGACTACATTGGAAGGGGCATATAGATCTTGAGAAGTATAAGTTGGATCAAGGAACTATCTGAAAATGAACTGACCCCACCCTGTCCACAACAACACCAGAGAAAGTCCTAGACATATTTTTACTATTATCATTCTTAAAATTGAAATTTTTCTTAAATTTTAAGTCTTCTATTACTTCTTAAATTTTTATTTTTATAACCTACTATTCAATAACCTCAGATATGTAGATGACACCACCCTTATGGCAGAAAGTGAAGAGGAACTAAAAAGCCTCTTGATGAAAGTGAAAGAAGAGAGTGAATAAGTTGGCTTAAAGCTCAACATTCAGAAAACAAAGATCATGGCATCCGGTCCCATCACTTCATGGGAAATAGATGGGGAAACAGTGGAAACAGTGTCAGACTTTATTTTGAGGGGCTTCAAAATCACGGCAGATGGTGACTGCAGCCATGAAATTAAGAGACGCTTACTCCTTGGAAGAAAAATTGTGACCAACCTAGATAGTATATTCAAAACCAGAGACATTACTTTTCCAACTAAGGTCCGTCTAGTCAAGGCTATGGTTTTCCTGTGGTCATGTATGGATGTGAGAGTTGGACTGTGAAGAAGGCTGAGCACCGAAGAATTGATGCTTTTGAACTGTGGTGTTGCAGAAGACTCTTGAGAGTCCCTGGGACTGCAAGGAGATCCAACCAGTCCATTCTGAAGGAGATTAACCCTGGGATTTCTTTGGAAGGAATGATGCTAAAGCTGAAACTCCAGTACTTTGGCCACCTCATGAGAAGAGTTGACTCATTGGAAAAGACTCTGATGCTGGGAGGGATTGGGGACAGGAGGAGAAGGGGACGACCCAGGATGAGATGGCTGAATGGCATCACTGACTCGATGGACATGAGTCTGAGAGAAATTTGGGAGTTGGTGATGGACAGGGAGGCCTGGTGTGCTGCGATACATGAGGTCGCAAAGAGTCGGACACGACTGAGTGACTGAACTGAACTGAACTATTACTTTGCAAAAAAAAAAAAAAAAAGACCATATTTTTTGAAGCAAACTTCATATGTGTGTATATATATATATATATATATATATATAACAATTTTTGTGACTTTGTTTTGTTTTCTTTAATATTGTATTTTTGAAAATCCAACCTCTAAGGTAGATTTTTTAATCTTTTCTTTTTGGCATTTGTTGTCACTTTTGTACCTTTAAGAATCCAATCTTCAGTACCCAGTTTTACTCAGGAGCAAGATTACTGCCTTGACTACTTTCTCTCCCTTTGGACTCCCCTTTTTCTCCATGAGGTCACCTCTATCTCCTCCCTCCCCCTTCTCTTCTCTACCCAACTTGGTGAATCTTTTGTGTGTTCTGGGCTGTGGAGAACACTTAGGGAACTGATTACTGGCTGGATCTCTCTCCTTTCGATTCCCACTTTTATCTTCTTGGCTACCTCTGCCTCCTTCCTACCTCTTCTCTTCTCTGTGAACATCTCTGAGGGGTCCAGACTGTGGAGAGCACATAGGGAAGTGATTACTGGCTAGGTTGCTCTGTCCCCTTTTGATCCCCCCCTCTTCTTCAGGTCACATGTATCTCCCTCCTCCCTCTTCTCTTCTCCATGTAACTCTGTGAACCTCTCTAGATGTCCCTCACAGTGGAGAAAATTTTCATCTTTAACCTAGATATTTTATCATTGGTGCTGTATAGATGGAGAAGTCTTGAGGCTACTGTAAAAATAAGACCAAAAACCAGAGGCAGGAGGCTTAAGTCCAAATCCTGAGAACATCAGAGAACTCCTGAATCCAGGCAACATTAATCGATAGAAGCTCATCAAATGCCTCCATACCTACACTGAAACCAAGCACCACCCAAGGGCCAACAAGTTCCAGAGCAAGACGTACTATGCAAATTCTCCAGCAACACAGGAAAATAGCCCTGAGCTTCAATATATAGGCTGCCCGGGTCACACCAAACCCACTGACATCTCAAAACTCATTACTGGACACTTCATTGCACTCCAGAAATCCAGCTCCACCCTCCAGAACACCAACACAAGCTACCCTAACCAGGAAACCTTGACAAGCCACCTGTCCAATCCCACCCACAGCGAGGAAACTCCGCAATAAAGAGAACTCCACAAATTTCCAGAATACAGAAAGGCCAGCTCAGACACAGCAATCTAAACAAGATGAAGAGGGGGGCAGTCCTAAGATGGCAGAAGAATAGGACGGGAAGACCATTTTCTCCCTCACAAATTCCTCGAAAGAACATTTCAACACTGAGCAAACTCCACAAAACAACTTCTGTAGGCTGGCAGAGGACATCAGGCAACCAGAAAAGCAGACCATTGTCTTCAAAAACAGATGGAGAAGTCTAGAGGCTACTGTAAAAATAAAACTGAAAACCAGAAGCAGGAGGCTTAAGTCCAAAGCCTGAAAACATCAGAAAACTCCTGAATTCAGGGAACATTAAGCAATAGGAGCTCACCAAATGCCTCCATACCTACACTGAAACCAAGCTATACCCAAGGACCAACAAGTTCCAGAACAAGACATACCACGCAAATTCTCCAGCAACACAGGAACACACCCCTGAGCTTCAATATACAGGCAGCTCAAAGTTACTCCAAAACCTTTGACATCTCATAACCCATTACTGGTCACTCCACTGCACTCCAGAGAGAAGAAATCCAACTCCACCCACCAGAACTCCAACACAAGCCTCCCTAACCAGGAAACCTAGACAAGCCACTGATACAACCCCACCCACAGTGAGGAAGCTCCATAATAAAGAGAACTCCACAAATTACCAGAATATAAAAAGGCCACCCCAAACGCAGCAATATAACCAAGATGAAGAAACAGAGGAATACTCAGCAGGTAAAGGAACAGGAGAGTTGCCCACCAAACCAAACAAAAGAGGAAGAGGTAGGGAATCTACCTGAGAAAGAATTCCAAATATTGATAGTGAAAATTATCCAAAATCTTGAAATCAAAATGGAGTCATAGATAAATAGCCTAGAGACAAGGATTGAGAAGATGCAAAAAAGGTTTAACAAGGACCTAGAAGAAATAAAAGAGTCAATATATAATGAATAACGCAATAAATGAGATCAGAAACACTCTGGAGGCAACAAATAGCAGAATAATGGAGGCAGAAGATAGGATTAGTGAAATAGAAGATAGAATGGTAGAAATAAATGAATCAGAGAGGAAACAAGAAAAACGAATTAAAAGAAATGAGGACAATCTCAGAGACCTCCAGACAACATGAAATACTCCAACATTCGAATTATAGGAGTCCCAGAAGAAGAAGACAAAAAAGAAAGACCATGAGAAAATTCTTGAGGAGATAATAGTTGAAAACTTCCCTAAAATGGGGAAGGAAATAATGACCCAAGTCCAAGAAACACAGAGACTTCCAAATAGGATAAACCCAAGGCGAAACACCCCAAGACACATATTAATCAAATTAACAAAGATCAAACACAAAGGACAAATATTAAAAGCAGCAAGGGAAAAACAACAAATAACACACAAGGGGATTCCCATAAGGATAACAGCTGATCTTTCAATAGAAACTCTTCAGGCCAGGAGGGAATGGCAAGACATACTCAAAGTGATGAAAGAAAATAACCTACAGCCCAGATTACTGTACCCAGCAAGGATCTCATTCAAATACGAAGGGGAAATCAAAAGCTTTACAGACAAGCAAAGCTGAGAGAATTCAGCAACACCAAACCAGCTCTCCAACAAATTCTAAAGGATATTCTCTAGACAGGAAACACAAAAA
The DNA here is from genome assembly GCF_016772045.2 of Ovis aries. NCBI lineage: Eukaryota > Metazoa > Chordata > Mammalia > Artiodactyla > Bovidae > Ovis > Ovis aries. The sequence continues at coordinate 123,023,405 of NC_056055.1, read as the reverse complement.
GGGTGTATAAACCCGAACCCAAAACAATAAAGTAAATGGTAACAGGATCATACTTATCAATAATTACCTTAAACGTAAATGGGTTGAATGCCCCAACCAAAAGACAAAGACTGGCTGAATGGATACAAGACCCCTCTATATGATATCTACAAGAGACCCACCTCAAAACAAGGGACACATACAGACTGAAAGTGAAGGGCTGGAAAAGATATTTCACACAAATAAAGACCAAAAGAAAGCAGGAGTAGCAATACTCATATCAGATAAAATAGAATTTAAAACAAAAGCTGTGAAAAGAGACAAAGAAGGACACTACATAATGATCAAAGGATCAATCCAAGAAGATATAACAATTATAAATACATATGCATCCAACATAGGAGTACCACAATATGTAAGACAAATGCTAACAAGTATGAAAGGGGAAATTAGCAACAACACAATAATAGTGGGAGATTTTAATATCCCACTCACACCTATGGATAGATCAACTAAACAGTAAACTAACAAGGAACAGCAAACTTTAAATGATACAATAGACCAGTTAGACCTAATTAACATCTATAGGACATTTCACCCCAAAACAATGAATTTCACCTTTTTCTCAAGCACACATGGAACTTCTCCATGATAGATCACATCCTGGGCCATAAATCTAGCCTTGGTAAATTCAAAAAAATTGAAATCATTCTAAGCATCTTTTCTGCCCACAATAGAGTAAGATTAGATCTCACAAGCTGGAATCAAGATTGCCAAGAGAAATATCAATAACCTCAGATATGCAGATGACACCACCCTTATGAAAGAAAGTGAAGAGGAGCTAAAAAGCCTCTTGATAAAAGTGAAAGAGGAGAGTGAAAAAGTTGGCTTAAAGCTCAACATTCAGAAAAAGAAGATCATGGCACCTGGTCCCATCACTTCATGGGAAATAGATGGGGAAACAGTGGGAACAGTGTCAGACTTTATTTTGGGGGGCTCCAAAATCACCACTTGGTGACTGCAGCCATGAAATTAAAAGATGCTTACTCCTTGGAAGGAAAGTTATGACCAACCTAGATAGTATATTCAAAAGCAGAGACATTACTTTGCCAAGTAAGGTCCACCTAGTCAAGGCTATGGTTTTTCCTGTGGTCATGTATGGATGTGAGAGTTGGACTGTGCAGAAGGCTGAGCACCGAAGAATTGATGCGTTTGAACTGTGGTGTTGGAGAAGACTCTTGAGGGTCCCTTGGACTGTAAGGAAATCCAACCAGTCCATTCTGAAGGAGATCAACCCTGCTATTTCTTTGGAAGGAATGATGCTAAAGCTGAAGCTCCAGTACTTTGGCCACCTCATGCGAAGAGCTGACTCATCGGAAAAGATTCTGATGCTGGGAGGGATTGGGGGCAGGAGGAGAAGGGGACGACCGAGGATGAGATGGTTGGATGGCATCACGGACTCGATGGACGTGAGTCTGAGTGAACGCCGGGAGATGGTGATGGACAGGGAGGCCAGGCGTGCTGCAATTCATGGGGTCGCAAAGAGTTGGACACCACTGAGTGACTGAACTGAACTGAACTGAACTGGAGAAAAACTATTAAAAATTCCAACATATGCAGGCTGAACAACACGGTGCTGAATAACCAACAAATCACAGAAGAAATCAAAATATGCATAGAAGTGAATGAAAATGAAAACACAACAACCCAAAACCTGTGGGACACTGGATAAGCAGTGTTAAGGGGAAGGTTTATAGCAATACAGGCATATCTCAAGAAACCAGAAAAAAGTCAAATAAATAACCTAACTCTACACCTAAAGCAACTAAAATAGGAAGAAATGAAGAACCCCAGGGTTAGTAGAAGGAAAGAAATCTTTAAAAATAGGGCAGAAATAAATGCAAAAGAAACAAAAGAGACCATAGGAAAAATCAACAAAGCCAAAAGCGGGTTCTTTGAGAAGATAAATAAAATTGACAAACCATTAGCCAGACTCATCAAGGAACAAAGGGAGAAAAATCAAATCAACAAAATTAGAAATGAAAATGGAGAGATCACAACAGACAACACAGAAATACAAAGGATCATAAGAGACTACTATCAGGAATTATATGCGAATAAAATGGACAACATGGAAGAAATGAACAAATTCTTAGAAAAGTACAACTTTCCAAAACTGAACCAGGAAGAAATAAAAATCTTAACAGACCCATCACAAGCATGGAAATTGAAACTGTAATCAGAAATCTTCCATCAAACAAAAGCCCAGGTCCAGACAGCTCCACAGCTAAATTCTACCAAAAATTTAGAGAAGAGCTAATACCTATCCTACGCAAACTCTTCCAGAAAATTGCAGAGGAAACTAAACTTTCAAACTCATTCTATGAGGCCACCATCACCCTAATATCAAAACCTGACATAGATGCCACAAAGAAACAAAACTACAGGCCAATATCACTGATGAACATAGATGCAAAAATCCTTAACAAAATCCTAGCAATCAGAATCCAACAACACATTAAAAAGATCATACATGGTGACCAAGTCGGCTTTATCCCAGGGATGCAAAGATTCTTCAGTATCCACAAATCAATCATATTAACAAATTGAAAAATAAAAGCCATATGACTATCTCAATAAATTGCAGAGAAAGCCTTTGACAAAATTCAACATCCATTCATGATAAAAGAAAACTCTCTAGAAAGCAGGAATAGAAGGAACACACCTCAACATAATAAAAGCTATATATGACAAACCCACAGCAAACATTATCCTCAATGGTGAAAAATTGAAAGCATTTCCCCTAAAGTCAGCAACAACACAAGGGTGCGCACTTTCACCACTACTATTCAACATACTTTTGGAAGTTTTGGGCACAGCAATCAGAGCAGAAAAAGAAATAAAAGGGAATCCAGATTGGAAAAGAATAAGTAAAACTCTCACTGTTTGCAGATGACATGATACTCTACATAGAAAACCCTAAAGACGCCACCAGAAAATTACTAGAACTAATCAATGAATATAGTAAAGTTGCAGGATATAAAATCAACACACAGAAATCCCTTGCATTCCTATACACTGACAATGAGAAAATAGAAAGAGAATTTAAGGAAACAATTCCATTCACCATTGCAACGAAAGAATAAAATACTTAGGAATATATCGACCTAAAGAAACTAAAGACCTATATGTAGAAAAATAAAATACTGGTGAAAGAACTCAAAGAGGACGCTAATAGATGGAGAAATATACCATGTTCATGGATGGGAAGAATCAATATAGTGAAAATGAGTATACTACCCAAAGCAATCTATAGATTCAATGCAATCCCTATCAACCTACCAACGGTATTTTTCACAGAGCTAGAACAAATAATTTCACAATTTGTATGCAAATACAAAAACTCTCGAATAGCCAAAGCAATCTTGAGAAAGAAGGATGGAATGGAGGAATCAACTTTCCTGACTTCAGGCTATACTACAAAGCCAGTCAAGACAGTATGGTACTGGCACAAAGACAGAAATATAGATCAATGAGCAAAATAGAAAGCCCAGAGATAAATCCACACAGCTGTGGACACCTTATCTTTGACGAAGGAGGGGAGAATACACAACTGAGAAAAGACAATCTCTCTAACAAGTGGTGCTGGGAAAATTGGTCAACCACTTGTAAAGAATGAAACTAGAATACTTTCTAACACCATACACAAAAATAAACTCAAAATGGATTAATGATCTAAACATAAGATCAGAAACTATAAAACTCCTTGACGAGAACATAGGCAAAACTCTCTGACGTAAATCACAGTAGGATCCTCTATGACCCACTTCCCAGAATATTGGAAATAAAAACAAAAATAAATGGGACATAATTAAACTTAAAAGTTTCTGCACAACAAAGGAAACTATAAGCAAGGTGAAAAAACAGCCTTCAGAATGGGAGAAAATAATAACAAATGAAGCAACTGACAAAGAATTATTCTCAAAAATATACAAGCAACTCCTGCAGCTCAATTCAAGAAAAATAAATGACCCAATCAAAAAATGGGCCAAAGAACTAAACAGACATTTCTCCAAAGAAGACATTCAGATGGCTGACAAACACATGAAAAGATGCTCAACATCACTCATTATCAGAGAAATGCAAGTCAAAACCACAATGAGGTACCATTTCATGCCAGTCAGAATGGCTGCAATCCAAACGTCTACAAGCAATAAATGCTGGAGAGGGTGTGGAGAAAAGGGGACCCTCTTACACTGTCGGTGGGAATGCAAACTAGTACAGCCACTATGGAGAACAGCGTGGAGATTCCTTTAAAAACTGCAAATAGAACTGCCATAAAACCCAGCAATCCCACTGGTAGGCACAGTGGGATTCCTCCCACACTGAGGAAACCAGAATTGAAAGAGACACATGTACCCCAATGTTCATTGCAGCACTGTTTATAATAGCCAGGACATGGAAGCAACCTAGATGTCCATCATCAGATGAATGGATAAGAAAGTTGTGGTATATATACATAATGGGGTATTACTCAGCCATTAAAAAGAATATATTTGAATCAGTTCTAATGAGGTGGATGAAACTGGAGCCTATTATACAGAGTGAAGTAAGCCAGAAAGAAAAACACCAATACAATATACTAATGCATATATATGGAATTTAGAAAGATGGTAACAATAACCCTGTATGCAAGACAGCAAAAGAGACACATATGTATAGAACAATCTTTTAGACTCTGTGTAGAGGGCAAGAGTAGGATGATTTGGGAGAATATCATTGAAACGTATAATATCATATGTGAAATGAATCACCAATCCAGGTTCAATGCATAATATAGGATGCTCGGGGCTGGTGCACTGGGATGACCCAGAGGGATGGGATGGGGAGGGAGGTGGGAGGGGTGTTCAGGATGAGGCACACATGTACACCCATGGTGGATTCATGTTGATGTACGGCAAAGCCAATACAATATTGTAAAGTAATTAACCTCCAATTAAAATAAATAAATATTTTTTAAAAATAGAGTTGAGAAGTACTAGTTATATGACATATTTATGATTGAAACCTCCAAGAGATCAAAGACAAAAGGGGGGTGGGGAATAAAAAAGGACACAATAAATATAACAACTAAATAAAACATGTGGAAGTTGGCATATGGTATCTCTAACTAGAATGATACTAGAGAATTGCTATTAATTCTATTAAATGTGACAATAGCATATGGGACAATGTCAATGTATAATAACTGGAACCTAAGAAGGAGCAGGAGGAGAAAAATTATGTGAGTTCTAGAAGACTTAAAACTATAAGATATAAATTTTCCAAAAGTGAGCTACAGATTCTACAATCTGCCAATGAAAACCTCAGAAGGATGCTCTTACAGAAATTGACAAGTTGATGCTACTTTCTTCATTCATCCCACTCTCTCCTTCCCCCACTGAGTCCACAAGTCCATTCTCTGTATCTAAGACTACATATATACACTACCATGTGTAAAATACATAGCTGGTGAGATGCTGCCATATAACACAGGGAGCCCAGCCTGGTGTTTTTGAAGAGCTAGAAAGGTGGGATGGGAGGAGGGAGAGTGGCTTAAGAGTGAGCTGGTAAATGTATAATTATTGGTGATTTGTATGGTTGTACAGCAAAAACCAACACAACATTGTAAAGCAATTTTCACCCAATTAAAAATAAAAAAATTTTAAGAAGAAATTGACAAGTTGATTCTAAAATTATATAGAAATGCAAAGAACATAGTATAACCAAAATTTTTTGGTAAACAACAAAGTTGGAGACTTACACTATTTGATTTCAATATTTACTATAAATCTACCATAAATCAACACTGTAGTTCTGGTGTTAGGTGTTTAGGTCAAAGGAACTGTAGAAAGAATCCAGAAAAGATCCACTCGTATAAAGCAGGTGTACAAGCTGTGGTAAGTGATCTTAATAATCAATTTTGAGAAAAAAAAAAAACAATTATTTTGTGACATTTACATATGTTTGTTAAAACGTTGAAAACTCTCTTGTGTGTGTACATGCTGAGTCACTTCAGTTGTGCCCAGCTCTTTGCGAGTCCATGGACTATAGCCTGCCAGGCTCCTCTGTCCATAGGATTCTCCAGGCAAGAATACTGGAGTAGGTAGCCATGCTCTCCTCCAGGGATCTTCCTGATCCAGGGGTCAAACCTGCATCTCTTTTTTTTTTTTTTTTTAAATTTTAGTTTTTTATTTTTTAAATTTTAAAATCTTTAATTCTTACATGCATTCCCAAACATGAACCCCCCTCCCACCTCCCTCCCCATAACAACTTTCTGGGTCATCCCCATGCACCAGCCCCAAGCATGCTGCATCCTGCGTCAGACATAGACTGGCGATTCAATTCACATGATAGTATACATGTTAGAATGTCATTCTCCCAAATCATCCCACCCTTTCCCTCTCCCTCTGAGTCTAAAAGTCCGTTATACACATCTGTGTCTCTTTCCCTGTCTTGCATACAGGGTCGTCATTGCCATCTTCCTAAATTCCATATATATGTGTTAGTATACTGTATTGGTGTTTTTCTTTCTGGCTTACTTCACTCTGTATAATCGGCTCCAGTTTCATCCATCTCATCAGAACTGATTCAAATGAATTCTTTTTAACGGCTGAGTAATACTCCATTGTGTATATGTACCACAGCTTTCTTATCCATTCATCTGCTGATGGACATCTAGGTTGTTTCCATGTCCTGGCTATTATAAACAGTGCTGCGATGAACATTGGGGTACATGTCTCTCTTTCAATTCTGGTTTCCTCGGTGTGTATGCCCAGAAGTGGGATTGCTGGGTCATAAGGTAGTTCTATTTGCAATTTTTAAGGAATCTCCACACCGTTCTCCATAGTGGCTGTACTAGTTTGCATTCCCACCAACAGTGTAGGAGGGTTCCCTTTTCTCCACACCCTCTCCAGCATTTATTGCTGCATCTCTTATGCATCTCTTATGTCTCCTGCATTGACAGGCAGGTTCTTTACCACTAGCGCCACCTGGGAAGCCCAAATACATTTTACTGTTGGTTATAAACATATAGAGAAATGTTTTTAAATAAAACTGATATTTATTCAACATATTGTCATTTATAAATTAGTGTTGGAGAAGGTAATCCTAAGAACAAGACCACCAGTTGACCTGTGAGCTATGCCCAGGCAAACTTAAAGTTCTTTTATACCCTCTCTTGCCCATGGGCTGTGCATTCCACACCTTCCCCATGCTGGAAATTGCCCAAGAACACAGCCTTGAGTTAGTAAGGTGGTGTTGAAACCATTTGACTGAGTCTAATTAAAGGCTCTATATAAACTATTAAGGTTCTGGCAGACAACTGTGGAAATCCACTTTTATTGCAGCGACCCAAGACAAACTTCATATACAAGTTTTCTTGCTTATTAAACCAGCCACCGAGCAATCTAGAGTCGTCTGCCTCTTTCTTCAGTCTCTCCCTACCCTCTGTTTATGAGGGCCTGTTTATGAAGGTCCAGAAACTCCCAAAGAGGTGTTTTCTTTATTAAACACACACACACACACACACACACACACATGGCCTCCAACTTATGATCATTGGAATCACAATTTTTCACCTTTACAATGGTACAGAAACAATATACATTCAGTAGTAACTCTGTTTTGAATTTTGACCTTTCCCTGGGCTAGAAGGAAATAGCCTGGGAAATCCCATGGACAGAGGGCAGGCTACAGTCCATGCGGTCGCAAAGAGTTGGACACGACTAAAGCAACTAAGCTTGCTGAGCTAGTAACATGCGGTATGTTACTCCGTCCTAATGTAAGCAGTGCCAGAGAGCCACAGCTCCCTGTCAGCCACACAATCACCAGTATAATCAATTGATACACTAACAACCATTCTGTTTCTTTCAGTACTGTACTCAATAAATTACATGAGATATTCAACACTTTATTATAAAATAGGCTTTGCGTTTGATGATTTTTACCTAACTGCATGCTGATTTAAGTGTTCTGAGCAGATTTAAAGTTCAGTTCAGTTCAGTCGTGTCCGACGCTTTGCGACCCCATGAACCTCAGCACGACAGGCCTCCATGTCCATCACCAACTCCCGGAGTCCACCCAAACCTATGTCCATCGAGTTGATGATGCCATCCAGCCATCTCATCCTCTGCCGTCCACTTCTCCTCTAGCTCTCAACCTTTCCTAGCATCAGGGTCTTTTTCCAATGAGTCAGCTCATCTTATCAGGTGGCCAAAGTACTGGAGTTTCAGCTTCAACATCAGTTCTTTCAATGAACATCCAGGACTCATCTCCTTTAGGATGGACTGGTTGAATCTCCTTGCAGCCCAAGGGACTCTCAAGAGTCTTCTCCAACACCACAGTTCAAAAGCATCAACTCTTCAGTGCTCAGCTTTCTTCATAGTCCAACTCTCACACCCATACATGACCACTGGAAAAATCATAGCCTTGACTAGATGGACTTTTGTTGGCAAAGTAATGTCTCTGCTTTTTAATATGCTGTCTAGGTTGGTCATAACTTTCCTTCCAAGGAGTAAATGTCTTTTAATTTCATGGCTGCAATCACCATCTGCAGTGATTTTGGAGCCCAGAAAAATAAAGTCAGCTACTGTTTCCACTATTTCCCCATCTATCTGCCATGAAGTGACGAGAGCAAATGCCATAAGCTTAGTTTTCTGAATGCTGAGCTTAAAGCCAACTTTTTCACTCTCCTCTTTCACTTTCCTCAAGATGCTCTTTAGTTCTTCACTTTCTGCCATAAGGGTGGGGTCATCTGCATATCTGAGGTTATTGATATTTCTCCCAGCAATCTTGATTCCAGCTTGTGCTTCATCCTGCCAAGCGTTTCTCATGATGTACTCTGCATAAAAGTTAAATAAGCAGGCTGACAATATACAGCCTTGACATACTCCTTTTCTGTTTGGAACCAGTCTGATGTTTCATGTCCAGTTCTAACTGCTGCTTCCTGATCTGCATATAGGTTTCTCAAGAGGCAGGGCAGGTGGTCTGATATTCCCATCTCTTGAAGAATTTTCCACAGTTGATTGTGATCCACACAGTCAAAGGCATTGGCATAGTCAATAAAGCAGAAATAGATGCTTTTCTGAACTCTCTTGCTTTTTCGATGATCCAGCGGATGTTGGCAATTTGGTCTCTCATTCCTCTGCCTTTTCTAAAATCAGCTTGAACATCTGGAAGTTTGCAGCTCACGTTTTGCTGAAGCCTGGCTTGGAGAATTTTGAGCATTACTTTACTAGCATGTGAGATGAATGCAATTGTGCGGTAGTTTGAGCATTCTTTGGCATTGCCTTTCTTTGGGATGGGATGTAATACAGAGCAAACATCTTTTCTGTACCTGTCTAAGTTTGGGTTGGCTTCCACCATTTTATCTTTGCATTTCTTTTTCATTTTTTCCAAGAGGAATGGTGGCTTCTCCTACTACTTTCCCATGTAATTAAAGAGAAGAAGGAGTCAAAGATGAAGTAGAGCTCTCAACAGAAAAATTCATGTGTAACAGCTGCTCCTGTTAATTCTGTTCATCATTTTTCTTGTTATTTTTCACTCGTTTAGAACCATCTTAGCTCCATGAATGTGGTCAAGGCTCTTCTTTCATAAAAGTTATTAGTCAAGTCAAGGTTTTATAATCATTGGTGAAGGAACAAGAACACTGGTCTCAGGGTTAATTCTGGACTCAAGAGTCAGCTCTATCACTCCGTGACTGTGAACAAGCCAATTAATCTCTCTGGGCCTGTTTTCCAAATGACCATCTATTTAATGGACAGAATAATACCCAGGCTACCTTATTAAAAGGAGTAGTATGAAGGGCAAATGAAACGATGTATGTCTCAAAGCGCTTTGTAAAACATGAGACTATATGATTCTTCTTCAATACGAATTTGGAAAAGAATTCAAAAAGCATTCCTAGATATTTTTTTCTAGACAAAATAAAACAAAATTAAACAGAAAAAAAATAAAAACAAAGGAAATGAGAAAACTGGGTTGGCTTCAATTTCAAAATGGAAATATGGCTTGGCTTCCCATACTCACCCATGATCACCAACTTTTTATGTTTGTATTTTCAAAGTCATAAAATATTTCTAAATGTTCCAAAAATGTTAAGTTTTATGCCAATTTTGTTTTCTCTGGGACATCTCCTTTTCATCACAACTACTTTCTTCATTTATGTTAATAACTTGACCTTTACCAAGTTCCTTTGGCTGCATATCTAGAGTCTCTCCAGTGCACCACTGTTAACATTCCCACAGTCAGCTATTACTTCTATAATGACATTTACATTCTACGGAATCTTGTGTCTAACACTATCACCTTCTTTGGTCCACTTCTATCTTGATTTCCTCTTTCAGATATCTATTTGTGTAAGCTGTCACAATGATTTAACAATGGGTTACAGAGAGACTACACAACTTCATACTCTTCAAAACATGCACACTGACCAATCACCAAGAGACTCTGAGAGAAGTGACATGATTTGTCACTTTATTATAATGTGCATCTATTATTTATGTAGCAATCTGTGGACTAAAAAGCTAGCAGCTAATATACTATAGTAACTGAAATTTGAGCTGAGTTGTTGGGAAACTGGTATCATTTAACTAAAACATGATAATTAAATATCATGTATACTGGAATTATGTAAACTAAGAACTGTCTTATTGAAATAAATGTTAAATTTAAATTATTTAGAATACTTCTCTGTGGCTACTTGACTAATAGAAAAGTTTCACTTGCATTTACAAAGGTTTTTGCTTTTCAAAGTGTTTTCCATATATTAACTCACCAGTGATTTTTGGCAAATCACAAAATTTAAAGCTAGAAGGAAACTTACCTATTGTATCAGTGAGTTAGGCTAACTGCTTAACAATAATTTCAAATTTTTAGTGGCTTAATATAATAAAATTTAATTTATTATTCAGTCACTAGCCAAACGTGAGATAGCAAAAGCAGTTCTGGTCCATGCTGTCATTCAGGAGTACAGGATTATTCTGCATGTGAATCTACTCTTTACAGCATCAGATCTTGTTTCCATCACCAGTCACATCCACAACTGGGTGTTGTTTTTGCTTTGGTTCCATCTCTTCATTCTTTCTGGAGTTATTTCTCCACTGATATCCAGTAGCAGATCATATGGAAATTATATACATCACATATCAGATTTCACTGACCATAATCCAGTCACATGATCACATCTAAAGGCAAAAGAGGCTGTGTGTCCAGTAGGAAAAGGGGATCTATTTTTTAAATAACTATCCAATTGATCCCCCAGGAATTTTCTAATCTGTGTGTTTTAATTTATACAGATGGCTTTTGAAGTCCAGGGAAATAAAGGTCATATCATGAGTGATAGTGAGCCCGGAACCAGAATTTGCATAATCTGCCTGCTATTTTAGTTCTCTTGCCTTTCTATCAAATGGCAACAATTTGCTCTCACATGTATTCTATTTTTATCATTGCTTGTTTGCCTTTCAATTGAATTTATTTTAAATTCAATTGTTAAAATAGATTCAAAGTCCAAAAAATTAAGTTGTTGATAAATTATGCAACTGAAAATTAATTCAAAGTCACGTTTATTAGGGGTTCAAATGGATAGCATGTAAACTATAAATTCATAAACATATAAATTGTTTTAAACCATCTCCCTTAAATAAGACATGATAGATGAATTATATTTAATTGTATGTGCAAAGATAACTCAGTCGTGAAAAACTTAGCTCTTGCTGTCGACTCTTATATGCCACTGCTACACATTTTCTTATTTCCTCCTGAACATCAGACTTTCTTAATTAAACAAATATATCATCTATACCTTGTGATTACAGTTCAACAATTAAAATCTTGGAATTGAAAGAAACACCATTTATTTCAGAGCATGCAAAGTTTTTCATCTTGCCAAATAACTAGAGAAAACAGGCTCCCCACAGTTCATATGCTGTTTATGAAGGTAATATTGTGTAACCCATCACAGGCTAAAACATGACAGTCAAGTTCAAAGAAAGCAATGGCATTTTAACTTTTATGCTTGATGAAGCATATGTAAACAGCAAAACATTCTGCCTGGTACTATTTGATGGTATTAGAGAATGAACTTTTCCTCACCTCAGGCCCAAGTAAAATTTACAATTAATAATCTTACTGTTATCCATGAGCTATTTTAGTTTATCTTCGTACATGCATGGGTGCGTGCTAAGTCACTTCAGCCATGTCCAACTCTTTGCAACCCTATGGACTATAGCCTGCCAGGCTCCTCTGTCCATCGGACTTGCCAGGCAAGAACACTGGAACAGGTTGCTGTGTCCTCCTCCAGGGGAACTTCCCAACTCAGGGATCGAACTTGCATCTTTTACATCTCCTACACTGGCAGACAGGTTCTTTATCACTAATGCCACCTGGGAAGCCCTATCTTCCAATATAACCTATATAAATAAATCTACCCTAAATTTTCCTCTACTACTTTTGTTTAAATAGTCATCATTATTTACTATCCTTTTTTTTCTGTTTGAAATTTATTTTCTCATTCTTAGATCTCATAACATGTGGTAGATATGGCCTATGCTCTGCTTAAGGAGGACTAGGTCCTTCTGTCACACTGAAAATTTGTCTAGTCTTCATTAAATAGATATATTTCTACCTCAGTGAAGTTAAAGGCTCATAAGAAAAGTTATCTACAATGTGCTGCAAATTTACCATCTATACAGTGTCCCTATTCACAACACAGATCATCCATAAAGGTAACTAAAGGTGAAATAACCCTAATCATCAGGAAGTTAGAATTTGATAGAAAAAGTTCACTCTGAATGCATCTTTCTGGAGGATCTAACAAGGATTTTTAATATAAACCTTCACATTTTCTCATTATTTGCCATTATTTTGAGCCCAATCCAGGGTAATATATGGCCTTATTTCACCAACATCTTACATATCAAAAAGGGCACAAATAGCTGAAATGACCTTGAATTCTAGAGAAGCTCAGAAACATAAACTATAAGATAGAGACATTTAGAAAACTTCAAAGCAATATCATGACTGTAAAACTGTATTACCAAGATGGACTTCCCAGGTGGCATAGTGGTAAAGAATCCGCCTGCCAATTTAGGAGACACAATAGAGACAGGTTTGATCCCTGGGCTGGGAAGATCCCCTGGAGTAGGAAATGACAACCTGCTCCAGTGTTCTTGCCAGGAAAATTCCAAGGTCAGAGGAACTTGGCGGGCTATGGTCCATGGGATTGCACAGAGTCAGATATAACTGAGAACACACACACACATATTATATAGATAAGTTCAAGTTCAAATAACATTTTGGATATAGGTAGGTTGGATCATCAAAGGAAGAATTACTTTGCACCAAAACCAGAACCAAAGAACAAAGACTCTAGAATAAAATAGATTGGTCAATTTAATGCTAATTGGTGTCTGTAGGATAAATTTAAATAACTTGGACTTTGTTTTGCACCATTTAGATTACAGAAGCATAATAGTGTTTCCATGTATTAGGAATTATACCAACCAGAATTAGAAAGTACTACACAGTTACCAAGCAAGGTAGCCTAGGACCACTTCCCATAGTATACTGACATGATAGTTCAGTTCAGTTCAGTCGCTCAGTCGTGTCCGACTCTTTGTGACCCCATGAATCGCAGCACCCCAGGCCTCCCTATCCATCACCAACTCCCAAAGTTCACTCAGACTTACGTGCATCGAGACATGATAGCAGTAGTATAATAAAGTAGATGTCTGAGCATAATAATGGCATAAACGAAGTAGCACTTTGAAGACTATCCAAGAAGTGGCATATATTGTTCCTAGGGCAGAAATGGGGAAAACTTTGTGGAAACAAAAGAAGGAAAAATGAAGAGGGGCATAGATTTGTATTTGTAAAAGTATGTAAATCCAGGCACCTCACATTTGTTTAGAACATCTCATGCTACAGACCTTTTAGGGCTGCCACTGACTTAGGAGACAACCTGCGTGAATAAATCAGTATTATCTGATTTTCTGTACTTCTCTTCCCCTACTCTTCTGTCTATTGGCACCTCTGTAAATTCTCAGACTGAGAATCAGAGGCAGTAACTTTCTAAGTACTTGGGACTCAGACTGCATTTGTAGAAATCCTGAGTGTCAATAAACGTATCCTGTGTCTCTATCTCTTGCCAAAGAAAGGTGAGGTTACCCAGATTAAGAAGAAGAGATGGGGAAGTTCAATGAAAGAGTATAAAGATAGGACACAAGTCATAATGACATAAAGCGTTAGCTAAGAATTAGAGTAGACATTGGGAGGAAGTAATGGCCAGCATAAACTTCATCAGGAAAACTGTAAATTAAATAAACTGTAAATTGGAGAAAGAAATGGCAACCCAATCCAGTATTCTTGCCTGGAGAACCCCATGGATAATATGAAAAGGCAAAAGGATATGACACTGGAAGATGAGCTCCCTCACCCAGGTCTGAAGGTGTCCAATATGCTAGTGGTGGAGAACAGAGGACAATCACTAATAGCTCCAAAAAGAATGAAGTGGCTGGGCAAAAGAAAGAACAACACTCAACTTTTGATGTGTCTGGTGGTGAAAGTAAAGTCTGATGCTGTAAAGAACAACATTGCATAGGGATCAAGGTAAATTGGATGGGGTCGAGCAGGAGATGGCAAGACTGAACATCAACATTTTAGGAATTAGTGAACTAAAATGGATGGGGATGGGGGAATTTAATTCAGATGACCATTATATCTACTGGGCAATAATCCCTTAGAAGAAATGGAGTAGCCTTCACAGTCAACAAAAGAGTCTGAAATACAGTACTAAGATGCAGCCTCAAAAATGACAGACAAAACTCAGTTCGTTCCCAAGGCAAACCACTCAGCATCACAGTAATCCAAGTCTATGCCCTAACCACTGATGCCAAAGAAGCTAAAGTTGACAGGTTCTGCAAAGACCTACAACATTTTCTAGAACTTACACAAAAATAAGATTCCCTATTCATCACAGGGGATTGGAATGCAAAAGTAGATGGGGAACACGTGTATACCTGTGGCAGATTCATGTTGATGTATGGCAAAACCAATACAATATTGTGAAATAATTAACCTCCAATTAAAATAAATAAATTTATATTTTTTAAAAATTTTAAAAAAGAGAGACAGCCAGTATAACAAGCAAGTTTGGCCTTGGAGTACAAAATGAAGCAGGGTAAAAGCTAACTAGGTTTGGCAAAAGAACATGCTAGTCATAGCAAACACCCTCTTCCGACAACATACAAGACAAATTTACACATGGACATCACCAGTAGTCAATACCAAAATCAGACTGATAACGTTTTTGCAGCCAAAGATGGAGAAGCTCTATACAGTCAGCAAAAAAAAGACCAAGAGCTGACTATGACTCAGATCATGAGCTCCTTATTGAAAAAATCAGACTTAAATTGAAGAAAGTAGGGAAAATCCCTGGACCATTCAGCTTTGACCTAAATCAAATCCCTTACAGGAGATGATGAATAGATTCAAGGGATTAGATCTGATAGACAGAGTGCCTAAAGAACTATGGACAGAGATTTGTGACATTGTATAGGAGGCAGTGATCAAGACCATCCCCAAGAAAAAGAAATGCAAAAAGATAAAATGGTTGCGAAGCCTTACAAATTGTTGAGAAAAGAAAAGACACAGAAGGCAAAGAATAGGAAAGATATATCCATCTGAATGCAGAGTTCCAAATAACAGCAAAGAGAAAAAGCCTTCCTAAAGATCCATGCAAAAAAAAACAGAAGAAAACAATTAAATAGGAAGGATTAGAGATCTCTTCAAGAAAATTAGAGCTATCAAAGGAATGTTTCATGCAAGGATGGGCATAATAAAGGACAAAAACTGTAAGGACATAATAGAAGCAGAAGAGATTAAGTAGAGTGGCATAAACACACAGAACAACTATACATAAAAGGTCTTCACAACCCGGATAACCATGATAATGTGGTCACACTCCTAAATCAGACATCTTAGAGCATGAAGTCAAGTGGGCTTCAGGAAACATTACTACAAACAGCACTAGTGAAGGTAACAGAATTTCAGCAGAACTATTCAAAGTCTTAAAAGATGATGCTGTTGGAGTGCTGCACTTAATATGTCAGCAAATTTAGAAAACTCAATAGTGGCCATAGGACTAGAAAACGTCAGTTTTCATCCCAATCTCAAAGAAGGGCAATGCCAAAGAGTGTGCAAACTACCATACAATTGAGCTTACTTCACATTCTAGCAAGGTTACGCTCAAAATCCTTCAAGCTACGCTTCAACAGTACACGAATTGAGAGCTTCCAGATGTAAAAGCTGGGTTTCAAAGAGGCAAAGGACCAAAGACCAAATTGTAAATATTTGGTGGATCATGGAAAAAGCAAGGGAATTCCAGAAAAATATCTGCTCCTTTGACTATGCTAAAGCCTTTGACTGTGTGGATCACAACAAACTGTTGAAATTTCTTAAAGAGATGAGAATACCAGACCACCTGACCTGCCTCCTGAGAAACCTGTATGCTAGTTCTAAACAGCAATTAGAAACAGACATGGAACAACAGACTGGTTCCAATTGGGAAAGGAGTACATCAAGGCTGTATATTGTCACCCTCTTTATTTAACTTCTGTGCAGAGTACATCAGGTGAGTGCTGGGCTGGATGAATCACAAGCTGGAAACAGCTTGCCGGGAGAAATATCAATAGCCTCAGATATGTAGATGATACCACTCTAATGGCAGAAATTGAAGAAGAACTAAAAAGCCTCTTGATGAGGGTAAAAGAAGAGAATGAAAAATCAGGCTTGAAACTCAACATTTAAAAAACTAAGATCATGGCATCTTATCCCATCACTTCATGGCAAATAGAAGGGGTAAAATGGAAACAGTGACAGATTTTACTTTCTGGTTTCCAAAATCACTGTTTATGGTGACTGCAGCCACGAAATTGAAAGACGCTTGCTCCTTGGAAGAAAAGCTATGACAAACCTAGACAGCATATTAAAAAGGAGAGACATCAATTTGTTGACAAAAGTCTGTCTAGTCAAAACTATGGCTTTTCCAGTAGTCATGTACAGATGTGAGGATTGGACCATAAAGAAGATTGAGCATCGAAGAATTCATGCTTTCAAATTGTGGTTCTGGAGAATACTCCTGAGAGTCCCTTGGACAGCAAGATCAAACCAGTCAATCCTAAAGGAAATCAACCCTGAAGGACTGTTGGAAGGACTGTTGCTGAAACTGAAGCTTCAATACTTGGCCACATGAACAAACAGCTGATTCATTGGAAAAGACCCTGATGCTGGAAAGTTTGAAGGCAAAAGGAGAATGGGGTGACAGAGGATGAAATAGTTAGATAGCATCATCAACTCAACAGACATGAGTTTGGGCAAACTCCAGAAGATAGTGGAGGACAAATAAGTCTGGCATGCTATAGTCCATGGGGTCACAAACAGTCTGACATGACTTAGCAAATAAATAACAACAAATTAGCTTATCTCAAATATTATGCATTATTATTATGCCTATTAGTCAGGTAAAAATCAGGGAAAAAATCCAATTTTCAGTGCCTGAATTATTTTTCCTTTTTTCTTTTTTTTATTAATTTATTTTAATTGGAAGCTAATTACTTTACAATATTGTATTGGTTTTGCCATACATGGACATGAATCCACCACGAGTGTATATCTCTTCCCCATCCTGAACACCCTTCCCACCTCCCTCCGCATCCCATCCTTCTGGGTCATCCCAGTGTACCAGCCCCAGGTACCCTATATCATACATCAAATCTGGACTGGTGATTCATTTCACATATGATAATATACATGTTTCAATGCCATTCTCCCAAATCATCCCACCCTCGCCCTCTCCCACAGAGTCCAAAAGACTATTCTATTCATCTGTGTCTCTTTTGCTGTCTCACATACAGGGTTATCATTACCATCTTTCTAAATTCCATATATATGCGTTAGTATACTGTATTGGTATTTTTCTTTCTGTCTTATTTCACTCTGTATAATAGGCTTCAGTTTCATCCACCTCATTAGAACTGATTCAAATGGATTCTTTTTAATGGCTGAGTAATACTCCATTGTGTATGTGTACCACAACTTTCTTATCCATTCATCTGCTGATGGGTATCTAGATTGCTTCCATGTCCTGGCTATTATAAACAGTGCTGCGATGAACATTGGGGTACACCTGTTTCCTTCAATTCTGGCTTCCTCAGTGTGTATGTCCAGCAGTAGGATTTCTGGGTTGTATGGCAGTTCTATTTCCAGTTTTTTAAGGAATCTCCACACTGTTCTCCATAGTGGCTGTACTAATTTTCATTCCCACCAACAGTATAAGAGGGTTCCTTTTTCTCCACGCCCTCTCCAGCATTCATTGTTTATAGACTTTTTGATAGCAGCCATTATGACCAGTGTGAGATGGTACCATATTACCTCATTGTGATTTTGATTTGCATTTCTCTGATAATGAATAATGTTGAGCATCTGTTCATGTGTTTGTTAGCCATTTGTATGTCTTCTTTGGAGAAATGTCTGTTTAGTTCTTTGGCCCATTTTTTTATTGAGTCATTTATTTCTCTGGAATTGAGCTGTAGGAGTTTCTTGTATATTTTTGAGAATAATTCTTTGTCAGTTGCTTCATTTGATATTGTTTTCTCCCATTCTGAAGTCTCTTTTTTCTCCTTGCTTACAGTTTCCTTTGTTGTGCAAAAGCTTTTAAGTTTAATTAGGTCCCATTTGTTTACTTTTACTTTTATTTCCATTACTCCGGGAGTTGGGTCATAGAGGATCCTGCTATGATTTACCTCAGAGAGTGTTTCTCCTGTGTTTTCCTTTAGGAGTTTTATAGTTTCTGCTTTTACATTTAGACCTTTGATTGATTTTGAGTTTATTTTTCTGTATGATGTTAGAAAGTGTTCTAGTTTCATTCTTTTACAAGTGGTTGACCAGTTTTCCCAGCACCACTTGTTAAAGTGATCGTCTTTAACCATTGTATATTCTTGCCTCCTTTGTCAAAGATAAGGTGTCCATAGGTGTGTGGATTTATCTCTGGGATTTCTAATTTGTTCCATTGATCTATATTTCTGTCTTTGTGCCAGTACCATACTGTCTTGATGACTGTGGCTTTGTAGTATAGCCTGGAATCAGGCAGGTTGATTCCTCCAGATCCATTCTTCTTTCTCAAGATTGCTTTGGTTATTCGAGGTTTATTGTATTTCATACAAATTGTGAAATTATTTGTTCTAGTTCTATGAAAAATACCATTGGTAGCTTGATAGGGATTGCATTGAATCTAGATCGCTTTGGGTAGTATACTCATTTTCACTATATTGATCCTTCCAATCCATGAACATGGTATATTCCTCAATCTATTAGTGTCCTCTTTGATTTCTTTCACCAGTGTTTTATAGTTTTCTATATATAGGTCCTTTGTTTCTTTAGGTAGTTTTTGTTTCTGTATTTTATTCCTTTTGTTGCAATGGTGAATGGAATTATTCCTTAATTTCTCTATTTTCTCATTATTAGTGTATAGGAATGCAAGGCATTTCTGTGTGTTGATTTTATATCCTGCAACTTTACTATATTCACTGATTAGCTCTAGTAATTTTCTGGTGGCATCTTTAGGGTTTTCTATGTAGAATCATATCATCTGCAAACAGTGAGAGTTTTACTTCTTCTTTTCCAATTTGGATTCATTTTATTTCTTTTTCTGTTCTGATTGCTGTAGCTAAAACTTCCAAAACTATGTTGAATAGTAGTGGTGAATGTGGGCACCCTTGTCTTGTTCCTGACTTTAGGGGAAATACTTTCAATTTTTCACCATTAAGGATAATGTTTCTTGTGGGTTTGTCATATATAGCTTTTATTATGTTGAGGTATGTTCCTTCTATTCCTGCTTTCTGGAGAGTTTTTATCATAAATGGATGTTGAATTTTGTCAAAGGCTTTCTCTGCATCTATTGAGATAATTATATGGCTTTTATTTTTCAATTTGTTCATATGGTGTATTACATTGATTTGTGGATATTGAAGGATCCTTGCATCCCTGGGATAAAGCCCACTTGGTCACCATGTATGATCTTTTTAATGTGTTGTTGGATTCTGATTGCTAGAATTTTGTAAAGAATTTTTGCATCTATGTTCATCAGTGATATTGGCCTGTAGTTTTCTTTTTTTGTGGCATCTTTGTCAGGTTTTGGTATTAGGGTGATGGTGGTCTCATAGAATGAGTTTGGAAGTTTACTTTCCTCTGCAATTTTCTGGAAGAGTTTGAGTAGGATAGGTGTTAGCTCTTTCTAAATTTTCGGTAGAATTCAGCTCTGAACCCGTCTGGACCTGGGCTTTCCTTTGCTGGAAGATTCCTGATTACAGTTTCAATTTCTGTGCTTGTGATGGGTCTGTTAAGATTTTCTATTTCTTCCTGGTTCAGTTTTGGAAAGTTGTACTTTTCTAAGAATTTGTCCATTTCTTCCACGTTGTCCATTTTATTTGCATATAGTTGCTGATAGTAGTCTCTTATGATCCTTTGTATTTCTGGTTGTCTGTTGTGATCTCTTGGTTTTTGTTTCTAATTTTATTGATTTGATTCTTCTCCCTTTGTTTCCTGATGAGTCTGGCTAATGGTTTGTCGATTTTATTTATCCTCTCAAAGAACCAACTTTTGGCTTTGTTGATTTTTGCTATGGTCTCTTTTCTTTTGCATTTATTTCTGCCCTAATTTTTAAGATTTGTTTCCTTCTACTAACCCTGGAGTTCTTCATTTCTTCCTTTTCTAGTTGCTTTAGGTGTAGAGTTAGGTTATTTATTTGACTTTTTTCCTGTTTCTTGAGGTATGCTTGTATTGCTATGAAAGTTCCCCTTAGCACTGCTTTTCCAGTGTCCCACAGGTTTGGGGTTGTTGTGTTTTCATTTTCAGTCATTACTATGCATATTTTGATTTCTTTTTCGATTTCTTCTGTGATTTCTTGGTTATTCAGCACCATGTTTTTCAGCCTCCTTGTTGGAATTTCTAATAGTTTTTCTCCTGTTACTGAGATCTAATCTTACTGCATTGTGGTCAGAAAATATGCTTGGAATGATTTCAAATTTCTTTGAATTTACCAAGGCTAGATTTATGGCCCAGATTTATGGATGTGATCTATCCTGAAGAAGGTTCTGTGTGCGCTTCAGAAAAAGGTGAAATTCATTGTTTTGGGGTGAAATGTCCTACAGATGTCAATTAGGTCTAACTGGTCTATTGTATCATTTAAAGTTTGTTGTTCTTTGTTAATTTTCCGTTTAGTTGATCTATCCATAGGTGTGAGTGGGGTATTAAAGTCTCCCACTATTACTGTGTTATTGTTAATTTCCCCTTTCATACTTGTTAGCATTTGTCTTACATATTGCAGTGCTCCTATGTTGGGTGCATATATATTTATAATTGTTATATCTTCTTCTTGGATTGATCCTTTGATCATTATGTAGTGTCATTCTTTGTCTCTTTTCACAGCCTTTGTTTTAAAGTCTATTTTATCTAATATGAGTGTTGCTAATCCTGCTTTCTTTTGGTCGCTAATTGTGTGGAATATCTTTTTCCAGCCCTTCACTTTCAGTCTGTATGTGTCCCTTGTTTTGAGGTAGGTCTCTTGTATACAACATATATATAGGTCTTGTTTTTGTATCCATTCTTCCAGTCTTTGTCTTTTGTTTGGGGCACAACCCATTTATGTTTAAGGTAATTATTGATAAGTATGCTCCCATTGCCATTTACTTTATTGTTTTGGGTTCGAGTTTATACACCCTTTTTGTGTTTCCTGTCTAGAGAAGATCCTTTAGCATTTGTTTGAGAGCTCATCTGGTGGTGCTGAATTCTCTCAGCCTTTGCTTATGTGAAGTCAAGTGGGCCTTAGAAAGCATCACTATGAACAAAGCTAGTGGAGGTGATGGAATTCCAGTAGAGCAATTTCAAATTCTGAAAGATGATTCTGTGAGAGTGCTGCATTCAATATGCCTGCAATTTTGGAAAACTCAGAAGTGGCCACAGGACTGGAAAAGGTCAGTTTTCATTCCAATCCCAAAGAAAGCCAATGCCAAAGAATACTCAAACTACCACACAATTGCACTCATCTCACATGCTAGTAAAGTAATGTCAAAATTCTCCAAGCCAGGCTTCAGCAATACGTGAACCGTGAACTTCCTGATGTTCAAGCTGGTTTTAAAAAGGGCAGAGGAACCATGGATCAAATTGCCAACATCCGCTGGATCATGGAAAAAGCAAGAAAGTTCCAGAAAAACATCTATTTCTGCTTTATTGACTATGCCAAAGCCTTTGACAGTGTGGATCACAATAAACTGTGGAAAATTCTGAGAGAGATGGGAATACCAGACCACCTGACCTGACTCGAGAAATCTGTATGCAGGTCAGGAAACAACAGTTAGAACTGGACATGGAACAACAGACTGGTTCCAAATTGGAAAAGGAGTACATCAAGGCTGTGTATTGTCACCCTGCTTATTTAACTTATATGCAGAGTACATCATGAGAAACACTGTATTGGAAGAAACACAAGCTGGAATCAAGACTGCTGGGAGAAATATCAATCACCTCAGATATGCAGATGACACCACCCTTATGAAAGAAAGTGAAGAGGAACTAAAAAGCCTCTTGATGAAAGTGAAAGTGGAGAGTGAAAAAGTTGGCTTAAAACTCAACATTCAGAAAACTAAGATCATGGCATCTAGTCCCATCACTTCATGGGAAATAGATGGGAAACACTGGAAACAGTGTCAGACTTTATTTTGGGGGGCTCCAAAATCACGGCAGATGGTGATTGCAGCCATGAAATTAAAAGACGCTTACTCCTTGGAAGAAAAGTTATGACCAACCTAGATAGCATATTCAAAAGCAGAGACATTACTTTGCCGACTAAGGTCCGTCTAGTCAAGGCTATGGTTTTTCCTGTGGTCACGTATGGATGTGAGAGTTGGACTGTGAAGAAGGCTGAGCACCGAAGAATTGATGCTTTTGAACTGTGGTGTTGGAGAAGACTCTTGAGGGTCCCTTGGACTGCAAGGAGATCCAACCAGTCCATTCTGAAGGAGATAAACCCTGGGTGTTCTTTGGAAGGAATGATGCTAAAGCTGAAACTCCAATACTTTGGCCACCTCATGCGAAGAGTTGACTCATTGGAAAAGACTCTGATGCTGGGAGGGATTGGGGGCAGGAGGAGAAGGGGATGGCAGAGGATGAGATGGCTGAATGGCATCACTGACTCGATGGACATGAGTCTGATTGAACTCCGGGAGTTGGTGATGGACAGGGAGGCCTGGCATGCTGCGATTCATGGGGTCGCAAAGATTCGGACACGACTAGCCACTGAACTGAACTGAAAGCTTTTGATACTCCTTCATATTTGAATGATCCTTGCTGGGTACAGTAATCTGGGCTGTAGGTTGTTTTCTTTCATCAGTTTAAGTATGTCTTGCCATTCCCTCCTCGCCTGAAGAGTTTCTATTGAACGATCAGCTGTTATCCTTATGGGAATCCCCTTGTGTGTTATTTGTTGTTTTCCCCTTGCTGCTTTTAACATTTGTTCTTTGTGTTTGATCTTTGTTAATTTGATTAATATGTGTCTTGGGGTGTTTCACCTTGGGTTTAATCCTGTTAGGGACTCTCTGGGTTTCTTGGACTTGGGTGATTATTTCCTTCCCCATTTAGGGAAGTTTTGAACTATTATCTCCTCAAGTATTTTCTCATGGTCTTTCTTTTTTTCTTCTTCTTCTGGGACTTCTATGATTTGAATGTTGGGGCATTTACCATGTCCCAGAGGTCTCTGAGATTGTCCTCATTTATTTCCACCATCCTATCTTCTACCTCACTTATCCTATCTTCTGCCTCCATTATTCTACTGTTATTTCCGTCCAGAGTGTTTTTTATCTCATTTATTGCATTATTCATTATATATTGACTCTTTTTTATTTCTCCTAGGCCCTTGTTAAACCTTTCTTGCATCTTCTCAATCTTTGTCTCCAGGCTATTTATCTGTAACTCCATTTTCTTTTCAAGAGTTTGGATCATTTTCACTATCATTTTCAAAATTCTTTATCTGGTAGATTCCCTGTCTCTTCCTCCTTTGTTTGGTTTGGTTGGCATTTATCCTGTTCCTTCTCCTGCTGAGAATTTCTCTGCCTCTTCATCTTGTTTAGATTGCTGTGTTTGGTGTGGCCATTCTGTATTCTGGCAGTTTGTTGAGTTCTCTTCATTAATTTGCTAACTGTAGGTGGGGCTGGATGGATGGCTTGTCAAGGTTTCCTGGTTAGGGAAGCTTGTTTCAGTGTTCTGGAGGGTGGAGCTGGATTTCTTCTGTCTGGAGTGCAATGAAGTGCCCAGTAATTAGTTTTGAGATGTCATTAGGTTGGTGTGACTTTGGGCAGCCTGTGTATTGGAGCTCAGGTGTTGCTGGAAAATTTGCATGGTATGTCTTGCTCTGGAACTTGTTGGCCCTTGGGTGTTGCTTGGTGTCAGTGTATGTATGGAGGCATTTTATGAGTTCTCTGGTGTTCTCAGGACTTGGACTTAAGCCTCCTGCCTCTGGTTTTCAGTCTTATTCTTACAGTAGCCTCAAGACTTCTCCATCTATACAGCAGCAATGATAAAACATCTAGGTTAACAATGAAAATTTTCTCCACAGTGAGAGATACCAGAGAGGTTCACAGAGTTCCATGGAGAAAGAGGGAGGAGGGAGATAGACGTGACCTGGAGAAGAGGAGGGGATCAAAAGGGGACAGAGCAAGCTAGCCAGTAATCACTTCCCTATGTGCTCTCCACAGTCTGGACCCCTCAGAGATGTTCACGGAGTAACACAGAGAAGAGAAGAGGGAGGAAGGAGACAGAGGTGGCCAGGAGGATAAAAGGGGGAATCAAAAGGAGAGAGACTTATCCAGCCAGTAATCAGTTCCCTAAGTGTTTCCCACAGCCCGGAACACACAAAGAGATTCACCGAGTTGGGTAGAGAACAGAAGGGGGAGGGAGGAGATAGAGGTGACCTGGTAGAGAAAAACGATAGTCCAAAGGGGGAGAGAGTAGTCAACCAGGTAATCTCGCTCCTAAGTAAAAATGGATACTGAAGATTGAGTTCTTAAATGTACAAAATTGACAACAAATATCAATAGAAAAGACTAAAAATCTAGCATAGAGGTTGGATTTTCAAAAATACAATATAAAGAAAAGAAAAACAAAGTCACAAAAATTATTATATATATATATATATATATATATATATATATATATATATATATATAAAAGTTTGCTTTAAAAATTGGGTCTTTTTTTTTTGCAAAGTAATAGTAGGTTATCAGTGAAGGCAATGGCACCCCACTCCAGTACTCTTGCCTGGAGAATCCCATGGCCAGGGGAGCCTGGTAGGCTGCAGTTCATGAGGTCACTACAAGTCGGACACAACTGAGTGACCTCACTTTCATGCATTGGATGAATAAATGGCAAACCACTCCAGTGTTCTTGCTTGGAGAATCCCAGGGATAGGGGACCCTGGTGGGCTGCCATCTACGGGGTCGCACAGAGTCGGACACAACTGAAGCAACTTAGCAGCAGCAGCAGAAGTAGGTTATAAAAATGAAAATTAAAGGAGTAATTTTTTTTATTTTTTTATTTTTAAGAATGATAATAGTAAAAATATATCTAGGACTTTCTCTGGTGTTGTTGTGGACAGGGTGGGGTCAGTTCATTTTCAGATAGTTCCTTGATCCGACTTATACTTCTCAAGATCTATAGGCCCCTTCCAATGTGGTCGGTGCTAACTACAGGGTTTTAATCTGCTGCACCTGTCACTTCCAAGGTGGTTCCCTCTGTTTATTTTGGCTTTTTGTGTTTGCTGGTCTCTTCGGTGTCTAATTTCTGCCCTGACACAAGGTGGCGAAGGTGGTCACTTTTTTAGGCTCACTGGTTCAGTTGTGCTGTGGGGAGGGAGGAACACTGCAAACGAATAACACTGGCATGTGCTCACAGTGTCTCGGCCACACTGGGTTTGCCCCCACTCTTGGCATGTGTGCTTTCCCTATCTATACTGCTTAGGCTCTAGGTTGCTCTGCCGGAAACTGTCTGAGGCTGGCCCTGGGTTGTATGCACTTCCCAGGTCAAAGCCACTCATGTTCAGGTACTCGGGTAGTCCTCAGAGGTGCAGACTCTGTTGGGCCTGTGTTTTGTGCCCTTCCCAGGTACAAGCCACTCAGGTGACCAGGTGTTTGGCGAGCGCGGTCACTGCAACTTATCACCTCCCCTGTCCCTGCCGCTCCGTTTTCTGGGTGTACAACTGGTGCACCTTCTCAGGTGTGCCATGTGTCTCTTCTGCGGAGTTGATCTCTGGTTGTGACTGCCCGGTGGATGTCAGCCATCCAGAACCCCAGGAGGTCTTGGTTAGCAAAGAAGCCTGCTTGCAGTTTGGTAGATGATGTCTCTCTGGGGCTTTGATTGCCACCTTCCAGCTCTGGCTGCCCTCACCTGCCTGTCTCCGGTGGTGGATGGGCCAGTCAGCAACAGGTTAGCTCTGTTCAGTCCTTTGTTCTGAGAGTGGGCCTGTCGGTGTCTTAGGTTAGGGCTTTTCTCAGGGTAGCTATCCCACAGTCTAGTTTGCTATCTCAAGTTAGTTCCCTCAACTGCCCTCGGGGCATTCAGGTCTGGTCCTTACTCTAAGCAATGAAGCCCCCGCCTCCCTGTCCAGCCCTCGCTTGCTCGTGGAGGATGCGTATGTCTGCGCTGCTTCTCTGCTGTGAGTTACCATTGGGCACGTTATCTGCGGGGTTTAATTATTGATTTGTTTTTCCTACCAGTTATGTTGCCCTCTGAGGTTCCAAGGCTCACCACAGACTCGCCAGTGAGAGTGTTTCCTGGTGTTTGGAAACTTATCTGTTTTTTAAGACCCCCTTCCAGGACAGTCTCTGTCCCTACCTCTTTTGTCTCTCTTTTTATCTTTTATATCTTTTCCTACCTTTTTCAAAGACAATGGGCTGCTTTTCTGGGTGCCTGATGTCCTCTGCCAGCATTCAGAAGTTGTTTTGTGGAATTTACTCAGCATTCAAATGTTCTTTTGATGAATTTGTGGGAGAGCAAGTGGTCTCCCCATCCTATTTCTCCACCATCTTAGGACCGCCAACCTCAGTGCCTGAATTAATAGTAAGTACTTGGAGACCAGTTTTTAACCATGAATTTGTCTCCAGATAATAGTGAAAATAGTCACAAAATAGAGAAAAACAGTCACTCTGGATCTCAATTTTCTTATCTTGAAAACTGTCATTTTTATTAGACTATCACTTCTAACATGAAATTTTTATAGCTAAACTAAATTAAGTATGTTAATATTTCACCAGCAAAAGAAAATTGGTGTTAAGTTCACAAGACTTCCATTTTTAGTCCTTGACTTATTCTATGACATTAGGCACTCTAATGTCACAAACCATTATGATATTACATGCTGCATTTTTTGGACTTCCTTTCCCATGTTTCTTCCTTCTTAATTGTTTTCTTGCCAAGGTGTCCAGCATCACATTGATTTAACACCTGGCAGTCATTGAAGATTAATATACTGGTCAGCATATGGATTGCTAGGTAGCCTATGAATCTTTTCTAAATCTGGGCTGAATCCCAGACTGTTGGAAATGGCAGAGGGCCAAAAGTCTAACATAGTAAAAGCTATGGAATACAGAAAAAGTGATCTTTTCTCAAGATTAAAAGGAGAAAATCAGTTCATCCTGGATAGCAATTTCAAGAAGTTATATATAGTCCTATATCAAATAATGTTAAATATTTGCTCTTTTCGATGCATACAAACATACACACACACTCACATTCACACTTACTCAGTCTTCTGCCTATTCTATATTTTCTAGCAAATCCAAACACAATCTTCTCTCCAGAATCTTTTCGATCTAAGACAAAAATATTACATGGAAGAAAAAGCCTGCAAAGGCAGTTAACAAAAGCTAATTTGTAATCTTCACACAACCTCTTATACATTCCTCAGAAATAAATCCATACGAATATATTCAGTAATTCTAGAAAACACCATCCATCTCCACCCTTAATTTTACTACACTTTAATAACAAGATTCTGAAGTTAAATGAAAAGTTTAAACCACAATTTAAAACAAAAAGACAGACAAATGAAATAGCAGGATCCAGTAGACCAGTTTTCTATGCCTCTGCTGTCAGGCATATACATTTCCCTGAAACCATACAGAAAGCATTTATATTTAAAACATACATGAAAAAGGAACATAATGCCAGAAGACAAAAGTGGCTTCAGTAGTTACTGAAAGTAACTCGTTCAACAGTTGATGCATTTCATTCTAATCATATAAGGCTGCTCAAGTTAACTTAACTGATATACTCAAACACATTCTAGTTAAGATGTGCACGTGCTAAGTCGCTTCAATCCTGTCTGACTCTGCGACCCTGTGGACCATAGCCCACCAGACTCTTCTGTTCATGGATTCTTCAGGCAAGAATACTGGAGTGGATGGCCACGCCCTCCTTCAGGGGATCTTTTTGATCCCCTCTATGTCTCCTGTATTGGCAGGTAGTTTTTTTATCGTGAGCGCCACCTGGGAAGCCCCATAGTTAAGGTTCAGTTCAGTTCAGTTTAGTCGCTCAGTCGTGTCTGACTCTTTGAGACCCCATGAATCACAGCACGCCAGGCCTCCCTGTCCATCACCAACTCCTGGAGTTCACCCAACTCATGTCCATCGAGTCAGTGATGCCATCCAACCATCTCATCCTCTGTCGTCCCCTTCTTGTTTGAAGAATAAACAGATAATGAAATGAAATGTTTTCCAAATGAAAACAAGTTACATTACTATATCATCTGATTTCTTTCTTCTAGACAATTTCACAGAATCAAGCATTCTGGCTGAAGGACTGTGACTGACTTGTTTCTATTCAAGAAAGCAATTTCCCCCTTTTTCCAACCCTGATCCCACTGATGTGGGACCCTCCAGTGATACTTAAACATATACTCTTAATATATGTACACACACACAAACAGATTCAAAACCTCAGAAAAAAATATTTACTCAAATGTATACCTTTAGCCATTCTCTACATAGGAAATTATTTCTAAAGAAAAAACTGAATATATACATCTAAAGGTAGTGAGCCAGACATTGGCCTTCCAACAAATTTGATACTTTTCAAGCATAAAATAAACTCAACTGGACTTCTGCTACTGACAGAATAAGACACTACCAGACTAACACAGAGAACATATATATATTTGAGTAAACGCCGGGAGTTGGTGATGGACAGGGACGCCTGGTGTGCTGCAGTCCATGGGGTCGCAAAGAATCAGACACAACTGAGCAACTGAACTGAACTGAACTGATATATACATATATGACCTGAATATAATACAAAAATAGCTACCTGAAGATAGTTTTGCATCGACAGATATAATATGTCCCCAATATAATATGGTACACTCCTTGAAGGCACAATAGTTAATAATCTTCTGCATTACTGAATTACTTTACTGTTTGAGCTATCAAACAGCAACTACCAAAAGGACACTGTCCAGAACATGAGGACTTTATAAGCAGTACTATTACTACAATTATTACTATATTCAAAAATAACTTCTTCATTCATAGTCATAAATACATAATGCATATGATTTGTTCATAGCTACTACAAAATGAAAAATCTAGAATTTAACACAGATACTGATCAACCTCCTACTGTGTCCCAACTCCTCTTCTTACCATGAAGGAATTCTAAGAATATATGGTCAATACTTTTATCACAAGACAGAAAACATTTCAAGTGATCTTGTCCTCACAGAATGAAGAAGGCTAAAGCCTTTGGAGAACAACACCTCAATAGCAATAGTCACCCTCCATGAACATGCCTCAGTGCTAACACATTTATGGGTTTTTTGTCACTATTTTTTTTTTTTTGCATTTTTCCTTTGGTTGTTGGTTGGTGGGTGGCTCTGTAGTTAGAATATTATGAAGTAAGAGGAGATTTAGTGAAGGCACAAGGGGCTTCCTCTGTGGCTTAGCAGTAAAGAATCTTCCTGCAATGCAGGTGATGAGGGTTTGATCCCTGGGTCAGGAAGATCCCCTGGAGAAGGAAATGGCAGCTCACTGCAGTATTCTTGCCTGGAAAATCTCATAGACAGAGGAGCCTGGTGGGCTACAGTCCATGGAGTCACAAAACGTTGGACTCGACTGAGCACCTGAACAACAACAGTGAAGGAACAAAGGACTTGTATCCAAGAGAAGTCAGCACACAGAAGCAAATCAGTTCAGGCAGGTTAGTATCTTCTTTTGGTTTGTTACTGTAAGAGCAGAAAATAGCATAAAGGAGTGAATTGGGGGAAAAGCTCCCCAGTTCCTACCACTAATGTCTAGAGTGTAAAGGATAAAAACAAAACTGTTGCGGTAAAAAGCAAACAATGCCAAATTTAAAAAGCATGTGCTAATAAAAGTAATGAACAAGTAAAGTGGAAGCACCATAGAATCTAGAATTTGCAGTGCATGATATAGCAGGCCACTGGGGAGCAAACATTGCCCCAAGAAAGGTGACTTTAAGATCATACAGCAGGGACATAAAGGATTTAATTTATTTCAATAAACAAATATTGTGACTGCGGTAGATGATGAGAATGCCTCTATGGAGAAAAGAAAAAGATTCTTTTCTGTGATTATTGCTTTGCCGTGTAGTAAAAAAAATCATTAATGAATGTTTATGGATGAATCCCTTTAATAAGTAGAGTGACAAATACAGACAGCAGAAAAGATACACCTAACCAAACTACCACTGCTATTGATGTCAAAGCACAGTAACTATATGTTATTAATAAAAATATCTGTTTTCCCTTGGATATACTGAATATAGGGCTTCTGCGGGGGCTCAGTGGTAAAGAATCTACCTGCAATACAGGAGACATAGGTAGATGTAGGTTCCATCCCTGGGTAGGGAAGATCCCCTGGAGTAGGGAATGGCAACCTACTCCAGCATTCTTGCCTGGAGAATCCCATGGACAGAGAATCCTGGCAGGCTACAGTCCATGGGGTCACAAAGTCGGACACAACTGAAGTGACTGAGCATGCATACATACGGAATATAACATTCTGTGTGGGGGTAAAATTACCAAGTCATTCAAGACAATGAAGTTAACCTGGTACTGGAAAGCATCTGAGGCAGTTGATGCTCAGATGAGCATCAATAGAAATTGTATCATTCACCAAACTTAACCCATCAATTCAGTCAGTTCAGTCGCTCAGTCGTGTCCAATTCTTTGTGACCCCATGCATCGCAGCACACCAAGCCTCCCTGTCCATCACCAACTCCCAGAGCTTACTCAAACTCATGTCCATCAAGTCAGTGATGCCATCCAGCCATCTCATCCTCTGTCTTCTCCTTCTCCTCCTGCCCCCAGTCCCTCCCAGCATCAGAGTCTTTTCCAGTGAGTCAACTCTTCGCATGAGGTGACCAAAGTATTGAAGTTTCAGCTTCAGCATCAGTCCTTCCAGTGAACACCCAGGACTGATCTCCTTTAGGATGGACTGGTTGGATCTTGCAGTCCAAGGGACTCTCAAGAATCTTCTCCAAAACCACAGTTCAAAAGCAACCATTCTTCGGTGCTCAGCTTTCTTCACAGTCCAACTCTCACATCCATGCATGACCACTGGAAAAACCATAGCCTTGACTAGATGGACCTTTGTTGGCAAAGTAATGTCTCTGCTTTTTAATATGCTATCTAAGTTGGTCATAACTTTCCTTCCAAGGAGTAAGCCATCAGCTATATGAAAATATGCTCAAATCATGAATCATCAGGGTAATGCAAATCAAAATCACAATGATATATTACTTCACTCTTGTTAGACTGGCTATTATCAGAAAGACAACAGATAACAAGTACTGGCATGAATGTAGAGAAAAGGGAACCATGTACATTACTAAAGGGAATGTAAATTGGTGCAGCCGCTATAGAAAACAGTATAGTGTTAAATATTAGCTGCTCAATCATGTTCAACTCTTTGTGACCCCATGCACTATAGCCTGCCAGTCTCCTCTGTCAATAATTCTTCAGACAAGAATACTGGAGTGGGTAGCCATATCCTTCTTCAGGAGATCTCTCTGACCCAGGGACTGAACCCTGGTCTCCTGCATTTCAGGCAGATTCTTTACCATCTGAGCCACTAAAGAACCCCCAGAAAACATAATGGAGATTCCTAAAAAAAAATTAAAAATAGAGTTATGATTTTGGGGATATTGCCAAAGGAAATAAAATTAGTATCCTGAAGAGATTAATGCACTTCCATGTTCACTGGAGCATTATTTACAATACACAAGATACAATATGGAAACAACCTAAATGTTTCCACACACACAATAGACTATATATATATATATATATATACTCTATATATATATGTACACACACATACACAACAGAATATTATTCAGCCTTTTAAAAAAAAACAAGGAAATCCTGCCATTTGTGATAACATGGATGAACCATATATATTTACACACACACACATACGCAATGGAATATTATTCAGCCTTTAAAAAGAGAAAGAAATCCTGCCATTTGTGATAACATGGATGAACCTAGAGGACATTATGTTAAGTGAAATAAGCTAGACACAGAAAGACAGATACTGTATAATCTCACATAAATAATTTTAAAAAGTTGAATTCATAGAAGCAGAAAGTAGAACGGTGGCTGACAGGATCTGGGGCAGTGAGGAAAGTGGGGAAATGTTGGTTGAAGAGTACAAATTTTCACCCAGGATGAATAAGTTCTAGAGAGCTAATGTGCAACATGGTAACTGTAGCTAATAATACTGTACTGTAGACTTGAAATTTTCTAAGAGAGCAGATCTTGTGTTCTCACCAAAAAAAAAAAAAAGTATGTCAGTAATTGAGGTCATGGATAATGTTAGTTAACTTAATTATGGTAATCACTTCACAATGTATGCTTATATCAAAACATCATAATATATGTTTTAAATACATACAATTTTATGTGTCAGTCATAAAACTTGATATGTTTTATATTTTAAAAGAGACAGTATTTTGAAATTGAAAGGATTTACTATCAGAATAACAATGCAGAATAACAAGATGAAAGTTAATCAAGAAACTCAGAGTTTTCCTTCTTTTTTACTTATAAGGAAAAAAATATACTTCTCCAGCTTTTGGATATATTATCACTACTACACTAAAAGCCTTAGTATGAATTTTTAAAGCAGTAATGCATCTTCTCATACACTCATGATCTAGAATAGAAACAAATATTTTAGCAAAAGGACCTTATTTATATTTTTTAGAAGTAATGTTATATCATAATTATTAGCATAGTTAGAAACTTGTAATCAGTTTTTGTTTAGAACTGTCTCTGTGATAACTGTTAATGCTTAGATTCTCCCAGACTCAATTATGCTTCTATCATATTGTAGTTACACAGCAGAGTATCTGTCTAAATTCAGGAAGCTCTTTTAAAGTAAAGAATTACAATATGTTCAAGTGTCAAGTTGTTAACTTGCGAAATTTTATTTACAATTGATACCTGAATGGCAATGGGATATAGTAGATTCATATGGGAGATCTAGTTTCTCACTGCAACTCCCATTAATGTGAACTTAAACACACCATTGCATCTGAATGCAGAGTTCCAAAGAATAGCAAGAAGAGATAAGAAAGCCTTCTTCAGGGATCAATGCAAAGAAATAGAGGAAAACAACAGAACGGGAAAGACTAGAGATCTCTTCAAAAAAATTAGAGATATCAAGGGAACATTTCATGCAAAGATGGGCTCGATAAAGGACAGAAATGGTCTGGACCTAACAGAAGCAGAAGATATTAAGAAGAGGTGGCAAGAATACACAGAAGAACTGTACAAAAAAGATCTTCACGATCCAGATAATCATGATGATGTGATCACTCATCTAGAGCCAGACATCTTGGAATGTGAAGTCAAGTGGGCCTTAAAAGGCATCACTACGAACAAAGCTAGTGGAGGTGCTGGAATTCCAGTTGAGCTTTTTCAAATCCTGAAAGATGATGCTGTCAAAGTGCTTCACTCAATATGCCAGCAAGTTTGGAAAACTCAGCAGTGGCCACAGGACTGGAAACGGTCAGTTTTCATTCCAATTCCAAAGAAAGGCGATGCCAAAGAATGCTCAAACTACCACACAATTGCACTCATCTCACATGCTAGTAAAGCAATGCTCAAAATTCTCCAAGCCAGGCTTCAGCAATACGTGACCGTGAACTCCCTGATGTTCAAGCTGGATTTAGAAAAGGCAGAGGAACCAGAGACCAAATTGCCAACATCCGCTGGATCATGGAAAAAGCAAGAGAGTTCCAGAAAAACATCTCTTTCTGCTATATTGACTATGCCAAAGCCTTTGACTGTGTAGATCACAATAAACTGTGGAAAATTCTTCAAGAGATGGGAATACAGACCACCTGACCTGCTTCTTGAGAAATCTGTATGCAGGTCAGGAAACAACAGTTAGAACTGGACATGGAACAACAGACTGGTTCCAAATAGGAAAAGGAGTACGTCAAGGCTGTATATTGTCACCCTGCTTAGTTAACTGCTATGCAAAGTACATCATGAGAAACGCTGGACTGGAAGAAACACAAGCTGGAATCAAGATGGCCAGGAGAAATATCAATAACCTCAGATATGTAGATGACACCACCCTTATGGCAGAAAGTGAAGAGGAGCTAAAAAGCCTCTTGATGAAAGTGAAAGAGGAGAGAGAAAAAGTTGGCTTAAAGCTCAACATTCAGAAAATGAAGTCATGGCATCTGCTTCCATCACTTCATGGGAAATAGATGGGGAAACAGTGGAAACAGTGTCAGACTTCATTTTGGGGGGCTCCAAAATCACTGCAGATGGTGATTGTAGCCATGAAATTAAAAGACGCTCACTCTTTGGAAGAAAAGTTATGACCAGCCTAGATAGTATATTCAAAAGCAGAGACATTATTTTGCCGACTAAGGTCCATCTAGTCAAGGCTATGGTTTTTCCTGTGGTCATGTATGGATGTGAGAGTTGGACTGTGAAGAAGGCTGAGCGCAGAAGAATTGATGCGTTTGAACTGTGGTTTTGGAGAAGACTCAAGGGTCCCTTAGACTGCAAGGAGATTCACCCAGTCCATTCTGAAGGAGATCAACCCTGGGATTTCTTTGGAAGGAATGATGCTAAAGCTGAAGCTCTAGTACTTTGGCCACCTCATGCGAAGAGTTAACTCATTGGAAAAGACTGATGCTGGGAGAGATTGGGGGCAGAAGGAGAAGGGGACGACCCAGGATGAGATGGCTGGATGGCATCACTGACTCGATGTACGTGAGTCTGAGTGAGCTCCGGGAGATGGTGATGGACAGGGAGGCCTGGCCTGCTGCGATTCATGGGGTCGCAGAGTCAGACACAACTGAGCGACTGAACTGAACTGAACTGAAGCACACCATTATGCTTTCCTGGTCTTTGGTTTTCTTATTGGTAAAATGAGGTGATTTGAATTGAATTCTAGGATCACTTCTGGGTAGAAATGCTTTGAAATCAAAGAGCTACATTCTGGAACGTTCTCCAATTTGAAAGTGAAATAATGACTCTAACTGAGACAAATTAAATGTGAGGCAATGACACTAACTGCAGGAGAAATAGGACTACAAGGTGTGGCATGTTTATTGCTTTTATTGGGCGCCAATTTAGCATGTAATCATTATTGCCACAGACAATATGACAGATGCTGAATGGCAATTTATAATTTCTGGGGGCAGTGAGTTTTTCATAGTGATATATCTGAATTTTTTTCTGCATACCAAAATCTGAAATGACCTTTCTTTTTTCCCTCAAATGTAGCTGAAAACGAGGAAGATCAACGTTTAAATGTCTACTGTTATCACCAGGACCAAACCAAACCTGGATCTCCACAGACATTTATCTTCCACTTTTGGGGTCCATAGAATGCAAGAAATGCATAGTTAGTATATATGTGTGTGTGTGTGTGTATATACATCATTGTTCAGATTACATCTAATTCTAGAAATAAATATTTATATCTTATGGGTGTATTCATTTATAAGAAAAATCAGAAGAACTTGAAATATATCCATTTAGAATGATAAACGATTAGCAGAAATTGCTCCTCAAATAAATATTAGAGTTTTTAATAATTCTTTGCATGATAGGAATCTGTAACTTATTGTGGTTTGAGAGGTGATAGCCTAGCACAAGTAGGCTTCCCAGCAGCTCAGTGGTAAAGAATCCTCCTGTCAAGATGCAGAGATGTGGGTTCAATTCCTGGGTCAAGAAGATCTCTTGGAGAAGGAAATGGCAACCCACACCAGTATTCTTGCCTGGAAAATCCCATGGATAGGAGAAGCATGGTAGGTCACAGCCCATAGGGTTGCAAAGAGTCAGGCATGACCGAACAACTAAACAACAACAAGCTGAGCACAAAGATGTGGGAATCATGAGGTTATATGCATGGCAATCATTTATACTAAGTATCTATACCCAAACAACCTGACAGGTGTAAAATTATTTTTCAATAAAATACAGTCTTGAGCAGTGATTTTTAATCTATTCTTTCAGTGAAAACTGTGCTACAGAAATGAAGATATTTGTCCTTCTATTCTAATTCCTAATTATTTTGAAAGCTGAATTTCAAAACATCATGATTTTCATAATGTAATTAAGATATAGTTACTATCATTTTCTTCAATTCTACCACTGTCATAGTTCTTCGTGATTCAAGATTTATACAGTTCCCTTTCATTTAACCAGTTCTCTTTCATTAATTTTGATCTCCACCACACACTGCCCTAAACTGCATTTCCTTCATAATCTCATGTTTAAACATTATTTACTTTTATGACCACTCCCTATTACATGTTTCTTCATTTCCTCTGTTAGCACATTTCCAATATTTCTTTTACCCACTGCAAACTAAAATCTTTTTATTCTTTTTCACAGTTTACTGTGCCTATTATATTCTAACCCTTTCCTTTTACACCTCAGATTCTACAGTCCATCTTCACAATCTCACCTCAACCATCTTGCCCATGTGATTAAATTCAACCCCACACTTTGCACCTATATTCACACAAGTACAAGGAGCTGAAGAAAAACATGCAACCATGCTGAGGGGTCTCACTTTAAATTCAAGAGCATTAATATCAAGTAGACCCTTCATTTTGCCCAAGTAATCAGAGAATATTTCCCTACTTTATTAACTTAGCTTTTTCACTTTCCTCAAACCTTTAACACCTTCACCCTTAAATTACAATCTAGCTTTCATTTCACTGAGGTATCTGAAGCAAATAGAAGAAAACTCCCACAAGCTCCCATCACCACGTTGATGCACTTACTTGCATCCCTGCCAAAATAACCCATCATCAATTCCAATGTTTACTTGTGCCCTGGATTCCATGACCCTCCACCTACCTACTTAAGAACACTGCTCTAGCAACACTCCTCTAAGGCATCATCCCCTTCATTTGTACACAAATATGCAGTGATATACTGCATCTTACAAAGAACTTATTGTTACCACACATGTTCTTCA
This sequence comes from Ovis aries, assembly GCF_016772045.2. Taxonomy (NCBI): domain Eukaryota; kingdom Metazoa; phylum Chordata; class Mammalia; order Artiodactyla; family Bovidae; genus Ovis; species Ovis aries. The sequence continues at coordinate 122,985,807 of NC_056055.1, read as the reverse complement.
CTCTGTTCACCTTTACAGCAAAACTCATCAAAAAATTTACCGTACTCCCTAATGCTCTTTCTTCTATTGAATGCAGTCACTGAAACCACAGTTTCAGTCACCATTACTTCACTCAAGTGAAGACTTTCTTGACCACCCTATATGAAGTAAAAATATAGCCCCCACCTCAGAAACCCTGACCCCTCATGTATTTATCTTTCTTTCCCACCTGATGTGAAGAGCCAACTCACTGGAAAAGATCCTGATACTGGGAAAGATTGAGGACAAGAGGAGAAGAGGGAGACAGATTATGAGATGATTGGATGGCATCACCAACTCAATGGACATGAGTTTAAGCAAACTCTGGGAGACAGAGAAGGACAGGGAAGCCTGGTGTGTTGCATTGCACTTCATGGGGTCTCAAAGAGTCAGACATGACTTAGCAACTAAACAACAACAATAGTATATATCATCTGTTATATGGCATACTTATTCTTTTCTTCTCTTTTGTCATTCCTCATTAAATATAGGCTCTGCGAGTATAAGTATGTTTGTCTGCTTCTTTGTTCATTTCCCTAACACTGAAACAATACCTGATATATAGTAGTAGCTCAAATAAATATTTGTTAAATGAAGAGATCATCTTATGTAATTCAAAATCAAAAGCTGATCCAAAGAGTCTGTCATTATTAAAAACCACAGAATCTCAAAGTGTTACAGCTAGAAAGAACTTAAGAAACTATCTACCAAAAAATAAAATATTTCCATTGTTTTCCACAGATACCCTTCATAGGCAAAGGGAACCTGAGTTAGGGTCTATTTTAAAATTTTCTTTCTATTTTAGGCTTAGATATAATGCTTTAATAAATATTTTGAAGAAAGATCTGGAGCCTAACTACTTGAACTATAGATTTTGGATAATCTCCATTCATAGCCAAAGAGATTGAGTCCTGAAAAATGAAGTGAGTTAACCCAGGTCAAATCACAAGAGTCTGAGAAAACTAGGGCTGCAGTTCAGGACCCCTCATCTTTTCCTTATCCTCTCCCTACTCCAGGTGAAGGGTTTCTCCATGCAGAGTTTTTCATTAATGGCATAACTGAATCATATTTGCATTGCCTTTCCAAAAGATCCAATATTATTTCAGATTTAAGTGATTACCGTATTCTCAATTTCTTATAAAATTTTTAAAATTTCAGATTCAGTAATTATTCTTTCAGATCACTAAAAATAATATAGTCAAAGTTTTCATAACTTTTAATAAAGAAAACTAATATATATTCACATTGCTAGAACAGTCCAGAGGGCTTGATTACAATTTGCTATATTTAAGTATTTCCCCAATTAGGTGATATAATCTAAATTTCCTGCATAGTATTTCTCAATTTCTCTTCAGTAGACAGTCCATAGAGCTGAATTGGTTTGTGACTGGAACAAATGAGAAGCAAATGTATGACCCGTGTGTATTCTACTAAGCTAACACAATGCACGTGCTTCTTTGCTAGGTTTAGATTAACCACTGATTTGATGCACCAACTGGCCTATTTCTTGTAAATGGGTTTTCTTCTGTTCAATAGTTAGTAAGCACCTTGTCAACAAGAAAATGCCCTAGCTGAATAAAAGTCCCTCTGACCCTGATAGCCTTGGAGGATTATCTGCTCACTAGTGATATTTAGAGGCCTCTGACAACTTCATTTCTATATATTTTCCGAGAAAGTATATAGCTAAATACCTTAAACATTTCCATTTTTTAAAGTCTTAATGCTCAGAGAATAATAGGAATCCTACCAGGATTTTTGATGTCTGTTTAGAAGATGGGATAGCTAATTCATTTCTTCTTTTATTACAAAGTAGGTAAATTCAAGGCAGCAGTAATTCACTTGATCTAAAGAAATTTTCAGCCCCAAAGGGCTGTCCGTGGTTCCTATGACTGCCTGTGAAGAAAAAAGAGTAGGCTGAGGGCAAACTGTTGTCCCAGCATGGGTTCCTGTACCATCTATCCTTCTAAGATTCTATTTGTTGCTAGTTTAATGTAGAAAACTAAAACAGATCATGTGTACAGCTTGCAATTATGTTCCACAAAATATTATTTATAATACAATAGAATTTATTGCTTCCTTACTTTAAGTAGTGATCTTTGTGTACTCAAAAGTATTTGCTACAAGATCCTCTTTGACCCATCTCCTAGAGTAATGGAAATAAAAACAAAAATTAACAAGTGGAGCCTAATTAAACTTAAAAGCTTCTGCACAGTAAACGGAACTCTAAATGAGATGAAAATACAGCCTTCAGAATGGAAGAAAATAATTGCAAATTAAACAACTGAAAAAGGATTAACCTCCAAAGTATACAAACAGCTCATGCAGCTCAATACCAGAAAAAGAAACAACCCAATTTAAGAATGAGCACATCTAAAAAAACATTTCTCCAAAGAAGACATACATATGGCCAACACATGAAAAGATGCTCAGCACAGCTCATTATTGTCTATGTTAGTCTCTCAGTCATACCCAACTCTTTGCAATGCTAAGGGCTGTAGCCCCCTCAGGCTCCTCTGTCCATGGGATTTTCCAGGCAAGAATACTGGAGTGGATAGCCATTCCCTTCTCCAGGAGATCTTCCTGCCTCCATTGATCTCCTATGTTGCAAACAGATTGTTTACCATCTGAGCCACCAGGGAAGTCCAGGGAAGTTCATTATTAGGGAAATGCAAATCAAAACTACAACGAGTTATCACCTCACACCAGTCAGAATGGCCATCATAAAGAATCAACAAACAAACAAATGCTGGAGACAATATGGAGAAACGGAAATCCTCTTGCACTGCTGGTGGGAATATAAGTTGATACAGCCACTATGGAGAACAGTATGGAGATTTTTTTTAAAAACTAGGAATAAAATACCATATGGCCCAGCAATCCCACTACTGTGCATATACCTGAGAAAATAATAACTGACAAGAACCCATGTACCCCAACGTTCATTGCAGCACTATTTACAATAGCCAGGACGTGGAAGCAACCTAGATATCTGTCAACAGATGAATGGATAAAGAAGTTGTCATACATATATACAAAGGAATATCACTCAGCCATGAAAAGAACTAATTTGAGTCAGTCCTAGTGAGGTGGATGAACTTAAAGCCTGATATACAGAGGGAAGAAGACCGGAAAGAGAAAAACAAATATTGTATATTAACACATATATGTGGAATCTAGAAAAATGGTACTGATGAACCTCTCTGCAGGGCAGGAATAGAGACTCAGACATAGAGAACAGACTTGTGGACACAGTGGGGGAAGGAGAGAGTGGGACGAATTGAGACAGTAGCATTGAAACATATACATTATAATATGTAAAACAGATAGCTAATAGGAACTCAACTGGTACTGTCTGACAACCTAGAGGGGTAGGATGGAGTAGTGGGAGGAAGGGAGGTTCAAGAAGGAGCGGACATATGTATACTTATGGCTGATTCGAGTGGTTATATGGCAAAAAAAAATACAACATTGTAAAGCAATTATCCTCCAATTAAAAATAAATTTTAAAAAAGAAAGAAAATATATGTTTGCTATATAAATTCAGTATACTCAGACCCTGAAATCGTTCTGTCACTAATTAGCAGTATGACTTTGACCTTGGCCTTACAGGTATATGAAGATTAAATGAGATAATATCTTCAAGGTTCCCTCTTCTTGGGCTCTAAACCACTGCAGATGGTGTTAGAAGTATGACTTTGATCTTGACCTCACAGGGACACAAAGATTAAATGGGATAATATCTTCAAGGTTCCTCTTCTTGGGTTCTAAAATCACTGCAGATGGTGACTGCAGCCATGAAATCAAAAGACAATTGCTTCTTGGCAGGAAAACTATGGCAAACCTAGACAGTGTGTTGAAAAGCAGAGACATTACTCAAGGCTATGGTCTTCCCAGCGGTCACGTACGGTTGTGAGAGCTGGACCATAAAGAAGGCAGAATGCCAAAAAATTGATGCCTTCAAACTATAGTGCTGGAGAAAACTCCTCAAGGTCCCATGGACATCAAGGAGATCAAACCAGTCAGTCTTATGGGAAATCAACCCTGAATACTCATGGGAAGGATTGATGTAGAAGCTGAAGCTCCAGTATTTTGGTCATCTGATGCGAACTGCTGACTCACTGGAAAAGTCCCTGATGCTGGGAAAGATTGAAGGCAGAAGGAGAAGAGAACATCACAGAATGAGATGACTGGATAGCATCACCAATGCAATGGACATGAATTTAGGCAAATTGGGAGATGATGAGGGACAGGGAGGCCTGGAGTGCTGCAGTCCATGGAGTCACAGAGCAGACACGACTGGGCAACTGAACAACAATCCCACTACAATGAATGGCACATAATAGCTTGTCAACCAATGTTAATTTCCTGTCTTCATCCTTTCTGCTTTTTCAAGCACATACAACCTTATTACATTTACCACCATAATTTCAGTCATTCACTTATTTTCTAAAGTATTTATTAAGTATATACTATGAATCAGTTTCTCTGCATTGCACTGGGTAACATGTGCATAGACACTAAACAAAGTCGCTGTCTCATGGAATTTACACTTTGGTAGGAGATACAGTAGCATTTTACCTTTAATGGGCCAGTCAGGAAAGGCTTCTCTAGAGCTGTGAAGCAAAAAGTCATGTGAAGTTTTCGAAAAGATTTTTCTAAAGAGAATGGCTAATGTATAAGTTTGAAGAGCTCATGGATGCATTGGAACTTAACACCAAGTGGAGTAGTATAGCCAAAATTCCTGGTGAAAGGCAGAGATTTAGAGATTCTCTTATTCATAAAATGAAGCTGAAAAAAAGCTGCTTCCAAACACTGACTGATCCTATGGCTTCTGTGACTCTGTGATATTAGGAGGAAGACGATGAGAATAGCCTGTTGATTACTGATGATGAATCAAGCCATCTATAGGTTGAGTGACTAACCTAAAGTATCCTCAATGTGACCAAAAAATGAGCTTCCACCTGATAATATAACAGTTCTTGAGATCAAGGAGCTAGGGAGAAGCATTTGCAAACTGCTCTATGTTAAGGGAAAAAATATATAGGAATAAAGACAAAAATGTTTTTAAAACCTTTGGTCACCTCTCTCTTACTTTCTCACTTGCTTGCTCTGAGGAAGGGATATTACCCTTTTGTGAGAAGCTCTCGCGGAAAGGCCATGTGGTGAGGAACTAAGGTCATATAAGGGACAACAGCCATATGAGGAAACCTCCTTGAAAGCAGATCTACCAACTCCAGGCAAGCTTTCAGAGACGACAGGCCCTGACACCGTCTTGAATACAGATTCGTGAAATGCTGCAAGCAAGAATCACCCAGATTGGCTCTTCCAGGACCACTGACCCTAAGAAACCACGGCTAAAACGCCAACAGTCTTTCCAGGCTATCACAGGACATCTTCTGCTAAAAATGTTTCCTCAGGGTTCAAAAGCTCACAAATGAAGTATGTTTACCATTTAGTGCAAAGGCCGGAGAAGGAAACTTCTAGTCCACTGGTGGAACAGTGAGCTTCTGAGAGGGAATAGTCTGGACTCTGTGGCAGGAGAAGACACCAGCAAAATTTCCCCACTTTCAAAGTCACATTTTATTGCAGACACACAGTACTGGCTTAATCATAAGCACTTACATTCAACCTCAAAAATATTCAACTGCCCAGACTAATGAAATTGACCTTCAGCATCCTACATGACCTGCTTCAAGGCCCACCTTTGGCCTCACCTGACATTTCCTTCTTCCCCACATGTTCACTCCATCCAACTATTCCAAAGCCTGGCCCAGGTCAAGAACCATATTCACTGCCACACAGGGGTTGACAGAGTTGTCTTCAGTGAAATGATCATGCCCATCAAACCAGGCATTTCTCCTCCATCAGCAACGGTATGGCCCCGCCTCCCTTGCCTGCCTCCTTGAGGGGCTTCCAGTTCAGAAACACATACTCATGTCTTTCAGCTCCTCACAGCTATATAACAGTTACAGGCTTTGTGAGAAAGAAACCTGAGCAAGTTTCTCTGTCGCTCTGGGTTGTATTGTTTCATCTGCAAAATGAGAACGACTTTTAGATAGCTAAACAATTCTTTCTCTTCCCTTTGATTAATAATCACTCAAATTAAATAGAGATTTCCCTGGAAGCTATTATATACTTAGAGCCATGTGCCACAGATAATGTTACTTCCATCTCATTACAGCATAGGCAAGACATCATTATGAAAATCTCAGAAAGGTCAGGGGGAAACTGCAACATCCCCATGGACCGCAGAGACCAAGAGGAATATTGGCAGGGTAAGAGAAGCAGTTACGCTGTGCCCACATTGTTGATGCACAGACCTGCCTAATGGCAGAGCGCAGTCTCCACGTTCCACTCCCAAGACACACCTGAAAGCTGTGGAGCACACCTTGCCGCCGGGTCAGGAACTAAGCCGGCAGCCATGCCCAACTATTAAGCAGAGCCGCTGCCCCATTTTACCAGGAAACCTGAGCAGTGACCCTGAGCATCCTCGGAGCCCAGCCTATCCCCGAGATCAGCATCTGGCCCCTGCTAGACTGCTGAACGCAGCCTGCGGCCTCGCCCAGATAGGGAACCCAGCTTTTGGCCCCGCCCAATCACCGAGCCAAGTCTGCGATCACACCCGAAACGGACGCCAGAACCAAGACTCAGCCTGCTGCCTGAGCAGCCCAGCCTTTAACCTCGCCCAGCTACAGAAGCGCCACGGCTTCCCCGCCCATCAAACCCAACTGCCTACCTGTCCGTGAGGTCCACCTGTGGCTCTGCACAACTCTGGGCATGGTGCGTATTTCCCCCTGATCTCAGAACGCAGCTCCCATGTGCGCCTCCATCTGCGAAACCTGCCTGAACTCAGCACCTGGCCCTCCGCATCATCCAATCGAGGAGAACGACCGACACCTCATCCAACCTGGAGTGCAAGGAGCACAGCCTGGAATTCTGCCCAAAGCACAATCCGACCCCTGGCGCTGCCCTGCCAGGGAGCATCACCCTGAAGCCTCTTCTGACCTGGGAGAGGTGCCCTGCTTGGCCCCAACCTGAACAGGGAGCCCACCCGGCTCCTTCACTTACATAGAGGTCCACTCGGGACCCAGCCAGTGGCATCCTTAGAGCACAGGCAGTGTCCTCCTCACCCACCAAGAAACCAGATAGAAAAACCCCACACCTCCAGATGCTGCCAACTGCCTCATCCGGTACCCTGAACTGAGCTGACTTGTAGACCATCTTTCCCTCTGGAAGAGAGTCCACTTGCTCGAATGCAGATTCCAAAGCAAGAACGCAAGGGTACAAGGATCACCAAGAATGAGGTAATGCTCCGATAACTAACTGTAAAGATATAGAGATCTATGCGGCTCCTCAAATATTTAAAAAAAAAAAAAAGGAACTGTATAATTCAACAGCCTCACTTCTGAGTATGTATCTGAAAGAGAGAAGTCAGTTTTGACGAGAAATCTGCACCCCTATGTACATTGCAGCATATTTACAACAATAGCCAAGACATGGACATAGTGTTCATCATTCATATAAAATATAAATTCATATAAATATTTCATTATATATATTAGCATAATTCGATGTATATAATTGATTTATATATAATTTATATGTATAATCCATTATACATACATATATCCAACCACAAAAAAGGAAGGGAATCCTGCTATTTATATAACAAATGATCTTGGAGGACATATACTAAGTAAGTAAAATAAACCAGTCACAGAAGAAGAAATACTGAATGATCCTCACATTATACAGAATCTAAAATTGCCACACACATAGGAGCAGGTGGTTACCAGGGACTGAGGGAAGGGAGAAATGGGAAATTGTGAGTCAAAGGTGCATTGCTAAATTGCTTCAGTCATGTCTGAGGGACCCCAGGGACTGTAGCCCACCAGCCTCCTCTGTCAATGGGATTCTCCAGGCAAGAATACTGGAGTGGCCACACCCTACCCCAGAGGAATCTTCCCCGTCCAAGGATCGAACTGGCATTTCCTGTGTCTCCTACACTACAGGCAGATTCTGTACTGCTGAGCCACCCAGGAAGCCCTGAGCCAAAGGGTACCAAGTTTCAGTTATGCAGGGTGAATAAAGTCTAGAAATCTACTGTACAAAGCAGGATCTATAATTAACACTACTGAATTGTAGTATACTTAGTATACTTGTATACTTAAAATTTTTCTAAGAAGGTAAATCTTAGGTGCTCTTATCACAAAAGAAAAAATAATTTTTTAATAAAAGGCATTGAGAGGAAACTTTTGGAGGATGTATGATTTTACGACCTTGATTGTGGTAATGGTTCCACAGATGTATATTTATCTCCAAACTGATCAAGTTGTATACATTACATGCGTTCACTTTTTGTATGTCATGCATACCTCAATAAAATATCTTTTTAAGAAACAGAGAAACAATAAGTCAAAAGTCAAAAAAGACCATGAAATCCCAACAAGTTTCGTGGGAGATGAAATCTTGCTCCATCCAACCCCCAGTCCTGCCAGCAAGAGACCCAGATGTGAAGCCTGGCCAGTGAGATGTCCAACACCTCGCACAGCTCTACAGGGCCAGTTCACAGCAAGCCAGGTCCAGCAGGGGCCAGGAGTAGGGTCTTGGAGCCGGGATTCCAGAGAGAGCATTGGCAGTGGTCCCTTATTATGTGGAAAAGGATGGAATAGGCACATAATGATACAAAGAAGAAAGGTAAATAAGTACAAGTAGCTACTTCTGGCCTTCTTTCAGAAAAAAAAAATGTAAAGTGGCCTATAAAGACACTTTCATAAAACACAGTAAGATAATACGAATTTGAAGAAAGTGGAGAGGAGAGAAATGAGGCTACAAACAGAGGATGGAGAAGCAAGTCAGATTAATGTTAAAATGTATCAATTTCTGAACAATTTTTGCAAGGCCACAAATGTAGCTCTATGTTTTCTGGAAACCAAAGCAAAAAAGATCTGATTCATGGCACAATTCACAATTTCTCAGATAAAAATAAATACAGTGCATGGGAACAAGTTGACTAATGGAATAAAGTAATAATTGGACTATCACACAGAGTCTAAAATAAGTATTGAGTCCACTTATTTATTAAAATGGTTGAATAATTAAATAAATGAGGGAGAAGAGACCAAACTCCCATAGAGAATTATTCCAAATAATTTATGTACATATTCCACCATCAAGGAGACAGAGCAAACCTTCAGTTTCAAGAGAATCTTAATGTACAGAAATTCCCTGGCTGTCCAGTGCTTAGGATTCTGTGCTTTCACTGCCAAGAGCCTGGGTTCAATCCCTGATCAGGGAACTAAGATCCCACAAGCCAAGGCATGGCTGAAAAAAACAACGAAAATAATAAATAAATAATTTTTAAAAGAAACTCTTAATGTATAACATAGTGGCTATAGTTGATAACACTATTCGTGTAATTAAAATTTGCTAAGAGAGTAGAACTTGTGTTCTGACCAAAACAAAAATGTTTTAAATAAAAAACAAACACACGAGGTGATGGATGTTTTCATTAACTTGATGGGGGAAATCCTTTCACAATGTGTATATATATCAAGTCATCGCCATGTGCACTTTAAATATCTTACAATTTTATTTGTCAACTTTATCTCAACAAAGCTAAAATTAAAAAGTTTGAAGAACTAAAAATCAGAACTCTCAGAGCAAAAGTTAAATTCAAATACTAGGTTTTTTTTTAATTCTAGACATATTGTAGTATAATTTCAGAATATCTGAAATTCTTCTTCTTTTAGAAGAATCTTGGAAGAAGCTGTAAAGAAAAGGCAAATTACCTACAAGGGTATGGTTGTTGAATTAAGAGCTAACCTGTCATCTGCAATTATAGACACCAGAAGTTAGTGAAGTAGTATCAGAAAATGCTACAGAAAAATAACTTAATGCTATACCTAGCTATCATTCGAGGTGACAGACAAAATAAAGACATTTTCAGACATAGAAGAGTCTAATGGAGCTTTCTATCTACAGACCTTCACTTTAAAAAAAAAAAAAAAGAAAGCAGTATACATACCTCATCAAGATGAATGGTCAGTCCAAAGGGAAAAGCCTCTTGTGTAAAAACAGCACTGAAGACAGAAAATGTTTCTTTAAAAACAGACTAGCAAATTTAATGAGCTACTGACTATAATATCAATTGATAATTAACTGTGGTTCTTTCATTAAAATTAAAACTAAATGGCTTGATAACAATAAAATCATAGAAATAAGTCTAAATCGATTAGTAATCCCAATAGTATAAGTGGATTAAACTACCTAACAGAAGAAAAAGAACTATGAGATCTGATTTTAAAACATACCCAGTTATCTTAGAAGAGACATGCAATAAATAAAACAAAGGTTTGAAAATAATGGGATGATCAGAAGTATAGAGGAACATACTAATCAAAAGTAAATTTATATAGCAATATCAGTGTTACACAGAGTGTAAGACAAAGGGCTTAATAAGGATAAGCTATAAAAAGGAACACAACATGAGAATAAAATACATGAACTTGTATGCCTCTGTATCAGACAGAGTAGTTTAGGCTACATATGCCATAATAATAAATTATACTGGCTTTACACAGTAAAGTTTTATTTCTTACTCACAGAAAGTCCTGTGCAATTTTCATAAGTGTTGCAGACCAGCAATCATCCGTACGGAGACTCAGAAATCCAGGCTGTTTCCATCCTAGGTTCAATCATCTTAACAGGCAGCTTCCTTGGTTGCTAAGACAGGGGATAGATAAGCTGAATGTCCTGCAGAAGTTCTTCAGTACTTTAGCCCAGCAATGACACGGGCAACTTCCACTAACAGGCCATGGGTCAGAATTTGTCACATGGCATGACCCAACTGCTAGAGCCTGGCAGGTGTGGTGGAGTACACACTTGTTCAGTAAGTGTTAAGTATTTCTGTCATAGCAACTAGCCAAATATTTGCTAGTTTGTCCACAGTGTAAAATTAGACAGTATTAAAAAGGAAAACTAACATAAAAAATGATTTTTTTAATATAAATTTATTTATTTGATCAAGTAAAAAGAAACAATAGTATATTATCTTTGGACATACATATAGTGAAATAAAGTTTTCTAAAATGCACAGAAATGCTGAATACCATCTTCAGGACAGTGTGGGTTCTCAAGAGGACATAATGGAAACAGAATTAAGAAGGGCTACACAGATGATTTCAACATTATTCATAATTTTATGAATTTTATGATCAAGCTTCATACTGCATACATGATACTAGTTACATTATTCTCTAACATTTTGGCATATTGAAATATTACACAATTTTTATAAGAATGTATACATGTCTGTAATAGTTTTCTATGCTGTAACAAAATATCACAAGCTTAAGAACTTAAAACAACATATATTTATTATCCCACAGTTTCCTTGAGTCAGGAGTCAGGCTGTAGTTTAGCTGGGTAATCAAATTCTCACATGGCCATAGTCAAGGTGTTGGTGAAGTCTGGAGTCTCTTCTGAGGCATAGGATCTACTTCCAAAGTCACTTGTTAGAGGAATTCATTTCCTTGCATTTGTAGAATTCATGGTGCCCTGCTTCTTCAAGTTTCAGCAGGGGAATCTCTGTCTGCAGTCAGCTAAAACAGAGTTCTTTACAATCAAATGTAATTATCATCTCACCTTATAATGTAATTTAATCAAAGGAGTGACTACCTCCTCATATTCACAGGTTCTGCCCACGCTCAAGATGAGGGGATTATTTAGAGCAAGTACACGAGGAGATAGGAATCTTGGGAGCCATCTCAAAATTCTACTCACTTTAGTATCTCAAGGGCTTCCATGGTGGCTCAGATGGTAAAGTATCCACCTGCAATGTGGGTGACTGGGGTTCAATCCCTGGGTTCAGAAGATCCCCTGGAGAAAGGCATGGAAACCCACTCTAGTATTCTTGCCTGGAGAATTCTTATGGACAGAAGAGCCTGGTGGGTTATAGTCCATGGGGTCACAAAGTGTTGGACATGACTGAGCAACTAAGCACAGCACATAGAATCTAAAGTTCTTAGAATCTGGTAGTAGATAAAGACATAAGACCAATCATATAAAACAACGTAAGATGAGCTATGACTATCCAGTTTGCACAGTGGTAAAGACTCCACTTGCCACAGACTTGCAGGAGACACAGGAGGTGCCAGTTTGATATTTGACTCAGGAATATTTCCTGGAGGAGGAAATGGCAACCCACTGCAGTATTTTTGCCAAAATAATCACATGGACAGAGGATCCTGGTGGGCCAGAGTCCATGATCAACTGAGCATGCACAAATGAGATGAGCTGTACTAGATGTGTGTCTTTGTTTCGGTCTCCCAAAGGTGACCCAGGTAGAAGACCTTTCAGTTCAATTGCTCCGTCGTGTCCAACACTTTGAAACCCTATGGACTGCAGTACACCAGGCTTCCCTGTCCATCGTCAATTCTCAGAGCTTGCTCAAACTCATGTCCTTTGAGTCGGTGATGTCATCCAACCATCTCATTCTCTGTCATCCCCTTCTCCTCCTGCCTTCAATCTTTCCCAGCATCACGTCTTTTCCAATAAGTCAGTTCTTTGCACCAGCAGCCAAAGTATTGGAGCTTCAGCATCAGTCTTTCCAAGGAATATTCAGGACTGATCACCTTTAGGATTGACTGGTTTGATCTCCTTTCAGTCCAAGGGGCTCTTAATACTCTTCTCCAACACTACAGTTCAAAAGCATCAATGCTTTGGCACTCAGCTTTCTTTAGAGTCCAACTCTCACATCCATGCATGACTACTGCAAAACTGTAGCTTTGACTAGATGGACCTTTGTTGGCAAAGTAATGTCTCTGCTTTTTACGAAACCTGACAAAGATGCCGCAAAAAAAGAGAAAACTACAGGCTAATATCACTGATGAACATAGATGCAAAAATCCTTACTAAAATTCTAGCAATCAGAATCCAACAACACATTAAAAAAAAAAAACATACATTATGACCAAGTGGGCTTTATCCCAGGGATGCAAGGATTCTTCAATATTCGCAAATCAATCAATGTAATACACCACATTAAAAAATTGAAAAATAAAACCCATATGATTATCTCAATAGATGCAGAGAAAGCCTTTGACAAAATTCAACATCCATTTATGATAAAAACCCTCCAGAAAGTGAGTCTTCCCTGGTGGCTCAGATGGTAAAGCATCTGCCTGCAATGCAGGAGACCCGGGTTCGATCCCTGGGTTGGGAAGATCTCCTGGAAAAGAAAATGGCAATCCACTCCAGTACTCTTGCCTGGATAATCCCATGGATGGAGGAGCCTGGTAGGCTACAGTCCTAGAAGGAACATACCTCAACATAATAAAAGCTACATATGACAAATCCGCAGCAAACATTATCCTCAATGGTGAAAAATTGAAAGCATTTCCCCTAAAGTCAGCAACAACACAAGGGTGCGCACTTTCACCACTACTATTCAACATACTTTTGGAAGTTTTGGGCACAGCAATCAGAGCAGAAAAAGAAACAAAAGGAATCCAAATTGGAAAAGAAGAAGTAAAACTCTCACTGTTTGCAGATGGCATGATACTCTACATAGAAAACCCCAAAGATGCCACCAGAAAATTACCAGAGCTAATCAATGAATACAGTAAAATTGCAGGATATAAAAATCAACACAGAGAAATCCCTTGCATTCCTATACACTAAAAATGGAGAAAACGGAAAGAAAAATTAAGGAAACAATTCCATTCACCATTGCAATGAAAAGAATAAAATACTTGGAATATATCTACCTAAAGAAACTAAAAGACCTATATATATATAGAAAACTATAAAACACTGGTGAAAGAAATCAAAGAGGACACTAATACACGGAGAAATATACCATGTTCATGAATGGGAAGAATCACTATAGTGAAAATGAGTATACTACCCAAAGCAATCTATGGATTCCATGCAATCCCTATCAAGCTACCAACGGTATTTTTCACAGAACTAGAACAAATAATTTCAAGGTTTGTATGGAAATACAAAAAAACCTCAAATAGCCAAAGCAATCTTGAGAAAGAAGAATGGAACTGGAGGAATCAACCTGCCTGACTTCAGGCTCTACTACAAAGCTACAGTCATAAAGACAGTATGGCACTAGCACAAAGACAGAAATATAGATCAATGGAACAAAATAGAAAGCCCAGAGATAAATCCACACACCTATGGACACCTTATCTTTGACAAAGGAGGCAAGAATATACAATGGAGTAAGGACAATCTCTTTAACAAGTGGTGCTGGGAAAACTGGTTGACCACTTGTAAAAGAATGAAACCACAACACTTTCTAAGACCATACACAAAAATAAACTCAAAATGGATTAAAGATCTAAATGTAAGACCAGAAACTATAAAACTCCTAGAGGAGAACATAGGCAAAACACTCTCTGACATACATCACAGCAGGATCCTCTATGACCCACCTCCCAGAATACTGGAAATAAAAGCAAAAATAAACAAATGGGACCTAACTAAACTTAAAAGCTTCTGCACAACAAAGGAAACTATAATCAAGGTGAAAAGACAGCCTTCGGAGTGGGAGAAAATAATAGCAAATGAAGCAACTGACAAAGAATCTCAAAAATATACAAGCAACACCTATAGCTCAATTCCAGAAAAATAGACGACCCAATCAAAAAATGGGCCAAAGAACTAAACAGACATTTCTCCAAAGAAGACATACAGATGGCTAACAAACACATGAAAATTGGAGAAATGTCTATTTAGTTCTTTGGCCCATTTTTTGATTGGGTCGTCTATTTTTCTGGAATTGAGCTGCAGGAGTTGCTTGTATATTTTTGAGATTAATTCTTTGTCAATTGCTTCATTTGCTATTATTTTCTTCCATTCTGAAGGCTGTCTTTTCACCTTGATTATAGTTTCCTTTGTTGTGCAGAAGCTTTTAAGTTTAGTTAGGTCCCATTTGTTTATTTTTGCTTTTATTTCCAATATTCTGGGAGGTGGGTCACAGAAGATCCTGCTGTGATGTATGTCAGAGAGTGTTTTGCCTATGTTCTCCTCTAGGAGTTTTATAGTTTCTGGTCTAACGTTTAGATCTTTAATCTATTTTGAGTTTATTTTTGTGTATGGTCTTAGAAAGTGTTGTAGTTTCATTCTTTTACAAGTGGTCAACCAGTTTTCCCAGCACCACTTGTTAAAGAGATTGTCCTTACTCCATTGTATATTCTTGCCTCCTTTGTCAAAGATAAGGTGTCCATAGGTGTGTGGATTTATCTCTGGGCTTTCTATTTTGTTCCATTGATCTATATTTCTGTCTTTGTGCCAGTACCACACTGTCTTGATGACTGTGGCTTGGTTGATTCAGGCAAGTTGATTCCTCCAGTTCCATTCTTCTTTCTCAAGATTGCTTTGGCTATTTGAGGTTTTTTGTATTTCCATGCAAACTGTGAAATTATATGTTCTAGCTCTGTGAAAAATCCTATTGGTAGCTTGATAGGGATTGCACTGAATCTATATACTGCTTTGGGTAGTATACTCATTTTCACTATATTGATTCTTATTTTAAAGTTCCCAGTCTATAGAGCAATGATTCTCAACTGTGGATGCACAGGGGAGCTGTACAATCATCAGGGAAGATTTAAAAAATTCTCATAGTTAGGCTTCACCTTAGATCCACTGCAAAAGGATATTACAGAGTGGACCCCACATGGGAATTACTTTTAAAATTTGTAGCTCTTATCAACCCCTTTTCACACTATCACTATACTGTTCAGACCTTCAGTATCATTTATCTAGACTATTACTTGCCCAAGTAGCCAACCAAGGTACCATCACCAACATCTTCCTTGTTGCCAAATTAAATGTCCTAAGGTGAACAACTTGTCAAACTTGAACATGCATATAAATCATGTGATGATCTTGTTAACATAATCATACAATAAAGGCTCTGATTCAGTAGATCTTGGGTGGAACCTGAGATTTTACATTTCTTTCTGTATTTCTTTCTTTTTTATATTTTTTTTCAAATTTCCATGACATTTATATGGTCATGCTACTGTGATCCAAAAATCCACCCTTTGAGAATCATGTCCTAATTGTATTAACAAATGATTGCTTAACAGTTATAATAAAATGTTATTATTTACCACTCTCATGTGAACATAATAACATTTTTAATGAAACATTGATAAGTAGCAATACATTCTCACAAGTGTAGGAAGTTGTGCACCCCCAAATATATTCATTCACACATGCATATGAATGTGTGCAAAGTAGCAGAGTTGTATAGCATTCCTTAAGTATTTGAATTACTGATCATGCTTTTGAACTTTCACTCGAGCCCCCCCCCTTTTTTTTCAGATTTCACCCATAGCTCTAAGTTTCTTATTCTACCTCAATTTGAACTATAAAGTTATTTTCTACCAATTAACAAATAAAGATTTATTGATTGCCATTACTATATGTTAAGATTTCCAGAGTCAGGAAGAAATTACTGGTACCACTTTTTCATTTTTTTTTTCTTTCTTAAATTTTGCTTAATTTCATGTGACATTTTATATTTAAAAAGTAGAATTTTTCTCCTGTTATTTAGTGAGTATCCATGCTAAGTAGTATGTTCAAGTAAAGACAGATTTGGTGAGAACTTGAAACCCTGAAACAGTTCACAGGACAAGCCTGATATACAGTGACAATTGCTGTCCCCTTACAGACAGGCAAGTTCAGGGTCATATATGCTAAGTGTACCAACGGTTGGCAAATAGCACTACAATACTTACTTATTAAAAATTATAATTTATGGTGGATGAGGGTGAAATAGATGGGGAAAAGATGGAAACAGTGAGACTTTATTTCGGGGGGGGGGGCTCCAAAATCACTGCAGATGGTGACTGCAGCCATGAAATAAGATGCTTACTCCTCGGAAGAAAAGTTATGACCAACCTAGACAGCAGAAACATTATTTTGCTAACAAAGGTCCATCTAGTCAAAGCTGTGGTTTTTCCAGTAGTCAGGTATGGATGTGAGACTATAAAGAAAGCTGAGCGCCGAAGAATTGATGCTTTTGAACTGTGGTGTTGGAGAAGACTCTTGAGAGTCCCTTGGACAGCAAGGAGATCCAACCAGTCCATCCTAAAAGAAATCAGTCCTGAATATTCATTTGAAGGACTGATGTTGAAGCTGAAACTCCAATACTTTGGCCACCTGTTACAAAGAACTGACTCATTTGAAGAGACCCTGATGCTGGGAAAGATTGAAGGTGGGAGGAGAAGGGGACGACAGAGCATGAGATGGTTGGGTGGCATCCCCAATTCAATGGACATGAGTTTGAGTAAGCTCTTGGAATTGGTGATGGACAGGGAGGCCTGGCATGCTGCAGTCCATGGGATTGCAGAGTTGGACACAATTGAGCGACTGAATTGAACGGATAGTTGGAAGATTAAAGAAATACATGTAACTTAAATTTCATTCCATAATTTTCCTAGCTATCTATCATTGGATTTTTTTAACCTTCTTATTATAATAGTCTAGAAATTAGCCATTCTGTCTAGAAACTAATACACAACTGGTAGTGTATACTCATTTTAAGTAATAACTAGAAAAATCCTGCTGCTGCCGCTAACTTGCTTCAATCGTGTCCGACTCTGTGCGACCCCATAGGCAGCAGCCCACCAGGCTCCTCCATCCCTGGGATTCTGGAAAATATTATCCAAGAATTGTTGACAAATATTACTTAATCTTAGTACAATCATTTCCTACTTTCAGTTCAGTTTAGTTCTGTCACTCAGTCATGTTCGACTCTTTGCGACCCCATGAATCGCAGCACGCCAGGCCTCCCTGTCCATCACCAACTCCCAGAGTTCACTTAAATTCACATCCATCGAGTCAGTGATGCCATCCATCCATCTCATCCTCGGTCGTCCTCTTCTCCTCCTGCCCCCAATCCCTCCCAGCATCAAAGTCTTCTCCAATGAGTCAACACTTAGCATGAGGTGGCCAAAGTATTGGAGTTTCAGCTTCAGTATCATTCCTTCCAAAGAAATCCCAGGACTGATCTCCTTCAGAGTGGACTGGTTGGATCTTCTAGCAGTCCAAGGGACTCTCAAGAGTCTTCTCCAACACCACAGTTCAAAAGTATCAACTCTTCAGCGCTCAGCCTTCTTCACAGTCTAACACTCACATCCATACATGACTACTGGAAAAACCATAGTGTTGACTAGACGGACCTTAGTCAGCAAAGTAATGTCTCTGCTTTTGAATATGCTATCTAGGCTGGTCATAACTTTTCTTCCAAGGAGTAAGTGTCTTTTAATTTCATGGCTGCAGTCACAATCTGCAGTGATTTTGGAGCCCCAAAAAATAAAGTCTGACACTGTTTCCACTGTTTCCCCATCCAGTTCCCATGAAGTGATGGGACCAGATGCCATGATCTTCGTTTTCTGAATGTTGAGCTTTAGGCCAACTTTTTCACTCTCCTCTTTCACTTTCATCAAGAGGCTCTTTAGTTCCTCTTCACTTTCTGCCATAAGGGTGGTGTCATCTGCATATCTGAGGTTATTGATATTTCTCTTGGCAATCTTGATTCCAGGTTGTGTTTCTTCCAGTCCAGCATTTCTCATGATGTACCCGCCATAGAAGTTAAATAAGCAGGGTGACAATATATAGCCTTGATGTACTCCTTTTCCAATTTGGAACCAGTCTGTTGTTCCATGTCCAGTTCTAACTGTTGTTTCCTGACCTGCATACAGATTTCTCAAGAGGCAGGTCAGGTGGTCTGTATTCCCATCTCTTTCAGAATTTTCCACAGTTTATTGTGATCCACACAGTCAAAGGCTTTGGCATACTCAATAAAGCAGAAAGAGATGTTTTTCTGGAACTCTCTTGCTTTTTCCATGATCCAGCGGATGTTGGCAATTTGATCTCTGGTTCCTCTGCCTTTTCTAAAACCAGCTTGAACATCAAGTTCCCGGTTCACATATTGCTGAAGCCTGGCTTGGAGAATTTTAAGCATTACTTTACTAGTGTGTGAGATGAGTGCAATTGTGTGGTAGTTTGAGCATTCTTTGGCATTGCCTTTCTTTGGGATTGGAATGAAAACTGACCTTTTCCAGTCCTGTGGCCACTGCTGAGTTTTCCAAATTTGCTGGCATATTGAGTGCAGCACTTTGACAGCATCAACTTTCAGGATTTGAAATAGCTCAACTGGAATGCCATCATCTCCACTAGCTTTGTTCATAGTGACGTTTTCTAAGGCCCACTTGACTTCACATTCCAGGATGTCTAAGACATTTCCTACCTTTGTGGTTATCCAAAATCCAGAACAAAAAAATTTAATAATTTGGGTGTTCAAACCTTCAGACTCTGACTGCACATCTGCTTTCCCAAGTTTCCAGCTTTCCAACTGCAGATCTTGAGAGTTCTCAGCCTCCATAGTATCTTAAGCCAATTCTTTACAGTAAATTTCATGTGTGTGTGTACACGCACGCACACGTGTGTAAACATGCACATGTGGACATGTTCAGTCGTGTCCAACTCTTTGCAACACATGAATTAAAACCCTTCAGGCTCCTCTATCCATGGAATTTTTTCCAGGCAAGAATGCTAGAGTGGGTTGCCATTTCCTCCACCAGGGGATCTTCCCAACCCAGGGACTGAACCCACATCTCTTTCGTCTCCTGCATTGGCAGGCAGATGCTTTACTACTGAGCCACCTGGGAAGCCCATATTACACATATATATTATATATGCATATAGTTATACACTTTATTGGTTTTGTTTCTGTGGCGAACCCTAATACACTGAACAATAGGTATAAATTTTTAGTCATTCAAGATGAAAAAGTTCTAGAGATCTGCTGTATAATATTATGTTTATATCTGACAGTACTGTACACTTAAAAAGTTAAATAGATTTCATGTATTTTACATCACAATTTTAAAAAGAAAAGAGAATTTATTTAGTTAGGACTAATATATTTTGAATAATAGTAGAGTCATTGAAATAAGTATGCAAATTGCTAACAGAACAAGTTTGAAGAAAATAATACTCACCAGAATATAGAAATTCTGATGTTTCTAAATTCTCTCCTTACTTTGTCAGTATTTAAACTGAATTATACTTTACTATTTGTGGGTTTCATCAGTAGAAAATAAAGAGCTTTGCATAGGCATTAATATGTTTTAAGATTGGATTTTTTACTGGGTATCAACTATTAAATTATAGGATGTGTTTCTATAAGCAGAAAGCTACCATTTCCTATGTAGTTATTAGTTTTAGATCTATGTAAATATAATGAGAGTTGCAGTTTTAATATTTAAAGTCATCACCAGAATCACAAACACATCACAAGCAGTTATACCTGTAAAACCTTGAAAGTGCAACCTGAGAGTCTTTCCAGCCTAAAATGAATTACAAGAAATGAAGTAAATTACAAATATGTCCCCAGCCTGAGGTTGGAAAGCTCATGAATTACAATACCAAAAGAGCCCCCAAGCTCTCGATCTTATTGTGAACCTCATCTACTTTGTTGTTATGCATAGAACTATTTATAATATCAAAATAATATCATATGTGAGATTTTCACCTATAATTCCAATATGCATAATAGTTATGGTTTGCGTCTCAAACTACCCTTGAGAAAAAACACACATTAACTTAATCATAATGAAGTCACTGGAGGACTACTGTTGCTTAGGAACATAAAATTCTAGTGTGGATTGAGGATTTATTATCATATGAGCCTTCGAATTCAGCAATTGGGTGCTTTTCTTTTGATTAAATGCTATATATCAATGTGGCACCTCTAATACTTCCCGTTAAGCTGATGAATGAAATCAATTTTGTATTACATTACTCAGTGTCTGCTGTTTAATTTGGAAATAAAACCATACCCTTTATAAATCTGAAAATACAAACTAGAAATGTAAACATAAGTCATCATTTTTCTGTTGTAAGTATTTTTACTATTTTCTAAGTGTTACTAGCTTCATGCTTTTAGTTCTTCTTGTCACCTTTTCTCTTTATCAGGAAAAACACAGAAATAACACATTTCTCAAAGGCAATTGATGCATGACTACTTATTCAAAGGGCCATTTCTGATTAGTGACACGCTATGTGCCATGGCGATTTATGTTTACAATTGTAGAAATAAATGACTCACATTTTAGATTTTCATGAAAAAGATAAGCCACTGAACTAAGAATTTTATTATGTATAGCATTAATTTTAAAAGTGACATCTTAATGTGAAAAATAAAAATCATTTCAACCATCTGCTTTGTCAGCTAACCTTTACAGTGAGTGCCAAGTCATTTTTCTCAGATTAGTTCAATGTATTAGTCAGTTTTGAAGGAATGCAGCTCATCTTGTGTTCCACTTAAAGCCTATCCATTGATGTAGAACATAGAATGTATCACTGGAGTCTAACTAATTGCTCCCATCCTTTTCTTCATATTTTATGTATCATTATAATGGTGAAAGTGAAAGTGAAAGTCACTCAGTCATGTCCAATGCGACCCCATGAACTGTAAAGTCCATGGAATTCTCCAGGCCAGAATACTGGAGTGGGTAGCCTTTCCCTTCACCAGGGGATCTTTCCAATGCAGGGATTGAACCCAGGTCTCCTGCATTGCAGGCGGATTCTTTACCAGCTGAGCAACAAGGGAAGGTTATTATGCTGAAGGGGTAGTTAAAAAAAGAAGTGGGAGGAGAAAGACTGTTAATATATCTCAAAGTCAGACTCTGAGAAAACAAAGGAAAATTAATGTTTCCTATTTTACTTCAAATACCAGATTAGCCTGATGGGCTATAGTCCATGGGGTCACAAAAAGTCAAACACAACTGAGTGACTAACAAACACACACACACACACACACACACACACACACACACACACACACACCAGATTAATCGTTAGGATAAGACTAAGAGCAATTTACTACATTGCTTAGAAATTAACTTAAGAGGACATATCAAGATAAGTCTAGCTACAAGGCTAAAAATAATGACTTTTTCATATAATAATTTAAATTTTTTCTAGCAATAGGAAACTATGTCAGATTATTCTGAAACAAGATGATTAATTCTTATCTAAGGAGCATCCACTTCTATTAACAGGTAGTTCATTCATTGGATCAATCAGTTAACAAATATTTACTAAGCTCCTTACTTTGTGTTATTCTAGATACTAAAAATAAAGCTGGAAACAAAAATAAAATAAAAATAAAGCTGGAAACAATACAGACAACAATCCATGCCCTCTTGGAGCTTTCTGTTTAGTATGAAAGACAGGCAAACAGTAAATAAACAAATAAGAGGATGTCAGAAGACAGTGATAACTTCTTCAGAGAAAAATAAGAATTGAATAGAGAGTTATAAGGGAAAGCTTTCTCTTTTAGAGTGAACAAGAAAAGCTTTGCCAAAGAGATATTTGAGCAAAGACAGGAATGAAGAGAGTAAGCATCATGAATATCTGGAGTAAAACATACTCCAGGGAATGGAACAGCAGGAGCAAAGGCCCTGAGGTGGGAGTGTGCCTGGCATGCTTAAAAACAGCAAGAAGATCAGTACGGCCAGTACAGTGAGTCAAGAGTAAGAGTAGCAAAAAGCACAGGTCAAAGAACTAGCCAAGAGCAAATCATATGTGTGTGTATTACTAAGTCCCTTCAGTCATGCCCATCTGTTTGCAACATATGTACTGTAACCCACCAGGCTCCTCTGCCCATGCGGATCCCCCAAGCAAGAATACTGGAGTGGGTTCCATTGCCCTCCTCCAGGGGATCTTCCCGACCCAGGGGTCAAATCCACATCTCTTATGTCTCCTGCATTGGCAGGTGGGCTCTTTATCACCAGGGCCATCTGGGAAGCCTGTAAATCATACAACTTTATCAATTATTTTAAGAATTGTGATTCAACTATTAAGGTAGGAGAACACTAGGGAAGAAATAAGACTTAATAAAGGATTTCTGTTTGAGGCATAAGATATCTACTTGAACTCCAAGTAGCAATTTTAAAACTGACACTTTGACCAATGAGCCTAGAACTCATAGGAGAGGCTGGATATATAAATATGAGTCAACATATTGATAGAAATCAAAGCCATGCCACTGGACCAGATGAACTGGGGAATGGATGCAGCTAGGGAAGGAAGAAAGAGCAATAGGAAAGTTAAGAATAGGAAATAAATGCAAGGGAGACTGAGAACATGCAACCACTGAGATATGGGTAAAACCAAAACGGAATAGTATCCTAATTGAAAGGAAGACAGTGTTCAGGGTATTAGGACTAACTGCTGCCAAATGATGCAAGTAAAGTCAGGTAAGATTAGAACTGAAATTACATTCAGTTAAATTAAATTCAAATTGCCATTGATTTTGGCAATTTGAAAGCCATTAATGACCTTAACAAGAGTGATTCTAGAGGCATAGAGAAAGTGAAAATCCTGTTGGAGTGTGTTCAGAAGAAAATTGAGGTAAAGGACATAGAGTGAAGAGAGGTAACCCTTCTGAAAGGGTTAAGAAACACAGAGACAATAAACAGGTTAAGATAATAAGGATAAGAAACATAAGAGTGTTACACAGAGGAAATGTAGTCAGGGGGTTATTTTAAAAGACAGCAAACATGTTGCTATATTGTTGGCAATGGCCCAACAGAAAACGAAAACTGTTAATAAATAAGAAAAGGGAATAATTGCAGAACCAAAATATTTTCACAAGGTGTGATCCAGTATGCATGTGGAAGTGTTGTCCCTAATAGAAGCAGAGAGAGTGGATACATAGTAACAAGTGGTAAGGTAGGGTATGTGATTACAGATGTCCAAAGATCCTAAATTTGCTGGTACAGCCAGAAGTTTTCAACCCCAGGATATGAGAGTAAACCTCACAATCTGCTCCTCAGCCCAGGTCTCTGATTCTCCATGCCTGAGATAACTGAATAACTGAATCCTAATACCTTTAGCCAGGCAACAGAGAACATGGACCACCTTACCTAGTTCCCTCTACCTCCTCTCCCAGGTGCTGTCCCCCATGATCCAAAAAGTCCACTGGAGGTAACAATTGTGTAGAAACATTAGCTAAGTCTGACACCAACACTGAACACCAAAACTTTCCTATATTAATCAAACCTTCTTTCCTCATGATTCTACCAGCCCCTCTGCCTGAGACCATTTGACTTACTGGCTCCTTTCCATCCCGGCGCATTCCTTTCTTCCTCATCGCCATCCACTCCTAGTCTTGCATCTTTATTCTTCTACTTCATTCTAAGCTCACTCCTCTTATCTTTTGCCACGTTATCACTGTGATGATCATTTCTGTTGGAAATAAGTAGGTCAAAGTTCTTTATAATTAGTTTTCTACCTACCTTGTCCTCAAATTTTAGGAATTTCATTCTCTATCTTTCCTTCTGCTGTACTGAGTAACCTGTGAATTGCCTAAAACTTCATGCTATTTTCACAATCCTTTGCCTCTTCAAAATGCACTTTCCTCCTATTATGACATCCCCATTTCTTCACATATCTAACTAAACTGTCAACTCAAGTCTCAACTCTTCTGGGACTCCATCTGCAAATATCTAGACCTGTGATTTTCAAAGTTGGTTTCACATTAGGATCTCTTAGAAAGCTTCAAGATAAAACTGAGGCCTGGAAGCCACCCTCAGCAATTCTGATTTAATTGACCTGGGCAGCCATCTGGGCATAGGAATTTTTGCACCTCTCCAGACAATTCTAACATGCACCTAAAGTTAAGAACTAAGGCCCTAGATAATATGAATATCGTCTAGCTACAACTCCATATCACTTGACTCATCATTATCAGAACTTCTCATCTTGTATATTTAATCATCTGTGGACCATATTTTATTACATTTTGTATCCTCAGTGCCAGATTCAGAAAATAGAGGAATATTTAACATATAGATTTTGAGTCAATGAAGGAAAAAAATTATTTCAGGTTTGTATACAAATGTTATTACTACCTAATGAGATAATTATTGCCAAATTCAGACTTAAATTGAAGAAAGTAAGGAAAACCACTAGACCATTCAGGAATGACTTAAATCAAATCCCTTACAATTATACAGTGGAAGTGACAAATAGATTCAAAGGATTAGATCTGATAGAGTGCCTGAAGAACTATGGACACTATACAGGAGGCAGTGATCAAGACATTCCCAAGAAAAAGAAATGCAAAAAGGCAAAACAGTTGTCTGAGGAGGCCTTACAAATAGCTGAGAAAAGAAGAGAAGCAAAAGGCAAAGGAGAAAAGGAAAGATATACCCAATTGAACTCAGAGTTCCAAAGAATAGCAAGGAGAGATAAGAAAGTCTTCCTCGGTGATCAATGCAAAGAAATAGAGGAAAACAATACAATGGGAATGACTACAGATCTCTTCAAGAAAATTAGAGATACCAAGGGAACATTTCACACAAAGATGGGCACAATAAAGGACAAAAATGTTATGGACCTAACAGAAGCAGAAGAGATTAAGAAGGGGTGGCAAGAATACACAGAAGAACTGTACAAAAAAACATCTTCATAACCCAGATAATCATGATGGTGTGGCACTCACCTAGAGCCAGACATCCTGAAGTGTGAAGTCAAATGGGCCTTAGGAAGCATCACTATGAACAAAGCTAGTGGAAGTGATGGAATTCCAGTTGAGCTACTTTAAATCCTAAAAGATGATGCTGTGAAAGTGCTGCACTCAATAAACCAGCAAATTTGAAAAACTCAGCAGTAGCCACAGGACTGGAAAAGGTCAGCGTTCATTCCAATCCCAAAGAAAGGCAATGCCAAAGAGTGCTCAAGCTACCACACAATTGCACTCATCTCACACAGTAGCAAAGTAATGCTCAAAATTCTCCAAGCCAGGCTTCAACAGTATGTGAACCGTAAACTTCCAGATGTTCAAGCTGGATTTAGAAAAGGCAGAGGAACCAGAGATCAAATTGCCAACATCCACTGGATCATCAAAAAAGCAAGAGAGTTCCAGGAAAACATCTATTTCTGCTTTATTGACTATGCCAAAGCCTTTGACTGTGTGGATCACAACAAACTGTGGAAAATTCTGAAAGAGATGGGAATACCAGACCATCTGACCTGCCTCCTGAGAAATCTGTATGCCAGTCAAGAAACAACAGTTAGAACCAGACATGGAACAACAGACTTGTTCCAAATCGGGAAAGGAATACGTCAAGGCTGTATATTCTCACCCTGCTTATTTTAATTATATGCAGAGTACATCATGAGAAACGCTGGACTGGAAGAAACACAAGCTGGAATCAAGATTGCCGGGAGAAATATCAATAACCTCAGATATGCAGATGACACCACCCTTATGGCAGAAAGTGAAGAGGAACTAAACAGCCTCTTGATGAAAGTAAAAGAGGAGAGTGAAAAAGTTGGCTTAAAGCTCAACATTCAGAAAACGAAGATCATGGCATCCGGTCCCATCACTTCATGGCAAATAGACAGAGAAACAGTGACAGACTTTATTTTGAGAGGGGCTCCAAAATCACTGCAGATGGTGACTGCAGCCATGAAATTAAAAGATGCTTGCTCCTTGGAAGAAAAGCTATGACCAACCTAGACAGATCATTAAAAAGCAGAGACATTACTTTGCCAAAAAAGGTCCATCTGGTTAAAGCTATGGTTTACCAGTAGTCATGTATGGATGTGAGAGTTGGACTATAAAGAAAGCTGAGCACTGAAGAATTGATGCTTTTGAACTGTGGTGTTGGAGAAGACTCTTGAGAGTCCCTTGGACTTCAAGGAGATCCAACCAGTCCATCCTAAAGGAAATCAATCCTGAATATTCATTGGAAGGACTGATGCTGAAGCTGAAACTCCAATACTTTGGCCACCTGATGTGAAGAACTGACTCATCTGAAAAGACTCTGATGCTGCAAAGATTGAAGGCAGGAGGAGAAAGAGACAAAAAGAGGATAAGATGGTTGGATGGCATCACGGACTTGGTGGACATGAGATTGGGTAAACTCCAGGAATTGGTGATGGACAGGGAGGCCTCATGTGCTGCAGTCCATGGGGTTACAAAGAGTCAGACAAGATTGAGTAACTGAACTGAACTGAATGAGATAAGAAAGCTGAAATATCTTGGGGAAAATTACATAAAAGAAGAATAAAGGGAATTATATAGTCAGAGTAGGTTGCATGATGCCAGGGTGATGTTTGGAACTAAGAAAAATTTATGGTGTGATTCTTGAGTCACACAGAAAAAAAATCTGCAGATCTTTTACAAAAATAACAAAATGAGATTGCTGACAGTCACATTTTCTCCCAGGACCCTAAATGTGTCAACATATACAAATCTTTAGAACTGCTCTGGTACCTGCTGTTTTCATAATTCTGATGTTTAGATATATATCACTGCTTTTAAACTTTATCCTACCTTTTGATCCCAAATCATAAAGTTGTTTTTAAGTTGCTGCTGTTAAGTCGCTTTAGTCGTGTCCAACTCTGTGCAACACCATAGACAGCAGCCCACCAGGCTCCCCATCCCTGGGATTCTCCAGGCAAGAACACTGGAGTGAGTTGCCATTTCCTTCTCCAATGCATGAAAGTGAAAAGTGAAAGTGAAGTCACTCAGTCGTGTCCGACTCTTTGCGACCCCATGGACTGCAGCCTACCAGGCTCCTCCGTCCATGGGATTTTCCAGGCAAGAGTACTGGAGTGGGGTGCATTGCCTTTTCTGGTTTTTAAGTTAGTGGAATCTAATCCCCTTTAGATTACTGAAGCATCTAGATTCCCCTTACTTATTTGAAGGCAAAAGAAGATTTTAAAAAAAAAAAAAGACCTCAAAAAACACCACTTATAGTAAAATCAGCACGAAACTAAATGCCAGTGAGCACTAGGAAACTAAATGTAATTCCTAATAGTACTTTATTGGAAATGAAATGAAGGCGAAATGAGAGTTGCTCAGTCCTGTCCGACTCTTTGCAACCCCATGGACTTAGTCCATGAAATTCTCCAGGCCAGAATACTGGAGTAGGTAGTCTTTCCTTTCTCCAAGGGATTTTCCCAACCCAGGGATTGAACCTAGATCTCCCACATTGCAGGCAGATTCTTTACCAGCTGAGCTACAAGGGAATCCCAAGAATACTGTGGAGTGGGTACCCTATCTAGCGGATCTTCCTGACCCAGGAATCAAACCGGGGGTCTCCTGCATCACAGGCAGATTCTTTACCAACTGAACTATGAGGAAGCAGTATTATATTGGAACATCGTCCAATTATGATATGTTTAATCTTGGGTAAATATTAACTGTAAATCCAATGACCAGAATGTAAAGTAACATAAGCCAATTTTGCAAAACAAATAAAACCTGAATTTTAGGTTCATGCTTAGGCATATATTATGATAACATTTACTTTTGGTTAAGTTCCGTTCAGTTCAGTCGCTCAAACGTGTCCGACTCTTTGTGACCCCCATGGACTGCAGCACGCCAAGCTTCCCTGTCCATCACTAGTTCCCGGAGCTTGCTCAAACTCATGTCCATCGAGTCAGTGATGCCATCCAACCATCTCATCCTCTGTCATCCCCTTCTCCTTCCTTCAATCTTGCCTAGCACAGGGTCTTTTCGAAGGAGTCAGTTCTTCACATCAGGTGGCCAAAGTATTGGAACTTCAGCTTCAGCATCAGTCCTTCCAATAAATAGTCAGGACTGATTTACTTTAGGATGGACTGGTTTGATCTCCTTACTGCCCAAGGTATTCTCAAGAGTCTTTTCCAACACTACAGTTCAAAAGCAGCTGGGTAACAGCAATTGCAATAAGAAATCAAAGCATTTGGAGCACACATTGAAGAGAAATAAAATATTTTTAAGAAAAGCTAGCCCTGTCATTGAGAAAGGCACAATCTCCAAAGCTGAAAGTAAAAGTTCAACAGAATTCTATCAGTCTTCAGAGTGCTAGGAATGGAAATTTTGGGTTTTTAAGATTACTAAGATTTATGATTTATAAGCTGATAGATATATTACAAAATTTGCTGGAAATAGTGCTATTTGT